>NC_080200.1:67592551-68792551 GCF_030028045.1 Hippopotamus amphibius kiboko | reverse complement strand
TTCCAAGCCTGACCAGGGCCAGGGGTCCAGAAGCAGAGGTCATGTAACCCCTGACCCTGAGGTGGGGGTTATTTTAGGATGAAAGGTCTGTGATTCTCAGTTTCACTTGCACCAAAATTGTAAGTGATTTTAATCCAAAATAACTGGAATTGGAAAAAAAGTGGGTGAATGGAATTTAAAGAGGGCAAAAGATAAAGAACTTGAAATTTCATCATTGCCTCTATTTCAGGCTTTTTATGGACAAGAACTCAACGCGGTTTTCGTGGGGCTGTAGCTCAAGGCCACATGTTGTCATGGCTAAGAGAGCATCTGTTGAATGCTGACTGCACCTGCTTTTGTCTGAGGGGGTGAATTTATGAGGTTGACATTTTAAGAAGTCAGAGCTTTAGCTCATTTCAAAGCCAGTGGAACAATCTAAAACTGTGTAGCCTTCTGGTGGCAGTCCATCCAGATGGAAGCCTGACTTTGAAGCCGCCTTGACCTTTTAAACGTCTCTGGCAAATGCAAGGTGTGAGGCTTGGGGGAAGCACAGAGTCAACTCTTTTCCTCTTTAATTGATTCCATTTAAAACATGTTATGCAAGCACTGGAACATTAATTGCCAATTATTTTCATAAAACCGGTAAGAAAAACATGAAAACCAAATAGAAGGGACGTGAAGGGTCAAATCGAGAAGAGAAATCCAGAATGCACAATACACTTTCGAAACAGGTTCTCCCTCATGGTGAGCAGAGCCAAGCAAGTTCACAGAACAACAGCCGCACAAAATGAAAACACCAGTTTTCACCCATCACGCTGACACACACTCGGCTTTGGCAGGGATCCGTGCTGGTGCCGGAGCAGCGAGAACGGCCCTTTGTGACTGGGGTGGGGTGGGGGAGGGGGATGTATAAATCAGGTCGACTTTAACGGAAAGCATTCTGGGTGCTGATCAAGGGAGCTTTGTGTAGTTGCTTTGACCCGGTAAGTCCCCTTCTAGAGAAAGAAAAAAATCCCAAGGAAACCAGGAAGCCACACAAACATTTATGTAACTCTCATCCCAGCATAATTTATCATGGGGGAAACTGGAAAACAACCCACTTTTGTAAGAGCAGGGTGATGTTTGACTAAATACAATGAACCAGAGGATAGGCTATTCCCAGCGACTGAGGTCTCAGAGGCTGTTCAAAGACGCGGAGATAGCTGAACGCTGTAGTGTTATGAGAAAAGCAAGAGAGAAAACCGGATCCATAGAACACGTATACATTTACAAAAATCTCATGTTTATATATATATATATATATATACACACACACATCGGCATAGGTGTATGAATACACACACAATTTTACAAACACCGCATATACATATATACTTGTACATCCGTTTATGTTATGAAAGCTGGGAAGACAGAAAGACAGTGTGGTGAGTAAGGTAACAGTGACGTCTTGGTGAGGCGATTTAATGAGTCATTTTAAAATATTTTTTTATTTCGATTGTTCCAAATTTTCTAAAGATGTATTTTGCCTTCCTAATCACAGAAAGCAGTGAAGGTGTTCCAGCAGAGCCTGGTCCCCCTCCTGCATCCTGCCCTGACAGCGGGCTTAGGAAAGGGCGTTTTCCTGCCGCAGCTGACAGAGGAAGCTGGCCCCAGAATCGCTTTGCACGGCCCGGACCGCCGGAGGCTCCTGCACCCCCGCGCCCTCCCCAGGACACACTGGTGGAGGGGGCGGACGTGAAGGTTGCCGCCAGGGACACGGTTCCGGGCGACCCTCTGTAAGCACAGGGGCACCTGGACACGAGCCGGGCCGGCCGCAGGGCCTGGGGAACCGCAGGAGGGGATGTGAGCAGCCGCGCCTCCGGCCGCGGTCCCGGGTCCGCGGTGGCCTGTGCGCTCGGGCAGGGCGGCGCCCGTCCCGCCGGACTGTGCGCCCCGCGCGGCGGCCCGCGTGATGCCGCAAGCGGTAGGCGCTGCATAAACGTCTGCGGGGGCCTCGTCCACCCCGCCGCCGAGCCTGCGACCCCGGAGGCGGGCGGCTGGTCCGCGCAGGGGAGGGAGTGCGCGCGGCCGCCCGTCTGCGCCGGAGTTCCAGCCACGGGCGCCGGGGTGAGAAAGCCACGCGTGGGGCTGCGAGAAGGGGCGGAGGCACAGCTACGGCAAGGCTGGAACCCGCGTGGGGTCACGTTTAACCGGGCTTTCCGCCCACTGGGGTGTGCCTCCCGGGACCTCCCTGGGCCGGGCCCGGTGCCTCCGTGGGGAGGGATGAGCGGGCACGCGCGGTGGGCCTAGGCGCTCCCCGCCCCCCCAGCTGCGCACGTGCACGTCGGACGCCTGCGCCTCGGGTGGGAGACGTGATGCTGACGCAGGACCCGGGCTGGACTCCGGGGAAGACGGCGGAGAAGAGGAGCGGCAGTGATAAACCCGACGGCTTCGCGTCCCTTTTCCACGTAGGCGGGGCGCCTCGTAGGCCGCTGGCTGCAGCTGAGCAGGCTGCTTTCTCCGCAAAGGGCATTGACCTCTGTTTACAGCTGGGTTTCCTTCAAGTGGGTCCAGAACATCCGAACACTTGCAACACCCCCTGAGGGAAGACTCCTTCTAGTTGCCTACAGGCTCCTTCCCGGATCTTTTCTGGTTATTTTATCCAATTTTAATTTCATAGTAAGTGTTCTAAGTCACTTTTCCTGCTAGTAAGTTTTCCCCAAGTATTCAACTTGATTTTCATTAAAAAAATTAGCTCTCTCTTCGCATTCATGAGATTGTATCACATTTAATTAATGTATTGAATGATAGAAATGTGATCGGGCATACGCAAATTTTTGAAAAGCTAAATATGCCTTTCAGAAAGCATACAGGCCACGTGGTGGTGGCAGAGGGACAGGTGCTGACAGAGCAGCCTTTGCAGACACAGTTACCTGGGAGTGTCTCAGAGGGCAGGGGAGGGTGGGAAGCTGGGTCCGAGGCCTGCGTTTGAAGAAGGAGGTGAGAGGGTGTCCTGGGTTGACTTTGTCCCCTTTCCCAAGTCCATGTGCTGAAGTCCTAGCCCCCAGAACCTCCAAATGTGACGTTATTTGAAAATAGGGCCTTTGTAGAGGTAATCGAGTCAAAACAAGGTCACGAGGATGGACCCTAATGGAATATGGGTGGTGTCCTTATGAGAAGGGGACATTTGGACATGATGGAGACAGGCACACGCAGAAGGAAGATGCTGTGAAGAGACGCAGGGAGCATCTCCATGTGAGGATGGGGATTGGAGAGACGCATCTACAAGTCAAGTGATGCAAAACCTGCCAGCAGCCCCGCGAGGCTAAGAGAGCCTCAGAAGGAACCAGCTCTGCTGACATCTTGCTCCCACGTAAGTAACCTCCAGACAGTGAGGAATACGTTTCTGTTACTCTAAGCCGACCAGACTCACTGCTTCCTCATTAGTCCTCAGGGCTCAGTTCTTGGACCTTTCCTCTTTGTCCCTGCTCTTTCTCACTCACATATCTCGTTCAGTCTCATGGCTTAACCGACACCCACAGACCACCATCCAGACAGCTGTGTCTGCGGTTCCGACCTCTCTCCCCAAATCCAGACCCACGTGACCAACGGCCTGCTCGCCTCCTTGCTCAGAGTTCTAATAAGCATCTCGCTGAACATGGCCAGCACCCCGTGTTTGATTTCTCTGCCGAATGCTCTTCCGGAAAGAATTCAGGGAAGCACCTGGGGGATAGTTAGAGCCAGACTGAGGTGGGTGGAAGTTGGGGCCTCACAGGACAGCTTTCCTCGTGCTGGTGCTTGGGAGTTTCCCGATGTAATGAATGGCTCACAATCAGCTCACCCTCACGTGGAGTCTGCTGGTTGGCAGGCCTACCTGTGGAACCAGAACCCAGGAACCAGGACGGGCTGGCTCTGGAGGAGAGCCACAACTCCGGGGAAGAAGGAGACATTGCAGATGGCTCTGAGGTTCTTAGAAAGAATTCAAGAGGATAGTGCTTCTTTTAAATAAGACAGTGTTTTAAATAATCAAGAAACATGAACGTTATGCCAGAAGACAGTGACTGTGGAGTTTATGCTTCCAAGAGCGTGATTTTCCACCTGGAATTAGGTGCCTGCTGAGGCAAGACAGCCTGAGTCCTCCCACACCACACCGCAGTGGTCTTTCCTGAGCAGACCCGTGCTTCCTTCCATGACACTTGCAAATTCTCCCAAGGGCTTTCTCTGGCTGAAGGTGCTGACCTGCAGGTTGGAAGCTCCTGCCAGCCAGCTCTCATCCCTAACTTGGATGATGTACGATCACAGGCTCTCGGGGGTCCTCAGGTGCTCACGGCGCTCACCTGCCTGTCTGGGCACATCACAGCGGTGTGCTTTTTCTTCTCTTCCTCGATTTCCTGCCGCCCTACCAGGGCTCCCTGGGAGCACCTCGCAAACAAACTGCTTGCAGTTAATGCCCTGTCTCAGGGGGAACCCAGTCTTAGACGCAAATCAAACTGTTACAGCTATGAGAATACTATAAATGGAGTGTGAGTGTGTGTTCATCCTTTATGCCTCAGGTACCAGCCCTGTGTTAGGATGTGGCATGAGGATGTAGTTCCAGCAAAACGATGGGGCAATCAAGAGGATGTGGATCTGGGAGAACAGTGGCTACAGCTCAGGACAGTGAGAAACCTGAGTCCCGGGATGGCGGGCCCCACAGGGAGGCCCTGCAGGGAGGCCCCGGGGAGAAGAAAATAACGGTGGTGGGGGATTTCGCTGATTTGATAGTGACCTTAAATATTAGCTCTCAAGGACAAGGCTAAAGCAGTTAATGCAAGAGAAACAAGGCCAGTAGCAACTCCAGGGTAAACAAAAAGCGGCTAAAGGAAGGGAGTAGAATGAGCACGAGTCCATTTTGCAGGGAGTAACATACAAAGTCCATAATGTAAATACAGTTCATGGACTTTTCAAGCTTTAGAATCAACCAGAAAGAAATCAGAGAATTTTTAATTATGATTATGGAATAGAATGCAAATGCTATCAAACGTGACAATATGAAAGTAAAAGATAAAGGGAATTTATATGAAATATAAATCTTGCCTCGTGATGTAGGGAACTAGTCACTCCGTAGTTAACGGAACAAGAAGTAGAATTCCGACCCTGTGATCTACAGTGACAGCGTAATCCGTGTAGGAGCTACGCATCGTCCGCTGTGGAGAGTGAGAGGCAAGAGAAGCGAGCGACAGCCACATCTCCATCACAGGGAGTCAACGAGCTATACCCGAAGTTGCTGTTTCAGTAAATAGTTCTGTAAACTGAGTATTAATAGATGCGGAGGCAAAAATAACTGGAAGAACTAATACCAGCAGTAATTAGAAGAGGCTTCTTCTAGGGACTGTGTGGTCGGACTGTGGGGTGAGGGCTCTGTTGTTTTTTCACTATTTGATTGAAAAGTCAGCATTCAGATGTGTTGTTTTTGTAACAATTTAAGAGTGCAATTTAAATGTTGGTAGTTTAATAAGCCGCAAGGTATCTTTTTCTTGTTTTCACTGTGCAGTTCATTGTAAAGCCAAAGGGACACTGTTTTTAATTGCCTGTCAGTTGGGTTCACTCCTGCCACTGACCTTCCCATGTGATGGATAATTGAGAGCTGACTCTGAAAAGGGACAGCGCTTAAAATAGCTGCTGTGAAGCGAATGACACATCATCACGACTGGATAACTAATTCCCGACACAGAATATTTTCACAGCGACATTTCCCCTGTGACATCTGCGTCTCTGGGAGGGGAGCACGTGGCTAGTGGGAGGGTGGGTGACATGTCCTGCCCATCTGCTGTCACCGAAGTCCCGCTGCTGGAGCCTGCCATGGGGGCCCCGCCTCTTCCCTTCCCTTCACAACTTAACATAATGAAACCCAACCAGAATCACCCTCATTAGAACCACGTCTACTGATAACTTCCAAAGTACGTAGTCCCTGGAATCCTGTTGGACTAGGAGGTCCTGTTCTGTATTTGGCTGCTAGCAAATTAGGTCCTTTTTCCAAACTGCAGAAATAGACCAGTAAGAGGAAGTGGTGCAAACCAATCCAAGAGTAGAGGCTAGAGATGGTAACTGAGAAAAGCCGTGTGCTTTAATTTGGTGGCATGAAACTTAATGACACAGGCTAGCACCTAGATAATTTTGTAATTGGAGTCAGTGCGATCTCCGAGGTAATTAATTGGGTGGAAATAACCATTTTTCATCACTAATAGGAAGGCGCTTGGGAAGTCACAGCATTCGTGCTGGAAAATAACTCTGAGTTCCTTGAGTCCCACCGCCCTGTTTCCAGACAGAGACTCTCAGGGCCCACAGACATGAAATAGATCAGGCTTCCAACCCCATCCCCACGCCTGCACATCAAGTCCCTGTGGACGCTTGGGACTTTATTAGTTATTAAAAAATTGTGTTGTCAGGCTGTCAGACCCGACGTATGAAAATGGTCAATGCGTTTAAACTGTACTCCTTCAAGTACTTGGTGACTGTAACTGTTGTAAATGCTATGGCAAAGGGTGTTCGCTGCAATATGGTGTTTTGTGTAGAACTGGTGAACAGCAAATTGGATGCATTGTGAAGCCAGATAACACAGTTTTTGGAGAGGCTGTGCAGCCGAGTGGTGACATACATAGACCGGCAATTGGGCGGGTCCAGCGCTTGCCCACACTGGGCTGCGGGCAGGTTCCTGTCCCTGCAGGTGTGGGACGCGCCTCACCCACAGCCTTGCTGGGAGGGCCGAGTTGGATGACCTGGAAAACGGCTCCTGTGGTCAAAGGGAGGCTAGAACGTGGTGGCTGCAAGCTCGAGACTCCTGTGCTTGTTTAAAGAGAGAGGAGAAAGACCGGTTGTCCTGTCACCCACAGTGGATGCCCGGACCACGGCCGTCCCAGGTGCAGGAGTGGACAGAAGCTCTGAGACAGGAGACTTGGATGCCGTGTTCCGGCCGAGTGTCCTCTGAAGACCTCCCTGCGTGGAGACAGATGAGAAATGGGCCCATGGATGTGTCAGCCCGGAGCCCAGTCAGGGAGGCTGGGGTCAATCACGTCAGGAAGGGAAGGGAGAAGGAGTCACCAGACCACCCACCTGGGCACCAGTGAGGCTGGGCTTCCTGGCTCCGCCCCGTCCCGAATACAGCAGAGACATTTCCAGGGCAGGGATTTGAAGATGAACCCGAGTATCTCGGTGTAAGACACCCCCGACTGAAGACATACAGACAGGCCAGGAAATAAAACAGCTCCCTTCCTGGTGCCGTCTCTAAAGTGACGCACAAATTCTGTGACCCCCAGCATCTTCCAGAAAAGCCTCTCCCCTCACCATTTTACTGTTTAAAAAAATTGCTGCTATTTATATTGTGGAAGGAATACATGCTCGTATAGAAAACTGAAAAAATACAAAACTTATTGAAACCAACATGTTCTTAAAGAAATATTTAGCTGTAACATCCTTTGGATTTGTCTCAGTAAGACTGTGGCCTGGAGGTGGTGAGACCTTGTGAAGCCAGTCGGGAAGACTTCTTTCTCTCTTGATTCTGCTACGTGAGCACGGAACCTCTGTGCTCTTTAAAAGCTGGGAAAACCCACAACAGTTTATTTCTTTTTCTCAATGATGAATGCATTTCAGTGTCTGTGGTGAGGAACAGAAGGAGTTTTATGTGAGCCAAGCTGAGGACTGTAGGCCAGGAGCACAGTCTCTACCAGGGACAAAAACGCGCTGGAGAAGCATGGTTTTCAGGGCTGTACAGTTTTATACTTTGTCAGAACAAAGAAGTCATTCTTCTGAGATTTCCGCAGCGATGTACGGCAACCGATTAGCACACGCACAGCGACTCAGCAAGACCGTGGTGCCTGGGAAAGGATCCTTGCTGGTGAAGGGGTCCTGGCGTTGGTCTCAGGGGAAGGGAGGCTTATCGAGGCAAACCCCACAAGGTTCCTGTTAGTTACCCAAGTTGTTTATGGAGAATTATAATGGGAGGTGGAAGAGGAAAAGGTGCTGGTTAAAGAAGGATTGGTTGAAATAGGTGCATGGTTACGAGGGGAGACCTTGAGACCATGAAGGTCGCAGCTGGCAGGTGCTGTTCTGAATACAGACGGTGGTGTTCTTGGACCTGGTACAGTTCAGAGAAAGTTCAGGTTCTCAGGGGGGCAGACACCTGCCTGAGACCAGATCCTCGACGGCTGCCCAACTCCGTTTCTGTGCACTGGAACTGTGATCACACCACTATAATTTCATTTTATCATCAGCATAAATGACAGCCAGTTTCAAATCCCAAAAGGAAACCAGAAGACAATGGAACATTTTTTTGGTACACAAGGTTGGCTTTCTATTCCCACCATCTTCATGAAGGAAACTGAGATGTGTGGCCGTCAGCGAGCTGTTTTCTTGATTTTTCACTATCGTTTTTCTGTTTTCAATCTCATTGGTTTCTGCTTTTTATGATTTCATTCCTTACGCTTGCTTTGAGTTTATTTTGCTTTTCTTTATCTAGGTTTTTGAAGTGAGAGCTTACATTATTGATTTCAGACTTATTTTCTGATTATGTATTATTGCTATAAATTTTCCTCTTAGCACTACTTTGACTCTTTTCCACAAATTTTGGTTATTTGTAATTTAATTTTCATTTAGTTCAGGTTTTTGAAAAGATATATTCAGCAATGTGTGAAAAACATTATATAACATGACCAAGTGAGGTTCAACCCATACAAGGTTGGTTTCCAGTTAAGAACCAATTAATACAGTTTACCATCTTAACAGAATAAAGGAGAAAAAAACATATGATCTTTTCAATAGATACAGAAAGAATCTTTCAGCACCTATTCATGTTATAAACACCCAGCAAGCTAGGAGTAGGAAGGGAATCCCTCAGTCTGATGAAAGGCATCTGTAAAATAAGAACACATCATAATCAGTGGTGATGCAGTAGTTGTTGTCTCCGAACCTGGGAGCCAGTTGGAAGGGTCTGCTCTCCACTGCTGATAATACGTGATTCCAAGTAATACAAGGCTATGCTAATCAGAAAGTATGGAATTAGTATGAGTATAAAATTGAATCAATGAAATAGAATAGTGACTCCAGAAATAGATCCATACTTACAGAGCCAACTTGTATTTTGACAAAGGTGCTAGGGCAACCGGGTAGCAACAGACCAGGGCAACATCTGTACAGATAAAAATGAAACTTGAGTTTTTGTTTCGCATCATATTCTGATCTTAATTTGAGACTGATTGAAGACCTAAGGTACATAATTTCCAGAGGAAATCTTAGGGGAATATCTTCATGACCTGAGTGTATACAAAGATTTTCTAGAAAAGACACCAAAAGCAAGAAGCAGATAAGAAACTTATGCAAAAGTCATAATACATCAGAAATTGAAAAACCTAGCTTATCAAAATAAATCATCAAGAAAATCAATAGCAAAGCAGAGACTGGGAAAATACCTGCATAACATATATCTGATTATAGACTGGTACCCATAACATAAGGAATTCCCCACAACAGAATAAAATATAAACAAACAACACAATTTAAAAAAGACAAGCTACTTGAGATGATCCTGCAATAATCACTTGGCCAATAGTTACACAGAAAAATGTTTAACATTATTTTTTATCAAGGATGTGCAGCCGTAAACATGTACACAACACAGACGTTATAATAGTGAAAATTAAGAGGAAAAAGACAAAACTCAATGAAGAAGCAACCAGCACCCGCATACAATGCTCCTGGCTGTGTTAAAATGTGCAAACCGTTGGTAAAAGTTTGGCAGGTTCTGCTAAGACTAACCCATGACTCAGCAGTGACACTGCTAGCTATTTACCCCAAAGAAATAAAAGTTTATTTTGACACAGGGACTTGCCCAGAAATGTCCACAGGGCTTCGTTCACAGCAGCCTCTCCCTGGAAACTGTCCCTGTGTTCACAGAGAGGAAAGTGGATGAACGGATTGTGTACATTCGTACCATGGAATAGAAGAGCAGTGAAGAAAGGAACAAACGCCTTATAACAAGGAGTGACGTGGCTGAAACTGAGTGGCTTTATGCTGAACAGGGGTCAAGAGACAAAGCACACAGGCTTCGTGAAGCTGTGGCTCGAGGGTCTCGGGCAGGAAACACTAACCTGCGCTGACAGCAACCAGAAGTTGGCTTGTGTGACTGTGAGCACAGGAGGGGATTTTCGGAGGTGATGGGAATGTTCGATATCTTTATAGGTTACATGGGTGCATGCATCTGTCAAACACCATCAACTTGTACACTTAAGAATTGTGCACTGCACTGTATGTAAATTGTAAGTAAAAACAAAGAAAACCTGCGAATATTGAACGCTGGTTACAGGCTTGCTTTTATCACTTTTACGGGCTAACATACCTGAAAGTACTTTCGGTGTATCCTAGGGCTCAGCAAGTGAGGGCCTGTTTTGGGAAAGTGGGGGTCAGGGTTTCTCACTGCAGGAGAAGGAAGCTCCGTGTGTTGGAAAGGAAAGGCTACAAAGTCCCCTGCGGTTGGAAGTAGAAGTATTATCAGTAAACTCATAATTTCATTTTTACAGCTGCGGGAATACCGATAGATGTTTGTGCGCCTATCTGCATTTATATCTCTCTCTGTTTATATGTGAATCTGTTTCCTCCCTGGGTCTGTCTACTGAGAGGGTCTAAAGGGGATGATACATCAGTAGCAGTGAACTCACCTACCACCCACATCTTGGTATCTAATCACCTTTCTTCCCCGAGAGAAAACAAGGCACCCGGAGAACAGACTGATCCAGGTTGGGGCTGCGAAAGCCCAGGGCATCTTGTTTTCCAGAAAGTAAGAAATTTCCACCCAAATCACTAGGACTGCTGCAGACTTTCGTCCCTGGCGAAGGGAAGCACCAAGATGCCAGTCTGTTGAGCTGGTCCCTGGATGTTGGCTGACCCTCCCGCCCCGGCCTCGCTCTGAGGCTCACTCTGGACTCCATCCTGGAACTGGGACCCCCATCACACTCCTCACCAAAAAAAGAGATGGTCATGCCAGATAAACAGCAATATTCAGCTCTACGATGTCTGTAACAACATACTTTTCAGATAAAGACACTGGTAGGTTGAAAACACCTGGATAAAAGGATATATAAAATATGAAAATACTAATTTTAAGGTAGGTGGTGTGTCGATGGTAATACAACCCAAATTGTACTAAAGAACGAGATAAGGATGAAGAGGGGAACTGCATAATAAAGGGGTCGGATCATTGAGAGGACAAAACCCTAAGCGTGTACTTGCTTAGCCACAGGGCTTCAGGATGTATGGACCAACTGACAGAGCTGCAGGAGAGAGACGCACACAAGCTCATATTTGGAGATTTCAGCCCTTCTCCCAGTGGTCGCTGGAACTCGGAGAGAGAAGATGGATCAGGATATGGAATCCTTGAGCTACTAACCAACTGGGCCATGTGACAGATGAGAACGGTCCTCTTGGCAACAGTAGAATAGATGCTCTTGTTAATAACATGGAGAATGTTTACCAAGCGAGACCGTATGCCGGCCTTAAAAGAAGCCCCAGGATTAAGTGTGTGAAAGAATTAAATCATACAGAATGTGGACTCTGACTACAATGGACATCCATTAGAAATTCTTACAACTCAGTGAGGTGACAAAACAGAACTCACCAAAATGGGCGAATATTTGCAGAAGCATTTTATGGAAGAAGACGTCTGATTGGCCAGCATCCTCAGTCACTAGGAAGGTAAATTAAAACCATAACGAGATACCACAACATACCCAATGAGTCATGGAAAATGCAAGTGCCAGAAACATCGTGTTGCCGAGGACCTGGGGGTTCAGACCTGCTATTTGGATGTGAAAGGGTCCAGCTGCCCTCGAAGCAGTTCAGCGGCTCCTTCCATGTGTGAGTTTGCACTTACTGGACCATCTTGTGATTCTACACATGGAGGTTAATCTAAAAGCAATGAAGACACACATCCTCACAAAGACATGCACGTGAATCTTCCTAGAAACTTCAGCTGCCATAATCAAAACCTGGAAACAACTCCAGTGTTCTTCAAGAAACGACCAAACAAATTAAGATAGAGACATACGAGGAAATACTACTCAGCAATAAAAAGAGATGAACTGCTAATATGGGCCACAGAATAGATTAATCTCAAAATTATGTTGAGTGAAAGAAGCTGGCCACACGGCTGCATATGAAATCCTAGAAAATGCGCTGTAATGTAGAGGTCATCAGTCAATCACTGGTTTCTCTGGGCTGGGGCAGGAGAGGAGAGATTGATTGAGAGAGGGCTCAAGGGAACCCTTTGGAATGGTGGAAACTGTGTCGCCTGTTGTGGCAGTGCATACAAACCTGTCAGAGTGAACCGCACACTTAAAATTGGTAACATTTGTTGTATGTCAGTTATACCTGGACCAATTATAACGCATTCAGGTTTTGTTTCAAATGTGAAAGTGTCTGAATTAGTAATGAGAACAAGAGAAGAATCAAGGTGGGCCGATGGTTCTCAGCCCGAGGGGCCGTGGAATAGGCCAGCTTCCACCGGCAGCCGGGGCCAGTTAAGGAATCGCCAGGGCCGGTGGACCTTCTCTGTGACTCTTCTGGGCTAACTGGGCCTTTTTGTGCAGTTCTTGTCATAACTCAGAGTTTGAAGAGTGAGACACCGAAAAGGAGTTTTCAATACATTTCCTTATATTTTCCTCCTAAGACAATATCAAGCCATCGAAAGCCACCAACCAGTACATCCTCAGTTCCTCCTTGACGCCGCAGCCCTGAGTGGGGAGACCCCCGGCTAGGGAAGAGCTTCATCTCTGCACTGTTAGAAACACCAAGAGTCACCAAGACTGCGGCTTCTCTCCAAACAGAGAGCAGGGGGATAGGACCCGTAGATTATGTCTTGCCTCTGTTTCTCGCCTTTTTTAAAAATTAATTAATTAATTTATTTTATGGGCTGTGTTGGGTCTTTTTTGTTGTGTGCAGGGTTTCTTTTTAGTTGCGGTGAGTGGGGTCTACTCTTCATTGTGGTACGCGGGCTCCTCATTGCCGTGGCTTCTCTTGTTGTGGAGCACGGGCACTAGGCGCATGGGCTTCAGTAGTTGCAGCACGTGGGCTCAATAGTTGTGGCACACGGGCTTCGTTGCTCCGCGGCACGTGGGATCTTCCTGGAGCAGGGATGGAACCTGTGTCCTCAGCATTGGCAGGCAGACTCTCAACCGCTGAGCCACCAGGGAAGCCCTGTTTCTCGCTTTTATAACCTCCCAGACGTTGGGGGTGAGCCTGCTTGCCAACCTCTAAGAGTTTTTCACTTTTTAGGATGAAGGCCAACATTCGGCACGTGGATGTGAGTTCACAAGTGCCATGGGCGTCCCCCTGCCCCTGCCCTGCCCCTGCCCCTGGACAGGGGAAAACGCCATCCAGATGGGTGTAGCCTTGCCTGGTGTGAAGACGCCAGGTGCTGAGCAGCCCTTGTGGATGGGCTGAGGTCCTGGGGGCGCTGATGGAGCAGAGCTGAGAAGCCAGGGCTGACACCGCCTCCCCTGCTCTCTGCCTGCCGGGGCCCCGGCCGTGGTGCCTCCCTGCTGCCCCCAAACGCAGGTAGCGGACCTTCTAAAACTTAACATTCAAGGGCCGTGTTCCCAGGGCTTCTGGCCCAGCAGGCCGGCCGTCGTCTTTCTGGGGGCGGCTGAGCCCGTGCTGGGTTTGGGGGTGACCGCCCTGAACCCTGGGTGGTTGTGGATGTAGGGACTTGTCTTTAACAGCAAAATTTGGGGGGAATCCCAAACGGTAATTTACCTTTAATTTCCCTGTGAAGAAGCTGGGTGACGTGTCCATGGGAGATCTCTGATGACGTCTTAGAACCACAGAGTGAATGCGTAATTACGTCAGTAGGAGACGGACACACACCACCCTTCCCGGGCCCAGCACTTGGAGCCGAGCATCAGCCCGCACAGCAGCTGCCCCTGGGCGACCGTCCCAAGCCGAAGGCACTGCCTGCCCTCCTTCCAGCCCTAGAGGAGGAAGGGAAAACGTAGCCAACGGGAGAGACGTTTAACCGTAGAATTGGAGCAGGTCACTGGGGACGTTTACTTTGGACAAAGGTGGTTTCTTTCCTCTTGAGATCTCATCTCATTAATTTTTCTGTGCTCTAAAAATTTCATTTGAGAAGCTCTCTTGGAAGAGTGATCCCGTGATCCTCTGTCTCAATCACTGACCACCTTTATTTTACGCGTATCCTTAAGGACTCACGTCGCGCCTGCGGCAGGTCAGGCCTGCTGGCGGCTGCCTTTCTTAACACTCCTGACGCGCTCACAGGATAACCGTTCACCCCTGGGTTCCTTCAAGCTTCCCTGAAGCTGGCTCAGCCGGGCTCTGCCCTTGTAGGGGCACCGATGGGAGCCGGGTGGACGTACTTTGCGGGAACGTGAGCCTTTATCCTCCCAGACCTCAAGGCTGGCAGTGAAACAAAGGTCCCCCATCAACACCGCTCCCTGGCATTCAGGAAATGATGCTTCCCCAGAGCAAAGCTCCGTCTCGACGCAGGGGTGTTGGCAGGGAGCTCTCTCGCCCCATGGAGACGCTCCACTGAGCACCCAGCTGTAGCCCCCGACCTTGACCGCGAGTGGATCTTTGGGGAGTCCCAAAGGCCCCCCTTCCCGTGATTGATGGCCTCGGTCTGGCAGCCCTGAGAGCACCTTGTTAGGACCCAGGACTGGAGCGGCTGCACCGTGCAGAGATGGGGGCAGCCTGGGGGTCGCCGGGCACAACGGCCCCATTTGTCTCTCAGGCCCTGGGCCCGGCACCCAGTGGCCTCACCCCTCTGCCCCTCTGCCCGCCAGCTTCCGACACGGCCTCCAGCCTCCTGCTCAGCCCTGAATTCTTAAAGCGCCGAACCTGTCGCTTTGCCCACAACGTCTGCTGAATGAGCTCTTAGAGCTTAGGGTCGGGTGTTTTTGTTTAGCGTGATCCTAGAGCTAATCTGGGGCCTGGACCACTATTTGATGACCTGACTTTTCCAGACAGGGGGCACATGCCCGCGTACGACGTGTCCTTATATCATTGAAACCCCCCTAAGCCGTCACCGCCGCTGATCTGTGGGCCCGGAGCAGCCGCTCGCATCCGCGGGGCCTGGCCACGCCACTTGTCACCGCGTGGAAAGACGGTGCTGCCTTCCGCTCCCTGTGGCGGTAGCCTAAGAGGAGCTGGTTTTCTCAAAGCATGGATGTTCTGGGGCTTTCCAGAGGACAGAGGCCACGGGGCCAAACGCAGAGGCTGTTTTCTCTTCCTGCGCTGCTGCCTCCTCTTCTCTGGGAACAAGTGGCCTGGACGTCCGCAGACACCAAACGCACAGGAGGCACGGCGCATCGTGTGGGTCCCGGGCCGTCTCGCCCTGGCGCACTGACGGCTGGATGCCCGCAGCCTTCCCGGAGTGAGAGGGACGCCCCTCACGCGGCCTCCGCTGACCCCTTCAGCGCGAGGGTCCCGGTCAAGCCGAGGCTCTGGGCCAGGCCACACAGGTCGATTCTTAGCTGCGCGACGTGGCTAAGTTTCTGAACCTCTCTCTCCCTGCTTTCCTGCCTGCAGACTTGGGAAGCGATGCTTTTGGCCTCAGAGGGTCGTGAAGCTTACGTGAGAAGCTCAGGGTCCTTGAAACAGAGCTAAGCCCGCCCTCTGAACTGTGTGACAATCGTTGCCTTTTCCGCTGCAGGGCAGGCGGGGCCTGGATGTGGAGGACCTTTTTTTCACTAAGCTTTCTTGTTATTTCTTTGCCAAGTTCTTGCTTTTTATGAAAGATAGTCTTGCTGGGGTGCTTCTGGCCTCTCTAACCTACCTGCTGCTGGGAGCTTCCTGCCAGGCTTTCTCCTGCTTCTAGGCGGGCCAGGTGTTGCCGTGTGAAGGGCGATGGGTGGCCTATTTAGCTCCATAACCTATGGGGCCATGGCCTGAGATGTCAGGCGGTCCTATTAGTGCGTCCAGGGGCCCTCACATGGTCACCTCTGTCCGCTGCTGGGACGGGCTCGGCGTGACCCTGAGCTGGTGTCCGGGCCTTACCTGCTCCAGCTCCCCCTACTACTCCCTTTATCCAGGAGGGGCTCTCATTTCACGATGTGTTTGTTATGTGATTTTCATGATGTAAGCATGCTCTCAAAATGTCAATGAACAGAGTCCCCCTCAGCAGGAGGCTGCAGCAGCGTGGCATCAGGCCCTATGTGGCCCTTCTCACCGGGACCCTGGGCCTGGCCCTCTCTTGCTTTGGGCAGAGGGTACGAGCAGACACCAGGAGAAGAGGTGCTGGTGAGCCCCACGCCCTGGGCCTGCCCCCTTCCTTCCGAAGTGCAGCCCTGAGCCTGCACATGTGTAAACCTGGCTGCCTCCAGGGAGAGGGAAGGCCACATGGAGAGGGGCCAGCTGTGCCCACCGCGCCCCTGAGCGGAAAGGTGCCCCACAGGTAGCCCGAGCAGGACCATCGGGAGAAGGGTCCAGCTGACCCCTGACTACAGATTAATGTGCTTTGCTCTGAGCCTCTGAGCTCTGCTGTGTTTGTTACACGGTGATGGTGAGGATGCAGTCCATTAAACCAAGTTGGTGCCTCTCAGTGAGGCCAACAGGATGAAATTTCAGTGGTGTTTCTGTGGCCACTAAATAGAATCGGTGCATTAAAAAAATCTTAATAACTTTGCCAAAATTAATCTAAATTGTAATTGAATTATGTCCACCTCAACTGGATTTTATTTGATTTTAGCTACAAGTTATAATAGTGGGCAGAGGAAACTTAGACTAGGTCAGTGCTTGGGAATGCATAGGTTAGTCCTTTTATTTTTAACTACCAAAAGCCAAAAGGATTCTGAGGCTCTTACTGCCATCAGAAAGGTTTCTCAGATGTGGACCAGCTTTGATAGCAGACCAGTCCTGTAGCCAAAAGAATGAGAAAGTCTTTATTAATAATTATTGACAAGGCCATTGCCTTAATGACTTGGTGATTTTTTTTTAATGTGTGTTTCTCTCACTGAAAATTGCCTTGGCTAAAACCAAGAATATTAAAAATATCTATTTGTCCTGCCTGTCAACCTGCTACCAAGCTAAGGAACAGTCAGCCTTTAGTGTCTGGCAATGTTTAAGGCCTGGAGATTATGGTTCATCAACTTTTTTCTTCTAATTGATATAAAAATTGTACAATGAAGCTGCTAATTTATTTGCATTTCTTACTCTGACTCAGTTAATTCAATGGAAACAAATGTCCATTGTGAAAAGCTGCTGAGGTGGAAGGAAGTTGTCAGGTTTACATCATTACCATTTTCTTGGAGTAAAAACTGTAAAACGCTGGAACATGAGTGTGATGGGGTGGCATTTGGGGATGCTGAGGGGTTGCAGCTGGGAGCAGAGCAGTGGAGAGACACCCAGAGGGTGGAGCAGACATCAGGGTTTCTCCTGAGCCCTCTGTGAAGCCCTGCCTGCAGCTTCCTGAGACTGGAGGAGAAGCGCCTGGAATTTCACTTGGGAAAGCTTGTATTCCCAGGAGCAGAGTGGGATGTCCCCACAGTGGGCTGGGTACCAGGAGAAGTCCTCTGGTGGCATCACCCTGCAGTCAGGGCAAGTGAGCCTCCTCTGGAGGGACCCTAAGAAAGCACTGAAAAGAGCCTCAAAAGGATCCCATTGGTGCCAATTAACTTAACTGCACATCTGGGGAGTGAAAAAGAAGCCCCACGAAAATACAAAAACCCTAACATCTAACAATGCAAAAGTCACAATGTCTGGGACTTAATAAAAAAATTTACTGGACATGCAAAGAGCAGGAAAATACAACCCACAACTAGGAGAGAAATCAGTAACAGGAACAGGCTGAGAAACGACAGAGGTGGTGGAAATAACAGATTATAAATGTGCCCCGAAAGTTCAAGAAACTAGAGTAAAACGTGGGACTAAGTCACATAATGAGAGTTAGAGCAGAACATCTAGTTATAAAAAAGCATGATCCCTGAGCTGAAAAGTGCATGGAATAAACGCAGAGTTCTATTAGAAGAAAATTGCAAAGAAAAGCTGAGTGAACTTGAAAACAGCAATAGGAAGTATTTTTACTGGAACAGCGCTAATAAGCTGTGGGAAATATTAAACAGCTTAAATGCGTGTGTGTGGTCATGGGGTGGGTCCCACATGGCTGCAAATTTTCCAAACTTGACAAAAAATGTAAACCCCCAGATGAAGGAAACTCAGGAAACACCACAGATAAAGGTGAAGAAGGCTTCACCTCCTGACTTCATAACCAGATTGCTGACCCCCGATAAGGAACCAGGAGGAAAAGATGGACCCTGTGCCAAAGATCAATGGGAAACATGCCCAGCAGACAAGGGTGATGCCTCTCGAGGGCTCAGAGAAAGAAACTCCTTCGTGTATTTCAGAAGTGAAGGTGGTTTATTGCACATGTGAGACCTCCTCAGGACAGGTGGGAGGACGGGGCTGACTGAGGTAACTTTGGAAGTGAGTCGTCTGCAGGACTAACTGCAGAGGAAACTACACAAGCACAGTTCTCTTGTCGATGAGGTTGTTTCCACAGGCGGGGAAGCTGGCAGCTGGGATGCTGCTGCACGTGCTGGAATTTCGTAGTGATTACACGGCTGACAGGCGATGGGGCCAAGTCCTCCTGCTGCGGTGGAGGCTACAATCAACGTGACGATCAGGGTGGGAGACACCCGTGTGACTCATGGTTAGCGCAGACACTCGCCGTTACATATAGAAGAGTTTACAGATACGCATATATAAATGGGTTGTACACATGCCCGATTTCCTTTCTGCTCAGCTGAGAGGACCTAGAAGCAATGACAGTCTCATAACTATGAGGCCAACTGAAGCCCAGATCTTTACATACAGCACTGCATGCCAGTGCAAGGAGCCAGGGCTTCTGGTGAAGTGATGGATTCGAAACCTGGGGACAAAATATGCAAGATGAAGCAGGAGCATCTGGTGGTGCCAGAAAAGTTAGAAAGTGCTAAAAAGAACCCCAAACCCAAGACTGAAAAAAGGCTACAATGATGGGGGGGGGATGTCAAAGGGACACAAGGACCTCAGTGGAGAAATAGGAACATGTAGAGCAAGAAAGTACAGTGGCATTTGCATTATGACCCGAGGTAGAACACAGGCATCCATGGGTCTATAGTGATATGAACAATGGTTGCATCAGCAAATAAATAGGGGAGGAGAGATGAATCTCCTGCAGAATTCAAATAATACACAGTTGACCCCTGAACACGTGGGGTTAGGGACACCGGCCCCCCTGCAGTGGAAAATCCACGTGTAACTTTATAGTCGACCCTCCCTCCACACCATTCCTCCGAATCCACAGACTCAGCCCATCATGGATTGTGTGGTGCTTCGTATTTACTCTGGAAAAGAAGTCCACACCTAAGTGGACCCTCAGAGTCCAAACCCATCATGTTCAAGGGTCAACTGTACACAGCTACTTTGCCTCCACTCCTGACGTGTGGGCTGTGGGTGGTGACTCTAGTACAGGCTCCCGCGTGCAAAGGAGGAAAGAGAGTGAACTTTCAGTGGAGAGACCTGACAGGCACGACCTCAGCCAGGGGATCAAGGTCGAGCTCAATAGCGATAGGTCATATCAATATAACCCCATGAAAATGGCAACTTTTCTCTGGGGTCTTTTCCCCCACAATACATAACCCTGGTTTAGTTATGAAAAAACAAAACCACAAAACCAAATCCCAATAGAAGGACATTCTATAACATCCCTGACCCATTCTCCTCAAAACTGTGAAAAATGTGAAAAGCAAGAAAATTTTGAGACACTGTTATTTGAGGAGCCTGAGGAGCCATGACACTAAGTGTAAGTGGTGCCCTAAGTAGGATCCCAGGACAGCAAAAAGATGTGTAAGGAATCTAAATTGAACACATACTGTAGTCAGACCTAGAGATTATCATACTAAGGGAAGTAAGTCAGAGAAAGATACCACATGGTATCACTTACAGGTGGAATCTAAAAAAATGATACAAATGAACTTACCTATGAAACAGAAACAGACTCACAGACATAGAAAACAAACTTACGGTTACCAAAGGGGACAGGGGGCGGGGAGGGGAGGGATAAATTATGGAATTTGAGATTAGCAGATACAAACTACTATACAGAAAATAAACAAGGTCCTACTGTAGAGCACAAGGAGGTATATTCAATATCTTGCAATAAACCATAATCAAGATGAATGAACCATGATTAAATATGTGTGTGTGTAACTGAATCACTGTGCTGTGCACCTGAAACCAACACAACACTGTAAGTCAACAATACTTCTATTAAAAATTAAAAAAAATGTACTTTGGTTACCAATAATGTCAATGTTGGTCCGTTACTGATAAGAAATACACCACAGAATGGAAGATGTTTTTAGTATGAGAAGCTGGGTGTGAGCTAAATGAGAACCCTCCCTACTGTGGTCACAATTTTCTCTTGGTCTAAAATTGTTTGAAAATAAAACACTTATTTAAAAGCAAGAGGAAGTGGTCTCCAACTTCCTACCACCCAGGAATGACATGGAGTGGATTCACCCTTAGAGGTGAAAACAATACAGACAAGTTTCCAAAGCACGATGAGGAACACTGACCCCAGAGGTACTGGAAACAAGCGAGGTGAGCCCGGGATCGTGCAGCGTCCGGTCTCCACGGGGTTTCTGTGTGCAGCACAGGGAGGGCAGCCCAGGCAGAGCTCACTGCACTCGCCGCGTGGAGGGGATGGAGATGAGAGTTTGGCAGCTGGAGGTCAGGGGACAGAGTATCAGGAGGAGAGGAAGAGGGAGAGAGAGAGGGCACTGTTCAGACATTGGGAGTCAGCCTTGAGTAGCACAACGATAGCAAACCGAATAAGGATAAGCCCAGGTGTGGGAGGAACTATCTCCGCGAAGACTGAGGATAAAAACCACCCAAAGAATTGAGGGAACGGTGACCCCTGAGATATGGGATGCTCCTGCCAGGCAGGGAGGAAAGCCCCTAATTTCACAGGACCTGGAGCCGAGGCCCCAGTGCAGCACTCACACCAGCGGGGACACTCACACCCACCTGGGTGCTCCCCCAGTCCTGCCTAGCACATCATTTGTTTTTTATTTTTTTAAAATTTATTGGCTGTTGGGTCTTCATTGCTACACACGGGCTTTCTCTAGTTGCAGTGAACAGGGGCTACTCTTTGTTGCGATGTGCAGGCTTCTCAGCGTGGTGGCTTCTCTTGCTGCAGAGCACGGGCTCTAGGGGCGAGGGCATCAGTAGTTGTGGCCCATGGGCTTAGTTGCTCCGTGGCATGTGGGATCCTCCTGGCTCAGGGATTGAACCCGTGTTCCCTGCATTGGCAGGAGGATTCTTAACCACTGCGCCACCAGGAAAGCCCAACACATCTTAAAAGGAGACCCAAAGGATAAAACTTTCAAAGAAATTTAATATAGTCCCACAACGAAGTCTAAGAATATTTAGCAATACAGAAATATCCAGCACCCAGCAAACTGAAACTATAATAAATAAATAAAATAAATGAAACAACGCTATAATGTAATTTCCCTAATTTACATCTGCAGAGCATGCCACAGAACAACAGCAGGATACACGCTGTTCTCAACCACACGGAGCATTCACCAAGACATACACACTCGGGGCCACGTATCAAGTCTCAGTAGTTTAAGCATCATTCAAGTCACACAAAGCATCTTCTCGCTCACAACAGAATGAGATGAGAAATCTGTAGTAGAATTAACTCCCCAAAGTTCCCAATATTTAGGAAGTAAATGACACACATCTATGTAGCCCATGAGCTAAAGAAGAAATCAAGAGAGACATCGGAATGTATTTTTTAACTGGAAGAAAGTAAAACTGTAACATGACCACAACAAATCTGCGGGGAGAAGCAGAGTGGCAGTTAGAGGGTTATTAGATTAGATGCCCGCATGAAATATAAAGGAGGTCCCAAATCAGTGAGATCAGACTTTACAGTGAGAAACTAGAAAAAGACCAAATCAAATAAAAAATAGGTAGAAGAAATGAAATAAGCAGAGAGGAAATCAGCATAATGAAAAACAGAAAAATAGTAGAGAAATTTAAAAGAAACCAAGATTGGTTCCTTGAGAGGATCAATAAAATTGATAAAATTTTGCCAGATTGCCTAGGAAAAAAAGACGCACATGCCTAATATCAGGAATGAGAAAGGTTACATTACTAGAGATGCTACAGATATTAACAGAACAAGAAGAGAATATTATAAACCAATTTCTTCCAATTAAGTTTACAATTTAGATAAAATGGGAGAAAAAATGTTGAAAGTCACAAACTACCAAATTTCATTCAAGAATAGACAACCTGAATAGCCCTAAAAAAGTTAAACTTCTTACCCACATGGCTTCACTCTCAGATTCTACCAAGGATTTGAGGAAGATTTCATACCAGTTCTATAAAAACTCTTAGAGAAAAATGAAGAGGAAAGAATACTTTTAAACTTGTTCTATGAAACCAGCATTACTCTGACACCAAAATCTGACAAAGATATTATAAGTAAATAAAACTACAGGCTCACAACCCTCATGAAGGTAGATGCAAAAATTCTAAACACAATTTTAGCAGATTGAATCCAGCAATATATAAAAAGAACGATACATTCCAAAAAAGTGGTACTTATTCCAGGAATTTAAGTTTGGCTTAACATTAAATAATTAATAGATGTAATTCATCATATTGACACACTATAGAAGAAAAAACATGGTCATCTAAATACATGCCAAACATCTGTTATTATTATTTTTTACAAAAATCAACAGCAATTCCTGATGAAAACTCTCAGTAAACAAGGAATGGAAGGAAACTATCTCAAACTGATAAAGGGTATAGATGAAAATAAATAAAAAAATAAAAAAAAAACAGCCAAATTATCACCTCACAGTGGTTAGAATGGGTATCAGAAAATCTACAAACAGTAAATGCTGGAGAGGGTGTGGAGAAAAGGGAACCCTCCTGCACTGTTGGTGGGAATGTAAATTGATACAGCCACTATGGAGAACAGTATGGCAGTTCCTTAAAAAACTAAAAATAGAATTACCATATGACCCAGCAATCCCACTGCTGGGCATATACCCAGAGAACACCATAATTCAGAAAAGACACATGCACCGCCAGTGTTCATTGCAGCACTATTTACAATAGCCAGGCCATGGAAGAAACCTAAATGCCCATCAAAAGATGAATGGATAAAGAAGATGTGGTACATACATACAATGGAATATTACTCAGCTATAAAAAGGAATGAAATTGGGACATTTGCAGAGAGATGGATGGACCTAGAGACTGTCATACAGAGTGAAGTGAGTCAGAAGGAGAAAAACAAATATCGTATATTAACACATATATGCGGAATTTAGAAAAATGGTGCAGATGAACCAGTTTGCAGGGCAGAAACAGAGACACACATGTAGAGAACAAACGTATGGACACCAAGTGGGGAAAGTGGGGGGGGGGGAGTGGTGAATTGGGAGATTGGGATTGATGTATATAGATTAATATGTATAAAGTAGATATCTAATAAGAAAAAAATATCAAGTTGTACACTTTATGCAGTTTATTGTATGTCAATTATATCTCAATAAAACTTAAAAAATGCATTATTAAAAACCCCCCCCAAAAAACAGCCAAACAAAAAGCTGTAATTGACACATTAAATGGTGCAATACTAAATACTTTCTCCCTAAGATCAGCAAGAAGAAAAGGATGTTCTCTTTTGCCACTTCTATTCCGCATTGTACTGGACAGTCTAACCAGTGCAGTGCATTTAAATAAACAAACAAACCAGACAAAGGCATCCAGCCTGGAAGTGATGAGGGAAACTGGTTTTATTCTCGAATGACATCACCAGCTGTGCAAGAGAGCCTATGAAATGTACTAACAAGCTGTATAAACTCATAAATAATATGACAGATTGCAGGACACAACATCAATGCGCAACTAACCGTTATTCGATATCCTTGCAAGAAACTATTGGAAATTAAAATAAAAAATTTACAATCGCGTATGACCAAAATGTGTAAGACCTACTAAAAACGTAAAACGTTGATCAGATAAATTAAGAAACACCTAAACAAATGGAGAGATATATCATGTTCACGGGTCCAAGGATCCAATATTGCTACTTGCAGGCTTTCATTTCTGTACACATTGACTAAGTTCCTGTAAAATTAATTTGCAATTCCAAAACACTTTGAACTATCACAACTTAGAGAGTAAAGGACAAAGGGGACTAACACCAACTTATTTCAAGACCTAAATCTACAATAATCAAAAGATTGCTTGGCACCAAGTTAGACAACAAGATAAATGGATGGAATGGAATCCAGAAAATGAGGACCCCACGTGAAGGGTTGGGTCTCAGGAAGCAAAGGCACTTTACCAGAGAAAGGACAGACTTCTTTAGAAATGGGGAGGGGGGCTTCCCCAGTGGCGCAATGGTTAAGAATCCGCCGGCCAATGCAGGGGACACGGGTTCAAGCCCTGGTCCGGGAAGATCCCACATGCCACGGAGCAGCTAAGCCCGTGTGCCACAAATACTGAGCCTGTGCTCTACAGCCTGTGAGCCACAACACTGAGCCCATGTGCCACAACTACTGAAGCCCACGCACCTAGAGCCCATGTTCCACAAGAGAAGCTACCGCAGTGAGAATCCCGCGCACTGCAACAAAGAGGAGCCCCTGCTCACCACAACTAGAGAAAGCCTGTACACAACCATGAAGACCCCAATCAGCCAAAAATAAATAAATAAATAACAAAATAAATCTTTAAAAAGAAGAAAAAGAAATGGGGCTGGAACAATTGGATATCCACATGCAAAAAACAAACTTTGATCCATGGATGATAGACTTAGATGTAAAGCCTAAAACTACAAAAACTTTTAGAAGGAATCATAGGAGAAAATCTTTGTGACTTTGAGTTAGGCAAAGATTTTTTAACTATGACATCAAATTTGACTTCATAAAAATTAAAATATCTGTTCTTTGAAAGAAACTGATAGCCTAAGGAAGAGACAAGCCACTGACTGAGGAAAACACTTGCTAATCTTGTATTGACAAAGAACTTGTATCCAGAACACGTAGATAACTCTCCGTAGAATGAAAACCACCTGATTAAAAAATGCAAAAGACTTGAACAGAGCTTCACTACGGAAGATGTACAAACAGCAAATAACCCACGATCAGCTGGTCAGCGTCATTGGATAGTAAGGAAATGCAGTGTGAAACCACTGCGAGATGCCGTTAAACAGCTGGTAGATGACTGGGGATCAAAAGCCCCCCTCTGCCAAGTTCTGTTCGGGGAGAGGAGGAACGGTCAGAATGTGACCTGTCTGGAAAACACTTTTGTAACTTCTTCAGTTTTGTATTATTTGTTTTTCACTCAGCATCCCTTAGTGCACTTGTGAGCGACAGCAAAGCTACAGACACCTTTCCAGCGACAGTGGTACCAGCATCCTGGAGTTGTCAGTGTGTACGCGCGGCACCGAGTGTCTAAGGCAGTCCTTTCTGCCTCTATTTGCTACGCACGTTTCACACCTATTTAATGTACAATTTTCCATTTTTCCCGCTGACCTACTCAATGGGCAGCTTGCGTATCAGCCTTCGGCACAAGCCATGCCACATGGGCGGCCAGCAGGCACTGGTGTCCGTAGATGGTCCTGTCCAAAGCACATGTTTTAAAGAACAAAAAGAGTAACAGCATTCCATCAGAGAAGACTGGGGAAAGAGAAACGCGTTTTAGCAGCTGTTTATATGTTTCAAGTGGGTCTCGTTGGACAGCAGAACCTGGAGCCACGAAGCCCATCTCAGCTCATGAAAACGAACCTCTGTACGTGATACTTCAAAGTTATTGGTAACAGTTTACTATTTTTGGCTTTTGTAAAATTTTTAATTTTATTATGTTTTCTTTTCTGTCAACCCAGTGAAATGTCTTTGAAGGTCTGGTATGGTTATTTCCTTTTTCATCTTCTGTGACATAATAATTTATGAACTAGTGAAACAAGCAAGTGAAGAAAATTTTTTCCCTATTGCTTTAAATGCTTGGCCATGCTGTGATAAAAAATAGATAGCTGAATTTATTTATCTAAGAGCATTTATGAAATCCCTAAGATTTTGTATACATCAGTCATAGATGCCAAGTTATAGCACAATGGTTAAGCTGAGAAAGGTTATTATTATCCCATTAATTTTTTTAACTGAATAGTCACATTATTTTTTTAATTGTATTAAAAAGACCTAACATAAAATATACAGCCTTAATCATTTCAAAGTATACAGTTCAGTGGTGTTAAGGATACTCACATTATTGTGCAAATAGGGTTTTTTTTTTTTTAAGACATTAAACAAACACATGGCTATCATCGGATTCAGGTATTCTATTCCTATGTACTTACCCAAGAGAAAAGGCAACAAATGTTATAACAAAGACTGGAACACACGTGTTCATAGCAGCTTCATCTATAATAGTTAATAATCGGAAACAACCTAAATGTCCTTCAGCACGTGGCTGGCTAAACACTGCTCAATGGGAAACCACTGAGCGATGGGAAGGTAAAACCCAAACTGCTGAGACACACGACTGCGCGACGCGTCTCAGAATTATTACGCCAAGTCAGGAGGTCCAGACAAAGATGACTACGTAATGTGTGGTTCTGTTTTGTAAAGTTGGAGAAAACGCAAACAAATCTCTAGGGACAGAGAAGATTACTGACAACCTAGGGGCAAAGGAAAATTATCAAGTACAGTTTTGAGGTGGTGGGTACGGTCGTTATTTTGTTAGATTTGGTGGTTATTTTCTTAATGGGATACATTGTAAACTTTAGAGAAACCATTAAAAACACCCAAATCCGATTCATAAACCGCCTTACAAGGCTAACACAGGTGTAATATACAAACACATGCGTAGTGTGTTTGGGCAGAATTTCAAAGACATTGCATCGTAAATGATGAGTTGATGGGAGCTGTCGTTAGACTTTCCCCCTGTGGCCTGGCCAGCGGAGGAATTCAGCCCACTCTCACGTGGGACAGGTTCCTGGGGCACAGACCTGTACACCTGCTGCGACTTTGTGCCTTTTTTTTTTTATAGTCGTGTGTATCTGTTAATCCCAAGCTCCGAATGTATCCCTCCGCCTTTTCCCCTTTGGTAATCATAAGATTGTTTCCTAAGTCTGTGAGTCTGTTTCTGTTTTGTAAATAAGTTTATTTGTGTTAATTTTTTTAGATTCCACAAATAAGTGACATCATGTGATATTTGTCTTTTTCTGCCAACGTCGTGCCTTTTTAAATGGTAGGAAGCCACCCTCTAGCGACAGAGCGAGTCCCAGGATCCTGAGACTGAAGGGAGCTGGGTCCCAGGCGGTGATGTTACCGTGTCCTCTGGGTGACAGGCTCACATTTGCAGACGGCGGCACCCGTGTGATTCCTGCTGCTCTCTCCTCACCACTGCTTTTCTCGACAGGTAGCGACACTAACTTCCGTGGCACCTCTAATACACTCTCCTGTTCTAATTTGGCTTATTCCTCACTGCACACTTGATTATAAAATATGTTCTGTGCAGTAAACCTGGACTTTGTTTCTGTGGTCCGTCCAAGATGTTTCCGCTCTGCTATGGGGTGTCTGCTGTCCACAGAACTCACGGGAATGGGACCCTCTGGGCCGGGATGGAGGCCTGGGGGCTGGGCCATGGAAGTGCTACTGTCTGCTGCTGATGGGGAAGAGACACGTGCTTCAGTGCGGCTCCGTCTCAGTCCTGGACCCCTGGGGGGTGGGGACACCCCAGCCAGAGCCTCAGCGAGGCCACGGTCCCAGCCTGCCCACTGACCGGGATCCAGTTTCCGACGAGGCTGAAGCTCGGGGCAGGACTGTCCAGTCAGCGGTGTCACAATTTGCCCCAAATCTCTGCACTCTGTGTCCCAGCAAATGGATTCTCCAAGAGGACAGACTGCCCTTGGTCACGTAGCTGTCCACTGCAGAGCTCATGCCGAGGTATGTGACCCCGGGGTCCTGCGGCCACAGGGCACTGAGCACATCTCCCATGCCTGGTGGGAGGGCTTCTCGCAGGGCTTTGGAAATGGGGGCCTGCCATTCAGGCATCCTGTCAATCAAATAGGCAGTGATGCTCTCCAGGGCCTAGGACACAGCATCCAAGGAGCCCCTTCTTCTGGCGTGGACCCCTTCTGGTTGCAGACCGCTGACTTCTCCGCATGTCCTCACAGGGCGAAGAGCAGAGAGCAGAAGCAAAGTCTCTTCACGTGAAAGTCCATCTGTGAGGCTCCACCTTCACGATCTCATCATCCCCGAAGGCCCCAACTCCCGTCACATCCGGGCTAGGAGTTCAGCACGTGAATCCGGGAGGACACAAGCATTCAGTCTGCAACATGAACGTTGAAGACGTTCGTAAGAGAGGGCAAACTAGAGCATATGAAAATGCGACACCCAGCTGTGAGAATTAAGAACGACATACAGGGATCATATTTTCAGACACTTTGCTGTTAGGAATAGAAACACTGACCGCTCATGTTTGTGTGGGATACCCAGCTGTCACCTGACACTGGTAACTCTATCAACGGGAAACGACGTATGGGAACGTTAATTCCGTGACACGGCTGCTGAAGAAGGAGAAGCAGCTCGGGAAGACAGACCGAGCCCGAGTAAAAGAATAAACACAAAATAGAAGGAGACACTTTCCCGGCCTCCAGGCAGCCCTCCGAACCTTATGTGCGGGATCTCTGTGCGTGGTCCTCCAGCAGGAAGATATTCACGTTCCGAGACGGGTGGCCTCCTGAGAGCACGGCATTCCCCAACATCACTGAGTTTGCCAGTACAGCCCAGCATTTGTGCAGATCAGGAAAACTGTCTGCTCAGTGTTAGAATTTTGAACGACAGGTAGATTCTTAAGGGCGCATGGGTTTAGCTAGATTCCCCAGATACCATTAACAAACAGATTCCTCTCCCAGTCAAGTCTCACTCTGTGCTCAGATGCATCTTTGGTGGGTGTTTTCCTCTACTGACACCTGGGACGCTGGACCGATTCACTCCCCGGTCAGACAAAGCAGCAAGCCCTCAGGAAGTGGCTCTGTTGGGTAAGAGAGGAGAGTACCTTCCAGCAGACTCTCTTTGGAATCTAATGTTGTCTGTAGTTGTTCAGTCTTCCAGCTGAACGGCCACTTGAGTAGATTCGGCAACCTTCCTGTGACCCCTCGGCGGAAGCGTCTCCCAGGCTTCCAGGGGTGACAGGTGACTGTGCTCGTCAGTGAGGCCGCAGAGTCCCTTTCCTACTCGGGATGTGCTCAGCGCGTTTCCTACTGGACGCCCTTTGTTCTGATTTCCTAACCCTGCCCTGGTGGGAATTGAGAGCCTTCCGTCCTTTAATAAAGCCTGTACCACCCCCAGGCCAGCGGGGAGAGCGTGCCGGTGCCGCGGGAGGCTGGCGTCCTGGACGCAGCACTGCAGTTGCCCGAGACTGCATCTGGGCTGACATCTCTATTCTTCTGTCTGACAAATGTGTGCAGTGGCTTGTAAAGAAATCAATACTGCTTCTCCTGGTACGTTCTCCACAGGTGAGCTGATGGATTACCTAGTCTTCCCCTGCCCCCCCACCCCAATTTTGTTATCACTTTGTTCCTCTTGCTTTAGGGTTGAGCATCTGATAACATCTCCAGTGGGATGACACCGAACGCGTATCCACGACCTTATCCCCTGGCGATCGTGTCCCCTGTGACTGAGCGCCGGCCGCAGCTGTAAAGAGGGACCGTATCACCCAGGATCTCCCGGCCGATGGATGAGGCGTGTTCTGGAGCCAAGAAGAGTGCGTGTGTCGCTGGGCCTCGCTGCCAAAGGTGACCCTGTGCACTGTTCTATCACCTGCGTTTAAGAAGACGTAGGTCTGTGATATCAAGCTGCCTGTTACGTGATTTACTCCTCCTGTGATGGAGTGGGGGGGATGGGGTGCTGAAAGCAAAGAAGCTGCAGGAATCTGTCACAAAAGGAGCCATTTATCTGGCAGGGAGATCGTATGAGAGAAATCAGGGCTTTCCCTGCTCTAGGTGATTAGTGACTGTGGGAGAGCATCGCCCCTGCCACCCCTCTGGAGGCGATGACGGTTCTGAGCTGCACGCAGACCGCCCTGGCGCCCCCACGGCCCCTTCCCACAGAGGGACGCGCGTGGGGCCGTCTGAGCTGGAACGTGTTTGCTGGTCTGAAGTGGGATTCTTCCTCTGCCTTCCTGTCTCGAGATGGTAAAGTCCATTCTCCGCTCCCAGGTGATGTGAGGACGGTGGCGCCTGGAGGCAGGTGGCTGGAGAAACGAGGCCTCTGCGTTTATGGTCCTGCGTTCACTCCTACGTGGCCTTGGGGTCCAGCCAAAGCACTGCCACCGATGCCCCCGCGTCTCCCTCTGTGCCTGTCTGTGTCCCTCTGTCTCTTTCTTTCTCTCCCCCCTCTCTGGCTCTCTCTCTCTCTCTGTCTCCCTCTGCTAGCTCTCGCTGTCTTGTTCTGTTTCCTCTTTTTAATGATAAAGTGGTTTGTCTCCATCTGAGATTCAACCACGGACCCAATGCTGAATTTTATGGGATACTTATTATCAAGATATTTGACCACGGAGAGGTTTAGGATTCTTAGCAATTATAAGAAATCTAGAGGTAAGAAGTAGTTTCGAAGATTTTAAATGGATTTAAAATCTGACAATTGTTTTACCCAAGACACTGCTCTTTCTGGCCACTCACCAACCGTTAGTGATACATGAGAGACTGTCCCTCGGGCTGGACGACGGATCTCAGGTGCTGAGCTCTGGGCCTCCACGGGGGGGCCGGCACCACGGGGGGAGGGGTCCAGGAGCACCCCGCACCCCTAAGGACTTTGGCTAGATTCCCGCAGGCCTGTGTTTTTTTCCAGCAATTGTCACAAATGCGTCCCTTTTAAAAGCAGGATCTTCAAGATTAATCTCATCCAGTCACTCATTTGTTAAAAAACCCAGTGTTTCCACTGTGCGCTCCTTGAGGAAGCCCCGCCGACGCTGAAACTCACCCCTGCTCCTTTACAAATACTCCCTCGAGCGTCCCTGCACTAGTCCTTGTTTTAACTACTTAATATCTTAAATGCCACCTAAATCCACGTTTAAAATTTTTATTGCTTCTCAGATTATATCAGCTGGGTTGCATGCCATAAGACCCCCGTATGGTTGCTCTAAATCAACAGAGACAAGCTGCTGGGCTGCCCCCAGGAGGCACCCGTGCCTCACCTGCCAGCCCTGCGGGGCCTGAGGTGGGGGCGGACTCCGTGCTGCTTCCTGGCCTTGCTCTGAGGACCCTGCGCGTCTGGGAATGTGCCCAGCAGGTGGGAGGTTCCCAGCAGTGACGGGGGTTGGGCCCTCGCTGAGCCCCATGGGTCACGTGGTGTCTCGAGAGTGAGGATGGCCTGACCGGCGTCCCTGGAGGGGGCTTCACCCAGCACGTCTCCTCCAAGGCGTCTTAGCGGACGCGTGTGCGTCCAGCCCCGGCTCCAAGGGGAAGCCTGGCTTACAGCGGCGCTTAGCAGTCAGAGCAGACCAAGCCGGCAGCGGCCAGGCTGGCTCAGTCTGCAGGCCTCATAACCCAGAGCAGTCACACACGCACGAACAGCCTTGACCCTCCTGGTCACCGTCTCAGCGTCACACCCACCTTTGCCCACCGCACAGTCCTGTGACATCCCAGCCTGCAGGCACGACTAAACCGTAGCTCCAGGAAGGAGGGGAGAGCAAGCTTTCAAAGAAAGGTGCACACGGTCAGGAAGGAAGTCCGATCTCTCCTTCGTGGAAGCAGGCAAGCTCTGTGAAACTACTTGGTAAAATCTAGACCACTAAACAATAGTTTCACAGAGCTTGCTGTAAGTCAAGTGTATATCAGAAATTGCACGCGTAGTGACAAAAATGTATGTCCTAAGCTTTACAGTCACCCTGGGAGGTAGTGGTTGGTGGGCAGTACCTCTGAGCCCATTTTACAAATGGGAAAGCGGACGCTCAAACACTGAAACAGCTCACCTCTCCAGGGTTTGAGCCCAGGCTCACTTAACTCCAAAGCCAACCCTCTTTCTGGCGAAAGGACTTCTGACGGGTCTGGAAGGACGTCCCTGGAGACCTTAGGGCGGGCCTGCCAGCTCATCACCCGACGGTCAGCACCTCGGGGCCACCGTGTGTCGCCCACCTGGGCTGCGGCTCCAGGGACTGGGTTTGGCTGGTCTGGGCGGGGCTCCTCCCCGGGTGCCCGGGCACTGCCCTCCACACAGCGAGCCTCCCATCCTTCCTCCGCCTGGCCCCCGCGGCATCGGATTTGTGACTCTTACCTCAGTCGAGCTGAACACGCGGAAGCCACTGGTGAAGGGGGAACGTGACCCAAACTCATGAGAGCAGAGTTTGGGGCAGAAGGAAAAAGAAGTGAGAAGAGAAGGAGAGTCTTACACACCAGTAAAGACGCCTTGGGGAAGGAGGTGAGTGAGAGTATCTGAATGCTAGTTTGTACCTGAGAAAGCAGTGTGCGCAAAGGCGAAACATCAAACAGCACCGGTGTGGGTGCCACGCAGAGGAAGCTGCTGCTTTGCTGACCGTCTCCCCACACCCCAAGATCTTGCTGTTGTGAGGGCAGGACCCCCGGCCCTGCGGGTCCTGTGAGGTGAGACTTCAGGCTGAGGCTCCTGCAAGGAAGCAGGACTGGCCCCTCGGGGCTCGGGCAGGGCCGGCTGCTTCAGCTCATTCTGTGTCCACGTGCAAGGGGTGAGTGTGAGTCCCCGGGCAGCTGAGGCCACGTGGTGGATGGAACAGAGCACGATGTGCTGGTTTGCCACCTGCCTGCTCTCCCAGCCCTGCTTCCTGAAGCTTCGGGGTTTAGTGTGGGCGGGATGACAGAGGGCCTCGGTCTCCGGGTGTGTGCTGTGGTTCTGACCCCAGCTGCCCTAGGACGTGGCTCATACACGGCTCACCGGGGACCACTGTGAGCCTTTGGGGCCAGGCCCCGCCTGGGCCTCTTTAACTGCTCTGCTCTCATCACTGGTACGGTTCCTGGCGTACAGTCAGCACAGTCAGAACTTGTTGAGTAGAAAAAGGACTTTATGAATAAGTGCATTTTAAAATTTAGCATAGACTGGCCAAAAATAAATTACTGGCCTTTAAAATTCCACCAAAATCTCTCTGTGCTTTCGTTGATAACTTTGCCATATTCGAATGATCAATGGAGTGTAAGATGTGATTTTTTGAAAAAGCGGGTTTGGGAACTCTCCCCTGGAAGCAGCTGTGCATTTTAGGCATCTCTGCAGTGTGACACACAAAGGACACGCGCTCTTGCTTCCAACAATTTAACTGCAATATGTCCGTTTCAAGCAGGAAATCCGATCTGAGTTTGCAACCCCTCCTGTCTCCCCGAGAGTCGATAATTCACCATTTTCGGGCACCAGGCCCATTAACAGCCAACAGCTTGAGAATACACTCTTCATTGATCAGATAAACAAGCCATGAGGAGTTTTATTACCAAATCATGGACCAATTTAGCCATCTTTTCACCAACAATGGACTTATATTGAATGTGAAATGGCAAGAAATTTGCCTCCTTGGGGAGCCAGCGAAGGAAATACAAAGTGAAATCTTATCACCAAAGTGGCTCACCTAAATGGATTTATATTGAATTCAACCCAAATCTAAGCCAGACCTCTGATCAACAAAAGTTTTACAGAATGGTGACTGGTTTTCCTTTGTTTGTCTTACTCTAAATCACGTGCAATATTTTGTTTCGCATTTATGTCATGAGGTTAGCTTTTTCTGGATGTCTCTTATTGAAGTACATTAATTATATTGGTAACGTACATAAGCATCATTTGTCATTGTTCTGAATTCACCTTAGGTACACAGTTGAGACAATTTTAAATCCACCCCAAGAAGATTTTAAATTGTGTTTTAACTTCTGCTCTATAAAAATACAGCAGTTATTGGCCAGAGGACGTGAGCAGGATGTTCTGGGAGCTAGTCTGTGCGTTTACACAGAATCCAGAGCCGTTGTGAGGAACAAAACCGAGCAGAAAGCAGATGTGTAGTCGAAACAGGGTGATTGGGAGGCTGTGGGATTTGCCTTCCCCCATTATTTCTGGATATTCAGAGAAATCCATCTCATGCAGACTCTCTGAAAATGTGGGGAGGAGTTAAAGTCTAGCTGAGAAGGGAGCTGAGAGCCGCAGTGACGGGAAAGTGCGATGCTGCCAGGGGCACCCACGTCCGTCCTGCAGGGTCCGTGGGGAAATGCCCCCGTCACAGTGCACGGTCACCACTCCTCAAAGGATGTGCCACGAGTAACCTACAGGGGTGTATGTGGCCGTCCTGCATCTACCGGGGAAAGCACCCCAGAGCTGGTGTTTCCCGATGTGTCTGCGGATGCCTGATCATTTAGAACCTGGATGTGAAAGGGTCCGACGTGCTGGGGCAGGAGATGAGGTCTGGGTCGGGGGAGAGATCACAGCAGAGGGACTTGGGAGGAACGGCATCCTCAAGGGCAGACGGGGGAAACGTGGCTTCTAGAACACACTGCCTGCTCTAAGTGTGGACCTAGCGGAGAGGAACAAAGGGACAAGTCCTCTTCATCCTACTGTTCAGGCGGAAGCAACACAGGTCTTTTCTGGAGAAATACACTTCACTTTGATTTTATTTTACTTGTGGTTACCATTGTTTCCACTACTTCTTCTCCCTCCTTTTTCTAATTGAAGTATCATTGATTTACAATGTTGTGTTCACTACTGCTGTACAGCAAAGTGACTCAGTCATACATACACACATTCTTTTTCATATTCTTTTCCATGATGGTTCATCACAGGATACTAAATATTGTTCTCTGTGCTGTACAGTAGACCTTGTTGTTTCCACTCTACATGTAAAAGCTTACAGCTGCTAACCCCAACCTCCCACTCCATCGCTCCCCCAAACCCCTTCCCGTTGGCAAACACAAGTCTGTTCTCTATGTCCGTGATTCTGTTTCTGTTTCATAGATGGGTTCATTTGTGTCCTATTTTAGGTTCCACACATAAGTGATATCATATGGTATTTGTCTCTCTCCGTCTTACTTCACTTAGTATGATCATCTCTGGGTCCATCCATGTTGCTGCAAATGGCATTGTTTCATTCCTTTTTATGGCTGAGTAGTGTTCCATTGTGTATATGTACCCCATCTTCTTTACCCACTCATCTGCCGATGGACATTTAGGTTGCTTCCATGTCTTGGCTAGTGTAAATAGTGCTACAATGAACATAAAGGTGGGTGTGTATTTTTGAATTTTTATAGTTTTGTCTGGACATATGCCCAGGAGTAGGATTGCTGGATCATATGGAAGCTCTACTTTCAGTTTTTGAGTAACCTCCATACTGTTCTCCATAGTGCCTGCACCAATTTACATTCCCACCAATAGTGCAGGAGGGTTCCCTTTTGGACAAATACACTTTAAACAAGAAAAATGCCTTCAAAACTTCCCACAGATGAAATTCTATGAGACATGAGCTCAGAATAAAAATTTAATAAACAAAGGAGATAAGCTGTCACCACCAAGAGTAAACAGAAACCACATGCTACAAACTCAGAACCACACATAGTTCAGCCATCAGAATCATAAGAAGCAGAATATGAAATATATGTAATACATTTAAAGAAACAAAAGAGGAAATTCATAACATGAAGTAACAGAGACTATCAAAATGACATGTTGAATTGAAAAAGAACCAATAGAACTTCTAGAAATGAAAAATACAATAATCAAAACAAAATCAATGGGTCAGTCACATAGAAGTTTAGAGACTGAATTAGAGCTTGAATTATTATATATAATCTCTGGAAGACAGATTTAGGAAATGACTCAGAATGTGCCACAGAGTTAGGAAGAGATGGAAAATATGCCAGAGTTCAAAGCACACAGCACAAAGAGTAAGGATGGATGAAGAGGCAACATTCAAAGACGTACACTAAGAGTTCTTCAGAGTTAATAGACAACAGATCCCAAATTCAGCAAGATAAATAAAGAGATATTCTCTCCCAGATACAATAATGGGACTGAAGAAGACCAACAACAAGGACAAGATTTCTCTTGTCAAGACGGAAATGAAGATTTACTACAAAAGGGGAGAACCTCAGACAGCAGCAGGCTGAGAAACTCTCCAGGCTTATGCAGATCTGGGAACAGCTTTTATTCCACCCGGCCAGGGTGGGGAGCCCTGCAACACCTGAGGCATCAGGTAGAGCCCAGGGTGGGGGGGATCTCTTCAGTAGGGGGGCTAAATGAGCCCAGGCTGTGTGCCACTCTGACTTTCCCCACAAAGCTTTCAAGGAATCCTCAAAAGACCAAACTAATTCCAAAAACTTAAATGTAAACAAGAAAAAACCAATAATCTTTAAAGGAAAATAACAGAATTTAGCATCCAACAATGCAACATCCAATAAGAGCATATCAGTGTAGAAGCAGGGTGGTACGAGCTGGCACCAGGAGAAGAATTCATCTAATCAATAGCCGTTCAATAGCTGCTTCTCATTAGGCGCCACGGAGGCCAGAGGAGGGTGGACCAACACCTTGAAAGTGTTGGAATAAAATAACTGTTCAATCCCAAATATCATATCAAGCGAAAATATTCAAGAATGGGGGCAAAATAAAGATATTTTCAGGTATATCCCAAAGAACTCATCAGTAGCACATTCTCTGCAATACAAAAAATGCTGAAGACAGTTCTTTAAGATGAAGAATGACACCAAATGAAAACAAGATTAGCAGAAAAAATAAAGAGTACCAGGAATGGTGAATATATGAGTAAATTCAAAATACTGTTTTTCCTTTTGCTTTTTTCCTCTTGGTTTTGTATAAACCATAAAACTGCTTTAAAAATATAACATCGTATCATGGGTGTATAATGTATGTAGTTGTATTTTTTTCTTTTTTTGAGAAATGCTTTTTTTTTTGACCATGCCTCGTGGTTTGTGGGATTTTAGTTCCCAGACCAGGGATCAAACCGGGGCCCTCAGCAGTGAAAGCGCAATGTCCTAACCACTGGACTGCCAGGGAATACCCTGTAGTTGTATTTTATAGAACTTTATAACATAAGGGGCGGGGAAGATGTGTACACCTTACCATTGCAAGATTTCAATATTCTACAAGAAGTGGACTCATTAAAAGTTAGGAATGTATATCGTAATCGCTAAAACAACCATGAAAAAGAAAAGGAATTTTATAAAATTTGTAGTAGTGTAACATATGACAACAATTGCCCAAAGAACAGGAATGAAGGGGAGAGAGAGATGATAGATGGACGATAGATAGCTAAGTAGATGGACTAATAGATATAGATAGACGATAGATAAATACATTATAGATAGGTACATTACAGATTTATATAGATATATAGATGAGAGATAGATGAGAGACAAAGAGATAGATAAAAGATACATTATAGATAGACAGATAATAGATAATGGGTAGATACAGTTATTGAGTCAACAGAAGAGAGAAAATAAAATCATAATAATATTAAATTAATCAAAAATAAGGCAGGAAATGGGAAAAAAAAGGTCAAATAGAAAATATGGAGAGCAGTGTGAAAAATGGTAGATGTAAATCTAACTATCAATAATTACATTAATTGGAAATAGTCTAAACATTGATTAAAAGGCAGATATTGTTAAATTGGAAAAGAAAGACCTAACTGTATCCATACACAAGAAACTCACTTTAAATATAAAAACACAGATACATTAAAAGTATGGATAAATACATACCATGCAGACACAAATCAGAAGAAAGCTGAAGTGGCAGGGCTAGTATCAGAAGTGAATTTCAGAATAAGAAATATCATAAAGGATAAAGAGGAATATTCACCAATAATAAAGCAGTTGCTTCATGAGGAGACCAAAACAATCCAAAACGTGTATGGATCCAACAACAGTCTCAAAAGACATGGAGCAAAAACTGATAGAAATAAAGAGAGAAATGGAACAACCCACAATTTTAATTACATAATCTCAACACTCCTCTTTCAGAAACTGGTATAAAAAGATGATAGAAAATCAGTAAAAATATAAAAGTTTTGAACAACTTTCAACCAATCTGACTTTTTTTTAATGACACTTAATTACCAACAGTAAACATAGTTTAATTTTAAAGAAACATAGAGAGTTCACAAGACAGACCATATTCTGGGCCTTAAACTTGTCTCCATAAATTCAAAAGGACTGAAATAAAAAATATGTCTTTGGACATTAATGAAATTTACCTAGAAATCAATAACAAAAAGCTGTCTGAAATTTCCTCAAATATTTGGAAGTTAAACAATTCAGTTCTAAATATCCCATGCATCTCACCCTCATCCTAACATAAGTGGTTAGCACATATTTTGAACTGAATGAAAATGAAAACATATCAAAAATGCAGCTAAAGCAGGGCATAGAGGTAAATTTATAGCCTTAAATGTTCATATTAGAACAAAAGAAAAGATTCAAGTTAACAGCCTAAGGTTTTTGCAAAAACTAGTAAAAGAAGAAAAACAAGTCTAAAATAAGCTGAAATGAAGCAACAGAAATTGGAAAGAACAGAATCAATGAAAATCAATGAAATAAAAAAAATTCTTTGGAAAGATCAATACAAGGAATCAACCTCTAGCTATAGAATGACAGGTCATAGTCTGGTAATTATGAGTCTAGCTCTCCTTTCTCCTTTTATGCCTTTAATTTCTCCTCCATCCACTTTCTCTGTTGTCTTTCTAGAACTTGTGTACGGATCATATTTCTTAACTCATTTCTTCATTATTTTTCCTCTGTGATCAGCATGGGCTATTTGACCTTTCCTCAGGTCTCTAACAGTGTTGAGCTCTTCTTTATATTTTATTTCAGCAATCCTGTACTTAATTTCTGCCTATTCTTAACAACCTCTTCTTAAAGATCTGTCAGTCTACTTCTATGAATGCAATATCCTAGTACACCTTTCTAGGATTCTAATAGGAAATGTATACATTTTTACTCTTCTCCTATTATTTAGATTACTTGCATTCTAGTGCCAGCAGAAGAGTATTCAGCATCCTGCCCCCCCACCTGGGATTGCTGTGGTATTTGTGGTCATGCAGGTGCTCTTTTCTGCTCCTCTACTGGCCTTGGACTCACCCTGAGCCCCTGAGCCCTCCAGGAAGACCGCTCAGTATCCGTGGAGACAGTTCTGTGCCTGGGCTGTGGGCAATGCCATCGCCACCATCTTGCTGAGGCCATAATAACTGATGACCTGGATTCCTGTCCCGGGGGCCCTCCCCTCCTGCCTCATTCTAGGCCTCCCTCCACCCCCTGCCACATGCACAGTGGTGAGACTTCTCAGATTCTGGCTGGGAAGAGGTCTGACTCTTAACCACATGCTTGCTGTCCTATTCAGTCCTGGGCTGGGGAATCCCCATCAGGCTTCATCTGCCACAAAAATCCCAGGTCTGCAATGGTGCCTCACCCACTCTGCACAATTATGGTTGTGGCTTAGTGTGTGCAAATGCCCTGCTGTGTCAGCATGTTCAGCTGGAACGTGTGTGGGGGGAGAGCTTGTGGGCTCAGTCTATCCTTTTAAATCACAGATTTGTAAAATCATCGGCCGCGAGTGCAGAAGAACTCTCCCCGCTGTTGGAAGGCGGGTGATCCACTGCCGGTGACTGCAGGACCCTCCAGCAGCCACACCGAGGAGATATCAGCACAACTTCCCTCTTTAAACATCTTCGTTCAACAAGCTCACATCGACAGCTAACGGATAAGCACTCCTGGGGGCCTGCAGCTGACTTCAGAGCACAAGCTGCTGCCGTGTGGTCCACGTGGCCCTGGGTCTGGAGCTGGTCCATGGGTGCTGCTGGGTTCCGTACCTGTGGGCCCCCATCTGCCCACCGCCACCTGACTGGTCCACGCCTGGTGCTGTCCCCTGGGTACCCATCACCCTTGGGAAGCTTTGAGGGCTTGTGTTCGATGCTCTGAGTGTCAGGGCAGGTCTACTTTTGGTGCTCCTCTCTGTGACTGGCTTCTGATGTCCCAGACCCGAGCTCTCCTGTGCTGGCAGCTCCCCAGTGGCTGTGCCCTGCTCAGCTGCTCCAGAACTGGGCACCAAGTGGCTCTTCCAGGACCTCTTGGACGGTAATGGCTCTCTCAGTGGCCACACGGCCCAATCACAAACATGTCATAAGCACTCAGCGTGCGTCTGGGGAGGGGATCAGGGGCGGGGTGCACGCGAGGATGCTGTCTTTGGGAACCAGCTCCACCATCCAGCTGCCTCTCCTCCTCTTGCCTGTGAAGGTCGTGTCTCTTCCTTGGTGACACATTCCCCTCCTCGGGCCATCCCTCCTCATCTGCCCTCCAAGCCAGGATCACTCCCTCCTCTGCTGCTCCCTGGAGCCAGGGCCGTGGCAGGCTGGAGTTTACTTTGCTGTCACTTAGGAAGTCTGTGTTTGTTGCACAGGTTAATGGTCCCATGAAACATACCAATTTGCTCTGGTCACAGAACGCAAGTTTAAAATGTAGATAGCAAAAAAAAAAAAATGTGGATAGCTTCTAGGGGAACATGAATGATGCACTCGTCACAGAAACGCTCCATTTTGCAAAAAAAATGTCGGGTCAGGCTCTCGATTTGGAAAAAAGTTTTGCTGTTAGATGGAGGTTTCTCTTAAGGAAAAGAACTGAATTAAAAATTGTGATTTAAAATCATATAATATAAATTGTTCTCCCAATCAACTGGTGATGTCACAATACTTTCTTTAAAAGGCTAACATGGTTTTCTTGAACCCTGAGTATATCAGATATAAGTAATAAGTGTGGCTGCATCTAGGTTTATGTACTTATGTTTATTATAAATTGGACAACTTCTCAGGGGACAAACAACAGAAATTAATCTTGTAGTTTTTGATGTCTTAAAGAAAAAAAGAATGAAATGCACACTAATTCACTGATGTTTATGAAATATCAGACATATCCTGCAGTCTATTTTTTTCTACTGCTGAAAACATGTGGGATTTGAACAACCATTTCTTTTAAAGAACAGAGAAAAACGATTGCACTTCTGACAAGAAGGCTCCCTGGAGTCCAAGCCTTGCATGGAGGAAATGAGACTCAGAAGCCGGACACCTTCCTGCCCACTCTCTGGCGGCCGTCTGGGTCTGTGACCCTCAGCTGGCGAACCCCTAACTCCTTCCTCGACTGGAAAAGGCATTTTAGCATCAGCTGTGGGGTGTACCACCTCTCACATCTCGGAGTCCTGCTCAGATCTTGCCCAGACTAGCGACTTCTCAAGTTAGAGACCATGGACCCCTCTCATGCTTCAGTTCCCTGTGACGGTGAAGACCCGTGAGCTGGGGCCTCCCGCTGCCCTTGGGCTGCCTGTGGATGGCATCCACCCACACGGGTACAGAAGCAGAGCTAGGTAAGACACAGTCCCTCCTAACTAATGTCCCACAACACTTATCTGTGCGGACATTGTTGTGCTTTGGTTTTATTTTTGTGATTCTTTGTAGGTTTTTCTTCAGACAACTGTCTTTAAAACTGAGATGCTCTGAACAGAAAGATTAATCTGATATCTTGGCCATTTCCAAGATCAATGGAGTCAGGTTCCTGCTCCAGTGTTTTATGGGAACCATTTAGACTGTGCAAGTGACCAAGTTACATATCCTATCAATTGCTCAAAATAAACACAGCCTAAAGCAGCCTGCCCCAAGAAGCAAACAGGAGAGGTGGGATGGAGTATCTTATAGTTGCTTTAGATACAAAAATCAATAAGGGAATTCAGAGTGTAATGTTCCATTTGCCAAGTGTATTCATTTGTACTTGTATCCAGAATTGAATGAAACTGTGGATTTCCAGCAGAAGCCAAGAGCTGTCCTTAAATTTAAAAAATACATAAATTCCAATTCATAAGTTAGCCAATTCATTGAGTTTTCAAAGTTTCAAGTGTAAATAGTTTTTAATGATTACAAGTTCATCACTGCGGTGAGAATACATTGGCTAGAGAAGTTGACTATATAGTATAAACATATAATCACTGATTTCCATTGGTTCCAAGAAGAAAAAAGAAAAAAAAAAACTTGCCCCTGTAATGACAAAAAATGCCAGTCCTGGGATGACTCAAGCATCATCCTGTAACCCCGGCGGACCCCGGCCAGGAGGAAGCGCAGGGGAGAGCCAGTGCTGGGAGGCAGAGACTCTCCAAAGTGATTCTCTGGAGACCACTGTCATCCGGACATCTGACCGTAGGGATTCTTGTTGAAAATGCAGTTTCATTTCTCTCCCAGCTGAGCTGTAGGGACAGTGCAGCATGGCGCACCGGAATTTCCCCCTGGGGAGCCATCCCGAGTGGACTCTGAGCAGACATGCTTGGCTTCCCTGAGAGAGCACCCCAGGCCCACTGCAGGTCCAGCAAAGTCCGGGACACACGCTCACCTTCAGCCGACTCCGCCCGAGAGCTGCCATCTCCACAGAGGATGCCTGACGCAGCAGAGCGCTACCCTTCACCGGGTGTCTCCATGTCTGATGGGACGCTCAGGAAAACACGAGGTTTTGCTCTCTGTGTTGGAGCCAAAACAGAAACAATAAGAGAAACTGAAAAACAGAGAAAGTCCCAGCCAGGGACGGAGAGATGAATGTCCCTCACTCCCCCTGGACATGGATTCGGGAGGATGGGGCGCTTGGCCTGTCATCTAGTTTCCTTCGTCGAGGGGGTACTTTTGGGAGAGGGAGGGAACTGTCAAATCTATGCCCCTTGGGTCATCCGACTGCAGCAATGCTAATATGACACCAGGAAGAGAAGCCACTACATGCCGGTGCCTGGAAGCCGAGGGCCTGGGGTGAGGGCGTGGAGGAAGGAGGTCGGGGGCTGCACCTTGGCCAGCAAGGGTGCTGCCTGCTCCCCTCTGCAGGTTCTCTATGCGCGATGTCGCCCTGGACAGCTAGTCCTGGGGACACGCTGACGCGGGCGCCTGGGGGAAGCGCTGGTTGCCCTTCTGCCTTGTGCTGGAGCGCGACGAGGAAGAGGCGGGAACAGTGTGCGTGCGGGCGAGGACGGCTGGGCACAGGCTGAGCCATCGCGGAGGAGAGAGGGAGAGGAGGGAGGACAGGACCACAGGGCCAGGACGGCAGAGGTCAGCCTTTATCGAGAGCAACGGCAGGTCGGGCCATGCACGCACAGGGAACGAAGGGGCAGTGCGCAACTCGAGGGCTTGGAGCCCGGGCCTCACCAGCCCAGGTGGGTCCCGTTTGACCCCCACGCCCTCCGAAGTGGACGGTCTCACCTTCCAGAGTGGAGGGTCTGACAGCTACGCGCACAATCCCGGCGGCTGGGCGGTGCAGAGAGTGGGGTGCAGGCCCAGCTTCCGATTCCGGGATGCTCGGCCTACGCGTTTGGACCCCTGGAGACCTGCGTGGCTGCTGGGGGCCCTTCCTTAGGGGAGGGGGCAGCCCCGGGAGGGAAGAATGTTCTGGAAGCACAGCAGGGCTGCGTGGGGACCCGAGGCTCCAGCCTCCCGGCATCTGCCTCCCCCTCCTCCTCTCCACGCTGCGCTCACGGGTAACGCAGCATCGCCTCACAAAGAAACGCCCACCTACTGATTTATTTACCTGTCCCAAATAATTTTTTTTTTTTTTAAAGTCAGGGAGCAGCGGGGACTGACCGGTGCCGAGGGCCAGGGGCCGCCTGGCCTCCCGCGGGAGGAGGCCGAGGCAGGCGGAGGCCGAGGCAGGCGGAGGCCGAGGCGGGCGGCACCCACCCGGCTCCGGTAATGAACTCTAATAACAGCTCTATCGCTGCCCGCCCGCCCATTGGCCCGGGCGCCCTGCACATTAGCCACAAAGAAGCCAGCCTGTCAATATTAATTCCACCGCAGAGATTACTTGTTCTGGGAGAACAAAGGTGTTCTGGCTTGGGCAGAACAACTTAACTCCTGTCTCATAAAATTTAAGCTGCTATTGATCGCCGGCTTCTATTGTGCGGAGGATTAAAGGCGCGCAGAGGCGCGCACAGGCGCACAGGCGCACACGCGCCCGGGAGGTGGCTCGGGCCCCGCCGCCCCCATCGCTCACACGGCGCGGGCCCTCCTCCCCGCCTGCCCGGAATCATTCAGCAACATGAAGCAAATTAAATCAATGAATTCATCCTAGCAGATGGCCACTTTAACACTCGGTTAGCCTTTAGATAATTGAGCGTTGACTCCGGAATCATAAAATGGATGGCTCGTTTGTACATTTTACTGAAATAGATCGCCGAGGTTAAATAAATGAAATCCCATTTGTCAGGCGGTAATAAATGGTCTCCCTTTCTGCAAACAGCTCTGTTTGGCCTAATAAATACAGAGACGTTCCAGGGTCCCTCCCCTGATGGGGTTACAGCTTAATGAAATGGTCTTCCCTCGGCTTGTTCCTGCCTCCTCCTGCACCGTGTGATAAGTAGCAAACCAACGAAGCTTGTAATTACAATCTTACAGAAACCCGGCCAATCTGTATATAAATCTCACCCTCCAATTACAAGATGTAATAATTTTGCAGTCAAGCTGGTAATGAGGTCTAATACTCACGCCTGCGATAATCCCCCCGGATGCTGACTCTATCAGATGTTAGCTTTGTAATTATACTGGCAGAAAATCATTATTTCATGTTCAGCAGAAAAATGAGGTTGGTGGGAAGTTAATTTTCTCTATGCTCTGTGAAGCGTAGACAAAATTTTAATGATTTAATCATTACGGCTATCCCTCTCACAACTGACCCGCGTTATTTGCGGAGAAACATTGGCACGTTTAAAAGTCCCTGTTACTCGATAAAGCTTGCCAGGTATGCAGCTTTTAATGTCACAATAACTGTATACAATTAAACTATTACCCGGCCGATAGGGGAAACTCATTTTATTTGTAGTTTCCGTTATTTGTGTGTGCCTGATTCACGGAAATATGTATGTCTTGCCCACGCTGTAATAAATGGCTAATTTAAAAAAAATTGAATTATGCTTTCCTGGGGAGGTCAGCCCCAGAAGATGTCATCATCCAAGAGTAATGCCAGCAGGTGACTTTTGTGTGTGGGCCTGAGAAGTTATGGCCCCCGTGTCTCCCGTAAGAAATAAGGACAAGAAAGTCGGGGAGCTGCCAACATCCCATTTTGTGAATGTGATTTCTCAAATGTCACATTTAATATTGATGCATTTGGCACACACCCCCGCACACTGCACACTCAACACTTTACAGCCAGTTACAGGCTAAAGAAAGACAAGAATATTAGCGTCACAACCTCTAGGGAGTGGGGCTTAGGGACGGACTCTGGAAACAGAGAGAGTACGTTCCTCCCAGTGCTGTGTTTTGTGGGAAGACTAGCTTTGTCCTGAAACTCCTAAAAATGTCACACGGATGGTTCTGCCGGCCTGTGTGCCTGCTGGCGACAGCTTGCGCCCCTCTACCTGTGTCCACACCGCCGTGCTCTGGGATGACAATCCCACCCCCACGTGGACTGGCGTTCCAGCAAACAGAGCACGTGTGTCTGGCGAACACACTTTATGTTTCTGATTCCGGACTTACCTTTTTTCCCTGTCTATGGCTTTTCTGCCAAAATTAAATCTTCTAAATCAGACTTGGACCACTCACCTCCCTAGGTCTGTAGCTTCCCTGGGATGGACTCTTGGGGCTGCAGGAGCAATGCCTCGTCCGAGCCTGGCTCTGAAGGGCATGTGTGTAGTGACACCAACGGGGAGACTCTGAGGCAATAAACCCAAGGTCATGAGGAACATTCCCAGTTGGAAAATCAGCTTTTTGCTAAACCACATCCGTATGGAGATATTGGCTGATAAAACTCTATACACGTTACAATGATGGTTTTCATGGATATCAGGATGAGCTATGCAAAGCCAGAAGTGAGTGTATCAGGAACTCACAGAACTTGGCTTTTCTCCTCACAAAACTCCAGTCATCAAGGTCACTGAAGAATTTGCTTTTGCAGGTGGAGCCAACGTGATGGTTCTAAATGGACTTCTATGTCCCTCACTTGTATCAGGACCGCTGAGTGTCTTATGAAGCACACAAGGGCGTTTGTCCCAAGATGGAGTTCACATCAGTGAAGAAATCCAGCCGTGTGGCGCCTTCGTGCCAATGGACGCCCCTCTTCCCAGCTCCTGTCCCATTCGCTTCCCTGGGGAACGAGCTGGCCTGAGTCTGCCCCAGGCTCCGGCTTCCTGGGGAGTCTTGAGCTTCCACTTGTCTGGGGTTCCGTGGGTCTGGGTGTCCTGCCACAACCTCTCAGGGTGGCTTCTCATCAAGTCCTTCAGGCTGACGTCTCCTCCTTCTTACTCAGAGGCTGCCGGCTCCTGCCAAGGTGGACTCAGGCTTTGTACCGCTTTATTTACACACAAGCCTGGAATTGGCAGGGGGCTGGGGGCTGGGGTGGGCTCTGGGGAGGGCGAGATGACGTTCTCCCCCACCTACCTTCGGTGTTGAAGCATCTCGTCCTAATCCTACTTCCGTTGCCCGAAGAAGGAGAGATTTGAATACGTCTGTGGGAAGAACACCACCCCCGCGGGGCGGGCCAGCAGGACCCTTGTCTGCCCTGCAGAGATGAGCTGGAGCTCGCAGACTGCTGAGCGGGGACCACCCCGTCCCCCTCCCGGGGGGACCCCGCTGGCTGGGACGTGGCCCTTCGGCCCCGATGGGGGGACCGCGTTGCCTGCCGTTCCCACCAGATCGGGGGGGTGGCAACAAATCTCCTTCCTTGAAAAGTACCCTCAAAATTCTTAGACGCCCTCATTTTTCAAAAGAACAATTTTCTTTTTGCCTAAAATGCTGCCCCTCTGTCACTCTGCTTCCCTCTCTAGGTCAAGAAGGTCTGGCCACGTGGACCTCCTTTAGGATGGGGCGGTTAGCAGGCAATGCTCTGCTTGGAGGGCTGGGCTCTAGCAGGTCAGAGCAGGGGCAGAGCCGCGCCCCTGCCACGTGACAGCTTTTCCAGGTTATCGCGGTCGGCGCCCCAGACACCAGGTTAAACATTGATTTTGGCTGTGTCCGGCGGGGTGCTTCTGGATGTGGTGGGGCAGGGCTGAGGGAAGCAGTTTGTCCTCTCGGGTGTGGGAAACATCCCACTCACGGACGGCCTGAGCAGAGCAAGTCCCTTCTGCCCGACTGCCCAGCTGGGGCGTGGGGCTCCTGCCCTCGGACGGCGACTCACAGCCTCGCCTCTCCTGGTTCTCAGGCTTCACGTTCCGACCAAACTGTACACGAGCTTTCCTGGGGCTCCAGTCTGCAGAGGGCAGATCGTGGGATTTCTCAGCCTCCACGGTCACATGCGCCAACCCCTCACAATAAGTCTGTCTGTCTATCTGTCTCTCAATCAACAATCTATTTAGTCCATCTATTATCTATCAATTAATCAATCAGTCAATCAACAATCTATTTAGTCCATCTGTTATCTATTTATATATCAATCAATCAATCAATAAGCTATTTAGTCCATCTATTATCTATCTACAACCTATCTAGTCCATCTATTATCTATCTACTCCATCTGTTACCTGTCTATCTATCTATCTAGTCTGTTATCTGTCTATCAATCTGTCTATCTATCTAGTCCATCTATTATCTATCTGTCTATCTATCTATCTATCTATCTATCTATCTATCTATCTATCTATCTATCTACCTAGTCCATCTATTATCTATCTGTCTGTCTGTCTATCTATCTATCTATTTGGTCCATCTATTATCTGTCTGTCTGTCTGTCTGTCTATCTGGCCCATCTATTATCTATCTATCTATCTATCTATCTATCTATCTATCTATCTATTATCTATCATCTGTCATCTACTTCTGTTGGCTCTGCTTCTCTGGAGAGGCCTGTGGAATGCAGTTGTTAAGCTGCAGAATATCTGAATTTTCTATAAAATGAGGAGCTTTCAAAAAAAAAATGACCGACCTCTGTGGGTAAAACACTAGACGAGATTTGAGCTGCGTGCCAGAGCCGTGTGCGGTGTGTGCATTGAGCGACGGGAAGGAAGCTCCCCTGAGGCCCATCCTTGGAAGGAACCAAGACCTCCTCATGGCTCTGGGGGAAGGTGGTTCAGTGGGTTTTGACACAAATGTCTTATGTTTCTAACAGGGCTTTATTTTTTCTTAGTTTCTGTCAGCTCTTTCAAGTCTTTTGTGGCGGCAATTAAGATATGCGTGAGTATAAGTAAAAAAGAAATATTAATTAGAATTAAAACCAGGATGTTTGGGTGACCGTGGGCACTTGGGCGAGATGCCTGGCGCTGGCACTGAAGTCTCGCATCCCCCTTGGAGCTGCAGCAAGATGGTGAGCATGTTTGCCCTGGGCAGGCCCAGCCTGGTGTTAATTGCGAGTGCAGGCGAGACGCCAGCTGATCTGGGTCTGCGTTCTGGCTGGACACTTCCCTGGTGGCTCAGAGACGAAGCACACAGTCTCTCCTCCAGCGGGTGATGGATAACCTTCCTTATTCGTGGAGTGCTTCCAAGGAGTAAACTCATAGCTGATGGTTAGCACAATGCCTGGAAAATAGCCGCTTCCTAGAAAATGTTAGCCGTGGTTTAACCTGAATTTGGAGTCGACCCTAGGGATTACACCCTACATGTTTCTGCTAGTAGGAGGGTCTGTGCCAGAAGCATGCCGTTTGCCAGCTGTGCTGTCATGGGGGTAAAAGCCGCGTGGGGCAGTGCGACTCCTGGACGCCACTCCCCCGAGCGCGGGAAGAGGCGGTCCTCCTTCCCCCACCAACCAGGTGCCAGGCCTCTAGGCACCTCCTACGAAGAGCTGCATCTCCTTCACTACCAAAGTGTCCATCTGTCCTTTGCTTCTGTGTGCAGAGAGCGTGATGGCAGGACAAATTTCATTAGCTCCATCAACGTTTTCCCTATTTATTATAAAAAAGCCTGGATTTTCCTGAATATTGGAAAAATAAAGGCATGTTTATAGTCTATCTTTTCCCTAACATCTTGGCAATCTTTAATTTATTTTTTCCTCAAGGCATCTTCTGGTATGTGACCCAATGGAGGAGTGATGAGGGCTCAGAACATCCGGATTCTTCTGGTCCCTGGATGGCAGGACACATCCCTTACACGCCCCCAGGACCCGAAGGCCCCTCCAGTCCCCACTTCACAGCTTTCGGCTTGTCAACGTGCAGCAGTAAAAGGTTGCAATTGGAAGAAGCTATGGGTCCCAGGGACCGGGAGAGGGACATATCCCACCAGCCCAGGCTCCAGGACCTTCATCCCAAACTAGGTTTTTCTCGGAGAAATTCTCTGTCTTATAGTTAAATGAGGGTGGTTTTTAAGAATAGAGATTTGGAATAAGAAGGACAAGGGTCTTCCTCGTCTTAAACTCATTGAGACGTGGCACACTTGTCTCGAAAGTGAAGAGTAAACGACTGCTTCCTGTGGCTGCTGGAGGAAGACACCAGTCACCGAGTGACATAGTTACCAGAGGACTTGGCACCTGCAGCACAATCAGTGAAGATGTGGACCTGAAGACAAACCAGGGTGCACGTCCCTCCCCAAGGCCCGCTTCACCAGGACGCGTCCTTGGACACACACACACACACACACACCCCCTCCCGAACACCTGAAAAATCAATGCGTTCTTCCCTGATAGAAATAGAACATTGCTGAAATGCTCTCATTTAGTGGCAGAGGCCAGCATTGTATCACATAATGTCGCCAAACACAGCTCCAGCCCCTCTCTGCCCCGGTCCCAGGCTCCCAGCTACCTCCCTCTGGAAACGTTCCCTGAGTTTTGTTCTCCAACAGGGGCAATTCCACACTGTCTCATGCAGAATGGTCCTCTGCATCCTCCTGGCCTTTCCCACGTAGAGTTCCACCCCCCGCCAATCCAAGAAGGAAAATGAAAGCATCTGCACAGGCCCCCACCCTGGGAGGAGAGTGGGGAGGAAACCTCAGACGCTTTTCATAATTGACACTGTGAACATCCTGATAAAAACAAATGTGCTTCCAGAATACTAATAACCAACGCCAAGTTCTGAAATATTTTTCCTGTAATTTCCTCGGAGAAAATGCTGCAGCTCATCAGCAACAGATTACAAGTCGTCATCTCGGTGGGTCTGTCTGCTTTCTTTTTTGCCTTTCATCCAAGTGGACGAGCCCAGGACAGAGGATCCAGTTCCACGCCCGGGGTCGGGGGCTCGGAATTCCCAGTTGTACACAGAGGACTTTCCTGAATTCCGGACTGAAAGATAAAATCTTATCATATGCAGTGGCAAATATTTTTTAAATGATAAAAAAATCTCATTAGATAAGAGGCTCATCCCCTTTAAAATCTGATAATTCTTTCTTCTGTTTGTAAAACCTGTCATTTTTGGCTACTTAGAAATGATAAGATTCCTCAGGGACAAGCAACTACATTTCTGCATTTCCTGGTTCTTTAAAAAAGTCACAAATAGTTAAAGCTCTGTATCCAAATTGTACTTTCAAATCCTGGTATGTGTTATCTAATTTTTTTTAAGAACTTTTATTGAGATGTAGTTGACATACAATAAACTGCATGCATTTGAAGTGTAGAATTTGATTTTTTTTTCTTATTAGTAATGTGTGTATGCAGTCCCAATCTCCCAATTCATCCCCCACCTCCGCTTTCCCCCCTTGGTGTCCATACGTTTGTTCTTTACACCTGTGTCTCTATTTCTGCCTTGCAAACTGGTTGATTTGTACCATTTTTCTATAGTCCACATATATGTGTTAATATACAATATTTGTTTTTCTCTTTCTGACTCACTTCACTCTGAAGGACAGCCTCTAGGTCCATCCATGTCTCTACAAATGTCCCAGTTTCACTCCTTTTTATGGCTGAGTACTATTCCATTGTATACCCGTGCCCCATCTTCTTAATCCGCTCCCCTGGTGTTATCTGGTATCAATGGTGGAGTCCCGCTGGAGGAGCACATCCAAGGAACGCAAGCGAGGGACTTGTGCTGCTCTTGACACAGCATGGCTGCTTAAGGGGTGAGTGAGGACGTTTAACAGGAAGCCAAAGGTACACCTGCTTACGGTAAAATGTTAAAACGTGGCCAACCCTGTCTGTGCTTTGATGACTGATTTCCATATTTTATACACTGCCCCATCCCAAGTTGTTTTCATACATTTTCATGGGAAACTACAATGGTTTTTCTTGCCCTGAAATTTCTGAAGTTAGTATGGAGGAAATCTTTTGGACCCTGGAGTTTGGAGTGAAGGGATTGAAGAGGAACAGGGCTCCCCCAGCCCCAAGCTCATTATTGGGGAGCCAAGAACAGTCCAGAGGTGTCACAGTGAGTCTACGAGATGGACCGTGACTGGGCCGCACTGGCCACCTCCGCAAGTGGTCAGGCCTGTGATGTGCTTCCTCATCACGCTGATGGGAGCAGCTCTTCTTTCTTTCAGTCCCCCACCCTGATTTCCTGTCTCAGGTTTACTTAACTTTTCTAAGATTTACTTCAAGATAAAACAGTTTCTCTTCTATTTAGATAAGTATTTATTGCTATTCCTTCAGAGTCTTATTTTTAGCAGATTGCTTTATTCCCCCAGAGGAGAGCATTTGCATTCTGGATTAGAGGGAGATTTTGTCACATTTGAAGTCCTTTTAATCATAATAAAACACGTTGGAATGGTGTTGAACATGTTTATAAGAAATGCATGTATTTGCATTGGTGAGAAGCCTTCCAGAAAATGCCAAGAATTTCCAGGCACTTTTCAGATGCTCCAGATCATACACGATCATTTTGCTGTTTTCCTAAGCAAGCTGAATTGCCTTAACTCATTCTGTTCAAGAAATACAGGTAGAATAAAAGATTGTGTTGTGTGCTGTAGTTTCCTTTCATGATACTGACTTACAGATGCTCATAGAGTGACAGGATATTGAGGGAAACATAGATATCATTTCTCCTCCTTCTAGGAAAAGCAATTCTAAACTTCTCCAGGGTAATGAGTAAAAACACATCCTACTTTTAAATACCATCATGATTAAAGACATTTGGTAAAACCTTTGGAGGGGGCTTCCCTGGTGGTGCAGTGGTTAAGGATCTGCCTGCCAACGTAGGTGACATGGGTTCGAGCCCTGGCCTGGGAAGATCTCATATGCCTTGGAGAAAACTAAGCCTGTGAGCCACAACTATTGAGTCCATGTGCCACAGCTACTGAAGCCTGTGCACCGAGAGACTGTACTTTGCAACAAGAGCAGCCATCACAATGAGAAGCCTGCACACCTCAACAAAGATTAGCCCCCCCCTCCACCTGCTCTCTGCAACTAGAGAAAGCCCACACACAGCAGTAACAAAGACCCAACACAGCCAATAAATAAATAAATTTATTAAAAAAAAAAACCTTTGGGTAATACATTTCCTAGTGACAAATTCTTCTAGCTGTCCTTCTTCTGAGAATGTCTTTATTTCCCCTTCATTTCTGAAGGATAGTTTCACTGGTTAGAGACTTCACAGCTGACTTTAAATACCAGAAAGTAGGTGCTGTGCCACTTCCCTCCAGCCACCATGGTTTAGGGTGGGAAGTCTGCTGTCAGTCATGTTGGCATTGCTGGAGGTAAGTGTTGTTTCTCTTTGATTGCTTTCAAGATTTTTCTTTTGATTTTTGTTTTCAGAAGTTTAATGATGATATGTTCGTGTGCTTTTGTTTTTGATTTATCCTGTTGGAGTTTGCTTATCTTGCTGTATGTGTAGATTTGTGTCTTTCACCAAATGTAGGGCATTTCCAGCCACAATTTTGTCCAAGACTGTTTTAGCCTCATTCTTTCTCCTCTCCCTCTGAGGCCCCAGTGGAATGCATGTCGGACCCTCTGCCGTTATCCCACAGGTCCCTGAGGCTCTCCTCATTTTCTCCCCAGTCTATGTTCTTTCTGTGGTCCAGGTTTGGTAAATTCTATCGATCCTTCCTCAGGTTCACTGATTATTCCCTCTGTCAGCTCCACCCTCCAACTGAGTCCACCCAGACAGGGTCTCATTGATTGAATATTTCAGGTCTATGATTTACATTTGGCTATTTTTATAACTTCTATTTCTTTGCTGTGATTTTCCCTCACTTGTTTTCAGGCAATTTGAATTGATTGTTGAAGAATTTTTGTGACAGCTGCTTTCAGCCCTCAGTGGATAATCCCAACGTCTGACTCATTTCAGTGCTGTCATCAGCTGATTGTCTCTTCTCATTCCAGGTGTGATTGTTTTATTTCTTGTATCACGATGATTTTCTACTAGGCCCTGGACATTCTGTCAGCTCTGTTAGGAGGTACTGAGTCCTGTTTAACGTTCTGTTAAAACATGCAGGCACCCATTTGGGTGTTGCATGTGGGTCCTGGCTTCCCTTGTGGGCTGTGGCTCCAGCGATGGTTTAAGAGTCTGGCCTTTGTGGTGCTATTTGGTTGGCTTGGTGTAGCTGGAACTTCTGGGCTCCCAATGGCCCCTGCTGGTGTTACCTGAGAGGGTGATACAAGTTCCTGAAAGGGCCCCCAGCATCTCTTGCTGGCCAAGAGGAGGGAGAAGAGATTTCCCTGGCTGGGCACTTCTCGTAGGAGATTTCTCCAATGTCTCTGGCTGCCCCAGGGTCTCTGAGCAGGGGAGGGGTTCCAGTCCGAGCTCAATAGGGAGGAAAGGGAGGACAGCTGAGTCTGTAGGTTGAGAAGTGAAAGAAAAAAAACTTCCCATAAGCAGGAAACCATTGCTGGGTGGGAACCTGAGCAAACAAGCTGGCGGAGGGCAGGATGGGCAGCTGGGATGTGTCCAGTGATGGTAGGGCATCCCAGCAATGGGAGGTTGACAGGATGACAGGTGCCAGGAAGGCGGAAAGACATGCTGACTGTGCGCTACCCTCTCTGTCCTCTGCTGGTGCTTATTAACCAAAAAACCATCTGTGTAGGCAGGTAACATTTTAACGTATCTGCATTATTTTCTTTAATATAGATTTCAAAAGAAACCAAAATCAAATTAAATCACATTGTTATGGTATTTTCCTCACTTTTTAAATTAGTAACATGCCCATGGGGACTGAGCGCATATTTGACAGGGTAGCTTCATTCATCTCTGGGCAGAAAGTAGGTGAAAAGCCTAATGGGCCATCCTCGGTCAATCCTCGTCTTTAGCAAGGGAGGCTCTGCTTGCAGTGGGGAGCACCCCATCTGCCTCTGGCTACAGAGGGGCCCCAGGAGTTGGACCCCATCCTGGTTTCCCTCCTGTTCACAAGGGAGGAGCAGGGAGACAGTACAGGCCCCAGAAGTTAGTCCTGTTCTCCAGCAGCGAGAACCGAGGGACCTTGGTTTTGTGCAGGAGACATCGGAGATGGGAGCAGAAGCAGCTGTAGGTGTGGGGACCCTACACGGTGCTTCAAGTTGGGCTTTTCCTCGTTTTCAGGGAAAAGCTTAAGATTAAGATCAGTTCTGCATGTAGAACAGTTTTAGATTTTACAGAAAGACTTAGTAGAAAGTACATAGTGTTCTCATATTCCCTCATTCCCCAAACCCAGCTTTTCCTTATTTTGACATCTTATTTTACTTAGTGTGGTACAGTTGTCATAGTTTTGAACTAATATTGAAACATTAGCCTTCACTCTGGCTGTTGTATATTCTGTGGGTTTTGGCAAATGTATAATGTCGTACAGAGTAGTTTCACTGCCTTAAAAATCCTGTTCTCCACCGAGTCATCCCTCCCTCCCCTGAACCCTGGCAATCCCCTCTCTTTTTACTGTCTCCAGAGTTTTGCCTTTTCAAGAATATCATATAGTCTGTAGCCTTTTTGGATTGGCTTCTTTCACTTAGTAACATGCATTTAAGTTTCCTCCATGTGTTTTTGTGGCATGAAATCTCATTGCTTTTTAGCTGAATCACATTCCACTGTTGGGATGCATCACAGCTTGTTTATCTATTTACCTCCTGAAGGGATGCATCTGCCTGGCAAACTTTTTTCGGAGGAAAAGCATTAAAGATAAATTGTGTATTTTTGAGGGACAGAGACTTTGGTGCCCTGGACCTCAACTTCTATGAGCCTAAGTTTTCCAAGGTGCAAGCAAACTGTGCAGAAAAATCAGAAACAAAAAGGAGCAAATGTTTATGAACTGCTTTTACCTCTGCTGATCACAAGTACTTAGTAGAGTTGCTGGTTAGGTCAACAAGCAGGTCAAATAAATACTAGGCATTTTCTATTTTTAACAGGTGCTTTAGTTTGGCTACTTTATGGCCATGATAAAGGTAAATTTAGCATACAGTTTTAAGATTTTGCCCCATGAAGCAAACACAAAGACACGATGAAATTGAACAGGGACTTGCCTGAAGGCGCCCCTGTGTTTCCAGGTCTGCACCTGATCATGCAGTGACCTCTGTTATGACCCGTCAGGGAGTGTGGAGGGAGATTGGTGTCTAAGACCTAGAAACATGGGCAATCAGAGGAGATGTATGTTTTGCAAGGCACTACTTTGTGCTTCTCTTCTGTAGTTCTTACTTTTTTAAATACAAAACTTACCTTGTTTTTACCACAAGATCTGAGCATTATCTTGAAATACATAGGCTTAAACAAAGATTTCATTTGTTAGTACGAACAGTGATAACACTGCTCCTTTCTCCCTTCTGTATATAATCACACAAGGGAAGCCGGCTCAGTTGCTTCTAAAGCAAAGCATGTCATCTATTTTAGAGGCAGGATTTCTTTTCCAGGAGCACTGTTACTAAAAAACAACAACAATGGCAAAAAAATCCAACTAACAATTTGAACATAATCAGATCTAATTAATCCCCCCATTTTCATTATGAGGGAAGATGTTACGTTCCTTCTATGCCGAAATAAAAGAAATGAAAGTTCGCTGTGCGTGAGACCAGGATCACTCTGCAAATGAGGCCGAGGGCACGGCATCTGGGGACATCCGAGCCGGGCTCCGTCACCCACACATCCGTGTTGTCCATCAGAGTGGTTTTCATCTGGTGCTGATGCCACGCAAAAGGCGTTTCTGGAAACTTCCATCCACACTTGGAAACTTTGGCAGATGGTGTCTCTCCCCATTTAATTCTTTTTTCCAATTTTTTTCCCTGAAACTCCAGCCCCAGGCCCTCGACCCCCCAGCTCGATACCGTTTTTGTTAATAGATCTAATCAGTGCCGTGTTGAACAAGAGAGCCCTTTATGTGTGTGCTGTTAGGACAAGAGGAGCGTCGCTGTAGATCACCAGAATAAACAACTCAGACCGATTCAATTACAAGGCTGGGCCCTGGCTTTTATCTGGCTGTGACATCATTTCAATCAAAATGTAAAATAATACAATCCAATAGTTGCAAGAGGGAGAGATAGGACACAGGCGGCTGCACTTAGTCATTTAATAAAAAGAGGAGAGGAAGGTGGGGCGGCCCTCCTCCGACAGCCGGCGAGGGCTCCCAGCTCCAAACCTCCATTACCTGCTGTAATAGTATTCAAGGACCCGAATGCAGGAAATTGTCTATTACTTTTTATTAGTGGAAGCTGTTATGTAGGATACAGCCTACTGCACTGTTTTTTTTCCTTCTTCTTTTTTTGCTTTGTTTGTTTAATTAACAAAAGCATGAAATCTCCCTATTGGCAGCTTTCTCCATGAAGCTTCTATTGCTTTTTTCCCTCCGAGCGGGGGTTTTATTCATTTCCTTTGTCTCCTTTGAATTTTTTTTTTTAATGGTGATGTTTTTCAAGACCTACAAATCATCGTGAGAAGAAAAGCAGAATTCCAGGGCAAATACAGTGTCTGTAAACTGCTTGGGCTGCGAAAACCACCAGCAGGAGTGTTTCCTCCCCATGCGTTTTTGTAGGAAAGTTTCCCTTTCGAATCAGACTTGTATAGCCCATGGGAGGGGGCGATGAGTGTCCCCTGCTGTGTGTCAGGGTGATAAAAACGGTAATAACCAGCTCTATCCATCGTGCCTGAAAACCTAGAGAGAGAAGCAGAGGCTGAGATTCAGAAGGAGGGGACGGAGCGTGTCGGGGGCAGTTCCCTGGGTCCCGGCCTATCTGGACACTGACCGTGACCCTGAAGAGCTGGATCAGGTGATCAATGAGTTCACTGTTTTTCCTTGAATTGTATTCAGTTTACAGCAATCAATCATTTTTAAAGGAAAGAATCTGTTTTCCTTCAATATTTTTGATGATGCTATGGGCAAGCAGACCTGTCAGACAAGAAATGAGCCCTAAAGTGAGGTCGCGTTACCAGGCGGCCTGGAGATGTGTATAGGCTCTCCCCGCGAGAGCTTGGAGGGCTGTGATACTCCAGCTTTGGGATGATTGGATTTGGTTTTCCCTGGCAGAAGAGAGATAGATACAAGTTTCTCCCCCTGGCCTCGTGAAGAGCACAGTGTCATTGGGAAGGTGGTGTCTTTATAATAGAAGTTACAGAACAGCCTGTTCCATTACTACCGGCAGCAAAACAAGAAATCAGGGAATCGGGTGATTTGCATAAGAGCTAAATGGGGCTCTCAGTCCAGGCTCCAGGCAGAAGACCAGGGCTCCTTGTCCCGCAGAGGCTCAGGCCCTCCCCTAGGCCTCGCTCCGGAAACACGACCTCGGATGTACTGGTTCTCCCATCCAACCACATCAAAGAGCAGGGACTCCAGGGAGCTGGCGGCCTTCGCGTGGGTGACGCCTGCTCTGGCTTTCTGCCCCACCCCTGCCTGTGGGCCAGGGTGCTCCCTGACCCCCGGCCGAGGCAGGGGCCTCCAAGGAGACCCCTAGTGAGATGCGGGCTCTCACGAGAGAGCCTCGGGCTGAGCCGCGGGCTGGCCGGTCTCTGTGCTGCCCCGGAGCCCGAGCGTGAGGTGCTGAGACGGTCTCGGCAGAACCTGACGTGCAGCTCGAGGTGGAGAAACGGGCTCGACCAGAGACTCTGTGCGGAGAGCTCCCAAGCGGGCAGGCTGGCCAGGAGCCCGAGACGGCATGAGGCGGAGTGCCTGGGAGTCCAGCCACCGGCCGGTGGACGTAGGGGAGGGCGGAGGCCTGGAGCCGTCTTGACGGGCAGCCCCTTCCCGTCTCGCAGACCAGCCGAGAGGTGCTAGGGTTGCGCCGGAGAGCCAGCCCCACAGGCACCGAAGGCAGCCTTTGTCCTCCCAGCCTGGATCCTGGGAGAGCAAATGGGAAGAGCGAGGGCCGCCACCTGGACCCCTTCCCCCCCGCAGGGTTCTGAGCTAGAGGGACGGTGAAGCAGAGATCAGCAGAGGGACCGGCAGTGAGCTTCCCAGTGTGAGGTTGGACCTGGGTGGGTGGCTCTGAACTGGGGCTTCCTTTGGGAACCCTGGAGGGCACCGGCAGGTCTGTGAGCACGAGGAGACATGTTGAAATCGCGTCTTAAGAGCGCGAATCCACGTGGTGCCTCGCGCGTCCGCACGGACCACTAAGGCGCCACGGGCGGCGGGTCCTGGACGGGGCGGAGGGCGAGGGGCGGGGGAGGCGGGGCCACGGGCTCCACGCGGTGCCCGCCCCGTCTCTGTCCTCATCCTTGGAGGAAACGGTCCTGCCTGGCGGAGAGCCAGCGGGACAACAGGAACCGAGGCAGGGTCTTGCTTCACGTCCCCAAACAGGTTACTCAGATCGCGCTGTTTCTAGGCCAGAACGCCTGCAAGTTCCAGGGCAGACTGGACCATGACGATCTGGACGTCGTCCTGTTCAGGTGACAGTGCCGTGCAGGGGAGAAGGACAGTAACGCAGCAGCAGGACAAGAAGCGCTGAAATGACTGAGTGCCGAGCGACCCTGAGCGCTGAGACGCGGCCAGCTGAGCCCGGCGGGTGCTCTGCCTGTGTTGTTTCGCGGGCCCTTGCGACAGCCCAGCGGGGAGCCTCGCGCACCCACGCTCACAGGCCGGATAGGGAGACAGAGCTCCGCGGCCTCGGGCAGACGGTCCGGAGCCAGACAGAAGTGCCCACCTGGCATCCTCCTGCCTCCCGAGACGGGCCTGGGCCCTTGTGCCGCCCAGGGAGATCTGGAACTCTACTAATTCACCAGATGCTTGGCAAGACATTCACTCTCTTTTCTGCTTCAAAGAAATGGTCTTAAAAGGGGTCAGGCTCTGAGTGAAACTAATAGATCACATTGGGGTGCGGATGCTTGAAGGCCTGTGCGGCACACTTAAACCTTTTCTCTTCTTTCTGTCGTTACATGGCTCAGATCAGTCTCCCCAAACGCACAGTGCATGCAGGGCTGTGGGCAGGGACGGCAGATGGATGGCCAGTCCAAGTGGCTAAAGACCACAGGAAGTGTGTGACGTACAGGGGTCATGTGGCACACGGGGGTCACCTGTGTGGTGGCCACATGCTGTCCCGTGGTCCCGTGGTGCGTGGTGGTTACATGCCCTATAGAAGCCTCACGGTGGCTTGTGGTCACATGACACACCGTCGCATAATGTGCAGCCGTCACGTGATGTGTGGTGGTCACATGACACATCATGTAACACTTCAATGCAACAAACCACGCATCAGAGGCGCCTGTTCTTGAAAGAGCGCCTCTCCTCCAGCCCTGACCTTCCCCTGACACGGAGCCTGGCCTTTTACCCTTTCCCTTGCATTTCAGGGCAGAGACACCAACCACCTGCTGGATCCAGTCTACCGCGCCTCCTGGGCTTCTGTCCCAGCAACGCCCAGGGGACCCTCCTCATCCATCGGTCTTGAGCCTCCTGGCCAGGCTCGTTCTCCCGCCGAGGCTCGGGCACGGGCTTGCGTCTCGGTCCCGGCACCCCTGCATCCCTGCCACCACTGCCCGTGGAGTCTGCAGGTACCCACAGCAGCACCCTGACACAGCTGGACACTCCCTCCTGTCTGAAAACTTCCTTCACTGGCCTCCAGAAGCCCCCATCCCTGGCCGATGTGCTCAGTGGTGCTCGCTGAACTTCCACACTGTGCGGGAATCACACCCCCAGCTCCGCCCCCTGGGCTCCGGTTCCAGGTGGGAAGACAGATCCCAGGTCAGACGAGGGAATTGTTGAGGTTGTTGGGAGGAGACCAGAGAGGGTGGACGTGGCACCGGGCGGCAGAGCTGCCTGACCCCTGCCCGGCCCTGTCCGCGTCAACGGCTTCCTGATTGTGGAGGCTCCTGTCCTCACCTGTGATGGTTTCAGCTCCTCTCAAGACACTCAGATCTCCTTTAAATGCAGAGGAATCCCAACCTGTGTCTCCAGAAGCGGATACCCTTCCCAGACGGCAGCCCACCCATCCACCTGTGCCCGGGACGGCTCCACGTCCGCGCGTCGTCAGCACCGCCAGTGGGCCTGTGCTGATGTGACGTCCGTGCTCCCACACCTGCTCCCGGGCCCGGCCTGCCCCCTCCCAGCACAGGCAGAGCCCTCCTCCCCGTGGCTCAAGTCCCAGCCCTGGAATCAGACGTGGCTTCCCCCCATCTCCAGGGCCCACATCCAATCCGAAAGCAAGCCTGCAGGGCCCACCTTGCCTCCCGCTGCCTGCAGAGTGACAGCTGGTCCTCTGGGTCTGCCCATCTCCAGCAGCCAGGGTGATCCTGTCAGACCTGGAAAAGACCCCACCCCTCGGGGGGAGAGCCCAGCTCCCTTGCCGGGCACCTCTGGCCCCTCCACCTGCAGCTCCCCTTAGCTGTCTGGCTTCTGGTCAGCTCTGTTCTCCTCCTTGGCCTCTGCTCTGGCCATCCCAAGCCCTGGAATGTGCCCAGCACACTCCAACACCCAGGCCCTGCCTCTGCCCTCCACGCAGGGGCTCTTCTCTCTCCTGTCCTTTTCCTGCTCCCTCAGCTCCCTCATGTCTGCTCGGAGGTCACCTCCTCAGTGAGGCCCTTCATGGCTACTCTGCCCCGAGGCGACTCCATCCAGAGGCTACTCCATCCCTAGGCTACTCCATCCCGAGGCTACTCCATCCCTAGGCGACTCCATCCTGAGGCTACTCCACTCCGGGGCTACTCCACCCCGAGGCGACTCCATCCCCGGGGCTACTCCATCCTGAGGCTACTCCATCCTGAGGCTACTCCATCCTGAGGCTACTCCATCCGGAGGCTACTCCATCCGGAGGCGACTCCGCCCCGGGGCTACTCCACCCGGTGCCTGCCCCTCACCCCGTGCCCCCTTCCTGGCTTGGTGCTTCTCCTTGGTCCTTATCAGCACATTACACGTTATCCAGGGTCATTCCTCTGATGCTGGCCCCGCCCCCCTCTGTGTGCCCAGCGATTCCGACCTCCGTCTCCCGCGCTGGTCTCTGTTCTCTGGAACCCGTGAACGCGGCAGCGGCTCACTCAGTACGTGTTGGGTGAGCGGATGAAAGCCATTCCTGTTCACTTTCTCTTCTCCTTTTCAAGAGTAAAATTTTAAAGCAATCTAATTTTCACACGGTTGGTTCTATAGCTAAGTGCTCTTTGGTGTGTGTGTGTTAAGCGTTTGCAGCCGTGCCCGCAGGGCTCACTCTCCACCCGAGGGTGGTCACGTCCCTGTGAGGGCTTCTGGGCGGGCTCCCCAGAAGGCGCGCAGATCCTCCGCTTAGACGCACACGTGGACGGGTTTGTTTCTGCAGGGGCCCGGTGCCCCCGGGGTGAGCCTGTTAAACAGGCGCCGCGCTGCTCCACGGAGAAGCCGAGGGCGCCGTCCAGGGGCCGGGCCGTGCTCACCGCCCGCGTGGGGGGACCTGGCTGCCGCAGCGCCTTCTGCTTGTATTTCCGTCCGAGCGGCCCCTGAAGCCCTCGCCTGCCATGGGGCCCGGCGTCATGGGCTGTTTTCGCCTGGTTTCGCCTTTATTGTTGGCGGGAGGCGGAGGGAATGCAGGGCAAGCGGGCAACAGCACGTCCCCGAGCCGTCGGGCGGCCGTCTGCCGCGTGGCGCTCACGCCGGGGAGAATCCCTGAAGTGCGTGCGGTCAATATGCCCGGAAAGAAGGCGGTTAGCTCCACGCGAGCAACGCCTCCTTCACTTGGGGAGCACGACTGCACCTGGGCGGGTCGCCTGCCCGACGCCGTGAGCCGGGCGGCCCTCCCTGGGAGGAGCGGGGTGGGTGCCTGCCCAGAGCCCCAGAACCCCAGTCCCCTGCGCGGGCGCCGTGCCCAGCTCCTCTCTGCTGGGGCTCCGCTCACAGGATCCCACACGTCCGGGGGCCCCGGTTACACTGGGGCCTCCTCTCGGCCATCCTCAGGGATCAAGGAGCGCCGCAAAGCAGTCGTGGGAGCAGCAGGCCCGGGGAGCTGGCCTGGCCTGAGCTGGGCGCTGGGCTGAGCTGGGCGGCTGCAGGGGCAGCGGACTCAGCAGGGCTCCCCAGGCCCGCAGGGCAGGGGAAGCTGGCTGCGGCCGAGGCTTCCCCGTCAGCGCCCTGCGGCCTGAGGGAGTCGGGTGGGCCAGCCCTGCGTCTCGAGGCGCCTCGGGCGCACCCGCTGCGGCCGCAGTCCTGCTCTTCTGAGCCGCGTCAAAGGCCGGCCGCTCTCAGGGTCTCCTGGTCCCGAGCGGGAAAGGGCCCCCTCCTGTGCGCGGCCCTGCCGTGCAGGTGGAGTGTCATCTCTGTCCTGGCGACTGGTCCCCAGGAGGTGTGAGCTTGCAAAGGGCACGTCTTCACACCTCGGAGATGTGGTGTCAGATGTTTACCCTGCACGCGGTAAAGGGTGAGGGTGCGGGTGTCAAGTGGGTCGCGTGCAGCCTGCAAGCCTCTCCCTCGCAAAGCTGGAGGGCTCGCTCCGGCACCGTCCACTCAGACACGATGGTGAGCGGGCTGGTCTGAGGTGGGTGCTGCCCGGAGCAGGGGCCCCTCGGGCAGGGCCAGCGGCCTCGGGGGCTGGGGAGGGAGTCCTGGTCATGGCGCCCTCCTCCTGGGGACCCACTCAAGGCGGAGCCCAGTCTGCGCTGCTCACGGCAGCGGCTTTGGGGGTGGTGGGGTTGGCCAGATCCCGGCTGTGGGAGTCTCGCGCACAAGCCGCCTCTGTAAGGAGATCAGGAAAATGCTCACCGTCCTCCTCGGATTGAAGGGATTCCATGGACTTGCGTTTCAGTTCATACCTGACATTGAGAAGAAGCAGGAGGAGATGGTGTCCACGGAAGCTGTGACTCAGCCAACACAGAACCTCCTGACAGTGAGGATGGACGGGGGGCGCGAGGGGCTGGTACCCAGCGACCCGCGGTCTCCTGAGTTCAGATGCCAAGGCCGTGGCACCAGCAATCGTGATGATTAATTAATCAACCGATATTTCTCTGCGGGTGTGTGGCTGATCTCAGATTATTTCCCTTAAGACACGTTTACCTTCTCATGGAGCTGGTAAAGCATTGTCACCGTGAGCTGCTTCCGTCTCCCGTCGCGTGGGGATAGACGCCGACTGGATGCTTGCTCCCTGCCGGGCGGGGCTGGACGTGTTGGGAACACACAGTGACCCCCGGCCCCTGCCCTCTGCTCGGCTTCCGACACACACGTTGAAGGAAACATCGTCTCCAAGGTGCCTGTGTTCTTATGCACTAACTACCTGACGCCCGCCTGTCCTTGGTGGCACCCACGCCCCTCAGGAGGGCGGTGCGGCCAGCCTCTCCCCGCCCATCAGAACCAGCCGTCCATCCCCGCGTAACTGCGCTGCACCCCGTGCTGGCGACGTCTGCGTTCATCAACAACCCCCCCCCCCACCGGGGCCTTTGCTCCACCCCCTGCAGCACCATCCTGACCCCATGATGTTCACGTCCAGGGGGCCTCCCTCCCGGGCCTCCCGCTGAGAGGGCGGCGGGCACAGACCCGGCGCAGGTCCCTGATAGCACGGCCCGGGGAAGCAGTGAGAACCCAGGCTCTGTTTCTAGGGGCTTCCGTTTCATTCATAAAAGGACAGAAATGTGAGAAATAGTGACCATACCTCGTGATGGTCTTTGCATTAGAAACAGGTACTCAGTATCGACGAATCCCAAAGAAAACCAGGGATGCTTCCAGAGCCACGTGCTCAGGGAAGGCGGCTCCCAGAGGGTAATGGGGGACCCACGGCTTTCAGGGGGCTTCGTGGGGGATGGGCATTCTGTGGGGGGGGTGACATGCACTGAAGAACCCAGGCCCTGCTCCCCGTGGCCCTTCTGGGGGCCACGGCACAAGGTGGGGGGCGTGCGGCAGAAGGCAGGACCCCGAGGGCGGCCTCTCCCTACGTTGCTGTGGATTAAAGATCCCCGAGAGGTTCTGAGGCTCGAATCGTTGTCCAGTTTTAGCAATTTACGTAATACAGATTCTTCACGTTTCTGAGGCATCAGATCAATAGTTATCAGTACTTGCTGTGCTCTGAAGGCCTGTGTCCGCCCGGAGTCACATGTTGGAATCCTAACCCCCACGGCGATGGTGTTTGGAGGTGAGGCCTTTGGGGGTGACCAGGTCTTGGGGAGGAGCCCCCACCATGGGGTTAGTGCCCCTGCAAAACACCCTGCAGAGCTTCGTAGCCCCTTCCGTCCTGGGAGGACACCGTGAGACGCTAAGAACCGGGTAGGGGCCCTCGCCCGGGCTCCGGGCACCTTGGTTTCGTACGTCCAGCCCCAGAGCTGTGGGAAACACGCCTCTGTCGTTTATAAGCCTCGCAGTCCATGGTATTTTGTTAGCAGCCTGAACGGGCCAAGGCTGTACTCTTCCAAGCCCCTACATCACGTTCAGGGGAAAAAAAAAACAAACTGATTGTTTAGAATTGGGATCCTAGAAACAGAGTTTTCTGGACAATTTCCAACTTCATCCCAGTTGCTGCCTGGGAGCTGGCCGAGTCCACGGGTGTACCCGGGCTGCAGGGGTGGGGCCGTGGGACAGAGACGCGCTCGCGCCCCGCCGCCCCCCATCCTAAGTGCTCTGGTAGCTCCTGAACCGGGCAGATGCGGTACCGGAGACGTGAATTCACCCTCTCAAGCTTTGCTAACCTGAGAGGCACACATCTGAGAAGCAGACACCTCGCATTTTCAGGACCTCTTGAGTGGAGGTGGGTCCTCCCTTGCAGCGGGGACCACATCGCACTGGAGGGCCCCGCCCCAGAAGGCGGTCTCTGCGTGGGACGTGTGCCCCCTTCGGTGGGGCTGACAGAGGGTGAACCCCCGGCCGGGAGCAGGGAAGGGACCTGAGCCCGCCCTCCCCGCCTTTCCTCCCCCTCCCTTTTATTTCCCAAACAAGCTAAGAGTTTTTATAATTCATCACCTGGCTGACAGATGAGTTCTGCTGGAGAATATTAGAAAATGTCTCAAATCTCATATATATGCTAATGGTATGCCGAGGCCGGTCGGCGTGTGCGGGGTTTAATCTGTCTCGGCCGGTGCGGGGAGTGGAGGAGACACCCGACACGCGAGAATTTATGATCAAACGGCTGAGTCGTGAAGGAAGCGGGACACGCAGAAAGGCAGAGTCATTTTCTGATTTAACAGCGTTGTTACTACAAATAAAGAAATCTTGATTTTGACGGCACTCGACGTAAATGAGTTTCCTGTGCCTGGTGCTGAATTTTTCATTTGCAGATTCGTAGAAAGAGCCCGCTTAGATACAAGTGACAGATAAGGAAACGATTGCATATGGAAATCAAATGTGTGTAATAAAGCCATCTTCTGTTTATTAAATAAACACATGTAGATTACTGCTGTGTAGGATGCAGTGATAATTCCTCACAATGTTCCTCTTTTTTTGCAAGTCACAAAGAATCTTATTTAACAAGCATGCCGGCTCGATCTGGGCTCTTCTGTTTATCACCTCCCCGCAGTCCGGGGGTCCGGCAGCTGGGATTTACAGCCACACTTGGTCTTGGCCCCTCAGTCCCGCTTCTGGGCTGATCTCAGTACATCAGCGTGAGTACCACGGTCATTTTGGAGGATGTGCCGTTAAGTTGCGTCTTGCTAATGTTTCCATTATCGAAACGGCGGGGCTGCAGCAGGAGGGGAGGCCACAGGGAAGTTATTCTGAAAAGCGAGGGGTGCTCGGCAGAGCCTGGCACAGCACGGCCACTTCTAGAAAGGCGAGAAACAGACATGCTATGTCCAGTCAGGCCTGGGCTTCCCGGGCTGGACCTCTCCCAGCTCCGTCTGCATCAGGGGCTGGCTGAGCTGTGTCCTCAAAAGGGAGGGACTTGGGGTGCAGGCACAGCCAAGGCCAGAGGGGCAGGTCCAAACCTCGAGTTGTGTTGGCTCCTGTGTTTACTGGGAAGGACACGCTGTCCGGCTGGGGCCTGCGGACAAGACCACGGGACGCGGGCGGGGTTTGTGAGGCACCTGGGCGGTAGGTAGGACGGCAGTGCTGAATCCAGCACCCTCGCATCTTTCCAAGGCATCCTCAGGCGTGACTGTCCAGTCACGCACATGACGGCTTATTCTGCCCAATGGAGAAGGGAGGAGAGAACATCTTCCAGCTGCGGGAATCAGAAGCACGGAAGAACTGAGCCTGGAGATGGAGGAGGAGAGCCCTGCTCTTTTGTCTCCTGGGAGATCTCAGGTTGGGAGAAAAGTGCTGCCTTCCTGTGTTCCTGGATCACCGAAGTGACATTTTCTACAAGTTTCAAGCTTTTTGGAAGTTAGGGTACAAGTCAGTGCCGAAATGAGGCAAAAAATCACAAAGTTCTTCCATTTTATTCAAGTTTTCAATATAAACCCAGATTCCTGAATATACCTTTTTTTACACCAATATCATCTTTAAGTTTTTTAATCTATTAACTATCATCTATCTATATCTATATCTATCTCCTATCTATCTATCTATCTATCTATCTATCTATTTATCTATCTATCATCTATCTATCTATATCTATGTGCCATCTATCATCTAGTATCTATCGATCCATCATCTCTTTTGCTTAGCTCACGTTACGTTTCTCACCTTGAACACACACTACCTAGATTTTACGCTATGCAGTTTGATAAGGAAAACATCAGGTCATAGGCCAACGGATGCGGGAATCTCTTCCGTCATCAGAGGTCTAGTCTAAGGTCAGGTTAGTCTGATGCAGCCGCTTTCACCTGGATGTGACTTTGCCCTCTGCCCTGCCCCCAGGGGGCATTTAGCAATATCTGGAGACATTTCTGATTGTCAAAACTGGAGCGGGGTGGGACCGGGGAGGAGCGCTACCAGGCCAGGGGTCCTGCTGAAGGCCCACCACGCACGGGCAGCCCCGCCACGGAGGTGTCCAGCCCCGGTTGCCAGCGGCATTGGGGTTGAGAAACCCCGGCCGGATGCACCACTCGCAAGAGGGACTGCGGGGTGTGGGCAGATGAGAGGCAGACGAGGCGGGCTGGGACCCGAGGCCGAGTCCCGGCTCCGCGGCCCCTCTCGCCGCGCGAGGTGGGGCTGTGCTTCCACGCCACCTCCCACTCCGTGTGTCCGTGAGCACGTGGCCAGGGCACTTTCTGTCCTCTTCCCCCCCGAGGAAGCACACATCCTGGAATTGGTGCTGGAATCTGAAACGAGGGCTTGGAGATGGGGTGCAGCCGGCCCGTGCTGGTCTGCGGACACAGACAGGAAGGTCGGTCAGGCAGGCCGGTCGCCACCCTGGTGCTGAGTGTTGAGTCCATGTATCTGCGTCGGGTTGGAGCAGTGACCTGGACGGTCAGGGGCCCCAGTCGGCCACGCCACCGAGAGCGTCTTCAGGAGACGCTGTGATTTTTCTGTACATTACGTTACTGCTCCGTGTGGAGCTTCATTTCACGTCTCTTTTGTAAGCTATTTATTCCGGGAAACACGGCTCTTACTGTACGGCTCTAATGAGGTGCTAGAGGCGTTTACAGTGTCAGCTTTTATTTTTGAAGAAAGAAGAAATTGCCACTTTAATCTACTACAAAGTGAAACCGCAGCGATGTGTTGGAACAGACACCAGAGCAAGTCTTATTCCGTGAGTTGGGCTCTGCGAGTGTGTGCAGGCTTATTTGAGAAATATGTCTTTGTTTCTGAGCCGGAGCAACACAGCTGAGCGTCTCACGAGTATTTCCTACTTGCTCTTTGGGGCTATGAGGACACGGTTCCTCTCCTGAACATTCCTACCTGGCAGTGCCAGGTGGCAGGGGGCACACAGGGCCGGCCAAGGAGGGCTCAGGCAGTGGGAATTCCATGGCAGGCAATGCCCCCCGCAGACTTCCCAGCTTCTGGTTTAAAATGCCCTCTGGAAGCCTTCGAAGTCGTAGACTGTGGGTCAGTCCTGATGTCCGGACGCCCACGGTGCTGGTCTTCTTACTTGCACCTCCCTTGATGCAATCAGCTCCAACCAGGATGCAGCTAGGAGTCCCCTCTGGGGGTGCCCCAGCCCCCAGGAGACAGCACTCAGTTCTGAGACGGTAACTTTAGAAAGAGGTGCCCACGTCTTCCCTGCCTGAGGGTTCAGACGGTCACTTGATAAACCTAAAACCCAGAGAGTCCTTCCTCAGCTCACTCAGCCTGAGGCTCTGTTTGGCGTCACAGAGCAAGGATGGGCCGCAGGAGGGGGCAGTGGTCGCCCCTGTGGCCAGGAGCCTGCGCAGCAGCTCCTGCTCCTAGCACAGACGGCTCAGCTCGTGTTCCACCACCCTGAGGCTCTTCCAGTGGTGGAGAATGTCGTCCGTCCCCCAGAACACGTTCTGGGTTCATCTGCACACCTTTCCCTCCACGCCCGTCTCCTCCTGAGGCTCCGTCCGCGGCTGGAGAGAGACCTGAGCCCAGGGGCTGTGGGGGCGCTGGGGAGCTGCGCCCAGATCCCGCACACAGACACCTTTAAACTGGCTGCTCCCTGGCGCGAGGGTCGGAGCTGCAGAGTCACCACACCTGCAAACTTCCTTCCCTTCATCTTCCTGGTTTCTTTTCTTATAGCACACCATTTGTTTTTTTTTTTTTTGGTTTGTTCTAAAAATAGCATTTTTTAAATATTTAGCTATCAGAGAAAAGGACAAAGATAAAAATAAGAACATATTAATAGCTCTATTCCTTGCTTTATAAAATAAAAAAATATAAACATTATAAAAGTCAGAACAGACTGAGGTGAACGTTTTTCTATCACACATTTTGTTTTAACATTATAGTAGTGGCATTGTCCTGTTTTACAGTTGTGTTTGAAAGTAGGATTTAAAAGAATTATGCATCATCTAATTCCCTGAATGTTCTGTAATTTATTGAGCGGCCTTGACATGTTTAGATTTAGTTTCTCATCAGGTTTATTGAATGATAAAATTCGGTGCTGTCCACTCGTGTGCGTTCATCGATCTCTGTCTTGCCCGGGTCCCTCGGATCTGAAATGTTGGCCTCGGAGAGGACTGGTCTGGGATGCTGCTAACTGGTGAACATCTTTGCCAGGATAGTAGTGATGGTGCTGTGAATAACGGTTAAAGAGGTTTGTGTGCTCACGCTGTGCGGGCACTCTTCTAAGTGCTTTACATGTACTGGCTAATTTTTACATATAAGATATATGCCCAGGGAGGCAGGTGCTGGGTGCAGTAATATCCCAGTAATTATAGGGGTGACAACTGACCCAAGAATAGGGAAGGAAATCCCCCTGTCCTGCTGCTCCGGGCTGGGAACCACCCCCCACCACGTCCCTCTCATTTCTGCCACATGTTCCTGAGCACTCAGCTGCTATTTTTTTTCACCTGAAATTACATTTATTAAGTCTATCAATTTCTTTCTCAGTATAAAATAGGGCAGGAGGAGATGGTGTTATTTTTTAAATTAATTTTCACTGGAGTATAGTTGGTTTACGGTGTTGTGTTAGTGTCTGCGGTACAGCAAAGTGAATCAGCTTGACATACACATACATCCACTTTTTTAAGATTCTATTTCCATATAGGTCATCATGGAACACTGAGTAGCTTGCTTCCGTTCTGTTACCTGCATGTGAACACTGCAGAATGCAAGGGCCGTTCCAGAGGGAGGTGCGTGTTCTAGCCTCCTCAGGTCCAGCCTTGGCCCGAGGATCCAGTCCCGGTCCTTTCTAAGCTCCTCCCCAGCGGTGTCCTCCCCTGGCGAGGGCACCTGCCTGGTGGTGCTCGTGGTCCTCTCTGCTGGCCGCACTCAGCACCCCGCAGCCGGGCCTCCCCGCACGCCTCCCACCGCCGGAGCATCGCCCGGCAGGGAGGCACTGCTCCGAAGCTCCTGGCTTGGGCTGCGCTCTCCTTTGCTATTAGCCGAGGGACTTCTAGGAAGGGTCCAGAACTGGACGTTTTCTGCGTGTGGAAGTAACGAAGAGATGCCCCCCGCGGGCTGCAGGGGGCCCCGCCCCACCAGCCAACCCCAGAGGAGGTGGGGCTGTGACCGCGGGCCTCCCACGGTCACTGTTAACTCCAGGGCCGCACCTCTCCTCCCTTCACCGACCGCGCAGGCAGAGGGGATGAGTTGGGGATACCTTCAGAGAAGCAGCCAGCGGGCGCGTGTTTGCTCTTCACTGTGTAGAGAGACGTGGGGGTGGTGTAAGTGCACAGTCTAGGATTTGGTTTGGGCAGCGTGCCTCCCTCACAGGCCCCCTGGGTGGGCGCCGTGCTCTAGGTCTGCAGGTCTGAGCCCGCCCACGGCACCTGCCCTCCTGCCTCCCTCCGTGTCCACGTCCTCCTTTGCACGGAATCATCAGTGAGCAGCGATGACTTTGCTCTAGGGGAGGCACAGGAGGTTTCAGCCTCAAACTCACATCCCCCAAGCCACGTGACACGTCGTTTCTCCTAAATTGGTCTCCCTGGAGTTTTCCTTTTCTACCTCCCCTGATGGGGCTGAGGGCAGCGGTCCACCCATGCCGGTCAAATCTCTGCTCCTTCTTATGCAGAGAAGCTTATGGGATCCTAGCTTGCGTTTGTGCACCCAGACATTCAGCAGCAACAAAAGCACTGACAAACTCTGACAAACCAAGAAACCATCTGCTAAGACACCTCTTGTTAGAAGGCTCTGTGTGGGGGGAGATATGTTGTTTCCATCACTTATGTTTTTATATATAAACAGAGAGGGGGAGGAGAGAGATTTTAAGGAAGTGACTTACGCAGTGATGGAGGCTGAGAGGCCCAAAATCTGCAGGGGTGGGGTGGGCGGCAGACTGGACACTCAGGGCAGAGGTGCAGTTTGAGTCCACAGGCCATCTGCTGGCAGAATTCTTCCTCTTGTGGGGGGTCAGCCTTTGTCCGCTCCAGGCCTTCAACCGACTAGATGTGGTCTACCCACAACAGGGAGGGTAACCTGCTTTAGCCAAGTCCACAAACGTAAATGCTAATCTCGTTCAAAAAACACCTCCATAGAAACATCCATAAAAACACTTGACCCTCTCTCTGGGCACCAAGGCCCAGCCAGGTTGACCGACAACATGAACCATCACCGGAAGACGGGGGGCCCTCGGTGCCTGTGAACACACGTGGCTCCCCGTCGGTGCGGGGTGGGCGGCTGCTCAAATGCTCCCCGGAGGCACCGCTCCCCGCCCTCTGCACTTCCAGCCCACGCCCCTCTCACCTCCTCCTCAGCAAGCACCCCTGGGCTCAAAGGTGAGCATTCCACGTGGGGAAGGAGGGTGGCCTTTGCAGCTGAAGCATCTCCGAGTGGGACGGGCCCGGGGTCACCCTGCCCAAGCCCTTGGAATCCAGGAAGGATGCTACTGGATCTTAAAATCATCTGTGTTTTGCAATTAGGCCCATGACTCTGCTGCTTGTCATCCAGGGTTTTCCAGAGACTTTGTCTTTTTATAGCACTTTTTTAAAAGTCTGATTTTTAACTGACTTAGGAGGCACACGTGGAGGAAGAACCCAGGCTTGATGCAGGTTGCAAAGTCTGTACTCCTCCTAACGCAGCTTGGAAAGTGGGCTCAGACGCACCCACCCATCCCGTTGGGCAGAACCGCCGTCCTCCTCTGCTGGGGTGTCTGCCTTGCGTCCAGGTCACGGGTCCTCGCCGGGCCAGTCCCGGAGGGTGGGCCGCTTCCCCAGTGCCGCGGGAGTGGTTGAAACGCCCTGGGTTAAGTGTTATTGATTTCGAGCAGCAGGCTTATTTCGTAGCAGCGTGATCTAGTTTCAAGCTAGTTCCCATTGAATTCATTTTTGCTGTTTCGTGTTTGAAGTTCAGACGGGAATAATTGGCCTGCGAAGGACTCCTTGCATTCCCTGCGCGTGATGAAGCTGGAGGCAGGCATCTCCCCCTCTCCAGGGAAAGGTTTGATTTTGAAGCCGTTTGTGGTTTCCAAGAGACTGTGTAGACTCTGCCTGCAGCCGGCGACGGACGAGGAGGACGCGCAGGTGGACGCGGGGCTTCTGATGTCCAGCTGTTTGCTTGTGGTCCGCGGGGAGGCAGCTCTGGGGGACCCCGTGCCCTGCGTGGGGGTGGTTTGCTGCCTTTGATTCCCGGCGAGATCCAGCACCTTTGGGCTTGCGGTGTGAGCTGGAGGGGAGAGGCCACAACCGGGGCGTCACAGAGTCCCCCTTTTCAGACATCACAACCCCCTTGGCCTGCAGACCTCCCCGGCGGTCCACATACAGATTCGCCTCAGAGGGGCCAGCCCGCCAGATCGCTCCCTTTTTTGTTTGGCTTCGTTTTCATTCTTTGCTTCTTTTAGATTAGGTATTGATTTTACCTGTGTTCAAAGATGTAGGGGACTGTCTTTCTGTCCTCAAGTGAAATAAGGATGCCTCCATCAGGGACTTGGGGCGCCTCCTTTGACTGAGCTCAGGGCCGGTCAGGACAGCCCACGGCGAGCTCAGGGGTCGGCGTGACAGCTGGTAGTTTTGTGACTGTAATTCACTCTGTGTCACAAAGCTTCTGGAGATAGAACTGAGCTGATGTGTAAGAGGGTTCTCTGAAAGCCTCAAAGGGCTGCACAAATGCTGACTCTTCTCATCGTTACTAGAGCGCGCATAGCTGGCGGGGAGGCAGGCATTGCCTTCCGCAAGGCGTCCGTTTCCCACCCGAGTTCAAGTCACCATCGCAGAAGGGGGAAAGCCAGGTAAATGTCTGCAAGTGTCCCCTGGCTTACCTACGCCCCGCTCCTCTCTGTCTGCTGAGGTTCAAGGAGAAGCAGCAACCTTTTCAAAACATGCATAGAGCTGCTCCTGTAGACGCTGACCATTTTTTAGTTCAAATTGCAGCGATCTCTATCTACAGGAGGGGACTTGGGTGGGGGCTGGGATGTGACACTGTTTTATCTGGACCCCAATTTTAAATCAGTTACGCTGTAGTGGGGCACAGCTCGGTTTCTTGATACTAAAGCTCGGGAATCCCCCTGGGCAGTGTCTGCGGGGCAGTGGGTGGGGAGCAGGGAGGAGAGCTGGGTGGTCCGCATCCCGCACATCACCCCAGGGGGGCCGGAAGGACTCTCCACAGGTGTTTGGCAGCTGATGAAGATACGACGCAGGGAGCCTCGGTGAGGGAGGGGTCCCAGCCAGAGAAGGCTGGTCTGGGGAGACGGGCGGGTCACCGCTGGCCCGCGTGTCCTGAACAGCTGAGGGGGTAAGAGGTGCATTTCAGTGACCATGACTCTTGTCTGTTTTGGTGACAACTTTCTGGAAATTACTTCGCTGTGAATGTCTACAATGTATGACCACGGTATTGCTCTTTTAATCCAAGTATAATTTTGCTAAACTGTTGTGCAGTTAACCTGTCTCCCCTCCAGTGCTTACAAGATAAGGTGAAGAGACTTGAGAGAGTAGCACAGACATATATATACTACCAACTGTAAAATAGATAGCCAGTGGGAAGTTGTTGTATAACAAAGGGAGTTCAACTCGAGGATGGAAGACGCCTTAGAGGACTGGGACAGGATGGGTGGGGGGGACTCGAGGGAGGGTGGGGGGGAGTCGAGGGAGGGAGGGAATATGGGAGTATGTGTATAAAAACAGATGATTGAACTTGGTGTACCCTCCCCAAAATAATAAATAAATAAATAAAATTAAAAAAAGAAAGCTCATCTTGGTTTCAGGGAAGAACAGGGTCAGGAAAGAGGGGAAAGTCAGCTAGGCGGTGCGGGTCCCCTGTCTCCTGGCCGTCCCTGCCTCTGGTGCTCCCACCTGCAGGCGGTCAGGTGTGAAGCAGATGCTCCTGGTCCACGGCCCCCCGCCCGGCATCTGGAGAGCGCGGACCCCACGTCCCGCCGCCGGAGGGGGTGAGGGTGCCATCTAGTGGCGATGTCCTTCAACTGCAGACACGTGTTCCCTGGGCCCCAGAATCTGATTTCCTCCTTCATTCCTTCAACAGATGCTGTTCTGCGACCTGAATCCTGGAAAGAGAAAGCTTGCTCAGATTTATTATTATTAAGCTCCTAAAAGCTAGAAATTTCTAAATGTTTCTGATAGAAATATCCAGTCCAGCAGCTCATCCACACTGTGAATCCCGGCTGCAGCACCCCCGCTGGGCTGCCACCTGACCTCTCTGTGGGCTCCTGCGGTGGCAGACAGCTCACCTGAGCAGTTCATCCCATCTCACAGAATCGCGCTGGAGCTGGGCAGGATCTGGAGCCGTTTGGTCGACACCCCCAGTGCACAGGTGGGAGAAGGGAGGACAGGTGAGAATAAGCTTGGGGACACTCAGGTGGTGAGTCAGTGGCTGGGTCAGGCTACACCTGGGTTCTCCTTGTGGGACCCCACAGGGCTTTCTCTAGCAACACAACAGATATTTTTTCCTTCCTTCTTTCCTCCCTTTCTCCCTCCTTCTCTTCAACTCTTTCTTCTTCTCTTTCTTCCTTTCCTCAACAGATATTTTTCAGCTACCCATGGTATTTACCGGGACACCACGCAGAGTAAATGAGAGCCACCTCAGGGATTCGGGGGCAGACATTCTTGTGCAGAACATGGTAAGTGGACGGCAGTTACAGGGTCCTGTGAAAATAAAGAGCACAGGCAGTGAGGAAAGTGGCATAATCATCACGCGTATGGTTGGCGGGGACACAGCTCAACAGAAACATGGCTGAAACAAGGAAAAAGACTGGCTCATAGCCTGGGGCGCCAGGGATGGATGGTCCAGGAACTGAGGCTACATCAGCAGACCCTTTATCTTTGTCTCTTGGCTCTGCTTCCCTCTCTGTGTTGGCCACTTTCTCTCCCACTGAGGATGGCGGTCCACAGCAGTGTGTGTGTGTGTGTGTGTGGGGGGGGGGTATCACCCTGCGTGTGGGGGGCACCACCCCAGGGAGGCAGGGCCACAGGCAGAGCAAGCTGAAGCTGGAGGGACAGAGCTCATCTCTCCTAAATCTGCATTTCCAATCCCAAGAAAGGACTAGCAGAAGTGACTGGTATTACAGGTCCACCCAGAACCAAGACTGTGGAAGGTTTCAAGACAGGTCTTGGTCAATGCCCATCTCTGTGGCCAGGAGGGGTGGATGCTGTGTCTGGTAACCCTACCAGATCACCAGGATGGGCTGGGGAGGGCAACTCATTGAGAGAGAGGAAGTTGGGGGGATGCAAAGACTGAGGCTGCATTAGGGGCTCAGAGAAAACATCCAGGACCAAAGAAGGTCAGACTCAGGATTGGAATGGTGTTGTCTCAGCCAAGAGAAATGGGTGTGGGGGGTGGAAATAGTGTCCCAGCCAGGGAACAGCACACCCCAAGGCCAGGAGGGTAGAGGGGACACTTGGAGCACTTAGTGGGGCCCTATAGGACTGGGAATGCGGCCAGAGCTTAGGCCGAATGGGAACAGGGACTTTGTGGTCTGGGTTGAGCATTTGAGACTTTATTCAGGGGGTACTTTGGGGCCATAGGTAGGTTTTAAGTACAAAAGTGATCTGTCCAGACTTTGATCTTATAACAAGAATTGTGGTTGCAGTTAGCATGGAGCAAATCCCTGGCAGCAGAGAAACCAGTCAAGAGGTTATATGTTGCCTGAAATTAAAGCCCATAAAATGCTCTCTTTACTTTTCACATGTTTCTGGGTCAGGGAACTCAGGCTGTAAGTGTCTCAGGGCCTCCGGAGTGACTCCATCTCGCGGCTTCAGTTTCCCAATGTGAAATGAGGGAATCAGAAGCGAGAATGTCAACGATTCCTTTCTCTTCTAAAATTCTGTATTTCACACTACACAATTAAAAACTAGGCAAGGATCTCTGTTCCTATGCCCCAAAAGAAGATGGAAGTGGATATGTGATTACAGGCCAGGCCTCTCTTCTCATGTCCCTGAAGAACCACTGAAAGACCATTTCCATACTACTACTTTCACATCAATTCCTTTGCATAAAAATCTGATTAAATGTAATCAATGTTTGAACTTAACTCTGCACATCTCACAGCACCTCCTCACCCAGAAACACTCAAACACGTTTAAGCTGTCCCCCCGGGAACGCCCCGCGCACGGGGGCTGCAGGAGCCGCTCAGACACGGCCCTGCCCCCGAGACCCCCGTTACTCCTCAGCTGTTGCCATTGGCCGACAGGAAAACGGTTGCCAGCAGCGGGTCGGTGTTTGCCCAGCCCTGGGATATGCAGTGGAGACACACGCCCACTGATTAGGAGGCAAATGGCACGTGATTAATTTTGAGGGGTGAGGGGGAGACAGCCGCTTTTCTCCGATGTGCGTTTACTTATGAGCTTTGGAAGCAAGTGCAAGATGGATCTCTGAGTTCTAAGTTCTTAGATTAAATGTTGTCTTTTAAAATCAAAAGTAAGCAAGTCCTCTGTAATATGCCTGACATATATTTATTACAACGTTCTTTAGAAGCAATTTCCATTCTGATATGCCATTGCCTGGATTATTATTAAAGAGTTAAGAAAAATGGAGAAAAGGAGATCAAGATTATATTTTCCAGAGATGTAACTGCAAAATGAATGGCGCATTACAAGAACATTGAGAAAGCAATAGAGTTTAAACCGCTAAACAGATAGATGTCAATTGACGGATGCGGCAGAGTTTGTGTTTTTTCACACTCCCGTCATCAGAACTATAAACCTGGAGCCTTACAGACTGCGGTTGTAAAACACCTGTATGGGAGGGTTTTTATATGCTGTAGGGAAATGAATCCTTTGGGAAGTAATGCACAATTATTATTCTTACTTTTATAATTTAAAAGCTACAGTAAAATGAAAGAATAATATAATAGACAACCATGAACCCTCCACTTTAAATGAGCTAATACAAGCATTTGCATTGGACTTTTAAATTTACTCGTGCAGATGGATGTATGTCCACCGAATCCCTCCTGAGAACCGTGCCAACCCCTCCTCTGAGAGGCCCTCCCCGGCACACGGCACGTGTGCAGCTGTGCTCTCATACTCTTACCGTGTGTATGCTTTTACTCTGCACATGTAGTCTTCATTTGAATAACTTTAATAGTATTTGAACATGGAGAGTATGTTCTGGGCTTTGCTTTTTCTACAATTCATAGGAAACATGAGTTGTAGGAAAACCACAGGAAAATACGCAGGTGAGTTTAGCCATTCTCATACTAGTGAACATTAAGACGAGCTTCCGGGGCCAATGTGAGAAATTACCACAAACCAGCAAACTTAAAGCAAGAATTTACTGTCCCACAGCCGGGAGGGCAGAAGCCTGACACCAAGAAGCTGGCAGGGCCGCGCTCCCTCCTGAGGCCCCGGGGAGGGTTCTTCCTGCCTCCTCCAGCTCCTGGGGCTCCTGTGTGTCTGGGCTGTGGCCGCAGCACTCCATCTGCCTCCGTTGTCACACGGCCCCCTCTACGTGGGGCTGTCCCCAAACTTCCTTCTCTTCCCTCTTGCAAGGACATGTGACTGCCCTTGGGATCCCCCGGGAAAACCCAGAATTTCCTCCTCTTCTCAAGATCTTTACCTGATCTCTTCTCCATAGAAGATAATACAGTGAGTCCCCCACATACGAACGAGTTCCGTTCTGAGACTGTATTTGTAAGTCCAGCTTGTCATAAGTCCAACAAATTAGCCTAGGTACCCAGCTAACACGATTGGCTATATTGTACTGTACTGTAATAGGTGTATAATACTTTTCACACAAATAATATATAAAAAAAAAAACAAAAAATAAAGAAAACATATTTAATCTTACAGTAGTACCAGTTACATCACCATTGCTTTTACGCTTGCTTCCAGACATCCTGAGCTTGATAAAGATACTGCACTACTGTTCTCTACGCAGTATTGTACAGCAAAGTACACAGCAGCACAACCACTTGTAGAGGATACGTGCACGTGACAATGTACACCAGACACGTGAACTGACGTATGTAGACTGGACACGTGAGCGCACATTTGCATCTTTGAAAGTTTGCAATTTGAAGGTTCGTATGTAGGGGGTTCACTCTTTTCCCATAAATCACTCTAAAGTAGTGCTCACAGGTTCCGGGGCTGAGGCAGTGAGTCTACCTGGGTGGGGGACTTTCTCAGCGCCCTCAGCGTGTTCTTTCTGCGGACCCAACAGCAATGCTGTGGGGACTGTGGTTGACGGAACGTGCACATGAATAGGCTTTTTCTTGGGGGGCTCACCTGGAACGGGGTTGCTGAGTCTGTGCCCGGCCCCTCCCCCAGTGGTGTCAGTGGCCCATCCCCCACATTCCCACCCACATCCAGTTGACAACCTTGAACGTCTATCCCAGTATCCGGGTTCAGCTGACAATTCCGACGCAAAGGGTTGTTTCCCCTTAGACCTAGTCAGATGCAGTGCGTTTTCCTGCTTAGGGCCAGGTTGTTTGTATTTTTCTTATTGATTTATGAAGAGTTCTTTACCTGCTTTGGGTATTAATCTATTTTTCCTGTTATATATGATGAAACAACCTCTCTCAGGATATCACTTCTTAAAAATTTGCTTAAAGGTATATTTTGGTCATGGAGAAGTTTTCAGATGTAAAGAAGTCAATTTCATCCATTTCTCGCTTCGTATCTGTATTTTGCATCTCAAAAAATCTTTCCACATCACCTAATTTTGTCGGAGGCGCTCCCAGGGACCTGAGTTAACACCGTGACCTCAGCATTTCTGCCTGGTGCCCCCCTATCAACTCATGTGTTCCATTCTCACGTTATGTTCCTTCCACCTGGATGCAACATCTGGAGAGCTGTTGCCAGTCCTATTCCATGTGTTCCTGTTAACGTGAATCACGACTCGGTTAATATAAACTAGCAAGTCTTGCACTTCTTGTGGTGTGTAGGGTTCATCCTAAGGGGTCACATTTGGTGCTCACTCCTTATCCATCCAGCTCCTCTTCCTGAACCCTGTCCTGCTGCCCAGCAGTGACCCCGGGGGCAGCAGGAGGGGCGAGTGTGCATGTGGAGGAGAATCAGCATTCCCTACACGTCAAGGTCTCAGGAGAGCTCGTCGCGAGCTCTTTGGGCAAGAGGGGACGGACCCCCTTCGACAGGGGAAGAAGGGCTACTTCTAGTGCCAAAGGAATTTTGGCAGAATTTGGGGGATTGAGTTTTACAACCTCATTGGCTCCTGCCCCAATGTCCCCATTCCAAGTTTTAGGGTCCTCCCAGTCGATGTCCTGAGTATAATATGACACCTTCACAAGTTGTGCGTTCAATTTGTGTTGTAATTTTTCCCTTTGCAGAATTAGAGCTTAGGCTTGGTTTACAGAAACTTTGACTATAAAGTCAAAGGATGCACCTAGCTACAGAGGATGCACAGTTATTTCAGCCACAGAAGCTTTCTGACTCCTCCCCGGTCTTTGTACTGGACACTGAAAGCCATGGGCTTGTGATTATCTCCCTCCAAGCTCTCCAGCAGGCGTAAGAGGCCACCTCCCTGGTCTTACTTCCGCCAGAATGTTCTGACTGTGCTGGGTCCACACCCGAGCAGCCAGCCATGGGCCTGGGGCACAGGTGGTCGTCAGGACGGAGTGGAAAGACAAGACAGTGCACAGGGCAGAAGGAGCAGGCGCAGGACATCCTCTGAGTTATTTGCCGAAGTGTTGCTGCTACGTAGCAAGTGGCTTTCCTTGATGCGTCTGACACCCAGTTTACAAAACAGACGGTAAAACAGAGTTTACCACTGGGTTCTTGCAGACGAGTTCACTCTCAAACGTGTCCGTTTCTTTCGTTTCCCTGCATTTTACTTTGAGCGTCTCGCCACCGCTCAGCCAATGAAAGGTTCTGAAGTTAACAGAATGCTAAAACTATCCCGCCGTCCTCAGGAAAGGAGACTTAGCAACTCTTTGAATGAATCATGTAGGCAACTTAGAGGATATTTTCAGGTGAAAAATGCGCTGCCCAAGAGAGAGTTTGGTGGAGCTTTGCTGACGCATCTTCCTTTCCGTTCTAGGCGACATGCTGTCCCAACCGTTCTGAAAGAGGCAGCGCCTTGTGTGCTCTTGGCTTCTGGGCAGCAGTGCTTACACGGCTAATATTCTCCTTGGCAATTATTCACATAGGGCCCCATGCCGAGCAGGCTGCTGGGTCTGAAGCAGGAGGCGTAGAGGGCATCTCCTCACCTACCTGAGAACGTCAAGGTGATTCTCAGATCTTAAAGTGAGTTGTTTTTTAAGATTTTAATGAAAAAGACCCCCAACTCAAAGCCTCAAGGGAGGTGGCAAACCATGGAAACTGGGTGTGTGGACTTTGTAAATGCTGGATCATTTCTGGCAACACGGTGAGCTCCTCAGGGGTGGTTTTCCAATCCCTGCGCAGACACGAGGCGCATCACACCTCCCGGTGGAGCTTGGCCAATAAAGTTATCAGGCAATTATCATCGACTGGCCTTCCATTATTAATCGTCACCTCTGGGGCTGTCTGTGGACCGCGTGCTATATTTCATCTGAAAGTGGGACCCAGATTTGACAGGTAGGAGGGAGTGCGGAGAAAATAATCAGTGCCACCATGAATAATTGAGCTTTAATAATTTTTGCGGCATTTAGAAATCTTTTCCCACACTTGTTACATGACCAAAGTGCCTGAAGCCATAAAGTTTATCAGACCCATCTCATACTTGGTGAAACTCTGTGGCCTGAATGAGAGCAAGGTGGAGATTTTCCAGAAGGAAGCGTGAAGAAGAGGAGCCTGTAAGGGATGTCTGGGTGACACTGTCTGTCTGTGGCATCACTCAGCAAGGAAGCTCAGCAGACACTACGATGGAGAGCAGGCTGAGAGCAGGGCTGTTTCATTAGAACCACTTTATTGTTGTCGATTTTAATTTAAAAGGCAACTATTTAATTAAAAAGACCATATTTATTCACTGTAAACAAATTTAAAAACAAAGTAAAAAAAGTATATAACAGGAAGAGTAAGTACCACCTCCCCCTTCTCTCCTGTTGTGGCTGCTCTAGAGAAACAGAAGGGACCACCACTCAAAGTTGGGTTTGGATGTCAAGACTGATTACACCACAAAACCAAGACAGCATAAAAACGTTTCTTTATTACAGCACGAGGCCTTTGGGGAGAGCTGGGCAGAATTCCCAGTCGGTGTGAAAATGGCTCGAGAGAGCAGAGCGCCGGTTTGCACTGTGGTTGAGGGAGGGAGGCTGAGGGTTCCCACATGTGGGCAGGGGCTTAGTGGTTTCTATCTCCTACTGGAGCCAAGGGGAGGGGTACCCAGGCTGTCTTACCCGCTTGCCCAGATGTGGGGCAAAAGGAAAAACAGACAGGTGAGGCTGAAATCTGTCAAACATCAAAAATGGAGTCCTACTCTTTACTCTGCTTCTTTAGACCTCTCACTCCAGGTAAGCCATTGTTTAGAGCTTTCTTAGTATGCATGCAGATATTTCCTATGTATGGATAAAAATATTCTTACATGCAATCTATATCTCCATCATCCACCCACCCCATCCATCCACTCATCCATTTACCCACCCATCATCCATCCATCATAAATCACCCATCCATCCATCCATCCATCCATCCAACCGTCTGTCCATCCATCCACCCATCTATCTATCCACCCACCCATCCAATCATGCATCCACCCATCCATCCATCCATCCGTCTGTCCATCCATCCACCCATCTATCTATCCACCCACCCATCCAATCATGGCATCCACCCATCCATCCATCTATCCATCTGTCCATCCAACCACCCATCTATCTATCCATCCACCCATCCAATCATGCATGCATGCATGCATCCATCCATCTATCTGTCTGTCCATCCATCCATCCATCTATCTATCCATCCACCCATCCAATAATCCATCCATCCATCCATCCATCCATCCATCCATCCATCCATCCATCCGTCTGTCCATGCATCCACCCATCTATCTATCCATCCACCCATCCAATCATCCATCCATCCATCCATCCATCCATCCATCCATCCATCCATCCATCCTCTTTTAATGCAAAAATGGCATCACATTGCACATTCCTTTCTGAATTTATTTTCCCACTTAACAGTGAGTCTAGAAAGGACATTGTTCTAGTTCTCCTGATGGGTTCCTGGTGCCCCATGACCCTGAGGGTGGCCATTCAGGGTGTCTATGTTCCCCCATCACAGACAATCCTGGTATCCCATACTGGTGGGATATTCTCCCGGAGAATACCCCTAGGTCACAGGGCATGCACGTGGTAAGTTTGGATGGGTAGTGTCAGATGGCCTCCCAGACTCTGCTCTGGAACATGCTGTGACTGACAGGTTATCAGAACTTCTTGTTCTATCACCTGTATTGATTGGGTTGTGGGAGGGACACTGGAAACACTCGACCCACTTGAGTGTGAGAAAGTGTTACAGAACTAGTTTCCATCTTCCCACATACGTATCTGCCGTTTTTATTTCTTATTACCCTGAACTGCCAGTTTTTCTCAAGCCACTCATTCACTTCTTATTAAGTTGTAAGAAATCCTTCCTGCTTTCACAAATATGCCTTCTGGTTTGTCATGTGACTGTTTATAGACTGTTTTGCTCAAGACAACTTTCTGATTATTGTGAAATAAAACGGAGCAGCTTCATCTTTTATGAAACTGCTCTGTTTTATTATATTCAGAAAGTCCTCCTCTAACGAAAGATTAGTTGTTTTCTTACTCCCTATGATTTTGTGCTGGCAGTTTTTAATTTGTTTGTGTAACCCGATGCTCCGAGAAGAATTTCTTTAGTTGTGAGGCATGAAATAGAATCCCTCACTTTGTCTAATTAGCTGGTACCTTGTCTCAGCACCACTTAGAAGTGATTGCTCTTTTACCTGGTGATTTGAAATGTTACTTTTATCACACAGATCATTCTGAATTCTGTTTCACTTTCGGATTTTATACTTTGTATTTGATCTACATGCTGATTTCTCCCCTGTTTTATGGTTTTATTTATGGTGCTTAACAGTATATTTCAATGTCAAATAAGGCAACTCCTCTGAATGAGTCTTTCTTCAAAACTTCCCTGACCACTTAAAAGTGTTTATATTTCTTTAAGATCTCTAGGGTCATTACATCGTGTTACACAGGTCCTCTCAACACCAGAAAACATCGAAGTTTCATCGCTATTCAAACTGCAAATGCAGTAAAAATATAGAGTAACTTGGATAGAAATGATATCTTTATATAGTTGTCTTTTTAGCTAAGAATATTTGTTGTCATTTATTCAATATTCTTTTATGTCTTTACACGATGTCTTAATGTTTTTAAAATATGTCCTGCATTTTTCTTAAATTTATAGATATTGTAATAATTCTTTTATTGTAAACTGAATTTTCTTCCTTTGTATTTCTAACTGGTCACTGGTTTTTAAATAGGAAAAGCACTGTTCTTTTATTTTAAAAGTTTTAATATTTTGATACCATTTAATTTCCAGATGAAAATTTAATTATTTAATAACTATATAATTATAATTTAATATAAATATATACATAATAATTATAATTTAATAATTTAACTAAACATTTCCAATTTTATTTAACTATTTTGACCTATAATTATGCAATCTACCGAGTAATAATCTCCCTTTCCCGACATTGCCATTTTCAGCATGTGACCAGGGCAAGCCTCGCACGGCGCTGAGATGGAGTCCTGTGTTAACCCGGGAACAACGTCTGCCTGAGGCACCCCCGAGGTGAGAGGCTCGGCTAAGAGAGCTGCCAGGGCGTGAGCCTACCGGGGCGCGGGAGCCTCCTGCCCCGGACGCCCACGCCTTCCAGAAGCTCAGGCCGCTTCCTGGGAAGGGCTGTGGCTGTGCGCCCAGCATCCGGACAGGGTGTGGGCAGCGAGGAGACACCTGCTGTGTCTGCTATTAAGGTGGATTCGAGGTGGGGGGAGCCAGGCGGCGTGAGGAGGTCCTCTGAAGAACGGGGTGGGTTGGCAAGGGTCCCCTTTCCTTTAGGGCACATGGGTGTGGCCATTTGTGGGTGCCACGTTCACAGTTATTGAAGAGAAGTGATGAAGAAGCAGCTGGTTTAACATTCGGGCATGAGTTCATAGCAGACACAGGGAGACAGCCAACCTCAGCCTCCTGGCTGGGCAGCTCTGGGCGGAGTCCCAGGGGCTTGTCTCTGTGCCCCGTCCTCCATCGAAGAGACACCTACTGAACAGCCCAAGAAAGATCCCATCAGGGCGCATTTCGGTCCCCCCCGGACTGCAGCCCATCACTTGTGGACGCGGCTGTGGTGCTCCTGGACCCGCTGGAGACTCCAGAATATCCCCCAGAGCTGGGGGCCTGCTTACGTCACTGGCATTTCAGGTGCACCCTGGGTGGCCTGCAGCCTTGTCTTTAAAACCGCAGGCAGAACAGGGATGAGATTCCCAGCCTCTTCCCCATTTCCTGACCGCCGCTTCCTGCCCAGCTCGCTCCTCAGCTCCGTCCAGGGGACGGCATGACAGTCAGGGCGAGAGGCGTCCTTAGAGCTCCTGCTCCGTGCGGCCCCTTCCACTCCTTGGCACCTGCAGCCCCCACGGGCAAGCCCCCTTGACTCCACTTCCACAAGGCAGGGGACACCTGTCTCTCCTAATCCGTCTACATTCCCCCCCAACCCCGGCCCAGCCACAGAAGCCTTCCTGCAGCCCTGACACCCATCTCCTCACTCACCCAGATGTGCCTTTATCTAGCACTTAGGCCTCAGTCCTCTTCAGTTAAAACCCTCTCATGGATTTCCATAGCAACCAGAGAGATTCCCAGGCCCATACCTCGACGGCAAGGCCCCTGTCCCTGCCCGCCTGCAGCTCGGGCCTCCCCTGGCGCCCAGTGTGTCCTCCCTCACCTGGCCTCCAGCCACACGCACCTGCTCTCCCTGCCGGCCCTGTTCCGGCCCGGGGCCCTCCTGCTCGCACGCTCTCCGCTGGCTTGCTTGTCAGAGGCTGTGAGTAAGACCGAGGGCGTCTCCGCCGGGAGTCCAGGGCCCAGCACACAGCAGGTGACTCAGTACTTGGTGGCTGAGCGCTCAGACGTGCATAGCCCACAGGTTTAGCTTCCTTCCACCCTCTCTTTCTGGTGCAGTTCAGTGCCGTCTTCAGAGACTGCTTTTACTGACGTTCTAGACGCCTCTTTACAGGGGGTCCGGTTACTGCTCGCACAGGTTTCTGCTGAGTTTGTTTGGTTTTCCATGCTCCCACCGTCTGCATCAAACCCTCGGGAGTCTCTGCAGAAACAAAATCTCGGCCGTTTGTAAAACACACGGCGTCACAGAAGAAACACCTCATTCTGGTATCAGCCCAGGACAGCTGATTCATCTGGACCAGAAATTAGGGCCCGACCAGAGATAAGCCCACTCAGGCTTGAGCCTGGAGTTACAGCAGCATCTCAGGGAGCCTGTGGCACAGCAGGAGGGGACCAACGGTACGCCTTTTGTGGTCAGGCACAGGGGCCGGATGCTGTGTCATCTTGTGGAACAGAACAGTTCATCACGGCTTTTTCCCCCAGAATCATCACACGTAAAGGTTTTTTCCCCTGATTAATTAAGAAGTCAATGAGCTTGATTAAGAACCCACTAATTTTAGGTAAAGATTAAAAAGAACATAAATGCCTCTTTCTACTTCTCATATACAAGTAAAGATACTGCAGCCCACTTTCTGTGTCTATAATGACATGTGTCCATAAAGCTTATTTTATAATTTCGCGACTTATACCCTGTGGACTTGCTGCTTCTTGGTCTGTCATTTTTTTTCATGCAAGTATAGCAAGTGATAATATCACGCCGTACAAAACACGACATGCCAACCAAGATGAACACGTAAGAGTCTATTTCATGTTTTCAAAGCGTGGCTGGCGTGGGCTGGAGACAGATCTGGCAGGGCTGCATGTCTCCCGCACGTGTGCACACGGGTGTGTGTGCGTGCACGTGTGTGCGTGCGTGTGGGTGAGTGTGCGTGTACAGACGTGTGGGTAACACGGCTGAGAGCTGGAGCTGGGGGAGCCTGGCCTGTGACCTGGGCCCGTGGTCCTCAGAGCCGCACATGCGGTTAGAAGCACCGGGGACGCCCCCCATCCTGAGGTTGTGATGGGGCAGGGCCTGGGCGGGGCCCCACGTGTGCGTTTCTGATAACTTCCCAGATGACGCTGCGGCTGCTGGCTGGGAAGCCCCGGCCCCCATCCCGCTTCCTTCCAATCTGTGAAATCAGAGGGTGCGGCGCCCCGCCCCCCACGCCCACTGGCCGCGGGCTCCGGCCCGGGAACCACTGGCGCGGATCGCGCTGAGCGAGCTGCCAAACGCGTGAAGCGCGGCGTGGAGCTCTGCATCCCGGGAACCGTTTGTTTACAGGACTCACCGCAGACGCGTGAGCCCACCCTGCCGTTCTTCTCCTGGGCCTTCAGGGGGAGAATCCGTGTTGACCCCCAGCCAGTGCCGTGCCCCCACCTCCACGCCCGCAGTCTCGTGATCCCAACAGCCCATCGGCAGGACCGCGACCGGGCAGAGGGATCTCAACGCGGGCCTCCTTTGGGTCCCCTTGGCTCCGCCAGACACGACGGGTGTCCAGCTGGGTAGCTGGTGGGGGCAGGGGAGGCAGCCCTCACGCGCAGGGCGGGCCTCTGGCGGATGGGAGGTGAGGCGGATCCTACGGCCGGGCTCTTCGGAAGGCCCGTCTGAAGTGCACAGGGGAGGCAGGGGTTTACGTGGAACGGGCTAATTCCGCAGGCGGCAGGCAGACCCTAGGAGGACCCCCTGGCCCCTGCCTCCTGGCTTGGGTGCCCTTGTGTGACCCGTGGCCCCCGAGGCTGGTGGGCCCTGCGCGAAGAGGGTAGGAGGCCCCTCTTGGGATTATGCTCCTTTACAGGAGACTCCATCTCCACAGACCGGAGGGAGACTCTCCTCGCAGGCCTGATGAAGCGCTGGGGTGACCTCCCATGGGGAGGTGCCGTGGGGGTCCCTAGGACCTGAGGGCAGCCCCCAGCCCAGGCTGGCAAAGCTGGGGCCCTCGGTCAGGCAGCCACAGGGGAACGAACTCCGCCAGCATCCAGAGGGACTTTGGATGGGGGTTCTTCCCCGGTCCATCCTCCAGGTGAGAAAGCAGCCCCGATGCCTGGATGCTGCCTGGCGAGACCCGGGCGGCGGGCCCGGCGAAGCCCGGACTCCTGACCCACAGAACCGGGGATGACGAGTGCTCTTGCTTTAGGCTGCTCTGCCCACCGTCATGTGGACAGCGATTAACAAAGGTTACAGTTGTGGGTGCTTAGAGCATCATACGTTATGAGCAAACGGTGATAAACGGTGGACGGTGGGGACGCAGGCCGTGCTTCAGTGGTTTAGAGCCACGTGTGTCCTCCCCGAGGGCTGCCATCCCGCGTGCGCTGCGGTCCTGAGCGGGCAGGGGCCTGAGTTGGCAGCTGTGGAGAGCAGACAGCCCAGGGGAGGAGGCGGCATGCGGGCTTCCCCTGCTGGAACCCGGGGTGGACTGTCTACCCCCATTCCCGGAGAGAGGAGGAAGATTAATGCAATTATGTCACATTTGTTGCAAGGCTGTGAGGCTTACTCCTGAAGGAGGAAGTTCAACAAGCCTCCCTGTGGGCGGGCCAAGCAGGTCTGAACATGGATGGCTGCCCTTGGGCTCCACGCAGTGAGGGGTGAGGCCACCTCAGAGTCTCCCTTCCAGAATGCGTCAAAGGGCTCCACACCAGGTCAGTGCGGGGGAAAGAGCTAGTTTTAGGGTCTGTGCAGATGCGGAAATGGCTCTGCAGACAAAGTGGCTCACTCTCTGGAGAGGAGGGATGCCCAGACAGGGGGTGCAGACGTTCCAGAGAGGAGGGACACCCGGGGGGGGGGGTGCGCACGTGGTGGGATTGAACCCAGCGCCCCGCCCGGCGGCTCAGGGAAGAAGGGTTACTCTGAGGCGGTCACAGAAGCGGCGGAGGACCTGGTCCCATCCCTGGGGGCCGCTCTCCAGGGTCCGCTGGGAAAGTGAGCTTGGCGGGGGAGGGGGGTGGTTTCAGGGCTCAGTCACACGGGGTCTGTCTGGAGTGACCGGTCTGCACACATTCTGGGGCAGGATGGGGCCACGCCACTTCTGTATCACTTTTTCCCAAGAAGATAAACTAAGAAAAGTAAAAAGTAACAAACCCAACTGTACTTCCTTTCAGCTCCAGGGAAGAGGAGGGGCGCGTGTGTGACCATCCTAGGGTGGCGTTTGCTGATTTCCAGGACGCAGCACATTCTGCAGACAGCAGTAGATAGTCAAGCACAAACGATTTTTTTTTCTTTACAAATGTGCCTTTTCCCCTTCATTCAGGGCACGCTGAGATGAGGCAGGAGTTTCCTGTCACATGTGGATGGTTTCCAGCAAGAAAGGACCCTCCCCGGCTCACCCGCTGTTTCCGCCCTTGTGCAGGGCTGGTCCTCCCACGGCTGGACCCGGGGGCTGGGATCTGGATGAGGAATTAACAGGGAAGCAAACAGAATTGGTCTCAGGGGCTCCCCCCACCCCCGAACCCCCAGCAGGCTCTCACGGGCCCTCTCCCTTCCTTCTCAGTGATGCTCTCGTTACTTCCGCTACCTGCAGAGGCCTGCCCATCCTTTCTCCCTTTCCACCCTAACGGCCACCTGGCCCCTCCAACGGCAGCCCATGGAAACGGTCACCTTGCCGTGCTTCTCGCGGACACGCGACCGGGAATTATGACGCATCGTCACTTCGTCTCCGGCCTGCACGGCCCCCTCCCCGCCCGTGAGAGGCTAATGGAAACTGTTCCACGTATAGTTCTCTCTCCCACTTTCTTCTGGATGAGGACCAATTCATGTTCTTTCTTTGCAGGAACAAAAATCCTGTCTGAAATATGTAAGAAGCAACTTAGCAGGTGATACCAATGGGAAGAGAAGTCACCCTTCCTTGTCTTTTTCACATGTGCTTGTCCCAACAAAGTATTGAAAACAATCCATGCCCGAAACTCTCTTCAACCTCAAGCACATGCAGTCTGGGGAAACCTTTATTTAAAGTTTCTAGAGAGCGTCCCCATTTCTGGAAAGCAGGGCAGCCCAGGACCGGCTGCCAGGACCCGGCCCGACTCACCTTCCCAGCGCCCGCCCGCCCGCCCGCCTGCCAGGACCAGTGTGCATTTCTCCGCTGCTGCCACTCTCGCCTGTGTGACTCTATCAAATAACCATTTGTCTTGAGGTCTTGTCTGAAATAATTTGAACTGCCAAATCCTGAAATGAATAGGTTTTGTTAACACAAAAGGCTAAGGGACTGGTTGGAAATTTTAAAGAGCTCCCTGGCCCCGCGACATGGCGGATCACATTGTTTGGCTCCCAGGCCTTCTTTTGTCAGCATCCCTTGGCCCCCGTGGGCGCGGGATGATGGATGGTCAGGCTGCTGGAGGCGGAGAGGGAGGCATGCGGGCGGGGCTGGGAATTGGCTAAGTACTTCTGGACGCCTCGACCTCCCTGCGGCGCAGCGAACTGGCCGCTGTGATTTATAAACCGGGTGGTGACGGGTGATCTCTGGAGTGGACGCGGCGGGCCGAGGCCTTGCCGACCGGAGCACTCAGACGCAGCGGCCACGCGTGGCAGAATCACGGGCTGCCCACGGCCGTCAGCCCCAGAGGCCCCCCCGTGTTGGACACGGGTCCCCGGGCCGAGGCTCGCTGTCCAGTCTGTGGTGGGTGCACAATGGGGGAGGGAGGCGTCTCTTGCACGATGGATCAGGGTGGCTGTGGGGGGACCTGACGGGAGGAGTGCTTGCCGCCGTGGATCTGGGCAGCCTGCCCGGGCTTTGTTCCTGCTTTGCGACCCCTTGGCTCCTCTGAGGGTCCCGTCTGCTGCTGAGCTCCTCCCTCGGGCCCCTGCCCACCTCACTTTGCTCCCCTCGGGTCCCCCCTTCAGAGCTTCAGGTGACGCCACAAGTGTGGGGCCACGCCAGGAGGGGACTGGACACAGCTGCGCCGGGCCTCCACCCAGGCCTCCCTGCCCTGGGGACTGGAGAGGGCGGGCAGGGGCCTGGCCTCCGCCGTGACCCGAGCACGATGTGGGGACGCTCTCTGCCTGGCGGTTTCAGTATTTGTCAAGATAGCGATTAAGCTGGAGTCAGCCTTGCTGCCGACTCGGAGAGAAACGTAGGTGCCGGGCTCTGCGGCTGGAGGTGAGCCGTGAACAGATCAATAGTGGAAAACCGACTCCTGAGAAGAAAAGAGCTTTCACGTCTCCCCAGAGGGAGATTCCGAAATCACTTCAATCTGTTCTGAACTCCGGGGAAGTTCAGTGTGTCTGAAGGAGGAAGGCGTGGGGAGAAATCTCAAAGGCAGACTTTGCGGACGTCAGTTATAATGAACGGAGCCCTTTGCTCTGAGATGTGTAATATCTTCTGCAAATGCCTTTTGCACAGCAAGGAGGTGCAACTAACGAATTTTCCTGTGGCTCAGGGTAGCTGCGGGTAATTAACAGCACCCCCTTTTAAGGATTCCTGGGGCCGCTGCCTTTTGCAAAAGGCAAACGCAAAACTGGGAAACCGCTTGGTGAAGGGAGAGGTTTGACGGGGGAGCTAAAAACTTCGTTCCAGTATTCTGCAGGAGGAAATGTGCTGGCGGAGACCTCGGGAAACATATTACTTATGCAGATAGATTTCTGTACCGAGGATAAAAGTAGACATGGGCAGGGAGATGTGCCTCTGCTTGCCATGATGTTTCTTTTTCCTGCGGAGATGAGTTTTCGTCGTCTGTGGCTGGTTTTTGAAGTCAACAGAAGAGACTCTCGGTTCAGAATAGCGTTAAATTTGTGGCTCAGAAAGCCTGTGATTATCTTCCTTTACTTCTGCGACAAGGAATGTCATCCCACTGGCCCAGGATCATGCAGGAAGGACTGAAGAGGGTGTCCCGGGACTTTCTCTAGGAGGGGGGGTGCTTCTTCTTTCTTTGGGCTTTGAACATGTTTCCTTTCTGTTTTCTTTGTTTTCCCCGCAAATTGTTAAAGCATATATTACTTTTATTACAGGAAATCTGATGTGAATAGTCAGTGAATTTCACCTTGCTCCTTTGGAAGGAACGGGGGCTGGGAGGTGAAGAGGACAGCCCGTGGCTGCACTTGGTGCTGCTGCTCAGAAGTATCCTTAGTTCTCGAAAGAACCCACAGCGTCACCTGCTCAACGAGCCATGGCAGCAATCGGCTCAGGCCAAGGCGTCTGCTCACCTTCTTTCTGCTCCCAGAAATGACGGGAGGCATGAGGAGTTTGGAGTCTAACTGACACACTCAAGTTCTTTTTGCCACATCCTCACTGTATTGAGTAAGGGACCTGGTCTTTCTGGGGTAAGAACTAAATAACGGAGATTTCTCTAGCTCGTGGCATACCCCGAGTGCTGCTCTGAGCCCTACTGCACACCGTACTTCCTTAATTCTCATGAGAGCCCGAGGAGAGAGGCACCGTTCTTAGGGAAGAGGAAACAGGCAGAGAGAGGGCAAGCCACTTGCCCAGGGTTGCACACCTATCAAGAGGCAGAGCCTGGTGGCCTGACTCCACACGTGAGCTGATCTACAGCAGCTATGACATGGGCTCCCTTCCTTTCAGCCGGCCAGGGGGTCCAAATAGCCCAAGTTAAGTCTGACGACAGGGGATCCCCAAGTCTGCCAAGAGGTGGTCATTTGCTCTGGTAACGCTCCTCTCACTGAAGCCTCAGCGTGGGCTGTCTTGGATTCATTCCTCCATGGACTGTGGTCCTTCAAACAGCCGAACGCGCCAGGGCTCCTGACGAGCAAGGGATATAACCTTGCTCATTTCTTTAACCTGAGACGCCGCATCCCCTTGTAATGAGCAGTGGGCTGAACTATAACATGGGGTGGATTGATGCCGCTGGCTCAGCTTGGCTTTGCAAAGGCAAGTTAAATTACAAAACAAAACCTCAACCAAAAACAAAACCAGGAAAAGAAAAGAAAACAACCGCTCGCCCCACCCCCCCGCACCACGCTGGATGTACGAAGGCCCGAAGGAGGAACGCGCGTTTTCCTCACCACCCATAAATCATTCACATCTGGAACAATTTCTTTCCGTCTATGTGCAGCTACCAAACTGTAGACCCATTTGCTGGACTCATGGGAAAAAGAAGACCAGCTCGTCAACGTTTGGAGAAGAAGGAGTGTATCTGTAAGAAAAGCGTTGTACACGTAAAGCGGTTCGGGCCCTTGACCCTCGGGGCGGGCTGGTTTGGGGAGAGAAAGCGCGCTTGTTTAGACCCTGGTCCCCACCTGCAGCAGAGGCTCCGCCGGCACAAGCTGAGGACGCGCCCCCGAAAAGCTTATTTTGCTACGGCTTGTTTCATCTTCAACCAGTCGTCGTATTGCTTTCTCTCGGTGGATTCATTATCCGCGGCCGTTCCAGACTTGCCTGAGCTGGACGGAAGGAAGAATGGTGTTTTCATTTCAGTGAAGCCTGTCGGCAGTTGTGCTTGTGTTTCTCTGGAAGCCCTGGCTCCGCCGGACGGCAGAGAAGGCCTGCAGACGGGAGGGTCCATGTCCTCCGTGCTCGTGGAGGCCTGGCGCCGTCTGGGGACGCGGTCAAAGGGGCCTCCCGTGGTCCTCCGCCACCGTGTGTGGAGGGAGCGTTCAGCCACCAGGCGAAAGGAAGAGAACTCCTGGAATTGCACAGATGGGGACGTCAGGGTTGTTTACGGCGCAGCCCTGGCCCGACAGAGGGAGATTTAGAGGGGTCTCCAAGACAGAGGGCTCTTCACGGTGTCCACAGGAACTGGGTTCAAAGCCACCTCAGGGCACCAGCACTGTGAAAAGCTGTGTGGGAGTCGCTTCTGTCGACTCTGAGGATCTAGACCATAAGGATGAACCGAATACTTAAACCCAAACTCTGTCTCAGCACTTTTTCGCGTGAATTCTCTGAGCTACACCTTATACTTGAATGTCAACATTAGCGTTTCAACATGTCAAGGTGTTTCTTGTCTTCTAGAACACCTCTGAGTGGTAGATAGAGCAGGGTTATGAATTTCTGCAGTGTTTCAACCACTAAACATCTGGTTAGAGCAGGGGTGCGGGGAGAGGGCTGAGTTTCAGACAAGTGGCAGGACTTCTCCTTGTGCTTGGTGAGGTCTGAGACGTTTTCTGGGATGACGTCATCCTACAGGGACTTTAAATAGAACTTTCAGATGTCCTTTTCTTTTCTTATAAGCTCTTTTCTCCTTTAAAAATATAATAAGGTAACTATAAAATGTCATCATGTCATCAATAGAAATCAGATAAAAGATGGAAACAAAAATATGTGTATCTTACCACCCAGATGTAATCATATTAATAATTACATGTTCCGTGTATTTTTTCATACATACTGTAGCAGGAAGTAGCTCTTTTTACATTGCTTTGTGATCTTTTTCCACTGGAAAAAAATACATTGACTTATTCCCTGTACTTTTCTATAACATCATTTCTCAGGGCTGCAAAGTGTGCTTAGATGTCATTGTGTTATTTTTCCCTTCGACCTCTTTTCTAAGCTGATACACGTACAGTGTCTCCTATTTTTCGCTTCAAACACCTGCACTGAATATTGCTGGAGTTGTGCTTTGAGCTGTGTCCGTCTGGGCTCAGCCCCACTCGGGGTTGTTTGTCAGAGGTCAGTGCCCTTCCGTCCAGCCAAGGGGAGCCCTGCATCCCCCAGGACAGCCTGGTTCCCTCCGGCTGGCCGAGCTGGGGAAGCACACACTCTGGTCTCCGTTCTGATTTAGTTTCCAGAGTCGTGTGTGGGATGGAGGGGTATTTGTCCACCAGAAATGAATGTTAGGGTTTTCTTAACATTTTTGTTGTGGACTGGCTTTTCTCATACACGTGCCTGGCATTTTGCTGCATGTTTCCCCTGGTATTTAAGAGACACCTCTGCCTTTCCTGCCGTGTGTAACGGAAGTGCTTCTGCCTCTTGCCTTTCACTTACTGACTGTGTCTGTGTGCTCAGCATTTCATCTTTAGTTGGTCAGACCCATCACATTGATTTCACAGCAGTGTCTGCCTTTGGTGACGCGCTTGGAAATAGCTCCCGTAGTCTAAGTTCACATGCATCTTCAGGTGTGTTTTTTCTAGTACTTTACACCCTATTGGGTCATTACATTCTCTGGGAGGAACGTTGACAGATGACGCGCGAGGCGTGACCAGGCGGGGGCGGAGGGGCGTGGTCACTGCGAGGTGGGGTGGGGAACACCGAGCCCTGGGGGAGCGTGGGGTCGCGTCCCCTGCTGTCCCGGTGCTGGAAACCCCACGCCCGGGTGATGGTGGCTTTACCGCAGTTCAGTGTCCCAAGGGCCCTCGTTATTTGCTTCTCAAGGTTTATCCTTTTTGAATCGATCCACCCGATTATCTAAAAGGGCCTTTCATGCTCCTCACAGTTCCCGGTTATTTTATTTACTTTCAGAATATTTCTATGATGATCTCATCATTGTTAATGCTATTTTGTTTGTTACTAATTTACTCAGCGCAATGGCTTCCACTTCTGGGGTGCCTTGGGAGGGAAAGTCATGTGGACGGACTGCTTGCTCTGGGCATGCTTTTGTCCTCACGGGCTGCCGCTCTGGGTCACTGGTGGCACTTTCTCCAAGTCGCAGAAATCCAGCAAAGCGGGGGCACTGCAGGGACCGGCTGGCAGGTCCAGACCCTCCCCCGGGTGACTGGAAGGCAGGTGTTGGATGGACAGCCGTCGGGAGGACCTCTGTGTCGGCCCGTGTGCATCTCGTGGAGAGGTGGAGGGTCCTCCGCGGCCCTGCCGAGCCGCACAGGGCGTGACCTCCCTGGGGCGCTGCCCTCTCCTCCCTCGGGGACTCCCGCCCCAGCCCCAGCACGTGGCCTCCTGTCGGTCTAAGGGGGGGATGGCCTGCAGCCTTGTCCCACCTCCGCGAGGCCACAGGGACAGCCGCTCTCCCCTCGGCCGCACCTGAGGCCCCTGCAGGGCCTGGCAGTGAAGGAGGGCCGGGGACCTGGGCAGAGCTGGGAGCCGGGCAGTGCTGTGCCCACTGCCTTGAACGCTGTTTAAGCAGATGGCCGGGCCTCGCCTCCCTTAGATTCCCTGAGTCTGCCGGGTGGTGGGGGCGTGAAGCTGCAGCTGGTGCTGGTCTGCGGGCTGCCCTACAGACCTGACTTAGGGCACTGGCCTCGCTCTCTGTCTGTCTCCTTCTGCTTTTAATCATATTTAAGATACCCGTTAATGGGTCCTGAATTTTCCTTCTACCATGTAAAAATAGTGAAGCAGATAATAGAAATATTCTTTTAAATTCCTTCAGGGAGAACATTTTCGTCTGTTAATCAATTTTCTGAATTATTTAAACTGATCATTACCGTCGACTTCCTTCCTGACCGATTTTCTTGGAAGGTAAATCCGCTCCGGTGCTGCTGTGACGTGAGGCGTCTCTGTGGACCCCAGTGAACAGAAAGGGGGACAGCACTGCCCTGTGCGGGTGACGGGCGTGGACGCGTGCGGGGCTGTCTCCACCGCCCTCTGTGCCCTGCAACCCGTAGGCGAACTGGGCGGAGAATTCAAGGACCCTGGAAGCAGGGCTCTGACTTGCGTGCGGGAGGGGCTGGTTCTGCCCGAACACGTCGAAACAGCCGTGGCATCATCGGGACCTTTTGAACGTGCGCCGAGTCTCCCAGACGGAAGCTGGATAAAGTGAGTCAGACACCAACGGCCCATTTATCACTTGATCCCTTGCTGGGAAAACGCCTGATTTATCTGTGAGTCAGTGCCTGTCATTTTCCCTAATCATAATTACTGTGATTTGTACTGCACAGAGCATATGATTTATTTAAAGGTAAATTTATTTCAGATAGCTGAACCTGAGTGTGAATGAAATATGGCTCTGGGTGAGTGATGTAAATGCTCCCTGTGCAGGAAGCGGGTGTAGGTGTGGGCTACCTCCACCGGCAGTTGGCAGAAGAGCGGGTTGGAAAATACGCATATTGTTCACGCGGCTCCAAGCACGTGGGAGGCAAGGACAGCTCCTCCTCTGACTCTGAAGTGTGAGCTCGGGGCGCGGGGACATGCCAAGGAGTGGCCGGGCCGGTTCTGAGCCCCAAACCCCTGTCTCTCCCTCCGGCTGGAAGGCGGCCTCTCTGTTTAGATTCGTGGCCCGGAGGCCGTCTCGACTCAACCAGCCTCCAGCTCCAGCCCACATGTCCACTCAGTGTCCCGTGGCCAGCGATGACCTCCGGTGGGCTTTCCACGGGGTGGGGAGGCGTGGAATTCCCTGCAGGCGTCCATCCACACCACCCGCGTCTTCCCCCAGCCCACAACCGCCAGCCTGGGGTCAGGCCTCCCTGAAGGATGGGACCATCCTGGGGGGGCAGGAACCCTCACCCCCCCCACAGCCCTCCCGCCCCCCGGCTCAGCCACGGCCGCTCCTGAGGGTGGCAGTCATCCCTCGGTTCTTAGGGTCCTGGACCATCCGCAGATTCCGAAATTCCCTGTTGAAATGCAAAGCCCACTGGAGCGAGGACCCCAGCAGCCCCCTGACTACAAGGGTGGGGTCCCCGAGGGTGGGAAGGAGCCGCGGTGCAGGCCTGAAGGGCGAGTGCAAGGCTGGACGTGGCTGACCGGGGCCAGCCGCCCACGGGAGGGTGACCACGCGGTGCGTCCCCCGTGTAGGATGCCTGAGAGCAGGTGCTGCCGAGGAGGGAGCCAGGGCGCGTGTGCCCCGCGGGGCGCGGCTGGCCCCGCGCCGCGCCTGGCCTGACGCTGAGGGCAGCGTGGGTACCACGGGCCAGCAGAGGAGCACACTCACAGGCAGGCCTCGCTGCAGGGCGGGGCCGCTTCAAGCACCTTCCACGGTGTCCCCAAAGGCAGCGGGTTCAGAACCGAACTGGAGAGGGGCCCGCGGGGGAGGCTTTGAGCAGGGCCTGGAGGGCAGCACCCTTCCCCAGCCACCCTTGCAGGGCCTCCCGCCACCAATGCGGCGTCGCAGGGCCGCTGACCACCCAGGGCCGTCTGTTGCCTGTGGAGGTGGGTCGAGTACCCGCAGGGGATGGGTGTCCCCTCCTGGGCCCATCGGTCCACTTCCGTCCCCGGGTCCCTGCCCGCGGACGGCGCGGACACGCGGCAGGAGCCTCGTGTGCCTGATGGGCGGGTGGGCTCAGGGCCTCGGGCTCCCAGGGCCCTGCGCCGGGAAAGCTGCCCGCACAGGCTGGGCGTGAGGCCCGCGGTGGGCTCGGGGGAACACGGGCGCCACGTCTCCACACAGGAGCTCCTGCGTGGTCAGAACAAACCACAGCAACCGTGTCATCGCAGGTGACAGTCACACACGTGCAGCCATGCGCACGGTGGGACCGTTTGTGGCGAGGACTGGGGAGTGCGGGGGAGCACAGGTGACACGGAGAGGATTACAGAGCTGCTGGGGGTGCCTGCCAGGCTCACACAACACTAGCCCGCGGGCGGAAGGCTCCTGCACTCCCCGAGGCCGTGTTCCGGGGAGGCCCAGTGGCCCCAGATGCACGTGGCCCTGGGGGTTTAATTTTACAAACTCAAGCCACACGGATAGGGTGACATTTCCTGCGAGGTTTGTAAAGCTGGGTGGGTGGGACCCGCACAGCCTGGAGGACACCCCAGCCACAGGCACCCCCATGCTCCTTCTGGCCAGGACACCGGGCGAGGCCCCAGGTCAGAGCAGGAGCCGCGGCTGCTCTGTGCCAATTGTATTAACAGCCTCCTCACACCTCAGTTCAGTAACACTGTTTTAATAGTCACTTGTGAATTCTGTGTTTTGTTGCCAATTATAGGATACAAATCATCTGTTTATGCCAATCACTTAAGGCTTAGCGATGCTCTGCCCGGAATCGGGCCTCTGGGTGCACTTTAATTGCTGTTTGCGAGGGCTAATGAGACGGCCCAGAGCAGAGACCCTGGAGTAATTTACGGCCCATCTCCCTGCGAGTGTTTGCATCTCTGTAAACTAGCCTGCTCACTGATGACTCACAACACGCTTCCCGTTTCCCCTGAAGCTCGCAGGTCCCGGTGCCTCCTACGCCCGGCAGCTTGCCCTACACGTGGGGGGCCAGCACCCCCTCTCACCTGCAGGCTGCGGGTCTGCCCAGCCTGCCTCCCTGCTCTTGGCCAGGACACACAGGAGGAGAGAGGAGGCCCCTCCCTCTGAGCCTGGCCGGGAAGCCTGGCACCTGGAGCAGGTGTGTCCCCGCTGCAGGGAATGAGCTTGTGTGCACAGGGTCCCCCTTGGATTCCACTCAGCTCTGAGCCTGGACGGGGACTGTCCCTCCTGGAGGCGAATAGGTGAGGAAATGGACTCCACACAAACATTCTAGAAATGTAAACGCACGAGTCCGTTACTGCAGGAGGTCCAAGGAGATTTTCATACCTTTAGCCCCCATTCCATTCTAATGGACTTCTGTGTAAATAGTATTCCAGGCGTGAACCAGGTGATAGATGCCTTTTTTTGGTTTGTTTTAATTTTTATTGGAGTATAGATGCTTTACGTTGTCTTAGTTTCTACTGTACAGCAAAGTGAATCAGCTATGTGTATACATATTGCCCCTCTTTTTTGGATTTCCTTCCCATGTAGGTCACCACAGAGCATTGAGCAGAGTTCCCTGTGCTACACAGTAGGTTCTCATTAGTTATCTATTTTATACATAGTATCAAGAGTGTATATAAGTCAATCCCTATCTCCCAATTCATCCCACCACCTACGTCCCCCTTGGTATCCAGACATTTGTTCTCTATGTCTGTGTCTCTATTTCTGCTTTGCAAATAAGATCTTCTATACCAATTAACACATATATGTGTTAATATATGTGTTAATATACTATATTTATTTTTCTCTTTCTGACTTACTTCACGGTGTATGACAGTCTCTAGATCTACCCATGTCTCTACAAATGACCTAATTTTGTTCCTTTTTATGGCTGAGTAATATTCCATCATATGTATGTACCACATCTTTTTTTTTTTAGTGTACAATTTGGTATTTCTTTTCTTATTAGTAATGTATATATGGCAATCCCAATCTCCCAATTCATTCCCCCCCAATGCTCCCCGCTTTCCCTACTTGGTGTCCATATGTTTGTTCTCTACATCTGTGTCTCTATTTCTGCCTTGCAAACTGGTTGATTTGTACCATTTTTCTATATTCCACATATATGTGTTAATATATGATATTTGTTTTTCTCTTTCTGACTTACTTCACTGTGTATGACAGTCTCTAGGTCCACCCATGTCTCTGCAAATGACCCAATTTTGTTCCTTTTTATGGCTGAGTAATATTCCATCACATGTATGTACCACATCTTCTTTATCCATGTTCTGGCTGTTGTGAATAGGGTTGCTATGAACATTGGAGTGCATGTGTCTTTTCGAATTATGGTTTTCTCTGGATATATACCCAGGAGTGGGATTGCTAGATCATATAGTAGCTCTATTTTTAGTTTTTTAAGGAATCTCCATACTGTTCTCCATAGTGGCTGTACCAATTTACATTCCCACCAACAGTGCAGGAGGGTTCCCTGTTCTTCACACCCTCTCCGGCATTTATTTTTTCTGGATTTTGTAATGATGGGATTCTGACTGGTATGAGGTGATACCTCATTGTAGTTTTGATTTTCATTTCTCTAATAATTAGTGACATTAAGCATACTTTCATGTACCTGTTGGCCATCTGTATGTCTTCTTTGTAGAAATGTCTATTTAAGTCTTCCGCCCATTTATTGACTGGGTTGTTTTGTTTTTTGTTTGTTTTTTGATATTGAGCTTCATGAGCTGTTTGTATATTTTGGAGATTAATCCTTTGTCAGTTGCTTCATTTGTAAATATTTTCTCCCATTCTGAGGGTTGTCTTTTTGTCTCATTTATAATTTCCTTTGCTGTGCAAAAGCTTTTAAGCTTCATTAGGTCCCATTTGTTTATTTTTGTTTTTATTTCCTTTACTCTAGGATGTGAGTCAAAAAGGATCTTGCTATGGTCCATGTCATAGAGTGCTCTGCCTATGTTTTCCTCTAGGAGTTTTATAGTGTCTGGCCTTTTATTTATGTCTTTAATCCATTTTGAGTTTATTTTTGTGTGTGGTGTTGGGGAGTGTTCTAATTCATTCTTTTACATATAGCTGTCCAGTTTTCTCACCATCCATTGTATATCCTTGCCTCCTTTGTCATAAATTAGGTGGCCATAGGTACATGGGTTTATCTCTGGGCTTTCTATCCTATCCATTGATCTATATTTCTGTTTTTGTGCCAGTACCATAGTGTCTTGATTACTGTAGCTTTGTAGTATAGTTTGAAGTCAGGGAGCCTGATTCCTCCAGCTCAATTTTTGTCTCTCAAGGTTGCTTTTGCTATTTGAGGTCTTTTGTGTTTCCATACAAATTGTAAAATTTTTTGTTCTAATTCTGTGAAGAATACCATTGGTAATTTGATAGGGATTACATTGAATCTGTAGATCGTTTTGGGTGGTATAGTCATTTTTGACAATATTGATTCTTTCAATCCAAGAACATGGTATATCTCTCCATCTGTTTGTGTCATCTTTGATTTCTTTCATTAGTGTCTTATAGTTTTTCTGAGTACAGGTCTTACCTCCTTAGTTAGGTTTATTCCTAGGTATTTTATTCTTTTTGTTGCAATGGTGAATGGGATTTTTCCCTTAATTTCCCTTTCTGATCTTTCATTGTTAGAGTATAGAAATGCAAGAGATTTCTGTGTGTTAATTTTGTATCCTGCAACTTTATCAAGTTCATTGATTAGCTCCAGTAGTTTTCTGGTGGCATCTTTAGGATTTTCTATGTATAGTGTCATGTCATCTGCAAACAATGACAGTTTTACTTTTTCTTTTCCAATTTGGATCCCTTGTATTTCTTTTTCTTCTCTGATTGCTGTGGCAAGGACTTCCAAAACTATGTTGAATAGTAGTGGAGAGAGTGGACAACCTTGTCTTGTTCCTGATCTTAGAGTGAATGCTTTCAGTTTTTCACCACTGAGAATGTTATTTGCTGTGTGCTTGTCGTATATGGCCATTATTATGTTGAGGTAGGTTCCCTCTATGCCCACTTTCTGGAGAGAATACTCTACCTAACAAGGATCTCATTCACATTTGATGGAGAAATCAAAAGCTTTACAGACAAGCAAAAACTAAGAGAATTCAGCAACATCAGACCAGCTTTACAACAAATGCTAAAGGAACTTCTCTAGGCATGAAACACAAGAGAAGAAAAACATCTATAAAAACAAGCCCAAGAAAGTTAAGAAAATGGTAATAGGAACATACATATCAATAATTACCTTAAATGTAAGTGGATTAAATGCTCCAACCAAGAGACACAGACTGGCTGAATGGATACAAAAAACAAGACCCGCATATATATTGTCTATAAGAGACCCACTTCAGACCCAGGGACACATACAGACTGAAAGTGAGAGGTTGGAAAAATATATTCCATGCAAGTGGAAATCAAAAGAAAGCTGGAGTATCAATACTCATATCAGACAAAACAGACTTTAAAGTAGAGACTATTACAAGAGACAAGGAAGGACACTACAAAATGATCAAGGGATCAATCCAAGAAGATGTAACAATTGTAAATACCTATGCACCCAACATAGGAGCACCTCAATACATAAGGCAAGTGCTAACAGCCATAAAGGGGACATCAACAGTAACACAATAATAGTGGGAGACTTGAACACCCCACTTACATCAATGGATAGATCATCCAAACAGAAAATCAATAAGGAAACACAAGCTTTAAATGACACATTAGACCAGATAGACTTAACTTATATTTATAGGACATTCCATCTGAAAGTAGCAGAATATACTTTCTTCTCAAGTGCTCATGGAACATTCTCCAGGATACATCACATCTTTGGTCAAAAATCAAGCCTCAGTAAATTTAAGAAAATCTAAATCATATCAAGCATCTTTTCCAACCACAACACTATGAGATTAGAAATCAGTTATAGGAAAAAAATATACTGTAAAAAACACAAACATATGAAGGCTAAACAATTTTCTGCTAAATAGCCAAGAGATCACTGAAGAAATCAAAGAGGAAATCAAAAAATACCTTGAAACAAATGACAACAAAAACACGATCACCCAAAACCTATGGGATGCAGCAAAAGCAGTTCTAGGTAGGAAATGTATAGCAACACAATCCTACCTCAAGAAACAAGAAAAATCCCAAATAAACAATCTAAACTTATACCTAAAGCAGCTAGAGAAAGAAGAAGAAGAACAATAAAAAAAACCCCAGAGTGAGCAGAAGGAGAGAAATCATAAAGATCAGAGCAGAAATAAATGAAACAGAAACAAAGCAAACAATAGCAGAGATCAATAAACCTAAAATCTGGTTCTTTGAGAAGATAAACAAAATTGATAAACCTTTAGCAAGACTCATCAAGAAAAAGAGGGAGAGGACTCAAATCAATAAAATTAGAAATGAAAAAGAAGTTACGATGGACACTGCAGAAATACAAAGGATCATGACAGACTACTGCAAGCAACTATATGCCAATAAAATGCACAACCTGGAAGAAATGGGCACATTCTTAGAAATGTGCAACCTTCCAAGACTGAACCAGGACGAAATAGAAAATATGAACAGACCAATCACAAGTAATGAAATTGAAACCATGATTAAAAATCTTCCAACAAACGAAAGTCCAGGACCAGATGGCCTCATAGGTGAATTCTATCAAACATTTAGAGAAGAGCTAACACCCATCCTTCTCAAACTCTTCCAAAAAATTGCAGAGGAAGGAACACCCCCAAACTCATTCTATGAAGCCACCATCACCCTGATACCAAAACCCGACAAAGATATCACAAAAAAAGAAAATTACAGGCCAAAATCACTGATGAATATAGATGCAAAAATCCTCAACAAAATACTAGCCAACAGAATCCAACATCACATTAAAAGGATCATACACCATGCTCAAGTGGGGTTTATCCCTGGAATGCAAGGATTCTTCAATATATGCAAATCAGTCAATGGGACACATCATATCAACAAATTGAAGGATAAAAACCACATGATCATCTCAATAGATGCAGACAAGTTTTTGATGAAATTCAACACCCATTTGTGAGATACACTTACTGAGCAGCTATTCAGAAGAGAACTTAATCTTTCCCTCACACCAAATTGCCTGTTTTGGCTACTTAGAGATATTAAGAGGGAGGTCATGGCAATATTTACTTCTAAGGGCTTATGTTTGTTACTTTGACCCTCAAAATGTCTCCCTGAGCTAGGCAGAGCTGTTGCCCCTTTTTACATTTGGGAACAAAGGCCCAGAGCAGGTGAGTATACTTCCCAAGATCACACAGCTATGAGCAGCAGGGTCTGAGGGCGCTGTGCCGTCTCTCAGAGGAGGTGACTGTCCTTTTGCATCTTAATGCTCTTTCTGGCCTGGCTTTAGAACCATCTCCAAGTACTTAGCTTTCTTCTCCATCCACTGCTTGTGCTGCTTTCAAATGTCTTCTGCTGCCTGCGATTCCTGGGGCTGCTGTAGAAAGCTACCACAAACGGGGAGCTTAACACCACAGACATTTATCCTCTCGATTCTGGAGGCCAAGTGTCTAAAGTCAAGACTCACTGGCTGCAGGCCTTCCGGAGGTTCCAGGGGAGCGTCCTTCCTGCTTCTTCCAGCTCCTGGAGCTCCAGGTGTTCCTGGGCTTGTGGACACATCCTTCCAACCTCTGCCTCCGTCTTCACCTGTCCTCGTGCCCCCAGTGTCTCTTCTCTTATAAGGACACTCATCATCAGATTTAGGGCCCACGTGGATAATCCCAGGATAAACTCATCTCAAAAGCTTAGTCTACAAAGACCCTTTCTTTCCAAACAAGGTCACATCCACAGATTCCTGGAGTCAGGACGAGGACCTCGTCTTGGGGTGAGCCTTCTATCCACTGCAGACAGGAATAGTTATCCCCTCTAGATAGAGGGGGCCAGACACGCATTTATTTGTTCAATAAGCAATTCAGTGTCTGCCCAGCCTCCGCACACTGCTGGGCACAGCAAACTCGTGGAGGAAGAGGGTGGGCACGACCCTGGCCTGGCATCTACCACCCCCGTTGGGCACCTTGTCTGCGAGGGAGCATGGGTTAGGGACTCCTGGCAGGAGGCGTTGCCTACCCACCTGCCTAGCCTCCGCCCACACAGCTGCCTGGGCCCCGGCTCTGAGGGGCCTCCTGCAGGCAGACCCTGACCCTGGGGGTGTGAGCCCACCCAGGCACGACCCCCGTGTGGGTACCAGACACTGGACATGCCATGGGGGGAGCTGGAATCTGGAGACAGAAGCCAAGGCCCTGGAGCTGATGAGGTGGCCCATTGGGAGGGGATGGGCCTCCTGGAGTCAAGGTCATGGGGTCATGGGGCCAAGGGTCAAGGGTGGGCCTCGCCCATGGCATGCCCACGCAGCCCTTGCTGCAGAGGGAACATTGTCTACCTGGTGTCATGTTCGATGCCCCTTCCCCAGGGACCTAAGTGGCAAGTGTGTCTTAGTATTTTGCTTCTTCTAGTAAAAGTTGTGGAACACACCTGTCTCTCCTTGTACCTCAGCTTCCAGGATGCCCAGGTGTGATGTCACCCACTTGCTGCCTTGCAAACAGGACCTGTTTTTGCTCAAGACACCCTGTGCCCAGCCTGAGTCAATGCACCGTGGCTGGACTTTTCCAGTCCTGTCCCCGGGTTTCTCAGCCTCCCACTCAGCAGACAGTGGACAAGTGACCTGGACTCTGAGACCCAAGGAGAAAGATTGCAGTTACCTGATGAAGGGGATGGGCAAGGCTGGCAAAAGGATGCAATGCCTGGAGCTGCAGCATCTCTCTTGTGACCATGAGGCCATAAGAGTGAAGACATTAGTCAGGATGGGAGGACAAGGGACTGTACGAGATGGAGAGTCCAAGAGGGCCCCCTCTCTGTGGGCTTCATGTGTCTGAAAAATAATTGTTCCTTATTTAGGTCACTGTTGGGGTTTTTGTGACTTTCAGGTAAACTGATTCCTCACCAATACAGGTGAATTTTATGCTCGGTTACTTTTATTTCTCAAAAAAAGCTTTCCTTATATCTCCTTCTGTCTTTTCACCTTATTACTTTGAATGCTGTCCTTTAAAAAAATTATGATTTTCCATTTTTGCATTTTATGATTGACCTGCTTTAATTAATGCATGACAAAAGATCAATCCTTTTACAAATATGTGTAAATAAAATGTGAAAATAAAATGTTCATGTTATAAATTTATATATATTTATGCGATATGTTATAAGGACATTTATATGTTATAAGTATATGAATTTATGTCATGAATTTATAAATTCAGAAGAGCTGAATTTGAAAATGACAACACTAAGCCTTTTTCCCACGGTTTGTGTAGATGGTGGGGCAGGGTTACGGAGGCGGCCCAGCACAGGAGCGGTGATGGGAGAGGGTCTGGTGCAGCGGGTGGCAAGGATAGACCAGGATGCCGGGTGGGTGTGCGGTGAACCCCTAATCCAGGTGGGCTGGGGTTTCTGCTGGCAGGTGTGCTCAGGTGTGCCTGCCTTCACCCAAGAGGGGCACAAGGACCCACTCAAGCTCCAGGGCAGTCAGAACTGTCCTCCAAGGCAGGTGAAAGGAGCGTGTGTGTAACCCACTGAGCACAGCCTCCTCCAGGAAGGTGGGGCTGTAAGTCCCCACCTCTGTGTTCAGTGAAACCCAGTTTGATCACAAAGCCACCTGAGTGACGGTTTGATAGAAAACAGGGGAAAGAAGCCCCATGCGCTCTCCTTCCCTTGGGGTGAAATTGGCAGGGAGAGGTAGTTGGAAGGAGTGAAGGTGGTGGGTAGGAGGCAGGAGAGGGAGGCTGTCCACCCTCAGTGAAGTCTGTGCCACTCAGTGAAGTCCCACGTGCGAGGTGCTTGGGGACATCGAGGCGGGGCTGTGTCCCTCCTCTGGGTTAGAGAGGGCTGAGGAGGGAAGGGCGCAGGTCAGAAGCCCAGAGCCCAGGCGAAGCCGAGGTTGGAACAGGATAAAGGATGGGCAGCTCCCGGCAGAACTCAGAGGCTGAGGGCACCGCTGGTGCCTCCAGAGGCGGCTCGCCCCGAGGCTGGGCTCCCCCCACACATGGCTTTTAATAAAATACAGGCGCCTCCCCTCCCTGCTTGCTCCCCTTGCTGTCCCCACCCCGCTGGTGCTGGGAGGCTCGGTCCTCCATGTGAGGCAAGCCCAGGGCAGGAGCACCAGGAAGGGGAGGGCACGGATCTGACGGCAGCATCCTTGGTCTCGGGCACCCTCTGCCCTCCAATGGCATATGTCCTGGGAACAGCAGGATGGGTGACACCCCAGGGGTTCCAGGGCACAGTAGCTTCTTGGGCTCCCCGTGGGGCTGGCTGCAGCAGCTTCTGGTGCTCAGATACCCACCAGGGACAAGGGAACACTCGGGTGTGGCTGACCTTACTCAGTGAGCTGTGGCAGGCAGCATCACCAGCAGAAACCGACCCTTGTCTCTCTGAGCTGATCACCAGAGAGATGCCTCTCTGATGGAGAAAGGTGAGCTCTCGGCCCGTGGGACTCTTCTCCTTGCACGTCTGTGCAAGAGACACCTGGCAGTGCAAAGAACAGGGACTGGAGCCTTTTCGATACTCAGAGCACTTTAATATCTAATTAAAATATTAAAGTAGACTCTTGTCCTATAAATTAATTGGTATTTACTGTGACTAACGATATTTTTAAATTATTGATGAATAATAATGTGAATTCCTAAAGTCAACACTTCAGCTTTGGTCGAAGGTCTGAAAAGGCTGGCCCAGGAGTTGGTATCTTAGCAAAACTGAGACCCCAATGTGTGAGCACGGGAATATTCTCTATCTCAGTCTTCTCTCAGATCAGTAAGCAGCGTTTTACTGTTTTCACTTCACAGGTATTGCATATCTTTTGTCAAATTTATCTCTGAGTATTTAATGTATATTTAATGCTCTTGTATATGGTATTGTTTTGTTTTGTTTTTCAATTTCCAGTAATTCATTGCTAGTATATGGAAAAATGACCGATTCTTCTATAGTGACCTTGTACCCTACAACTGTGCTAAACTCCTGATTAATTCTAGTAGGTTTTTGTAGATTTCATGGGATTTTCTATATAAATGATTGTGTCATTTAAAACATAAAGGCAGTTTTATTTTTTTCAATCTGGAATATATCTATATCTGTATCTGTATCCATATCTATATCTGTATCTATATCTATATCTACATCTACATCTGTATCTGTGTCTATGTCTATATCCGTATCTATATCCGTATCTATATCTATATCTATATCTAAACTTGCACTGGCTAGACTCTCCAGTACTGTGCTGAATAGCAGTGATGAGAGCAGACATCTTTGTTCATTCCTGATCTCAGGGCACAAAGATACCAGTCCTCCATCATTAAGTTTAGCATTTGCTGCCGTTGTTTTGGTTCTTGTTAGTTTGTAGATACCTTTTATGAGGTTGGGAAAGTTTTCTTCTATTATTAGTTTGCTGAGAATTTTTATTGGGAATGTATATTGGGTTTCATCAAGTGTATCAATATTCTCTATACCTATTAAAATGACCATATAAATTTTGTCCTTTAGTTTGTTAATATGGTGGATTTGCACTCATTAATTTTTTTTGTCTTTTTTTAAATAAATTTATTTATTTATTTATTGGCTGCTTCCTTGCTGTGAGCAGGCTTTCTCTAGTTGCAGTGAGTGGGGGCTACTCTTCATTGTGGTGCATGGGCTCCTCATTGCGGTGGCTTCTCTTGTTGCGGCACACGGGCTCAATAGTTGTGGCTCATGGGCTGTGCTCTAGAGCACAGGCTCAGTAGTTATGGCACAGGGGCTTAGTAGCTCTGTGGCATGAGGGATCTTCCTGGAGCAGGGATCGAACCCATGTCCCCTGTATTGACCAGCGGATTCTTAACCACTGCACCACCTAGGAAGTCCCTCATTCATTTTTGAATTTTAAAATAATGTAGCCTCGTGATAAACTCCATTTGGTTGTAATATATCATTTTTAGATTTGTTGGATTTGATTTGCTAAAATGTTGTTAAGAATCTCTGCATTTATAAGAGATACTGGTTTGTAGCTGTCTGGTAATACCTTTCTGTCTGGTTTTAGTAGTGTTAGTGTAGTGCTAACCATGGTAACTTGCAAAGTAGTGTCTCTTCTTTAGTTTTTTGGAAGAATTTGTGTAGACTTGACATTTCTTCCTTAATTGTTTGGAAAATTTACCAGGGAATCCACCTCAAGTTTTTCATGTGGAAAGGTTTTTAACTACAATTTCAACTTTTATAGTGGATTATTTCAGGTTATTATTTCTTTTTGAGTAAAATCTGTTAGCCTATTCTTTTAATAAATTTATTTATTTTTTCACTTAAGCTGGTAGCCTCAAGGGTATGGAGTTATTTGTATTATTCTTGTATTTTTCTTTTAATAGCCATAGAGTCTGTAGTGATATCTCATTTCTGTTATTGCTAATTTGTGTCTTTTTTTTTTTCCTGGTCAATATAGCTAGAAGTTTATTAATTTTATTGAGCTCAAAACAGCTTTTGGTTTCTTTTCTTTCTTTGTTTTGTTTCTTATTCTATCTTTCCTATGCCATTAGTTTCTGTTCTTACCTTTCTTTTTTTCTTTTTCTTCTTCTTTTAGGTTTAATGGGTTATTTTCTCTAGTTTCTTAAGGTAGAAACAGATGTTATTAATATGATATATTTTCCTTTTACAATATAGATATTTAGCATCATAAATAATGAGCACCCTACTCAGTGCTGTTGGAGACACACCCAAAATGTTTTGATGTGTTATGTTTTTCATTTAGTTCAAATTTTTCTTACATTTTCCTCTAGATTTATTCTTTGGAAACACTTGTCCTAAGTACTTTAGTTTACAAATATTTGGGAATTTTTCCAGATTTATTTTGTTATTTATTTCTAATATAATTTCACCATGGTTAGAGAATATATCTTGTACGATTTGAATTCTTTCAAATTTACTAAGACTTATGTTATGGTTCAGAACATGGTGTGTCTTGGTAAGTATTTTGTGTGTCCTTGGAAGGAATGAGTATTCTGCACTTGATAACAATGTTTATCTGAGTGCTCTATAAATGTTGCGTAGGCCAAATGAGTTTAAAAATGCTTCAAGTTTCCTTCATTCTTAGTGATTTCCTCTCTACTTGCTCTATAAGTTATTGATGGAAAAGTGTTTAAATCTCTCCATAATTGTTTTTTTTTTCTAACACTAGCAAAACTCCTTTAGTTTGATCAGTTTGTGCTTCATGTTATTAAATGCATAAGTTTTTAATATTTTTTTGTGGTTTCTTGGTAGCCTGAACACTTTATTATTATGAAATAATCTTCAACCCTGATAGTACCCTTTGCTTTACTTTGTCTGATATTAATATAAGCAGTCCAGCTTTCTTTGGTGTTATCATGGTATCTAGTCTGCATTATTTATATTTCAAGTGGGTTATTAAAGTTAGATTTTTTTTTTTAGTGGTGGATTTAGGGAATATGATCTAAATATTTAACATATCACTGTCTACTTTCATGTAATGTTATACCACTTCATGTATAGTATAAAAACCCTATAAAAGTATACTCATAATTCTCTCAGCTCTTGTGCTATTGTTGTTGTTATATTTCTATATATGCTATAAATAGTTCAATACACTGCTATTATTTTTCTTCAGATAGTTATATTTTAAGAGATTTTTTTAAAGAAAAAAATGTCATTTATATTTACCTTTCTTGATGCTCTTTATTTCTATATTTTATTCTAGATTTCCAGCTGGTGTAATTTTCTTGTCTACTGGCTATGGATTTTTTTCAGCTTTTGTATGCCTGAAACTTATTTTGCCTTCATTTTTGAATGTTGTTTTTGTTGGATATAATTTGTTTTATTTTATGTTTTCTTTCAGAACTTTAAAGATGTTATTTCACTGTCTCCTGGTTTGAATGGTTTTCAATGAGAGATCTGCTATGTCTGGTCCATATTCACGCTGCATGTCTGTATCTTTTCCCTGGATGAATTTAGGGTTGTTTATCACTGGCTCAAAGCAAATTGATTACAGCACACCTTGTGTTAGTTTTCTTCAAGTTTCTTGTGCTAGAATTTTGTTGAGTTTTGGAATTTTTCTAAATTCATCAACTTTAGACATTTCTAGGTTACTTCTTCAAATATTTTTTCCCTTTCCTACTTTCAGGATCTCACATTACACACATATTAGACTGTTTGAAGTTACCCTGCCCCTCATTCATGCTCTTAGTCTTTTCCTCTATGTGTTTAACTTTGAATAGTTTTTCTTGCTATTTCTTCAAGCTCATTAATCTTTTCCTCTGCATTGTCTAAACTGCTGTTATTCCATCTTATGTATATTTTATCGCAGATATTTTGATATCTAGATGTTTGATTGAAGTTTATTTTTTATATCTTTCCTATGTTTTTATAAAATTTTCAAACTCTGCTTTCTTGAACATATGGAATATGTTTTTTTTAATTGAAGTATGATTGACTTACAATATTATATTAGTTTAAGGTGTACCACATAGTGATTCAATATTTTTGTAGTTTATACACTATACAAAGTTAGTATTACTGACTCTACTCCCTGTGCTGTACATGGGTGTATATTATATCCATGACTTGGAATATAGTTATAATAATGCTTTAATATCCATGCTACTAATGATATCCTTTGTGTCATTCCTGGGTCTGTTTCTATTGATTGATTTTCCTTTCATTACAGATCATGTTTTTCTGTTTCTTTCCATGCCTGGTAAATTTTATCAGACTTTGTAAATTTTGCCTTGTTGATTGTTAGATATTTTTTATATTTCTATAAATGTCCTTGAACTTTTCTCTGGATTACAGTTAAATTACATGGAAAAAAGTTTAACTCTTTCAGGCCTTGTTTCTAAGCTTTGTTGTGTGGTGCTGGGGAGGCCTTTAGTCTGGGGCTAATTTTGCCCTGCCATTGAGGTGATATCCTTCCGATTCTCTATGCAGTGTCTTCTTAATTACATGTTTCTTTCTCTTCTGGCTGGTGGGAACACAGACTGGCCCTTTTCTTACTCCGTGTGTGCTCTCGGGACATTTCTCTCACATGCAAGCACTGGCCAGCACTCAGCTTTGCTCAGAAGGCTGGGGATGGGGTCTCTGCAGGTCTTTGCAGCTCCCTATCTGAGTATAACTCCTCTTTCTAGAGCCATCCCCCATGAGCTCTAGCTGCCTTGAGTGCCACAAAATCCAAATTCTTTTTTTTTTTTTTTCAGCCCAGGGAATGCACTTGCTTTTGCTCATTTATCCTCCTTGCCCTGACTCTGGACTCTCTCCCCAAGCAGGACTCACCTGGTTTCTGTTTTCTCTCCCGGATTTCTGGCCTGTGCTGCTTGCTGTCCAGTGCCTGAAAACCATCCTTTCATATACTTTATCAGTTTTCTTTTCAGTTGTCTCTAGTGGGGGAAGTAAACCCCCCTCCTGTTACTCCATCTTGATAGAAATCTAGGTCGTTTTTGAGAGTGATCTACATCAGTGCCTACACTGGCAGCTTACATCACGGAGCTCGTATATTTAACCCACAGGTGTGGAGCAGCAGGAACATTCCCGGCTTTGTGCTGGATGCTGGGGCTGTGGTGGTGAGCCAGCCAGACAAAACACCTTCCCAGGTGGAGCTTACACCCCATGAGGTGCAGACTGACAGTGAACGGGGGAACAGAGGGCATCAGGCTTCTGCTGGTGATGAGTGCTGTGGGGGAAAGTAAGTCTAGGCAGGTGGGGTTGGGAATCCGCTTGTTGTGCATTTAAGATACAGCGACCTTGAGGAGGAGGCACTGAATCGAGTACCTTCAAGAGGTGCGTGTGTGAGCTCTGCAGACACCTCAGGTGAGAGATCCAAGCAGAGGAGGTGGCAATTCCTGAGAAATAATTAGAAGATACACTACAGACTGAGCAAAATGAGGTTTGAGAAGAGATAGTGGCAGGTCCTGGGTTCCACTCCTAGTCTGCATTAGCTTAGAAAGAAAACTCTACTCTCCAGGCCTTTGGGGTCCAGATCATGAGACATGGCTGCAGAAAAACTTCCCACCGCTGCTTCCAGACAGGGAAGCTGTGGTGGATGAGAATAAAGAGGTGAACTCAAAGTGCTCTCTTTTGATAGTAGTTGTGCTGTAGGAAAAGGAGGGAGGGTGATGGTGTCGCTGGTAGATGTGTCTAGAGTAGACTTGAACACTCACAAAGCCCCTCGTGTCTTCAGGTCACCAATGCGGGCAGCAACCCATGAAGAAATTGAGGAAGGCGATGAATGTTCTGGTGGCTGAGGACACCTTAGCAGCAACTGACTGCATCAATTCCTAATCTCGTCTGCGATGGAAACTTCTTTTCTGTTTCAATTCTATGGAGTTTGAGTGATAAATGCAGATCCTGGGGTGTCCTGGAGCATTTTCCCTAACTCTTTAAATTTTAATATTGTCTGTAGTAAAATAATAGTAATAGGGGTCTCTGTCTTACAGAGATTTCAGGAAGATTAATGAGGAAAATATGTTCAAAGCCTTTATAACTGTGGCTGGAACACAGCAGGTGCACATGTGGTAAGACCTTATCAGGTATATCTATCACCACCACCATCATCACCATCACATCACCATCATCACCACCACCACCATCATCACACCACCACCACCACCACCACCATCACCATCACCACCACCACCATCACCACCACCATCACCACCATTGCCACCACCATCACCACCACCTACACCACCAGCATCACCACCATCATCACCACCATCATCACCATCACCATCACCACCACCTACACCACCAGCATCACCACCATCATCACCACCATCACCATCATCACCACCATCACCACCATCATCACCATCATCACCACCACCACCACCACTACCACCATCACCACCACCACCACCACCATCACCACCATCACCACCATCATTACCACCACCATCACCACCACCTACACCACCACCATCACCATCACCATCATCACCACCACCATCATCACCATCACCACCATCACCACCACCATCACCATCATTATCATCATCACCACCACCACCATCACCACCATCACCACCATCATCACCATCATCACCACCACCACCACCATCACTACCACCATCACCACCACCACCACCACCATCACCACCATCATCACCATCATTACCACCACCATCACCACCACCTACACCACCACCATGACCATCACCATCATCACCACCATCACCATCAGCATCACCATCATGGTTGCTAACAGCACCACCAGCATCACCATGGTCATCATCATCACCTTCATAGTCACCACCCCAACACCAGCATGTGCTTATTCCTGAAAAGCTCTTCTTCCTAGTCTGGATATCCAACACTTTATTACCATCTGCAGAGGAAGAGTTGATTGACATGGGCTTCCATCCAGGGGAGAACATGAGAACTCTGTAAACTGGGTGCCAAGTTAATCCCTCCATTGTGAAGAGTGAACAAAACCTTGATTTCAGACTCTAAGAAGCGACTGCTTCCTACAGACAGGGCTAGTTACACAGAGCCCCTACTGTGTCTCATTCCACCCTTAAACTCACAGCTAGAAGGGGTTGCACCAGCACCAGGGTGGAGTGAACTTCAATTTCAGTCATTTATTGGCATGACAAGGTATACAGGAATTGCCAGTGTTAGTACATCACATCCCAGTGTCTCAGAGGGGGTCGTTGAGCATGTGTCTTTATTTCTCATTACTGTCTCTCCAAGTCCGTGTCAGGTTCTTGCTACTTTAAAGTTGTTTCTGCCAAAATTTAGGCTTATTTCAATTTTATAGTTTTTCTTCTTACATCTGCTTTGACAGGATTTCTTCACCATTTTCAAAAGCTGGAGAGAAATATTGTCTACATTTCTGAATCTTGTAAGAAGGAGTAAAACCCATTTTTTTGGTCCAATTAATGCTTTCTTATGACAATTATTGAGTTATATTCCAATTACTTTTTCTGGTTAGTAAGGTCACTACTATGGAAGATAAGCCTAGATTATTATTTTAATTATTGTGTCTGTCAGGAAAAAATTACAATGTTCGGGTATAATCAGAGCTGGTCAATGATTGAATCTGTAGGAAATACAGTTCATACAGTTTAGTGGTTACCTAAGAACCATCTTAGCGATTGTTTCACCATCCTGTCTTGAGATAAATTTACTGGCATTGAGATGTGACAATTTGGCCCAGAACCCAAGAGGGCTTCTGAAGATCTTTTTGTCGTAGCATCCAGGAGCATTGCGTCATCCGTTTTGTTCTTTCTGAGTTTCTGTTGGGCAGCACTGTCACAGGTAGGGAGGGATTCAGCCAGCGTATACAGTATATTTTGTGTAGTAGTAAAGTATTGTCTTTAGCCTGATCTTTCTTTCCCTTATTTTTTAAATCCAGCGTAAGAGTTGTGGAAATCCAAGAACTGCTCTATATTTTTCTAATACCATCTGATTCTTCCTCCCAGACCCCCACTCCAGATTTCTATAGAGTAAATGAATATTGGACGTATGGAAATGAGTGTCCCAGTGCCACAGATTAGAAGACTGTAGGTATGTTTAGCTATATGCTGACCCAATTCTAATGTTCTTAGCCCTACAGTATAAATATAATCTTTTTGGTAAATTGAGGCTTTTCTGATATTTCCTAAAAATCTGTCCCTTCTTGGGTCTAAAAATTACAGCTTGGGATGTTCTGTGTCACAGCCCCCCACTGCTCCTCTCCTGTGGCACAGCAAGCCCCTGCCTGGTGAGGGGGGAGAGTCTATCTCTGCAACTGCTTCCTAATACTCCCGATTTAATATTTTGTGATTGTCTCCTTGGTGGTGAAAATGCTTCGAGCAAGGGCTGCATTTCAAACAGGCTCGCGTCTCCAAAGCCCGGAGGTACCCAACTCACTGTGTGCAAAGGAAAGTGGATAATGAAGCACTTTAATTAATGTGAATATTATGAAGTTTTAACTGAGGTTGATGGGCTCCAGTTAAGAATCGATCACTGTCTCCTAATTCTCTGATGAGTCTGAGAATCTGCGAAATGAAACACCACTGAGCTCCTCATATAAGAAGAGCCAGTTGGATGGGAAGACTTTTGATGTATTGGATGCCAGCTAGGACGGGTCTGATACAGCATCCTGGGGCTTCACGAGCCTCTAATACTGTGTAATGAAGGTTATTCTTGCACTCACGACATTCCGTACTCCGGTCTGCACTCCGGTCATCCCCCGACACTAGGAGGCTTGGATTGATAAGCATATTAATTATAGAAAGAACACTTCCTGGGTTGGGTGAGCCATGTGTTCCAGGCAAGCCGTGCTGCAGGAAGGAGAAGAATCTCCGTGAGGGTCCCGGCCAGCCCCCCCAGGCAGCAACAAGCTCCTTGGAAGTTTCCTGGGGTGCAATTTTCTGAAGGTTGGAAACTGGTGGTTCCTTTGGGGTCTCAATAGCCCATGGTTCTAAATAAAGTCAAATTTACAGTGACACTGAAATCTTGTTATGGCTTAACCTTCACTAGGTTAAGCATACTAGTCCTTTTCCAGTGTCCCCAGGTGCCGGGGGGGCTTCCTGGCCCTCGAGCCAGTGCCCCTCCCCGCTTTGTCACCACAGCTGCCTGGGTGGCAGCCCCTCCACCTGGCGCTGCCCTGCAGAGCTGGACCACTGGCCCGTCCCAGCCGCCTGCCTCTGAGCCTGCTGGATGCTGAGAAGCGGAGGCTCCATCCTCCCTCACGGCGCCCACTTTGCCAGGTTCCCTGGTCCCCCAGGGGGAGGGGGCTGGGAGTGCCCGGCCAGGATGGTGAGGTGGGTAGGGCTCCCGTCCTGGCTGCCCCTGGACACCGGGACCAGCCCCGCCACAGCTCCCTCTGCGAGCCCTCTCCACGGAATCTAGTCCACGTGGTTTTGAAGGGCTGCTAACATTTCTGACCGTATTACATTTTATACGGCTTGTAGTTGAAAACATTGAACCTTTTCCAATGAATTGCTGCTAATCTAGGTCACTGCCTTCCTGGGGTCCTGAAGCTGCCTTTCTAAGCCTCAGCTGCACTTGACATTAATCCCTGCTGAATGTTTCCTGATTGGCTTGCGGCGTACGTGGAGTGCGTCCCGTGAGCCTGGTGCCGTCCGTGTTGAGTGTTTGAACAGGGCAGGGCAAGGGGTTCTTCCTGAGGCCGTCCAGATGGACCAGACCTCGTCCCCACCAGGTGTGCCTCCCCCCAGGCTCCTGCTGTGCCAGCCAGCACATCCTTGATGAGCTCAGTGGATAACCTGACCCCAGCATTTCCCTTCCTGCAGACCTGGAAACTTACTGGACCAGAAGACAAGACCTTGGTCTAAGGCTTCAAGGCCCTGTAACAGTGGCCGCAGATCCCTGCCTATTTTGAATCCTCACTCAGGCCACACAAGTGTCCAGCGAGCCTTTGACCCTGGACAGCGCCCTGTTTGGCCATTTGTAGGCAGATCGAGCGATCAATGCATGTGTACATTTCAGGACAGGTGGGCTTGAAAACAAGAGAGGAATCCTGCCAGAGTATAAGGTGCTGCAGCAGCTGACCTGTGCCTGGTGTTTCAGGTTCACTTGGTGATTTCACACCCCCCAGCTTCCTGTTCCCATGGCAATGTCTGAGAAATTAGGCATCACAGTGTCGCAGGCTCAGCGGCGAGGGTTTATCAGGTGCCCCGACCCCGGGTCAGCACAGCCGGGACCCCAGGTTCCAGCCTCTTCGTTCTTAACCAGCTATGTGGCTGAAACGCAGCTTCCCTCTTGGTGCTTAAGACGTCAGCAGAGCCCCCCGGGACTGTGACCCACTCACCGGCATCGCGCTGCAGAGGCAGAGACGAGCACTTTAGGGCTAAGCCGGTGTGCAATCTTCGGTGTGTCCTTTTGCTCTAATGTTGTGAGCGTGACACGCACCTCGCCGCTGATTTTGTGTCCCCTCCTCCAGGCTGGAGGTGGGCGAGCTTTCCCACGGTCACGGGCAGGTGCTGTCCATTAGCTGTCGCGTCCGAGCCCCTGTTTCTAATCCTGTGGCCACTCAACATCAATAATCCCTGCCCTCGCTCCTTGTCCTGCAGAAGATGGATGGCCCAGGTCCTCACTCACAGGAAGGCATTTAAATAAAATTCACACTCTATCTGCGTCCTATTTTCCTGCTGAGCGGGGGATGCAACCTTATTAAATCAAATTAGATGTGACTTTTAAAACCTCCCTTTACAGCATTCAATTGAAAGTCTGAATCCTATCATAACACATTGCCTTTTTATGAGTAAATTGACTCTACTTGGTCCCTTGGGAGTTTCCAACCTCCTTTCTGTGTTAGTGGGGAGACAGCTCCCCTCCCCTCCAGCACCGGTCACAGAGCCTGGCCTCGCCCTCACGGGACCCAAGGGGGGCGAGAGAGGTCCCACCCCACCTGTGATCCGGACTCCTCAGCTCCAGAGCTTGGCCTCGGGGCACCTGTCAGAGGCAGAGGCCGTAGGTCTTGGGACCCAAGGTTCCGTACCACCAGCTGCTCTGGGGAGTTAGGGGGTGGCTGGTCTCGTGGGAGCCTCTTCTTCTGTGAGGCCCCATGGCTGCGGGCAGGAGCCAGCGTGCAGCCTGGGAGGGGGATCAGGGCAGCATGCAGCTCCCCACCCACCGAGGCCACGGAGCGCACTCATGCTGGGGAGATGCTGGAAGGGGTCCTCAGTGGCTGTGTCTGCAGCTCTGAGTCTGGAGGAACCACACCCAGGGTACCTGCTCTCTGCCCAAAGGTGTGGCGGGTCTGCAGGAAGGGGACCCTGGTGGCATCACCTCCTCTGTGCCAGGTGCAGCCTGAGTGCCCTCTGCTCTTCTGTTCATCGCAGCCACGCCACGGGGCAGAGCAGATGTCCTTGCCTCACGGATGGGGAAGCAGGAGGTCGGGGGCTTCGGGGAACACATGCGCCCAGAGCTGTGTAGCTCTGTGCCTGCCGTTTACCTGCCGTGCCACAGGGGCCACGTCCCATCCTCGCAGAAGGACGGCGCTGGGACCACTCCTGGCTGTGTTTTGGAGGCATACACGGTATCTGTTTGCCTGGCTGTCTGTCCAGCTGTTCTTTCATGGACCCTAATGATGGCCCCAAAGAGCTTTCATCCCAGGGCACAAAGTTATTTGTTGATTAGAAATAGCAAGTATCCTAAGAAAACCTGGAAAAATACCTATGTGTATGTCTGCTCTATAGAGATGCAGGTGGAGAACTAGATTTATATGTGGATGTAGATATGGAAGTAGATGTGGATATGGAGAGAGATTAGACATATAGATATGGCTATAGCTATAGCTATAGCTATAGCTATAGATATAGATATAGAAAGTCGATGCTCTAGATGTAGATTGTATGGATGTAGACGTAGGTGATACAGATGTAGATGTGGATGTAGAGATTAGATTTAGGTATGGGTATAGATTAGATATAGGTATAGATGATCAGATATGAATATAAATGATATGTACATACATAGAGACAGATGATCTAGATATAACTGTAGGTATAGATGTATATGCAGATGTGTAGATTAGCTACAGACATAGATTAGATGTGGATGTAGGTAGTTGTTCCTTTGTCTGCTTTGACAAAAGAAAGGCTCACTTTGCCAAGGGCACTTGAACTTGGAGCCTTGGTGAGCACAGAGGCTTGGCATCAAAGAAGACCTTGGCATCAAAGACACGACCTAATGTCAACATGGGAGGTTATTTCTAGTAACTCTTAGGAGGGAAGTCACCCTGATCTTGGCCAGAGATGCACCAACAAGCCCACAGGGGTGACGGTGCCATGGGTGGGAACCCTGGGCCCCTGGAGTCTGGCCCTCTCCCACATTCTCCTGAGACCTGGGGTCTGGGCCCCGCCAGGAATTGTCAGTGTCAGTGTGGCTGTGGGAAGGGGGAGGGGAGCTGTGAGATGACCTGAGGACAGGGCTCCGGGAGAGCATGCCCCCGGGAAGCTGGAGCCCCGAGGTAACGAGGGACAGAGCAGACCTGTGTTCTGGGAGGACCCGGGGTGACCCCCGGCCAGCTCTCAGGGGACACACGTGGAGGTTCCCGGAGACGAAGGCTGCAAGGGCAGCCCAGGGCCAGAGGGCCTGAGGCCCTGAGCGGTGCCCAGCCTCCCCGCAGGCTCCGCCCCGCTGCATGGTGGGCTCCCAGAGCCCGGGGGGGCCCAGCAGCTGCCAGGGTCCCACGGCCAGCGGGCCGCGGAGCGGCCTCAGCCCCACCGCCGCGGGCCCCACAGAGCCGGGCGTTGAGCGGTGAGGGTGTGGCCCACCCCCTGCCAGCTACCGAGCTCTGAGGCCACCTGTGCTCCCTGTTCTGGGAGCGGTGGGGATGCGGGCGGGGTCTGTCTGTCTGAGGAGGAACAGGGTGGAGGGAGGAGGTGAGCTGGGAGGGCGGCAGGGGGTAGCCAGCGAGGAAACGGTTGTACTCCCAAGGCCGGGGCGGACCTAGGGCCTGGGGAGCTGGGCCAGCCGGTGGCTCGGGGGCTGCTGTGGGAACCCGGGGGGCAGGAGGTGTGGCCCAGGCCAGCCCTGAGGACAGTGAGGTCTGCTTAGATTGCAGACACTTTCTGGGGCCACGCTGTCAGGGCTGCGGGCGGAGGGGACACGGAGGGAGTGAGGGAGCCCAGAGGAGACCGTGAGCTTTTGGTCCCTGACAGCCAGGTCCGTGGTGGCTCCACGTTTCCTGAGACGTGGGGAGCCTGGGCCTCCGCGTGGAGGTGGGCTTGGCCGGGAGGGGAGCCCAGAGCCCCGAGGAGATGGCGGCGCGCGGAGCCCAGGGTGTGGGCGCCAGCGGGACCAGCCGGCCGCAGGAAAGTGGGCGCGACACAGACCCAGCTCACAGGAAAAATAGGCAGAAGATGAAAAGAGACTTTTTAAATATTCCCTTTTGTTAGAAAGCAAAACTGAGTAGCTAAACAGAAAGGAAGAGGCTTGTAGCGCTGTTTGCTAAAGGATCCAAGACAAAAGTGACACCGGTGTCGGGAGGCACGTCGTCCGGCTGCAGATCCTCGAGATGCTCGCGAGAGCAGGCCCGTAGGTGAGGCGGGCTTCACATCTCAACTTTGCCTCTATTATTTCCCTTCTAGTCATCTAAATTAGGGGAAAAGACGGGAAAACTCAGGCAGATGTTTAGATATAAAAATGTATTTTGGGACTTCCCTGGTGGTCCAGTGGTTAAGATTCCTATGCTTCCACTGCAGAGGACACGGATTCGACCCCTGGTTGGGGAACTAAGATTCCACAGGCCACTCGGGTGGCCCAAAAGAAGAAAAAAATTTTTTTAATGTATTTTGAACTGATATTGATGATATTGAAAAACTGAGATAACCTACAAGTTTAACAGTGAAAGATTATTTTAAAAATGGTCTATCTATAAGATGAGCTATTATAAAATTGAGAGAGATTGTTGAGGAGAATTTCCTAACAGTGAGAACTTTTCACAATAGTTTAGTTGAAACAATGTGCATTGAAAAAATTAAGTACCCACATTCTATACGCAGAAACAAACTTGAAGGCGTTGTATTAACACGTCAAGAACAGTTGTTTCTGGTGGAGAATTTCAGGTGGCGATCATTTTCTCCTTTCTTCCGTGCCACGCTGTGGGTTGTGGTTTTTCTTCTTTGCTTTAGTTGTTTGTTGTTCTGTTTTTCCTCTAGTGATTTAGAGTTATGATTCTATTTCAGTTCTTCTGGTGGTTGCCTTTTGATATGTAACAAATATTTAAACTAATGATTTTCTGTTTTCGTGCAGAGTGGGCATGTATATCTTGTCCTCTAAGAAGATAGGGCCTTCAAACCCTGCACCATCCCTACCTTGGAAGCCTTTTCTTTCCGACTGGGGCACATTTTTATTACACCTGGATAGTTATTTAAGCTTAATTACATGCTTTTTGGTTCTGTTGCTCATTGATGTTTTAAGTCCTGTGTATTTCTCTTTTTGAACACAATTATTTTCCTTTTAGAAGATTACATCCTAAAATAACCATTTCAGGAGTCCTGCCTATTCAAGGACATTTATTGAGTACTTACTCTGTTCCAGGCAGTATTGCAGGTGCGTGGGAAGCACAGGGAACAGGAGCAGGGGGCTGTGTGGCTTAGATTCCCGTGAGCTGGCCTTCTGAGTCCAGCACGTATCACAGCTTCTTTCTTTCCTTTGTCAGAGCACTTACGACATTGCACCACTGTCTTCTTAAATTCAGCGTTACCTAGGGTGGATCTTTAAAAGCTTTTCAAATAAATCTTGGCAATCTGAGATGCCACCAGGAGTGCCGAAGTGTGGGTCTTCTGATGAATCTTTAAACCGAAATGTGCCTCCTCTCTTGAGCTTTGAGAGGTTCTCTGGCACCAGCCCTCTTTCCGGAGACCCCTCTGCCAGTGTCCTGGCTTGATCTTCTCAGTCACAGACCCAAGCTCTGACTGTGCTATCAAGCTGTTTAGCTTCCCATTTCGTTATTTGTTTCTTCTTATGTTTTTATTTTTGGTTTTCGGGCAGGTGATCCTTAGGGGAGAATTCTTAGCTTTAGGAGGCTGTCCATTCTGTGTATTTTTGTTCTGCAGTTTTCTCTCCTCTGATTTCTTCGTTATTTCTAGCCTCCTCTAATTCCATTCATTTATCAACATAGAAATTCATTCCTCTACCTTGTTTCCCAGTTCTGTGATGGGCTGCACACACAAGCCCCTCTTATGGACGGAATGTTTGTGTTCTCCCTTCCGAGGCCCTCACCCCCACTGAGATGGTGTTGGAAGGTAGGAGGCAATTAGATTTAGATGAGGTTGTGAGGGTGGGGACCTCATGATGGGATTAGTGTCCTTAGAAGAAGAAAAGAAAACCAGAGTGCTCTCTCTGCCCTGAGAGGACACAGGGAGAAGGTGGTCTCCTGCAATCCAAGACGCAGGCCCAGCCAGACACCACACCTGCCCACACCTTGCTCTTGGGTTCTCAGTGTCCAGAACGGTGGGAATAAATGCGGTTTAAGTGCCCCACCCCCACCCCTCATCTGTGCGCTTTGTTTTAGCAGCTTGAACAGACAGGCATACAAAATATTCTGAGGGACCAAGGTTTTCAACATATGTCTCTGGTTGGTTGTGGAACCTGGTAGAGCGGACGGCTTTGGAAACGGCCAGTCGTGGGGATTTTGTACGGAAGAGCGTGCACGCGAGGACCACATTGGCTACATAATGCTGCTATAGGGTACAACGAATCAGATGCTTTGGAATACGTCGCAATCAGCAAGAAGTCAGCTGTATAAAGGAGGAGGGTTGAGTAAGAAGCTGTGCTACAACAGTGAATCCTTTCCTGGGTGGATTACAAGAGAGCCTTGTGCCAAATTCAGTAGGTCTTAATTTTGAAAGATATGTAAGGAAGCTTCTCACGACATTCTTGAGAACCAGGAGTTGTGAAATGATTATGTAAAATAATATTGGATTTAGGTGATTAAAAACTGAATTAATTGCTGTTTTTAGGGAGTATCAATTTTTTCCCCAGCTTCATTGAGACATCGCTGACTTACGACGTTACGTAAGTTTCAGGGGCCATTGATGGTTGTGGAGGCTTCCCAGTGTCACCCCCTGTGGAGTGCTGAAGGTCGCTGGATTATCGGATGCCACAGTTGTTTGGGGAGGGACCAGAAGAGGGAGTTAAAGCTCGAGCGGGTAAAGTGACTATTTTAAAACAGATGAGAAGAAATTAATAAAATCTATTTTAGTAACAGCATGTGTACGTCTTACCTGAGATTAAAAAAAAAACAAACAGGACTGGATTTAAATCTGGATCCGCAGAGGTGAGGTCCAGGGAAGGTGCTGTGTTGACCACAAGTGACGCGTAAGCCAACACCATGAGGTGGTGGAAACACCTTCAGAGTCACGGTCGGGGCGGGGCGCTGTGATCAGGAAAGGAGAGAAAAACGAACGTTGTCTGAGTCCTTGGAGTAAACGTGTGACTAAGTTAAGGCGTCCATGCATTTTTTTCCTTAACGATAAAAGAAGGTGGTCATTTCCGTTAAAATGTCAGAAGTCGTCATTTGGGGTTACAAACAAAAACTGTTTTTTTGGGGAAAGTTGCTGAGGAGACCGTTGAGTTGCTGTGTCGCCTGCGTGGTGAGAGCCTCCTGTCCCGGCCTCCGTTCAGCCCTGCTGCCCAAGCACCTCCCGGGGCCCGACGGGTGCCCCAGACTCTGTGGGCCGGGTTCTCGGTGCTGCTGTCCTCCCGACGGGGCTGGGACCGGGAGGCTCACCCCGCTGAGGCTTTGCCCCGACCTGTATGCACCCGCCCTGGGGGGCGTGGCCTTGGGCGGACCTGCCACCCTACCCGAATCCCACACCTGGCCTCCGCGAGATGCGTTTCCAGACGTCTTGACAGCCGCAGGCTCACCGTCGTCTCTCACCTGTGCTGTGGGGACGGGAAGACGAAGCCCGCCCCCGAGGTCAAGGAGCTTGGGGTCTGCGTCCCAGGTCCACCGCGGCCGGCGGTGCGGCTGGGGGAAAAGCAGAGCCCGTCCCCACCCCGTCATGCGGCGAGGAGGTCAAGCCTGCCTGGTAGGAGCGAGGGCCCGTGGGCTGAGTTACCCCGTACCCAGAACGTGGAATTTGACTTTGAAACGGACTCTGTTTCCTCACCTCCCTGGCGAGGCGCTGTCCCCCGGGAGCTCTTCGGGTGAGTGCTCCTGCTCTGTGCGTGGACCTGCAGCTCCGGGAACAGCCTCTCCGCGTTCTGCGGGGCCGTTCCCGGCAGCATGTCGCCCTGTTCCCTTCCTGTGTGTTGCGTGTTCCAGGGACCCCCCCCCATGTCTGTGGCACCCACCTTCCCCTTGTTCCTGTTCAGACCCACAAGGACCCTGCTGAGCTCCTTTTATAAATTGCATTTGTGATTTGAAATAATGAACCTGGATGTGTTGACATCTGTGATGAGCGTGAGTTGGTTTGTATATTTCTAAGGTGCTTTCCCAAATAAAACCTACCTGTGGCCATCCCTTGCCAGGTAACCCACCTGTAATGACCCCGCGGTCACTGATTCATCACGCTTCATCGTTAGCACGATAGCACCACCACATCATGAGAAACACAGATGCCATGTGATACTTCCTGGCGGAGTGGACCGTGTGAGGATCTGTGGGGCCGCCTGGCGCGGGGCGGGGGTGGGGGTGAGGATGCCCATGGCTCTTCACGGCGCGTGGCACGGAGGGCTCCCTTCTGCACTGCTAGCAGGTCTGGGCTCAGGCACCTGCCTTCACTCATCCGTCTTGAGAACATAACTCACGCTCTTTCCCGCACTTGCTGTGTTTCCATTAGTCGTGCACAGTTTCACTTCGCTGTCTTGACTGGTTCTGTTGGAATCTCATCCTGGGCTGTCGTTTCACCAGGAGGGAACCGAGGGCCCAGGCGGCCCAGGTGTGTGTTCGCCTGTGTCGGGCAGCGGCCAGGTGCCAAGGGCTCAGCTGCCAGCACCTGTGCACCTGTGGTGCTGAGCAAAACCAGCTAAAATCCACCCAAATGTCCGTGCCGGGTGCCAGGGTCTGTTCACACGAACCAGGTGAGCTTCCAGGGCCAAGAGGACATGAAGATGCCCTCAAGTCCCTGTGGGTCTATGGAGAGTGTGCCCTTGTCCTGGGGTCCCCTGGACGTGGCACGCTTCCCCCAACAGTCAGTGTGCAAAACCATCTATTGTGTCTTTCTTTGGGTTAAACAATGGTAAGGGGCAAGTTGGGGTGTGTCCCCGGGTTTTCCTGTGTCTGTCAGAGGTCTCCCACGTTCAAAATGCCAGATTCGCGCTGGTAACACCAGCACGGTCCAGGGCCAGAATCACCTAAACATCAACACAAAGGAGGGTGTGGATATGGTGAAGCCCTGAGGCTGAGAATCGCAGGCATCTAGGATTTTCTACTGCAAAACGTGTGTCTTTCCACTTGCTCACTTAAATTGTTGTTCTGATTAACAGTTGATCTGGATGACATTGGGGCTAACGCCCCCAGGGCGAGCGACGTGGCCAGAGCTCGTGCCCTGCCCCCGATGGTCCACTGGGCGACACGCATGCCCATCATTTCCTGCTCCTGCGGCTGAGGGCGCGGAGGTTGGACGGGGTGGGGGCTGGGTTCCCTTCTCCCTTCATGTCTATTCAGGAGCAGCTTCTTCTCCCCTCTGTCTGCTGAGGTCACACATTTTGGTTCAAAAAGTGTGACTTTTGGTTCAAAGCCACCCTGCACGTCTGGACGCAGGATTCCTGACCCCGCTGTTTTTCCGGAGCCAACGCGCCTTTTGGCGGGGCCTCCACGGGCTGTTCCTTTGACATGCTTCACTAAACCTAATAGATCCCTATTACCAGCTACAGTTCAGCATCTGAGCCAGGAGCTGGCGGAGAAAAGGGGAGAAAAGGGTGTAAATTATACGGAGTCGCGGGGAACAAAGGTTTTATTTCTCCCGAGCACAACCCTTTGGTAGGAACTGGGGAGACAACTGTGTCACTAATTTAATTAAGTGTGAGATTTCAGGGCCCGCAGATGCCATTGAGGACAGGATTCATCAAGAGCAGGTGACAGAAATGAATAGTCACACACAACGTCCGCGCTTTTAACAATCCGACACAGTCCACTGGAAGCAAGGGCTCTTAAAACAGGGCACTGCCTTGCTGCTAACCAAAACCTACCTCTGCCTCCTCCTCACCATGTGCAGCTTGTTCTTGTGGGCGGAAACCTTCTCCTGTTTTCCTGCTGAAATCCAGGCCCCCCAGTGAGAGGAGAAAGGAGCTGGTTCACCTGTGGACGCCCTGCATGTGCCTCTTTCTCTGAGCATCCTCTCCAAGAAAGAAGAGCTGCCCGTAGAGCATCTTTTGAGAGAATCTCAGTGCTCGTTAAATATCAGTTATCTCACAGCTCAGATCCAGGGCTAAACACGTGGGCGCAGCCCCGTGGATTTTGAGCGCCGACGGAGTGTTCCAGTGGACGGAAGGGCCGGGGTTGATACTGACCACCCAACACACACACACCACCTGTGCAGAGGCCGCCTGAAGGCGCCTGTAGCAGGGCCTTGGACACAGCAGAAAATAACACCCACTTTGCGAACTGCACGGAAAGGAGCACAGAGGACCTGGCCCTGAGCCGCCTGCCACGGGCCTCGGGACATCACAACTGAACAAGACTCAGAGTTCGGAAAGCCTTGGGGACACGTGACTCACCTCCAAATCAATTTACTGATTCGAAGATGTGTGTGGCATGTAGATCATTTATGTGTAAATGAACGCGTCTCAAATTCGTGGGAGTGCTTGAAAATTATTTTCCAGTCTCTTAAGCGTTTACGCAGCATTCTGAAAATTCTGCTTCGCCTCATTGACTCCTTTACTTCACATACTTTGCAGGTGGTGAAAAGGTTCTGGTTTGCCATCCACGTTTTTGGAAATTCTAATTAGCAGAGACGAGGCTCGGGAGGCTTTGCGGGTCAGGAGATCGCGCAGCGCCACGCGGGTCAGGCCGGGGGATGCGCGCGTCTCTGCACACTGGCGGTCGGCCATTTCAGCGTGTGTGGCGTGGATCTCGGGATCCTTCCCTACGGCCAGAAACACAACCAAACCACAGACGAGGTCCCTTCTGAGCTCTAGAGGTCTATCACGGTCTGCAGGGGTTTTCCCGGGGAAACGTTTGAAACTATTAAGTGTTTATTAAAGCATGTATTGAGGGATACCTAGGGATTTCAGGTAAACTTTTTACTTCTCTGCTTCAATACCGCAGATAATTACAATGGGTGACATCATCTCTCAAATCCGGGGAACAAAAGGCTCCCCAGAAAGCTTTTGTTGTCAGAGCAGCCTCACCCTTCCGCGCTCAGGAAGAAGCCGGCGAGGCCCCCTCCTTCCTCAGATAAACGAGAGCCAGGCTCAGTGCGGCCGGCTTGTTTCAAGGGCTCAGGAGGGTGGCTCTGTGAGCTCAAATGCCTCATCGCCCTGTGAGCCCCCGTGGGGGTGCCCCCGCCCCCCCAGCGCCCTGGCAAAGGGGCTCCGAGCGGGACGGCCGAGCACACACATGGGTAGTGAAGACCGGGGCCCAGACGTCTCTGTCTGGCCGCCTACAGCCCTCTGCTCCCTGCATCCCCGCAGCTCTGACTTGAAGCCGGGGGATCCCAGACACTGGAAGGGGGCGCCCAGGTCTGGCCTCGGCTCCTTTGGAAGAGAGTACGAAGAACGGCAGGAAAGTAGCAGAACGTGGGTTGTAAGCGTGTCTCCGCAGTGAAGGGGCAGTGTTTTAGGAGAGGCTGGGAGGCGAGCTGGTGCCAGCTCGGGCATGTGGGTCTAGGCCCGGCTCCCACGACAGAACGTGTCTGGCTCCAGTTCCTGGACACTCCCAGCTGCAGCTGCCTCCTCACAGACACAGGCCAGGTCCTCCCAAGATGCTCTCCAGCCTGCAAATCTGGGCACTGGGGCCGTGCTGCCCAGAACGACAGGACGGAGGTCTTGGTGTTCACCTGGCATTTGGACCTGGTGGGGATTCATTAAAGGATGTGTGAAGGGAGGCGAGACACTGCCTCGGACCAGCTGAGCTCAAGTCCAGGTTCAGCACTGGGGCCGTTTCTACCTGGCAGGAGGCCAGGACAGGAAGGACTCTGGGAGCGTCAGACTGACTCGGCTGACGTCGATTTCCCGGGTGGTGAGGGCGCCTTGGGGAGCAGGGATGCGCCCCTGCCTTCATGCCGGGTGCCGGCTCACTCCTGCATCTGCTCCGGAGCTGGAAGCACAGGAGCAGGGCTCCCCTTTCCCTGCAGGAACCCTGGCCGCTCACTGAGGTGGGAGGGGGAGGCGTCAGGCCTGCCGGCGAACAGCCCCAGAAACCTCGGTCTTAGTCAGGTTCCTCCTGGTCCTTCTGGGCGCCCAGCTGCGCGGGTGCTGGCAGACACCTATCCGAAAACTCACAGCTAAAACACAGGAGGTGTCAGAGGTCTGTGAAGGATGCCTTTGAAGCTGGCTTTGGCCATTTTCAACCACCCTTGAGTTTCCTTCCCTTAACTGGACCATGTACTTGTTTTTCGTAGGTGGGATTTCATTTTCATTCTTTTTGAGTTGGCAATTGTAGGAAGCAGAGAAGACCAGAGTTCAGATACCAGCTCACATTTACCCTGAAAACCAAGGAGGGATCCCTGGGTCCCCTGTGCTCTTCTTCCTGCGCTTGGGGAGCCGGCAGCAAGGCTTTCCGGCCCAGTGACCACACCCAGGCCGCCCCCTCCAGAATCAGGAGGCCCTGAGCCCTCCGACCACGTCTCCCAACTCCCCCTCTCCAGCAGGAATTGCCATGAAGTGTCGGATCCCTAGATAGAGAAGGATCTGGAGTGAAAGTTCAGCACGTTTTGTTATGAACAGTGTACAGACTTGAAAGCTGTCAGGACTTTTGCAGATTTTCTCCATCGTTTAAAACTCATTCCGTGGCAGATGTTTTGCTGTTGTTTTGAATAGACCTACAACCCCTGTTATTTCTCTGACATATTTGTGATTACAGTTACGCGCAATTTGGAAAATGTTGCCTGACTTTCAACCGACGTTCGCTAGCCAGTTTCTTCAGAAACGATCCGTTGTTGATTTCAACTCAAACAAAATAGCCCGTGTAGGTGGCCTGAGGGTGCGTCAGGCAGGTGGCACCTAGGTCTGGGATGGCGGGAGCCTTTCTTTTTTCCACCGTCAGGCATCCTGCAGACCCCGGCGCCTCTCCCATGTTTCTGATGATGCGTCAGTGCAGGAAGGGCTCACGGCTTACAGGGGCAGCCCCATTTCTCATTGCACACGGGGCTGGGTCCCACGCCGCTGCGCCCCGGCGGAGGCAGGCTGGGGTGGAGGGCTGCCCGGCGCTCATCCGCACACCCTCAGGGTGCAGCTGGGTGCACAGGGCGTGTCCTTGCACTGGGGCTCCCCTGGCCAGTGTGACCAGGGCGCCTGGGGTCGGGGAGGGTGCTCAGGAGATGAGGCCTGACGTAAATGGTCACCAAGGGCCGCGCGCTCGGTAAACAGCCTCCCTCTTCCAGATGCATTTTAGAGAAACACAACCTCCGTCACAGAACGCTTGAAACAGCAAATATGTTAATATCTGTGATTTTATTTTCTATTGTCTCAAACTTGACAGGTCCATGGGATGGGGGTGTAGTAGACAGAGGAGAGGGCCGAGAACCCGCAGGCAGGACGCTTCACCAGGTAGACGTGAGGTCCCGGCACGCACAACGCAACCGTGGCAAAGACGCTTTTCATGGACAGAAAGAATATAAGCCTGTGTACGTTCCCTTTCAAAACGGTTGTAATTTTAAGTCTTAATTCATGTGGTTTTACATCACACCTCAGTGCAAGACCCAGTGTTAGATATCTGAGCTCATCTGTAGTCTGCGATTATCGAAACGTCCCCTCCCTTCCATTGTTGGCTGAGCCGTCCTAAGAGAAACAGAGGAGGGGAGAGGCAACGTGGGCTTCAGCAGTGGTCAAACCAAGTAGGGGGGAGGGGGGAGAGGAGGGGGAGGGCGGAGAGGGAGGGGGAGGGGGCCATCAGAGCTGAAGAGACGTGATTAAGCACAGATGCAACGGACAGAGAAGCTGGTAGAAGTAGCCCTGAGATACAAAGGAAGAAAAATAGATTCTCAGAAAAAGAAACACAGTGTGTTAATGCCAGAGGGTGAACATGAATAGGAACCTTTAGAATCAGGCTAATAAACCGTTTGATTAAAAAGTGAGCCAGGCCAGCTTCAACACGATGAGAATGATGGAGTCGGTAAGAATAGTCTTGAATTTGCTGAGTTAGTATTCTTTTTCCAAAACTGTTCAACAGGAAAAAAACTAAAGGTGAACGTCTGGGCAATTATGAAGCAGCACAGATGTCACGGGTGCGGCTCTGGGGAAGCAGACAAGAGACCCCCCAGGAGACGGGTGCCCTCAGGTGAGACGGGTGCCCTCAGGGTCCTGGACCCTAGATGTGCACCAAGGAGAGAGAGCAAAGGGCTCCTAGCAGGGACAGACACACGAGCCCTGGATGTGAACGTGTCACCATGAGGCAGTGTCAGGTGACCCAGATGGGAAGACAGCGCAGGGTCAGATTACTCAAGTGCATTGTAAGTCGTGTTTTTTTGACTTGGAGACGAGATTTAGTGTGTCCTTAAGCCAAATGTGGTCTGTGACTGCTTGTTATTTCGCACAGATACAGCTTACTGTGGCTGTTGCTACCTCGCCCAGATCCAAACCGGGATTCGATGCAGCGGACGATGGGCAGAGTGTGGAGGGTGAGGGGACAGAAAGCGCGTGGGGGCCGGGCACAGCCTGGGTCTGGGCCTCCTCTCCGCCCACCCCGGGGCAGGCGTTCCAGGGGCTGCTGGGCCGACGGCACCCCCAGCCCGTCCGTGGCCCACACGTGGTCCAGGGACCGGCTCCCGAGCCGGGCGCCCCCCAGGGAGCCGCAAGCACAGGACAGGGAGGGACGGGAGCACCACGCCCGCCTGCAGGCTCCCGTTCAGGCCCGAGACGGAACGGGACACCAGCCCCGGTGCGCAGATGCCCCCTGCGGCGGCGGCACACGGAGAAGAAGGCACCACGCGGGAGCCGCGAGCACAGCAGGGCAGGGACCCGGGTTTGGAAAGAGCCTGGAGCAGCAGGAAGCTGGGCCGGTGGTTCCCAGGGGGCCTCGCCCCAGAGCAGGGACACCGGGCTGCAAAGGGCCGGGGGGAGCTGGAGGGGCCAGTGGTCCAGGGGTAAGGGGGAGGGGGAGAGTCTCAAAGATGCAGGTGGGGGCGTCGGAGAGACCCGGGGTTCCCGCACGAGTAATGCTTGGCCAGCAGGAGGTCTGGAGCCTGGGGGGACGTGCCCTGACGCGTTGCAAGGTGGAGGAGGGGCGGGAGTCCAGAGGAGTCTGGTGCCTGAACCCCATCCGGAGAGGAAGGAGCCTTGGGTGGGGTCTCTGCCGCGGGGACGGCGAGACGTGGCTGAATCCTGTTGCGGTCTCGCATTTTGAAGGATGGGAGGGGGCCCCGAGGTTTCGGTCGTGACCAGTGATCACGGAGCGCTTGTGACTCCTCAGAAGCCTGGCCTGCAGGCTGTGCGGGGGCGGGCCCGGGGGAGGGGTGCTGGGCAGATGCAGGGATAAGCTGCCCTTGACCCAGCAGGACCGGGACTTGTCAGAAGGAGCCTCCCCGGTTTGGGACATAAATTGCGTCTGAGAGAAAGAAGAAAGGCGAAAATGACATAAACCACACGTTACGATCAGCCTGCCCTCCCATGTGGTGTCCGTTTTCCCCAAATGGAGAAGTGGGGCCACAGCAGGGGCCGTGTCTGGTCCCGTCGCCCTAACTCGAACCCCGCCCTCCCCCCGTGCGTCTCGTGGTGGGAGGCGCTGGGTGTGGGGGGGACCCGCCGAGAGCGGGGGGAGGCTTCCGCTCAGACCCTCAGATGCAGGAGATTCGGCTGTCGCCCGCACACCGCGTCCAGAGTGGGCGCCGCGCTCTCCCTGACCCGCGTGGCATCGCAGGAACGGCCACGGCCGCCACGGGTCCGAGGCGCCCCGGCCGCGGGTACCTCCACGCAGACGAGATGGGAACTTAACAATGTCTCCGGGTGAATGCGTGCTGCCCTGGTCTCCAAGCATGTCACGTGATCTCGCTGTGTGACGTCGCCCGGCCCCAGCCCGGCTTTGTGGGCCTCTGCGCATGGTTGATTTTCCCAGTGCTTGTTTTCGGCCGAGCCGGCGAGGAGTGCACAGCGGGCACGCAGGCCCTTGCTGTAGGCCATCAGCATTCTGTTGGCCTGAGCCGCTTACAACAGTGTAAAGACCCCGGTGGCATGTGTTATAATATACGAGGCATTGTCCCTCTGAAGAACACACGAAAGAAAGAACATTGTTCTACCAGGGAGCAATCCATCGGGTTTTTCCCAGAGACTCTCGGGTCAAGTTTTTATAGGCCTATTTGATTTTCAGATTCTTTCTACCCTCCTTCCTCTCAGCAAGCGCAGTGTCCAGACCTGTCTACATTCACTTCCCATGTTTTGTGGACGCTAGATGTCCTTTAAAGAGAGTGTCTCAAATAAGTCTTTATTCTTGTTTTGTTGGCTCTTATTCTGTGTTTTCGTGAACTCTGGCCCCAGCCATGGCAACTGCGAGAAAAATGTCAACCGTGATTGACAGGGTGAGAGAACGCCGGGTCCCTCCCCGCATTTCAAACGCTTCGGGAACAATGGTGTGTGGGGTGATGGAATTAATGAGATACTGGGGGCTGTCAAAAGAGCACACACACTTTACATAAACCTGATTATCTCTGCCTGGCAGAAGGGGAGAAACACAGAGGCGGGAGCCCGGCTTGGCTTTGGGTCTGCCGCCGGAGGAGCCCGGCCGCCGGCCCTGCTCGCCGGCCCGCGCAGCGCCCACCGGCCACGGTACTTAACAAGTCTATTCAGGAAACCAGGCTCCCAAACCGCCCTCTTTTCACCACTCAGCACCTCTGGGGGGTGTTTTATTTTCTCTGGGATCCATTGTCTCGCGTGAACTGAGCACACATTTCAACAATTAGACCAGAGTGGGCGGCCACCGCCCCGTCCCGGCCCTGAGAAGTGACAGCAGGCGTGGTGGTGACACGTACGTGAGGACCCGGTCCAGCTGGTGCCGACTTGATACCCCGGGGTGGGGGGGCGGCAGGAACCCATCCCTCCGGTGGTTGGAGTCAGACTTGGGTCCTGGAAGCTGTGCCGGAAGGCTCGCGATGTTCATGGAGGAGTGGGGGTGAGCCGCTGGGGGTCCCTGAGGCCTTCCCTGAGACAGGAGCTGCTGCCTGCGCTGGCTGCAGCTGGAGGGAAGGGGGCTGCGTGTAAAGGCGAGTGAGCCAGGGCTCCAGGCCCGGCGTGGAGGGAGCGGGGGCACCACCCCGCCTCACGTCCGTGTCCCCCTCCTGCTTCCAAAACGCCCAGCGGCTCGGCCAGTGGAGACCCACGGGGCCCCGTCCGATGAGCCCAGCGTTTGGGAAGCAGAGCTCTGCCGCTCCTCAGACACGCTTACAGTGTAGGGGGAAGACAGCATCGTCAAAGTGACAAATCAATGACATAAAGCGAGTGCACGGCTGTGCCCTCAGCTGGCGCCCGGACCCCCGTGTCTGAGCAGGTTCGCTCCGGGTGCTGCTGGTGCGACTCAGAATCAGGACCAAGATCAGCAAAAGCCCACAGAGGCCGCGGGGCCACTCCCGCTGTGTGCCAGCAGGTCGGACGAGGAAGGGGAGGAAGGGGCCGAGGGCAGGGCCACTGCCCAGAGCGAGTGTGGACTTCAGACCCCTGCCCCCGGTGCAGAGCTCGGCACCGATGCCGCCACGCAGCTGCAGACACGTTGGTGTCCCGTGCCCATGATTTACCCCCCAGCGAAACACACATGCACAGAAATAAAACAAGAGCAGGCGCAATCTGGGCCATCCCCCGGGTGAGCTCCGCGTGCGGGTCCCCGAGGACGGAGGCACAGGGACGCCCTTGGCTCCCGCAGCACAGCTCTGGGGAAACGCGTTCTGCTCTGCAGATTTCAGAGCCTCCCGTGTGCGTGAAGCTCCGGGCCAGGCTCCCATCCGAGACTGAGGCCGGCCCGGAGACGCCTGGCGGGCGGGCGGGCGGGCGGAGCGCGGAGCAGGGCCCGAGCCTCGGCCAGCAGGGGTCTCTGTTTCCCGCCGCCGGGCATCCTCTCCCCGGGCTGGTGGGGTCACCCCGCCCGTGGGGCGGCCCGGAGGGAGGTGCGCTCCTGCGCTCTCTGTCCGGAAGTGGGGCGGGCAGCGCTGGAGAATATTTCTGGAGGCACACGACCGCACCACTTAAAACCAGCGGTCAGAGAGTCCCCAGACCTGACCCCAACGTCACCTGGAAGTGCGTCCCCTCCTCCCTGGGGCTGAGAATCTGGAATTTTCCCTCTTAGCTCCCAATCAGGAAAACTCCAAAGTGACAGCTGCAAGGTTGGAGGTGGCGAGAGGGATGGGTATTCATCGGATTTTAGCTTCACGGTTTCATCGTTTGCTTGGAAAAATTGGAGTCCACATGGAACTCAAAGGAAGTTCCTGTGTCATGCATGCATCCCTGGCTGTCTCTATTTGTGGTCCCTGAATTTTCAGCTTAAAGTTTAGTTGTTATTTGCTTAAGGAAAGAGCTTTTTTCTTACCACAAATAAGAAAGCCCGAGAGTGGAAATTTTTGAAAAAGCTGTTGGAATAGTTTTCTCCTTTAAAACGTCACACTTTTGCGAGATAAAATACACATTTGAATTTGCTTTCACAGCTTTAGAGAACCATTTAATTCTCTTTCTTTCCTTTTTTCCCCTTATCACTTTAGGCTTATTGGGCCTATGTCAGTGAATTTACAGGGTTCAGACCTTCTAGAAGTAAAAGAAATTCAGAATTCTCATTGGTCCCTCCTATGGTGTGAACAGTTCTGTCTCTCCAGTTTTCTTTTTTTTCAATTTAGTAATTATTTATTCATAAATAAATGAAGTATACACCACTATGCTATGTCACAAAGAAAAGTTAATATCGTGAGATCCTTGGATTAACAATCAGAAGGTTTGGGTTCTGCTAACCTTTCTTTTTGCCTGTCGCTACTAGCCTTTTTTTAAAAAAATTGTTGGAGTATAGTTGATGTATCTGTTTCATTTTCTTAAGGCCACAAGATATGGCTGTGAATCACACGACAGACGCGTACCTCGGGAGCCTGGCGGACAGGTGTGATGAGTTCCTGCTGCGAGCGCTTTAGGTGAAGTTATTTCAGACACTCGGGCCCTAGAAACAGGCCCAGCTCAGAGCAGAGCCTCAAAACTTCACACCAGTGATGCTGAAACAACGAAGTTTCCAAAACTGGAACAAAAATGTCCTGGAAGTAAGAGCTTTGCTCCAGTTTTAACCAATGAATCTCTGTTAGGGTTTTTATGAATTTAGCTCATGTTTGGGGGCGGGGGGGGGCGATTTAAAGCAATCACATTTCGATACAATACTATTGACTCCTGACGAACTCCTTGCTCTAAAAAAGCGTTTGAGGTCCCTCATTTCTGTAGGATTTTCTGACTTCGCCATTGATGGTGTGCAGAGCAAGACACAAATCATTTCCAGGGGCACAGAGGGCTCTGCGGGAAAGAAACCTGCATTTGGACCTGGGTCCCGGAGACCCGTGTGCATCGCTTGGTCCTCCACGATGGAGCCCAGCGCTGTTTACATAGGGTGGCTCTGCTCCCTCACAGGGGGCTCCCTCGACTGTGGTGCGTTTTACTGAAAAAAATGCTCTTGATGCTCATAAAACCTTTTAAACAGACATTTCAAAGACGTTGCAATCACGTTCGAAGGCCCTCGTAAAGCGCAGGACAGGAGCGGCCAGCCGCTGTCTGTCTCCTCTGGCCGGGCTCCCCGGGGCAGCTGTTTTCCACTTGCCTGTCCACCCCTCCCAGCCCCTCCCATGCTCAGCACCTGCCAGGAGCTGCAAGACGCTGCCTCCTGATGGGTTCCGCCAGGAAGGAGGCAGGAGAGACTGGAGGCCGGAGGAGAGCGAGGCCGGCGTCACCGCTCCCTGCAGGGCTGTCCAGGCTGGTCCATGCTGAGGGTCAGACACCGTCAGGGGCCCCCTGGCTCGCCCATGCTCCTTGCTGTATGGGGGATGACTCTCCCTGCCCTCTGGCCTGCGGTCCACGGGCGGCACGACCCACCCCCGGCCTGACCTCTCATAAACGCTCCTTGCTGCCTCCCGCCAGGGCGCTGTCTGATACCCCCTCCCCCGATGGCCAGCCCCACCCTGGCAGAGACCTCTGCAGCGGTGGTCCTGCTCGGTGGTGGGGCAGGTGGCTCGCGGCAGGTGCACCCGGTGGGGAAGGGAAGGTGTTCTAGGGGGTGATGTCACTCTCCCCCTGCTGGTATCCCTGGCCACGGCACGGCCCACCCCGGCCCGCCCTCCTCTCTGGGGAGGCGCCAAGGCACTGGAGCAACCTCTCTACACGTCATCACCCAGACGGCCACCCGGCGCCCTCCCCAGGCTCCGCTTAGACTCTGCCACAGAGCTGGGGACCAAAAAGGGGTCAAGGGCAGGAAGCCAAGGTTAACCTCAGAGAGCAGCCTGGGCCGGACCCGACGTGCGGGTTCAGATGCCTGGGACGAGAGGCCAACGAGAGAGAATGGGCTCAGCGGGCAGAACCAGGACGGAGGCAGGACCGAGGGGCTCCTGCAAGGTCTCTGGGCGGGAGGCCACGGCCCCCAGGCAGGCTCACGCTCCCACTGCCCTGCTTGGACTTTGCAGGGGTCACAGGAGAAGCTCTCCGTATCACTGAACACTCCTCAGTCTTGGAGAGAACAGTAGGGGAGGTCGTACATGGGGTTAAATGTGCACCACATGCAATGTCTGGCCACAATCTCTCCCCACAAATGAAAGGCCGGGGGCATGGCAGGGCCCGGGGTCACCGTATGTCACAGTGTTTCCGAGGTCCTGCTGCTCCAGGAAGTTCAAGGCTTTGGGGGGAAACACGTCCAGGAGAAGCACCAGATGGTGTAGATGGTGGAGGCGGGGAGGCGGGGGCCGCACCCCAGCTGAGGGTCCGTTCCCGGGTTGACGCTTCTGAGGGACTGGGCTCCGGGGCCTCCTCTGTGGGGGATGCTCCGTGTCCCCGTGGGCACCTGGCGGGTCTCCCGAGAGGCCGGCGGGCGGGGGTGCTGCCACAAGCGCTCTGAAGCAGCAGGCACAGCTCGGGGGTCTGAAATAAGTAGACCCCCCAGGCTCCGCAGGCCTGTGAGTTTTGTTTCTGACAAAGGACAGCCATTGATTCTAAACAACCGGTTATTGTGGGCAAACAAGATAAAGCGAAATCATTTAAAATTGTTGGTTAACAAAAATTTTTATAAGATCTGCTCCAAAACACAGATTAAAAATCAACAGATGCTTTCAAAGATCACGTACAGGGTTTTGCTTTGTTTTAGCCTTTCACCAAGAAGTGTGTTCTGTTTAATAACCCAAACACCACTCTGCGATTGTCATATTGAAATAGTTCACGCCAGGCAAGGATGCGGCAGCCCAGGGGGACCTCAGTTAACGGCTGAAGAGAGAATAAATCCCATCCAGCAGCTCCTTCAAAACTTCATAGCTATGGTTTTAGGTCTATTGTTCCCCGCGGGGAACGGGGGCTGGAAATGAATTTCTTTTCAACCTGGTTTTGGGAAGAACATTTCTGAGGCATAGATTCGGTGTTTTCGAGTCACTGGAAGTCATTAAAACATCACAATCATTAGAACCAGGGCGGGGGGGTCTGTGGTCAGTCCATCAGTGGGGCAGGATGGTCTCCTGGACGGGAAGGGCATGGAGATGCACGGGGGGTGTGGGTGAGAGCTGCGGGGTCCTTGCTGGCCCTTTATTTCAGGGGAGCATACATGTTCTCCTTAACCGTCCCGAATGCCTGTGATCAGACGCCTCTAGGAAGAGGGGGACCCTCACCGCAGGCCTGAGGCTGCGATGAGCCCACTGCCCGCTTTGTGAATCACCCCCTTGTCCCGAGTGACAGGCCCTGGGCCAGCGTCCCCAGGGCCAGGGCCAGGGCCAGGTGCGACCCCCTGCCGGCCCCCGGCCTCCTCCGAGTCGGAGCAGAGAGCAGGCCCCTTGTTCTCCGGGCTCTGACGGCGCTGAGGTTCTGTGCCTGACGGGATGTCAGGGTTGACCTGTGACCTCACGGTCTCTGGGCATTTTTAAATAAAGCCCATGTTCAATTTCAGAGTCTTTCTCTTAATATCGAGGAGGCTCTGTCTCAGTCTCCGTCTTCTAATAAAACCACGGCAGCTCGACGCTCCGGCCGAGCGTGGGGAAGTGGAGCTGAAGGCCGGCTGAGCAGGGAAGGGTTAACAGCCGTCCGGGCCGCAATTTCTCCATCAGCCTCGGGAAGCCTCAGGTCAACTCTGCTCATAAAACTCTGCACAAATATTTCTCTTTCTATCAGAGGAATTCTAATTCTGAGCACAGACCAGGGCCACTCAGATTATTACACATTATTAAAAATTAATTTAAAAAATGGTCTGGTTCCTGCAATGTGCTGTAGAGATGTGTGTCCAAGTTTGAAATTATAGCAGGAAAAAATGGAAAGAAAAGCTGTACGTCATACGGGTGAAAGAAAGCCTGGAAAAGGGCTCCTTTTGTTTGGGCAACTGGTGTCACGGTTTCGGTCCTTCTCCCTTTACCATAATGACTAAGTCATTACACGTGACCCTAAAACACAACTTTTCATCCAGCGCCCATCCCTCTGTGGTCTCCGAATGAGTCAGATTTGTCCCCTGGATGGGGAGTTCGGGTCAGGCCAGAGGATGCCCTTACGCTGCCCTGGGTGACGGCGTCCACCGAGGTCCTTGTAGACACGTCGTGGGACACAGGCACTGATTTTACTTGCTGCCCCGAGGACAGCAGTGGGTCCCCTCGATAGAGAGCCTGGATGCCCAGCCCTGGAGAAAACACTCACAGATGCCGTTCATTGTTCCATCCCTGTGGCGGGCGCGGAGACCGTGGGTCCTGATATCAGCAGGCACGTGTGCCGGGACGTGCCTTTGATACTCTCATTTCTGCTCATTTACAGGGAAGAAATTTGGTCCCAGTTAAACCTAATAAGAAGTAGGTTCCACGTGTATATGTGTAACTGGGTCACTTTGCTGTACACCTGAGTCTCACACGACATTGTTAACCAACTATACACCAATATAAAATAAAAACGCAAAAGAAAAGAAAAGAGATAGATTCCACACTCACTAGACCTAAAGCATCCCTGGATACAGGACATGGTATTTAAAATACTAACATTTCCCACTGCTGGCGGGCTCCTCGGCCCCAGACACCCCACGCTAGCATCGAGCGGGTGGCAGGTTCAGCTCGGATGCACGAAGCCCCGCTCCAGCCTCGGCACCGCTGCACCCGCTGTTCTGAAGGCGGTGCAGGGCACCCCTCACCCCGGCTCCTCCTCCTGCCGGGCAACGCCCACCCCATCAGCTTCGGCTGCGAGGCAGGCAAGTGGGTTTCCAGGAGGGAGGGGGCGGTCGCTGGGGAAGGGACTGGGCGGGGGCAGCAAGGACACAGAAGGGACCTCGTCCTGCTGCGCAGAGGGGTCAGCCCCCGGGCGGGGGCTTTCCTTAGAGAATGGCTCTCGGGGTTGCTGTGAGCCGGCTGGGGAGACAGCCTACCTGAGCTCCTATGCAGAAGCCCCCCTGTTCATAGGTGCACAGTGGACGTCGTCACCTTGAAGGTCCGTGAGGAAACGGGGACACGGAAGTGGGCTGTCACCCCTGTCGCCGTCACCTGCCACGTTAATTTTCAGTAAGCCCAGCCTTCCGGCCCTGGCGCGGTGACCGGCTGTCCGTCTGGTGGCCAGTGCGGTGTAGCCAGCCAGTCTTCCTGTGCCGCCGTCCCGCTGGACGGAGTTTTCACTCTGCGTGTCCAGTGTCTCTCTGGCTGGAGATTTTAGTCTGAGAAAAACACCCCTTTCCCTTTATGGAGGAGGAATTACAGGGTGCAGGAGGTGAGTGGGTTCCCGTGTCCTTTGGGGGATGGTGCACGCCTGGCTCTGTGATTTCCAAGGGACGTGACACGTCCAGCGACGAGTTTCCAGGAGAGATAGGGCAGCCTTTCCTGGAACTTTGGCGTCTTCGGGGAATGGTCACAACCACACTTTTGTCTGTGGCCTCTACAGCACTAAGGGCTGGTAATTTTCCCAAGAACACATCTTCTCAACTAAAATAGATGACTCGAAAGGTGAGAGCTGGCCTTCCAGTTCATGCAGACTGAACCCTACCTGGTGGCGATGCCCCAGCTCCTGCTCAGCAGGACACACCTGGACCAGGGTTTCCAGCTGCACCTCCCCCCCGGGGCCCCTGGAATAGGGTCTTTTGTCCGACACCCTATGTCTTAGCCTGCCTGGGCTGCCATAACACCACAGACGGGGAGGCTTAAACCACAGAAATGCATTTCCCCACAGTTCTGGCGGCTGGAAGCCTGAGATCAAGGTGTCGGTGGGGTCAGTTTCTTCCGAGGCCTCTCTCCTGGGCTTGCAGATGGCCGTCATTTCTTTCCGTCCTCACCTGGCCATCGCTCTGTCATGCCTGTGTCCTGATCTCTTCTTAGAAGAACACCAGTCAGATTGGATTTGGGTCCCACTCACGTGGTCTCATTTTAAGTTAATCATCTCTTTAAAGACTGAATCGCCAAGTACAGTCACATACTGGGGTGCTGGGGGTTAGGATTCCAGCAGGTGAACTTTGGGGTGCACGATTCGGCCATAGCCCTGTATAATCCCCTTCTCAGCGCAGCTGTTTGTTACAGAGAAAACTCGCACACACAAGCCAGACCCAGCCCTGCGGCTCAGACCCAGAGGCCCCGAGGCCTCCCCCCAGAGCCCCGGCCCGTGGGTGTCCGGGGTGCCATCTCCTGCTGGCATCTCGTGATCAGAGCAAACGCAGGACGTTCTAGTCGCGCTGTAACCTGAGGCTTAAGAGGATCGTGGAAGGAAGGGAAGGGGGGCAGTGAGGAGGGGAGGAGGGGCAGAGGGGATGGTGGGGTCCCCACCACTGCCAGCACCCTCCTAAGGGCTTGCATGCGTGACCTCATCTCACCCCAATGACCACATGACGAGCCGGGTGGGGCACGGGCCGCTGTTTAGACAAGAGAGCTGAGCCTCCGCGCGTGAAGGCAGAGCGTCAGAGACGCTGCACACAGATCCCGCCCCCACCGGACCCCCTCCAGGGGAAGGGGCGGGCCCAGGTCCCCCTGCTGGGTGGTCCGTGGACCCAGCGGCCCCACCCTGCGCGCAGGAGCAGGACCTCACAGGCATCAGGGGACTCCACACGCTTCCTCCCTGACACGAGGCCGGGTGCTAAGAGGGGTCGCCGGCAAGGGTGAGTTGCTTGTGAGGTCACGCTGCTGGTGACACGAAAGGTGCCCTTGCTCTGAGCAAGGGGGTTGCCGCCCGTCCCGCCTTACCCCTTGCCATCCCAGGGCCTCCAGGTCCGCCGCCCCGGGAGGCAGCCACGTGGAGAAGCCGAGGCCCTTTTCCTTAATCACACCTCGGGATTGGCCAGGGTCTGAGCGTGGCGTGTGTGTGTGTGTGTGTGTGTGTGTGTGTCTGTGTGTGTGTGTGTGTGTGTGTCTGTGTGTGTCTGTGTGTGTGTGTGTCTGTGTGTGTGTGTGTGTGTGTGTCTGTGTGTGTGTGTCTGTGTGTGTGTGTGTGTGTCTGTGTGTGTGTGTGTGTGTGTGTCTGTGTGTGTGTGTGTGTGTGTGTGTGTGTGTGTGTGGGGTCTGCTGGGAGGCTGTGAAGGCATCTGATGGGACGTGGTACCTGCCCCAGATCGCGTGTGAGGCCCAGGCTCTGCCCCGAAACCACCTCACTTCAGGAGCCCCCAGAATCTGGAGCTCCCAGGGGCCCAGGGACACGGTCACGCGTGTGGCTGCGGCGGCTCTGGGCTGGAAACCCTCCTGCTTTTCTAGAACAGATGCTGCAGCATCAGCTCCTCAAGGGGCGCCTTCTGCTCAGGGCGGCTCCGCCGCTGTTCATGTCACGTGTGACCTAACGTTTCATTTTTTTTTTTTAATTTTATTTATTTATTTATTATTTTTTGGGGGTACACCAAGTTCAATCATCTGTTTTTATACACATATCCCCGTATAACGTTTCATTTTGAAAGGAGAATGTGACTCAGACCCGGAACTGAGTTGAGTCTTCTCTGCCCAGACTCGGTGGACGTGTGAGGGTCCCACCAGGAGGACAAGCCAGTGAGGCTTCTGGAACGCAAGGCCTCCGTGCAGGAACCGGGGCCGGGGGTTGAGGGGGTGCCGGAGCCCGGGCAGCAAAGCTCCACCAGGATGTCAGCTGCCAGGAGGGCATGTGCCCAGGAGCTCCCCCGGCTGCCACTCTGGGCCGGGCTTCCCGGGCCTCACCCGGAGGGTCTCTGCCTGAGCCTGCTGCAGGCAGGGGCCCCTTTCCTGTCTGGGGTCCTGTTTTCTTCGGTGATAGACGTGGCCTTGGGGAGGGGTGGCCACGCTGAGCTGACACCAGAGAATGCCGCGCCTGGACTCACCGGGTCTGAACCAACCCGGCAACGTCAGAGCAGCTTCGGTGTGTCGAGGACAGTGGGGCCTCTCCTCCCAGAGCTGCGGCCCCTGGAGGCTGTCGTCTCCAGGTGTCAGGAGACCCTCCGCAGTTTCCTGGCCAGGCCCTGACAGCTCCCTCCAGGGGTCTTCCGGCAGGTGTGGTGACCGATGGTGGAGACCTGAGGGGAGAACAGGCCTCTGGGTGTCGGCACCGCGAAGGCACAACTAAAAGGTTTAACGTTCATTAATATTTAAATCTACTTCTAGCCACAAGTGGGAACCAAGTCATCTTTGGCCTCCGTGGGTGTCCAGGGTACCAGGACCTGAACGCCTCGGGCTGGCTGCAGCCGCCCATCCAAACAGACCGCGGCCCACGGTGGGGCTTTCCGTGCCTGAGCTCCGGTCGTGGGCGGGGGGCACGCTGCCCGCAGGACCGCTGCCCCTCGCCTCCCCCTCCTCCTCCGAGGGCTCCTCCTCCGGGGGACCTGCCCCGTGCTGACCTGCGACGCCCCCACGACCGCCGGGCTTCACCCACACGGTCCTGGACGCACCCCAGCCCGGGGTCCCGCCGCCAGTGGACGCGCGGGGCCGGCAGGCAGCTCCGGGGTTCATTCTCAGCAGCCACTGGGAGGAGGCAAATAACGCCATCGGGGGGGCCGGTTTGTACGATGAATTTCCGTGTGTAGCCCACAGACGATCATTGATTGCGGCCAATAAATCCAGGCTGCCCTGACATTTATTGGTGCAGGGAGCGATGGTAATCGGCGGCCAGACCCCGAGCGGCTGAATGCCTCGCTTGTGGCCGGCGCGGGCAGACCCGCCAGCCCCCGCCGGCTCCTTCCACCGGGCGCTGTGGCTCACGGGGGATGCTCAGTGTTTCACCTGCGCGGCGTTCAGACTGGGGGCCTCTGCGCCCTCTGTGGGTTTGCTGCTGATGACCCGTTTATTCAGCCCAGCTTGTAGGAACAAGAAGACGGAGGAAAGGGCAGAGAGTTATAGCATGTGCTCAGGAAAGTATTGTGAAGGTTAGAAGCAGAAAACAGGAGGAAGGCGACAGAACGGGGGGCGATGGGGGAGAAAAGGGCAGAGGTTTCTGAAGTCGTATAGAAAAGAAGAGGACGTGTTCCACAGATTTTTCTGAACATGCTAAAAGGCTCAGCAACCTTTCATCCATCTTTTGAAACGCATTCTCTTGTAAACGATCGATTTTATGAAACTGAAGTTTAACAGCCAAGTGTTTTTCTCATATTCTGAATCATTTCAGTATGTCCCCATAAATAAGAATTTATCACTCGTTTTCCCCCCAAACGCAATCCCATTTGTTTTCCATTAGACACACCTCCAGGACCGGACTTCTCGACTTTTCTGATTTCCCGATTCAAGCACACTCCTCCCCGGCGATATCTGTTTGCTTCCGTGAGACCCCCACCTTCCTTAGGTGCTACAGAATTGACTGAAAAGTGAGTTAGGCACGCTGTGCAGACTGCTGGCATCAAACAGCTGCATTTACATGCTGGACGTGCACTCAGGATGACCCTGGCCTTGCGACAGCTACCAGGCTCTTCTCAACCCGTTGTGTTTCCCGATATTCATCACGGATATGGGCAGGCAGGGGCCCAACAACCAGGGGGAGGGCCGTGTCTGGGGTCTGCGTTTTACGAATGAGAAGGCGAGGTGCAGAGGCTGGAGGTGCCTTGGGTCAGGGCACTGGTCGTGGTGGGTGCAGGGTTTGAATTCTAATAGTCTGATTCTGGAATCCAGAGTCTTACAGAACCAGCCATGATCTCTCAGATCAGCCCCCAAGGAGTTCCTGGGTCTCTCTGTTCACGCATGTGATCATTTTGGGGTGCAGGGAGGTCCCCACCTGCTACATGAAAGGGCCATCCTTCCTTCCGAGCCCCAGTCCCTGTGGCATGAAAGCACCGGCTGAAATGTCTCCTGTTTTCATAAAGGGCCCAGTGGTTTAGTTTTGTTTGATTTCGCTCTAGCTTGTGATGCCATGGGCAGCGGATGACAAAATGCAGAAAAGCATTGAGAAGATGCTGGACCCTCCAGACGCCTCAGTTAAGGTGTGGATCCAAACACTGCAGGTCGGTGCTTCTAACAGACTCATCGTGGATTTCCAAGGTGAACTTGAAATATGACGTCATCACCTCCTTGGCGGCACGTCAGGGCACGTTCTGAGCCCTTCCTCTGGGCAGCACCCCACCTGCAGAGGCCCCGCTCTGCCCCATCTTCCCTCTGTGCTCCAAGGAGCGGCCTCTGTGCACAGTGGTCAGGGAGCAGCTTGCAGGGCTGGGTAGGAAAAGGCGATAGAGCTTGAAGAAGTGTGAAAAAGCAGCAATAGAGAAAAACAGAGGATAGTAATATGGGTATTCCTCAGCCTCAGAGTGAATGGGGACATCCCACGTGTAAAAACACCCAGAGAACGTACCCAGATTGACTACATTAAAATTTAAAAAATCTACATTTGTAAAACACCTTAACATTAAAAGGCCTGTGTCACCAACACAGACATTTATTTTTTAGCAAATGTGACAGAGAAAAGGTTAATTCACTTACTATAAAGAGTTGTCATATACATTTGAAACCAACAAAAAGCAATAGAAAATGTGAGCAAAAAAATCAATAGGCCATGGACAAAAAACCAGAAAGGCCGAAAAGAAGAGGTCTTTCATCTCGTTAGCAACCAAAGGCATTGCAACTTAGGATATTCTGACTCTTTGAGGGCAAAGGGTTGAAAGGGAGTTCTGCAGCACGGCAAATACTACCCGGCGCTGGGCGGACAGAGGTGCACACACCCTGCAGGTGAGAAAGAGAAGAGAACCACCTTGTCTGGAGACATGCATAGAAATATGGCTCAAGAACCTGAAAGATACAGAAATAATGTGTCCTGTTCACTGCAAGTCGAGGAACATGCCAGAGAGGCAGAAGTAGATGTGGGCAGAGACTTGATTATAACAGAAACAGGCAGAAATTCATTTAGTGTCCTTTTCATAGTGAAAAAAGAAAAATTATTGAAAGTCCAATAGTCCAGTGACATTCTTTGATTCTTCAATTGTGGTCCCAAAGTACAATGGAACTTTCAAAATCTAAAACACTATTCGACAACATGGGACAATAATAAACATGTACAATTAGATTAAACTCAAGTGGCATAATCTTTAATACGCTTTAAAAACACAAATGCAACGCAAAGAAAATGCCTAGGGAAGCAGCAGAGTAACTCAGCCCAGGGAAGCACGGCTTGGCTTCCTGAGTGTACTACTTGGGGCAGGGGTTACTTAATCCCTAAATCTCCCTTTCTGCAGGCAGAATGGAGATTCAAATGAGCAACTGCCTCCCAGAGCCGTGGGAGGAAGCCGAAACTGAGCTCAGGGCCCCGCGTCTGTCAGCAGTCTACACCGGCCCAGGTCGCAAGCGTCTTCAGCTCTGGGGGCTGCAGGGTCTCCGTCACGCGTGAGCTCTGCAGGTGTCGCTCCAATGCAGCCCCAGGCAATCTGTAAGCATATGTGGGGACTGTGCCAAGAAAACTTACTTATGGACACTACAATTTGAATTTCCAGTAATTTTTGCATGTCATGAAATATTCTTATTTTGACTTTAAAAAAAAAAACATTTAAAAAGGTAGAAATCATTCCTAGCTTGGGTCTGTGCAAATGCAAACACAGCCTGAAATGGTCCAGGCACTACGGTTCGTTGACCCTGACTTAAGACGGTGCCTGGAATTTATATTAGTTACTAAAATGATTATTCCATTGTTATTGGAAAAAAAGGGATGAACGCACAACATAAACCTTGATATTCTCTAATTGTAGGTGATTTTTACTGCCGTCTTTATCTTTTCCTAGATTTTCCCTTTTTTTTACATTAAATGTCACAAGTAATCATTTTATAATTTTAAATAGTAAACTTTGAAAGTTATGTAAACCAAGAACATCAAAATCTCTGTAAGAAAAGCAGAAAAAGAAAACAACCAATGTCCCCAAGACCCACTTTGTCTCTGACGATTCTAAGAGGTCTTCGAACGTATGGGAAACAGCTCAGAGACTAAATGCAAATACGGCAGGAGGTGCAGCAAAGGAGCCGTGTTTCCTTCAGCGGTTGAAGGAAAAATATTTATTCTGCTGGTGGACCTTGTCATGGGAGTATAGGAGGGGCTGGAGCCCTTGAACCACATTCGTGATCTCAGTCCAGGGTCAAAATTGGTATTCACCAAGGAGAAGTGTTCTTGCCGGAGGATGTTGTTAGTAGAAAAAGATGGAACTTCTTTTTTTGTTTGCTTGTTTCTGATTTAAGAGTCTGAGGGTCTGCGTCTGAGATTGCTTCTAAACAGAATTTGTTATTGAAATGAATGGACACACTCAGGACACAGGAGCAGAGCCCTGCAGCTTTTCCCTTATGTTATGAACCTGATCTTTTTTGCGAGAGGAGTTCAGAGATTAATTAAGTTCTCCTTTTATTTTTTCCAATTTACTGAAAGGGTAAGACAGACCTGGGAAGATGGTGGCTACGGTTGTGAAATAGGTTTTGAATCTCTCAGTCTACACCTACTACAGGCAGGACCACAAGGCAGCAAAATAAACACTGATGAGCAACTTGTGGAACGAGACTAGGGGAGAAGGCACCGACAAAGCCCAGGTGCGTGTGGGTGAGAACAGAGAAACCCGCAGTCCCCAGGAGACGTGCTGCGTGTGGGCGCCCGCGCGGAGGAAAGCAGAGGACCCCACAGGGCATCTGTGAGCCAGAAGAGGAAGCACAGGACCGCAGATGCTCCCGGCAAGCCCTGCAGGCTGCCTGGAGGACGCGCAGAAGCCCTGGGAGGGCCTGTCCTCCCCTCCGGGCTTCCTCCCGGGACAGGGTGCGTCTGGGGAGACTGAAGGAAGTGGAGCAGGACAGACCCGGGGTGGGGGGGATGGGGGAGCGATGGGAGCTCCAGAGGAAAGAGGGGCAGACCTGGGGGCCTCCGTGAGCGACAGCAGCTTCTGCTACGGAAGAGCAGTGGCGGGGAGTGGGGGTGGGGGTGGGGGTCCACGAAGCCAGAACTGCCCTGAGCCTCGCCGCCTTCTCCCGCTCAGGAAGGCCGAAATCACATGAAGGAGCAACGAGAAGGCACCGAGGCCGCATCGCACACAAAGCTTTCCTGAGAAAAGAAGGAGGACCAGGGTTGGGGCCCTACAGTCACAGAGAGGAGACAGAACAGCAGGCCACTCAGACCTCTAACACCCTCGTTCAAATTAAGATGAAAGACACTAAGAAATGATACCAGACAGGGAAAAACAACATAAGCCGGAATCAGAAACACAGAGAAATGAGGTGAAAAACAGAGAAATAATTAGAAGAAAAGAATCGGAAATAAACAGTAAACTAAAAAAAGGATAACGATAGCTAAAAAACAGAAATATCACATAGAAGTAAGAAAAGTTTTACTAATAAAAAATTGAGGTCAAAGGATTTGAAAGTGATGAAAGCTGACGTTAAGCAAAGAAAACTCAACTTACATGTAACAGGTGACCAGGGAAAGAACCAAAGTGAGAGGAAGCACGAGAAACACTAAAAAGTATAACTCAAGAAAACATTCTGAAATTTTTTTAAAAAGATTGCTTTACGTATTCAAGGAGCACAGCACGTGTCTGATAATTTGGACCCAAACGGCCACTATCAAGACATGTTTTGGTAAATTACCCGAGCTTAAGAAAAGAAAGAACAAAAACTCCTTTTGGGGTCCAGGCAAAAATCACAATAATTTGTAAAGGATGGAAACTGCATTTTTTCATCACACTTTCCACAGCAACACTTTATTCCAGGAGTGAATGGAGGAAGGCGCTGGATAAACAGGGAGAGAAAAGATGAGCCTGTGCTTGTGTAGCCAGAGAGACTTCCTGTCCGTTACTGATTACTTGTTATGGACATGCAGATATCCCAAGGAAAGTTATGCCTCTGAGCCCTTTCTGGGAAATCGACTGGAGAACCAATAAGAGAAGACAGAAATCCCAGAGGCGCTTAGGACTTAGGACTTTGCCACAGAGGCGGCAAACACCAACACGGAGCCGAGCCGCCAGGAGGCTGAAGCAGAGCTGAAGGGAGGACGTTTGCAGACACAGCACAGCGCTCCTCACCGCTTCCCCAAGGCGGTGTCCCCGTCACGGACAGCCCGAGGCTGCTCGTCTTCCACGTGGGACAAATAAGTGCGTGAGGGGAGGTCCTCCCGGGGCACGACCCCTCCCCGTCTGAGCAGCAGGGTTTTCAGTGTGGACGAGTCTACCCCCAGGCACCAGAGGTGGAGCGCACCTTCCCATGGTCCTGAACCCGCATGGAAACATCAGCGTGAACTCCAGAGGTGACTTGTCTTTCCGTGTAAACCTCCTCTCGCTGTTCTCTCTAGAGGCCTGGAAACACACACTGTCCGCAGTGAGCTCCTCCAGCCCTGGGAACGGGGGTCCGGAAGTACCCTGTCCTGCTAGAAGGAGCCTGCACTTCTTGGGGAAACATCTGATTTCTGGCCCGGAGCAGAAAATGTGCAGAAGCCTGGAATAGACTGTTATGGCAGATGCCCAGGGAGCCGTCAGTGGCTCACGGTCGCGTCAGAGGGACACAGGGGCCAATTCAGACCAGCTTCCCGGCCAAAGATAGGACCATGTGCGCCTCGAGAAAGACAGCAATTTCAGTTAATGACCACCTACCAATTATGCTTAAATCCATGTGTTCTTAACACTATTCAAAAGTGATAGACCTTCAGGGGGTGATAGGGAAACGACTGATTATCTTGAAAACTCCTGAATAAAGGATAGTGATAAGCTACCTAGCCTGCCTTCCCTACGTAAAGGGTGTAAGGAGAATAATCTTGTCATCAAATTTATTCCACCAATGAAAACGTGAAAAAGAAATTGGAGAGAGAATCTACAGGTGAAATAAGACTTAGACGAGCTAACGAATTCGAAAGCGTCAAGGCTGAGCTGCAGCACTAGGGATGGGCACTGGGTGACAAAGTGTCAGGAAACACAGAAGTGGTTTCTATGACAACCAAGGGGAGGAGACTCTTGGGGGAGGGGTTGCTGGGATGGGATGGGACTTCCGGGATGGCTGGACGGGGATTGTGGCTATAGAGTGTTCCCCTTGTATAACTCGTGACAAATCTGTTTATTTTAGGAGGTTTGCTCTATCTGTGTTTTATTTTACAATGAAAAGTTTAAAAATAAATTGGTAAGGCATCAATGTAATATCAGTACATAATTATTTGTTTCCCAGTATTGTAAAAAAGTTTCAATGGTTAAGAGAAAAAGAGCTATGAGTTGAGCAGATACAGTCACTGATCTGCCGTGACACTTGAGTGGCCAGTGCAGAATGAGGCAGGGACAGCCCTAGAGCGATGTGTGGACCACTGCGTGCAGAGGACGCCACACAGCAGACCCGGGGATGTGTAGAGCTCCCCTGTGGAAGACTGCACTTTCTCACTGCTGGATATTTTGTGCTTTAAACGAGGTGTCATGACTAAATTCCTAGGGGTTTCACGTTTTGAAAGGGTCATTTGTATTTCTTTGTTTATGACCTTTTCCTATTTTGCTTTTGGGTTTTCAGTCTGTTCCTTCCTGATTCCCAGGGCTTTTTGTGTGTAGGATATATTAACCCTTGTCTTTGATAGGAATTTAAAAACCCTTTTTTGTCACTTGAGTTTGTTTATGATGTTTTTTGTGTGTTTTGTTTCCTTTGGCCATGCAGAGTTTATTCTTTGAAGGAGTTGGCAGCAGAGATATTCTGGGTGGTTGGGTGTCAGCCAGGGAAATCTCCAATTGTCCATCATCAAGGATCTCCTTGTCGTTGTCCCGTTAAAATACCTGTCCCTAGTGTCCCCTGGTGCAGAGCAGCACTATGTCGCCTGGTCTCCTAGAGGTCCCCAGAGCCCTGGAAGTCCAAAGCCACACACTTGGCCTTCCAAGTTGCATTTTCTGGGACGTGTTACCTCTCAACCCCTCTGAGGACCCCACGCTCCTCTCTCCTGCCCTCATGACTTTCACATGCCCAGAACTGGGCCTCTCTTTCTGGAGATTTCCGAGGTCCCCACACATACCTCCATGCACCCCTGTCCTTCCTAGGACAGCTCATCTGCGGCTCCTCTGCTTTGGGAGCCCTTGGGAGCATCTCGGGGTGCGCAAGGTCTGTCTCTCTCCAAGGCCACTGGAAGTGTAGTTTGGGGCTTTCTTTCTAATTTCATGCTCCTCATTGGTCCTGTTTCTCAAAGGAGAAGGAGGGCCCTTCAGAACACAGCGACCACCACGTTTCCATCAGAACTGACCCCAAAGTCTTCATTTGTAATATTTTCTTGTCATTTAGTTCAAAATATTCTTCCAATTTTCATTGTAATTTTGTTTTCAACATTGGCTACTTAGAAGTACAGTTTTTTGTTTAAACACTTGTGGAGATAACGTTCTAATTACCTTTTGGTGATTACATCTGGCGGGAGGTTAGACCGCATACTCCCTGCGATTTCAGGCCTTTGAAATGTGTTGAGACTTGTTTACAGCCCAGATTTTTGCCAATTTATGAAATCAGTCAAGTCTGTGCTTGAAAAGAACGGATATGGTGCAGTATTCGTAGTGTTCCATGTTCCTATCAATTCAATGTTTTCACCATATTTTTAAACAGTTCTGCAGAGTGAATTTTTGTTGATTCTTTCCATCACTAAGATGCGGTGTTTGGCATTAAAATCATCCAGTATGCTTGTGGGTTCACGCATTTCTCCATGTAGTTTTGCCAGATTTTGCAACCTGAATTTTGAGATCATGTTATGTGGTACATATTAATTACTGCTAGTGTATTTACCTGATGAAGTGAAACGCTGATCACTAGACGTGACCATCTTTACGTGTCCAGATGCTTGTGACTGTAACATTCTGATATGATTATGGTTACTATGGCTATTAAAAAAAGAACAACTTCTTTTGGTATGTATGAGGAATGCTATTTCCAAACTTCCAGTTCCTTCTTTAACTCTGACATTGCAATTTACTTTTTTGCTTTTTATAGGCTTTAGCAAGATCAATTGATCTGTTCACCTTTGCTGCAATTACTCATTATTTTTGTTTAAATCTATTACTAGTACAATACAGTGTATGAGTCCATTCCATGTCCTCTTATTTTTTTTCTTATCTTTTGTGGAATATACTGACGTTCATCATTTTACCTTCTCCACTTTTTTCCTGTTCTTTCATTATATTTTAAAATATCTATACTTCTTTTCTAGAAATTACATTAGCAATATATAACATAACAAAGCCTAAAATTAAACACCTTTATTTTTCTCTTAGATTATATAAAGAGCTTAGACATTTTAATTCCATATACTTTTCTCACAACTAATACCTGGTTGCTGTTGAGTATTTGATTTTATATATTTTTAAACCCTGAAGACATTAGTATTGTACACAGTTTATAGTCATTTAGATTTTCCACATGTTTAATACTTTCTTTGCTCTTTATTCCTTCTTGAATCTCGTAATTCTAACCTGGAATTGTTTCCAGTCTGCCTGAGATGGATCCTTTAACATGTTCTTTAATAGGTAATTTTTAAAAAAAACTTTTATTTATTTATTTACTTATTTAGCTCTTTATTGGAGTATAACTGCTCTACACTGCTGTGCCAGTTTCTGCTGTACGACAGAGTGACTCAGCTGTGTTTATGCACATTGTCTTTTCTTTTCTCTTTTCTTTCTCATCCTTGAACGTGTACTCTGGGTATAGAACCCGGGGTTGGAGGTGATTTTCTGCGGCGTATTTCCGGCGCTCTGCCTCGGTCTTCCATCACGGGGTTGGGAACTGCGGCACCTTTGGAGATGTTCTGTGCTCTCACGCTGTCCATGGGCTGATTGTGGGTTTTCCTCCGTGATCTGGGAAGTGGTGAGTTTCTTTGTATTTACTTTGCTCGGGACTCACTAGGCTTCTTGAGTCTATTGATTGGGCTGATTTTCATCCGTTCTAGAAAGTTCTTGGTCATGGTCACTTTTGAAAATGGTTTTCTCTGATCTGCTCTTCTTTTTCTGGGATTCAGATTAAGTGCATGTAGATTTCCTCTTTCATCTCTTCTGTTTCCATCCTTTGGAAACTCCATGTTGTGTTCTTGTTGACCTTTTAAAATGTAGCTGCCCGTCACTAATTCTGTCTTTAGCTGTAAGTAATTAGCTGGGAAGGCCTTCATTGGAGGTGTAATTTAGGTTCATTTGTCGTTTCTAGAAGCTCTGTTTTGGATATAATCTGCTTGGTCATTTTTATAATCTGTTTTTGTCACTCATATTGGACATTCCCTTTTTATTTTAATTTTCCCAAATATATTCTTTCAAAATTCTGGACCAAATAGTTTCATTGTCTAAAGGCTTTCACACCTTTCTGTTGTCAGCTCTCTTGTTGGTTTTTTGTTGGCTTGCATGTTTATGTGTTTTCTCACTCATCCTTGTTTTCCCGTGTGGCCAGTTTCCTTTGAAGGAGGGAATCCCCCTTCCCTCTGTCCAGATGGGGGTGCTGCAGCGGGTCTCCTTGTGGAGGGGTGGGTATGGGACCCCGGCCTCTCCTGCCCCTGTGCCTGCAGCTGGGGCTCTGTCGGACGGGAGCCCAGCTCAGAGAAGGGGTCAAGTGCAGGACATGCCCTCTGGCTGCACTGGCCTAAGCCAGCTTGCTCTGCAGGTGCCCGGCAGGGATCTGAACCTGACCTTTTCTAGGCTTCTGGAGCCTCACCTCACGCACACCACATCACCTGCTCGTGTCTCAGCCCAGGGAGAGGCCGCCTCCTGTGGTCGCCTCCTCCCCCCTCCCTGCCTCGGACTCCAGGACCCTCTCTCCCCCGGAGTCTGCTCACCCTGTGGGGGCACTGCGGGCTGAGAGCTCCCCCCGGTGCCCTCCCGAGCTGTGTGGTCCAGAGGTCCCTGGACACAGCCAGGCTCAGTCCCCCACACAGCAGCATCCGTCCCCAGCCCAGCAGCAGACCGGCTCTCGGGCCGCGTCTTCTGTTTGTTGAGTTTATCAAAGGAATCGGCCCTGGTCTGCGCGCCGCCCTGACACTGCGACCTGGGGGGCGTGCGTACTCCTCGGGGGCGTGGGGCCGGGCGGGGAGCGAGTCCCCCACGAGGGCCTCCTGTGCTGTCCTTGTCACTCTGAGTCCCCCGATTAAACACGCCTGCACAAAGCCCTCGTGGGGTCTGGGCCAGAGCTGCCAGAGCAGAGCTCGGGGCCCGGAACCCCCTGAACGGACTCTCGGAGGGACGCCCGGCGAGGCGTCCATGGTGCCAACGGGGGGGACTGGATTCCTCAGAACTCATGTCCACGGAGAGCGTGCTGTTCACTGCAGCACAAATAACACAAACGTGCTCATTTGACGCTACAGATCCAACGGTAACCTGAGCAACTGCTGAGAGCTTAGACCCACCAAAGATGTATTTAGGGGAAGGTCCCTTCCTCGCTGGCACTGTTCAGGTTTGTGCAGGATGAAAGCGGAAATCCGTGACTCCGGGGCTGCTTTACCGTTACGCTTAAGCTTCGTGTTCCCGAGGCGGGTCATCTGTGCCCTTGGCAGCGCTGCTAAAGCTGGTAGACTGATGATCCTGTGTGCTTCCTGGGCGCCCGCGCACCGCCGCGAGGCCTGATGCCACAGCTGGCGTGGTCCCCGCACTGGCTCTGGGACGTAACCGCGGACAGTAAAGGGGTTGAGGTGCGCAAAGGACAGTCACCCGCCCGGTCACATGGGGCCCGAGCCCGGGCCGCCCCCGAGGCTGCCAGCCCCCTACATTCCAAGGGAAGGACCCCAGTCACTGGGACCCAAACACACACGCCATCTGAATTCCAGGGCCAAACGCCGGAGCACAAGACGTGTCCCTTCCTGACGCATTTTCAGTCTGCAAAAGACCCTTTCACAAGAAAATGTGGGGAGACACACCGATAATTTCATGTTCTAATACTTCAGAGAATCTCTGGTTTAAAAGCATGTGGTTGCAGAAACTAAGCCCTGTGCTCTTCTTGCCCAAGAGGAAAGTGGTGCATCAGAGAACGTTACGTCCGTGTAGTTGAGGCCAGCAGTGCTTTCCCAGGCGCTCAGACAGAGCTGTTTGGGAAATGAGGCATATCTCCAAGGTCACAGCCTTAAGGGACAGTCTCTGAGGCTCCTCCGCACAGAAACCTGGACTCAGAGTCAGAGTGGACAAAGAATGTTCATTTCACATGCAAGAATAGGGCGTTTTCAAAAGAAAATTCAAATGTTACAACGTAATTTTGAAGTCACTCATTGAATAACACCTGAAAAACAGGAAAAAAAAAAATGGAAAGAAAAAATACGTGAGAATATCACCCGTCAGCTGTCACGGCAGATGCCAATCTTACGACCTGGCCTTTTCCATCAAACTGCGCGTGGTTCCCTGGTGCCCGGGTCAAACCAAACTGCAACGGCTTGTGGGCAGTTAGGGGTCAGAACATCATCAGGGGGCAGTGCGCAGCACGTCTCTCACGTGGAGACCCTAGCGTATCGGAGAAAGTTAGCTGAGCACCAAATGGACATCAAATGCTTGTCCTTTTTTTTTAAATAGTTGAAGCAAAATAAATACGTCAGGGCTGCTTCATGTGGATGTTGTTACGTGTTGAGGGGCTCTCGAGTTAAAATCAGCAAGAACTGGAACGCAGACAGAAGCCACCGTAAAGCCGGTGGTAGCCTCTGCCCGCATCACTTCACACCTCCCTTTTGTGCCCGCACCGGGCCAGGGGGGTGCTGCGGGCGGGGCTTGGAGGACGGCTGAGGGGGGACTTTCTGCCCACAGGTGGGTCCCTGTTAGCCCAGGCGAGTAGCCAGTTTGCCAGCCGAGGTTTCCCTGTCCTGCCGTGTGAAAGCCACAGACAGTACCTTCCTGCTGGGCTGGGGCCCGCTGACCACTGCAGGTGGCCCCGTCATCTCCACGTTTTCAACACAATTGCACAGGGCTTGGGTGTCCTTAGCGCCCTAGCCCAAATCCCAGTGGAAACGAAAGAGGTAGGTACAGATCAGCAGCAGGTGTTCTCTCTGTTGGTTCACGATTCAAACACACCTGGTTAACCCCAGTGTGTGTAAAATGTACAGGGGCTCCCGGAAGCCAAGCACAAATGCAAAGCAAGGCAAAGACATGGACTCGCAAAGAGTTCAAGGAACCGTTAGCTAAGGTGGTTTTCTCTTTCTTTTTGGCTTAGTGTTCGCACGTTGCTGTCCTTTTCTTAATCGTTAGTCCGCAGAGAGCGTGTAATAGACCTGAACGAACGTGCGGTACACAGGACAGGGCGGTGCAGGGGCACGTACAGCACCAAGGGAAGCTGGGGTCTGCGTCCCGCGGTCCGAGGTGCGCTCGCTGCCCTCAGTGGTGTTCCCTGATTTACCCTTTAGCCCCGTCTCCACGCAGAGGGGAGCCAGGTCCTGGTTTCGCCTAAAGCAGGTGAACAAAGTGTCTGCAGTGGACTGATTTCAGATTAACAACCATGAAAAGCGGCCCCGATCGTTCCCAGCGGCTGGGTCCTCCCGCCACCGGGCCACAGCACGGGACCTCAAGGCCCCTCTCCAGGTCCTGGCCTCGTCCCATCCTCACTGGGTGCGGGTTTGCAGCCCGCCGCCAGGGCTGGGCTGGGCGCGGCGGGTGGACCCCTCGCTGAGGGGCGGTCCTCAGGCTCCCAGGGGACGCGCCTCCCGAAAGGTGCGTGCCCGGGGCTGTCTCCTCGGAGCTGGGCGGACGGCCCCCCTCGAGCAGGAGCCCACGGACCCAGCCCCGCAGCCGTGCCCGGCCGTTCATCCTGCCCCTTGAGAGTGTCTGGAGGGGACAAAGGAGCCTGGTCCGTGTCACCGTGGGTGGTCACTGCCAGAACTGCTGCTGACTGAACAATTTAAGGAAAGGAAGAGGCGCCCGGGTGGGTCTCAGCTGGAGAAGGACCTCGAGGCTCAGACAAGGTGACGTTGCAGGCAGGGCTCCTCAAGTTAGGGCACCTCTGCCGGTCGGGCCCCGGGACCCTGGCACCTGGTGCTTGACGCAGATGGGACCGCAGTGATTAGTGCCCGAGCGTCCCGCTGGCCAAGCCTCACCTCCCCAAGACAGAGACTCGGGCGCAGAGCACCTGGCTGACACTTGTGCCAGCCGCCCCCGCCCAGAGATGCCACCCCACACCCTCCAGCTCCTGCAAGGTGGACGGTGGGGGCTCTCCTCTCCCGGCCCTGCCAGCGCCTCGAATGGGAAGGGGCTTCAGCCGCCCATCACACCCTTAGCAGCAACTGTGACTTCTACATAGAGCTCCCAGTGCTTCCTTTACTTACCTTAATGGCAGGAAGATCCAGACTTGCGGTTTCCAGGCGGTATGCAGGAACTGGATGTCCTCATTTCCGTCCTCACAAGGAGGAGAAAGCAGGATACACGGACAATAAGCCAGTCTTCTTAGATTCCCGAGGGAAGCGAGGTCGCAGGGCAAAGTGCTGCCCTCAAATTGGAGAGACGGGTGGGCAGACGCGGCAAATCCGAACTGGAGCGGGAACCTCCCGGGGGACCAGGGCCGCCTGGGCCACAAGTGTGGGGCAGCTGGAGGCCCAGGGAGGACTCCTGAGAGTAAATCTGGGGGCTCAGGCACGTGGGGCAGCCCCACTTCTGCGAGCTTTTCCTCCAGGAGCTCCCCCAGGTCCTCCCAGGGCAGGTCAGACCACCAGCCCCTCCAGCTTCTGGGAGCTGGAAGGGAAGGGACTCATTTTGAAACAGGCCAGAGAACTCTGTCTCCGTCATGAGGCTGCCCTCGGGAGGGGTGTTTAACCAGAACCTGGCCTGCTGGGATTTATCAGAGCCCAGCTGACCCGGGCAGGGAGGGCCACCTCCAGCGCCTCCAACCGTCCTATCCCTGCTAAGAGGGAAACAAAACAAATCCAACACAACCTAAAGCACTTTGTGAAGCTGCAGCCGGGGCGCGACTCACTGGAAGGCTGAGACCGGTCCCAGGACTAGCCCCGCCCCCGCCCCGCCAGGACTAGACCCCGCCTCGCCCCGCACCAGCGCAGCAGGGCTCCCGGGCAGAACAGGGCGAGGATGAGGGCCACCAGCACAGACCCTACTCAGGACAGCAAGATTCTGCACTTCTTGCTGATGGAACGTCCAAAGTATCTGACTTCCCTTTTTAGTGAAGAGTCTTATTTAGCCATTGCATCAGACACGCTCAAATGTTCCTGATGTGTTCCTGTGTCTTCCTCACATTGTCCCTTGAATTAGAAAGAGAATCAGTCACTGCCGTTTTTCCAGGGACAATTATGAGCTGATACTGTCGAAAGCATTATTTACGCTTTACCCGTATCCTAGGAAAGGCTGTGCCCATTCCCTATAAATGACTAAAATAGGTAGAATGTTTTACCTCTTTGCCAGAAGGGGAAACATAGTCAAATAGATCTGGTTATTGACAGAAGCGTCCTTTACCGTTGCTTACGTTGCAGGTACCTGTGTACATGCAAGTGACTTAACGAACTGTCATTTTGGAATCAATTTACGCAGCGGAGGGGCGCTGACCTGGAACAGGCTCCCGCTTTGCCCCCACCTCCCCTGGGGACCCGCCAACCGTGCCACTCACGGCTTTGGCCGCCTTTGTTTGTGAGAAGCGTTTGTGGCTGAAAAACAGCAAATAGAGGTTGACTCTGTGCTCCCAGCCTGGACTCCAGCTACGGAAGCTGGTGGGAGATGGATGCCGGGAGGCTGTTACTGGGGCTGCCGCGAGTTGGTCCACTTGCTGAAGGATGGTGAGTGCCTGCGGGCCATGCTCACCTGGCACCGGGGTGCCAGGACCACCGTCGGGGGCCCGGGGTCCGTCTGGGGCCTGAGGACCCACTTCGGACCAGGACGCAGGCTTGCCCGGATTCCAGCGCCCTCTGTAGTCCTCAGCTCCCGTGCGTGGGTCTCCGCTTGGGGGGCTGATCATCGTTGCAGATTTGGGGGCTCCACTCGCACACCTACAAACCTAGGCAATTTTCTACGATTGGGGCCAAGAATTTTCAGTGATTTGTCGCCCGTTAGCATTTGAGAACAACTCCAAGAAGAGCTTTTATCTCCCAAACCGTCCCTGACATGTTGAGGGTGCCTGAATTTCAGGCAAGCTCACGTTCCAGGTGCAGCCACCCACAGGCGCCCTGTGATGGAGGGAGGGAGGCAAACCACTGGGAACAGGCCCCCCCCCCCCAGCTGCCTCCTTCTGCCCCAGGACCTCAGAGCCCAGTCTCTGTCTCTGCCTCTGCCCCTCCTGAGCAAGGGTAAACGTTCCTGAATCTACTGAACATGCAATCTCAGCTACATCCTTATTGATTTTCTGCAACCTGCATCTATCAATTATTAACCGGGGCTCACTGAAGGCTCCAAATATAGCAGTAGGTTTGTCTATTTCTCCTTTCAATTCTTTCAGTTTTTGCCTCACCTACTTTAAGACTCAGTCATTCGGGTGATTATTGATCTCATTGGTTGATCAGCCATGTTTGTAACTGTTTTCTATTCATTGCCAAAAGCTTCTATTCCTGCCCTCTTTGGTTTTAGTTGAGGATTTTGTATGCTTCTATTTTATCTTATCCCTTAGTGTATCAATTAAACTTCCTTAAAAACGTAGTGATTTCCTCGATGTTCACAACACATATTTTAAGCAACTCTAAGTCCAGCTGCAGACAGCATCATCCTACTTCCCGTGCAGGAGGGCAGGCACCCGACGGCAGGGAATACACGCCCCCTCCCGTCCCTGTGACAGTGCTGTCATGGTTTAGTCGTCCTTACCCTAAAACCACTCAGTACATTTTACCTTTATTCATTCCCTCTCTGGCTCTCTTCCTTACACAGGTTCAAGTTTCTGACCTATTTCATATTCCCTTTCCCTGAAGAAACTCTTTTATTGTTTCTTGAATTTCTTTGATCATATCTTGGTAAATTATCTCATTTCTTTGCTTCTCTGAGAAAGTCTATCTTTTCTTCACATTTGAAAGTTAATCTTGTTGATTGCAGAATTCTAGGTGGTTGTTGTTTTTTTAACAGTGCCAATTCTTCACCCATGTAATGCTCACGCCTGCTCAGCCGTCTCTATCGCAGGGTCCACTCTGACTCTTCTCCTGTAGGTGCTCTTCCTCCGCAGGCTTCTTTCAAGATTCTCTTTGTCTTTGGTTTTCTACAGTTTGAACTTGAGATGCTTGTGTGTAATCACTGTGGCATTTATTCCGCTTCATGTTTCTAGAGCATCTTGGATCTGTGGTTTTGTGTCTGCCATTAACAGTAGAATGTTCTTGGTCGTTGTTATTTCATGTATGCATCCTGCTCCATTCTCTCTTTCTTCTCCTTCTGGTATTCCAGCTACAGACGCTATGCCTTTTGAAAATTTCCCTCAGTTTCTGGATGTTATGTTTTGTGTATAGTTTTGTTTTCCCTATTCATTTTTTCTTTTCTGTTTCAGTTTGAGAAATTTCTATTTTTGTCTCTTCAAGTTCACCAAGTCTTTCCTCAGCAATGTCAAGTGTCCTGATGAGGTTTCTTCATTTCTGTTACAATAGTTCAGATGTCTAGCATCTTCCTTTGGGTTTTTCTCAGACTCTTAGTCACTCTGCTTACATTACCCACTTGTTTTCTGTGCTTTCCCATCAGAGCTCTTAGGTTGTTATGAATGGTTTTTTAAATTCCCTGCCTGAAGGGTCCATCACGTGTGCTATATCTCAGTCTGGTTCTGATGCCTGAATTGTCTTTTCAGACTATGTTTTTTTCTTGCCTTTTGGAATGACTTCTCATTCCTGGTTTAAAACCAAACATCTGACTAGAAGTGAGAAAGTGGCCTCTGGCATGAGAATTGTCGATGTGGCTGGGGTTGGTCTGTATGTAAGGTCATCTCCAGCTGTGGGTACCAAAGAGTTCACATCCGTCTTCTCCTTGCTCTGTCCCTCCTGAACTCGGGCTCCCCTGGAGCTCCCCCTTGGAGAGCCTCTGCAGCTCCTTTGGTGTAGCCGTGGTTGCCCTGGGGCCGTGTTGGGGCTGGTGAGACTTGGGGAGGGAAGTGTCTATCTGTGGACTGGGGTCCCCGGGAGTGGCATTCACAGATTTCCTCTTGGGTTGCTTCTTTTTCTCCCATTGGCTGAGACCAGAAGACTTGAGGGGGTGGGGGGGAGAGGAGCCCCATCCTGTCGGCTCTGGGACAGGCTCTGGGAAAAGGCTTCCCCTTTGTTGTAGAGAACTGGGCATGCTGCACACCAGCCGCCCTTTCCCTGCCACTGCTGGAGCCGTGAGGGCACCTTTCTCAGATCTTCACCAGGAGACTTTGGCGGAGCACCTGCAAATAAAGCCAGTGGAGCCACGGGGGTCTGCAAAGCCACCCCCACAGCCCCTCTCTCACCTAGCTCAGGCTCAGCTGCAAGTAGCTCATCGAAACCACCCTCTAAGTGTTTCCATCAATTTGTGGCTCCGGAAGCTTCTGCCCCAGGTAAGCAGGTCCTGGCTGCATCTCTGCGGACTGTCCCTCAAGATTTCACAACTGCTACCTCAGTTCTCTGAAGGATCTGGGAAAAGTCACTGATTTTCAGGCTCTCCAGCTTTTTCTGCTTGTAAGATCAGGGGTGGCAACTTCCGTGCTCTTCACGTGTCAGAGCTAAATTTGGAAGCCCCTGCATCCAGACTTGAGCTATTCCACCATCACAGAAAGCGGAAACTTCTGGTCACTCCACCTAATAAATGTAAATACTAGGGTATAGAGTAAAATATTTTCCTTATCCTCCAAATGTTCGATTTGGAGACCCACGTGATGAGGACAAGTTGCCCTCGGAGAGGAGGAATCTGAACTTGGGCGCTGAGCCTGGTGCCTGTATCCTGTGCCGAAGTGCACGTGAGGTTCCCACGGGCGTCTGGAAGTCTCCATCCCACAGTGCCTGATGCAGCCCTGGCTTCTTCGTTGCCAGAACCTCTTCATCATGACTCTGGGGGAGGGGACGCTTGCTGGGGTCACAACCAGGGGAGGAATAGGAGTGTTGACTCATCAGAAAGGGAAAGAAGGGTGTCAGAGACCGATCTCCTTGGGCACGGGCCGACGTAGCTAATAAACACAGTAACGCCTCGGAAGTGCTCGTGCCTGATTTAAGCACTGAATGGCATTTCCATCTGCCTTGTGCCACTTGAGTCTTAAAAGAAGCCAACAAGGGCACGTCCCGCGTCCCAGGTGGCATGAGCTTTGCTCCCTGAACTGCACCCAGCCTGGCGGGAGGCCCAGCCCAGAGATCACAGGTCCTAGCCTGAGATCAGCCTGCTCCATGAGCGAGGAAACTGGGCTCCATCCTGGGACCTATTCCTCCTCCAGAACGCAGGTGCGCTGGCTCCCCCTCCTCCGCCGCGACCGGGCAGCACGCACCTCCGATGGCTGAGAAGCCCCCCCAGCCCCTCCCGACAAGCAAAGGGAAAGCGATGGAGGCTGCAGGGGTGGGGGCTTTTCTGGGCAGATGGGAACTCTTGCCCCTCCTGCCCGACCTGAGCGGAGCCTCCCTTCTTCGAGAGAGAGCAGGCTGGCTCTGGGGTCTCAGCAGCACGGGGCACTGGGGGGGGGGTGCCGTGCTGTGGAGCCCAAGCTCCGAACTGAACCACCTCCTACCACAGGAGGAGCCGGTGACAAGCCCCCAGGGAGGTATCTTTGGAGCTGGCCCCTCCAGCTGCACGGCAGACGTGGCCAGCCTGATGCCCAGCATTGGCCCCGAGAGAGGAAAACGCTGTGAAACTCACAGTGACCAAGTAAGAATCGGTCTCGGGGTGCCCTGGCTGGTGGAGAAGCAACCCCACGGACGAGGTGTCACCCAGCGTTAGCTGAGCCAAGGCGGTGAGAGCAGGAGGTGTGGACCACCCCCTCACCCAGACAACAAGCATGCAGGGCCCCCCGAGGATCCTGACCTCCCTGCCTCCCATCGCCGCGCGTGCCTGGATGGGCAGCAAGGGCAGCCCCGCCGCGGCCTTGACTCTGCCTGGGTCTCCTCGGAGCACCCAGGACGGCGGACCTGGGCAGTCTCCACCTCCCCAGGAGGCGCCCACGGGGAGCAGGTTCTCTGGGTTCTGGGGGAGACACCGCTGGACACGCCCAGGACCCGAAGGTGCACGACTGTCAGAGCCTGAAGACCTTAGCATTTCACCCCCAATCAGTCCCTTGAGTTTCTTTTCAGAATGAGACCTCTTTTTACTCACAGAGATTTGCATTTTTAGTGGATAACTGTTTCCAGCGGCCTGTCTGCTGCTGAAGGCTTCGAGAAAACCCAAGCAGACAAGTTGGGGTGCCACCGGAAACGTCTCTGGGCTCCATTTCCTACAGACACGTCTGAAAGAGTCACAGGGCGTCAACATGTGTCTGTGTATTTAAAGAAAATATGATGATTTTTCTTTAAATACTTAACAATCACATCATGATATACTTGGAAGTAACCGAAGAGTCCCAAGGACATGACCGAGATTCCAAGATTCCGTATGTGACTCAATACTCTGAACATAAAGTCTCCTTGTTAAAAAAAGGACAATAAACCATCGACAACAAAACCCAAACCCAACCTTGCCCTTACCTTTGCTGGTGAGTGGCATTTGACATTGATGATGGGGAAAACCTCAAACGCCCAGAGCAGCGTCCCTGCAGCGCAGAACCTGAGCTGGGGAGACGCGGGGAACATAAAACAGGTAACAGCCAAATACAGGGGCTTTTGTTGGGTCCGTCGCTATGGGGACTCCAACGGGCGCAGCCACCCCAGGAACTCAAGCGCCAGGTCCCCTGCCCTGGGTTGGCAGCTGAACTAAATGTCTCCTCTGCACGCAGGTCCATCTGCGGTTTGCATCGTCTCTCCCAGCACCCCGCCTCCTGCAGTCTTCATGATATCTGATCCGCGCACGTGTTTATCTCTCTAAGGGTGACATTTTGGGACCTGAGCTTCTGCGGCCGGCAGTGCAGGGAGTGGCGGGTGGAGCCGTGGCCTGTGCCGGAGGAGCCCCCCATCCCCGGGGCCCCAGGGTCTGGGATGAGAGGTCCAGAGGCCCAGAGCTGGTCTGTCACCGCACGTTTCCTCTGGCTGGAGAAAACAGAGCTGGGATGCCTGTGCCTTGCTTTCTTCTAAACTTGAAATGACTGCGGATGAGCTCCCAGTAAATAAACTTCCGCAAATGTATATCATGAGTGAAATAAATGGGCACTTGAAGTATTCATGAAATACATATTTAGCAGGTTATTTGGGATCTTTGTTCTATCCTCAAATGTTTAAAAAATAATGAGAAGTTTATTAAAGCTTTAAACTATGACTCAGTATAAGGGTTTTCACAATGGACCTTTCTTCTTAAATTCAGAAAAGAAGGGATTTGCGTTTTAAAGAGGGGTGGACCAACCGACGAAAGGAAGCTGAGTTGGAGGACCTGGGCAGGTGGGAGAGATGCCAGGTCTGTAGCAAATCCACTGTCCGGCCAGGGTGGCGTCCCTGGCACAGAAAGCACTCCAGCTACAAAGCAAAGGATTTGGGACAGAGCATAAGGGCCCCTTAAGATCACTGGATCAGAATCGAATCTGATTCCAGAACAGCGTGGCAGAACCTGCCCCTGAGGGGCTGCCGCTCTGCACAGGTGGGGTCCGGGAGACCCTCCCCACCCTGCAGAAGGGCCCCGGGAGCCACCCCTGCTGGTACCCGGGAGACAGGAAAACAGCGGCCTGTGTGCCGCTGGCTCCCACTGACCGGGCTGGAGGGTCTGCCCCCAGCAGCAGATGGACCCCCCAGCCTCACCCCTCCCGTCTGAGTCTGAGTCAGCCCGGGCAGGGGTCCCGCTCGGACGGGCTCCTCGCAGCGTCTGCAGAGGCCTCCAGAGGCTCCTGCACCAGCCCCTGCAGCCAGGGCCCTGACGGAGGAGCTCGCTGGGCCGCGGGACGGAGAAGGGGTCTTTGAACACCCCACGGTTATGTCTAGTTTATGTCCTGGCCGTGACCCACCTGGGGGCCACGGTAGCGTCTGTTCACACCAGGCAGAGACCCTCAGGTCCACGTGCGAGCCCTGCCCCAGTCTGAGCCAGGCGCTACGTGGTCACAGGTGCCCCTCCCCCTGCCCGCGACGCCCCTCTGCCACCACACCTGCCAGCCTTCCCACAGCCCGGACGGCGGCAGAGAGTGCGGTGCCTGAATGGGACACTCGCCCACCCAGCTCTGGAGGGCCGGGGCCGCCACGGGGCCCCCAATCTGAAGGAAGGCGTTCATGCCTGTTCCTGCCGCCTTGGAACCCTGAGGCCCCTCGGAGAACTGAAGACCCCGGGCACTCAGGGCACCCAGCTCCTTCCAGATTTGAGAACTGCTTATCCCAGGCTCAGAAAACTAGCCCTCAGCTGCACACATGGTTACACCTGGCTGTCACCACATCAGACAGAACCACGTGTGCACACGGGCACATGCATGCACACGGGCACACACACGCACACGGGCACACACACGCACACGGGCACACACACGGGCACACACATGCACACGGACACACACACAGACGTTCAGGCACACACACACGGGCACACACACGCACGTGGGCACACACGCATGCGGGCACACACACGCACACGGGCACATGCACATGCACACAGGCACACACATAGACATTCAGGCAGACGCCCCTCCTGCTGTTCGCTTATTCAGAAGTAGATTGCACTCTGCTGATGTGTGCATTCTTCTTTTCTTTTTTTTATATTTGTTTTCTTTTCTTTTTTTCTCTCCTGTTTTGGGCGGGGGCATGAAGGGATCCCGTTGATTTTAAAACCAGTAAAGTGAGGGGAAAGTCAGAAGGACACATGACGCCCCTCTAATGCAACGATTGCATCGGGGCAAGCTTTCTGTAGCAGTTTAAAATGGTGTTAATTTTTAAAAAAATCAGTTCTGTGGGCTATAAAATTATTATTTTGGGGGGGGAAACACTGTAGAGGTAACATATGTCTGTCACATTGGTGTGAAACCTTCAGACAAGACTTTCGAAAAGACCCTGCAAACCTAGGAAACTCCTGCTTTCCTGGTTTTCTGTCTAGAAAAAATAAGAAAGAAAACAGTGAAATAGGATGAAAAGTGGCCTCATGTCCCCAACCTCCAGCGTCCCCGCTCACCTGGAGCGCTCCTCTACCCACAATGCACTAAGTGGATGATTAAAAAGAAATGGGGGTTTAACCGCGGGTGCGCGTGGAGTCCCCAGAGCTTTGCAGAGCATTGAACCGTGCGTCTACAGCTGTCTCCACACAAGCCCGACATTCTTTATTTATTTGTTATGAAATATTTATGGGTGTTATGAAAGGTTTAAAATAATGTGTCTGTCGCTCTCGCCCTCTTTCCCTCTTGCCAGCGTGGCTTCTGATGCATATATCATTCGGGACTCTGGGCAGCAGGGCCGCACTTTAGGTGGGTGTATCCGCTGTATCACATTTTTTCTGCCTGAGAGAAAATATCATTCCTAGTAATTTTCTACACTTATACAATCGGCACGGACAGTAAATAATTGATGTATGAATTTAGGACTAAACTCCAACACAATATGACTTTATGTCAAGGGTGACTCCCAGCAGATTTTGAGCTAAATCATCTTGCAAAATGGGTTCTTTCAGTGGGAGGAAAAAAGCTTTTTGAAATTATTTTAATGGAAAACGGGACCTCCGTGCAGCTCTTCTTTTGATGAGGTCTTGCTTTGCATGGCTGGTAATAAAACTGAGCAATCCACCCATTATCAGATTGGAAATGTTTCATTTGTTGATCACAAATGGATTTTTTTTAAGACTGGCACGGCTGTTTTTATTCGGTTCATCCTTCTTTCTTTTCCTTTTTTTCCTCTCCTTTCTTTGGGAGGTGTGTGTGTGTGTGTGAGAGATTGCATTTGTGTGTGGTAGGCTGCCCTCTGCTTTTCATCTTAGTATCTTCCATAGGAAGTGCAATTATGATTTAAATTACAAGCTGGATATATTTGTGACTTAAAGATACATAACTAGCAGGAAGGCCTCAGATAAAGGACTTCACGTTCCCTCCCATTCCTGCAATTAAAACCCGTTTCATCATGAAAAGAAAATAGTTATTGCAGACCAGGAGTGGGGAGAGCGGGGTGTCGGGTAGAGAAAGCTTTCACGAGATCGTCAGACGAGAGATGCTTCACAGCTTTACAGCTTCCATTGAAGTCCAGACAAGACGATCAAAGAAAACAAATCAGGTGAGAGACCCGGGGTGAGAGTCTCTATTTGTTTTACTCTACTCTGGGGCAACGAAGATTTGAAACTACCGAAAATCTTTCTTCACGTGATGTCATTCTTGCTGAAACCATGATTCAAAGACTGGAGTTCAAAGCAAGGCCCTCTCGTCTTTGAAAGAAAATAATTATTTTCTCTAGTATTCACACTTGTATAAAATTTTATTTATTTACTTTTAGACTCTTTGTTTCTTTTAAAAATATTCAGAACTTTCATATACCAAATTTATTTACATTTATTGTATAAACGAAGAGATATGACAAAATTCAAAACCTCTTGGGAAAAATCCCATGACACAGAAAGACTTGCCCTGAAAGTCAGAAGCTGGAGAGCCGTTTCCTTCCAGAAGCCCCCTCCCGGCCTCCTCCTCTTTCTCTCTCTTCCTCTGTTTCTCCCTGATCCGCACTCGGAGGGCACGGCTCTCCCTTCCTTCCATAGGTGGCACTCACGTCTCTGTGCACAAAGTTCTGAAGAAATTCCAGGCCAGAAAGTGGCTCATAAAAAAGTCCTTGCTCTCAGGGAAGGGTATTGATTTCTGCGAAATATAACAGATGTCTTTAAAAACAAATTTTAGATGAGCATTCTTAACTCGGTTTATTTGATCTATACCTTTCTTTATAGATGGTGGTGAGTGGTTTAAAGACTGACAGCAAGTGGGTTTTATGTAACAGACACTCTGGGCCAAACTCTTAGCTTCATGTGTACATGCACGTGTGTGCATGTTGGGTGTGTGTGCTGTGCACACGCGTGTTTGTAGTTTTTCCAGCGTTCAGGCCACAGATTGTAGGCGTTCAGGCAACAGCGCTTCCTGAAGCAGCTGCGCTGGAGCCAGCTGCGTAGGTGGGCACGGCTCCTGGGGCAGGGCCGGCCCCGGGCACGGTGTGGTCGCCAGCGCCTTCTGTGTGCACGTGTGTGTCCACGTGTGGCTGTGTGTATCTGCACGTGCACACAAGCAGCCTGTCTTGGCAGGTGTGCATGTGTGTGAGTGTGTGTGTGGGGGTGAGGACCGTTAGAGCTGTGGGAGGCTGGGAAGTCTGTCCACGTGAAGATGCTGGCCGTCACGATTCTGTAGCGGTTTCCTCGTCGAGCAGGAGAACAGACTCTGATCCACGGAGCTCAGTAACCCACGGAGCCCATCTTGTCCAAAGGCTTCATTTTCTAGGAGGAAACCCTCAGATTCAGGCCGCTTGCCCTGGACCACAGGCTGGCACACAGAGCACATGTGACGTCTCAGGTCTCTGGCCCCAGGACGTCACCCCCAGAGGTCGGAGGTTCTTCCCTAAGAGTTGGACTCAGGAACATCTTCCCAAGAAAGCCCTGGGTTCGGGAGAACCGTGGGGGTGGGGTCGGCCCTGCCTCACCCTGCTGCCAGCGCTGGTGCCCCGGCTGGGGCGCCCGCCCCAGGGGTCCCGCTGCCCCGTTGAGGCTCTCGTCGGGGGCGGGACGGGGAGGGGCAGATCCAGGGTCGCGGGGTCACACTGCTCCTCTCCTGGTCACCGTCAACAGAGATGAGGGGAGGGGAGGGAGGGAGGAGGGGGAGGAGGGGGAGGGGTGGGAAGGCGGGGGGCTGAGCCACGGTCCCACGTGACCCCGGGCCACCCAGAGCGCCTGGCAGAAGGTGCACCACTGTCCGCGGCCAAGCGTCCATCTTCACGGCCTCTGCTGGTGAGGCTGGTGTGTCACTGAGAAAAAGGAGATTATTTTCTGAGGTTTGGTCCCTGATGCCACCGAAGGGGGCTTCAGATGCCCAGGCCAGAGCCCCGTGCTCACCATGCTCTCCAAGGCCGGTGCAGGCCGGATCCGCCCACCACGCGGGGGGTCCTGGAAGGACACGGGGGCCCCCGGGAGCTCGGCCTTAATGAACACAGCGCCCCAGGCAGGGCTGGGGCGCCGGGCAGGTATCTCAGGCTGGTGTGTCCTCCACCTCCCTGAGCCCCGCCGGTGATCCAGACCCGGAGTTCTGCTGGCCCAGCCGGGGGGCGTGTGTGTGCTGCTGGGACCCTTTGTCCCCCTCCGACCAGCAGCCCCAGGGCTGGGCTCGGTCCTCAACGGTGTCTCCTCCCCAGCATGTCGGGGACGTAGGTGAGAGCCGCCAGGCCGCGTGCTGGTGGTGTGAAGGTGTGTGTGTGAGAGTGTGTACGTGTGCGTATGTACATGCGTCATGCAGGTGAATGTGCGCCTGGTGAGTGTGTGTGCACGTGTGTGAGTGTACATGCACGTATGTGAACATGTTTGCATTTGTGTGCTTTGTGTGCATGGCATATGTGTATACATGAGTGCGTGTGTCTAGTCTTGGCATGTGTACATATGTGGGCACGTGTGTGCATCTGTGTCGTACACACATGTATGTGTACACACATGCCTCTGTGTTTGTAGGCATGCACTGTGTGCGTGTGTGTATGTGTACGTGTATACGTGTATGTGTGCGTGTATACATGTATGTGTATGTGTGTGTTTGTGTAATGTGCACGGCTGCAGGCATGAGGGGCTCTAGGGCCCAGGGTCTCACCCGGGAGACTGACTGGCCTCGGGGCTATGCTCCCCTTTGCCTCACGTCCCCCCGATGGTCTTGGTGCTCTAGACCCTCTGGACCAGCACCCACAGGTGCGATGGGGACCCTGGACCTCCGGGATGCTCAGGGTCCCATCCCTGTGACCCAGGCCCTCAGCCCCTCGGACTGGAAGAGCGGAGGGACGGGGTCTCGTCCGTGAATTCCAGACTCACCAGTTGTTCTGCAGGAAGACCTCCCTCAGGGTTCGGTTCCTGTGGGAACAGCCCCATCTCAGCAGGGCGCGGTCTGCAGGCCAGGGCGCATCGGGGTGGAGCGCCGCCACTCCCCGTGGCTCTGCTCAGAGCACGTGGACGGGAAACCAACAGCCGGGCTGAGCCACCCTGTCCCTAAGCAGGGAGTGGGCCTCTGCAGGGCGTGGGGCCCGTGCGCGGGGCTGTAGAGACAGAGCATCGTGTGTGAGAGCCACAGTAACTGGGCAGACACCCCACAGCCGCCCCGCAGACGTCTCGGCCAGGGAGTCACACGGAGTGGCAAGGGCCTCGGAGTCACTGGGTGATTTCGAAAGTTTATTTTGCTGCTGTGTAGAGGGAGGCTCCTAAATACAGCCTTGCGGGGTTATGTCCGAGGGAAGAACAATTCGCAAGGGGTCCCGCCACGTTTGAAAACGACACTGTAGTCTCTGGCATCCCCCAGCTGGCACGTCGGTGACACTTGGCAGAGGGAAGCGAGCCACGCGGGAGGCCTGCAGGCTGGGGGGGGCGTCTCCCGGGGGACCTGGGCCCCCTTATCTTGCGTCACACACAGCCCAGGGAGAGGCCAGGCCCCTCAGAGCGAGGCTGCGGGGAAACACCGGAGGCGGTGCCAAGGCGCTGTGGGTCTTTTTAATTCTTCGGAGAACCAATTCAAACAGAAAATGTAATTAGAAATTTGTAAATAGAACCCCCGAAAGCACTCCCTCTGGCGCCTGTATGCATACCTTCGATATTTGCTTAACAAACTATCAAGTAGCCATTCCGCAGGTAGAACATCTCAACTCCCCGTTCGCAGCCTGGAAGCCTGTGAACTGCCAGTCACGTGCCTCGCGGGGCTGGACCCTGAGCGCAAGTCATCAGCTGGTCATTTGTAGAATGAACAGGGGTCTCCTGGCAGAGCGGTCCTTGCTCAATGATGTCCTGCTGTCCTGGCCGCGGGCCTAGCCCCCCACCCCAGGATCCCTCTGCAAGGGCGTGCCCCCAGAGCCAAGCTCTCAGGTGATTTCAGGGGCCAGGGCCCCCCGTGGGTGGTGGTTGTGGGGTTTGCAGAGTGAATCACTGACGTAAGAGGCAGGTCAGCTTCTGGCAGTCGGGGGCTCAAGCGGTGAGGACCCCCAGGCCATCCTGAAAAGGTTTGGAAGAACTCTGCCTGCAGGGTCATCTCTGTCCAGATGCGAGGAGCCTGGGGCCACCAATGGCCACTTTGAGCTCACCCTTCCACAGAGACTGTCACCAGTTCAGGGCCACTCGAGCAGGTGCCACATGTTGGTTCCTGGTGTACAACAAGCAGGAAAGGCCCATGGGGGAGACGTGGGGAAGGTGTGTAAGTGTGCGTGAGTGTGCCCTGGTGAAAGTGTGAGTGTGTGTGTGGCTGCACTGGCCAGGGATAGTTTACTAGCAACATACAGTGTAGATCCTAGCAGCTTTTCTTTAGCTGAAAGGACATTTGAGATGGGACCTCAGAGGAGCAGAAAGGAGCACATCACCCGGCTCACCAGGCCCCCCACCAGGGCTGTGCACTCAGGACCCTGGTGTACTCGGCCAGGAAGCTCTGTCCCTTCCTGCTCAGAACACGGGCTTTCCCAGGGAGTCCCCCTGGGTCAGCCTGAGGTTGAGCCCAGACCCCGAGCTGCTTGGGTGGGTATCGGGTCAGCTGGGAGTGTTCAGTGGAAGAGATAGTTAAAAAAGAAAAAAGCAAAACATCCAAAGCCCAAGCCAAAACCATTGCCTGCACAGCCTGTGTACAGCAGGTGCTCAGCACACGCTGCCCTGCATCTTGCCCTGCATCCTCCCATGAGGTCGGACTCTCCTCCTTGCCTCTGCGCAGTGCTCAGGGCAGCTCTGCGGCTGCAGGGAAACCTCGGTACCTGGGAAGCTGGAGGGTGACTCGCGGGTGCAGCCGCCCTTGAGCGGGCTGGCGGGCTGCCCCGGGGGATCGAGAGGCGTACCTGCCCCAGCGCAGAGGGGCAGCTGAGAGGGGCCGAGGGGTCCAGAGCAGAGCAGCAGGTGGGCCATGGAGGTCACATCACCTCAGCAGGAGACGGGAGTCCCTTCCGGCCTCCTCCTAGGACACATTTAGATCAGACCCTGGCGACCACATTTAGAAGAGGGACAGAGGTACAGACAAAATAGAAAAAGCTTCAATACATCCTCAGCTGGATTTTTTGCCTAATGCTTATTTCTAAATGAATACAATCTCCTCCAGAACTCTTTAATGTAATAAAAATATAGCTCAGGGTCAGGTATGAAATTAATGATACAAATTCAAAGTCCTAATGTTCAGGGCGATGAAACGACTTCCGTGAAGAGATAATCAGACTCTGTGACCAGACCCGAGCGGAGCAGGAGAGAAGCTTACGAACAACTCCAGCAGCAATCTGGTACGAAGAAATTATGGAAACATGTATAAAATATTTATTTTTAATAAGACGAATGTCCTATTTCTCTAAAATAAGATTAGACTCTTAGCTTACTATCAAAGCTTAGCAGCGATTGCAAATACTACCTCTTCATGTGACTGGGAATGCTAATTTTATTATCGTAAATTGTACACTTCTGTCTCTTGTTTATTTTGTTCTTTTTAACGTTAAATAAGTAGCAATAAGAAAGCTTTGGTGTTTCATTTATATGATGTGAAAGCCATGGTACCAAACATCCAAGGAGGAGATTTGATGCGTCCCGTACTTATGGGGCCAGAACCATTTCCTACAGCACAAGACTCTTGAAAGGATCCGCTGTGACGGATGGAGCCTTAAAGGTGCAAATGGGGGAGGCGCCTCCCTCCACGTGAGAGGCAGGTGTCCCAATGTCATTTGCAGGTGGCACGTTCCAGGAAAATGAGACTGACCATTGCACTACCCTGGAGATGGTTCTTCTGAAGAAGAAAACTGGCATCGTGGTTGCAAAGTCCTGTGGTCGGGTATAGAACTGGCACACGGTGGGCAGCTGGACAGCCTGGGGGCGACGCAGGCAGGGGCGTCCCAGAGGCCGACAGTATGCCTTGTCACCCATGGCTCTGCAGGGACCCTCAGCGGCTCAGTGTCCCGACCCCAGCTGTGGAAATGGGCCGGCTTAGCCAGAGGCCCCTGGTCCCCTGGAAGTCCTCCAGGAACTGTGACCCTACGGTGGGAAGGAGCCCTTAGGCTCGGGCAGGGGTGACATCACGCAGCGATCAGAGAGGTGCAGAGGGCGTAGGTTTCAAGCCCTGTCCTGTGGTATAGTCTGCAGTACAGAAAGGTCTAAAAGAGCCCGGATAACGTAGAAGAGGGCTAATTAAATGTGTTCACAAAATAGGATAATATGAAGCCGTTAAAAGCATATGTTTGAGGATGTTTAAATAAACGGCAAAAGAGGTAATCGTATACTAAGTAAAGAAGATAAAATAAAAACAATATATCTGATATGCCTCTGTTTGCTGTAGGGATCTATTTCCATGTGCACAGAATATATATGAACATGTAAGTGTGTGTATATTATGCGTGCTTGAAAGTAAATGTGAAAACACATACACACTCACATTGACACTCACTCACACGCCAAAATGCCTGGTAGGAAAAGTAAATATAAACAGTCCACCTGTGATTTACTTTTAGGTTTTTAAAATTAATTAATTAATTAATTTTTGGCTGTGTTGGGTCTTTGTTGCTGCTAGCGGGGGCTACACTTTTGCCGTGGTGTGCAGGTTTCTCACTGCGGTGGCTTCTCTTGTCGCAGATCGCAGGCTCCAGGCGCGTGGGCTCAGTAGCTGTGGTGCGCAAGCTCAGTAGTTGTGGCGCAGGGGCTTAGCTGCTCTTCGGCACGTGGGATCACCCGGGACCAGGGATCGAACCCGTGTCCCCTGCATGGGCAGGCGGATTCTTAACCACGGCGCCACCAGGGAAGCTCCTATGTTTGTCTTCTTACCTTTTTCCCCAGGAAAATTTCTACAGTGACTGCAGATTGATTGCATAATTTGAACAATTATGATCTTAAGAGAGATTCTGAAAATGCTAACACAGTGGTGGGAACGGCATGAAGGGGCACCTCGGCGCTCTCTGGGCTGCGGATATTTTTATTTTTAAAAAAGTTCACAGATCTGGTAGATAAGCAAGGTTATCTCCTGACTGTTTTTATTAACTTACGAGTCTGTGGTTGCTATTCCCTCGAGCAGGTCTCCTCTGAGCCATCTGTCCCTGCTTCTTATACTCAGGTTGAGGTCTTAGCATTTTTTTCTCTCTGATTCATAAGAGGTTTTAAAAATCATGTCTGTTGCACTGTTTTCTTGGTGTGTCTGCCACGTAGTTCTATATTTAAATGTAATTTTTTCCTGTTTGATAAATTGAATTACCTTCTCCCCGTCACATACTCTAAACCATCATTTCCGTTCAGCGTAGAAGCCAGGGGTCTGGTCATGTCATATACACATATCTCCACCCAATGACCTGCAATGGCGTTTACTCCCACTTTTTCAGTTGCTTCTTTGGCAGAGAAGCATTTTATTCCAATACCTTGTAAATGACAAGAAAGCTGAAAAAAAAATAAAACAGACACGCTACTCAGTTCAGTTCATGAAAATAACAGAAAACTGGGTGCGGCAATGATTCACCCATGGATGAAAGTCCTGTTGCATGCTGTGTTTAAATCTGGTGTCGCTTATATTGTACCAATTAAGTTATTCCTGAGAGAAGGGGTGGAAATTTCAGTTAAATTCTGTATGGACAGGGTGTGGCAGTGAAAAAAATCACATTAAGCTGTGATCATCTTAGTTTTTCCGTCTGTAAAACAGAATATTTTATCTTAATTTGGTGAACCAAATTAAGTTATAAAGTTTATAAACTTTATGAAAACCCAGATAAAATCTCCAATGCTTAAGACTTGCAGGCTGCAGACTTCGGCGAGCAGACTGAGTCCCCATCTCAAATGAGCGGAGTCTTCCAGGGAAGGTTTCTCTGGAAAGCTCAGCGCATATGAAAAGGATGTACCTTCAAAAGGAAGACCAGGGTGCTGCTGAGCCCAGCAAGGTGGGCGGCCGCTGTCATCCGTGGTTGGCCCAGTGTGGACCATTAGCAGGAAGGGAGGGACGTGGGCCAGGTGGTGTGGCTGGCTGTCATCACCGGCCCACGGGGACAGGCCTGTGTCCACAGGAGAGCTTTTGGTGTAAAGGAATTCCTAGCAGCTGGAGAGGAGGTTCACACTGCCAGGGTCAAGGGAAATGCCATCCTTGAGTTGCTAAAGGTCACTGGATTTATTTCAAGAGACTAAGGCTTATTCCGCACGAATTGTTTACATAACTAATTTCAATAAGCACGGAGAGTTGTTTATCACGTTCGTGTACGTCTAGGTGTTAATCACATTCCATAAGTGAATGAGATTTGTAAGTTTTTCTTAGAAGGTATAAGTAGAGCGTGGGGGCTGCGCTACGGTAGTTTCCGGCTCCGCTCTGCAGAGCCCTGGGTCGTGGTGGAGGGTCCCCAGGGGCGGTGAGGAGGGGCAGGAGCCGGGAGAGCCGCCCCGTCAGCCACCAGGTGAGTCGTTCACCCGGTCCTGAAGCGGACGGAGGGCGTGTCCGCTCCCGGCTTCTTCCCGGCCTCGGCCCCGGGCCAGGAGACAGAGCTGGGCCTCTCCCGGCCAGGCCAGACAGCCCCGGAGGCCCAGCTGCAGAGGCCGGTGGAGACCACACGGCATTTTCTCCCGCAGGGCTCCGAGCGCCCCTGGAGAAGGGCATCCCGGTTAAACTGATCTGCGCAGTTTCCAAACTTACTGAACCAAGCGACCACTTCCTTCCCTAGAGAAAGCGAGACGTCCTGTGAGACACCAGGAGACTCAGAGGAGGAGGCTGCCTCCACCCACGTGCGTGATGACGGCTGCGCTGTCTCCACAGGCCCTCCTCGCCGCTCAGATCCGGGAGGAATCGCGGAGCGTGTGGCTTTGCTGGACGGGGGAGCCTTTGTTCTATGCAAGGACATCCTTGCCGTGGAGTTAGGAGCGCCAGCAGCCCCGAGGGTGCGGAGCCTGGTGTGCGACCCGAGACGCCCGCTGCCTCTGCGCCTCCCTCTGGGTGGATGTGTCCACGCCCAGGGCTGGACGCTGGCTTTGCAGCACCGCCTGTGAGCAAATAGCGGCCACGACGGAGCTGCCGTCTGGGGGCAGAGCCATCCAGGGGGCAGACAGGGGAGGTGAGGGCGTGGAGGACGTCCCGAGTCACGGAGAATTCCCCACCCCCCGCCCGGGGTCTCCTGCCGGCCAGGTCCCCTGCCTTCCCCTGCTTGGTCCCACGTCTACAGCACCCTCCTCACTTCTCTCTCCTTCCTCTGCTTTCTTTTTTTCTCTTTTTAAAATAACGTTTGAACACCTTTTCCTTTCACCAGGGAAGCATGAGGGTGGCTGTTTCTGTCCAGCCCGGCCGTGCTGCTTCTGGGGGAGCCTCTCCTGCTCAGACAAGGGTCAGACAGCCGGCCGGCCCGGCCGCCAATCCGTATGTTCTGGCCATGATTAATCTGATAAATAATAAATATATCAATCTAGTCTTTTAGACAAGGACAAATTCCTACCAGCAGGGAGGCATGAGGCCTCTTTCACAGCTGCCTGTAGTGCTGGGATTAATTATTTAATGCTTAATTCTTGGGAAATGAGGAAGTTTTGATGAATGCTGTCCAGTGTCGTTCCTTGCTTGTTTGATGTGTGTCAGATAATTTTTCCTCGGCAGTCACCGTGAAGAAGCCAGAGGCTACTGTCGCGAGGATCAGACACCGAATTTCTGGAGATTAATTGAAGAGAAAATTTAGAGAAAAGCACCGTAAGTGCCTGCCTGAGACAACCTTTCTCAGGCTCCAGGCAGCCCCTTCCAGGCTGGCGGCCTCCCCGTGTCCGTACGGAAAACACTTATTTTCAAGGCTGTGAGAAACCGCATTTGGTTTCCAGTAGGTTTATTTCTAAAGCTCCCCCCCAGGCTGGCAGGGTTAAGACACTTGGTTGGCAGACCGTTCGTCCGTAATCCTGTCTCTGGTAAAACAAGAAGAGTGGATAGCCAAGGTCGATGTTTCTTTACCACGCTGCGGCCAGTGCTTCTGGTGATTTTGGGCTCGAAATCCGCCCTGCAGGCCGTTCAAATCCAGCGCCAACACATAATGCTCCTGATCTGCCTTTGCCGCAGCACATAACCTCCTGCTCTTCTCAACTGCTCTACAGATTCTTACTTCCCAGAGCTCTGAATTAAAGACAAGATAATACAATTAACCTCATTTCCAAATACCCTGATTGATTTCAGTTCTAAACAGACCCATTACCCCTTGGTCTGCAATGGCCTCTTCAACGTGGATTTCCAGTCTTCATTTAGGGACAAGAACTAAGGAGACACGTGCTCAGTAAGAGGAAGGGCGCAGAGCCAGATTTAAGGACACGCGTCCAGGATACGTGGGGAGCGTGTTTTCCTCCGCGACCTGACAGCCTTGTGGCTGCAGACCAGCCTGGGTGGCTTCACGGGCGCGAGCTTGCCCCGCTCTTTAAAGAGCTTTAAGGCTTCTGAACACTCCTCCCTCTCTGGTTCCTGAGGATGGAATGTGCCAGGTCCTGAAGGTCTCTGAACTCCTCAGTCTGATTTCTCCCAGGCCCTTGGCCGCTGCGTCACCACGATGCGGAGCTAAGAGCTCCCGAAGGCAGGGAAGCTGCGTGGCCCCGCGGCCGCGAGGCGGAGCAGGTGCCTGAAGCCCGGCCGTGATGCTAGAGGGAGCCAGCCTTGCCCGCGCGAAGCTCTCTTAGAGGTCTGCAGTGTGCACGCGGGGTGCGGAGAGGGGGCGTCAGAGGCGTTTGAGGCTCGGTGCTGGAGTGAGGCACCCTCACACCGCGATCAGCTCACAGACAATCCCACACAGGGTTCAGAAACACCACACGGGGAGAGCGCTTCTTGCGTTTTGCACGGGTCTTTGTCTTCAGCATGAGGGAGCGTTTACAGGCCGTGTTGGGTCTGGTAGCACGTTCCTAGCCCTGCGTGCCCACCCAGTGGACATGAGCACGTTCCCACGGAAGGAAGCGTTCCTGGCTGAGAAGGGAGCCCCAGTTCCGCCTTCACCTGTGCTCTTCCCGCGGCCGGCGCCCAGCGCCTGCCCCACGTGCAGCCCCAGGGCACAGGTGGTTCTCTTCCCAGTGCCCTCTTCCTGCTCAGGGCCGGGTGAAACTCACCCACATCGCAGGTGAAGAACTCGGCCTCCAGATCAGGCGAATGTTCCAACTTCAGGAAATGCGGTGCAAACCTGGCCCTCAGCTCCAGCCCCCCCTTTTCATTCCCTGGAAGAGCAGGATGAGGGGGGCCCTGTGGGAAGGCCCCTCGGACTCTAAGAGTTGGACAGGGGAGAGACTTTGTAACTTCACGAGCACTTGGGAATTTGACCAATGCAGACCGCTCCCCAGGAGACATGCCCACTCCTGCAGCTCCGTTCCACACTTGGCACATTAAACACGTGGGGAAGACGTGGCCCTGGAAGCCTGTGTCTGCTTTCCAGGACAGAAGGCACTTCGGGGGGAGGACAGAGCTGACCATCTCTGTGAGATCGCGTCGGGCACTTCCCACCTCTGTCCTCCAGGCCCAGTGTCCTCCAGGCTTCCTGGGGGCACGGGAGCAGTGCAGACCAGGGATCTCCGGCACCCAGATCCCGGCTGGCCCTTTCCTTCACCCTCGGGGGGTGTCATCAGGGTGAGATGAGTGTCACTCGTGGGGCGGGCCGGTCCCCCTCCCTCTGCCCTCTGGGTGGGTCCACCTGGTCCGGCCAGTGTGGAGGCCGGTTCTAGAGCACGGGCAGGGGTGGCCTCCCCAGTGTCCCCCGAGGCCCTCCCACCCTTTGCTAGGGCTTATGGAGATGGGTCAAACCTGTGCACGTTTGTTTAGGGTGGGGTGAAGGGCGCAGGGACCCCTCAGCACAGACAGTCGGGTGCCGCCTCTTTCACCGTGTCTCCCACACTGCAGACCCAGCCCGGCTCTGGGGTCACACGGGCTGTACCCCACGGTCTGAGTACCACCTGAGCACCTGGCCAGGACTTGACTCCGAGGTGGGACAGCCCCAGCCCCCGCAAAGCCCCTTTGAGGGGAGATTTGTTTAGGGAATGTGTATTTTCTGCTGCTTTCTTTTTGAACCTATTTGCATTTTAAATAATTAAAACATTAAATCTGAAAAATTTATAAATGAGAGCTGCTAAGAGGAGCCTGCCTGGCAGACAATAGAAAAGAAATGATCACCCCGCTCAGTGTGCTTTCATGTCTGCTCTGTCACTCTCCCCGAGGTGCATCCCTGCCGCGGCCAGGACCCCCTGTGGCCCTCAGGGCACACGCACCACACGCAGACATCCACACGACATCCACACAACACGACACACAGACAACACAACAGCGCGCGGGCACACACACACACACACACACACACACACACACACAGACACTCCTGCCACCTCTCCTGCCCTCTGTCCCGGGACTCTCTGGGGAGGACTTGATCTCAGGGTGTAAGGAACCTGAAGAGGATCCCGCAGGTCTCAGCGTGGCCCCCGCCACCTCGCGCTTCCCACTGAGGGTTCCTGGGGGGGCCGCGCGGGAGTGACAGGCGCTGGGTCCGGCACGGCCCTGCCTGGTTGTAACAAGCGTCGGGACACCAGGAGCCACCGCAGCCGGGCTGGCCACACCATCCATCACGGCGCCGACAGCCGCCTTCCGTGTGTTTGTTCCACTCTGCATAATAAGTGATTGGATCAGGTTTAATTAGATATTGGGTAATCAATCATTGCCAACGAGGCAGCCCAGCCTGGGATCTAGATGCTGGAAGGGCAAAGGGAAAAAGAAAGCCCAGAAATCTCAGCTCGCGTGCAGAGGCGCCGAGCTCGGGAGCGCGCGCCATGGCGTGTGACAGGGAGCGGGCGGAGCAGCCCGTGTCACACCTGGGCGGAGGCTCCCAGACAGCGCCCCTGACGCTTTACTTTGGCTGCATAATTACTTTTCAATATAATATGATATGCAGACCCGAGGGAGTAGGGAAACGCAGTTAAATCACGCTCCGGCCCCTTCTCCTGCCGCCGTCCCCAGAAGCGACCAGACGTCGTCGTTCACTGCAGAGCCGCTCAGGGTGGAGTCTGACACCATGTCGGTGAGGGGGCCTTCTGGGGGCCCACCACGCAGTGCAGGGGCCTGAGGAGACCCTGGGTCTCCAGCTCTGGGACGCTCAGGCTTGTGTCAGGGGCCCCACGTCCACGGAGGTGGCTGACCTGACCTGTGGGTGACATTTCTTCATTTGGAAATAACAGGGTGCACACTGAATTCATCGTCCAGAGATCAAAGGTTATGTTTACTCTCGTGTGAATCGAATTACACAAAGGCAACGAGCTGTGTTGTGAACCCGGGGACCCTGAGTGTTCACTGAAGGGTCAGCAGGCGGGCCCTGGTGGTCCTCGCTAAGCACTGGGCTGGTGGTACCTCCAGGAGCTTCTTCGTGTCGTAAAATGGTAATGTCCACTCTGATGCTGGTTCCTTCTGCACAGGAGGAGTGGACTTCTACAGCTCCCGGAAGAGCAGACCTCTGGCATCCCTTGAGGCATGAAGTGGGGAAGCATCTCCCTCTTGCCTGCTGTCCTTTCCACATCATAGGTAGGAGCCTCCCTCACTGTAAGGCACCCACCCACTCAGCTGGAAAGAGGACAGCTGTGGGCATGTCGCAGGTGAATCAACAAGTCTTGATTTCGTAGAAGTTCCTGAGTGAGTGAGTAGATGGATGAATGATGGATAGACGGTGGATGGATGAATGGATGGATGAGTGGATGGATAGATGAGTGGATGGATGGATGAGTGGATGGATGGATATATGAGGGGATGGATGGGTGGTGGATGGGTGGATGGATGGATGGATAGGTGGACGGATGGATGGGTGGATGGATGGATGAATAGATGGATGGGTGGTAGATGGGTGGATGGAAGGATGAGTGGATGGATGAGTGGATGGATGGGTGGTAGCTGGGTGGATGGATGGATATATGAGTGGATGGATGGATGGATAGGTGGATGGATGGATGGGTGGTGGATGGATGGATGAGTGGATGGGTGGATGGATGGATAAGTGGATGAGTATTTGGGTGGATGAGTAGATGTGGTTGTGTATGTGGGTAGATGGATGAGTAGATGCATGGATGGGTAGATGGATAGACAGTAGATGGGTGAGTGAATGGTTGGATGGTGGGTGCATAGGTCCATGAGTAGATGGGTGGGTGGGTAGATGGATGGTGGGTGCATGGGTGGGTAGATGAATAAGTAGAGGGGTGGATGGGTTGCTGGGTGGATGGATGGAAGGATGCTGCTGGTCTGGTGGGGGTTTGTTTCCATGTCCTTGCACAAGGCATTGCTGGCCATGGAGTGATGCTTCAGCTAACAGGTAGCCAGTGACTAAAGTTGTGTCAGTGAGGACGGGCGGTGGTGTTACCCACGCAAGTACCCTCTCCCATCACTTCTGGCAAAAGGGGAAAACAAGCCCCCTTTGTTTAAGTAACCAGCTGAAATACTATAATTTTAGAATTTCTGTTTTTTATATTTCAGATTAACCACTGCACGGAAGAAGGCCTGGCTCTGTTCCACACTTGGACACAAAGCACATGGTGGTGGCGACACCTGCCGCTTTCACCTCGGAGTCTGATGGTCCGGGGGCCACGCGGGGGCCACGCGCGCTCCTCGGGGAGGTTGGCTCCTCGCCCGACTTGGAGTGCGCGTGCTCCCCCCATGACACCTCCCCACACCCACTCCCTCTCCTGCAGCCTCGGTGCCTCCGCTCCCTGTCCTCCTCTAGGCCCTCACTCTGCAGCCTTTGCTCCACGAGGGGCCCTGGATGCTCGTTTCTCAGCAGCCTGCCATCTTCCCCTGTGCAGGAAAGATGACTTATAAATGGAGGTGCTTGGGAGTGTGTTTGGGTGACATGGTGAGGGTAGCCGCCTCCCACTATGTGAAGAGAAGGGTGCACAGGGGGTGTGCGGGGTGCACGGGGGTGTGTGCAGGGTGCACAGGGTGTGCAGGGTGCACGGGGTGTATGCAGGGTGCACGGGGGGTGTGCAGGGTGCACGGGGGGTGTGCAGGGTGCACGGGGTGTATGCAGGGTGCACGGGGGGTGTGCAGGGTGCACGGGGGGTGTGCAGGGTGCACGGGAGGTGTGCAGGGTGCACAGGGGGTTTGCAGGGTGCACGGGGGTGTGTGCAGTGCACGGGGATGTGTGCGGGGTGCACAGGGGTGTATGCAGGGTGCACGGGGGTGTGTGCAGGGTGCACGGGGGTGTGTGCAGTGCACGGGGATGTGTGCGGGGTGCACAGGGGTGTATGCAGGGTGCACGGGGGTGTGCAGGGTGCACGGGGGTGTGTGCAGGGTGCACGGGGGTGTGTGCAGTGCACGGGGATGTGTGCGGGGTGCACAGGGGTGTATGCAGGGTGCACGGTGCATGTGGCTTATCTGCTCTCCCCTGGAGGTGCTGGCTGGAGCCAGGTGAAGGACCAGCGGGGCCCCTGGCGGCGGGTCTGGCTGGGAAGAAGGGCCGTGAGGGGCAGGGGTGTGCCATGCAGAGCGCCCCCTCCTGGGCGATGTGGGAGCGGGCGGAGCCTGCGGGACCCGGCGGCGTTAGGTGGCGGTGAAGTGGGTGCCGCGGGGGTGCGGCCCGTCCCTCACGTGGAGGGCGGGCGGGCGGACGTGCCTTAAGGGGCAGGGAAGTACCCGGCTGGCAGTGTCCCCGGCCCGCTCACTTGTCTCCTGCGCGCCTTCTCGGCCGTGTGGATGAAGGATTTTTCCGTCTGTCTTCAGAGCTCGTTTCCCTTAAGCCCGGAGTAGCCCCGCGCCCCCCTCTCCGTTTTCAAAGGCTGGATGTCTTTTTTCTCCTGTGCCGTTAATGAGGAAGGGCTGGATCTCCGAGGATGCATCTGTTTTCCAGGGAATCACCCGGTCCCAGCATATCCGCTCCTGCACAGTCCCTGGCAGTTTAGCCTTTTGTTTCTTTCACTGTGTTCTGTATTTAACGGGAAGAGACAGAGTGGAAAGAAACTGAGCTGGGGGGGGGGGGTGGTGGTGGTGGAATTGCACTTGGCTCCCACCTTGACTTTGCAGAGAGGCTGGATTTCGAGGTCTCCTGAGCGGCCTCTCCTCCTCGCCTGCCTCAGACTCCACCCTCTAATCCCAGGATGTGACCCGCTGTGATGAGGTGATGTTCGGCTTGTTAAGGGAAAGAGCCCTAAATCGGGGTGAGTGCCGAGATTAAATGGAGATTGAGAAGGTCGGCAGTTTAGGACAAAGAATAGAGCCACACGCGCACCTGCAGGGCCCCCGCCTTGGTTTGAAAAGGCCAGAAGATTTATAAGCTGAGGGGTTCTTTGCACCCACAGCTGAGTCTTCTCTTGGAAGATGACTTCTCACGTAACTTGTTCTTCTAGAAGGCGTGGGTCCCACCGGGGGTGGGGGGGCACGACAGACCCTCCCCTTGGCAGAGCTGAGGGCTGGGGGCCTGATGGGGGCTCCTGCTCCAAGGCAGACCCCGGGGATTTGAGACGGACCCCAGGGGAGGGGCATCTGGGTGGCTCAGCCCACACGCCAGCCGTCAGGAGGCCCACCCTGGTTTTCCCTTGAGCCGCGGTCCTGAGACCAGCCTGGAGACGAGGACTCAGGTCTCCCCACCCAGGGCGGGAGCAGCAAGCCAGGCACGACCCACGTGGAAAGAGAAGCTGGGGGCCCGGGCTCAGAACAAGGGCAGACGGGCACAGAGGCAGGGCTGCGGGAGCCAGTGGGGTCTCGGGCCGCCCGGGGGGCAGGTGTGACTCTCCGCCTGCAGGTGTCGGTGCCTGGTGAGCCCCCTGCCCACGGAGCCCCTTCCAGGGAGAGGCGGAAATGTTCGTCCCTATCACACCCTGGAAGACACAGAGCCGGTCCTGCCCCTTGGCGGGCCCCGAGGGAAGGCGCAGGGCGCTCTCCCCTGCTGGGCACCGGCCGCCACTCAGCGCTGGCACGCCGTGGAGCCACCACCCCAGGGAGGGGCCGGCCCTTCAGGGCCCAGGGGCCGTGGTGGCTCCCGAAGGGTAGATGAGGACCCTGTGGCCGCAGATAGACCCGCACAGGGGTCGGCTTCTCCAAGTGAAGGAAAGCACCCACGGCGATGGGAGCAGGAGGCTCTGGCGCCCAGTGGGGCGGCGGAGGCTACAAGCGCCAGGGTCTCCCCAGAGAGGCCTCAACCAGGAGGGGGGAGAGGTGCTGGCCCCCCGGGCCGCTGCCCGCCTTGTGATGCGCTGCTGGGGGAGGCCCTCTGCGCACCCGCCTGCCCGGGGCGTCCGGGGCCCTGCGCTCGCGGGCGGGTTCGGGTCGGGCAGCAGTGATTGCTTCATGCACCGTAATGACAAAGGCGTCAGTGAGGCGGTGCCGGGGACGCACAGGGCCCGTGAGGGGTCTCCTGCTGCGATGGTGGTGTCGTGCGCTGGGAACCATCGCGCGGGGAGTGTCGCTGGCTCCCGCCGCTGCCGCCGGAACCTCCGTTTCTTGTTTAGCTCCCACCTGCTGGGAGGCCGTGGAGAGCAGAGTCAGAGTGTGGGACCCGCTTCAGCCCTTCCCAGCTTACTTGGGAAGGACTGATGGAATCTTTGGGGTGCTGGGTCCCCATTAGGGAGCTGACAGCACGTCGACCCAGGAGGTTTGAGCTCTGCCCCAGCCAGGGCCAGAGAAGGCTGAGCAAGTGGTGTGCAACCTTCAGCCTTTAGGGGAGCATTTCACGGTGGTCCCAGGCTCACGGGCCACTCAGGTGGCTACAATGGAGGAGTGGACGGAGGCGTGGATGGAGGCGTGGGCTTCCCTCCAGGCTGGGGACCTGTGATCTGTGAAGCCACCCGCCCCACACACAGGCACAATCTGAGGCAGAGCCTGGGGCTTTGCAGGGCCGTGTGTGGGGGTCACTTTGGTGGCAGTGGGGACATCACCCTCTTGCATCCTTGATGGAAAACCTCTGGCTCTTGGCGGCAGAACGGACGTTTCACTGCAGCCTGGACGGAGGAAACAACAAGGATCTGAACCACCACATTTGTCAAATCACGGAGTTTTGTTTTATCATCTCAGAAAAGTTTGGATCTAGGCCCAAAAAATAATTTTAAGAAGTGTAAACTGGGAACGTGCCTCCTTCTAAACATGTGTGTCTGTTTCCATCTCAGAGCTGCTAGGTGACAACAGAAGGGTGTCACCAGGGAAGGTGGGCAGGAGTTCCTGCTCCTGGGCTCGCCGATCTAGCGCTGGCTTGGGGACAGTAAAGTCCTCGTAAACATCACCGCCCCAGCTGGTGTTCTTATTCACACACACACACCTTCCTCCCAACAGCTACGGATCATACAAATTAATACACCTGAAACGGCCACAAGCGCAGCCCAGCCCGTGCGGTCTTTGTCCGAAAACCTCGATGGTGACCTCATTATTCTTCCAAATCCACAACTAAGGGAGATAAATGCCTCTCGGTAGTTACGCACATGTATGTAACATATATAGTACATGTACACTGTATATAGTGCCGGTTAACTTCTGTGTCAATTTGCCTGGGCTAAGAGATGCCCAGAGAGCTGGCGAAACGTGACGTCTGGGCGTGTCTGCGGCTGTTTCTGGAAGACGTGAGCGTTCAGATGGGTGGACTGAGTCCGGATCACCCTCACCAGTGTGCGGCCTCATCCAATCCGCGGAAGCCTGAGAGGAGCACAGCAGGGGAGGAGGGTGACGCGCTCGTGCCTGAGCCCAGACGTGATCTCCCCCGCCCACCGACGTCAGAGCGCCTGGTCCTCAGGCCTTCAGACTCGGAGGTTGGACTCACACCAGCTGCCCTCTGGCTCTCTGGCCTGTGGGCTCAGAAGGAGCCACCCAACCTGCTCTCCTGGGGCTCCGGCTTGCAGGGGGCAGAGGGTAAAACTTCTCAGCCTCCGTCACTGTGTGGACCAGTTTCTAGACTGCATCTTGTCATAGGTATATTGGTTCTGTTTCTCTGGAGAACCCTAATACGTGTGTGTGTGTGTGTGTGTGTGTGTGTGTGTGTGTGTGATCTTCCTTGACTTAGAATGAGGTTATGTCCTGATAAACCCATCACAAGTTGAAAATGTCATTAAGTTGAAAAGCAGTGAATACACCCGAACATCACAGCTTGGCCCCGTCTACCTTAAACGTGCTCAGAGCGCCTATATGAGCCGACCGTGGGGCAAAATCTTCCAACACGGAGCCTGTTTTATCGAGGAGTGTTGACTGGCTCATATAATCGACTGACTGCAGCACTGGACACGGGAAACGGAAAGATGCTCAGTCATTACCCCGATCTCGGGGCTGACCAGGGCAGCGTGCACCCGCAGCCCAGCACCGTGAGAGAGCAGCGTTCCGCACGTCATTAGCCCAGGAAAAGACGAAAGACTCAAAATTCGGAATATGGCTTCTACTGAGTGAATATCACTTTCACACCATCGTGAAGTCAAAAAATTGTCCAAGTCCAACCACGGGAAGTTGGGGACCGCCTGTCCATGTGTGCGTGTTTAGTCCCAGAGCTTAGTATTTAAATTAATCTATGATAAACCTTTTTAAAATAAGATTAAATTTTTTTTAATTAACTTTTTTGAGTTAACTGCAGATTTGCATGTAGTTTTGAGAATTAACAGAGATCCCGTATACCTTTCACCACGTTTTCCCCAATGGTAACATCTTGTTTAACTGAAGAACAACATCTTTAGGTAATCAACATTGTGACCTTTCCCGGGGCTTATTCAGATCTCACAGTTTTACCTATACTAGGGGTGTGTGTGTGTGTGTGTGTGTATGTTTCAGTCCTAGGTGGATTTATCACACTCGTAGTGCAATTATGATCACCACCAGCACAGTCTGGACACAAAACTGTAGCCTCACAAGTGTCCCTAGGGCTAACATCACCACGGTCACGCCCTCCCTTCCCCTCCTTCTCCACCCCGACAGCCACTAAAATCCTCTCCGTCTTTCTCTCTGTTTCTTTCTCCTTCTTTCTTTCTTCTTTCTTTTTCTTTCTTTCTTTCTCCTTTCTTTCTCTTTCTTTCTTTCTTTCTTTCTTTCTTTCTTTCTTTCTTTCTTTCTCTTTCTCTCTTTCTCTCTTTCTTTCTCCTTCTTCTTTCTCTTTCTTTCTTTCTTTCTTTCTTTCTTTCTTTCTTTTTCTCTCTCTCTCTCTCTTTCTTTCTTTCTTTCTTTCTTTCTTTCTTTCTTTCTTTCTTTCTTCTTTCCTTCTTTCTTTCTTTCTTCCTCTCTTGTCATTTTAAGCATTGTCTAAAGTGGAGTCATGCCGTACGCGTTGAAATGGGCTTTTTTCACTCTGCGTGACGATCTGGAGGTCCATCCCGGTTTCCGCCAACATCAAGGAGCCCAGGGTGGGAAGGCACCTCAGCATATTAACATCCACGTGATAAAGAACCTGCCCGCTACTTGGTGCTTGGAGATGCTACAGATAAAGCCGCTGTGAACATGCACACACACGTTCTTTGTGAACATCCCCGCCCTTCCTCTGTGGCGAGTGCCCGAGAGTGCGCGTGCCGGGCCCCGGGGTGTGCCTCCGGCAGGGACCCACCAGATGCTCCTCCAGAGCCCCCGCACCTTCCCCTCCCCCACCAACACGGCAGCCAACCTGCTTCTCCAGACCCGCGTCAGCATTCGGTGCTGCCACTGCTTTTGATTTGACGAACCGCATTTAACATTAAAAGTCATCTGGAAAAGTAAAACCTGTGCCTATCTGGAAATGCGGACCTCTAATTCTAAACTGAGGTTCCCAATAGTCAGTGATTGTCTGCAATTAGCTAAACAGTAGGTCACCCTCAAGGCGGTGGTGGGGGGGTGGGGCGCGAGCGGGGGAGGCGCGAACCAGTGTTGGCTTCTAGAAGAAAAGAGACCCTACAACTGAATTTTCACTTTCCGTTTATTTTTGATGTTTCCTTCCCGAGAGGAAGCCCCGGGTTGGACTTGGGGGCCTCTCTGCTTCGGTGGCTGCTCCCCCCCAGGCCTCGCATGCCCTCAGGATGCTCCTGGCCAGGTGTCCCCATACTCACCTGGGAGTGGGGGGAGGCGCGACATCTGAAGGCCGCAACCCCCAGGGGTGCCCGTGGTGGATTTACTCACAGCCGTGGGACATTGAAACCCGCAGGAATGGAAACCACTTTGATGGAGAAATAGGTCCCAGAGGCACAGAGCAAGCCCCGCCCACCTCACCCTGCCAGGCGGAGGGTGGCCTGGGGTTTAGAGAACGGGGGCCCTGCGTACTCCCCGGACCCCTGAAGTTTCTAAACAGTGTTTTGAAGCCCAGTTTGGAGGTGTCCAAGGAGTCGCCTGTCCTCAGCCCACTGCTGGTTGGGCAGTGGGTATGCAAGTGTCTGGGACGGCTGTGGGTTAGTGCCACGGGGGGAAGGTGACCTCGAAGGCCCTTTACAGCCCCGTTCAAGTGTCTTCAGATCTTCTGGTTAGATCCAATCGATGGACCTAGAAATGGGTCCAAGAACAGACCCTCAGCACAAATCCACAAACTGAATTTTTTTTGTAAAACCCAGGCCTCCCCTGTTTGGCAGTCACATTAGAGGGAGTGGAGGCCGGCTCCCGGTGCCATGACGAGGCCGGCGGGGCGGGGCAGGGGTGCGGTTTCTGCCTCCTCCCTGTTGGCCCCTGGGCAGCGGGAGGCGGCGGGCGTGCAGAGAGGCCACGGCCACTGTTTGATCAGGGATGAATCTACCGAGGTGACAACATCTTGCTCTGCCTGCCTTTCAGGGCCGCTCATTAAAAATGAAGCAGAGCACAAAGAGGCCCAGAAGGCCCGCGTTCTCTCCAGATACGAGAGACACACGTTCGCGACTTGTCACGAGCAATATCCATTTGTGTTTACTCTGCAGACCCGCTGAGTGGCCTTCCGGCCCGAGCGAGGACGCCACACTGAAGACAATCAGAGGGCCTTTGAGGACCTCTCGGGCGGGGGAGGCGGTGGGACGACACCGCCCTCTGGTCCCCGGGGAAGGGCTGCCCCTCAGGGGGTCTGCTCTGAGCATCCTTGGAAAAGAAGTGGGAGCCTGGTGCAACGTGATGGGGGCCTCGGTTCTGCGTTGGGGTTTTTTGCTTTTAATAATAGATTGATGTGAGCAGCTTGCACACGCCAAACAAATTCTCTACACAAAAAGTCAGCTGTCGGAACGAGGCGCGTCCGTCCTGCGAGGGCACTCAGGGAGAACGTCCCCGCCTGCCGTGTGGCTCCGGGAAGGGAGGCCCCCCTGCCCGTCTCATGAGTGTTTAGTGTGGAGCATTTCTGCAGCTTGCGGGAACAGCCGCTGCGGGGCCGCCGTGTCGTGTCCTACGCGGCTTTTCAAGGGGGTGGTGGGAGGGACCACGATCCGTAGGAACTTCTGCGCAGGGTTGGCCTTGAATGCAGGAGCCCAAGAGCAGCCTCTCGCTGGCGCTAGACCAGCTCTTCCTGTGCGTTATTCTTCCCTATCCTTGTGCTGGAAGAGGAGAAACTGTCATGGGTTGTATTTTGATTTATCCCTTTGCTCCGTGTTTTCCAACGAGCAAGGCTGCTTTGCCCACCCTTCCAAGTGCAGCCTCAGAAAACTGCCACCACCACGTATGGACATAACTGAGCCCCAGGGGCTCTGAAAACGGCCGTCGGGGGTTGAGGTGTGGAGACCCGACCTGAGAGGCCATGTCCACCCCTGACCTCAGCACCTGCCCCGAGCACCGCACCACGCTCGGTCCTGGTGAGTCTCAGGGGGGCCGGCCCATGTGTTTACTGGTCCTTGAACACTCACAAGGACAGCAGAGGGAAACACGGGAACCGGTGAGGACTTGCCCCTGGATGCAACGGGCTTTACGGCGCAGAGACAAGATTGTACCTTCCCCACCCCCCACCCCTCGAGCCACCACTTAGAGGGAAGGAAAGCTCTGGGGTCAGCCCCGAAGGTTGAGGTAGAAAGGTACAAAGACGTGTGTAGGCAGGTGATCAGCTAGGACAGGTGGGGGTGATTTTAAATATCCTCTACTGATGGGGAGAGCGGACGGACGGAGCGGCCCCCTTGTCCGGAGGTTCTCCGGTGTGTTTGGGCCCCGGGTTCCTGAAGAGCCCTGCCCCCCACACACTCGGGCATCTCCTATCAGGCTGCCTGGGCGCTGTTGACATGCACTGACCTTTGAGAACCTTGATTCGGTTTTAGAACTCATTTTCAGATGATGAGACGGGTCCTGGGAGAGTCGACAGGACTTGGCCCAGGGCTTTCCGTCCTGGCAGGAGGGAGATGTCTGTGTCCCCACAGCCAAGCTACATCAACACCCAGCACCCCATATGGACATAACTGAGCCCCAGTGGGCTGAAATAGAAACTCCTCACATCTTCACATCCCTAAGCTTTGGGTCCTTTTAAAAATTCTTGCTTTTCTCGTTTTGTGTTCCTTTCTTTCTTCCTTTTTGCAGACACAGTGGGCATCCCTGGGTGCTCTACTAGGAAGGCTGGACTCCAGTATGGAGGCCACCTGGAATTTCCCTGGCTGGACGGGATGTGGGACGAGGGGCGCCCAGGACCCCCAAATACTGTGTCTCTCCAGAACTCGGCCATGTTCAGGCCTTCGACCAGCCCCTTCCTCGCTCTGCAGGGGCTTCTGCCTGCATCTGGCAGAAGAGCATGCCCTGCACGGGCACCTGATTTCACAAAGGAGGTCTCGGGTGATTTTCCTCTCCCTTCCTGGCTCACGGCGGCCGGAGCTGTGTCCTGGGGGCACCTGTGCTCGGCAGGAAAGACCCCGCCATCCATCCAGGCCGGAGGGGGGACAGTGGTGCTGCTCGCCCGTTCTCTTCCTGCAGGGACCATCAGTGACCTTGCGGGCAGTGCGTGGCTGTCCTGGACCCTGAGAAATACCCAGGCTGCCTCCTAGAAGCGGACCAGGGCCCTGGGCGCACGTCGCACGCTTCTGCGGGGTGTGACCGTCCCACGGAGGCGCCTGAGTCCTGCTGTGGCCGTGGCCTTCATCTCAGGCAGGTCTCTGGCCCCCACGCGGCCTGCACCTGGACTCACCTTAGAGTGTGGGGAGCTGTCGGCCCTAGACCAAGGGTGCCGGACCTTGGCTGGTCAGCGAGATGCCCTCCATGGGCGTTCAGGTCTGTCTGCCTGCAGTCCCCCCGCCCCACAAAGCTGCCCGCAGCCTGCAGCAAGCAAGCCTGTTTTGGGTGTGGCGGGTGGGGGGGGTTCTCCCAAACGGGGGGCGGGGGGCATTGTCCGTGACTTTTGCCGTTAAAAGCAGGTGGCCGCGCATCGAAGACGCCTGACCTTCCCTTCCGCGTGTGCGCCCTCCCGGACTGGACCTGAGCAGTTTGTGATGGAAACGCAAGCCTCTTGGGCTATTCGACCTTGTTTTGGAGGATTTGAATTGGCCTGGGATGAGTCTGTACCTTCCCTCCACGCGATGCCCTCTCTCCCAGGGTTGGAACTCGAGTTGAAGAAGGTGGAAGACAGCTACATCTGGAGTTTTGGAGTTGGTTGGGTGTATAAAATACTGACTTTCAACGAGAAGACAGTCTTCTGGCGGGGAGGAGTCTAGGACAGGCGAAGAATTTCTCATTAAAATGGTGACTTTAAAAAGCAAGTGGCTGAGAGGCCCCAGGAGGAAGCTCAGGAGCTGGGGAAGCGCGCCTCCTGGCCGACCTCACCGGGTAAGACAAAGGTGTCAGGTCTTCCTCATGGAAAGGGAGGCCTTAAGCTTCCGTGCTCGGTGACCTAGAATGGCTCATTTACTCTCTTTCAAACAAAACCTTCCAGGAATTGGTCCAGGGATGACGTGTGGGGGCGTGATGTAGGTGAAAGTGCCCTGGAAGGAGATTTCCAGAAAGTGGGGGACAAGGACGGTCCCCCTGCAGAACCGGTGGGGGGATTTTCATCCTTCGGATCCGAGCTCGAGAAGACAATTCCAGCACGTCTGAAAATACGTCCACAGACTATCTCTATCTGTATTCATTTTAATGCTATTTTAACTATTTATTTGAAAATTGTTGACGTCTCTGGTGGAAACGCTTGTCCACGGAGGGCGCTTACTCCGGCTGATTCCCGTCCACGATCCGCCGTTCGTTTTGGTTTTATTCCCCGAGGCTGCGTTCACATGGCTGCAGCCCAGGGCTCTCTGTCCTTTCCCCGTGGCCTGGTCTGCACCAGGGACACACAGACACGCGCCTGCAAAACATGAGCGAGGAAACGTACAGCGGGCACGCACAGACACTTACTCTTCGGATTTACTTCTGGAGAAACGGTAGGGGTCACAGTCGATAACACCCCGTCCACTCTCAGAGGAGATGGACTGTACAGTCTGCAGAGCCCAGGTGGGCTCCGCAAGCCCAGAGCTGCGGGACGGATCCCTTGGGTCAGGGGCCTCCCCAGGGCTGCTGTCGATGCCCCCTGATCCAACGGGATGCACGTTAGCTGCTCGAATCAGCCTCGAGGGTCTGTTTCCACCTGATTATCTAGCACATCATAGGCTGGAAATCCTGGTGGATAATTTGAAAAGAAAAAGAAATCTACACTTTTGTCAAAACAGAGCTGAGAGAAGCCTGGAGTGGCAAATGGAGATACACACAGGTGTACGTTTCCATCTGAATGTGTAGCCAGGACCAAACACCACCACATCCAAGTATGTAAGCTTCGAGGTTTGTGAAAATATCGTCAGCACATTCCTGTTTCTGTGTCCACACGCAGCAGGGCTGTCCTCGCCTGTGCAGATGGTTTTACACGTTTGGAATCATATGGTACGTTCCTTACTTCTCAAAATCGCCTCCTGCCATCCTGCTGCCTCTTGAAACGCCGTCCTTGTCCTTTCCATCAGCTGCCTAGTATCTCCCCATGTGACCGCTGCCGCAGGGGTCCCGGCACACTCCGGGCTCCTGAGTCATGACATTGTCCCGGCCCATGGGCAAGCCTACTGCCTGCCTGGCAGCCCCTGCGTTTTCATCTCTCCTTCCCTCCAGGGCGACCCTCTCTCCCCTTCACGCCACCTCTGTTCCTGCCCTGCCGTCATCTTTTCATTCTCTTAACGGGTCCTAAAACGGGTTGAAGAGTTCGTTGCTAGGTAAACCTGCATGGTGACTAGTCCTCATTGGTAAAGGTGGTGAGTTGTTTTCGTCCTTACGGAAAAGTAGATTAGACACGTAACCTAGCTGTCCCCGTGCGTGGACTGGGCGGGGCTGCCGGCGGTCTGCAGTAGATCGCGGCCCCACGGCACCTATTTCTACACGAAGGACCTCATGGCAAAATGGGGCGCAGAGGGACTGGACGTGCTTCTGCATCTCACCTCCAGGGGCCTCGAGCAAACGACGCTGGAGTCCTGCCCGCTGCATCTTTGAGGCCTTCTTTCCGGGAGCCTCCACAGCAGCGCAGTGAATCTACGTGAGAAAGACACTCCCTGTGCTTCCCGCCAATCCGCTCACAACCCAGGCAGCTGCTGGGGTCCAGTCCCAGACCCACCCGAGAGGCAGCAGGAAACTTCACGTAAGCCGCTCTGGGCTCAGCAGCAAAGGCAGATGCGGTCCCTTTGCTGCTCCTTTTACTTTTAAGAAGCGTAGGTAAAGTCCCACATCCGCACATGCAAATTTCCTGCTAAAAATGGACCTCCGTAATTATATGTTAAATATGATTCAAATCTGCAGGGAACTGGGACTCAATAAGCATGAAAAAATTAATGAAAAGCTTAATTATTCTAATAATACCATTAAAATCTAATAAAGGAAGAAAAAAGATTTCATTCCATTTGATCTGAGGCGTCTAATATCTTTCTCCCCTCGTCAGCAGGACTGTAATTAATTTAGAGTTGGATTTTCAGAAAAGCTAAATTGTGTGCTACAGTCCTTAAAAATTTTCAGAGAACAGGAAATGGGAGTATGACATAAAGCACATGACATGACAGCAGAGGACGGCAGCTCTATCCCGTGGAATTCATTTTAAGGGCTGTCCTTTTCAGGAGCTCCAATCTTCTTTATTTCTTTTCATTATTTATGACGCTTCCAGCTGCTCGGATTCCCTCCTTAGCCCCCAGAGCTGCACAGCGTCAAGGTGTTTAAAGCTCAAGATATGAACTCAGTTAACAGTAGTGGAGAAGCCTGGGATGCTCTGGGCCCCTCACGCCACCCCCCACACATACGCCAGGAAGCTCACACCCCAAACCGTCCAGGCCGATGCTCCCAACCTACTTTTTTGATGAAAGGAGTATATTTATTTATTTTTAATTTAATTTTTATTTTATATGGGGGTATCGTGGATTTACAAAGCCGTGTTAGTTTTAGGTGTACAGCAAAGGTGTGTATGTATCCATTCTTTTTCGGATTCTTTTCCCATACAGGGTATTACAGAGTATTTTTTAAAATTCATTTGTTTAGGCTGCGCTGGGTGTTAGTTGTGGCACATGGGATCTTCACTGGGGCATGCAGGATCTTTAGTTGCAGCATGTGAACTCTTAGTTGCGGCACGTGGGATCTAATTCCCTGCCCAGGGATCGAACCTGGGTCCCCTATATTGGGCGTGTGGAGTCTCACCCACTGGACCACCAGGGACGTGCCTATCACAGAGCACTGAGTAGAGTTTGCTTGCTATACGGGAGGTCCTTGGCGGTTTTCTATCTTATATCCGGTAGTATGTGTCCATTAATCCCAACCTCTTAGGAGCATATTTCTTTGTCCGTCAAATGTCCCTGGTGAGACAAGCCGCTCCCACAGCCCGAGATGCGGGTCACGGTGTCAGGAGGACAGGAATCCCAATCTTGACCCCACAGAGGCGACTTGATGGGAAACGGTCCTTTTTTCCACAATAATCCCCATTTGCTGTGTCATCTCTCTGTAACCAATGAGGACTCCGAGGTTTATTTTTCCCACAAACATCTACACACACTACACAGCAGATTCCTTCTTGGCCCCTGGGGAAGTCAAACCTACACGAGCATCAGAAGAGTTAAGTGCACAGTTAGATGCTGTTCCTATGGAAACCTGAATGCTCCTTCTTCACTCCCACAGATTGTCAGGGGCCTATCGGATTTATTGTGCCTTTGCTTTTAGTGGGAACGGTAAGTGGTCACTACGTCCTGTCCTGGGTCTGAATTCTTGCTGGGGAGACTCTCTCCAGCCAGCTTTCAGTTCAGTCTGCGGGCCCTTTGCTCGAGTCGCGCTGCCCGGAGAGTCCACCCTTTGTTCCCACCCGGCACTGCCAGGTGTAAACTCAGGGCCAGAAGAAGAGACACACGTGGCGGTGGCCGCTCACCTGGGGCTGACCAGCCCGATGTGGTTTGCAGGGTACATGGAGGTTCCTGCCTCCTAGGAAGTACCAGCCCTCCTGGACTCTCAGCCCCTCTGAGAAGGGCCCGGAGCACGGCTCTGCTGGTCCAGGGGCCGCGGCCTCGTGCCCTGCACCGGGAGAGGCCCTCTGTGCCTCATGTGGTGGCCGGAGACTAGGGCCGGTGCCTCTCCGTCAAGGACGTCGTGGGATCCTTAGTGAGTCAGATCTAGAACACAACCCAGAGACGCTCACATAGAAACACCTCCTTTACCAGGAGGGCATACAAGTGTCAGAAGGCTGCCAGCTGGGGGACTTGTTAAGAGGTTGTGGGCATCCAGGGTTGAGAACCCCTGTCCGAACAAAATCACCATGGTTTCAAATAGTCTTATAAAAAAAGGGAAATGATTGAACCATCATGTTTTCCCATCTTAAAATTCTTAATTCCTGAAGTCCTAATGTTTTCCTTTGTACACTTTTGCTACAGATTCTGTAACCCTCATATTGCATATTGGGAACTCAATATTGAAATCTCCTTGCATTAAGTCAACATAACTTTAAAAGAATGCCCGTCTCTAGGTGTTTGTGCGTGTGGGCACGTACATGTGTACACGTGTACATACACACGTATTCAAAGCTTGGAACTATATTCAATATCCTGTGATAAACCAGAATAGAAAATAATATGAAAAAGAATATATATACATACATATAACTGAGTCACTTTGCTGTACAGCAGTGATTAACACATTATAATTCAACTATACTTCAATAAAAAATAAATTAAAAAAAAAGCTGGCTCTTAATGACAGGTTCTGACATATCACATTGGTTGTTTGGGGAAAAAGGAATGGGAAAACCAGGTCAGGGATTCTGGCAAATGACGTGGACATTTGGGGTTTGGGAAAGTACTCAGAGACATTTGCCACGTCCCTTTCCCCTGTATCCCTGAAGCCATGAGCATCTTAAGGAAACGTGGGCGTATGTTTGGAACTGATTTATACATAAGTCATCAGCCTATTTGGGAAGAGATATTGATGCGTTGGAAGCCTCTTCAACTCCTTGCCATGTCTTTAGCTTTGGAAAAAGAAGGCTGTAACTGAAAAGGAAATGGCACCCAGACCTGGGAAGATAGCCGAAGCGCTCACTCACCGAGTGTGCTTGACTTAGTCCGTGAAGATTCACCCGCCAACCCACGCACTCTAGACGTGGACTCTTCCAAGAGTTTATGTAATGTGGTGATAAATGGCTTTGTCAAGTACCTTTAAGAGAATCACTCATGTAGACTATTAGAGAAACAGAACAAATCTGGTACTTTCTTTTTCTTTTGAAACAGTTTATTTTGTGAGATAAGCAGTATAATATCAAAATTCTCCCCCCTCTCTTTTTTAAAACGATCCCTTTTGCCTTTTCACTGAGATTTTAGGTAGAACAAACACCAGAAGTTGCATATTTTCTGCTGGAGTCCAGTGCTTTCACTGGAGTCCACATGAGGCATCTGCTCTGCTTGGACCTTGACCAAGGGTGAGGTTTCACAGTTTCAGTTTGGAAGGTCGTCACTTACATTTTCTCCTTTTAATATACATGGAGTCAAGGGCAGTTGGCCTTTGAACACGTGTGGGCTTAGGGGGGCCAGTCAAAAACCCACCTGTGACTTTGCAGTGCCCTCCCGCCCCGGGCATCCCACACCCTCGGATTCCGCCATCCTTGGGCCGTGTGGTCCGTGCGTCTTACTACTGAGGAAACTCTGCGTGCAGGTGGACGCGGGCAGTTCAAACCGTGGTGTTCAAGGGTCAGCTGCATTTCCTTTTCCATTTCTCTTCTAGTGCGTGGCTTCCCCAGCCGTCCTGTAGGCGTATCCACCTTGTGAAAAAGTGAACGATTGGGAGGCCACCGTGGGCCCGTGGTCCACGGACAGCCTCTCGAATGTAGAAGCTCTTTGGGTGCCAACACACAGCTGGAGGAGGCTGTGTCTTAGCGAGCATCTCCTGGTCCACCAGCAGCTCTGAGGGGAGGGGCCGGGCTGCCAGTAGGCCTTCTCCAGACCCCGTCCACTTGGAGACCTCCAGCTCAGACACACCTCTGCCGGGGAGCACGCCCGGCCTGCTCACCAGCTGGTGAGGGCCGCTGGGCCAGGCAGAGGTCCTGCTTCTACCCCAGGAGCCGGGGAAGAATCATGTGTGCATGTGTTTTGCTCTTCTGGTGTTAAATGTCCACCAGTACAAACTGAAAGACTTCTAATAAAAAGTCAAGTGAAAAAAAAGGTAGAGGTGGGACCTGGCTGCGCTGTCCCGGTGGCACGTTTAGGAAGGAGGCTCCACCTCAGCTTGAAGGTGGGGCCTCACTCCGGCTCCCGATCACCGTCGGGACCCAACTCAGATGACCGTCGGGAGAAGCCTCTCCTTCCTCCGGGAGGAAGAGCCACGGCGCAGACACTGTGGAGCCCTGGGCACCTCGGGACACCTGTCCCTGGCCGTGGCTTCATCTGCAGGAGAAGCAGGTTGCTGTCGACTCCTCCCAGGTGGCCCATCTTGAGCCAACCTTGTTTACATCAAAGGACTAATGGACAAAAGAACAATTCCACCTCCGGCCACACAGCTCTGGGCCCGAGTTAATTTTTATGTATTTTGTTTTGTTTTTCCTGACTATGCTCTCTCTCTCTCTCTCTCTCTCACACACACATACACACACACACACACACACACACACACACACACGTCTCATGCATGTACGTGTACGGATACTTTCACTTAACATTGTGGCCTAAGTGTTTGCACTAAAATCTTTTCATACTACGAACACATCCTCTTTCAAAGAGTGGCCGTTTCCACGAGCGGCCAAGCCCACTGTCTGCATCCTTTTCCAGTGCTGGATATTTCAGTCCCCTGCCCGCCCTGGCCCCTTCTCCCTGCCCAGCCTCCGCGAGATCGTGGGAGGCCCCTGGGTCCCCTCTAGGGCGGGTGGGCCTCTCCCGCCAGCAGGCTGCACGGGAACAATCCCTACACGGACGGCACTCATCAGCCTGCTTTGTTTTCTCCCACACACGACTTCTAATTTTACTTCTTAGATTTTAATAAAAACAGACTTTTAAGTCAAAAAACCATCTTCCGCTGAATCAGACTCTGTACCTGCCTTAACGCTCGACCTTGGCAAACACCCCGTAGAGTCAGAGTCTGTGGCCAGCTTGCTGCCCGAGATCTCTGGCGCCTCAGCCCCCAAGTCCATTTGCATACGCGTTCCTTCAAAAACTTGGAAAGAATTCCCAGTTCTTGAAAGCAAACAGTCAGGCTGTGACATCACAGCTCCCACCCACATGCAAGGAAGGAAAACAGCAGCTGAGGTTCAGCTTTGGGAGCTTTCAGGTGGGTCCTCAGCTGAAGTGAGAGCCCGGTTTCCCCGGGGGAGGCGAACGTGAACCAGACGAGCTCTGCCTGGGCACTGAGCCCCCACCTCCTCCCCGACAATTCACAGAGGCCTTGGTCCACGAGCCAAGCTCTGTGTGCTGTGAAAGAATATGCTAGCAGGCAGGCCGAGCTCAGGCCAGCGTGACGAGGTGCCACAGGCTGGACGGCTCACGTAGCAGACGTTTACCTGTCTCCCGGTCAGGACTCCGGCCAGCCTGGCTCCTGGTGTGGGCTCCCTTCCTGGCCTGCAGACGGCTGCCTTCTCCCTGCGTCCTCACACGCCCTTTCCCCCGTGCGTGCCTGGGAGAGAGAGCTCGGGCGTCTCTTCTTCTCTCTTCATACACTTGTACTGAGAAATCATTGACTGCATCACTGTGTACACTGAAGGGGTAGAGCTTGGGAGTTTGATTTACATATACTGTGAAATGACTACAACAGCTTTGGGCAACAGCCATCTTCTCACATGGTTACAAGAAAAAGAAAAGAAAGAAGATGGAAAAATTTTCCTTGTAATGAGAACTCTTAGGATTTACCCTCTGAACAGCTTTCCTGTGTACGATCGAGGCAGGTGTGTTAACTGCAGTCACCGCATGTATGTCACGTCCCAGTCCTTATTTATCACCGGATGTTTGTACCTTTTGACCACTTTCCTCTGATTCCCGACCCCCAACCCCCTGCCTCTGGTAACCACAAATCTGACCTTTCTGTGAGGTTGTTTTCTTTTTTCTTTTTGGTTTTTTTTGGATTCCACATAATTGAGATCATATGGTATGTGTCTTTCTCCGTCTGACTTACTTCACTTAGTACGATGCCTTCGAGATCCATCCATGTTGTCAGAAGTGATAGTATTTCATGATTTTTTATGCCTGAATAAAATTCCACTCTCTCTCTTGTGTGTGCGTGTGTGCTTGTGTGTGTGTGTACGTGTCACCACTTCTTTATCCTATCCTTCATTGAAGGACACGTAGGTTGTTTTGGTATCTTATCTATTATAGCTAATGCTGCAGTGAACGTTGGGGTGCAGATACCTTTCCGAGTTAGTGTTTCTGTTTTCTTTGGATATATGCCCAGAAATAGAATTGCTGGGTCCTATGGTAGCTCTGTTTTCAATTTTTTGAGCGTCCTCCACACCGTTTCCCATCCTGGCTGCACCAATTTACATCCCCGCCCACAGCATACGAGGGCTCCCTTCTCCCCACACCCTCCAGATGTGGAGACGTAACATTGACCAATAACACTGATTGTTTCTTGGCGTTTTGATTATAGCCACCCTGACAGGTGTGAGCTGATATTTCACCGTGGTTTTGATCTGCATTTCCCCAGTGACTGGTGATATGGAGCAGCTTTTCGTGGGCCTCTCGGCCATCCGTCTGTCTTCTTTGGAGAAATGTCTGTTCAGGTCCTCTGCCCATTTTTAATTGGGTTGCTTGGTTTTTTGCTATTGAGCTGTATGAGTTCATCATATATTTTGGATAGTAGCTCCTTTTCAGATAGGTGGTTTGCCAATATTTCTTCCTATTCTGTAGGTTGTCTTTTCTGGCATTTCTTCTTACAGGGACATCACCCTTCGGGCCTCACTACTTTAGTTACTTCCTCAGAGGCCCTGTCACCAAATACAGCCGTGCTTGGGGGTAGGGTTCCCATATATGAATTCTGGGGAGACACCAACATACCATTCCTCGTATAGGTCTTAGTTATTTTTTATTTGGGGGCCTAAAAGATACTCGTTACTCTGGAGATAAAATAGAGGTTATGGAAATTCTCAGAAAGCAGTTTTGGTACTTTGCTTTTTGACTTCCTGGTACTAACGTTTGGTTAGGAATGTTCTGGACATGCCCTTTGCCCTGGATCATTACTTTAATGGCCGGTTTCTAGGACTGCGCATCTCCCTTCAAGAAGGGAACCCGCCCTGGGGGCAGAAACCGCGCTCCACACAGATGGTCTGGGAAACAGGTGCAGTACCAGGGGACTCACCCCAGCCCTGCAGCGCGCGTCGCCATGGGCAAGGGGACGCACAGGCTGCCTCCGAACTCAGAGGAAGCACAGCTATTTGTATTCGACCTCCACCAACTGTGACAAGAGGCACAGGTGCACAAGCGGCGCCAGTGCGCGGTTACAGAAACGCACTGGGTCCGATGGTGGACTCCCAGAGCCCAGCTGAGGATGCTGCACGGGCTCCCAGGCTGCACACACCATCCCGCCCCTACAACGGGGAGCGGGGAGGGAGCAGGTGGCCTGGACCTCACGGCAGCACAAGGACCAAACAGCGTCCAGGAGGCACGGTCCTCTCCCTCGGGTGGCTGAGGCCCGGGCACTGAGCCAGGGGAGACACTGAAACCACTCCTGGGCTGCAGATGGACCACGGACACCAGGAAAAAGCCTTGCAAGGCCCGGGGGTGAGGGGTGGCTCTGCAAAGGTACATCGGGGAGCCGCTTCAAAGTCAGCTGGTCAGGCGGCCACCACCTTCTCAAGGCCCAGGAGGGAGCACTCTACCCACGGAGAAGGAATTTGGTGGCAAACTCACCTAATTAGCCCAAATGAGCCTCCTGTGGTGGCAGCCCCGTCAGGGCCACCGGCACCATCGCCGAGCCCCATCCTTGCTCAGGAAGCAGGTCCTGTTAAAGCGGGACCAGAAGACCCCCCCGGGCTCCCTCCCCTGTCATGGGTGCCGACCTCTGCGGGGCCAGGGGCGCAGGCCCGAGGAGACGGGGATGCTGGCTGTGCCACGCTTTCCAGGCAAACGCAAGCTGCGTCGCACGCAGAGGGGACGGGAGCTGGGCCCTGCTCGCCCTGATGCCCGGCGTGTTCTCCGTTAGCACCGGAGAAATCCCAGATTCTCGGGGTGCACGGCATTTTGTCAGGAGCTTATGGGTCTTCAAACTCCATGTTTCCCTTTCAGCTGGATTCTGACGGGTTCCTGAAGTCAACAGAATAACGTGCACCAGTTTTAACTACGAAGGCCATGAATTTGGGGGAGAAAATAGATACCGTACGTCGAGCGAACATCATAAGAAGACGTAAAATGACGTGACGCTTGTGTCACCATGTGCCGAGGCCTCAGGAAACGAGGCGCCCGTGCATTTCAGCTGGTCACTCCCTCTGATCACTCCCGTTTCCAAAAGAGCTCTTGATGGCGTGTAAATGGGGAGAAAACACCTATGGAAAGTAAAGGGTATACATCTTCTTTGCACACGAGGCTTGAGAGACAGATGAACCTAAATTCTGGCCTCGGGGCGCCTGCTGTCCGTTACCAGCGAGACGAGGCCCTGCCCGTGGTCCCCAATGGAAAGTGTCCACGTGCCCTTCCTCACCCCCACTGTAGTGTGTAGGTCAGAGGTCACCAGCATCAAAACCAGGGACCGTCTCGGAATGCAGATTCCTGGGCCTATCCCCAGCCTTCTGAATCAGAACGTTTGGGGGTGGTGGCGCGCTTCGGAAGTTGATGTTTAATGAACTGTGAAGATGAGAGGGACAGTCTTGAAATTTTGAGAATTACTAGAGCACACCAAGGAGGCTGCTGCTTCCAGCTTTTCATCTCACTGGAGTGCACGAGATGGCATTTGCTCCGGAGAAGAGAGGAGACACCAAAAGAAGATACCCAAACTGAATCCCTAGTCCCATGACTTGGAGTTTGGTACTTCTTTTATGCAGGACCTTTGTACTTAAGGGACCTCTGTACCTCTGTGGTCCACTGTGAAACAGTGCCCTGGCTTGGTCAACATTCTTCCTTCTGAGGTTTCTGGGAATTGAGGTGTCACTTGGCATCACAGTGATACTGACGGCCCTCTGTTGGCCAAGGATTAAAACGTCCCCATGCTGAAAACTGAGTGGGAAGCACCTCCCAGTGGGATTAGATGCAGAGGCATGTCACTGGGGGTGTGGCCACACCTTCATTTAAGTCATTGACGAGGGTATTGACAGGAACAAGATGACATTGCCGCGGAGCCACCGTGGCTACAGTTCTGCAAATTCTCCCTATTCTGTCCTCTCGCAGGGGTGAATCTCTCTGACTGGGTCTTCAGCAGACAGACGTCTCTCCCTCTGGCTCATAAGGGTCGCACGAGAGACTTGGAGAACTTTTGCTCACGTCTGCGTGCGCTATTCCCACAGAAACCCCCTGCACACTCCAGAAGTGGCGAGGTGTCTGGCCACCTGGCTCCTGGGAAAGCACGTTCTCTCGGAAACATCCCTGCTGCCTGTGGACAGGCGGCTAGCGCTGACCAGGTCCCCGGACCCTGCAGCGGGCCCAGAGTGCTGCCAAGACTGACTGTGTCTTTGCAATTGGGGCGGCGGGGGGGACGTCGTGCTCGTCTCCAGCCGCTCTGGGTGTGTGCGCGTCCGTCCGCCTGTCCTGCAGCCTCACCCGGCGTAGCCCAGGGACCTCAGCTATTCACTGAGTGCAGGTTGGTGGAGCGCTGACTCCCCACTCTGTAGGGGGATAAAGACAGAAGCGCAGCTTTACACCAGTGAACAAACCAAAGCTGTGACCCTTGCCCTCAAGCATCTCACGGCCTAGATGAAGCCGGGGAGGTGCAGGGATTCCAAGCGCCCTTCAGAACCGGCTACCCCTGGGGGCGTCCAGCGGGTGGGACCGGGGGTTCCCTCCGCGGCGCAGCCCGTCACAGCGAGGAGGGTCCGGAAGGCGACGTGCCCGCAGCTGCCAGCACCTGCCGTTTGTCCCAGGTACGACCAGAAGCAAGAAAGCACGCGTTTCCACCCCATTTGAGGTGAAGTGTGGGGAACTGCTGTGCTGTCTGCAGGTGCCGGGGAGCCTGGGGGAGGGGCGGGAGAGGAACTTGGGGTGACGCCGCCCCACGGGGGAGCAGTATTCCTGGGCAGGAGGGCGAACGGCTTCATTACAGCGACGACAGGAGCAGTGGGGGGGCCACCGGGGAGCGGGCCCCTCCCTCCTTCCACGCCAGGACCTGCCCCCGCCTGCCTCCTGGTCCTGCCTCGGGTTCTAAACGTGAACAAAGAACAAGCCTCGGCTTTTCCTGCCTGTTTCAGGTCCTCCTGCTGTCCCAGCGTCCTGACACTGAGTTTGCACGTCTTATCCGTTCATCCCTGCACGTGTCCTCATCTGCCCGCGTCATCTTTCTGCCTTTCTTTGGGCTCCTTCCAGGTGAATGAGGCACTTAAGAATATACAACTGAGGCAAGCGTGGGGAACGCCTGATTCTATCTCGCTCACAGCTATTTTGACTTTAAAGATAAAAAGAATCTTCCTTTGAGGGACAGCGGCCAAGATGGTGGAGCAGGAAGACCCTGAGCGCACCTCCTCCCACAACTATTCACGGAGCAACTATCAATGAAAAAGAGCAGAACCTACCAGAAAAGATCTACACCTGAAGATATAAAGAAGGACCCGTAAGGGGCGGACTCGCGATGCAGTCAAAACCCACAAACGGGGGAGTAATTACATCGCAGAGGTTCCCCCCAAGGAGCGACCCCCCCGCAGGTGGGGCTCCCCAGCCTGGGGGTCCTCAGCCAGGACGACGAGCCCCCGGAACGCTGGGCTTTGAAGGCCAGTGGGGCTTACTTTCGGGAGAGCCAGAGGGCTGTGGAAATAGAGACGCCACTCCTAACGGGTGTGTACAGACTCTCTCCCACTCTGGGACCCAGGGCAGAAGCAGTGATGTGAAAGAAGCCTGGTCAGACCCCCTGCTGATCCTGGAGCGTCTCCTGGGGGGACAGGAGGCAACTGCAGGCCCCCTGGGGACCCCGGCACTGGCAGCGGCCGTTGGGGAGCTCCTTCTACCCTGTGGACACGGGAGTCGACACGGAATCCTCCCTTGCACCCACTCTGCCCACCAGTCTCGAGGAAACAGTGCTGGGTGCCTTAGGCCACACAATTAGCTGGGTGGGGCAGAGCCCCACCCCCACCACACAACCTGCCTTTAGACCCCCTGAGCCCTCAGCCACCGGAGGGTCCAGGACCTGGCCCCACAGACCACTGCACAGGCACTAGGCCTGGGAGCCCCCAGGGCCCTGCAGCCTGAGACCCCGGGACCCAGCGCCGCCCGCCGGTGGGCAGGCACCAGCCGCGGAATCCCTGGCCCCAGCCACCAGCAGGCCTGCTCTAGCCTCCGGACCAGCCCACCCGCCAGCGGGCAGACCCCAGCCCCAGGACAGGAAGCCGGCCGTGGCAGGACATGGCCCACCCACAAGCAGGCCGGCACCAGCTCTGGCACCTGGGAATGAGTGCTCCTCCTGTCATCTGGGAGGGTGCTCATATGTCCTCCCAGTCCATAGGCTGTAATTTCATACGCTTAACGGAGTTCAGGGTTTTGATGGTGGTGAAGTCCTGTTCACCACATTTTCCCTCTGATGGATCCTGGTTTGGGATCTCTTCGCCCAGCTACAGAGCCCAGAGGTTTTCTACTGTTTTTTTTTTTTATTTTTGATTCTGAAGTTGTATCATTTTACATTTTATATTCCAGTCTCTGATAAATTTTTAGGTAACATTTTATATAAAGTCTGAAGCGTTTAGGTCAATTTTTGGCCTACAGATGTACAGTTGCACCTAGCGTCATTTGTTGACGTTCCTATTTACATTGAATCCCTTTTGGACTTATCACAAACATTTGGCATTTCTGTGTGGGTCTCTTTCTGGGTCCTCTACTCTGTTGCACTGATCCACGTGGATATCTATCCACTTATACCAGAGTTAGATTACTAGACCTATACAGTAAGTCTGGGAATCATTGAGAATGGTTACACAACTTTCCTCATTTTTAATTAAAAAAAAAATAACTTTTCTAGTTCCTTTCCATTTCCAAATAATTTTTGAATGCTTTGTCTATATCTACAAAAACATTGCTAGAGTTTTGAGAGGTATGACATTAAACCATCATTTTACTTTCAACCTGCCTATATTGTTATGTCTGAAATGCGTTTCTTGTAGACAACATGTTGTTGAGGCTTATTTTTCTTTTTTTCCAATTGAAGCATAGTTGATTTACAATGTGTTACTTTCTGTTGTACAGCACAGTGTTTCAATTATATACATATATTTGATTATTTTCCATTATAGGTTATTGCAAGATATTGAATATAGTTCCCTGTGCTATACATTAGGTTCTTGTTGTTTAGTTTAAATATAGTAGTGTGTATATGTTAATCCCAAACTCCTAATTTATCCCACCCCTTCTTTTCCCCTCTGGTAACAGTAAGTTTGTTTTCTATGTCTGTGAGTCTATTTCTGTTTTTCAAATAAGTCCATTTGTATCATTTTTTTAAGATTCCACATATAAGTGATACCATGTGATATTTGCCTTTCTCTTTCTGACTTACTTCACTTCGTACAATATCTAAGCATAGATTTGTTTCTTAAATCCACTCTGCCAATCTCTGCCTCTTAACTGATATTTTTAGATCATTTACACTTAATGTATTTGTTGTTGTGTTAGGGATTAATTCTGCCATTTGGGTTTTTGCTCTCTATTTGTTCTCTCTATTTTTCATCTCTCTTTTTCTTTTTCTTGATTTCCTATGGGTAGAACTTGAGCATTATTTTTAGAATCCGGTTATGCTATATCTATAGTGCGTGTGTGTTCATGTGAGTGTCTTTGTTTAGCTTTTATTGTGGGTGCTCTAGGTGACACACTGTATGTACCTGATTTACCACAGTCTACTTGTGACATTTCACCACTTCAAGTGAAGTACAGAAATTTACCTTTCTTTATGTCATTATACTATCCTTGTTTGTAATATAATTGTCTCAAGTGTTCCTTCCACATACATCCAGCATAAAATGAAGCAGTGTTAACAGTTTTGTTTTAATCACCAAATATAATTTGGAAAACTCAAGAGGAGAAAGAAAATGTATTGTATTTGTCCATCATTTTACTCTTTCTTCTCTTCTTTCTTTATCCCCGATATTCTGTTTCCTTTTTTTTTCTTCTTTCACTGTTTTCTTTCTGTTTAAAGAAATCTCTTTAGACATTCTTTTGGGGTAAATCAGCTGGCAGTACATTTTCTTAGAGGAAAATGATTCAAATTACAGCAGATTTCCAAATGAAATTAGGGAGGTGTTGTTGCTCTTTCACGTGTTTCACTGTCTTTAATTTTCAGAAATTTGACTACATTATGCTTTGGTATAAATTTGCATGATTTTGTTTTGTGGGAAGTTGTATTCTGAGGAAATGTTATTCAGCTTCTTGAATCTGTAGGTTTACATCTTTTGCCATGTATAGGAGAACTTCAGCCATTACTCTTTATTTTTCAGCCCCTCTCTTTCTCTCTCTTTCTGTGACTCCAATGACACACACATTAGGCATTTTGCCTTCGTCCTACAGGTTACTGAGACTCTGATGACTACTTTTCTATTTTCTGTTGGTTATTCAAATTGGGTAATTTCTACCATCCTGTCTTAAAGTTTCCCGATCTGTTTCCTTCATAACAGTGTCAAGTAAAGCAATTTATTTTTTTTTTCAGTTAAAGTCATTGTAGTTTTAGTTCTAAGATTTCCACTTGGTTCTTCTTTATACCTTCTCTTCCTCTTCCTCTTCTTCCTCCTCTTTCTTCTCCTCTTCCTTCTCCTCCTCCTCTTCTTCCCTTCTTCTCTTTTATGTGCCATCCTGCTAGCAGATTCTAACTGATATTGCTTGACAGGGAGTTGGACAACCTTCACGAATCACATTCCAGAATTGGGTACAGGTTCTGGCATTGGACTTGGTGCTTCCACCTTGCAATAGTGTCGTGAGGGGAGAAGGTAATGTGCAAAGGGCCACCTCTCATTTAGAGGATGGTGTGTCTAACTAAGCCAGGAGCCCTGAACGCAGTTCAGATCATAACCTTCCAAACTTCCTCTCAGTTCCAGAAACCAGGATGGACCCTTCACTTGGCATGGAGCCAGCAGGACTGTGATCATTGGGATATGACAGATCTGCATGGGGCGGTTGTCAGGAGATCTGCCTCTAAGGGCCCTGACCCAGACCTGAAACGATACTTCGTGTCTCTTCGTTTATCACCCGTCTCCATCTGTGTAAGTTCTGTGAAAGCTGGAGGCTCCTTTGTCACATTTACAGCTTTACCCACAGCACCTGGATTCTGGAACAACGTGTTTCTTTGTATAAAGATATTCTTGAGTTTGAACAGCTCTTACAGACTTGAGGATCTTCTTCCCTTGATGGAAACACCATATCCTAAGTGACCCTTTTAATCACTGGTGACGTTGGAGAAGTCTAGCAAACTTGTATGGGCAAGTCTGAGGTATAAAGAGTAAAAGTGTAGCTCTTCAGCCTAAACTTGAAGCACCAAGTTCAAAACTTTTTTATCATGATAAATCCAGTTACACCCAAAAATGTACTCTCAAAGGTGACAGCAATCTAGAGTCATATGAAAATTGCAAATTTATTTCAACAGTTGAGACCCATGTATTTCTTAGAGTTATTTACATGCTGAATGTTGAAGATGTGGGCTTGTTGAGATTCCTCCGTGCTCGGCACAAGTACACCGGTCAGAACCAAGACCCAGCGGCTCGGGAATGCAAGACCAACCCCAAGTGAGGTGAAATGCTGCAGTGAGGGCTGTGGGTGAATCAGATTCGAAGATCCTAGGTACAGAATAGATCCAGATATTTTTAAAATAATTAAATTTAAAAGGAACTTTCCCAGTCCCAAAGTTATATAATGTAAGACAAAGGTTGACAACAGAAAATGTGAAATCTCTGAAATTTCAAAATTAAGCAGATATGTGGCCCATATACCAGTCTTTTGGATGGGGGATCAGCTGGATATTTTTTAAAAAGGGCTTCCCGTTCACAAATCATACATATCAGATTCCCGAGGCCACTGACTGCAGACCCTCTGCAGGATCCAGAGAGTTTGCTGGGCTGGACTCTTCCCACTCCTCCTGGTCTGGGGTGAATGTTCTGTAATTTGCAAAATAAATAGCATATTTCTGAGCACTTAATTCTGTGCTGACAAATGTGGAGAGCGTTAGGGAGGCAGCTAGCATTTCAATAATGCATGCGCCCCAACACTTCATTATTTTGAAAACATCTGTTGAAGGAAAAGATGCTCCAGAGGAAAGTTAGGAGTCAAAGGACCAGTGACCGTGTGGTCACATTTCAGCCTCTAAATGGGGCAGGAGCCTGAGGGGTGCAGAGCCTGGGCGCCGAGGAAGTGAGGATGGGGCTATCTCCACGCTCTGGCGGAGAAACTGGCCCTGGCACTGACCATCGCAGGCAAGACCGATGGACCGATGGAAATGTACTCGGGGGTGGACTGAGAGAGGCTGGTCCTATGTGCTGATGTTCAGGCCTGTGGCTGGCTTTCCTGGGAGTTCAGGCCCTCTCACCAGAGGAGGATGCCTCCTAGAAGGTCGGGCACGTCCAGTGATGCTACACAGGCCTCGTGGGTGTAGGTGACCAATCAAGGAAGCCTGCAGGTGTGAGAGGGATGAGGCTTAGGGAAGCAGAGGCCCCTCTGTCCAGCCAGTGTTCGTGACCGGCAGCGAACCACCCTGGAAAGAGGGCGTGGGGCTAATTTCTCCAGTGAAAAGTCAAGACCACAATGAACTGCCCCAAAAGGCTGCCTGTGCCAAAGCTTATGGGTCAGTGATTAAGCCCCAAGGCCGAGCATCCTCAGAAAATCTCCCTAAATGAGGAGAGGCAGTCTCGACACAAATGCATACTGTTCCTGTTCATAACCTATTAATCAATTATCCAATTTTCCTAATTTCCCCTGTGTTCAATTTTTAAATTCATCCTTACATGTAGGAAACAACAACGACAACAACAAAAACAAAACAGCACAAAACAAAAAACCCTTCAGCTCATGCCTTTCCGAGCCCCTGCGAGCGCCTGGCTGGGCTCAAAGTCCAGGAGGGTGGGGTGGCCTGTGGGCCAGAGGACCGGGTGGGGAGCCCACCCTCGAGGGTTCGGCTCCGGCTTCCTCGGGACCCTGCCCCTCGCTGCTTGGCATCCCAGCGAGAGGCTTCCTTGCAGGTCCTTTTCAGCCTAACCTTTCAGGAGTGATAAACACACAAAGGTGTGCAGAAGGAACCGTGAGGAATATGATAATTTCGTCGTGACAGTGGCAGACCTAAAGCTCGGTGTACATTCTTTGCCATTTCACCCGCGGTGAATACCACTGTCCACCCCCACCCGCTGCCCCCACACACAGTAGGGCTGCACCAGGTCACTCTCCCCATGGAATTTATACCCAAGTCATACCAAGCAGAACTGGTGTCATTGTTTTTTTTTCCTTAAAGCTTCAGGAATTTCACACCCTCCTTTGGTAACTTATTCAAATATCAAATATCTCCTGGTACTGGTAACTTTTTCTATATGTAATTTAAGTCTTATGTTTTGGCTTGCTTTTTTTTGTTAAGTTTCAATGAAATTTAAAAAGCCCGTGATTACATGTAATAGCCTCCTGTTGTAAAAACTGCTGTGTAACTTTGATCTTCATAGTATCTGCTACAGTAACCAATTTAACCACATTAGAACATTGGTGTCCCGGAAAATATTCCTCGCTGCATTACAGACCTCATTCATATCAACGATTACTTAAAAATTGGGCCCAAAATAGGCCACAGTTAAATAAAAGATAAAACAATGAAAATAGCTGAGAGGCAGTTTTACAAAGAACTTAGTTTCCTGTGTCTTTAAATTTTCAGGCTGGGGAAGAATAACTGGCAAAGATCTCAGCGGAACTTCATCACTGATGTTCACTGATCCTGGGGCGGAAGGTCTAGTGGTTCCCCGGTCGTTCACCGCTGCCCCCATCCTTCCAGGCTCGCAAAGTGGACGCGTCACGGGAAAGACATGCTGTCCTGCTGCCTGCACAGCTCCCAATGCCCTCTCTCCCAACAGCACACCTGGCAAAGTATCTAGGGAGAACAAGAGTGAGGAGGGCATCAGTTAAGGTAATTCTAAATTAATTAGAAATTTGAAAATTAGACTGGGAGTTTGGGATTGACATGTACACACTACTGTATTTAACCAACAAGGGCCTACTGTATAGCAAAAATAAATTAATACATAAAAATAAGGTCTTAAAGTCTTAAAAAAAAAGGTTGCAGAACTCTCAAACATCAGCATTGATTTCTTCACATTCTACCCAAAAAGGAAAAAGATGTGTGTGTGTGTGTGTGTGTGTATGAGTGTGCATGTTGTATTTGTATGAAAATGAACAGAATGATATTAAAATGCTTATAAGGTGTATTGGAATACCATGGGCCCCACATACCACTCAGGAATTAGCATTTAATACGACAGGCGTGATATTCAACATATGTATACAAATGTCCATTAAACATGCATGTAAGGATTAGGGTATTTTTCATAGATTTGAAAATTAACTTGCTATTTTAATAAATCAAATCCAGTAAGAATTTCAAATAGCTTTCTAGTGTTAACAACATCAAAGGAAGAACATATGGTTCATTTAAAAACTCACACGTGAACTGTCAGAGGCGGGTCTGAGTCCTGTGAAGCACGGAAGGAGGACCTGCGCGTTGTGGAGTCACCTGGGGCGGCTGCTTCTCGGGGGTCCTGCCAGGGACCTGCCGCTGCTCAGAGCCACTGCGCGGAGCAGGACTGTCTACTGGGGGAGCCAGAGACTACGGAAGGAAGCAGGCACGCCCCACGACGGCCATCGCCCGGCTCCAGGGGCGGGGAGAGTGGGGAGCTGCGAGCCCGCTGTCCGCACACGGGGGACCCTGGGACAGAGACGTCAGCAGGACCTGGCGAGCGAGCGCGGAGAAAAGGAGAGTGAAAGGGACAAGGACATGGGAAAAATCGGAGAAAGAAGGTGAAAGCTTCACGTAAGAAATTAAGATACAAAGATCAATTAAAATCTTAATTGATATGAAGTGGCTGAAAGACAGACCAACATGTGGTGAACATCAGGGGGAAGGTAGTGCCCTCGAGCCTCACGAGGCCAGGGCTGGGTCAGAGGCTCCATCAGAGACGCGGGTGTGCGTGTGTGCGTGTGTGTGCGCGTGCGTGCGCGTGTGGTTGCCGGCAGCCCCACATGGGACCAGGGAGGGAGCTGCAGGAGGAGAGGACGCACCTACGGGGAACGCAACTGCTTCCTATGCGGGCCCAGACTCCGTGTGGAGACAGCATTTACCTTGTCAGAACACAGTCAAAGAGTGACGTGGTGTATTTTAAGCACACATTTCTTTGTTTCCTAATATAAATCAGTGTTTCAGTGCCCTGGATTTCTTTGAACAGACACACTATGTGCCCTCTTTCTGCAGCTCTCAATAAATGGAAGAAAAAATTAGGCACAAGCTTCCGAGACAGAGGGAACCGGAGAGCCGAGGAGCTGGCCTTGGGGACAACTCCTCCAGGCGGGGCGCCGGGCCAGAGGCCCTGCCTCATTAACAGGGCTGACCACGACACGGCGCGTCTCAGGGCGCCCGGAGGAATTTTCTGGCTTTGACAGAAAGTCTGGGTGCAGATAGGTGACAGGGAAATTATGAAAGCCAGGAAAAACCAAACAGAAACCAAAGTCTGTACAAGAAATAAACCGCAGTCCACGTTGTGTGGTGGTGTGGAACGTGCGGGCGTGTGCCGGGTTGCAGGTCGGGACACACGCCTCATTTTCTGAGGTAGAAAGTCAATGCACAGTTTCTAAACCTAGAGAATTAGGAAGCAGCGGTGTGAATACGGTATTTGGAAAAACGAAATTAAACGCTAGCAGGTTCTTTTACCCGGGGGGATGGAGTTGGGGGGCAGGTGGAGGTGGGTTGTGCAGGGAGCATTGTTTGTAAAGTTTGCTTTGTAGCACGATCTGGCATGGGAAATTGTGCGCAGACGTGAACCTGACGTCACGTCGGCAGCAGATGGGCCCTGGTGGGGCGGCTGGTGGCCGGGCGCTGGCCCTCCAGGTTTCCTCTCCCACCCACATGCCCAGCAGCAGCCTGGTCCTCAGCATGGCAGGCAGTCTGGCATCGTCTTTCTAATTGTATTGCCGTAGCAGCTACCACGGTGAATTAATGACTGATGTCTTCAACCGCCCAGACTCCTGGGCGGACGGGAAGCACTGTCCATCATTTATCCGACGAGCCCCTGGTGCTTTGTCAGGAAGATGCAGCAGAGAAATACATTACATTTGTTGCCAGTAAGATCAGGGAGAGGGAAAGAACTCGATGGATAGAGTCCGTGGTTTTCGGCGTGCAGGGCTTTGGATGAATGCAAAGAGGAGCTGTCTTTGTCACCGCTGTGTCACCAGACATCTGCCAGGACGTCCAGTGCCCTCCATTTGCTTGTGAGACGAGCAGCTGGAGCCTCTGAGGCCCTGCTTTCCGCACACACTTCTGCTGCTGGGCTGGGCTGCAGGTTTACCGAGAGCTGCTGTTGATGATACTTGAGTGTATTATCGTAATAATCTCACTTATCAAATGCTACTTAAAAGATAGAACACGAATTTGAATAAAAAGTCAGTTGTTTCTATGAAGCCCAAGTTCAACGCAGTTAACAAAGGAAATTGCTTCAAAAGTTCTTGTTTGTCTTTAAAGAAAGCAAAACAGGAGACCGTGGGTGAATTTGGGTCTGGTATGAGGGAAAGACGTGAGGAACTGCAGTTGGTAACCGTGGAGAGGCCGCCATGGGCCGACTGCCGAAACAATTGTCCTGACGACACAGCTTGACACGTGGCAGGCGAACCAGAGGACGATGTGCTGTGTGGGCGCTGAGGTGCCGGAGGCTCTCCCTGCTGCTCTTGGGAGAGAAGAGATTGAATCGCTGGCCTCTGCTGTCTGTTGCATTGATGAGACGCTCATTTTCACCAGAACTCATCTTGAAAGAAAGCTAGTTAGTTTGTGGTGGTGAAAAAATAAGCATTCCTGAGCTGAAAAAATCTTCTCAGTGAGCTCACACTGTTTAAAATGTGGAGCACGACCAAACATGCACATGTCTTCCCAAGAAAAGTCCTCACTTACCTACTTCCCCAACTCACTGTTTGAAATGTGAGAGTGGGAAAGTGAGAACAGAAGATAGTCAGAGGTGTGAAACTCATTTTAATAGGGTTGATGTAAAGTCTTGAGTCCTTATTTGATAATTTAACAAAAATCAACCAATATAAGTTTTAATTGAGTTGATTTAGGTCTATAAAGAATAACCTGAGGGGAATATTCCAAAGATCCTCCTTTGCCAAGTACGTTTACCTGGAGTGTAATTCTGTAGCATCACATGCTCTACCACTAAGAGTGACGTCTTCAATTGCTCATTTTACTACATGCCCGGATGGTGCTTTCAAGGGATTTCATTCATCTCACAGAGAAGCTTAGCACCCAATGTCGGATGAGAGCCTGGGGAGCACAATCAGAGGACCAACACTGTAAGTGCTGGGGTTAGGAGTCAAGTATGAGAACCAGCCTTCTCCCCCCACAGCTTGACTTTATTTTGGAGTGTCAGATGTTCCAAATGCCTAGTCAAGACCCCTTCTCAAGAATCCTTAAACAAACAAACAAACAAAAACAGCTACACATTTTAAATATGTAATGCTTTCCTGAAGCCGTTCTTATTTGATCTCCTTCCTTCTCCCTAGAGTTGTTTCCCATAAGCTGGGGAGGGGAATACAATCTATGAAATCTGTATGTAGGGGAAATATAGAAAGATGCCTTTTGTCGTACATTAATTTATTTTCTTTATGTCTACTGATCTATCTATCTTCATCTTCATCCTCCTCTGGTTTCTATCTCTCTATCCACCTATCTCTTCCTTTCTCCATCTTATATCTACCTACCTGCTACCTATCTATATACCTACTATCATTTCTATTTGGTTTGGCCTCAGTGTTGAAGATTGAATGTTGGACAGAAGAAACACGTCTTTACCCTCAGGGAGCTTAAATTCTAATAGAAATCAAAGACATTAAACACAATTATCCAGATAAAATTCTGTGTATGGTTGCAACTCATGGTAATATCAATATCTGTTAGAGAAGATTGCAGGCTCTTATGTAAGGGAGAATGTGGCAAGTAGATACAATATTGTTTGCGGGGAGAGGTTGTCAGGAAAAGGTTTTCTGTTCTGCATCTATTACGATTTACTAGCTGTGTCAGCCCATCTTTCCATCTGTGAGTAACTAGAAAAGCTGAATAAAAATACAAACAACAACACAACAAAGCTGATGACAGGTTTGGGGACCTGCAGGGCAGCTAGGTCTAGAGGGGCAGAGGTCCTTGACAAGAGGAGCAGAGAATGAAGTGAGCCTGGCTTTTGGCACCACTTTCCCTTGAAGATGTTTGCAGATTCCAGTATGGTGTGTGGCTCAGAATCAATAAGGATGGGTAGAACTCCCAACAATCTTCTTGGCTGGAGACAGAAACTGAAGCTCAGGGTCAGATTTTGCTTCATGCATTGCTCCATACATCTGGTATCAGGTGCATATGCATTTATAACTGTTAAATCCTCCCAGTGCAGTGGCCCTTCTATCACATGAGAGTGAGCCTCTGTGTCTCTAGTCACGCTCTTGGACAGAAGTCCCTTTTGTCTGATTTCATCAGAGCCAATATGGCTTTTTTTGTGCCTAAAGTTGTCCTGGTATTTGTTTCTAATCTTTTGCTTTCAGTCCCTTTATGTTCAAGTAGTTGACGTTCATCTCTGCTAGACAGAATATAGTTGGTTCTTGCCTTATTGCTTAGTCTGACAATCTCTGCCTTCACTGAAGTGTTTAGTCCACTTACATTTAATATAATTATCAATATGGTGACATTTTGGTCTGCTGTTTTGCTATTGGTTGTTTATTTGTCTCATCTGCTTTTGTCCCTCTTTTCCCATCTTCTTTAGTGTTAATCAAGTACCTTTTAGTCTTGGTGGTGGCCATGAAAATATACCTTTCAAATCTCTAAGTGCAGAGAATGACATGATTGACAGCTCCACCTGGTGCAATATGAGTTCATCACTGCGTTTGCATGAGGGTCACACTCCTCACAGCTGGTTCCCAGGCAAGGAGTATGGCAGACCCTTCCTGCAAGACATGGACCTTCTCTGGGGGGTGACTTCTGCTCGAGGATCCCACTGGCCTTGTCAAACTCTATCAGACCTGCACCACAGTCTAAAGCTTCTATTCAGCCTTTCTCCCTTCCCTCTCTTCTGTGGGGGGTAGTCTGCGGCATGAGCTGACAACTCTCCCAGCCCCAGTTTCCCTTATGGGCATTTTCTCCTAGAAATTGCTCAGATATTTAATCCCATCTTGGTGTTTGTTTCTTGGAGAACTCACACTAATGTGACATTTTATTTTAATGCCTTTATTGACTTCCTAGCTGTGTCTCTTTGCATTAGTGCTTAGTCGTTGCTTTATAGATTATGATGTGCATCTTAAACTTAATCCAACCTGCTTAGCATTAATATTCAATTACATCAGGTAAAATGTGGAATCCTTATAATAAAATGAGGAAACAAAATTCAAGGTAATAAAAGAAGGATGGATAAAATTTAGCAAAGAGAAAGGAGGGGTAGGAAGAACTTTCCAAGGAAACATAATAACATGGAATTGCCTGAGATGGAGAAGCACTTGGAACAGGGTGGACAAGGAGAGCATGGCCTGAGAGGGGGCTGGAGACAAAACAATGACACAAGTAGTGGGTGGGGAGCACTTAAAATGCGCCCCAAGCCACACATTGTTCCACTGAGTCTCCGCGGAAACTGCAAGGGGAAGGGGCTTCCATTGCTTCCATCCTACGGGTAAACAAATAGAGGTTTGCCCTCATTCTCAAGGTCACACGAGGAGGGTGAGCGCTGGGTTTGCAGCCTGGTCCAGCTTAGCCATAGGGGGCTGCTGACCATGACTTTGGCCTCTAGGGGTCGGGAGCCAGACCAGGAGCAATGCAGTAGGACGTGGTGTTAAGGCCATTTGACTTTGCAGTAACAGTCACCAAGCACCTTCCTTAGTCTCAGCTTGCCCCCCACCCTGCGTATGACTGACCCCTGGTTCCCGCTTCCTGCTGCTTGCCTGGTCGTTGTGTTGCCTCCGCAACCAGGCTCCTTATTGTGTGCCCTCCACCCTTTCCCCCACTCTGCTCCCCTCGACCCCACCCCTGAATTCCTTCCCGGGCCTCTGCCCTACACTTGGATCAGTTCATTCACTCTGTGGTGCAAGCTCGTGTCTGGGTTTGGTCCAGAGGCAGTGAGAGCACTGAGCACCTGCCCTCGGCTCCGTCAGTAAGGAGAAGCCTCAGTCCTGAGACGTGTTGTGCCAGCGACAGGGAGCTGAGAGGTCAGACAGGGGCGGGAGGCAGCCCAGGGGCAGTCCACCGGACCAGGCTGTCACCACCCCAGGGCTGGAGAGACAGCAGGGCATGGTGTCAGGACCCAGGGCCAGGGGTCAGCCTAGGGAAGCAGGTCCTTGGTCCGCCTGTCTCACAGGAGTCGGGGCCCAGCAGGCGGTGCCTTCCTGGGAGTCACAGAGAAGACCTGGCTGCTGCCCAAGATGCTGCCCAGGTGCCCTCTGTTCTCCTTCCTCTCCTCTTGCATCTCCTGCCATCGGTTCCATTGGCTGAAGCTGCCAGGAGGCTGGGAGTGGGGTCTGGAAATGCAGTTTCCTGCAATTCCCAGCTGGGCAGAGAGGGGCAGGTGAGTGGTGTGCTCTGCCTTTAGCCCACTTTCTCAACCTCAGCCCGGAGCAGGCGGATGAGAGACAGATTCTCAACCCTCTCCTCCAGTGTTCTTGGGCGGAACGTGTGCGGACCGTGGCCCTGCCTGGAGTGCTCTGTCCTGCCACCGCACCAGCGGTCATCTCTCTCTTTCTGCCTCCCGTGTGGGCAGCTGTGACCTGGACTGTGACTGTGCTCTTCCATCTGCACTGGAAGTCCTGGGACGTGTCTTAAATGCCTGGTGTTTCTCCTGCCCTGTGGTTAGTCTCAGGGTAGGGAGGAAAGGCGTCCTTTGAGTTCGCTTCCCACCAGCAGGCACCTGGCATGTGCTGTGTTGGACATACACTTCCACGTGCCAAAGCCGTGGGTCCTGGGATCCAGCATCTTCAGATCATGACCCCTGGTCATGACTTTGAATAGGACACTCAGCGCACACAGAAACTCATGCGCACTACTTTAGATGTAATGTTTGTGGTTCTCGGGAACAGTCACAGAAACGGCAGAAACATGCTGCACCATCACCTGCTCTCCTGAGAAATCCTCAAGGTCTGCCTCCCAGAGCACAGAACCCTCCGAGCGGGGGACGAGGCCTGTGGTGACAGAGCTGGATGTGACCCTGAGGTTCTAGTGAGCGGCTTCCATGAGCGGCACGCACCTATTTTAAGTCAGTAATTTGAACATTTGCTCAAAGTCAAGGCCTAAGAGTGGACCCTAAGGACACTCAGACACAGGACGTCCCGTGGCGGGGGTGGAATGGGGCCATTTCCCATCCCCCCGGCACCCTGTCACGTCGGCTGCCAGGAGCTCACCCCCCTAGGCTGCCCCCAGCCTGGTCTGGGTTCAGATTTGGTCTCTAGAGGGGCTGCAGTGAGATTGGGAGGATGGGAAGGAAGCAGCTCTGACTCAGGACAGATGGACGCGGAGGAGTCAGGGAGCCGCTGTCCAGCTCTTCTCTGCACTTCTGCCCTGATGCCCGGCAGTGACCAGGGCCACTAGCAGGCGCCTGAAGAGGCCCCACAGAGCAGAACTTCCAGGGCCCCTTCCTGAGCCTCCCTCCAAGGCCCCTCTCAGCGGCTGGACGGGCCCAGCTTCTCGGATGGACCCAGCGGCCCCTGCTCTGACCTCCCGCTTTCCTCCCCCAGCGCACGCCACGTTCTCCAATAAACCCCTCCCGTAACTCATCATGGCTCCTCCGAGGAAGAACAAGGTTTACCTGAGTCCAGGGTCTCTGTGTGACTTGGGTGGGTCCCAGGACAGGAGTAGCCAGAGGGTGGTCTGCAGCCAGGGGCAAAGCAGGCCAGCTGTCACCTCGGTGTCCTCCTCACTCAGCAGCAACACCATTCTAGGCTCTCCCTGAATCCCTGGGATCATCCCTGTGGAGGGACACGGGACCCGCCACCTGCTGACACCCCGGCGACGGCAGAGACAGTGCTCCATCCTTCAGCTCCCACACATCTGTGAGAAGTGTCATCCAACCTGCCCGTTAATGTCCGCAGTGGTGGCCAGGATACGTCCTCCTCCCCAGGCTGAGTCCTCTGACTCCCCGTCTGCCTGGTGAGTGGTCTTCCTCCCTGGTCCACTCCTGCTCCACGGGTCAGTCCTCACGCCTCGCAGGTGAGGGGGTTGTGCGTGTCCGCCAACCTCCACGGTCCTGCATTCATGGACAGCCGGGCTGGCTGACGTTTTCTGCAAACAGCCGGACTCCGGGGTCATGTGGTCTCTATCGCAACTACTGAAGGATGCCCTTGTCCCTCAAAAGCCGCCACGGAGATAAACAACAAACATGGAGAAGGGGCGTGGCCACGTCCCAGTGAAGGTTCACTTACAAAACCAGGTGGCTGCCCTGCAGCTGCACTCGCAGACCTGCTTCAGAAGGAGGGCGGAGGGCAGGCCACTGCGCAGGAGATGCTGGCCCTCAAACCCCCAGGGCTGCACTCGCCTCCACGAGGACAACCTGTCTCAGCGCCACGTGCTATGTTGTGACATTTGGCCCAAATGTCTCATATGACTCTGGAAATAAAATATGAACTAATTGATCAAGAGAAGAAGGCGCATCTGTCAAAGATCTTTAACAGATTTTACAAAACATTTACAACCATCATTTTTACATAGCATGCTGAAAATGATTCCCTGCGTATCCTATGATCTACCATCTTCACACCAGGGCAGGCGTGTCCTTGCGGGAGGGCGCGGCAGCCCACTCTGGTCCTTCCCCCTTGTGGGGGCATCTCAGCTGTGGGAGTCTCCCTGGGTGCCAGGAGGGGGCTCTAGGGCTCCAGAAAAGAGCCTGTGCTGACGGAGGCGCTTGTCTGATGGTTTAGAGTCTTCCAACCCGATGCTTTATTTCCCAGACCTCCTGGGTGGGAAGGGACCACGAGCGCCTGGGAAGCGTCTGCGGTGACCACGTCAGGTGCGTCTGCTTTGCCGCACACGTGAACAGACACGCCTGCCCTCACGTGGGACGTGGAGGCCGAGACCTCCGTGCACAGTGGGTGGGGGTGGGACCTCCTCGCCAGTGTCACCCCACCCTGTCCTCCGTCGGCTGTGGCGCCACCTGACTGTCTTCACTAAAAGACAACGACACAGATCTTGGCTAAAATCCAAGCGGGCTGTTCAGAGACGGCGTTTAAATTAGAACCTGATCACCCGGAATCATGTTAAAAAATGCCTGCCATGTTGCCTTATTTCAAAATTCAGGAAGACCGTAATCCCGACTTTCTGCAGAACTAAAAATGTATCTTAAGTTATTCATGAGCTTAGCAAGGCTCAGCTCCGGGCTTTAAATAAGTGAACTGCCTGGCCTGCACTCAGGTCCCCAAGTTGCCGTCTGCTTGTGTGTCCCCTGTCGTCTATTCCCCGGCGTCCAGCGCGGTCACACTGGTTAGTGCAGGCGCTCGCGCCTTCGTACACATGCTCTCCCGTGTGCACACCTGCACCTGCCTTGCTCACGTGCTCATTCTGCTTCCTTCTAGGTGGACCTTATCCCCTTCCCCGTCTGCAGGGGCCTGTGGTGTCCACGGAAGTGCCCGAGCCCGTCCCTCCCTGCCACGCGCACGCCCGGCCCCACGAGCCCCGCCTCTGCGCCCGTGTCCCCGTCTCTGGAAAGTGTTGCCTCATCCCCGGAGCTGCTCAGAGCAAGTTCAGTGCACGGCGGCGCTTCGACCTGCCTCCGACCGACCCCCTTCCTTGGCCTGATGGGAGGAGCGATGCCTCCACCCTCGCCGAGACGGTCCCTCTGTGCAGCCGGCGGGGGACACACTCCTCATCCCAGGCCGGTGGGACATTTTGCAATTTCAGAACCGTCTGGGGGTTCAGGAGGGTCCGTGAAGACTTGCAGCCTGTTTCCGAGTGGTCCATTTTCTGCCTCTTTGCAAAGAAGCACATGCAAACAGAACCCCCGGCAAAGCAGTGTCACTTTTGCAGACGCCGCCCCCGCCCTGTCTCGCTCCGTCTGTGCGCCTGTCTTGTTTCTGGAAGCCGGGATTTTCAATAATTCAGAAGCAGCAAGAATCAGCATATCTTACAGCATATTTGATGTGCCAGCACACAGACTGCAGGCTGTTTCACTTCAATTAGCCTCTTTGTTGCCAACAAAAGCCCGACAAACACCCTGAGAGAGGCCAGGCCGCAGCGTCGCCGGCCGGGGGTTCTTTCTTCCCTGCTCCTCAGGCCTCCGCCCTCTCCCTCGCCTCCCGGCTTCATCGTCTATTGTTCCCGCAGCATCACCTTACCTGGGATCAAGTGGTTAGCCAGCCCGTGGGTCGGGGCTGCCTCCCTCTCCAGGCTCTCTGATCTCCGGGCTAATTGGCTCAGGTGTAAACCCAGCCAGCGGGGCTGCGGCTTTGAAGTGGCGTTGCCGTGCCAGCCCGGAACTGGCCCCGTCTGTGAGTCAAATGCCAGCTGGCCGGCCGGCCTCTCGGGCCGCTAATAAAACCGGGAGTCGTCACGTTGTATTACAAGGCTCGGGCCACGCTAGTACCTGACTGCGAGCCCGTCATTAATCTTGCAGGCTGGGCCTGGCTGCCGTCGGACCTGGGTTTAACGAGGGGGCCCTGCACCAGAGCGTGTGAGGGGCGTGGGGGATGCCGGCTGCTCCTCCTTTGCACGCGAAGCCACCCCATGCTTTGATCAATAATGCTGCTTCACGTTAAAGGGTCTCACTTGTCCGGGTGCAGGGCCGGCCCCCCACCCCGAGCTGTGGTCTGCTCCGCCGCACACAGTTACAGAAAGGTCAGCCCGCGGCACAGGGGCCACTGGCCGCCTGGTCTGATGTCACTTCTCCTTGGCATCTTCAAAGGGCGTGTCCGCCTCGGAGACGCAGGGCCTGAGCCTCAGCTGCGCCCTGGGGACCAGCAATTGCTTTAAAAAGGAGCAAAAGCCAACGCAGTTGACTCCAATTTTGCCCAGATTCTCGTTTTTAACCCAAACCTACTGCATGGAGACAGCACAGAGAATGACCTCCTTTCCAAGGCGTCTGGCCGCCTGACACTCCCCAGGATCTCTGTCGGCTCCTGGAACCATGTGCCGACGGGTCCCCTCCGCCACCCTCTCAGACTCTGCTGTGCACATGGGGCGTGCGGAGCTCGGGGCCAAACACGCAGCTCCTTCCAAACCTCTTCCTGATGCAACGTCCTGAGAAACTCGATACACGTTAATATCACCGAGCCGCATGTGAGGCAGCAGGTGTGCCCGTCCGTGTGACTGGAAGGTTGAGACACGGAACGTGCGCGACCTTCCCAGCAGGATGGTGCCCACGGCCTGGCCCTGCGCCGCGCGTGCGCTCAGGACCTCTGGGGCTGCGTTAGGCGGCTCGGGGGCCACAGAGAAGCAGCTGACACGAGAGGAGATGTCACCCTCACATCCAGGAGGTGGGAACCGAGATCCGGGTGTCGCAGGGCTGACTCCTCCTGAGGCTTCTCCCTGCGGCGTGCAGACGGCCGTCTTCCCTGTGTCCCGTGGCCGTCCCTCCGTGCACGTCTGTGTCCTGATCTCCCTGATCAGGCGTACCCCCTAAAAACGCCTTCCGACTGCCCCTGAGGGTCCCGAGGTCACTCTCACACACGTACCCGGGGTGACTTTGGGGACTAATGTGTCACGTGCCTGGTTTTCTCTCTACCCCCAGGGGTCCACTTCTGCTCCTGCGACAATCAGTAGCTTGCACACAGGCGCCGTGTGCGTAAGCACACCGGTCCTACTGGACCAGCGCCCACACTCACAGCCGCGTTTTACCCTAATCACCTCTTGAACTACCACATCTCCGAACACAGTCCCTGAAGTGCTGGCGGTTAGGGCTTCAGTGTGGATTTGGGGGGCACCGTTCAGCCCCGGCCAGTGGGAAGGTGAGGGAAGGCCTGTCTTGGATGTAAAACCCTCCGCTCTGTTGGAGCCGTGGCCTTGGCCTCGACAGGCAGGACTCGCCCGAGGAGAAGGCCCTGAGGCCTGGGGGAGCCGTACACCTGCCCAGGTGTGGACAGGCCCACGGTGCCTCGAGACTCCTGGGAGGAGCAGGTGAAGCTCTGCTCCGTGAGGAAAGAGGGGAGTGTGAGTCCTGGAGGGTCTCCTTCTCCAGTCCACCCCTGCGGACTCCTGGTGCCAAGACGGTTCAAAATAAAAGGTGATGTTTTCCCTGCGGTCTGTGCCACATCCCTGGTGGGTCAGCTTTTCAAGAGCTGTGGGGCCAGCAGATCCCCTGCAGAGGGGCACGCCCCCTGCCGGGACCCCAGCATCCTTGGCACGAGGCTCCCAGCACCGGGGCCTCAGCACCTCTGCATGGCCCCTGTGTGCCAGCTGCCCGTTTTGGCACCAGCAGAAACGGACCCCCAGGGGGTAGAGAGAACACCAGGCACATTACACATTAGTCCCCAAAGTCACCCCGGGTACGCGTGTGAGAATGGCCTCGGGACACGCAGAGGCAGTCAGAAAGCACTTTTGGGGGGCAGGACCATAGCCCCCCATCTGTCACCATGGGCTCGTCCGTCCCCCAGTTCTGGCAGGAAGTAGGATGCAGGTCACAAAACCTTCACCTGGTTACACATGGCAGCTCTGAAGCTTATTTAGTCTCTGTCATGGTGGGGGGGGGGGATCCCTGGTTCTTAGTCCATTTTCCTTCACAACCCTGTTCCCAAGAAGAGCCGGCCTCCCTGCATTGGCAAGAAAGCACAGGCCCGCCTTGGCTGTCTGCCCCGGCCTCCTCTCCTGATGGAGCTGGACAGGTGGGAGCAGGGCAGCCGGCAGGGAGGTGGCGGCAGTGACCCCGCAGCGGTCAGCGGCTGCCTCTGGAGACAGACACAGTGACAGTGCGTAAGCGGCCCCGCGGAGCGGGCTTCCCAGTCGGGCCAGGAAGGCCTTCAACTGAGGAGCTCACCATTACCGAGGATAAGGACTCGCAGAGAGAGCAGAAAATGGAAACTGCTGGAAACTGGCCATACCTTGGGTAACACCTGTTTCACTTCAGAATTAGAAACAACACGCATTGCAGTCACTGTGGGAAATGTTCCCGTGGGTACCCTAAGGCAGAAATCCGCAGAGCCTGCCGGAAGGCTGGGTTCAGAGGTGGCTGAAGGGAGAATAAAACGCACACGTGCGCTCCCTGCACAGCCGCGGTTCCGACGTGATGCTGGTGCGTTTCCATTTCCGTGAACCAGTGAGGCGAAGTGAGACCGGCAGACACAGGCTGGAGCCCCACTCCAGCACCGACACAGAGACCAAAGTGACTCTGCTGAGTTTGGTGATAGTTTTGAAATAAGGGGAGAACGTTTCCTCAGCTTTTCACACTGTTCACGAGGCAATGGCCACGCAAACACCGCGCTTAAGTGATGAACGTTTATCCATCGTTGAAGTCTGTGAGGTCAACGGAACAGTGAGTCCAGCCCCAGCTGGCAGCGTCTGCCAACTCGGATGCTGTTGCCACTCCGTGCAGACTCCGAGCTGTCCTGTGACAGCTCTGAGGGCAGAATCAGAGGCCCTGCAGATGCCACTGCAGAGCATTTCTACATACAGACAAGAGACACACGCATAACCTCAAAGGCATAGATACTAGTGAAACATGATACAATCATTAGGAAACGGTGCGTTTTCAGTGTTTATTATTAATACCTAGGATATAATGGACTGAACTCTATGTTGAAATCATGTAATCATTCATAACGGTGCTTTTAACAACCAGTTTTCCGAATATCTAAAAATCTGACCTTGGCTCCTGTGACCTCACGTGCGGGAGCTGAACAGTCTACACGCCTGGAATCAGCACCAGCCCTCCCCGTGGCCTGCAGCACCTGGCTCTCAGCCCGCTGTAGCTTCTGACGCGTTGGTCTGTGAGAGCAAGGCCAGGGCCTCGGCTCCCAGGAGCAAGTGCGCGCGAGGGTCTGGGCCACGTCAGCCTACAGAGGCCGTGCCTGGAGGGACGCCCGCCCAGGGCCACACACGCAGGCGACGTCACCTGTCTCAGTTCAGGGAGCAGCGCTGGTCTGTTTGCAAGTAGAGACGTCACCCAAGAGAAGACACATGCCCAGGGGAGCCTGGGCGCAGGAGAAGGGGTCACTGTTCTCAGAGGCAGAGACCCTGGGCTTGCAGTGGGGGGGTCACCTGGCCACACCACCTGTGGTCCTCACTGGAAACTGCTGTTCTTTCCTTGTTCCCAGAAGAGAGGCATTTCCTAGAATTTGGTACAAGTCGAAGAAGTTATTGCATCTCCAAGCACGGGATGTTTGAGAGTTCTAGGAATTTGTCTATGTTATAATATAAATAATAATAATACTAAAAAGTTCGCTTAGGATAGGTTGAATAAAGATCAAATGGGAGTCTTTGTATTCCTAGTAGGGCCTTAATCAATTTTTGACTGTATTATTTTTTAAAGATTTTTTTTTGGACGCAGACCATATTTAATGTCCTTATTGAATTTGTTACAGTGCTGCTTCTGTTTTATGCTTTGGTTTTTTGGCCACTAGGTGTGTGAGATCTGACTAACAATGTTTTGAGAGTTTCTGGTGGAAGGCAGAGTGATTCAGTTAGAAACGTATCTATTCTTTTTCAAATTCTTTTCCCATTTAGGTTGTTACATAATATTAAGCAGAGTTCCCTGTGCTACACAGTAGGTCCTTGCTAGTTATCCATTTTAAATATAGTCGTGTGTATTTGGGATTGATGTATACACATTTTTTTTTTACTTTAAAATGACTAGTTCTTAATTCTGCAAGGATGGAGCAGGTGATGCAATTATGTCATGAAAAACTCTAGGAAAATATATTTCAGCAAAATGTCTCACCCGTTCACGGTCAGAGGATAAGATCCAATTTTCAGGGTCTGCCAGCGTCCTTGATCGTCAGTTTCTTGTTGATCAGGGGAACACAGGCAGCGGGCATCACTCCTGTTTGCTACGGGGCAGGGTCACAGGCTTCCACCGCATCAGGACCACCCACGGGCTTGTTAAACCCAGAATGCTGGGCTCAGTCTCTGTCCTCAGAGTCCGGAAGCCTCAGGTGGGGCTTGCATCCCCCCAAGTTCCCGGTGAGGCTGATGTTTCTGCGTCAGGGACCCTGCTTAGAGAGGCTGCTATAGTGGAAACGCGATGCACATTTCAAGTATTTCAACACCCATTCATTTGCTATTGAATTCCAGGTACAAAATCAAGGTGTTCTCCAAGAAACTCTACGTGGGATATTGTGTGTGCTTTATACTTAGAGCCAAATAGTTCAGTTTTAAAAGCTTACAGTCACCTCTAAGTGTCAGTTTTCAAAACCACATACAAGATACAATTTATTCTGCAGAAAGTATACTTCCTGCTTGATTATTTCTGAGAGCGACATGCTAAGGTTTTGTGCTGCAAAAATATTTTAAAAATCCACACCACAAGATAAAACTGTTGAAGTGGTCATAGATCCAGCTTAATTTTCTAGTTTTCATCTGTAGCACTTTATTAAAAGTTATACAGGTTGTGATCTAGATAAAATAAATGATTACCCACTTGAATATTAAGAAAAATTGTTTTTCGTTCTTCCTTAAGTAACATATGTGCAGCGTACTTAAGATTTTTATGACAACTGTGACCAATGCATTTTCCTCTGACTTACATAAAGTCCTCTTACTGGGTCGTTTGAATACAGAACTCATTTAAATTCTCACAGCCACATCCTGGGCCTGCAGATTTTCCAGAGGTGCTTTGAAGAATCACACCTTATGCACTCTTGACATTTCCAGGGAAACTATGGACCACGGTCTCTGCAAAATGGTTTAACTCTCTGGCCCTTGGTTTTTAATTATTACTGAGGGAGGAAGCCTGGGGAGGGAAGAACTGCTGTAACGTCCGAGCTTCCCCCGAAGCACGGCTGATTAGTGAGCAACAGCTAACGGACTGCCTCGCACAGTGAAGGCCAGTTTGGAGGATGCTTGCAGAAGAAAACATAAAAAAAATCAGCAACTCAAGTTCATTCTCATCCTGACTGGATCTGTCAGGTGGTACAGGATGTAAACAAAGATGTGGGTTTACACAGGTTTATTTACATTAAAGAGAATGTGTTTCACATTGAAAATAACATCTGGAGAGGTTAAGGCACATACGAGGTCTTTTCAGGTAACTGCTGAAGTTTGGCAACTGTGTGCTATTCTGGGCTTTCTGCATAGTTTATGTTCGTCATCTCCGGAGACCCGAGCCGTGTGTCAGGAGCGCTGGGAAACGGCAGTGGAGCCCCAGGGAGCGGCCGGCTGGCCTTGCTGTGATTTCCATGCTTGTTCGGCAAATCCTTCAGAATGGGTGTGAAGCGGGGGTCTCTCCGAGATGGGTGAAGTTTGAAAGAAGGATGCTGAGTGTGTCACCGAATGGCAGTGTCCTCAGGCTCATGGCTGGAGGGCGGCTGGCTCAGGTTGGCCCGGGAGATGGTCCAGCTTGCCTTGCCCTCCTCCCCGTCACCGTCCATGAGGGAGATGGACAGTGGGGACGAACACACACACCAGGGCCCGTCCACTTCACAGGCGGGGAGACGGAGGCAGGGTTCACAGTCAGATCGGTGAATCATGCATTTCTCACAAAGGCTTCAGGCAGCTTCCTGACTCAAAGTGAAGACCATCCGAGGACACGTCTCTGCAGAAACACTCACTCCTGGGAACAGTGCATCCTGTATCCCGGGACAAACAACAAAGTCATAGAACTTGCAGGAGTCTGTTTTTGTCGCTGGCTTATCTGTGTGCTTGTGTGTGTTTAAATAGGAGCTTTGCCTTGAGATGCTCTAAATGAATTGAAGGCAAGGGCGGTGTTATCCATCACCTCCACAAAGGAGGAGGCCACCAAGAGTGTGTGAGACACACAAAGGAGGGAAAAGCTTTAGAGACACCTGCACACAAAGCCCGCGACACAGGTGCTGGAAGGAAAAGAGCACGGCACTCACTCAGGCGCCGAGTGACCTTCCTGGGCTTCTGTGCGGCAGACTGGCTGCGTGCGCTGTGTCCACGGGGGCCCGTCTCTCCACAGACCACCAGGATGTCATTATCACACCACACACCACTCACCTGGCCTGGCTGCTCCTGGGGACACTGTTATAATGAGCCTCCCTGTGTGATTTTTGCAGGGATTAGTTTTTGAGAAGCTTAGAGTTCATTACAGACAGTATCCTGCAAATTCTCCCACCACCCAAAGAAGTGCTTACTGTATTTATGCTTTTATTCCAAGTCCCAGCCCCAGAGAAGAGCTTTGTGGAAGAGAGGTCACCTCTGCAGACTGGTGGGTAATTACATTCCCAGTTAATTTAATCCAAATGACCGACATGGGTGGTCTATGCCTGAAACGTGGTTTTTCTAGGTATCATTTTTTTGGTCTGAATTTTCAAAACTGCTCAGACTCCCCATTGCCTTTTTAAAAATGTGTATTAGGTCACATATCAGTCACCCCTGGTCGAATGGCATTGCTTTGTTGCTTGTAAACAGTGTAAATGCCCGTACAATTTATCTTGAGCTAATTCTGGAGTATTTTGCTGAAAACATGCTTCCTGCCTGTCTTCTCTCTGCCTTCTGTCCCTGGTCCCCCGTCTGTCTTTTCTCCTCACGCCATCTTCTCCAGCACTGCACTGCCACACCGACGTCTCTTCCGTCAGGCTGGTCTCTCGGTGCTAATCGTCCTCCCACTCTGCATCAGCCTCTGAGAGCAAGACCCCTACTCAGCGAGGACCACGGTCAGCAGACAAGCAGCAGATCGCAAGCCCGAGCCCACGTTCACAGTCTGTGATCTCACAACTGCTGCTAAAAGCTGAGAGCACCTGTTGTGTGGGGAACCATGCTGAGCTCTCCACGGGGACTAACTCACTGAACCCCACACCGTCTAATGAGGCAGGTGCCCCACTTCCTGGAGGAAACAGGTACAGAGTGACCAGCTCCCCCAAGAAGAACACCCCAAAGCTGAAGAATGGGAATGAAGCCCTAAGTGAGCCAAGGGTGACTTCAGGATCTTTGCCGGATCCAGGAATCAGAAGACCTGGGTTTTATTGTCTCCGTTTTCCTGAATGAGCAAGGTCTGGCTTGAGCAAAGGAGAGAACTAAAGTAAGACTCCAGGTCTAGCCATTAAAGCTTACACTGCCTGTGGAAGCTGGGGACTTCAGAGATCACGTCTGGCTGCCTGTGACACAGATCAAGCTCCTGCGGCTGGAAAAGGTAAAGGCTCACTTGTCTCCTGTAACACAGGTTTAGAGATCATCAGCCCAGGGCCAGTGAGGTGTCTAGAATATTCTGTGAGAGAGCAGAACTCATCTCTCTCTCCATGTGCTCCCAAGGTGACTTGCCAATAAGTCTGTCTTTTTTGGTCAAGGAAATGGTAGCGTCCCAGGAATTTCCATTAGGTAGGATCCTACTTATGTCTCGTTGGCCATCAACCATCCCTACCTGCAATGGAGCCTGAAACTGTCATTCTTTAGTTAGATGTAGAAATATGCCTAGAATAAAATTCTTTAGGTAGGGAAGACGAGAAAATAAGATAGGCAAAGCGTGGTCTCTGCCACGGGGAGGGGGTTGAGAAAAAAATAAAATCTGCTTGTTTTCAAACAAAGTCAGAGATCTAGGAGGGAAAATAATGTAAATTAAAGACATGTGTCTACATTTTGCCCTCATCTAGGCAAATCTGGACTATCTGTAGTAAGAAATCCCAACCAATAAACTGAAAGATTCTAGGCTGGTATCAGCACTAGACAAGTGATAGACGCAAACGAGAATCTCTCTAGCAGAAATACCACCATCCAACCCCCTCGGAATTCTCTACACTGAGATACCCCAGTGCAAGTTTACAATCTAAAAGTATAGGAAACCCACACACAAATGGACAGGGAAACACAGTAAAATATTTCAAATGTTTGAATATTCTTATACATAATATAAAATGGGCATGTTTAAAATCTTTAAAGGAATACTCTTTAAAAGGAAGAACAAGAGACTATCGAAATGTCAGGTGTAACATAGTCCCAAAAAGAACTGCTAGAACTAAACATATGTTATCCATGAAAGTAAAACAAAACAGGAAAGCCTCAGTCAATGCCCACAGAACTGGAGACGCCTGAAGTATGCCTAGCTAGCTGGAAGATAGTTCTGAAGAAATTATCCAGAATTTCTGCAGCCAAGACCGAAAGTGACAGAAACCATAAAAGAAAATATTAAGAAAAATTCGAACATTAAGTTAAGCAGGTCTAATACATCCAATCAGACTTCCAGGAGGCGAAGAGACAGAAAACAGGAGGAAACAGTCTATGAAAAAAATGGTAGCTTGTTTTCCAGGACTGATAAAATATTTACTTTCAGATTCAGGCTCACAACACCCAAACAGGGTAAACAAAAAGGAATTCCAACCCCAGACAGGTCTAGTAAAACTGCAGAAATTTACAGACAAATGTCAGGTTTCTAAAAATAGCCAAGGGCAAAAAATGGTTTACCTAACATGCTGTGAACCCAGAATTGTGTATTTATGAAGGAAGACCTTGTTCAAGAGTAAAGTCATTGTAAAATAAGTGACTCTGAGTGGAGGATCAAAGATGCACAAATAAGATGAGGTCATCATAAAAATAGAAATCACAGGCCAATCTCACTACTGAACACACAAAATACCAAACAAAATCAACACAATGAATCCAACAAAATTTTAATTTAAAAAGTAATGAGTACTTGTTGAACAAGCTGAACTTATCCCAGAAATGCAAGATGGTTTAATGTTAGGAAAGGAATTAAAGAAACCTGCCATGTTAACTAACTAAATGAAAAAGGCATGTATCTGTGACAACAGATGCACAAAATGCATTTGATACAACTTACCATCAGTTCATGATTTAGTCTAAAAAAATATTTTTAGTTAGGAATAGAAGAAAACCCTTTTAACCCAAAGGATATCTACCAGAGAACCAAGAGCAAATATCATGGAGGAGGTGAATCTTTAGAATCATCCCCTTGAATTAGAAGCGAATCAAAAACCTTTACTAGTAGGCTTTTATTTCTATATTTTACTTAAAGCCTTAGCCATTGTGATAACACAGGAAAAGAAAAGTATTCAACTATAATGGAAGAGTCTGCAATGTTCCTTTTTTTCATACAATTTTTCTATGCAGAAAATCCAGGGAAATCTACAAACCATGAGCTCAATAATAGAAATTAGTGTATTTTCTACGTAAAAACTCAACATACTAAAATTAATCTTAATACACTAGAAAAAAATTAAAGATACCATTTTAAAATAAACTAGTTACAATAATGTATAAAAGATTAAGCCTGTAATTTTTTTGGAGAAAATGGCAGACATCTATTACAGATACATTTACCCATTAAAGAAAGTCTAAATAAATGGGAAGATATATTTGTAGATTTAATGATCTATTTTTCCTAAATTGATCTATATATTTAATGCAATGCCAATAAAAGCTCTTGGTTTCTCCAAGAGCTTGAGAAAAGAACAAAAATTGCTGTAGGAAAAAGAAAATGAGATTGCCCTGTTAACTCGCAAAACTTATTATAAAACCGTGGTGTTATGATTCTCCAAAAAGATATATTCATGCCCTAACCTCCAATGCCTGTGAATTAGGGTCTTTGCAGAGCAATCAGTTAACATGAGGTTATATTGGAGGAGTGTGGGCTCTAAACCCGTGGACGGAGTGAGGCAGACCACCCTCCGCGGCGGGTGGGCCTGTTCCCGCCCACCGAAGGCCTGACTAGAAGGAAGGGGCTGGGCCAGGGGGACTGAGCTCTCTCTCTGCTCGTCTTTGAGCGGAAGCATCCGTCTTCCCCTGCCTCTGGACTTGGAGGCATACTAGGATTTTCACCATCGGCTCTCCTGGTTCTCCGACCTTCAGACACAGGCTGGGACTGCAGCAATGGCTCCCCTGGGTCTCCATCTCGCCTCCATCGTTGCGTGCGTTGATTCCTTATCTATCATCTATCAGTCTATCTCTCTCTCTATCATCTATCTGTCTATATCTATCTATCTATCTATCTATCTATCATCTATCATCTGTCTATACCTATCTATCTATCTCTCTATCTTCTATCATCTATAGCTCTATCTTATTATCTGTCTGTTATCTATCATCTCTCTATCATTATCTATCATCTGTATTATCAAACAATAGATCAATCCATATATTCATCTCTCCTACTGGTTCTGTTCCTCTGGAGAACTCTGACTAATAGGCTCTGATATGCCACGGCCTTGAGCAAACATTCAGGAAGAGGATTCGAACCTGGACGTTGAATGTAGATTCAGCCGCTATCGTCGGGCTGGGCCACCCTGGGACAAATGGCTCATTGCTCCTGGGGTCCATCAGGTAAACACACACGCACACACACACGCACACACTCACACTCCCCTCTGTCTGTCTACAGCCTATGTCACTGGAAATGCAGCAATTGATATTTCGTTTAGCAATTCTTTTATAGATTTCGCCTCATCTTTCCAGCTCTGAAGTTTGATGTAAACAAAAGGAGAACACGACAAGGGCACCAAACCCCAACCCCTGCAGTGTGAGCGATTTTCCTGCGAGCTGCCACATAACCCACCCACACGCGTGGCACAGGGAGCACAGGCGTGAATCCCTCAAATCTCAGGCAGAAGATTTCCATACCCAAAGCCAAATGCCAGGCAAGGGCAAGAGCGCCGCCTCTAACACAGTGCTGTGGCAATGACTTTAGAGACGCTAAAAATATTTAGATGTTCAAAATTACTTTGGAGTTAATTTTCGCTTTTAAGCCTGCCCGGCAGAAACCTCCCGCAGGCACATGGGGCTGCTAGGACGGCTGCTAATTATTTTCCTTCCATTATTTTGAGACAGCAGGGCAGTTTGGGAACTGAAACCAGCACACACTCGAAAAGCAAAGTGCGGAGGGGAGGAAAGCAGACCTTTGTTCCTGCGTTCAAGGCCCAAGGTCTTATCTTTACCGCTGAGCTGCTTGGTCCCCGTGACCCTCAGACAGGACGTGCTCCCGTTCCTCCAGCACCTTGGTTCTTAGAATAAACAAAACTACACAATAAGCCCATAGAGAGGCAGAGACCTGCCTTCCTGGTGCTGGCAGGCTGTGGCCAGCGCATAGGCTGGGGGACCCTGCGTGGCGGCCAAGGTTGAGCTGGGACTCCTCGTGGCCTAAGCTGATGCATCAGAAGCTGACCTGACAGCCTCTTCATCACGAGGGTCAGGACAGCAGTGACCCCGTCTCCCTGCAGTTGTGGTGTCCCCAGGTTAACGTCTGCCCTAGTGTGGGTCCGCTGACCTTGCACTCTGACCCACGTGAAACCGCGGGGTCCTCTCCAGGCCCTTCCCACTCTGGGCGCTCTGCGGGGGCCCAGGGCAGGACTCCCGTACGCCTGGCCGAGCTGGCCAGGGCCCCGTCCTCTCCCGTGTGACCCTCCCCCTCCCCCTTCCTCCAGCTCCACCATCTGACCAGCTGCGACCTGGGTAGGCGGAGGAGAGAGGGGCACGGCTCCTGCTGCTCCTGCGGGTCCCCAGACGGCCGCCCGGCCTCCGCGGCTCCTGCATCCTGGCCCCGTCAGGCTGTGCCGTGTCGGTTCCCACGCCCCCTCATACTGACACACACAGCCTCGCCTGGGCTGGCGGCATCTCCCCCTCCGCGCTCTGGCAGGAGGGAGGACAGTAATGCCAGGTTCGAAGTCAGTGTGAGAACAGATGTGGTCGCACAGGAGATCCTCAGTGACTCTGTCCCCCGCCCCGTCCTCCCTCCCCAGTCTGGACTCTTCCAGGGTCTGAATCCAACAGGCTTCTGCTAACCTCACTGCCTCTGACGCATTTCTCAGGAGTGGCCTGGGGATGCCCCTCACACGGCGCTCTGAGCGTGGGGTCTCCCTCCTGTGCACACGGTGCCTGGGTCCCTTCCCCAGAGGTGGGGGAGTGGACCCCTGCCCCTCGGGAGGCCTCGAGGAGCAGCCCCTGGACGCCCCTCCCCCCTCGACCCCCGGCCTCCGGCAGTGCCAACTCCTCGGAGCTGCCCGGCCCCTGCCTGGACCTGCATCTCCCATGTGAACTTCTGGAATCCGGGTCGTGACTTCCTCTCCACCCATTTGCCGATACAGGGCCCCTCCTTCAAGCCTGGGCTCCGAGGTCTCTGCCAAGAGAGGCCCCCAAGCTGGGTGTTGAACTCGTTGAGCTTTCCAGCTACACCTGATGCTGTTCTGTAGGATGCTTTATCCTTTCACCCAGACGAGATTGTAAATGCTCACAGCTCCTGTCTCCAGTGTATTCACCTTTATAATCCCAGGGTGACTGGCGCCTAAGAGACTCTCAGGAAATATCTGGTAAACGCGACTCAAGTTGGCTGCTCGGCAAAGGCCAGCGTCTGTCTTCTGTGGCCACGCAGTGATCGTTCAGCTCAATGTATTAGTGACGGATGCAGGTCACTGACTCATCAATAGGACAGGAGCTGGAGGGATATGAGAAGTGACCGGAGCTCACCACTTCCCGCCTTGTCCATGTACAGACACAGCTTTGTTCCAGATGAGGGCTAAGAAAACGGGTCTACAATTTCCAGAGCTCTCTGGAAGGAGGCACTGAAGAAACTCACTGAAAAGCCTAGCCCGGTTGCTGAAGGTCTGAGCTGTGGTCCTCTCCGTAATCATATGTTCAAAGTAAATGCATTATTTAAACAATAATACACTCTCTATTAGCTCCTGGCCTGGGTTAATGGTTGGCTAAAGCAATTACGGGGCCCCAGGGACGGGGGAGAGGGGAGGAGAGGCTGAAAGATGTGCAGCCAGGGACGGGGGCCTCTCCTTTCCTGCGGTAATTAAAGGGTTTCATGCCGTGGGCGGGGGACCGTCAGCGCGTGAGCGGGGAGAGGACTGTGTGATGACCCGCGGTCTCCTCTTCAGCGAGCGCAGGAAAGAAACAAGGGCTACGTCCGCCCGCACAGGACACCCGAGGCAGCTCGCCGTTCCTTTCAGTCTCCTTAGAGGCTCTAGCAGACAGCGCTGTGCTCCTTCAGGAGCCGTGACAGTGAAAGCACTCAGGAGTTAGCTTCCAGGTAGGGATGCGGCATGAGACACGTCTGCGGGGCGTGCGATTCACTCCCGAGCCACGTGGGAGGTTGCGGCAGACACGCTTGGCCAGCTCTCTAATGCGTCCCCAGAACACACTGTCAGAGCAGGACTTCGCATCGCGACAGTGAATTCACTTGGCTGTGGAAGCGGCCGGAGCGGTCACGCTTCCCGTGAGACCCGGCGGAGCCCTCATCCTGGTCCTTCTCCCGCTCCGCCCTCCGGCCCGAGCCCCGCCCTGGCCTCCCTCCTCGCTCTCCCGCACTTGCTCCTCAGCCTCGTCCCCCTCCCAGGAGTTCCCTTTGTAAACACACCCCTGTGTCTCACTTTGCCCCTCCTTCGTATCCATCGGTGGCCTTTCACCACCCACCCAGGCCACCCCGCGCCCTGGAATTTCATCCAGGCCCTTCGCAGCCTGACCCCGACTCCACGGACCCAACCCTCACCCACGATCACGTTACGCGTTAGCCAGTGGCCTGGACCCACGGTCTGAGCATCGAGGCCAGAATGTCTGTTGAAAACCCGACTGGACACGGATCAGAAGGTTTAGGGTTGCCACGTCCACGTACTCATGGAGATTTTTTCTCTCGGATCATGTGCTTGGGGGCCACCTCGGCGGACTCCACACCCGCCTCTCTTTGAGGCACCACGTGAGCCTCGTGTCCGGCTTTCTCTGCAGACCCCGTTTGCGTTTTCACAGGCACATTTTCACCTGCAGCCAAGGTGGGTGGCTTCACCTTCATGCCTTATTGTCACAATCACCACGATATGTAACACACAATCACAACGACACAGAATGCACAAATCACATCTCGTTTTATAATGGCAGTAATGATGCTGGCCATTCATCCGTGTCTTCTATGCTCTAAATTATTTCCCAAGAATTTCACATCTATTATTTCATTTCATCTCAAAAATGTAATAAAGTTCAATTCTTCTCGTTTACACTTAGGGGACTGTTCTTTATTCAAGGTTGTGTGAAAGTAAGAACTGGCCCTGGACGTGAACCTGAGCCTGACAGTCCCGGAGGTGCTAGACCACAGAGCTACATCGTCTGTCTTCCTGAAGCTTCTCGACCTCTTGGGGCCGTACCGATGGGCGAGTGTTACCAGGGCTGGCGTTCGTCCTCATCTGATCAGGAGAGCTCTGGCTCGTGCCTGTTTTCCTGGAATTACTGTTGAACTTGTTCTGTCTTACTCTCAAAAGCGTCCGTTCTTATGATAAATTATAGGGTCACCGGCGGCACCATCAGTGCGCCTGGCCTCAGTTTCCCCACCTTGTGTTGGTCTCTGCCCACCGCTGTGTCTGGGCAGAGCCAGGCAGAGGCCCAGGTCTCCCGCCGCCAGACAGCACCCTTCCAGGGGCGCCTCCCTTGAGTCTCAAACAGAGAAGTTGATATGAGATGGAGCTGAAATCCACCCCAGTGCCTCGAAGTCTGTGATATGCTAACCTCAACATTGCTTCCTGAGTAACACTGTGGCAGACACACCCTAGGGCGACCCCCAATGGGTCCTGCCCTTGTGTGGTCCCCTCCCTCGAGTGTGGGCGCACACCTCAACTCGCTTCTGGTCATTTGAGCGTGGCAAGTGTGGCGGTGCCACTCCCACGACTAGGTCACGTTACATCAGGCTCCCCCTCGGCAGACGGGGTGAGAGGGGCTCCCTGCGGCGGTGAGAGGACCGTAGGGCAGAGACGCGGTGCTTCCTGGAGCCGAGAGTGGCTCCAGGCTGAGAGCTGGCAGGATCGCAGCGTCACCAGTGCAGGGAGCTGGGTCTGCGAGCAGCTTGACGGGCTTGGGGGCGCTTCCTGCTCCAGGCAGGAGTCTCTGCTGAGCCTGCAGCCCTGTCGGCACCTGGATTGCCGCCTGGTGGTCCCGAATTAGACCATTAGGCTAAGCCAAGCTTGTCCGAACGACTGCAGAAACGATGAGATGATACGTGGGTGTTGTTTTAAGGCACTGAGTCTGTGGTAATCGTTCCACAGCATAGAAAAGTGCAATAGAGGCCATCACTGGGGAACCTCAGCCCGTTAGCTTGGGAATAAGGCCTGGAGTCCAGCTTCCAGCTGCAAACCTTTGTTCCATCACTTACCAGCTGTGTGAACTTGGCCACATTCGTTCTATGCCTAGTGCTTCGAGCACCTGGTCTGCACTCTTGTTCATACTACCTGCCTTCATTTTTCTGAAGAATAAATGCGTTTTAAAAGGCACGCGCATGTAGCAAGCCCTAAATATATGTTAGCTTCTCTTAGCTACATGCATAAGAGATACATCATCGCTAACAGTTTGAATTGTTGAATTGGAGACACATACACTCCTGAACACTAGTAGATTCTATGACTTGACCTTATTTCTCTTGAGATTTAGTGCTCAGTCCTGTGCAAGCATCATTTAAAATAGACTCCTCTGCCTTCTAGTTTATAATTTAAAAGCGATAATGTTGGGAGTTCCCTGGTGGTCCAGTGTTTGGGACTCCATGCTCTCACTGCCAGGGTCTGAGTTCAATCCCTGGTCAGGAAACTAGGATCCCGCAAGACACATGGCGTGGCTGAGAGAGAGAGAGAGAGAGAGAAAGAGAATGCTGTAGCAAGTACACAGATAAAAACACAAAACAAATGTGTAAAATTTTTTTTTATTATATATATATTTTTTATTTTTTGGGGGGTACACCAGGTTCAATCATCTGTTTTTATTTGTGTAAAATTTTTACACATAATTAAAGATGTTTTTAGTGTGTATATTGGCTAATTGTTTTTAATACAGCAGATGAAGAGCGGGTTTTAATATTTTCTCGGGGGTGACGCGATGGTTTCCGACGCCTAAAGGCTGGTGGGGAAGGGGTCCCAGTGGCAGGAGGGCCATCCCGTGAGGTGGCGTGGAGACCTCAGTGCTTCTCGGGAGGTGAGGGTTGGTTCTTCAGCTCACGGGTGCAGCAAGCGCTTCAGGGAATGGACTATGTCCAGGGAGGGACAGGGACTGACGGCCAGAGCGTGTCACTTAAACTGGAAGCTGTAAGAAAGCAACAATGCTGGTGACCCAAGGGAAGACAAGCGAGCCCAACGTCAAATCCTGAGTGGGAGTCTGGTGGTGGGCTTCCCTCCCTTACACTCTGCAGCCAGCAGAGTGACTCCTGCGTGTTTGGAAGTTATTCTGCAAAGTCTAGTGCTGAGCAACAGAGGGCAGTTGGAAGGAATTGCTAAAATAAGATGCCAAAAATACACAAAGAGGCTAAGTGATGTGCTATCTCCTTTCCTCCCTCCTTCCTTCCCTCCTTCCCATTTTATTCCTTTCTTAATGCTTTTGTTTTCTCCATCCTTCCTGAAAACTAGAGCTCCCGACGCCCTGTGCCTTGGTGTGCATCCCCCTCCCCCACCCGCCGCCCCGCCCAGCTAGCCTGCGTCTCTTTTCAGGAGCAGACCCATCCCTGCCCATTCCTCCCAGTACAGAAGTGCATCCTCACCCTGGAGTAGGTCTTGCGCAACGCACGGAAAGGCAGTGACTATCTCGTCCAATCGGAAAGAGCAGAGCAGCCCCTAGACACTCCGCAGGGCCCTCTGGCCCCTTTCCTGCTCCTACGCTTACTGGCCTGACCCAGCCCATCAGCCCCACAGCTCCAGCCTTCGGACAGTCCCCGCCCACTCCCTGGCCTCCTGCTTCTCTTCCGCCCGTTGTGGCCTCTGCCTGCTGCCCCGGGGACTCCCCACCGCAGCCACATCTGTCACTGGCCCTGAGATCTCCCCCAACTTCCAGCCCCCAGCTTGCCTGTCCCGTAGTCACACTCAGGAAGTGGAGGAGCCACCTGTCACCCGGGACAGGGCGGCTCTGCTATCTTAGCGTCCCTTCCTGTCCGCTCTAACCCCACTCCCCCAGCGTCCAGCCTCTTCTCCCCAGGCCTCCAGCTGCAGGCGGCAACCAGCCTCCCACCTGCACTGGGATGAGGACGTTCTCCTCCCCGCAGTCAGTGCAGTTGCTTTAAACGACCAATATGATCCGGCCCTTCCCGTATCAAGGCCACCGTCGTCCTCAGGGTCAAGTTTAAATGCTCTGATATGGTTTCGGAGCCAGTGCGCCACTGGGCCCTGACGGCCTCCACTTCCGTCAAGCCGCCCTGACAACTTGAGTTAACCTGGCTTTGTCTGTGACCCACACGAACCCCACCCACGTGACTCCTGGCTACTTCCTAATTCTTCTGGTCTCACCCGAGTCACCACTCCTCCCAGGAGCTGAACCTTCTCTAAACTCTCCTCCTGACCCGTGGCTACCTGGCCCAAGCTCCTTGCCTCTCCAGTCCTTCTCTGTCCGAGCAGTCATTTCACTGCACTGTCATTTCCTGGCACCTCCCCCCCCCCACCCCCCGAACTAGCCGGGGTTCATCTGAGGAACAGAACCTATCGGATATTATGTCAGGGAACTTCCAGAAGATCCACGGCCCAGACTCCTCCCGGCCAGTCATAAAGCCCCGGGGCCCTGGAGGCAGCAGCTTCTAGGTCACGTTTGCGTCTCAGAGTCTGCGGAGACAAAGTGTGCACTAAATCTCCCTCTTCTACATAAGCGTTTGGCTTAATTAACACTGGGCCAGGTAGTGCCGCTATCTTTAAAGGGCTTAGAAAATAGGGAGAGACATTCTATCAGCAGTGAGGTAACCAGCAGTCTGTTCTCTACGTCTGTGATTCTGCTTCTGTTTCCTAGACAGCGTCATTCGTGCCATACGTTAGATTCCACGTGTCAGCCACATCACGTGATACTCGTCTTTCTCTGACTTACTTCGCTTAGTATGATCATCTCTAGGTCCATCCACGTTGCTGCAAGGCTGTGTGCATTTTATGTGCAAATCCGATGACACTTTGTATGAGACTTGAGCGTCCGTGGATTTTGGAATCTGGAGCCGGGGTCCTGGAAACACCCCCCCACAGATACCACGAGACGACGGTGCTAACTTGACTTGGACACTTGCAACAGAGCAAACCCCCGAGGCGAAGAATCCTTCCTGCTGCGAGAACGTCTCTCCTTATGCTCTAAGCCCTTTAAAGATAGCAACACAGTATTCTGTCTTTAAAAAATTAAACCGGTGGAGAGTAGACAGATTTAATAAGCACACTGCCTCCACAGACTCTGAGAGCAGAGCCTGGCTCCAGCGCCCTCGACCCTTGTGAGTGTCCCAGGAAGAGTCAGAGAAGCGGACGCATGGGTGGTTCCCTGACATCCATGATACGCACACACACACATACACACACACACACACACACACACACACAGAAGTGGAGGAAAACACAAGAGCACATGAGAGCGTTTGCTGTAGCCACGGTTCTACACCCTGGATCCCAGTAGGAACTGCAAGAACTGCCATCGTGGGACCCCACCCCAGACGAACGAGGTCAGAGCGTGTGTGGGAGCAAGGCACTGGTAGCTGGGAAGTTAACCGGGTATTCTATTTACGCAGCGACGGTTAAGAACAGGGTTTAATATTCTCATAAAAAGGATCTCAGTCAAACTCATACATCCCAGCCCTGAAAGCTCCAACTTTTGTCCCTAAGGTACGTGTAACTGTACAAGATGTACAGAAGATAGCTTTAAAACAGAAAATGACGTCACATTGAAACTGTCATTTTAAAAGAGAGAAGCATCACGTCTAGAGAAACCACACAGCTGCTACAGGGATATTTAATGCTCATCTGTATAGTTGTGAACGAGAAACCAGATAACACAGCGTTGGAATACTTTATGCAGTGGTTAAATGACGTATTTCACATGTAAAGACATCATACATGCTGCTTCTGGAACATTAATTAAGTACAAAGAATGCTTTCAAAAGAGTATGAATGAAATACAAGCGTATCTCTCTAAAATTTTAATATCAAATAATATGTTTCAGGTCATTGGAAATTAAGCCTTAATTTACATACACTATTCAAAATAAAATAGCTATTTAGGTTTATGAAATAAGCAATATTTTTGCCAAGATCAAGATGTCCATGTCTATCCAGCACCACAGACGCCGAGGTAAAGGAAACCCAGCTGCGCCCCCTGGCCCCCCCCCCCCCCCCCCCCGTGACAGCTGCACTGGTGCGCTGCGCGGTTCAGCCAGTGGAGCCCCCCGGAAGCGCAGGCGATGCAGCCGCCCCCGCACCAGGCTGCAGGAAGCTGGCGACCAGATGCCAGGCGGGCTCTCCAAGCTTCTGCAGACCACCAGCACCAGCTTCTCCTGCGCGCCTGTCAGCAACGCCTTCCCTCAGGCTGTCCCCCACCCACACCTACTCCATCAGAACCCACACTTCAACAAGCCCCAGGGATCCGGCCACACGTCAAGGCTTCTGGTACCAATTTGCTCGAAGTCACTTCAGCGCTTATCTTTAACTTTATAAAGAAATGTGTAATAAATATGCAGAATCCATTTATAATAAAAAATTTACTTGCATTCGTTTAGTGCTTTGGGGTTTAAGGCAGGCGTTTAGGCGTAGCATCTTCTTTACCGTCATTATTTCAGAGGCATTTGAGGAAACTGAGGCCGCTTCCTGTGCCAGAATGAGTACTCCACTTAGGGCTCCACTGGGAGCCTCCGAGTGTGGTGCAGGGTTCGTTCACAGCGGCAGATCTGACCTGGGAAACAGCCTCGTTCCCCAGATGCACGCAGACGGACACACCCGAGACAAGCCCACTGGACCACAAGCCCTGAGACGCAGCCCGGATGGGGGCTGTCACCTCACTGATGTCCTCGTCAATTTGCCTTCAAAACACACACAATCCTGGTGGAGCCGCTGCACGTGCCCACACGGAGGTGGGCAGCCCCTTTCCGAATGGCTGAGTGTTCAGAGCGTTCCGTCATCTCGCATCTCTTCCCTGCTGGAAGCCTTCACCTCTGCACATTTGCCCCCTGAAGCTCGGATGTCAGGCTCTCCTCACACCAGACGTTTCTAGACGAGCCCTCTGCTTCTGGTGGTCTCTCGCCTCCCCCGTCATCCAGGCGGTGCCCGGCTGATTCCCCTGGGTCAGCCGTTGCCTGTGGACGGGGTGCCGGAAACTTCTGCGCTGTTTGCTGACCTGCCCAGCTTCATCGTGGTTCTCGACTACTTCTGCTGCTTGAATCAGATGACTTGGCATTTAGAGAATATTTTCCCTCCATTTCAGGCCTCAGGTTTTCCTTGGACGTGTCCTTGCAACGTCCGAGGGACGGCTGTTCGGTACGACAGGCTCCGAGTGGTCCTTACAACTGCCCACTGGGGCCACCCTGCGCGGCGCACCTCACTCCATCCCTCCTGGAGGAAACTGACCGCAGCTCAGGAGGAGCTGCTTGAGGGCGCCTCCTTGCCCGCACAATGGAAAGGGGCAGAGACAGGGTGGAGAATAACAGGATAAGTGATGCCAGGCGCAGCTCCGAGGCGGGCTCTGAGCTCGGCTCCGAGCTCTCGCTCCCAAAAGTGGAGGAGGCAGGTTTACAGGGAGGGCCCCTGTCTGTCTTCCTGGCTGACTCCTAGAGCAGGAAGATGCCCCGCCCTGCCTGTGACCACAGTCCCACTCCGCCCCGCGCGGTTACAGGGCACACAGGGCTCATCAGAACCGCGTGGCCACCTGTTACGAGGCAGGTGTGCACACACACGTGCCTGTACACACGTGCACACACTCACATACACACGTGTGCACAAGTGCACATGGTCCGTTCCTCCCCGCCAGGCCCCCTGGCCAAGCCTGCTAGCCTCGGTAAGAGACCACCCACACATCCCCTGCAACACTGAGCATTTTCACAACCTTCCCATTTGGCTTTCAGCTTCTCCCTGCCAAGCCGGCTGCCAGGCGCAGGGGTTGTTAATGAGTTGGCAGCTCGGAATGTCATTAGGGGCCCAAGGACGGTGGCTCTGGGCGGGTAGGCGGCGCAGGTGCTCGGAACCGATCGCCCCCTGCGCTGCACAAGGGCTGGATGGGGCAGCTCCTCTTTCACTGATTTCCCCCCAAAGCGGTATTAAAAGTCGTGCTTAATGGTAATGAATTGAATTGTTCCTCTGCAAAGTGGACGGACTGGCAGAATTCCGGAAACTGAGAGATCCCCGGTGCTGGCTAAGAAAACAAAAGTAATTGGATTACACAAGGAAAATAAGATAAACATTCATTAAAATTACAGTAACAGGCGTGATGAAGGAGCAGCCCCGCCGCAGGGGCACCTGCCTCCCCGGGGGCCCTGAGGTCTCTCCTCTCCCGAGGAATCTGCAAGTCTGCTCAGGGCAGGGGAAAGGTGTTCAGTTTTCCGAAACGTTGCTTTTTCTGCCTTTACTTTTCTATTACCGCTTTTCAAAAATGTTTTAATGGAGTTAAGACTTTTCAGATGGAACACGCTTACCACTATCGTTGGTATCCGTAATTCTGGACGTTTTGAGGGAGGCTGCCTCCTCTCCAGGCAAAGGCCAGTCCCCTCCCCATCCTTCCTTCTCCCAGTTCTCCGGGCTGTTCTCGGGAGGGAAGCGACCTTTATGACGACGTGCACAAAGCAGGGGCACCTGGCCCTCATTTCAGGGACACACAGAAAGGTCCTGGAACAGGGGTGAGGCCCCGTGGGCCCCGAGTGTCCCCGGCTCTGTGATGACCAACCTGCTCTTCTTCAACCTCATGGGACCAAGCAGGAGGGCTGTTAAGTGAAGTAGCACCGGGCATCCGGTAAAGTGGTACCCGGCTTGGCTGGCGCTGGGCACTGTTAAATAAAACCCAGGTGTGGCCAGCGCTTTTGCTCAGCTCTGGACAGAGGCTGTGACCTCTCCAAGCCAGTGGTCCTGGGGGTCAGCCAGCCATCCCGGGGAGTCAGTCGTGGGGTCCTCTCAGAACCGGCAGGGACAGTGTCCACGGCTCGAGGAAGTCAGGATGGGGGCCTTCTCACAGAGCCCGGTATGCAGACCACTCTGGGCGTCAGAGAAGCAAGTACCAGATACGCCTCCTACCCCCCTCATCTGGCTGAGGCCAGGCCCTGGGCAGGTGGGCTGGAGGCCGCTTTGTAGGAGGCCCTGCAAGGCCGCTGAGGGACTGATGGGCCCCGCCTGCCTCCCCTGGAGCTGCCCGGGGGCCGGTGCTCTCAGCTTCTCCTGGAACCCGCGTCGTGTGGGTCACACAGGACAGACAGGGAGCTCAGAAGAAGGGAACTGGGATGGGGCTGGCCCAGCCTGAGAGACCCCTCAGCGCCACATGAAGCTGAGCAAGGCCACGGGCAGCGCCCACTCAGAGCCTCAGTTTTCCCATCTGTGCAAAGGTCCTAATCGCATGGACAGACAAAGTAACACGTACGGAGTGTCAGGTGAAATGCAGAGCCCGCGAAGGAGGACGTGTCTCTGCACGAGCTGCTAAACACGTGGTGAGTATGACAGTAAGAGCTGTGGCCGTGGAGTGTGAACTGGTGCAGCTGCTGTGGAGAACAGTATGCAGGTTCCTTAGGAACCTAAAAATAGAGCTACCGTATCATCCAGCAATCCCTCTCCTGGGCATATACCCAGAGAAAACCATACTTCAAAAAGATGCATGCAGCCTAATGTTCACTACAGCACCATTTACAGTAGCCAGGACATGGAAGCAATCTAAATGCCCATCGACAGATGAATGGATAAAGAAGATGTGGCACATGTATACAATGGAATTTTACTCAGCCATAAGAAAGAATGAAACAATGCCCTTTGCAGCAACATGGATGGACCTAGAGATGATCACACTAAGCGAAGTCCGACAGACAAAGGCTATGTGATGTCACTTGTATGTGGGATCTAAAAAAAAATGTCACAAACGAACTGTACAAAACAGAAACAGACTCACAGACTTAGAAAACAAACTTATGGTTACCAAAGGGGAAGAAGGGGGATAGATTAGGAGTTTGGGATTGACAGATGCAAACTACTACGTATGAAATAGATAAACAACAAGGACCTAGTGTACAGCACAGGGAGCTGTACTCGGTATCTTGTAATAACCTATAATGGGAAAGAATCTGCAAAAGAATATCTATGTGTAACTGAACCACTGTGCTGTACACCTGAAAGTAACACAATGTTGTAAATCAACTATACCTCAATTAAAAAAAAAATAACCGTCATAACGTGTAAGTGCCCTTCCGCTGCAGGGGAGGAGTCAAGCCTGCCCTGAGGGCCCAGCGACTCCTGGAGGTCAGAGCCACCTGCAGAGATGCCCAGGGTCACTCAGTCCTACCAACCCCTCCTCGGCTTCATGCCTCTGGGCAGCGTCCCACCCCGTCCTGGCTTTTCTCCTGGAAGTGAAGTCGGGCGATAAGCCCTTACCCGACCGTGGATCAGCTCGGCTGAGGTCTGCTCCACTCCTGACGTGGACTGGGGGTCTCCATGTGCTCCGATCACGTCAGCCTGCACAGATGCCCCCCACCCCCCGACCCTGAGCGCTAGGCTGCGATGGAGGCTGTCACCTGGGAGACCAGCTGTGACACCACCTCCCAGCTGGACCACCACCCAGCAAGGGCATCCTTCATTGCCCCCTGCCCCGTGCATCCTGCCCTTCGAGATGCTGCCAAAGGATGCATTTGGCCATTTAGCCTTGGCAACAAAGTCATCTCCATCCAGACAGGGACACTTGTGAATGGTGCCAGAACAGGCCTGAGCTGGACTGTCCGGGGAAACAGGACACACGGCCACCCCACAGCAGAGCCTCTTGTACACACGTCATCCACTTGGATGGTCTTAAATACAGTCCCAAACTGCACATCTAGCCTTTGCCACAGGGACATCCTCCCTCTCCTTTCTTTGGAGCCCACGTTCCTCAGTCACCCTCTCCTTGTCCCTGCCCCATCCCATCAAATTAGGCCCCAAGACTTCACCTGTAAGTCCTTTCTCCCTGTGCCCGCCCGTCGGCACTTGCTCATGGACTGTGACCTCAGCTTCCCAACAGCCCCCTCCTCCAGGCTTCCCTCCAGGACTCACCCTCCCAAGGCTGGGCCATCACCCTCAAACCTACCACCTCCGTCCCCTGAAGAGGGCATTCCATCCTGATCAGACTCCCGCTGTCTCATAAAGCTCACATCTTCTCACACCTAGGACGCCCTCAGCTCTGTCCCTGAACTGCTGTTGAACTCCACTCTGAGCCTCACATGGAATAGTCTGTAATTTCCACGCGCCTCTTGTGTCACGTTCTATCTGTCATGACATTATATCCTATGTCACCAGGCATCCCGTGATCTCCTAGGTTAAAAACAGAGTCGATTTTTCCATCACCTTTGGGTCTAAGTGATGGAAGGAGACGTAGCTGCATTTGAGCTGGGGGTGGGGCTCTGTCTTTGACAAGTCTGTCTTCTAGGGCCTGGCACTAGGTTTTTTGGTTTTTGTTTTTTAATTTCCTCCCTCTTCTGCTTGATTTTTGACATTTATTTTTTAAATTATTTTTTAATTGAAGTATAGTTGATTTAAAATGTTGTGTTAATTCCTGCTGTACAGCAAAGTGACTCAGTTATACATGAAGATACATTCTTTTTTTATCTTCTTTTCCACTTTGGTTCATCACAGGATACAGACTGTAGTTCCCTGTGCTGTACAGTAGGACCTTGTTGTTTATCCATCCTGTATATAAAAGCTTACACCTGGTAACCCCAACCTCCCACTCCATCCCTCCCCCAACCCCCTCCCCCTTGGCAACCACCTGTCTGTTCTCTGTGTCCATGAGTCAGTTTCTGTTTTGTAAATGTTTGTGTCATATTTTAGATTCCACATATAAGTGATGTCATATGGTGTTTGTCTTTCTCTGTCTGCCTTACTTCACTTAGTGTGAGCCTCTCTGGGTCCACCCGTGTAGCTGCAGATGGCACTACTTCATTCCTTCTTATGGTTGCGTTACATCCCATTGTATATACGCACCACGTCTTCTTTATCCACTCCTCTGTCGACGGACGCTTAGGATGCTTCCCTGCCCTGGCTATCGTGAATGGTGCTGCTGTGAACGTTGGGCGCGTGTGTTGTCTTGAATCCGAGTTTTGTGCGGATACACGGCACTGAGTTTAAACATGATGCTGCCGGATGCGTGGGTGAGTGAGGAGAGGAGGGGTGCGTGAGGGGGGACCTGAGAAGGAGGTCCTGAGTGCCGCTGGCCACCGGCCGTGGTGGGGGCGCTGGACGCGGGTGGGGCGCCCTCCGTGCTGCGAGGGAGCAGGGCTCCTGCCGTGCACCCCCGGCCCCGTCCTCTAGTGCCGCCCAAACGGCTCTTCCCGCGCAGAACGGCTCAGCCTGCCCCCCCGTGACAACCCCAGGAAAGGGGGCACTTCCTTCCAGGCTAGACCTGCCCCCCCTTCCTTCCTGACCTCCTGCCGCAGAGACGGGCAGCCCTGCTGTCTCCGCAGGGGGTGGCCTCTCCACCTGTGCCGAGCGTCAGGGCTGCCCCTCTCACTCACCACGCCTGACCCTCAACCCGACAACCAACCGTGAGGCTGGCCTGGAGCCCGGGGCCCCGGGGACCCTCCCCACGGTGCGCCCGCCCCGCGCGGATGGCAGGCGCCCTCGGCCGTGCGGGGACGGCCCCCACCGGGAGCGTGTGCAGTCAGGAGACTGTGCGGTTTCTGTTCTCAGACACATCACGTCTTCTTTCTCTCAGAAGACGCGTCCACGTCCTGCCTCTGCGGTCTCAGGGGATTCGGAGAAAGGCTGGAGAGGAGGCAGCGGCCGGCAGTATGCCCGGTGTACCCAGGGTCTGATAACGTGAAAGAATATTTCAAAATACCCAGACAAACAGGCACACAGTTTAGGCTTTCTCATGATACTCCAAAGAGGACCACACTGCCTACCCAACACGTGCCATTTTTGCAATAAATTACACGGAAAACCAGAGCTCAGACTTTAACAAGCACACACGCAAGGAGAGACTCATTTACGCAGAGTTTGCTCCCATCACGTGCGGCCTCACGTGGTGACGCGTGAATCAGTCGCCGAGCTGCATCCTTCACGGCCTGCCCGCCCTCCCAAGGTCAGGCGCCGCCGTGCTGGCTCCGGGCGCGGAGGGGCGGCCCCCTGGCCCCGCAGCCCGCCAGGCCGCCCTTCCTTCTCGGGAACGGCCTCTGTGCCCATGTCGGCGGGGGGACCTGCTCTGCCCCTGGGAGGGACGGTGACAAATTCCCTGGTGGAAGATGCTGTGACGCACGATTATTCTCCTGCAGGAAAATGGCTGATCCTGGGAAGAGAAACCAGACAGATGTCAGCAGGCTGGAACCGCACCAGAGCCTGGCCTGGATCGCATTCTTCAAGGGCCAGAGGCGGTGCCCGGAACTGGAGGCCGTGGGCATGGGCGGCCTCTGATCTTCAGCGGCTCGTATTCACCTGTCAGGCGCTGTGTCCCAGGTCCTCGGCAGGGTTCATCACACACTCGGTGATGCTGAATCCCTGAAGGACCTTCAGGTGAGGTGTCTATCATCACTGTTGTGCAGACGAGGAAATGCCACCTGTGGGGACAATGGTGGATGTCACTGTGATTTCCCCATCTCCACCGAGCACATGGGATAAAGCAGCACTTTTCTAAGAGTCTCTCTTAAAGGAACAGCCTGTACCTCCTCGAATGAACTGTCTGCCTTTGGGTTGATTCACTGAGGCAGATGCATCTGCCTGTACACCCATGTTCTGGCTCTGTGGCTGCAGGGCCCCTAGTCGTCCAGGGTGCCTGCCCTCATGCTCAGCTCTGAATGACAGGCTTGCTGTACACTTGTCAGGATGAAGAGACGCCCGCCTTTCCCCGACGGAGCGTACCGGCCTCTCCCCTGTCTGGAGGTGAGACACCAAGGCTGCCGCGTGGAGCACCTTTCTGTTGACGGGGACCAAGACCACACCTCCAGGTCACAGAACCTCCGGCAAGTGGAGTGGGAGGCCCTGGACCGCGGCCTCAGCCTCAGCACAGACGCAGCGATGGACACCCTGGTCTGGCCGCCGTGGCCGTGAGAAGGGCCCTCGGGAATGCCGTCCAGGACACGCTGGGCTGGAAGGTGGTCTCCAGCACCAGCTTGGCTCCAAAGCACGTCCTAAGTGGTGTTCTTTGCGGCCTTTTCAGTAGGATTTTGGTCAAGTGTTTGCAGGATCCGAGGATGGAGAACACAAGCCCCTTCCCCTCTGCTGCATCTCACGCTGCCTTGAGCTGCTCAGCTCTGATCCGATTGCGGCTGGAGAGGAGCCCGCGGCGGTGCGAGCTCTTTGGTTTGTCTGTGTGAGGGTTGGGAGGCCGGGAGCGGAACGGGGACTTGGGGGGCAGGAGTAATTGGGGGGATCAGAACCTCTTCAGAGTCACCGTCCCGTCCACCCACCACACCCCCACTCAAGGGCCAGACCCCCGGATGGAAGGCCAGACGCCTCAATGTGCTTTTCCCCCTCTGGACGGTGGGACTTTCAGCTAAAACCTACTGACCACAAGCTCACCACAAAATGAAGCACCAAGATCTCATGAACTAAAAGGCCAGAGGCCCTAACTGACATCACTGAAGCCCCTTTGTCGGCTCGGCTGGGGGCAGGGTCTTCTCCACGTGCCACAGACCCAGCGACGCTACCCCAACACATGAGACCTCCCTCTGCTCTCCCATGTCTGCCCTGAGCTGTGGCTGGTGCCCGAGGCCCCGGCACCGCATGTCTGGAGCTGGCAGGGACCTGCTGGCCGTGTGGAGGCACCTTCTCCCGTGCTCCGCAAGCCCCACGTGGTCCCCGGAGCAGGCGTCCCCGGGCGTCATCGTGTGTGAACGGGGGGAGCTGCACCCCCATCCTGCAGAGTGAGGGGTGCAGGAACCCCTGAGCTGAGAATGGGTCCTGGAGTCCTGGCCCGGCTCTTCCCACAGCCCAGACCGTCACCCACAGCATGGCTGCTGGCCTGTTAGCACACGGCTCGGGGTGCTTTTGTATTAAAAAAAAAAAAAACCTCATTATTTTATGGACAAGCCCTCACATCTGTTAGCACCTGCAGGGTGGCCTCACGGAAGAGGCTTTCCCGGAAAGCCCTGGGCTGGGATCTAAACTCCGGGAGCTTCTCTAGGGAGGCATGTTGAGTGATAAGCGTCCCTGAGACTGCAAAGGTGCACCTTTCACAGCTGGAAGGAAGCAGCGTTAGCTTCAGCAACACGTAAGCCCACCGTTCCGTGACCTCCTAACCCCAGATCAAGGTGAGTGTCCTTGCTCTGAGGTCGTGGTCCAGGACTGCAGACCCCGGGCCCTCTCCAGGGGCCGCGAGGTGGTGGGGGCGGGGCCCGGGCATCGGGCAGACCTAGGCGGACACGTTCTCCCCGACAAACAGGGCAGAGGCGCCCCCACCCCTGTTTCCATGAGGATTTTCGCTGAAACCCGACCTGCCCACTGCCCCTAGGAACACGGAGCTGTCCTCAGCGACCAGGGGCCGTGACTGGAAGCTTCGCAGCCGCAGACCCACCGGCGAGGGGCCGGGGAGGGGCTGGATGGAGCTGAGCGTCCCACCCAAGGCAGCGGTGCCACCCAGGGCCCTCCCGCAGCAGGCGAGGGCGGCCGCAGCCCCGGACGCGGCGCTCCGGGCACGCGAGGGTGGGCGCCCACGGCTCGGGGGCCAGGTGTCTGGCCCCGCGGCTCCTGCAGGCGCGGTGGAGGCGGCAGCATCTGGCCGCAGAGAACACGTGGGCCCGCGCCGTCCGTTGTCTTGCAGCTGCCGGCGGGGCCGGCGGTGGGAGGACATTTGCCGGAAGGCGGGGCTGGGAGCGGAGACGGCGGCCCTGAGCTGACTGTGTGCTGGGCCCGGGTAACGACTCTCGTTTGTGCGGCGTTTTCTGCCCTCCCCCCCCCGCCCCCCACAGGCCCAGAGACGTTTCCTTCAGTCTCCAGGAACCCTGCACAAAACCTGGCCCCTGGGGACGGTGGGCAGCTGGCTTCTGACCACACAGGCCAGAGGAGGAGCAGCCTGCCAAGTGCCGCTGTCTGGGGGCACTGAGCTCGGGTGAAGGCGGAAAGGACCCCAGCCCCTGCCTCCCCCAACCCCAGGCCCAGTGGCTGCCGTGAACATTTCCTCCATCTGGCACCATCTGTAACTTACGGGAAGTTGTCAATATCGATGATAATTTGTTCTATCCTGACAGCAAACTCAAGGTTTCTGGATCAAAAGATGGATCACGCACTTACAGGACACGTGTGCTCCAAGCCCCGGGGAGACGCCGTGGGGGCAGACGTCCCTGCAGGGGAGGAGCCCGAGTGACAAACCTCAGGGCCTCAGTAAGAGCTGCACAGGGACGTCGAGGCCACAACACATGGTTTTTCAGTCACATTTGTTGTTTTTAAATGCGAGGGAAAGAAAGAAAGAAGAAAGAAAGAAAGAAGGAGGGAGTGAGGAAGGAAATGCAATCCTGTATTGACTCAACTGACGGCAGAGCAAGATTTAAAGAAATCGTGACCTACCTGCTTTTTTCCACTCAGCCGGTCCAGGCTTTCCAGCGCCCGTCGGTGGGGCATCCTGGTACGGCCGCCTGTGCTCAGACTCTCCTGGGTGATGGTGGGGTTCTGTCCCCCGGCTTTCCCATAAAATCCCAAACACCATGGCCTTCACAGTGCAGGGATGACTGCTCACACCACAGGGACGTGTGTCACCTCAGGGGAGGTGCCTGGTCCAGCCGCTGCGGCCACAGCAGAAAGAGACCCAACCCACCACCAAACCCAGCGGCAGACAGTGAGGCCAGCCTGGGCGGCGCTCCACGCCTCTGCCCCCCGGGACAGGCCACAGGCCACGCGCCTCCTGGCTTCGGACGTTTCCACCTGCAAGACGGGGGGTCAGGCTCCAGTCTCTGCAGAGACACAGCTGAGCTGGCCGGAGCTGCGCAGATGAGGGTGTAAGTGGCCGTTGTAATAAGATTCATGACAGAGCGTAAGCTGCCAACAAGCTCTATTGAGCTGCAATTACTAACTTAATGGAGAGGAAATTTTAAAAGCGATTAAACCTTCAAGGGGTAAAGGCAGAAACCAGGCATTCTGGACACCGCCCTCAGCACTATTTCACTTGTGGCTGAAAAGCCGGGCAGAATTCCAGAGCGTGGACTCTTTGGACAAGACCCAAGTGGGGAACCCGGACATTTCCCATCCTCGCCTGGGCTGCGTCTCACCAGGACCACGTCTCACCAGGACCACGTCTCACCACTGATGGCTTGGCTTCTCCAGAGCAGTGACCCGGGGTGGCTTTGACCCCAAACGTCTCCACATGCAGCCCGATCAATCAGTCACTCATGTTTGGGTTCTGTCCACAAATGTGCCAGGAAAACAGCCTCAGGAGGATGGACCTGGGCCGTCACAAGACCGCCTCTCAGGACGTGATGGCCCCGGCCTTTCCCCCACGGGGGAACCGTCACCCTCACCAACTAGGATCACAGTGAAACTCGTCACACTTTGCCACCTTCTCGTGCCAGCCTGCAGTTACACACACACCTCAAATCCACACGCTAAAGATGCACGTGGATTTTCAACCCTCCCCAAGGGCCTTCGCCTCTCCCTTGCCCCTTCCAAACCCTTGAGGGGTGCTGTGTCATGTACTTTCGGCTGTTTATTCCTGCTCTAAAGGTAAAGGCTCATTTAAATCCAGTCTCAATTTCCCGCCCCCCGAGAAGCCCTGGAGAATTGGAGCAGGCATCGCGGGGGTCTTCCCCGCCAGCATTGCTCCACGCCCTCCGCCTGGTCCCCTGGGCTCCACTGTCCCCGGTTTGCTCCCCGCAGACCCTGCTTCCCGCCTGTGAGGGCGGGGGTCCTGCCCCCTGACACCCCTGCCCGGGCCGGGGGCGGGGGCGGGACCTGCCCTCCCTGCCCCTTTGCTCTGCAGACAGAGCCCACGTCCACCCCGCTCTCCCCTTTCCTCCGTGACGTATGTGTCTGTTTCACACCTACTTACCCAGATCGGGGCGTTTCTACCTCTACGACACTGGAAATGCCTCTCCGCTCTCATACCGCTTTCTAAAGCGTTTTATTTTCCCTCAGTGAGCTGAATCCCCTCAAGCGAGGTGGGATCACGATTTATGAAGCGCAGTGCGTGTGTACCCATGTGCATGTTACACGCTCATCCTGTGCGGGACACATGATAGCACAGATCGGAAACGCATCCGTGTGCTCTGGCTGCATCTAAGCTGTCCTGGTTGGAGCACTTGACAGCACTATTAGAGAAATTAAAATTTCTGTCAGCACTTTGAAATAATAGTATACCCAGCTTTTAGCAGAGCTATGAAGTCGTCCCCAGAACCCCTCTCCTAGCGTCCCCACACCCAGGGCCTGGGGGCCTCCGACGTCCCTTCTCTGGTGAGCGTCTGCAGTCAGGCAATGACCTGACGTCAGTGCGATCCTGAGAATCCCCAGACACTCACCAGATTGTCACGGCAAGCCTCCTCCGTGCCAGGCGCTTGCCCAGCTCCGACAGGCACATGCCTACGTGATCCCCGCCCTGACGGTGCTGGCCAGTCCCGCTGGCAAACTCAGCGGGTGCAGGAGACACAGTGACCGTGCAGGCGCCCCCAATCCACGATTGTGAAGGTGCTCCCCGGAGACACGGTGGGTTTAGACCGAAACTGTCAGCGTTTGCACAAGGCTTGGTCTCCCAATGTTTGTGACCGGCTTTTCGCAGGAGCACTGTACTGGAAGCTCACGTTTACCCATCAAGATTCTTTTTCCGTAGATCTCGATTCAACATCACGGGGCCTGTGGGTAAACAGGAATGTTTTTCCAAAATTTAGTTAAGGTTCAAACCTGTTCAGATCAAACCACATTTATAGGGGCAAGTGTTTGTATCAGCAGGTCTTGACAGGACAGCTTGGAGGGGTTGGGAGAATTCTGTAGTCACCATGTCTTAACTGTTGAGTTATATGTTTGAGAGATGCCTAATTATAAAACCTGCTGGGTTTATCTGTTTAAACAATGGTTGGATTTTCGATTTATATTATCTTAACGTGGTTTCTAGACTGTGCTAAATCTGGGTTGCCATTGTTCCCAGGGAGCAGCCTATCCAATCGTCTTCCAGTGATGCCGTAGTGACTTTCACGGCCTGGATATTAATACAGTGTTTACAAAGGTACCACTCTGACACATAATACTAGTGGGCGTGATTTTCTATTACCAACTTCCTCCAGATCAGGGATCACATCTCACTTTACTCTGCATCCCCAGAAATATTAAGTTCCTGGCACACGGGTGAGAAAAAAATGTATTGAACGATGGGCAAAATTAAACGCATATTAAGACTCGTTATGAGTTATTGAATTATTGACTTTACAAAGGCATTCCTTATGAACACACAGTAAACACAATTATGTATTCTAAATGCATACAAAATAGAGCAGTAGTAGTCATTCTAATTAACTGTTAAGGTCAATAAGGAATTAGATTATTAAGTACAGTATGAAAATATTTTGAATGTCGACTATATGTCTGTAAACAACAGCATTCATGTATACATACATGAATATACACACTCGTGTTAGTTGGGAACGAATACAGAATATTGGCTCAAATTCCACTTGCAGGAGACTTATTTTTACGCTGTTTTTATACTTTCTGGATCTTCCTTCTGAGGATAGCCAGGACGTGGGGGCAGATTGGGTGACCACGAGGGACTGGCATCCCGCCTGTGCACGGGGTGTCAGCTGCAGGGTCGTTTTTCAGACGGGGGCTGACGGATGGGCCTGGGAGCTGCACGGCCCGTTTTTCTGGCTGTTTTTGATTTACAGACGGCGGAATCAGAGCTTCAGGCTGGTCTGGGACACTTAAGAAGCTGCTTGAGTTTTTGCCCAGAGCCCTCCGCAGTGGAACGGCGCTCAGCGTTCCGGGGGCCCTTCTCGCAGCCCGGTCTCGGGGCTCGCGTGCGCTGTGGCCCCGAGAGCGCCAGCAGGGGCGCCGTCTGCGGCAGGGTCTCCGGGCACAGGGGCTGGGGCGGGGCGGGGATGCCGCCGGGCTGTGGGTTCCCACCCCGCGGGGGCTCAGCTTCACACGCGACGTGACGGTCCATGTCAGCGGGGCCCGCGGACTCGGGTCTCACCTGAGACCGGGCTCTGCCCTCCCGGGGTCCCCAGGGACAGCAGGCCGCAGCTCAGTGGGCGGTTTCGCTTCTTGACTTGGTTTCCGGTGCTGCAGATACGACGTGCAGACGGGTGACCCGGGCCCTGGCGCAGGAAGGAAAGCTGAGAGCCTCGACCTCCATCTGTGATTCAGCGGCGCAGGTGCCGGAGGCGGGACGCAGGGCCGTCTTCTCCTGCCACGCCTCCTGGGTGACGCGGGGTCCTCGTCGTTCCGGACCGTTGCTTTCCCGGCCGCGTGTCGCCGCGAAGCCGCGCGGGGCTCCGAGGCGGAACCCTGCGGTCCCGGCGGTGCGGCGCTCAGTCGCCTGGGTCCCACCGGAGAAACGTCATCACTCGCAGAATGTGTCAAAATGACTCGCCTGTGGATGTGAGCAGCCCCAGCGACAGAGTAGGGCGGGCAACCAACCATCTGTTCCGAGCAGCGGCCGGGGCCGGCACCCCGGGCGCTGACTCGCTCCCCCGGCCGGTGAGGACCGGGGCCGGGCGTCAGCGGACATCCCCGGGCAGCCAGGCACCGCGTCTACAGCCGCCCCTCCTGCTCGGGGGCCTGGGGCTGCGGCGTGGTGGGCAGCGGGAGGGGGGCAGCTGCTGCGGCTGGGGACCCGCTCCCATCCCCACCCTCCCCCTGTAGATGCAGGTGTGAGATGCAGGCTGTCCGGCCGTCATTGGCAGAAGCACCCGGGGCGCGGAGATGTGAGTGTGTGCGTGTGCACGTGTGCGTGTGTGTCCTGCCCCTCCGCTCCCTGGCCCACTGCGTCCTCACATAAAGCCCGCACGTGACCCTGGGGTTGCCTGGCCTACACCAGGCATGGAAGTGCTTTTGAGGGACAGTGAAATAATCGTTTTTTCTCTTCACCGGCGCTGCTGATGGAGAAAAGGCCCCTTTCAGTGGATTGGACCCAGGAGCACGTTCGAGCTCCTCATTTTACATTCACATGCTGTGTGGAGTTACCCCCAAAATCTGGAACGGGAAGCCCGAATCCCTCCCACCCACAGCCACCCGTGGAGTCAGGAGAAAATCTCCAAAGAGTCAAACCAATCTCAGTGACTAGTTAATGTGATTGTGGTAGTAAATTAAGAAAGTGGGCCACGGACTCCACGGAGAGCATGCCTCTGTGGGTAGTAATTTGGAATTCAGCTCCTGGCCGTTTCCACGAGCTGGATTTGATGCTAGAGCCCATCACCCTCCTGGGCTATGAGTTGGGGGATTTACACCCAGAAATGACAGGAGGCTGTCGGGTTTCTCCAGAGTGAAGCCTGCAGCACTGACGTGATTGCAGGCATGACGTCCCCAGGACTGTGTGCATCCTTCTGGGTCCTGGTCCAGACGCCCTCGTACAGATCAGGCCCCAGCAGACGGTGGGCCGCCCTGGCCGGGCCTCTTCTGCTCTCACTCTCAGGAACACGGTCCTTCCCATCTTCCTGGGAAACTTTCAGACCAAACTGGGAGTCTTCCTTCCTCTGCTCTGTCCTGCCCTCTTGAGTCCTTTGCAAATCCCATCACCTCTACCTGGAAAATGCCCTGAGACAGATCCTCCTTGTCTGTCTTACCTGCCTGGGCCACCTCTGCCCCCCTCACTGCCCCCACCACAGCCTCCCACCTGGTCCCTCACCTCTGCTCTGCAGTCAGTCCCAACCTGGCAGAAAATCTCATGCTCTTAAAGCGGGAGGTGAACAAATGACACTGTTTGACCTCTGCCGACCCCACTCTCCATCTGCTTGGAATGTGTCCTGGCCACAGACCCCCAGGAATGGAAGCCTGGGTCCTCACGGGCACCTTCAAGCCTGCGGGAGCTGCTGCGGTCACTGCCCTGCTCCTGGGATGTGCCAGGGGCTCTCCCGCCGCAGGGCCTTTGCGCATCCTGTTCCCTCCACAGGGAAGCTCTGTCCCTGGCAGTCTTCACGGCTCTTTCCTCACTTCCTGCAGAGCTGTCCTCAAGTCACCTGGGGTTGAAGGTCCTTTGATGCCATGCTCTGTCCGTAGCCTCCATCTGTCCTAGTCTCCTGCTCTGCCTCTGTCTCCAAGATGCGGACACTCCTTCCCGCTGCCTCTGCCATCAGAGGCGCGTCCTGCAAGGACAGGGGTCTCTGTGGGTCACTGTTGGACAGAGTGCCAGGAGGGCTGGATGAGGGAGACCCCTCCTCAGTCCCTAGAGCTGACACCCGGCTGAGACGTGAGCCCCCCACCCCATGGAGAAGATGTTCCTCCACCAGTGACCACAGAGCAGCGCGTGACCACGGGGACTGCATCTCTCAAAGGCCATTTCCTTGCGAGGTGTGCATGTAAGGACTTAGCTCTTCCCTCCCGGGTCTTCGGGGGTTGTTGAGTTAATTACTGGGTCTCATTGATTGGAAAGTTAGGCTGCAAATAAGAGGAGGTGTGATTAACAAATCATGGGTACCAGCTCTTGAACACGTGTCTCATGGAAGCTTTCTTCCAACGACGCTTTATTAGATAACGCTCTCCTAGGTGGGGATTTAATTATCGCTCGTGTAATTTAATTGTGTTATGTAGGGTTCTCAGCATTCACTGTGGGGACATTCCCATGATTTTCCACTTGTGGATTTTCTCTACCTATTAATTATTGATAATTACTCCTGTGTTTGCACTGTGCCTTGTATGCTTTTATTTTTTTTAATTCTAGAAATATTGTTGGCTTTAATCTTTCCACGCACCTTGCTGAGTTTTAGAACAGATATAAGATCTCAGGACGCGGCTGAGCTATGGGAATGCTTGGCGAGCACACAGGTGTCCACCTGCACAGCCGTTGGATCAGGGCTGCCCTGGGTCAGCCGGGGGAAATGCTGAGCGAGGAATCGAGGCCAAGTGGAGTTTCTGGACCAGGACCGGGGTCCACAGAACACACTGTCCCCAGAGAGAAGGGTAAGGTGTGGCTCTGGGCTCAGACAGAGATGGCTGGTCCCTTCCGGGCTGTTGTTTCAGCCAAAGCCGGTGTGAGTGTGGACCAGTATCTCCTGGAGATATGATTCCAGGAGACCCCGGGGGCACTGAGACGCAGGGCAGCGGGGCTTCCCGAGGGCCCTCTGGGGGTCACGGGTGCAGGGCTCTCCCTACAGACCCACTCCCTGTGTTGTGACCCCTGCGATGAGACACTCCCTCAATTGAGTCCAGTGGGCCCTGCTCCCTGCCCTTGGGGCGAGCGTCTGAGCAAGAAAGACACGAAAGCCCGGGCGCCTCTGCGGGCCCGAGCACACACCGGCCTCTGGGTGATGGGCCTTCCCCGTCCCCACTGCGGGGAGGAGGGCACCTGAGGGCATCACACCCCTGACGGAGGAGGGAGGGGGGCTTGCGCTGGGGCAGGACCAGGGCTGGGGAGGCCACCACCGGGGAGGTGACACCACCGCCCAGGTGAGTCCAAAAGGACCGAGGGGGGACCTCGCAGGTGGACGGGCCCACTGGGAAGCCGGAGGGACTGTGCACACAGCGTTCACTTCCTGTGAAGACAGCGCGTGCGTATTGTCAGCAAAGCTGTTCACAGCAGAAGGTGAGAGGCTGCTGTGTCCCTCCCGTTTCAGTTTGAGGGCACCTCGATTCTGCTCTCTCCCCAAAGTAGGAGAGTCACAGGGACTGCTCCCCACGCAGACCCTTGGAGCCCTAGGGCAGCAGGCTATGTTTGGACTCTTGCGGAAATTATTCTTGGAAAACCTAATGTTTGCCTTATCAAAAGAATATATGTTTCCGTGTGAAGTTAAGCAGTGCCCTGAGGTTTACGGCAGGGGACCACACCCATCCCCCGTCAGCCCCCGGGTGCAAGCTCTGCCCCCGCTGCCCCAGAGCGTCACCCCAGGCAGCGGCTCCCAGGCCAAAGGGGGGCAGGACCAGGGAGGGGGTGACGCTGACCGTTGGCCCGCGCTGGGGCTGGTTCAGGTCTCACAAGCCCCAGGCGGCCCCCACTCCCACCAGCTCTGCCCCGGGGGGCCACCCCTCCTTCTAAAGGGAATGACTCTCTGGCCCTTGTGTTTTTAAACATTTTATTTATTTCAGACGTTTCTTCTGAATCCCCTGCCCTTTAACCCTTCTGACACCAGATCCCCACCCTTTCCTTCCCTGTTTCTCCAATGGAATTAGGTCACAGTTTGGAAAATCAACATTCAGGATTCACCAATTTACATCTCTGTGTCTGCCGTGCACGTGCGCGCACACACACACTCTCACATACATACATGTTCACACACACTCACGTGCACACACGTGCACACATGCACACTCACACACATGCACACACGTGCAAAGACAACACACATGCGCACACGTGCACACACACAATGCAACACACATGTGCACACACACGTGCACATGCACACACAGGTGCACACACACTCACACACACGGACACACACGTGCACACATGCACACATGTGCACTCACATCACACACGTGCACACACACGTGCACACATGCACACACAACACACATGTGCACACATTCACACACGTGCACACACACACAGTGCACATGTGCACACACACGTGCACACACGCGCACACACACACAGAGGACAGAGGCCCATATAACTTTTGTAGAAGGGTTAATAACTGCCTTGTTTTTCCACTTGCTTAGTTGTTTTGAACTTTTCACTGTTTCAGCACTAACGCTAAAATTCTCAGTAGGGCCAACACATCTCCTAGGTTGTGGGTTTGTTTCCTCCTTCCCATCCTCTCACCTTCTGTTCTGAGACCGCCCCCCCCACCACCCTGTCCCGGCTACCCCCGGCTGGTGCACGCTGTCGCCCAGAATCTCTCTGCTGTGCCAGGGCACCTCTCTGCCGGCGTCCGAGGTTCCAGCTCCTGTTTCTTCGAGCTGACACTTGACTCCTTCTGAGTTTACGCCCATATTTGGTGGCGTGTGTCTTCAGCACCTCCTGGAAGAGGATGCGTTGGGGCGAGTGTTTCAGCACTGCTGTATCTGAGGATGTCTTCTCTCCCCTCCCCACCCGACTTGGCTGCTGGATGGGCAGGTAGAGAGTTCGACCCTGAGAACACAGGAGGCGTCCTTTCTGTGTCTCCTCTGGTTTCCAGTGTGGCCTGATCTTTGGTACAAAACCTACTTGCTTCTTCTGGAAGTTTTGAGACCTTTTCCATCTGGGATGATCTGAGGTTTGAGGATACTGTGATACAGACAAGGGCACGCTTGTGAGCATTTCTCTCCCTCAGCATCTGGGTTTATATTTTAGTGTGGACCCAGGAGGCCCTTTCCACATGGAGCCACGTGTCTGCCTCAGCAGTTGGCTTCTTGCAGTTTCTTCTCTTTCTTCTCTGCCTTTTCTCTCATCAGACTTTACGGACTTCTTCTTTGCAAGATGGACCACCACGTGGACGCTCCGTTTTCTACTTTCTCTTTGTAATGCTTCCTTAGAAATTGTCTCAACTCTATCTGACAAACCTCCTTAAATTCTGTATAAGTGTAATATTTTCGATATGTAGGAATTCTACTTCAGTCTAATTTTTTTATAGCACATCCCTTTTATAGAAGCTTTCCTTTCTTCTACTGACTCAGGTACCCCATCCACCAGCTTCCCATCCACCAAAACGTGGTTGGCACCTTCCACCTGCTGTGATCTGCTCTTGTACTCATTTCTCTTTTTACTTTGAGCCTTCATCATTTTGTGCTGACCTCTTGGAGCTTGGAACAAGTGAGATAAACACATTGTTCCTCCTCCTCTGGTTATCCAGAATTTCCTAGAACGTTTCCAAGTAAAAAGCGATTGAAAAGAAAAAAGAAAAGGAATGCGTATCTGGATGGGCAGGCAGAGTTATCCACGTTGCTGTCTTAAGCAAATAAGGCAGCTTATAGCTTATACATTACAAGCTACATGGTCCCGGTGAAAGAAGCATCATTTCTCACGGGTTTTGAGAAGAAATCTAAGAGCCAGTATGTGGGACAGACTAGAGAAGAGTGGAAACGGTGGAGGACGGTCAGTGGGTGAGCCTGTCGGGGTCGAGGTGAAAAGCGTGTGTGTCCCACGAGGCGGTGCAATTGCTCAAGGACTGCACCGGTGGGAGGGTCCCTGTAAACACAGCGGACCCTCTGCTGACAGGAGGTGGTACCGTGCACCGCACGGATCTCCCCGCGTGCAGCCCCCACGTGCCGTGCTCCGCTAATAGTCTCTGCTTGGCTGTCTAGCTGCAAAAGCAGCTTCCCGGTCTCTGCAGCCTTTCTGGAGGGGCTGGGTGTTGCCCCTACTCCGCAGTGGGCGGGTGGGTTACACGGAAGACACAAACTAGATGTAATGGTCTGTCTGAAACAGCCCTGTGCTGGGGCGGGGGGAGGGGAGGGGAGCCCGTATCGGAAAACAAGACGGAGAATTTCTAGAGTGATGTGAATGCTGACACACACGTAGTCAGTTAGGATCTCAGTGAAACCCTGATCTGCCTCTCAATACCCAGAGGAGAAGTATTATGACACTTCTCCCTTTTGAGAGCTTTGTTTCTGTTTTGCCTTTTTTAGCATAAAGCTCTTTTGTTTCTGTTTTGCCTTTTTTTAGCATAAAGCTCTCAGTTCAACTATAAAATTAAATAACAGCACAACCTTTGGGCTCGTAGGCCACACTCTTCCTCTGCAGGGTGACCAGGGTGTGTTCTGCCCAGACGAGCCCAGGTCGGAGAGCATCCTGCCGTCGGCCAGGCTGAATCTGCTCAGGTGCGTCTGTGCCTCTCCATTCACTGTGTGGTGAGTGGTCACTGCACACTGACTTCTTAAAAAACTTATGGAAACAAGACACATCCACGCTGATGAAGACAGAATGAACTATCATCTTGGGCGGTGCGCCAGGAGGAGACCTCCGCGTCTCTGCAGGGTGTGTCCATCCCTGAGGCTGCTGGACCAGCGGGATGGCGCCACACCACCGCAAAGCTTCCCCACCCTCTTGGGATGTGTCCGACGGAGCCTGGGGGGTGAATGTGGACACACCTGAGTCAAGTGACCCCTGGCTCCCGAGGGCGGTTCTGCAGAGGCCTTCATCCTCTGGAGCCTGCGGCTTAGGAGGAACTGCAGTTAATGATCTGTCTTTAGAAATCATCCTGGGAGAAAAGGTCTTAGAACAAATGTCTGTGTCTGAAGCCAGGCAGCCACGATGGGCTAGAAACCTCTTCCCGTGAGAGCAGGTGGCGACGTTATGTGCCTGCAAAACACTGCTTGTACCAGAGGCAAAGCTGCCTTCTGTTCAGAGCACGGCTCCCTCAACATACCGTCCATTAGTCTCCCAAATCACCCACTTTGAACTGTTAACACCCCAAACACGATAAAACTGCATTTTAGCACGTGCGTACATCTGTCTCACGCAATCAAATAGCTCCTTGCCCGTGAGTGAGCTACCTCATCCCTCTGCACCTGAGTTTCTTTATCTCTAAAGCAGAGGTGGACACTTGCATCCACTTCACAGGATTTTTATGAGAATTAAATGAGATAATACGAGTAACGCTACGTATCATTTTCACTCTGTACACAGGCACGAAGCTGACATGCACACGAAAAGCATCGCTATTATTGTGTCAGAATGCCTCAGATGAACCCAATCCACATGCCCATTAGTTGCCTCTGGTTTCCAAGGCACGGTGTCCTATCAGCTGCCCCACCCCCACCCCCCAGGATCCTGCAGCTGAGTGGATGAGTTTTCCATCGAAAACAGGCGACATTATGGAGTAAATATGGAATCTGGAGTCTTCTAGAACACAAGGGCTCCTTTTGTTAAAATTCAGATTCTGACTTGGTGTCTTGGGGGAGAGGGACCTGCAAGTCTAGCAAGACCTCAGGTGGTGTCAATACTCTACATCCACGGGCCACGCTCCGAGTAGCCAAGGTCTAGGTAACACGGAAGTCCCCAGACCCCAGTGTTTGTTTTCAGCAGCATATTTAATGAGGGGCATGAAACTCAGTACCGAATTCGAGGTCCAATAAAGACACCATCTCCATCTTGCTTCACTCTCCTCTTGGCCCTTCCCTGCTCTGGTATGGGGGAAACTGAGTCTCGGGGTTTCCACCATCCCCTTTCTGCTGGGCCATGTCTACATTTTGAGGGTGATTCCTAGCACTGAGGGTAGAACCTCAGACCACACAGCGGTCTGCCCAGGGGCCCTTCGAGTCTGCCAGCCACACAGAGAGGTGTCTCTCCTCTGGGCTACACAGGCCCTGGAGTGTGTTAGGACACAGAGTTCTTGTGACACCTGCCCAGGCCCCATCTGACTGGTCCCTCGGCAAGTGTGAATTGGGGGTGGGGCAAGAAACGTGCTTAAAATCTCCAAAATGTCATCCCACCACTTCTCTCCTTTAGGATGTCACACTGAGTGGAAGACAGTCTTGTGTGGGAGCTGAGGGGGCAGGCTTCTCACGGCTCGGCTCTAGTGAGAGCCCAGGGGGCCCTCCTGTACCTGGGCGTCCTGTGGGCCGACTGGATACTTGGGGACTGAGACAGACATGGCAACCACGCTACCCTGGGCAGGCTGCGTGCTCCATTGGGCCACGGCACACTTTGCACATACGGATGCCTTCACCCACGAGCCACCTGGGAGTGCAGCAGGGTCAGTCCCAGAGGCCCACCTACCTGCCCAGCATCTGACCTGTGAAATGTGCTTTTTCTCCAGGTGGTGGCCAGGGAATGTGCGTGTCATGAAAAGAGCCTGTTTATGAGATGATCCTTCTTCCACAGGAATCAGCTTGCTCGTGGGGATGGCGGCCTGAACGGAGCCTCTGACCCCGTGCCGGTGGTCCCCAAGGAGACACAGCTTCCTTGAGGGTTTATAGATTCACACCTGTCGGGGTGTGTGTGATGTAGGTAATGTGATGGGGCTGGGCTTGCTGGTCCCAGAGTTCCTGGGTGTGGGCGTGGCCTCACCCAGGGGGCCAGCGGGAAGCCCCACGGAGACGCCAGTGGGGAAGGAGGGGCAGTCGGTTCCCTGGGCGTCCTGAGGGACCCGCAGCAGATTCCAGTGCCTGCCAGCCCTGCCGAGCCGCTTCCAGTGCTGCAGGGTGGCCATCACAGCCGTCTAAACTCCGTGATGATTTGAATCCGCAAAATGGAATGATTTCTGTTTGCCAGGCTTAGGGCACACGGTTAGCACGCAGGATGACTCAGTACGCCAGCACTTTAAAACCGGCAGGAAGGGGCCTCCCTGGTGGCTCAGTGGTTAAGAATCTGCCTGCCAATGCAGGGGGCACGGGTTCAGCCCTCGTCCAGAAAGATCCCACGTGCCACGGAACAACTAAGCCCGTGCACAATAACTAAGCCTGAGCTCTAGAGCCCTCAAGCCACAACTAAAGAGCCCACGTGCCACAACTACTGAAGCTCACGCACCTAGAGCCCGTATTCCACAACAAGAGAAGCCACCACAATGAGAAGCCTGTGCACCACAACAAAGAGCAGCCCTGGTGTGCCACCATTAGAGAAAGCCTGTGCAGAGCAATGAAGACCCATGGCAGCAAATAAATAAGGAATTAAGGAAATAAATAAACAAAACGGAAGGAAGCATTGTGCAAGCAGAGGGGTGATGGGGGTCTCTGGATTTCACAGAACAGCCTGCACTCCAAGGGAATTGTTCGGGTAACAAGGCCCAGAGCTGCACACGGCTGGCAAAACGTAACACGTGTGAGGGTCCGATTCCCTGTTTCACGTGTGGAGAGAAAAGGACAGATGTGGGAGCAGAGGATGAGCTGTTGGAATAATCACGTTAAAGAAAACACACATGGGCCCGGCTCCACCGCCAGCTCTCGGAGGGGGTCCTGCTTACACATAATTGTGCCCCAGAGCTGCTCACGGGAGGCTCCATTCCATCAGCGTGCTGCAGGGTTTGGAAGGTAACCCTTCTCACTCCAGCTGCGTCTCTAAATACGACATCCTCAGGGGCACCCATCTTCCAGAAGCAAAATCTTAAAGGGAAAGAAGAAATAGTAAACAGCGCCCCTCCCCCACTGGGTCCTCACATCGGCTTCCGTGTTACTGGAGAATCAATCTCTCTCCACGCAGGACCTTTTCTCCTCGTATATATACATATATTTACCGTGTCGATAAATCAGCTCTGTTGAGTGCTTGCCAAGAGATCAAGATGCTCTCTGGCGCAAAGCAAGCCTCCTGTGGGAGGTACACCTTGGAGCCAGGGACCCCTCACCTGAAGAGGTGACCTCTGTGTCCACCCGGCCCTCGGCTTCCTTCACAAAGGTCTGCTTGGGGCCGTGGCCGTCTCGTCCATCAGCTTCAGCCACTGGCCAAGCCAAGAGCAAGCTGGCTTAGGCCAGTGAACGATGCTCAGTTTGGCTTGGGTGTCAGAAGATGGCCTTTGGCTGGGGAATGCAATCATTCTTAAGATGGTTCTTTGGTAAAAATACGTCCCTGAGGCCACGTGCCTCCATCCAAGCCCAGGACTGGACCTGCATGTCTTCCTCCCCCTCCTTGTCTCCCGCTGTAAGAATCACCTGAAGTAAAGGCATATATCCATATGCAAGTATTCACTGAAGGGTATTGGTTTTCTGTAGCTGCTGTGACAAAGGACCACACAATCACTGCCTTAACAACACAGATTTACGACCCTGTATTTCCAGGGATCAGAAATTCGGCACAGGTCTCACTGCAGCGCTCACTGCTTTCTAGAGGCTCCAGGGAGGAATCTGTCTTCGCTCCTGGTCCCTCCTCCGTCGTAAGGGCTGTGCCTTTCTCCCTCCATGCTTCTCTTCACCTTCCTCCTTCTACTCACGGAGGACCCCCTGCCATTACACTGGGCCCACCGGCGGAGCCAAGGTCATCCCCCCATCTCAAGGTCAGCTGATGGGTAACCGTGAGTCCAGCTGCAATCTTAATCCGCTTTGCCACGTAACCTAAACACCCACAGGTTCCAGGCAGCAGGTCACGGGCATCTTTGGGGGATGCCCCAGGATCTTCCTCCCAGAGAAGCGTTATTGATAACCGCCCAAACCAGAAATGCTCCGAATCCCCAATAACTGGTACACGTGTCATTTTCTAGAACCTTTATTGTTTTGCCTTTTACATGTAGGTTCTTGACCCTACATATGAATAGATGGCATATTCCCACATGGAACAGATTTTTGTATATGAGGTTGGAATCAATGTTTGTGAATTAATTAATTAGTTTATATTAAGCCATACGAACATCTAATTTATACAAAACTGTTTAGAAAAGGCCACCTTTTTGCCACTGTGCTCCAGGGGCGTGTTCTGTAACAGACAAGATCTCTTTCTCCCTGTGGCTCTGTCACTTTTTGCTTTAAACATTTTGGTGCTATGTGTCTAAATGCACACTGATGCAGGATTCCCGTAGCTTTCTCGTCACCCTTTCGCATCGTGGCTTTCTTTTGTCTCCAGCAGCACTTGTTTATTGAAAGTCTGTCTGACATTAGGATAGCCACAGAAGAGTTTATTTCAGTGTTCTCATGTTTTTTCTTTTTCTTCCTTTTATTTTCAAATACACTAAATATAAAAATAAGTTGAGGGTTTATATGCGTTCATCTTGAGGGTCCACCCGGCCCAAGTCAACCAAGTCTGCCCATACACACGTCCCCAACCTGGGCCTCTTGTTCAGTGGTCAAGACATCAGAAGTAGTCAGGTTGAACCCCCAGAACACAGCACGGGTCAGGGGCTCTCAGAGAGCAAGTATGTGTTTGGGAGAAGAAAAGGAAAAGGAAACATGGGTCCTGCTCTCAGGAGTGGTCAAATGGCTTTTAAAATGATTAAAACACAAGGACCAATGCGTTCAGTGACATTTTAGATGTCAAAAATTCCATACCTTGGATAAACAACAAGGTCCTGCTGTATAGCCCAGGGAACGATATTCAATCTCTTGGGATAAACCATGATGGAAAAGAATATGAAAGAATGTATATATGTGTATAACTGAGTCATTTTGCTGTACAGCAGAAATTAACACAATGTTATAAATCAAGTATACGTCAATAAAAGAATGATAAACAAATATTCCACACCTTGTTGTGAGATTTGAGCTAGAATTGTAAAATCCCCTAAACGCTTGAGATGAATTTTAAAGGCTGTGCAAGACCAAGGGCAGAGTAAAGGGAGCTGAAGAATGGTTTTCTGTGTGGAGGGGACAGTAGCAGAGCCACCAGGCTTCGGGAGTGACATTCGAGGGTCCTGGTATAAGGATGTGATCAGTGCTGAGGTCTGGTGGGGATCAAAGCAACACAGGCGACTGGGGGACGGAGGGACGAGGGACTCGAGCCGAGTAAGAAGCTTGACGTGGTGCAGGTGTGTATGCTGGATGCTAACGTCGGTCATATATATATCTTCATTAATTTCCCCGTGTCTCCTCTCATCCCAACAACGACTGAGGAAGGTGAGCACAGACACCCGTGAACTTCTGCTTTAGCACCAACACGTAGAGAACATGTAAGTGGTCCCCTCCCTCTTCACAACAAGAAAAAGTATCTGTAAGAAACATAGAGTTGATATCATACTTAACAGTGAGAAACTGGAGGCTTTCTCCCCAATATCAGGAACGACTCCAGGGCATCCTCATTTGCCACGCCTCTGGGACGTAGACGAGGAGCCCTGGCCAGTGTGGGAGGACGAAGAAAAGGAGCAAGACACACAGATCGGGAAGGAACAAAATTGCCAGTATTCACAGATGACAGGAATGTCTATGTAGAGAATCATAAAGAATTACAAAAAATAAAAACAAAAACAAAAAAATAACCCTCCTGGAAGCAACAAGCAAGCGTAGCATGGTTCTAGGATACAAATGAACAAAAGTAACACAAGCATCCCTGGGAGACACCGCGGCTTTGGTGGTAGACCACAAAAATGCAGTGAGTACGGCGAGAGAGTGAGTCACACGCATTTTTTGTTTTCCCAGCACATAAAAGTTATGTTTACAGGTGACCGTAGTCTATTGTGTGTGCAATACTACTATGTCTAAAAACATCATTATACATGCCTTAATTAAAAAATACTTTATTGCTAAAATCTGAGCCTTCAGAGTCATAATCTTTTTGCTGGTGGAAGGTTTGAACTATTGGGAGGATTACCAAAATGTGACACAGGAACATGAAGTGAGCAAATGCTGTCAGAAAAATGATGCCCATAGACGTGCTGGATGCAGGGTTGCCACAGACCTTCCATTTATAAACAACGCAGTATCTGTGAAGTGTGATAAAAGACAGTTATGCCTGTGTGTCAGGGTCCATTGATTCCCTACAACCGGTAATGATCAATTGGAATTTTACACACACACACACAGCCCCCCCACAACACACACACTATATATATATGTATATATTTATACAGTATAAATCTAACAAAATATGTTCACCATCTACTCGCAGAAAACCACAAAACTCTGATTAAAGAAATCAGAGAATTCTAAGTAAAGCAGCGCGTTCCTTGCTCGTGAATGGCAGGCCTCAATGCTGTTGACCTGCTAATTCTTTTCGCCACACAACCTCAGCCAGAATCCCAGAAACCCGTTTCACAGATATCGACAAACTTGTTCTAAAGTTTATGTTGAAACGTAAAGATCAGAAATAGCCAACCCCATACTGAGGTAGGACAATACGTTGGAGGACTTCCACTACCCAACTCGAGTTTCGCCATAAAGCTGCAGGAATCCAGGCCTCCGGTACTGGCGAGAGAACGGACACACGGGTCAGCGTGCAGATGGAGAGCCCAGCGGCGGATCCACGCACATGCCTGCAGCTTCCTCCTTGAGAAACAAGTGAGATGAGTAAATGGAGGATGGATCATCTTTTCTGGAACAACTGGGCATCCACCTGCCAAAAAAATGAGCCATGACACCTTACACCCGTCACAAAAATGAACTCAAAGTGTATCGTGGAACTAGATGTAAAATGCAGAACTTATAAAAGCTGTGGAAGAGAGTACAGCAGACAACCTTGAGGACCTTGGGTTTGGTGACGACTAATGTGGTATCTGGTACGGGGTCCTGGACAAATAGGCACAGAATCGGGGGGTCTGAATAAAGTGTGGACTTTGGTTAATGACAGTGTAGTGATATCGGTCCACTAACTGTAAGAGATGCACCTGAGTGACGTGAGATGTGGCTACTCCGTGAAAATGGCCCAAGTGTCGATGGAAACTCTCTGTTCTATCTTTGCAAGTTTTCTGTGATTCTACAACTGCTCTAAAAATAAAGCTTTTTTTAAAAATAAAATAAATGCTGACCTGGAGATTTTACATAAAATGTACATTTCTATTACTTCTCAAGAAAAAAATGTTGACAACACGGAGTCCAAATACTGACATGGGCAAGAAATCTGGTTATACAATATCAGTAGAGAATTTTAACACGTGTATAATGTATAGGTGCAGATTTTATAGGACACATGTTTACTGGTGAAAATGCTGTATTCAGTCAATGTTTGTGAGTCAGTGCTCACTTCCTGCTGAACCCGTGCTGTGGACGCTGCCCTGTGCCGAGATCACACGATTTCTGTAATTTCGTCCCCTCTCGCTCTCTGATCAGATATGCGGGGCCCCGACCGCAAATCTGAACACGTGTTTCTCCTGTAGATTTTGACAGAGTGCTGTTATTTCCTGTGTAGGAACAGTCCAATTTCCTGTCCACCGTTTCAGGTTTTCTGCAGGGATGGAGGATAACATCTCCTGGCCACTCTGAGTGTGGTTTGAACCCTGAAGACGTCTGATGAAGGAAGTGATCGAATCCATTCTTTCCACCCCAAACTTAATGTCGAAATGATTACTCATCTCTGCTCATAACGCCTATATTGTGTGCTGTGGCTGGAAACACAGAAATCTAATGAAAACCTCCGACTGTGTTTAACACTCTAGTGCCAAGCAAGGCTGGTTTCACAACGTGCAAACGCTTTGAGTCTTTCTCCATGAACTAACGTGGTGTGTCTGCGCGTGCTTGGTTTCCTGGCGGAAGCCTTCCTAGGCTTCCTAGCGGAGCGTCAGCTCACGGCTGTGCAGAGAAAATCTGCAAGAGCCTGCGTCTGCCCGCCGATGGTGCTGCTTGCTCTCTGGCCTCCAGCCTCGCAGACCGCACCCCCGTGTGTGCAGCAGACGTTGAGACCCGGGGCTCTGCGCCGCGGCCAGCCCGATCCTCACAGGCTGCGGCGTCTTCCCCAGGAAAGGTCATTTTCTGTAAAATGTCAAGTGAAGCCCTGAAACGCTCCTTGAACAGCACCTGAAATGCCTTTCCAAGGATTTAAGGTGGAGAACACTGAGTCCTGCCTCTGCCCACAGAGACCTCAGGCTCTCAGAAGATAAATGTGCCCACCTTGGGCGTCTCCTGCAGGAAAGAGCTGGGACCCCTAGATCTCCTGTTTTCATCGTGTGGATGTCTGCTCATATTAGCACAAAGCACATTCATTTGCGTGACTCCTGTTCCCAAGAAAATACAGACCATGCACACTTATTAGCATCTTAGACTTCACAATGAGCTCTCAAAATCTGTTTTCTGAGTTATTAAAGTAATCTGAATTTCACTGTAACCTTGCCAAACAGACAACATCTCGTTCTCAAGTAAGGGTATAGGGAACCCACAAACTAAAAACATGATTCAGAAGGAGGGGCGTTAACACAGATGTGGTAAAAATTAGTGTCTTCGTACCACGGTGGGAGGTATCGTTTTAGGCATTTACTGTAGTGACAAAACCCCGCGCACATTTCCAGATGCCAGCCTCACTTTACACCCTCACGATGACGCGTGAGCGCAGAGCACACGCATGGGACACCGAGGGATGGGGAGGGGGAGGAGCCACGACACAGGACAGGGTCACGGAGCAGCACCCCGTTGGAACCCACAGGCAGGCTTCAACCTCCTCGGTCAATGGAGTGTGTGCTATTTTGATGACAAATGGCCTTGTTTTGTTTTTTTTAAATTTGAAGGTGAATTTTTCATTTTAAAAATCTCAGCAGAAAACAGAGGTGGTGGAAAGCGGATGCTAGCTCTTCCTGTGACTTGAGCAAGCAAAGTTTGCAGAAGCCGTTGGTCAGGACTATTCGGGTCCCACGTGTTGCCCCTGAACCAAATCAGGGGAGAAAGGCAGGAGGCCCTGGAGGGCCCGCCGGCATCCCCCGTCGCTGGCGTCACATCCTGTCTGTTCAGCGGTGCCTTCGGCTTCCAGGCTGGTCCCAGCTCCCGCGCTTGGCGGAGCCGAGCTCACGGGGGTCAGCGCAGCGGGAGAAACGCCGAGGGCAGCTAACGGTCCCGGTGGAAACCTTAACACGCTAGACGTCAGAACGGTCACGGTGATGATGGTACGGGCACATGCATCCGCGCCCACCCGCCGGGGAGTCCAGCGGACGGCCGCTCTCTGCCCAGGTCTGGGTGGGCGGGCCCCCTCTCCCAGCTGGCCCCCCACTGCCCGCCCGGCCCGCCGCTCCTCACAGGTCCTCCCCTTGGCCTCCCGGCTCCCCCAGCCACCCCTCCCACCCCCAGGGCACCTTTCCACGGGGAACGGGGGCTGACAGCTGCCCTCCAGCACAGACCAGCGTGTTCCCTTGTACAGATGCAAACTCACGTCTCCTTCCTCGGCTACTACATCACGCCGTTTCGTGTAAAAATTCTTGCTTTTTAGAAACCGCGGACAAAATCAAGTTAAAAAATACCATGAGGGACGTATTGTGGCGGTTGAGAAAATCAGGACCATCACCCCGGTGCCCCGTCCCCGCCCTCCTCCCCTCCAGTCCGTGGCCTTGAGTCAGAGGCACTTGGCTCAGAGCCTGGCAGTGTCCCTGTGGGTACAGCCTTCCGCGAATGTGCTGCGTCTGGCCCTCCAGTCCCTCCTGCGGGAGCGGAGCCTCCAGCCTCGGTGACCACCCGGGGTCCAGGAGTACGCCCGGAGGTCTCCCTGCTCGCTGGCCTCCCTGAAGGACCGTTCTCTCCCTGGTCGATGACAAACACCAACCCATGCTTCAAACTTCAACTCAGCTGCCTGTCTCTGGGGCCCACGGAATGTGTTTTTTTCTTTTAATCTTGGAATAGAGTGAACGTGTTTCTGCATTTCTAATTTACAGGGATTTTGCTTCTCTTTCTTGCCCTTGAGAACTTTTCAGGGTCTCCAGCAGGATGTCGAATGTCTCGCCTTACTCCCAGTCTTAAGGAGAAAGCTTTCAGTCCGACACTAGTAACTGAGACATTAACTGTAGACTTGTTGTAAATGCCATTGACATCTTATAGGTAAGAAGTTTACGAGGTTAGGAAATTTTTTAAATTAGTTACTTATTTATTTTATTTATTGGCTGTGTTGGGTCTTCGTTGCTGCACACGGACTTTTGCTAGTTGCGGTGAGCGGGGGCTACTCTTCATTGTGATGTGCAGGCTTCTCAGTGCGGTGGCTTCTCTTGTTGTGGAGCATGGGCTCTAGGCACTGGCTCAGTAGTTGTGGCATGTGGGCTCAGTAGTTGTGGCGCACAGGCTTACTTGCTCCGCGGCAAGTGGGATCTTTCCAGACCAGGGCTCGAATCCGTGTCCCCTGCATTGGCAGGCGGATTCTTAACCACTGCGCCACCAGGGAAGCCCGAGGTTAGGAAATCTGCTGAAAGTTTTTAGCCTGAATAGGTATTAAATGTTGTCAAATAATTTCTCGTTGCATTTATTGAAATTAATTTTTTTTTCTTTTTCACTCTGCTAATAGGATAAATCTCATGAATCGCTTTCTGAACGTGGACCCAGCCTTGCATTCCAGAGAGAAGTCTCTCGTGGTTGTTGTAGTATTCTCCTTACGTATTGTTGGGTTGAATTTGCTGACACTTAGTTGAGGATTTTTGCATCTATGTTCGTGAGCGATATTGGTCTACAGTTTTCTTGTAACGTCTTTCTCTGTTTTTTTGTTTGTTTTTAATCATAGTAATGCTGGTCACGTATAATGACTTGGGAAATGGTCTCTCGTTTCAACTTTCTTAGAGTTTGCGTACTCTGATTTTTCTTCCTCAAGTGTTTGGTATACCATGGGAGTGGAGCTTCATTTGTGGAAAGTTTCTTAACTGGAGGGTTATTTTTTTAGCAGAATATGATTATCCACATTATCTGTTTCTTTAGAGGGACCGTTTTCAGCACATGAACCTCTATGCTATTTATCTAAATTGTCTAAATTTATAAGCACAGTATTTATCACATTTCCTTACTGTACTTTTAATTTTGGTATGATCTGAAGCAATTTTACCTCTTTCATTTGTATACTGGTAATTTTTTTTTTTTTTTTGGTCAATATGGACAGAGCCTCATCAATTTCACTGATCTTTTTGTAGAACCATTTCTCTTCTATTATTTTTCCGTTTTCAATTCTACTGATAGCCAGTCTTCTTGTTGCTTTCTTCCTTCTGCTTTGGTTTTAATTTACTCTTCTCATTCTAGTTTCTTGTGACAGTAACTTAGATGATGGTTTTCAAATCTTTATTCTTTCTAATATAAGCATTTTAAGGCTATAAAATTCCTTTTTAAGTAGGTGGTTAGCTGCATCACACATGATTTTTTTTTTCATTTCATACAATTAAAAATATTTTTTCAATCTCTCTTTTTATTTTCTTTGACTTGTGAGTTATTTAAAAGTCTTTTGTTTACCAAGTGTTTAGGGGATTTTCCTAATAACTTTGTGTTATTTATTTTTATTTACTTCCATTATGGTCTGAGACATACGTTGTATAATTTCAGTTTTTTTACATTTGTTAAGATCTGTTGTATGGCTCAGAACATGGTAGGGTGACTATTCCACATACACTTGAAAAGAGTAGATACCCTGCTGCTGTTGGGTGAAGACTTCCACAAATGTCAGTTAGTTCAAGTTTGTTGATAATGTTATTCAGCTCATTTGTGTCTTGCCTGATTTTCCTCTCATTTTAAGACTAGCTCTGTCTGCTTGTTGAGATGGGGGGGAGTCTCCAACAATGTTTGTGGATTTGTCTATTTATTCCTGAAGCTCTCTTAGTTGTTACTTTATGTGTTTAGAATCTGTTGTTAGGTGCAGTCATTTAGAATTGTTATATCTTGTTACTGAATTGACCTTTTTATCATTATGTAATGTCTTTTCATCCTTGGTAGTATTTCTTGTTCCAAGTCTATACTGCCTGATATTAATATATCTACTCCAGATTTCTTTTGTTTAGCATTTAAATAGAGTCTTTAAAAACTGTTTTTACTTTAAACTTGTATGTGTTTTTTTTATCAAAGTAGATTTCTTGAAATAGCATATAATTGTCTTTTTAAATTAAATACATTTAAATTTAAAAATGCCTTTTAAACCATTTACATTTAATGTAGTTATCAACATAGTTGCATTTACATCTACTATTTTATTGTTTTTGTTTGTTTCTTCTGTTTTCCCTTTCTTGCTTTCTTCTGGATTATTTGAATGTAGATGGATAGAAAAATAGATTGATAGAGGTTTAAATATATGGGTATAGATATACAGATAAATTAACATATACCTCTATATCTTAGTATTCTTAGTAATATAGTAATTACTAGTAATATAATATAGTAGTATAATTTTTTTTTCTATTTGAATGGACTAGATTTTTGGTCATGTTCCTGATATCATTTTTTCAGTGGTAGAGTTTTTTTAAGTATTGCTTTCATAGAATCTTTTACACTATATTATTTAATTACTTCGGCCCACTAGTCAAATTGAGAAGTAATATTTTTACTTTGTTTTATTTTTTTATTTATCACTTAGCACATAAGGAGCTTTCTAAAAATGGTCCTTGAATAAATGAATGAACTTACGGTATTCAATAAAACACATATAATATTAACCAATTATTTCATTCTATCCATCATATTATACTTTTTCCAATTTCCTAAACAAGTAGCCTACAAGTCAACTTTCTTTCCTGACAAGAAGCATTCTGTTTTCTTTTTACTAAAACTGACTGTTGAGTGTACACTCCCTCTTTGGTGGTGCTCTCAGCATCCTGCCAGGCACACAGCTCCTGAGCTGTGAGACGTCTCCTGGCCTTGGCCTCCCCCACCTGCCCCTTCCTAACCCAGGACCTCAAGCAAGTCTCACAGCTGCCTCACACGGAGTAGGTCCTCCATAAATGTTTGCTTAATGAACATAACTTGAGTTAATTTTTTTCCCATCAGACTGGATTTTTGTTTTAATTTATTTTGATTCCCTTTTTCAGTCCATGGGGAATAAAATATCCCACAGCCAAAAGAGAGTGGGATATTTTATCAGGTAGCATAGAAATAGAGAAATAAAACTGTATCTGTCTAATAATAGAAGTGCATGGCAATGGCAGAAGTTATCAAAAAGGTACTAGGCATGAATATATGTGTACAGAGACATGTGTATATACTTATACATGCAGGCACACACACGCATGAAATATAAGTACCATTTCACTCAATAGACCATAATGATTCAGCCTGTGATTGTTAGGAAAACTGCATTTATAACCATCAAAAAAAAAAGGTATTAGGGACTTTATTCCATTTTTAAAAATATGATAAATTTGTTATTTTTTTCAAGTGCTTTTTAAGTTTGATTCTGTAGAAATACAAATCTCTAAACCAGTGAGTGTTTCAGGAAATCATTTCATATGAAATTTAGACTCTAGGTAGGATGATATTGTTTTTCACACGTACTTGTCTTCTCTTTTGGTACCAAATATTTTGTGCACATTGTTGAGGAACAGAAATGTTTACATTTTCCACATTCTTTGCCGTCACAAGTTGTGCAGCAACAGCGGGTGCTGACTTCCGACCTGGGAGAGAGAACGGCGATGACGTCGCACGGGCCTCTTCCGCTGAAATGGCAGAGTTCACATCCCCGGGGATCACGGGACAGCCTGCCCCCGGGCCCGAGTGTTATTGGGAGGACTGGGAGGAGGTCACCAGCACGTTAGACTCGCTGCTGTGTCACCAGATCACCAGCGCTTTCACCACAGAGATGCTTACTGACGTTTTTATCACCGTCACCATCACTGAATGCTCCTTTTGCTTAAGCGGTGAGCTTCCTAATCCTGAAGGTAGTGTACGTTGTGAGTGGTCCACAAAGCATGGAAGGACAGTACTTATCTGAATATATTCCCAGGGCCAGGGTGGCCTCCTGAGATACACACGGTCTGCTCCAGAGAGGCCGGGGCATGCACCCCAGAGCCCCCGGTTAGCTCCCCCTCCGATTCATCACTTCCCTGACTTGAGTCATCTTTCAGAACCCAGGTCAAGCTCAGCCTCCACCGTAGTTTACAGCTTGAAATAAAATACTCACAGGAAGGCTGACACTCATGTAACATCAGAGTTACCAAAACATTTTTATGTGCATTATTTTGTTTCGTCCTCAAAACAGTAGAACAATGATTATCAACCCCACGTTAAGGTGATGCAGCTGAGACTCAAGGCAGTCGAAGGTCCAGCCAGAGCTCGGCCGAGGGCGAGTGCCGTCCCGCCAGAGCTGCGGTTCCCTCGAGATTTCTAACCCCAGGCGCAGCCCTGCTAATAGGGGACGTGTGACCTGGGACATGCCTGAACCCCATTTGTAGGCACGTTTGCTGACATTTATTTTGATGCATTTTTTCCTGAACTAGAGAAAAGATGCTTTGATAGCAAAGAGTGTGGCTTATATTTATTTTTATTTCCCATCGTTCTGAGTCTTGAGCACACACACGGATTTTTAAGCAAGTGGTGCCTATTCAAGATGGACACCCAGCAAGCGCCTCTTCTTAGCAGGTTTTGGGCTTGCGTTTGTACTGATAACTCAGACATCCACCTAGTCGGGGGACCCTGGAGGGGTGGGAAGTTGAGCCCCAGGAGGCCCTGGCCTGTGCCCACTGCACCAGAAAAGCATCCCTTGTTTGTTTCTCTGTGCTGGAAGGACGTCTTCCAGATGATCAAGTCCCACCTGCCTATGTAACTGGGGTGGTGGGGGCGGAGACTGAGGCCAGGAGCCAGGTGACTTTTCAAATTCACGTACCTGGTTATGACAGGGACGCCGCGGATTCTGACCCCAGCGTCGCTTTCTCCTTGGTGTCCTGTGCTGCCTCCTCCTGTTCCTCATCCCCTAGGATGACAGTGTCTCTACACCGATGTGCAAACCCAAGCAGAGCAGATCTAGCCACACACCCAGGCGTCAAGAGCTGCAGCAGAGTATCCTGTGATCAGAGGAGACATCTCATAAATCCATTTCGAATGTTTCTTAGGAGTAGCCGACCATGCGCATGTTCGGGAGATGCAGACATACGTTTTCTCGGAATGTTTTATGACCGTCACGACACTATATTCACTATTCACATTTTACAAATTAGTTATTTATCAATATTGTGTTAGTTTCAGGTGTACAGAGAAATGATTCCGTTATACACGTACACGTAGCTGTTCTTTTTCAAATTCTTTTCCTATTTAGGTTGCTACATAATATTGAGCAGAGTTCCCTGTGCTCTACAGGAGGTCCTTGTTGGTTACCCGTTTTCAATAGAGCAGTGTGTACACATTAACATTACATTACAATTAACAACATTGTGAATCAACTATACTCCAATATAAAACAAAAAGTTAACAAAGTAGTTATTTATCCACATTTGGGAAGACGGTTTGCTGGTTAAGGACCCACCTTGGGCCAGAAAGTGAGGGCTCTGGCAAAATGACACATAATCACACTTGCCCAGTGGCGTGGACATCACGGAAAAGGTGAGGACGTGACAACTCAATGGAAGTCACTGTCCACCCGAGGTCCAGGGTGGATGAGGTCAAATCAGTGACAAACTCGACTCCAGAGCCCACACCCCTGGGGACTGAGCTGCACAAGCCTTTGAGCTAACCAGTGTTTTGTGCACCCGGGCTGGTGAGGCTGCCGCTTTTTTGCCTCCTACCCCTCAGGAGCTGAACTTGGACCCGGTTACACAGTGTCGTGTTGAGATGGGACCCAGGGTGCAATGCCCCCAGTGGCATCTTGTTTCCTGAGCTTTGGTAAATCTTTTAATTAAAGCATGTTAACAAAGCGAAAGAAAAATAAATGGCCCTGCTTGCAAGGAAATTAAATGGAGGAACTAAGCCCATTTATAATTATTGTATTTCAATTAGGCTGTAACAGGGCTGGGTGAACAGAAAGATAAAAGGAAGCAACACTGACACGGGCGTTTCATAAATATTTGCAAAGTCCCGTTAGAAAGAGAGCAATATAAATAATGCTTTAAAATAGACCATGTCCCCGGCAGCACCCTTTATGCTAATTACTACATGAAATAATTCATCTGCAGTGTTCGCACCAAAACTCGTCCTCGGATGCTAACAAAGCCTTTTCTCCCCTCTTCAATGAATGCATGAAATTTGCTTGAAGAAAGATGTTATATCAATGCACGATAACATTTTAATTTATTATTTTAAAATGAAAATACAATTAAAGTTTCGAAAGAGCTAGAATTAAATTTAGACCCTCTCTCTCTATTTTCATGCTCAAATATCCAATTTTCACCAGAACAGGAAAAACATAAATCATCAGTCTCCATGTAATCCTTATTTCCCCTACCATTTAAAAAAAATAGTTGCGTACATATCTAATTTGTTCTGTTCTGAAAAATAAAAAAAAAAGAAAGCAATGAAAGAACTTTCTTTTAGTCCTAGGTAAGCCCTGGCCCGTCCACCCCAGTGCGGGGGGCGAAAGAGGAGGTGCAGATTTGTCTCTGGGTAGGTGACATCGACAGGGCCTGCATCACAGGGTGGGACCTCCCCCCACGACCCTCCTCCCCGGGGGCTGCTGCCGGGACTCGGGTCGCGGTCCTGGGTGAGCAGATGTTCCCTAGGCGGCATTCCTCCTCCACACCCTGGTTTTGGTGTCGGCAAAATGTCAATAATGGAAACACATCATCTCATAGTTTACCCTGTTGAGGCGGGAGACCATCTCCTGCAGAGCAGAGCGCCAGGGCACTTGGGGAACCGGAGGATTAACGATTGCGCTCAGTTCCCACCAGGAGCTTGGGTTTTGTTTGTTTTTTTAGGAAACAGGAGGCCAGCCTTGTTTATGTACATTTACGTCATCAAGGGAGGAGCAAACTATTCTGAAAACCGCTGTTAGCTGGAGAGGAGGTGAACGGAGACGAGAGAGCATTTTATAACACACAGATGAAGTGGTTTTACGTTTGCTGCATCTAATAACAACATAAATCTGAGCACCGGGTTTTGTGACTTTAGAATTTCCTTCTCCTACTGTATTTTGTAGAAGTGTTAGTTCATCAGTTGGAATTACACACGCACACCATCGGGGAAGCAAAGGAGGGTGTTTTGCTCTGATGCGGTGAGAATCCAGGTTCGCCCGCAGTGAGCGGGGAGGTGGGCGAGGTGCCCACACGCTCAGGGTCCTGGGCGTGCTGGGGAGGCGCGAGAGCTGGGGGCATCTGCCCGGGCGCAGAGCTGTGAAGAGGGGCTCCACCCGGATAGCACAGCCTGGACCACATCGCTACCCATATCCCCGAGCACAGACTCGGCTGCGGCTCCACGGGGCCCGAGCCTGTCTCAGGACCCTGTCCAAGGCACCCTGTCTGCGCGGTGTCCCTTCCTGCCGTGAGAGCAAGCAGGGGACGTGCACCGGTATTCACTGCCTGTCATTTTGACAGCAAGTGACCTGCCATTGCCTGGCTTTAAATTATGAATAAGTAAATAATTGGATCCCTACACCTGAAATTAGACGGTAATGAGATTCCTCTGTCACCCAGGGATCTGGACCAAAAAAAGAGGAAAGAAATACAAAAGACCAGGAGCAGAAAGGAATGGCATGTCCACACTGGGGCCCGCGTGTCCCACCCGCACACCTGCTCCTCCCGGGCCCTGGCTCCTCCCCCCGCCTCAGCAGACCGCCCCGGGCCCTGGCATCCAGCGAGGGGCCTCCCCGCCAGACATGCTGGCCATCTGGGCTTCAGGGGTGCGGTGACCACTGATGGGATGAGGTTGCTCTGCTCACAGCAAGTGCAGCCTCACTCTTGCCACCTTGGGGCCATGGTGCTGCAGAGACGTGGGTCTCGGGGTATGACACTGGCCAGCTGGAGCCTCCCTCTGGGCCCCAGGACTGCGGCATCTCACCTCCATCTCCCCTCACCAGCGGGCTGGCCGGGCTGAAAGGTCTTCCCATGTCGTTCGCTATATGTTTTACTGGTTTGTGTAATGTATATAAGATGCACATTTTCATATGAACCATAAGGGCTTTAATCTACTTGGTATAACCATCTCCCTTTCAGGCTGCAGGCCAGGCTCACTTGGCTGTATTAAACCTCTGGAGGAAAAATCAGTACCCAGGTGTGTGTGTGTGTGTGTGTGCACGTGTGTGTGAGGGGATGTGTGTGCGCGTGTGTGGGGGGGGCTGTGTGCGTGTGTGTGGGTACGTGTGTGCTCATGTGTGTGTGGGGGCTGTGTGCGTGTGTGTGCACGTGTGTGTGAGGGATGTGTGTGTGCGCGTGTGTGTGGGGGATGTGTGCGTGTGTGCGGGTACGTGTGTGTGCGCCGGCGTGTGCAGGCGTGTGGGCACGTGTGTGCGTGTGTGGGGGGGGGCTGTGTGGGTACGTGTGTGCACGCATGCGGGTGTGTGTGCATGTGTGTGGGTACGTGTGTGCACGTGCTGGTGTGTGCGGGCGTGTGCGGGTGGGCAGGGTGTCTTTCTGTCGAAGGCTCTCCCTGCGCGCAGGCGGGGGTGTGACCTCCCGGGCCCTGGAGCTGCCGTCTGGGTGGGGCGCGGTGGGGACCGTGCCAGGGCGCAGGCGGGCGGCCGAGGAGCAGGGGCCGGTGCGGGCGGCCTCCCCGCTCTGTCCTGGCCTCACGCTCGCTCCTCAGTGGCCTTAGCCCGAAGCGGTTGACATTTACCCCAGCCAGATAATCGAGGAATAACATTTGCGTCACAGCTGCACACGACCTCTGCCTCTGCAGCGCTTTTTAGATTAGCTCTGAAGAAAGGGAGAGGGAGAGAGAGGAACGGGGTCCAGGGCGGCGCACGGGAGGGGTGGGCGCCTATTACTGCAGCCGGCGGGGCGCGGCGGCCGCTCCGACCTGTGCAGCGGGCGGGCGACTATTACGGGGACGCTGTTGAGAGCAGGGACGCGGCGCCAGGCGGGCAGGGGAAGCAAAGGTTAATGGATTGACTATTACCTGCGCAGGAGGCCCGGGTGGGCACGTCTGGATTCTGTCCTTCCTGGGAAACGAGGAGGGGCTCCCTGTGTCCCGCGGTGGAGGGCGAGTGGGCTTGCGGATCTTCAAGGAGCTAGTTTCCACCTCTAAGCCCTGCAGTGTGGAGCCTGAGAAGGACAGTTTAGGGAAGGAACGTAGGCTCCATTCCCCTTGCGCATGGCCGGACTGGACCCTAACAGCTCGTTTGAACCGGTGGTGGTCAGTGACCCTCTTGGTATAATCAACAGTCTTGAAGAATCAGAGGGCAAGAATTAAAACATTAATCCATAAATTGAAAGGGATTTTGGATGACAAAGAGGAGGAAGCCGATTTTAAAAACAGAGGTTGAGAGGAGCTGGAACGGCACCAGAGACAAGCCCTCGCTTCCCCCGAGAACTGTTTCCCTTAAACACCCTGTTAGTTCAATAGCAAAGAATCACATTCTCCGACAGACGTATCCGAGCATCTATCTTGTCCAGCGTGTGTCTGAGCCAACCATCGCAGGGCACGTCGTGAGAGTCCAGGACCCGTGCGGACGTGACAGGAAGGAAAGCAGCGGATGTCCCAGGAACCCCCACATCGAAGAAGGACGCCTGTGTTCAGCCTTTGCGGGTGGGGCGGCCATGCCCACACCATGGGGGACAGCGACACACTTCTTCACTCATCTCTACAGGGCAACAGTCCAGCAATGAAGCCACTCTGAAACAAAATTAATGTTTTGCACATTTCACGAAAAATGCCCATTTTCATACTGTGGACATTGAGTTGCGGTGCCCAGCCTGGAACATCGTTCCTGTTGTGAGCTTAAATTTGCAGACCTGAAAATGCCCAGGACGGTCAAATAACCACAGATCAGATTAGCTGACCCTTTCACCCAGAATCAAGCTCTACTCTTCAGGGAAATGAGTCTCTAGGAAGTGAAAACAGCGCTGGAGTTGGGACGCCTGCATGGCTGTGACGGGGATGATGCTACTTTTAAACGCTGAGTGCCCTGAAGAACGTGCATGAGCTTTTCCAGTTATTTTTACTTTTGTTAATTCCATCTCCATCACCTTCGGATCCCTTGCATCAGCTAGAGGGACGTGAGGTATACTAGGTCAAATAATAGCAACTGGCCACCCTCATAGCGGCTTGGAATGAGCCGGACGTTGTTCTCCACGTTTAACCCATATCAGTTCGTTTAAAATGCATATCAAGCTTCCTAATCACGTAACATACAAAGATGTGAACTAATGCAAAGAGATAAAAGTCCTCCTTCCTGTCTAGGCTGGTGTCAGAGAAGGAGAAACACCACGGGCCAGAGGGAGACCGGAGTTGGTACCTCTTAAGAGTTAAATCGATTTCCAGGCGTCCCTTCCTTAAGATGTGTCAATTCATCACAAAGTCACACTTTGGTGAGGCTTGACAATTGTATCACCGCTCAAGCGCCACAAATTGCGAAGCATATTCCCCTTCTAAGCCTTTCTGACGTTGCGAACGCGTTGGTTCTGGTGGCTGTGTGCCCACAAAGGTCGATTTGGCCAACGGTTCCACCAACACGGTTATGTGCGACCAAAGGCGGCGGTGGGGAGCCTCCAGGGCTGTGTGATCCCCTGAAGCACAAAGAAACTCACCAAGGATGGGGCCGGCCTTCAGCGGCTCTGAACCTGCCCAATATCTCTGAAAGGATGACCTGCTGACCCTGGGGAGGCTTTGCTGGTTATTTAATTAAGAGAGAAAGGGTTTCGGTGGAGAGCAGGCTTTGGGCTCCTTTGTAATTTTTGCTGACCAATCCAATTATGTGGGTAATTGCAAGCGTGTTTCGCAAAGCACGGAGAATCAGTCACAAAATAAATCAAGATCCAACCAAGTGGGCTGCTACTCCGAAAAGAAAAAAAAAAAAAATGTGTCAAGGAGGGAAATTAGAAGCCACAGCCACGGAGTCTCAACTTCAAAAATATAGTAAGAACTGCTACACGTTTACTTCCTGCCGTCGGCTCTGTGCGGCTGACTGTCTCCGGCACGTCTCGTGGGTAAAGGGTGTGGGCGCCTCTCTTTAAAAGGATTCGACTTCCATTTGAATCCATACCACACAGGGTTGACGGCCATCACGAGCCTTTTCCTCCCTGCAAAGGTGAATATGGAAATACTTTGTTTAGTTTTTAGTTCAACAATCCGCAAGGCCTGTATCTTTCTGCAGACATTTATTTCAAGGTACTTAAAAACTGACTTTTATGAGATAATTTAGGCAGTGATTATTTTTGTTGAGAAATGTGTCCTTTTATCCCTCTCATTCATCCTGGGCTGAGATATTTCTGTTTGTCAGAATGCCACCGTTTCTGATAAATGACTGCAGACGGACTGCTACACTTTATTAAAAAGTAATAACAATTTTTGTACGCACCCTTCACATTGCGGGGAGGGGGCCATGAATCACAGGACACTGCCTGTCTGGGCCTGATAAATGCGCCGTTTACCAGCTGAGGAGTTATTTAGGGCCGGCTATTAATTTAGATCACATTTATCTCCCCTGGATGGGGAGGCGGCTGTGATAGGGCTCCCAGTGACCAATGGTGCGGCTAAGTGCACATTATTTATTACCGCTGCCTCCACGGGGGCTGCACAATATGTTAAAAAAAAAAACGGTGCCAATTACCGTGGTTAATCTCGTCAGGGCAATAACAAATTTCTCCCCAACACAAGGCAATTTTTACGCTCACACTTTTTCTCCCCTGGACAGACTTGCGTCTAATTCTCCGTCATTAAACCCAGGACTCTCGCTCCCCTGAGTGCTCCTGGGAAATGCTCAGGGCTCTGCTTCACCTTTGTGTGGAGGGCAGCGCGGTTTTAGGCCTTATTCGAAGGCACGTGTGTGCGTCTCAGCCCTCCGTGGGCATCCGTGCACCGCACGGTGAGGTGGGTGTGCTGGGAGTCGGACTGGCCGTGTTTCACTGTTCAGTGTTTCCTCATTAGTCACAATGCCTCTTGCAACGCTTTTCAACTCACTGTGTCCGTATTTTGCAAAATAACAATTGGGAATAACCAATCACACGTATATATATGTTTTTTTGCCAATTAGCTTCCATCTGATGGCTCTACCATGGAAGATTAAACCATTTCTAATAAAATGGCACAAATTAAATCCAAACGTGAACAACTCAACTTGCTGACAGAGCCCGGGGCGCAGTGGCTGCCGCCCTGGGTCTCGGTGGGCGTGCAGCAGGCCGCCCAGGGCGCGCTTCACGCAGACGAGCCAGTCCTGAGGCTCCGCGTCCAGCCACACGGCATTGCCGCCCCCACTGGCGTCCCAGAGCCCACGTGCACCCCGCCTGGCCGGGCAGTGTCTGCCTTTTTAGTGTATGTACTCCCCCAAAGTGGATGCGATACACTCGTGCTAAACAGAAGCAAAATTCAAATTCAAATAATCAAAACGTGCATAGGTGGGCCGTCCCTGCACGTGCCTCTGTGCACACTGGTTTACGTGTGAATAGAATGATGATGGTAAAACTAGGAATGTGCTGCATTTTCCAGATGTTTCCATCACAGTCACTACACCTGCGAGGTTTCCAGGGGAAAAGGCACAGACAGGGACGACCAGCGCGTGGGACGGAAGGAGTCCGACCCCACGACCCAGCGTCACCAGGACAAGCCAGTGCCTTTGCTTCTCTGACTGTTGGTTTGACAGGTGTGGGTGGCTGGTTCCTGGGAGCTCGTCAAACAAAGCAGTTAGGAAGAACCCTAGCCGGCCCCATCCCGGGGGCAGGAAATGAGTCCCGGTGCCGTCTTCCTTGGAGGGTCCCTTGCATCCCACGGCTGGAGCATCGCTGGTTACACTGTGAGGCACGGCTCAAGGCTTGGAATAGCCCCTCCTGGGCCGTGGTGACCGCGGTCCCCGGAATAACGTCAGCAGTTTGCAAAATCAAGGTGTTATGTAGAATGTGGAGCTGCACAGGAGAAATGCTGTGTTCAGGGCTGCATGTGTTTGCATACACACACGTATATGTGTGTACGTGCATTCACGTATATGTGTATGCATTAATATGAACATTTATATAATTCGTTTATGTACACATTTGTCTGTTTATGCATATATATTTGTATACATACATATATGCACACATATTTATGTGTATACACATACACATATTTAAACATAGATAGGATAAACAAATAAATATAACCTTAAAAGGAAGCCACTTTTCCTTTAAATAGAGGGTTTTGGACCAGCATTTGGTGAGGTTTTGACTCACCCTTTTAGGGAGCACTGCTGACAGGTGGGGTCTGCCAGCCACCCTCTGTCCTGCCTCCTGCACCTTGAGGGGTTTTCTAGGTCCAGACCACTCCCTATGAGCCTGGCAGGACTGTCTCTCCTGCTCTGATGTTCCCCTCCACCGCTGTCATGCCCCCTCCTCCAGGTACTTCAGTCCTGCCTTTGCACAGACCCACGCCTTTTCCGGGCTGGTCTTCTCCGCCCTTTTGTTTCTCTGTCCTTGAGTCCAGCCCAGCGCTGGCCCCATGGCCGTGGTGTCATCTCTGTCACCTCTTCTGCTGGTGGGACAGGATGCAGCAGAGCCTCGGCTACTCTGCACACAGAAGCGGTGCTGGCTTGGAAACTTTGATTTTGAAAAACACCCTCGATTAGACATGAGCACCCAGGGCTGCGGAAAATATGCTGATCTCTGTAAGGATTGAGTCATCATCAAAGAGCACTGTGAGCAAACCATGGGGTGAGAACCCCTCCCTGGGGCAGCACGGGGGTCCAGAGACAGGAGCCCGGCTCAGACCCCGGAGCTGCTGGGTCTCTAGACTCCCCAGCCTCCCTGAGCCTCCTCTTCCTCTGTCACAAAATAGAACAATGACAATAAAGGCCCCATCTTGGGGTTCCATGAGGCACTGCGTGCAACACCCCCGAGCAGACCCTCCAGTGCTCCCTGGTGTCATGGCTATGGGTGTTACCGCTGTTTCAGAGCTCACACTTACATAATTCCATGGGGAGAGCATGCCTTCTGCGCTGAGGATGTTAGTTGACCACCACCACTTGCATCAGTCAGAGAGGTTAGCTAAGTCATGCTTAGTAACAAAGAAGCTGGGAAGCTCAGTGGCTTTCCTAGCAGAAAGGTTTCCTTTTGCAGTGGGGGCGGGGTGTAGGGTCAGTTCTCATCACAGTCCCTCAGGATCCAGGATGAAGGAATGGGCTCCATGGGAGATGCTGCAGCTGCTGCCAAGCTCCAGAGAGAAGGGGACCTGGAAGATCTTGTCCGGACCCAGACTGGCTCCACCCTGAAATTCACGGATTCACTCTCCTGGGGGTGGGGGGTGGGGGGTGGAGGCGTGCTAAGTCCAGCCTTTCAAACCTCTAGGTGAGGAGACTCAGAGCACAGACAGAGTCCTCCTTCAGCTGCTGTGGAGACAGAGAGGGTCCTCAGGCAGGAAGAGAAGCGAGGGGCTGCGGAGTCTCCATGATCACATAGGATAACAGGTGCACACACGCCGCAGAGGGGTTGGTGCTGGGCTCCCACCCCTGCCCTCAGGAGCTGGGCCTTCCCTGGTCCATCCTGTGAGGGTCAGCGTTGACTCAGGGGTCCTGTCCCTGGTCCATCCTGGGAGGGTCAGCGTTGACTCAGGGGTCCTGTCCCTGGTCCATCCTGGGAGGGTCAGCGTTGACCCAGGGGTCCTGTCCCTGGTCCATCCTGGGAGGGTCAGCGTTGACTCAGGGGTCCTGTCCCTGGTCCATCCTGGGAGGGTCAGCGTTGACTCAGGGGTCCTGTCCCTGGTCCATCCTGGGAGGGTCAGCGTTGACTCAGGGGTCCTGAGAGAAGCACTGCGGCAGGCTATCCAGAGGTCATGCTCTCTTCATGAGAGGACCCTCACTCTTGTGGGAAGCACCAGGTAAACATGCCCGGCACTCTGTTTACTCCAGATGTTCGCTGCTGAAGGGGATGCAGTGCCGATCAAAACAAAACAAAAGCAAAGGGGAAAAGAAGCACGTGGTTTGGGCCTGGAATGGCCTAAGACCCAGAGAGGTTTCCTACATCCCTTTCCCAAGACACCAGTGGTTTTTAAATCCTGAGTGTCAGAGCCACAGATAACCATAAATGCGTTTGGCTTTCCTGCCGGAAGGCTGTCCCTGCACAGATCATGGGCCCCTCCAGTCCTTCAGAGCCCTGCTCCTTGGCCTGGAAAGCCTGGAAAGCCAAGTCTCTCCTCCCCACACTGGGATTGACTGAACCTCTGTCCTCCCTGCTTTGAGCACTGGAACTTCTCCCTCCAGCTGTGTCCTGGTCTCTCTGACACAACTGGACCCCAGCCTCTGAGGCTCCTGCCCTGACCTCCCTCTCCAACTTTCACACCTGGGGTGAATCCTATACTGCTCAGACTGGCCTGTGCCCAAGGGAGGACCATTCATCCACTGACCCCAGGATGCCTCACTGCCTTTCTTTTGATGCTTCTGGGGAAGCTGTACCATCTGCATCCCGGCCCAGGTGGGCTCACCATGTGATTCCATGTTTGCCTGAAAAGGTGACCATATGAAGTCCCATCGTAGGCAGCTCACGGTCCACTCCCTTCCTGTCCCACTGCAGCAGACCCTCTGGCTTGGCTCTATTAGGGGCTATGGAAGCCAATATGCTTGAGTGGCAACTGTCCACAGAGAAATGTCTGAGTCTGACCCAAGGATATGGACACTAGTATCCAGCACCTTATCTGAGGCATCCAAGGTGACAGCCGGGCTTCATCTTTTGCATACACAGGTGTGCTGTAGAAACACAACACACAATCATATAGAGCTGCGATTGATAAATGAGGTTGGGGAGCAAGGTGAGCCTCATTGCCCAGGCCCCAGAACACACACTGTTTCATCCTCATCCAGCCACCCACGTGAGACAATTCACAGGCAATGTTAGCTAGTTACTTTCCTTTAACAGAATCGTGTTCTGCCCATTCAATTTCAAAAGTGTCTCTCAAGTAGCATCCTCAACTCTATTCCCAGCACCGATGTGCTAGATTCTGCCTTTATCATTGTCATGTGGAAAACTCCAGCAGGTTCCAGCTGGATTCCACATCTCTGCTATGTCCCCTGCTTCCTATCCTTCTAAAATTTCCCCAGAGTTTAAAAGTCTTTGAAGGCCTTTAAATTCAAGGTCTGAGATCCTTCATAAGACATTTCAGTGACTGCAATCTAATTTTAGTTATTTTCTATTCCATTCTCTCCTCCCTCTTTTACTGACATTCCAGTTTCCTGTTTTCCTCTTAGTTATATGAGATGGTCTTTCTTGATCTATTTTCAAAGTCACTGAGTTTTTCATCTGTTGTTTCCATTTGAGGTTGTCTTTTTCATGAGTTCCTTTTATTTCACGTTTTTTGGTTGTAAAATTTCCAGTTTTTAAAATCTTTATATCAAAGGTCCTATCTTTTCAGTCATTACAAGCATACTTTCTTTTATGTTACACAGTGTACCTGTAATAGTCACTGTAACGTCTCTGTGATAAACCAAACACGAGTCATCTGGGGTTGGCATCTGGGGTTTGCCTCTTCCCTCCAGACTGGGCCACATCTTTCTGGATCTTTTTATGTCGAGTAATTTTGGCCTATATCCTAGACGTTGTTTGATGTCCAGAGTCTTATTTATTGTGAGACTTATTAGGTAAATGTTCACTCTGGGGTAGAAGTAGAGGTCCTTCTAACATAAGTTTTGGCTTCATTTATCAATTCTTCCCCTTCAAAATCTGCCTTAGTATCACAGAGAAACCAGTCTCCTCAGTATTTCAAGGTGATAACTACACTTTCATCTAACATCATAGGTCTAAAAATGCCCATTCAAAACCAGCTGAGTGAGATACCCAGTTATTTTAGAGAGATACACAGATTGTCCTGGAGTGAGTGAAAACATAATTAAGATACTTTGCCGTAAGATTACCATGGGATATCCTTTGTTAAATTTGGTATTTTATTTTAAAACAGAGTTTGCTATTTGTCAAAAAGTTTTCTCCCCGACTCCTTGTCCCCAGTAACAACTTAGGGGATTCTAACATACACATTAAGCTTCTCCTGCCAAATTCCTAAACAGGTATGAATATTTTTCAATTTGTCAGAGCATTGCTCTCATTCAATACTCTTTTACGATGGAAAGGTGCTGAATGTTGAGGGGGAAATTATTGATGTTTATAAGTCATTTCAAGAATTTCAGGTAAAATGTACAAAACCCATGCATTTGTAGACCCACTTACCAAATCAGGAAAGAGAAAGAAAGGCTGGTGACTTCTTGCACCCACAAAATCACATGCCACAGAGTGGTGATGTGCACGGGGTCAGGGAGGCGCCTTAACCTTTTACATACAGACTTGCAGATGTCCTTGTCTGAGACACTAAAAATCAGAAATCATTTATGGGCTATTGGTCACATGTCCACGACCTTCCTGAGCTCTGCAGGGAAATATAAGAGAAGCCTCCTGGCTCAGGGAGCTTAGAATCTAAAATGTAGTTTAATCCCTAAAATATCATGCAAGTATAACTGCTCTTCTCTATCCTAGCTTGTTATCCCAGTTTACCAAGCACAGGAGCTGAGCAGACTTGGCAGGCCAGCCAGCCAGAGACAGTGGTTAACACTTTTGCAAGAATCTTCACTTTTTGCTTCCCTTTTAATATTTTGAAAACACTTGTTACTCCCCAGGTCCTTTATTTTTGCTTCCTCACAGGGTCACCTCAAGCTGTATCTTTTTTTTTTTTTGTATGTACTTCTGATTCCTAATCAGCTAAGCCATTGAAATCCAGGCATTCCTCTTGAGTTATTTAACTTATTTAAGACTATAATAAAAGCCAGTGGCATAGACTGAAAAAAGTCAATTTAATATATATAGTAAATGCATAGAAATATATACATCAGATTTTTAACAAAGATAAAGCATTATTCCACCCCCAGATTATTTAACATTATAATTTAAGAGCTTCACTTGTGTTTGATTTTCAATGAAATATTCTGCTGAAATAATAGAAACATTTCAGTGTCTCACAACAACATAATAATCTTCCTCTTTTGTTACATACAAATGACATGGATATATAAGGTAGAGACAGGGTGTCACGCAACATTCAAGTAAAAAAAAAAGTCTTAAGTTGTTGACATTCTCATAATGTAATCAAAATGTTGAAAATACTTTAAAATTCCATTTGCTTTAAGGAAGTTTGTGATTAAGCATGAAAGCAAAGGGTCAGCTTTACATGGCATTAAACTCCCTTTTCAATGCTTCTTTACAGTCTATATTTTTTCAATTATTTTCTAAAATTGCAAAAGGCATTACTTTAAAATAGAGAAGTCTGTGTATCTATATCTTTTAAATAATGTGAGGTGAGGAAAGGACAATTCCCTCTATTTCAAACTATATTAATAATCTACAATATTTATACTTCCCCCTGAAATTCTGACTCTCCCCTTGAATTCAGCAGCACCCAGCCCTCTGTGAGAATGCAGAGGAAGAAAGGCAGGTGCACACAGCACAGAGGCACATAAGAGAAGAAAGTTAGGGGAAGTGACTAAGGCAGTAAGAAGTAACCCATTATTAAATGGCACCTGGAAAGAATATAGAGCCAAAGAATTACCTACAAAGGGGGGAAATCTTATTACATAATACACCAAACAGAGATCAAGTTTGCAAAACCTGTGCCTTTTAGACCAGTTGGTCCCTCTTGAACATTGTAAAGAAAAAAAAAGAAGCCCACAGTTAGGTCTCTCCAGCAACCAGCATCACACACCAGCATCAACCCTCAAATAGGATGGAAGATTAAAGGCTTCAGAGGCAGCAACAAGGCCTGTCAGCCAGTTCTGCCACTTCTGAGCTTGAACAGGCTAGCTGCTTCTTCTTGCTGACCTGGGTCCTCATGCAGGGGGACAGAGTTATACTTTTACACTTTGAGAGTAAGGAATGCCAAGAACTCCTGCAGTGCCGAGTATGGTAAAAATTCAAGGAACTGAACCCTTGAATCCAGCATCAACACCATCACCATCATCATCCTTATTAACATCCTAACCATCATCATCATCATCATTACAAACCCCCCCACCACCACCATCACCACCATCACCATCACCACCACCACCATCACCACCATCAACACCACCACCACCACCACCATCACCACCACCACCACCACCACCACCACCACCATCACCACCATCACCATCACCACCACCACCACCACCACCATCACCATCACCATCACCACCACCACCATCACCACCATCACCACCACCATCACCACCATCACCACCACCACCATCACCACCATCACCACCACCACCACCATCACCACCACCATTATCATCACTACCATCATCACCACCACCACCATCACCACCATTGTCACCATCATTAGCACCGTCACCACCATCACCATCATTGTCTTTTAAGTGCCTCAAATAGAGACAAACTAGAGCTCTGAGAACTAAAAGAGTCTTAAGGATCATAAAATTCAGCCTCTAGGAGTTGATGGTTGTGGCCCGGAAAAGGCTGGTCTCAGGAGGTACTCGAGATACCTGCCTTTGAGTCACTGTGCCCAAGTGTCACGTGAGCAGCAGTGTCTCTTCTGGGTGCTTTGATAGGAAGATGAGCATGTTCCAGAACAATCCGTGAGATGGTCCTCTCCTGGTCATTCACCTTAATTATATGTTCACTATTCATACCTCATCTGCCCAGCACCAGGTCCTGTGTTTAGCACCCGGCAGCCCAAAGGAGGGGCAGAGTAGGACTATCTGGCCTGGGTCCCTATTGTTCCTTATCCCCGTCTTCCTCAGAGCCTCTGGGGCTTCAGAGATTGGGCTGGAAGGTCATGAGACAGCAGATGCAACAGCTGTTTTGGACATAGACACCTAGAAAACTAAATGTCGGAAACAAATAGAATATCTGGTCAACAGGAGAACTGCCATATGGTTACTTTTAACTTTTTCTGTATATTCTTGAGCTCAAAGTTAAAAATAAATACCAAATGATATTAAAAAATACCAAATTATATTTATTTCAAAAAATTGGCTACTTTTCATCCTCATTGCTACCGTAATTTATTTATATTTTCTTTAGCCTTCAATTAAATGTTGGCTCAAACTTGTAAAGTTAACCAGTTCTCTACAGCTCTGACTCTAGGTTGGAAATCACTGCAATGACAAAAACACAAAAAAATGATGACAATGGTTATATACACATGATCTTTTCCTGATCTATGTTCTAACCCAAAGCTAGATTGCCAGTTCTTTAGCCTCTGAAATATTCATTATGGTGAACCCACTCTTAATTTTCAGGAATTTCTTTCAAGTAACCTTTTACTTTTGTGAACTCCAAAATAGCTGAGACTTTTCTCTTTTCAAAGAAGTACATTTCCTATGGGATTTTTGGTTTGATATTAACATGTTTTCCATCTTTCCTATTAATAACTCTTAACTTATTTATATGTGACAGAAGAAATGAAAATACTGAAAACCAATTCCCTGTTGACGAAGTACTGATTCCTTCCAAGACATGGATGGACCTTGGAAACATCGCGCTGAGTGAAGGAAGCCAGACAGAAGAGGACAAATTGACATGATTCCACTTACACGAAACATCTAGAATAGGCATCTCATGGAGACAGAAGTGCAGCAGAGCTTCCTGGGCTTGGGGAGGGGCGGGGATGGGGTGTTAGTATTTAATGGGTACAGAGCTGTTGTGCAGGTTGTGAAAAAGTTCTGGGAATGGTCATGATGCTCACACATTCAGAATATATTTAATGCCACTGAGTTGTACACTTAGAAATGGCTAAATTGGTCAACCTTATGTTATGTGCATTTTACCACAATAAAAAAAAAAAAAAAACCTGCAAATCAAACACATGCACTGAAAGCAAAACAAACAAACAAACAGCAGCGCGGTCCAGGAGCAGCGCTTGGAGGCTGGTGGTTCAGTTCAGAGCTGGGACTCTGGGAGGAGTCAGGGATGGGCGGGTTCAGGACCCCCGCCCAGCCCTGCACGCAGCCAGCTCCTGCCTCACAAGGTGCTTCGTTATTTACTAGCCGAGCAATCCAGCAGGCCGCGTGCTATCAGCAGCGGAATCCGCTAGGGAAAGGTCACCGCCACGAGCGTCAGAGGGAGAGCGTGTGCGAGCAAGCACTGATGCATCTTTTAATTCCGGCTGAGCTGAGCAGACGACAGACAGCTGGAGGGTGCCGCGGGTCAGGAGCGCGAGCCGCGGGTCAGCGGAGAGGAAGGAGGCCGCCCGGGCGCCCCGCCCCTCGGCGCCCCGGCTCTTTTCTCTGCAAATGAAGAAATGCCCGCCCCGGACCCCGCGGCTCTGAAGAGCGCTGTGCTCGGGCTAAGGCCACGCTGGCGTCCGCGCGGGGGAGAGCGATGCTCTGGCGTCACGTAGGTGAAGGCTCTCCAGCGTCGCCGAGGCGAGAGCTGACCCCGTGCCTGAGCCCTGGCCTGGCCGACCCCGCCCGGGGGCCGGCACAGCGGGCTCCAGGCCCAGAGCGTGGCTGGGGCGCTTCCGAGCCAGGGCGCTGGTGCGGGCCGAGCACCCCTCGGGGCTTCCGCGGCCGGCTCACAGCTGGCACCACGGCTGGCGCCGAGGCTAAGACGTTCTGCGGGGCCGATGGCCCTGGGGAGGTCCGGAGCCGTGACAGCAGGTGTGGAGGCCGCCCATCCCTGTGCCCTGGGGGTGTTCTCCCGCTGCCGAGAGGCAGGGCTGGAATCCATACACAAACCGTGAACGTGTCAACCAAGAATTCAGAGAAGAAAATGGGTGGAAATTCACAAACAGGCAACTACGTGAGTACGTAAAGTTCAACGTGCGCCCCGTCTCACAGAGAATCAGGTAGGTACGTACGCCAGGCATGGAGTAACACTTTTGCCGATGAACACTGGCAATTATCTTTTACGCATACCAATGCCCAGGAGTTCCTGCGAAGCCCCTGTCCTCTGGTCCATGGTGCAAGTTCAGAGCTGCTTAGCAAAGTCACATCCTCCGTGGGAACAGAGACCCGGCTCCAGGGACACCGCACGTGGGCCTCGCTCCCCCCACGGTCCGGGTTGGGGTGCGTTGCCCGGGGGGCAGCCGCCTCCAGCCCCCAGCACAGACTTGCTCTCCTGCATCTTCATGGCCAAGGGTTTTGCCGAGAACAGCAGGCTGGGAGCCGGGGGGGCCTCAGCACCGCACGGCAGCTGGGGAAGCAGCCCCTGCTCTGGAAGGGGTCAGTCAGCAGCTCTGCTCCCAGCTCTTGCTCTCCCATTCCAGAGAACATTCTAGAATGCAGGTCAGGGAGTGTAACATGCTTGCCTTGCCGCCCTTTGATCTGCTCTACCTCACTGAAGAAGAAAGCCAGACGTCCCTGGTACGTAAGCAGGTGTTTAGGACGGGTGGCCCCACACCTCCTAGCAGACCCCTCACCACTGCTCGGGGTCCTGCTGTCCCGGGTCTAACCCAGCTGGGCCCCCTCCCACCCTTTACCCGAAGCCCACCCACAGCGGAGCCCCAGAAGGCGGGCGTCGGCACCTCACGTTTACCTAACACGTGGCAACTTTTGGAAAACCCAGACAAGTCACCGAAACCAGGGAGCCACATTCAGAACAAGAAGCCACGCCTGCACTGAGCAGAGCCGAGCCTGACGGACTGTGTCCAACCTGATTCCGGTTTTGTGCAATCGCTGGGAGCTGGGCTGCCTGCCGTCTCCCAAAAGTTTATGGGTTGAGAGGTAACAAAGGCAAGGAAAACAGTTTTTGTTCCCTTTCTATGAAGATTCATTCATGAAATATATAAGTTTAAAAATAAACCTCCCAGTTTATGACCAAAGCGAAACCCCTAAAGGCATGCAGAAGTTTCCCCAAAGAAGTTCCTTTCCTGTGTGCTCTTTGTGGATGGGTCTTAGCTACAGATGCTGAGGCAACAAGCCCTGAGGTCCATGGGCGGTCATCTGGCTGGCATCATTCTTGAAACAGGCTGCTGATTTACCAATTGGTCCTCTTTCCCGGGGTGGATGAGGACAGCGGCGGTCAGCTTCGGCCGCCTGGGAACAGAAAAGTACCCCGTCTCCCCACAGGTCCCGGTCCCCTTGGTCTGCCCTCCTCCTGCGCCTCTTCCTCCCCCATCTTGCAGGTCCATGCCTGGGCTTTCTCAGAGGGTCCCACAGGCTGCTTCCGTGGACTTGACATTCCCCAGTCCTCCTCTCCTTGTTGGGGTGCAGAAAAACTCATCACATCCCTTGTAACGATGGCTGAACCTGGCGAGACACACGTGCTCCGGAACGAAGGCTTCAGAGGAATGTTTGCCCTGTTCCCTTGCAGAAATGCATGAATACATTTGTTTTAGAATTTTTTTTAGTTCTTTTTTTTTAATATTATTGGAGTATAGTTGATTTGCAATATTGTGTTTGTTTCAGGCGTACAGCACAGTTATTTAGTTACACATATATGTATACATGTATCCATTCTTCTTCAGATTCTTTTCCCAAACACATTGCTATATAGAGTATTGAGCAGAGGTCCCTGTGCTACACAGTAGGACCTTTTTGGTCATCTACTTTATTTATAAGTGTGTATATGTTCATTCGAAACTCCTGATTTATCCCTCCCCACATTCCCCCTTTGGTAACTGTAAGTTTGTTTTTAAGGCTTTAAATTGTCTACTTGCTGGACCCTCTCTTGGGCATCAAAAGGACCTCTGTCCATAGGGCAAAGTGCTCTGGGAAGCGCCGTGTCAGCAGGGCCAGCCCTAACCGAGATTAATGACCCATCTCTCTCCCCATCAGGGCCCGGCCAGCTATGGGGCGCCGCCGGACACCTCGACAGCACTGAGAGATACGGGAGCCATGGTATCAGAGTGCAGAGACACTGCTGCGTTTTCTTTTTCCTCTTTTTTCTTTTTGGCGTTGTCAGTGTGTGTTGTCGCAAATCAACATTTATTTATCAAAATCTGTGTCTGGGGCATTTCATTTTACTCTCCCGTGGCTACGTCTTTTCATCTGCGAGTAGATAGAGTCAGTCACACCACACAGCTGGGCTCCGGCTCGCAGAGTCAACACTCAAGAAATTAAAAGATCAAATCAGTGAATTTCATGTGTTTCTGTGCCACGTAATAAGATATATTCGCTCATTATGATTATTAAAAAATAGTTATTTCTGTAAAATTTAAACTATTATAAATAATTTTATATATTTTATAAATATATTCTTAGATGTAATTCTAATACAGATGTACACATATTTAATACACATTACATAAAATATATAAAAATGTGTATGTATGTCTTGCTTTATCTGAAGTAATCAGTTATAGAATTATAAGTAATTTATATTTTATTATGCATACTTTTGCATAATTTTTCAAATTTTACAGAATTGTATATTTATTATATTTTAGTTGGTACATAAAATTATATAAATTGATATCATCTTGCGTATGAAGGCTGGAGTTCTGGAGACACTCCATGAAAGAAGTGTGCTATATACTCTCAGGGACCATAAAACGTTTTTACTTTTTCTTGCTTCCGGGAGCTTCTAATCTAGTAAGGCAGTAAGCATTTGAAAACAAACAGACATAGAAATAAAATGCCTTCAGGGACGTCCAGGATGATAGGGAATCAGTGCTGCAAGTGACCAGATGATTTATCAGCAATGACCCTTGGGGCAGTGGTCACATCACTGTGCAGGAAGGTAGGAAAAGACCAAAGTGCTAACTTTTCTTGAGCCTCCACACGACGGGCAGTGATGTAAGTGCTTTCCACACGTTAGTCCCTGCCCTCTCCTGACAACCCTGGAACACAGCCCTGCCAGCCCTCAGAGCAGAGGCTCTGGGGACGTGGAATTTACCTGCAGCCACACAGCACAGCCGGCGGGGTCCATGCCTGGAGGGGGAGAGTCGGGGCCGCAGCCCTGCGGGGCGGAGGGGCGGGAGGGAGCGCTCCAGGCAGGCTGAATGGATTGAACGAACACAAAGAGGTGTCTTTTTTTTTTTTAGATTCCACATGTAAGCAACATTATATGATATTTGTCTTTCTTCTTCTGACTTACTTCACTCAGTATGATCATCTCTAGGTCCATCCATGTTGCTGCAAATGGCATTGTTTCATTCCTTTTTATGGCTGAGTAATATTCCACCCTGTATATGTACCACATCTTCTTTATCCACTCCTCTGTCGATACAGATGAACTTCTTTACACAACAGAAATAAACCCACAAATACAGAAAACAATATTACAGATGCCAAAGGGGGAAGAGGGGAGGGGAGGGATAAATTAGGAGTTTGGGATTAACATACACACAGTACTATATGTAAAATAGGAAACCAACAAGGACCTGCTGTATAGCACAGGGAACTGTACTCAATATTTAGTAATAACCTAGAAGGGAAAAGAATCTGAAAGAGCAGATATATATATATATATATATATATATATATATATATATATGTAAAACTGAATTACTTTGCTGTGCACCTGAAACTAAAGAACACTGTAAATCAACTGTATTTCAATTAAGAAAAGGGGGTGGATGGGTGTGGAGGTTTTGTGAAACAGTCCACGAGCACCTTTGATTGGTGGGAATGGCTCCAGCAGAGGAGTGTGACAGAGAGGGCTGGGTGGCCCATGGGCGCCCAGAAGCCAACCTTGAGGTCCTCCTCCAAGCGCAGGGGACCGTAACAGCCACACCACGCACTGTAAGAATTCAGTGGCATAATGTGTGGACGTGTCCACACCTAATCAGCTTTCTGCAAAGGGCACCTGTTCCTCCTACAGGATGTGGATTTCAGCACGTCCTCTGACAGCATCAAAGACGGGTCCAGCAGATCCGCGCCGGCCTGGAAGGGGGCACCGAGCGATGTCCTCAGACACGGTCCTGGGTTCCTACTGTCCAACAGGTGATGATGACACGCGGCGGGTACCACCCCACGCACACGGGTGGCGGACTGCCGAAGGGCGGTCATTAACAGGAAAGAGCTAATCGGTTCTCAATAGCCTGGGTGATGGAGGAAAATTAGTTACATAAAGAAGCACAAAGTTCTTATGGGAAAAACACACGTGAGTGCACACACAACGCGCAGACACTGTGAACTAGACGAGAACTGGGGGTGGGAGGCTCAACAAGGGAGCGTTTCACTGCATTATCTGAATCAGTCCAGCGGCCACTGAAGCGGGAAGAAGACACAAGTTCAGGTGGCTGGGTTAATTCAACAGATGTCTTGAAACACGTAAGGTGCTTCTTGTGTGAAGCCCTGGCATACCTTTCAGGTGGAAAAGGACCACAACTTCTTGTTTCTAGAAATCCACACTCTGTTGGGGGGGGGGGCATTAAGTCAGAAGAAGGAGAAGGTGGAGCTGTTCCTGGTGAAGGAAATAGGAATTCTGGTCACAGAGAGGACAGATGGGTGGGGAACGTGCTCAGGGTGTGACACGTGGAGGTTACGCCGAGGCACCGTACAGGAAGGGTTCCCAGGTGTCGCCAACAAAGGGCTGGGCGTCATGCCTGAGGGTGGCACTGGAGACGTGGGGCTAAGAATAATCCTCTTCAAGGTGTTATTCGAAGGTGAAGGATCACCCAAATAATTCAGAGTTGGAGTAAAAGCAGATGAGAGGCTGAGACTCACATGAGGAGCGACGGCAGACGTAGGAGAACTGGGAAGAGAGGAAGGGCCGGGGGCGGAGGGGTGTCCGCCCAGGATGACGGAACCAGGAGCGGGCGTCCGTCTGGTCTGTTCCAGGCCAAGGTTATCACCGTATCCATCACTCAGGACCCACGCACACAATGACGCAGACTGCAGACAGGACGGTGGGCGGGGGGCTGCGGAGGGCCCTCGGGAGGAGGGAACGAGGGCGAGAGAGAGGGGACGCCGGGTCGCAGAAATCAAGGAGAAGCTGAGGAAGAACCGGCTGCTCCGACCATCACGCTGAGGACCTCACCCTGAGAGGAGAGAGAGGCCGGGAGGCTGGCAAAGGCAGCAGAGCCACACGGGACTTCAGGGGGAGAAGCACCGCAGGATGGAATTGGGTGTAGGCAGAGACCTTGGCCTCCGGCAACCCAGGAAGGACCGTGAAGGGCGTCCTGCTCAGGCAGGGGGGTGCGGGGGGCTGCCCGAGAGGAGCAGGGACGGGGGCCCAGGAACGTGTAGGGGAGCAGCCTGGGCAAAACGGCAGAGGACCTGACCCGTGGAGGACAACACGCTATCCCGCTTTTCCTGATAAAGGACATACATTGAAGGGCTGGGCAGGAGGCAACTCCATGGAAGGGGCGAAGCTTTGGGGAGATGCTGGGGGGGGGAATGAGCCCGAGAAAGGGGAGGTCAGGAGCATCCTGGGAGAGCCAGCTGCATTCCTGAACATCAGAGGCTCATTGAGGGGGCATCAGGAATCTTCCAGGGGCGTCTCCGGAAACACCCTCGGGCCCAGAAGGGAGCAGAGCTACAAACAGCAGGGCTGTGCAGATCTGGGTGTCCGCAGAGTGGACAGGCGAGCGTGGAGGAACCAGAGTCCAAGGTCAAGGCTCTGCGGAAGTGGCCAAGCCCAAAGCTGAATCCCTGCTTGTCACAGAACCCAACGGAGCCCAGAGGGGCTGATGGATGGGCTAAGGTGCTTACCAGGGCAGGGCAGACAGCTGCCTCTCGTACGTGCATTTATAACTTTTAAGAAAACATATGCAGCTGTTTAGGAAAAGAGTTATTTGGTAAATGACGCAAGGGCAATTGGTTATTTCAAATGAGGTGGGAAAATCCAGCAGCATTTCAAAGCAATGGGATAAAAGAAAACTTACATTAGTTCAGTACTTATGTCTAAGCAGAAATTTAAGAGATGTAATCTAGTCTGATCTTAAAATCTGCTCTATGGAGAAACTAGCATCAACTCTAGATTATGTGGTGAGAAAACTAACCCTTTCGAGGCTAGGAAGGTCTCCCCTCTGCCAAGGTCAGGGGGAGGCACGGGTGTGAATCCAGGCTTCTCCTTCCCCAGCCTGGGCTCTTCTCACAATGCTGATTAGAGCTTCGGGTGCCCAGAGAGGAGAGTATACGCTCAGGAGGACATCACCGCTCTGGTTTGGGCTCAGTGAGGGAAGGGGATCGAGGGTGAGGCCGGGGTCCTCGCCCGGCTGCAGTGACACATGGAGCTCGGCTCTGGAGCTGGACGGGTCTGAGTGCAATTGAATCATGTGGGCCCTCAAGTAAGGAAGGCATGAGCTCCACATAACTTCTCTAATAATCTAAGTTTCTTCCCAAACAACAACTTACCCAATAAAACTCAATAAAGCAAAATTGAACCCCTAATAAAACGTCCAGGAGATAGACTGAAATATCGGAGGGTTGGCTTTATGTAACTCAAGCCTCGCTGAGAGTCACTAATCTCATGTTTTAAAATCTAAAGTGCTTTAGGATTTTATATGAACCCAGAGCTCCGTTGCTTATATAATAAGCCTGGTGTGGGTGGCACTGGAGGTGGCACCCAGAGGTCCCTTCAGAGGTGGATGGAGGCAGAATTGATATCTCCAGCTGTAGGGAAGCAGCCAGCAGGCAGCCCTCAGCAGTCAGCTGTCTGTGGGGGTCCCATCAGAGGCAGGAGACTGTCCCCGCTAAGTCACACCTCCTTCCAGGGGCAACTGTCACCACCCCAAGCATTTCCTTCCAGAGCCGGCCAAGGGCTCAGCCACGACCTCCGTGGAGAGAGCCTGACCCTGCGTTCTCCTCCACCTTCCACGGCCGCCAACCCAAGGGCACCCTCTAAGGACGGTCTGAACCCTAGTCTCTGCCTCAGCCTGCAACAATCTGGGAAGTGAGACGCCCAGACGTCACGTTACCCGAGACCTATGCACCTCCTATTGCAAGGATGCTCCAGAACTGAAATCGGTTGCAATGTGGGTGAAAGGACAAGTCACTTCTTACCAACGTGCACCACGCTGGATGGAGATGACCTGCAAGAAGAGGGAAAATCCAAGTGGATTTGTTCATCCCTGAAGCACTCACTGCCCTTCCCCATGGACCACACCAAGGACTTTAGAAGTTGATTTATTTAATCCAGGTTTTTCCCACTTCTGTTTGGGTACCTACATCTGCACCTTTCTTATCTTTGAAAGACCTTTGGAAATCACTCTGCTAAAGTAAAAGAACAAAATTAAGCCTGGTGGAGACGTTGGGGTTGCTTCCCCAGGGACAGGTGACAGGTCCTCGTTCCTTGGGTGGACAGGACACGCCACCACTGTTTGCTCCTGCCCACGCCTCCTGGACAGTCTCCTCTGGCCCATTTGCTCATGAGACGTCTAGAGAAAGATCTAGCGACTACGTTATGCCCAACACATTTCCATCTCAAATCCTGTAGTTTGCTCCCATGAGCCATCTTTTTAAAAGAAATAGAGAAGTTACAGGAGCCGTGGCAGCACCCGGGGAACGTGGGGAGAGTGCCACCTCTGCGACAACAAATCTTCCTCCGGGAGGTGTCTTCTCTGTGTGGCCAGTCTATCCTCTGTGTGGCGCGTGGCAGAGGGAAGACCGGCACAGCACCTGCGCTGCCCCTGCCAACCTCTCTCCTCTGGGATCTGAGCTGCTCACGTGACTTGCCCGAGCAGCGGGCTGTGCTGGGAGCGGGGTGACCAGCCTGTCCCGATGGCCTGGACTCTCCGAGGTTTAGCACTGGACCCAGCATCCCAGGAAACCGCTCCGCCCTCAGCACCCGAGACGGTGGGTCCCCCCGGGGCCTCCAGGACACAAGACTCCTGGGGACAAGAGGCCTGACATGATCAGCTGTGCGGCAGCCCAGGCCCCGATGAGGTGTTTCTGTTTCCTAAGCTCCCACGTGGTGGCACAGCCCGGACTGCGACCCCAATCAGACCCCCACAGGCCCCGGCACAGGCTCTGCTGCGGAACTTGGAGGGGTGACCTGTATAAATTGAGTCATAATTGGATCCTCACCGCGGCATTGCTGTTTAAAGAAATTCTACACGCAAAGTGTTGGCGAAACAAGAAAAATCTTACTCCTTAACAGTTCTGTGAGTTACAGTGAGATTTTCTTGGAATACTGCATACACCAAGGAGCAGGATAAATTTCTGTAATTATTGTGACTACACGGGCCGGCTCTAGAAACCATCAGTCAGGCAGTAACACAACTAAGTGTGGTTACATCTTATTGTGTTTTATAAGTGAAACTGTAATAACCGCAGGAACACAATAAAGCACTAGCCGTAAAGGAGATGAGGAGATAAATTATCCTAAATGGGAAATAAATCGCGGGACGTGATGAGGCCTGGGGCCTGCGCTACGACCGCTACAGCTGTGTCCCGGGACCCCTCGGGCTGGCACGCGACCAGTGCTCCGGAAACCCTTGTTGAGAGTTGGTGATAACCGGTGCTTGTTCCTAATAAACATACGATCACAACCCGATTAACTCGATTTTCCAGGAAACCAAATACACTCTAACTGCCTCTGAATAATCTCTTTAGGAACCCACATGAGGGACCACCGGGCAGCTCAGTCTACCCCCTAATGAGATCACTTTCTCAGCTGAGTCTCTGATTTTCACCGGATCCGGTCCAACCTTGACTGACGAAAGGGGAAGTTCCCTTATAATTCAACCCGCTGCGCCAGGTCTCCTTTGTGTCCTGGGTACACTCGATGGTATTTGCCAGGTGGGTGAAGCCATAGAGTGGAGGGCAGAGGAGAGGGTGGGGGGCCCCTGTGGACACCCCTTGGGTGGGTACCTGCTGGAGGAAAGCCTTGAGCGAGTTCCTCCCCAGAATCCAAAAGTATCTTCCCACAAATAGACACCTTCTCTCGCAAAATTGAGAACAAAAGGCCAATCTGGCGTTTGAATATTGACAAGAGATCCAGTCAAATAGAATCCCTCTCTGTCCTTATGTGTAAGATATTCCGGTCAGAGGTGAAACGGGCGTGCGGCGTCCAGATGGAACCCCGAGGAGGCGCCCGGCCGGCGGGCGGGTCACGTGTCTGTTTCTGGGCTGCTCCGAATGGGCGGCCCTGGGGTTCCCTGGGGGCAGGCCCCTCCCCGATGACAGGCCCCTCCCCGATGACGGAGATCATGCAACTCCGCTCCTGGGGTTCGGACACGAGGGTGCAGCTGCCCTCAGAGGAGACTGAAGTCACATCACTCACCTCGCACCTCGTTGGGCGAGGAGAGACACTCGGCGAAGCTGAGGGCCCGTCCAGAGGTCACGCACCTGCTTATTTCACACACAACCTTGGACCAGAGCAGGGAAAGCAGAAAAGTTTGTGATTGGCTGAAAAAAAAAGATACACACACACACACACACACACATCACACACACGTGCTCATGACACACAAACCACACATGCACACGCAAACCACACGCACATGCGCACACACATGAACACACACAAGCACACACGTCAGCATTTGTGTTTCGGGCTCCACTCTGAACCGAACTCGTGGATAATGTGGTCTCTAGGAAACTTAACCAGCATCGTTGTCTCAGAACTAGTCTCCAAATATCCTTTCTTTTGGCAAAGCCCTGAAACAATCAGGCATAAAATTTCCTTTTCTACGTCTGCATCTTTGTTCTTGCCCTGTCACTAGGTTCATCAGTACCATTTTTTTAGATTCCATATATATGAGTTAGCATACGGTATTTGTCTTTCTCTTTCTGACTTACTTCTCTCTGTATGACAGACTCTAGGTCCATCCACCTCACTACAAATAACTCAATTTCATTCCTTTTTATGGAGAAGTAATATTCCATTGTATATATGTACCACAACTTCTTTATCCATTCATTTGTTGATGGGCATTTAGGTTGCTTCCATGTCCTGACACGGGGTGGCGGGGGGCGAAGGGGAAGCTGGGACGAAGTGAGAGAGTAGCACTGACATAGATACACTACCAACTGTGAAACAGATAGTTACTGGGAAGCTGCTGCCCAACACAGGGAGATCAACTTGATAATGGGTGATGCCTTAGAGGGCCAGGACAGGGAGGGCGGGAGGGAGTCGCAGGAGGGAGGGGATTAGGGATATATGTATAAATACAGCTGATTCACTTTGGTGTACCTCAAAGACTGGCACAACACTGTAAAGCAATTATATTCCAATAAAGAGCTTAAGAAACATTTCCTTTTGAAGCTATATTCGTAAGGTACTCTGCTGTCTCCACGACAAGACGTGATCCCTCTATAACACTTCTTTCCAAGGTGGGCTGTATTTTGCCCATCTGTCATGACTTTTGGATGCCAGCGATCAGGCTGGAGCTCCTTACACTGGTGTTCAAACCCGTCATCACATTCTGAGCCCATCCAGAAAAACCTGCTGGGCCTCCACCCCCCAAATCATGGGCCCAGAAGGAAGAGTTACAGACACAGTGAGGACCGTCCTGCACTTGGCCTGATCAGGTCTAGGCTACAAACAGCCCTTGAGCCCTAACACAGGGACCCCGCAGGGCACAGGGTCCAGTACCCCCTCCCCCCGCCCTTTCCCCCTTTGTGTGAAAATTTCCAAGGGCACTGCTTCCCTCCACAGTTGCAGGTCAAGCTGCCCGTCGCGGTGTCCAGGGCGGTTCCCAGAAGCAGGGGCTCCTGCCAGGAGCTCTGACGGGCCCCTGAGCTGTTGTCCTGGTGGCCCCGAGCTCCTGCTTGCTCAGGTGGGAGCAGGAAACACCAGCTGGCCGGGCGGGTGGTCACGCGAGCTTCAAAGTACAGATTTTCTGACCCCCGGGTGGCATCCTTGTCCGCTCTCCAGGGGTTTGGAGAGATGGTCTTCCTCCCTTGGACGTCCTTCTCCCAGCTCAGCGTAGAAAAATGAGGTGTTTGTTTTCAGTACTGCTTAAAACACTGTTCTTTAGAATAAATGAACACTTGATCATGATATGGCCATTGGGATTTAAAAAAACAGAAGAAAGTGTGTGTCCAAAGGAGTAAAGGCCCCGAGAGCCACAGTAAAGACCAGGTGCACAGTACTATTGAGCTGAGACCTGAAGGGACCGAGCCAGGCTTCTCGTGAGTGTCAAGACTCCTTCCCAGCTGGACCCGGGCACAGATGCAAAACTCCACCCGGGGGCCCCTGGTCATGGACAAGAGGACTCGCATTCCAGGGCGAGGGGCAAATATGCAGCATCCCAAGAACGCCCGCCAGTGCTCGCAGCCCGCCCGGGCCCCCCGAGCCCCACCGCCACGGCCGCCGGGGGAGGCCTCCCTGCTGCAATCTGCCCCCTTGCTCTCTCCCTTTAAGATGGTGCACTAGACATTGTCCACTGTCGCTTACACATTGGTACAGACGAGGGGACAGCTCCACGCGTGTGCACAAACGTGTGTGTGAGAGTATGCAGGAGGGTGTGCTCTCGTGGGTGTGAGATGCTCTGCGTTTCAGGGAAAGGAGAGTAGGGCTTGGCCTGTGCTGAGTCTTGAGGGCATCTTGCCGTCCAGACGGTCCTGGCTCCGGGGGGCACTGCGTGGACAGACCGCCGTGGGGCTCCTACGCAGAGAATTCATTGTGCCTGCCAGTCCACAGGGGATCCGCTCTCTGCAAATAATGGCCTTTACCTTTATTCTTTCCCAGACAGCTCATTTTCTCAGGGATCTGTACATGGATATTTATCTTGCATTAAATTCATTCAATTTCACAAATTAAATCAGTAATTCCGCTGCCAGAAAGGGTGGGACGGACATGTTCATGTCCATCCCTCTTCACTCACAGTCCTTGCCAAGTACTTTAGAGGCAATGATTCTTCCTCTCGACAAGATGAAATTTAGCAGAAAGAGGCTTTGTGGCTCTCGTGACGTGTCGGGAACCCTGAGCAGCGTCTCGGGGGTGGTTCTCCAACCAGAGGAGCCCCTTCATTTACACGCTCCTTTCATGAAAGCCATCAGCACTTACACTCATTAAATATTCTCGTAATAAAATTTTTTTTAATGTGTAGCAAAAGGAGGAAAGGCCCCAAGAGCTACAATAATGGCCGGGTGCTGAGTGCTGCTGACCTGTGACCTGAAGGGACTGGGCCAGGCTTCCCGTGAGTGTCACCTTTAATTCTCAGCTGGAGCACAGACACAGAGGGGATCCAGGGTGGGGTGGGAGGAGACTCGTGAAGACAGGGTGTGATCTTGTGCCTCTGAATCTGGACAGGACGCAGTCACTGAGCCGGACGCCCCAGAATAGGGGCTGGTGTGGGGGTGACATACTGGGACATCGGGCACCAAGGAAATGGGGTTCGGCGAAGGGGCGAGTGGGAAAGGCACTAGTAAAGAGAGGGCAGGGAGAGGGGGCTTCCCAGGCAGGAGTATACGTACTTTCAAAGATTGGCGCTTTTGAAAGTATTTTGAGGAGGAGGTGAGGACTGTGGTCAGGGCTCCTGGGGACAAGGTGACTCCGGACAGCCCTGGGTGGCTCACGGAGAGCCCTGGGACGTCTGCATCTCAGGGCCCATGCACAGAAGATGCCCCATTTGTCACCAGACAGGTGACTGCTTCCTGGCTCTCTTCACTTAGCCTTTTGTCCCAAAGTCATCCTCGAAGAGCCCAAGGTGAAAGGTACAACTTTGGGTGGTGCATGAAATCTACCCCAGGTCCAAAATTAAAGTCCCAACCTGGGTGCACTAAATTAAGCCTACTCCAAAAATAAAAATAAGAAACAAAACAAAACATGAATCGCACTGTTGCATTGATGGACCTGAATTCACAAACGTTTTCATGAGAAATGAATTTCTTGTCAAATCTCAACCTCATAAAATGCAGCAAGGACATAGCATTGTCTCTGAAACAGGGACTCGGCGTAACCTCTTTGCCTGAGTAGGACGTGGAACTGCCATCCTCGAGAGTCTGAGCTCCGGGCACACCCAGCCCACTGGGGAACCTCGGGGTCTGGAGGTGACAGGTGACATCTCAGGTTCTTAAGCTGGATCTTGAGGTCCCAGCTCATTTGAGCACATGCACAGCCTAATACCACAGGTTCCCCGGCCAGCTGCAGGGCTATCTCTTCCCAGAATTTGGAATCAGAAAATAGTATCTGAAAAAAGAATATCTGGGAGTGAAAATGGTGTTCAAACATTTATTGTAAATGTGTTGAATGGTGATGCCATTCTGGAGGCACGATTTGGGGACATTTTCTCTTCCTTCAAGTCTCCAAAGCAATATCTCTTTGAAATACGTGGGCATAACTTTGGGGTTTGGATCACACAGCCCATTGAGATCCGTTAGAACTCTCCTCTCCCTCAAATGCACCTGGAAATGATAAAAAAAAAAAAAAAAAAAACCCAGCTGCCTATTTTGAGTAATGTTGGCAAAGTTTTCCAAGATGTGTGCAGTTTGCTCTAGTACAGCTGTGCGGGGGGATGTGTTTTCAACGCGGAGGGCACGGAATTAGGAGCCGGATCGAGGCTCCCGGGAGCCGGCATGTTGCTCTAGGATCTCAGGTTCAGCCATTAAAAACCCAAAGCCTGCCCGCGTTGCTCTCAGCGCTACTTTGAAACACATCAACCGAACATTCTAGAAACAAAGGGGACTCACGCAGCCGCCCAGAATTCCTTCTGAGCACTTAAAACAAACACATCAAAGAGGACGTGTGGGAATCGTTCTGCATCTCGAACTAGCAGGAATATTTTCGTTTAAAAACTTCAGACACTGATATAAATGTAGAGGCGTGTGTTTGTCTTACACAATGTGCAGCAGCGCCTCTTCGGGGAAACAACACCTAAGCAGCGAGGGACTGGATGCAACCTCTCCTGCGGGCGCAGCGCAAATGAGTGGCAGCCACAAGCCTGCAGAGTGAGAGGCGTGTGTGTGTGTGTGTGTGTATGTACGTGCGCGTGTGTGCCGGGGCGGCAGGGCTGGCACCAGACCCGCCCTCAGGGCCTCTGCAGGCACCTGTCATGGGGAACCTCCTCCCGGATGGGAGTCTGGCACAGGTTAGGAGAAGGTGACACCTTCACCTCATCGGATAAACATGCACTTTCTTCATCACAACCTGCTTTCTCCGGTGTGAGGGGCAGACGTCCAGGGTCCAGCCCTGACCCTGGAGACTCAGGGGCCTTTCGGTGCCAACAGGGAAGGTGGGTCACTCACCAAAGCAAGGGGAGAGAAATGGCCAGCGTGATGGACCCTCACCTTGTTCGCCTGTTTCACCCGGAATATCCAAATCGAAACCCAAGACCGTACTCTAATCAACCATCACTCTCCAGGGGCAGAACGAAACCATGGTCTCCACCATAAAGCCCAAGCTGGGCTCAGAGTGCAGGCCGGTCTAGCCGGGGGTCTCTGGGAGACTTTGGAATAACCACCCAACCGCGTCTTCCCGACGAGGGCAGAGCTGAGGTTTGCTGTGTCCCTGCTGCATTGACGTCCTCCGTGCCGGGCAGCTCAGTGGAGTCATATCTGGTAGACACATGATGAAAGCAGGCAGAAAAGATCCCAGAACACACTCCTCCTTTCCAGAAGCTGCGGGGAGGCCCTTTCTGAGCTCCTCTACCTGCTCTGGCCTCTTGAAGACCCATGGAGGATATGCAAAGGCCAGAGGATCTCCCCGCAGCTCATCACCAATCTGTCTGAGGCCCTGGCTTTGCTCAGTGGACTCAGAGAGCAGACTGCAGTTCTGGCCTGTGGTCCGCAGCCACTTGGGTGAGAAAGATCTGCCGAGAAGCTCAGCACAGGCCTTGGGGACGCCAGCGATGGGGTCTTTGAGTGAGTTTGCTGAGGGGACAGGAGGACAGCCGATCAGTGATGTAGGACTAGGTCAGCTCAGGCTGGGCCTGTGAATACACAGATTTTCTCCCCACCTGTCTGTGATTGCTGACTTATCCTGGCGTCCTTGGAGGCAAGAAGCCCGTAGACCAACGTCCCTCTTGCGGGACAACTGTAATTCAACCGCGTGCCCGTGGACGCATCTCCCAGCCCTGGCGCTCAGCTCTGTCTTGCTGCTGAAAGAGCAGGAGCTGCACCGTGCTGGAGAAAGTTAAACAATTGTCAGCAGAAAGCAGATGAGGTTTTATTGAAAAGCTGCGTTACTAATGCATGAAGAGGGCCTGGCTGCGCCCCGAAGATGCGATCATTCTTCTAATCATAGTACAAGTTTTATTACCAGGAGACCCGTTAAACAAAAGGGGTGGGTAGACTTTCTCCCAGGCTGGGGCTCACGTGGTTCTGGGGAAACCGGTGACCCAGGGTGGCTGGGATGCAGTGATACGGGACGAAGGGTCAGCTCGGTGTGGCGAGAAGGCTACTGTTACTCCCCCGGAGGCCAGGGAGCAGGTGAGGATTCAGGCCCGGGGGGGCCGGGGTCAAGGGCAGGCCACCATCATGCAGCTGCCAGTCAGTAACCCCCCGAAGTGCCCCCGGGGCAGGCTGAAGAGGCCCCTCCTCAGGGAGACTCGTGGTGCGGGCTCCTGTCTCCCCATGACGCACGGGGCCCGTCCCCTCTGCACGGGTGCCCTGCTCTCTGCCTCTGGAAGGACAGCCTGAGTGGGGCAGTCGATGGGTGGGGGTCCGGCCTGTCGCAGGGGACCCCCAGTGGTCTTCCCTCCCTGGCCTTTCTCTGTTGGGGTCACGGTGGGGGAAGCCCTGAAACTAGGGTGAGGCTCCTTTGAGGCATAGATCTCGGGGTGCGCGTGGCAGGACCTTCATCCGCGGGTACCATCGGCCCTGGGATGCAGCTTCGTCACGGGCGGGGCCGAGGGTCTGGCCTCTGGGACTGAGCCTGGGGAGGGGGAGGCTCTTGCCTTGGGTGGGTGACGTTCGAGGGGCACCAGCACCCCCAGTCATCAAGGTAAATAATGTTTAATGAGCTCCTTCAGAACATCAACACGGACGGTAACAAAGTCCGAGTGAACAGCAGGAAGGGCGGGGCTGGGCCTCCCCTGAGCCGAGGGAGGAGAAGGGCAGCAGTGCCGACCCCGCGTGCGCCTGACCCCTGTGTTCCGTCCCCGTGGACGCGCGGCGTGAAGTCTGATGTTCTCCAAGACGGTAACATTTATCTTGACGACTGAGCTTCCGGAGCGCCTGAGTGGTGTGCCCGAGAGGCTACGCGAGGAATCGTGTCCCCGCCTCTGCGTCCTGTGCTGAAGTCCTCGCCCCCAGGATCTCAGAACCCGCCTGGAAATGGGGTCACAGCCGGTGTAATTAGTTAAGACGAGGTCACCCTGGGTAAGCAGACCCCAAGTCCCACAGGACTGGTATTTGGGAAGAAGAGGACGCACAGACACAGACACACACGGGAAGACACCTGCGAACGTGCAGGCAGGGGTGGGGCGATGCTTTTCGAAGCCTAGGACCACGGGTGCCGCCCGCGCCACCCCGGAAGCCGGAGACAGGCCTGGCACAGGTTCACAGCTTCCTAGACACCTAGACCTGGGGCTTCCAACCCGCAGAACCGTGAGAGAAGACGTTCCTGTGGTGTCAAGCTGCCCTTGTCCTGGTCCCCCACCCCCCACCCCCCCGATTGTCTGGCTGCTTTCCCACGACTCCTGGCTCCAGAGGAGGACCCCGACGGTGGCCGCCAGGTGAAGGACAGTGATACTGGGGTAACACCCAGCGGGCACCGCAGGTCTGCTGCGCTCAGGCTGGGACCCGGCAGCTCCTTAGACTCCGTGCACCCAGCCCCGACCTCTGTACGTGGTGACGATGCTCTGACCCGCCCCCCCCAGGCTTGTGAGGGTCACTGCTCAGGTCTGCTGGGTGTGTGTGTGTGTGGGGGGGTCCATCACCGAAGGCTGCCGTCCTCCGCCAGCATCAGCGCCCTTCTCATGGGAGTGGCGGAGGCAGTGGACGCCTGGGTCCCCAGGTGCACGCTGGAGCAGTCGCTGTGGGGGATGAAGGATGCTGGACCTGGAGGAGTCAAGGTGGGATCCAGGTCCCTGCGGTGTTTCTCCTCTCCTGGGACGTCCCCTCCCTGCGTGTGGGGCGCAGGTGTCCCTGGTTACATAGGATGTGAGACCCGGCCCACCCGTGGTGCCTGGAGGCCCTCGGATGGAAGGTGGTGCAGTGAGCGGGGAGTTCCCGGAGGAAGCAGTGCTCCGAGGCCGGGGCGGGGCCGCCACCCCCAGGACTCGGTACCTGCGATGCTCCGGCCGTGTCTGCAGCCCAGGGCCGCCTGTGGTCACTGCCGCCTGGAAAGCACAGCACAGCCGGGCCCACAGGTCCATGCCCAGAGCCTGCTGCGCCCCCACAGGATGCGGATGGTCCCCACGGAGAAGGGAGGACCCCGCGGAGGGAGGAGGGCTGAGGGCAGTGCCGGCTGGTCCAGGCCCCGAGAGCCCTTCCTCCTCTGCTCTGACACCGCCCCACCCAGGCCCCCTTTGCCAGGCTCTCCTGGGTCACAGAGGGGAGAAGTGAAGAAGCGAAAGGGTTTTCAGCCGCAGCTCCGGAGCAAACCATGCTGGGCCCCAGCCTCCCGGGCCCCGGGGGATCTGCACCTCCATCCCTTTCCGTAGTTTCCTTACATTCACCTCCATCCCCTGCCAGCCTTGTGCCCACCTAGTGGGTCCCAAGGTCCAGAGGTGGTAGAACCTTCTCTGTGCACAGAGGGTCGGGGGCTGTGTGCCCTCTTCCAGAGGCGGGCCCTGGATGCAAGCCTCGCCCAGGCGGGCTGAGCCCATCCCTCCAGGGGCCCCGCGGCTGCCCCTCGGCCAGACTGCTGCCTTCCTCCACTGCTCAGGCGGGCCTCCTTCTGTCTCCTCGGGGGCCAAGACCCCTGTTCTGAGCTTGCTTTGCGGAAGAGCATATAAACCCCTTGACCTGTCTCTCCCCCAGAACTGGCCCTGATGGCCTCCAGATTATGTATAAAATCTGCATTTCTCATCACGGTCACCATATTTCAGCTGTTTGGTTGGCTGGTTAAGGATGTCCATTGTCAGAAGATGCTAAATGTACTTTTTCATCTCATGATTTGCATTCCCACCTGGTGGTTAGAGAAAGGGTACATAGCTTTTTTCAGGATGTCACGATTGCGGGAGGATCCAGAATTACTGCCCTAAAGTAGGGTCTAGAACAAGACAGGCAAGGCCGCCCTCCACCCTCCGAGGTTTTAGTCCCATCAAGCTTGAAGTTGTTACACAGACACATGATTTCATTTTCTGCTGCTTTGGCACAACTGTGTTGGTCCTTACAAATGCTTAGATACTATTTTGTTACACGGATGGGATTATATGACCCTTTCTACTTAGGAATCCAATGGGATTTTTATGGTAAACTGTTAATTTGGTCATTTGTACCTGTCCTCACCCTCTCATCTTGAGCTCTTTGCTCTGAATAAGGGCGTTTTTTGCCTTGACGTTCAGCTGCCAGTACACTAATCTCAGATGTAAGCCTTGCAGCTCTCCTCGTTAACCTGGTGCATGTTACAGGAGCTGGGCTGGGGGTGGGGGGGGGTCTCTGATCGGGATGGAGAGGGCTGTGGAAATGACCTCCCGTGTTGTTCTCCTGGAGGAAGCCCAGATCGCAGAGATGCAATTCCAGTCCTCTCTCATCCTTTGGTTTTTTTTTTTTTTTTAACGAAAAAGATCAAATGTTTTATACCAGTATCAAGTTTCTATAACCATAGAGGATAAATATTTTAAAGTCTGTAATTCAAACAGGTGGCAGGGTGGAGAGTCGGCCCTCTGGGTCAGGAGGCGGGTGTGAGCGGGGGCTGGATGGGCCGGACGGCCGTGCACACTGCCCTCGCGGGGCCGCGCGTCTGTGCAGACATGGACGAGCCGTGTGCGTGGGGACAGCGGCTTGACCCTCCTGATTAATCAGGCGTTTGGTATTTGCTGGGTCAGTGGTGATATGTCTTAAACCTCCTTCTCACCAGCTTCCCGGCACACACCAGCCCCCAGCCTGCGTGTGTGTGGTACATCAGTCTTCGTTCTTTTCCCGGCACTGGCCACCTTAGTGACACCCGGTCGATGCGCAGTAAGGACGTTACTGCTTAAACCCGTGCTTAGGAGGTTGGGAAGTAAGGAACTTGAAGCCAGGCAGAGTCACTTAGGTCATTTCACTGCTTTGATACAGACACACATTTAGATTTTTCTAGAACTCTAGTGATGCAGCTGAATTTTTTAAAGTTCCCTAAAACCCACCTTGAAAATGCATTCCTTGACTGCCAGTCCTTCTCGGTCTTTTCTGAAAGTAGGAGAGAACAGGGGATGACTTTTTCTCTTCTCTCCAATTTAATATTGCAGGTTTTAAAATCTTTCCTGCACTTTCTTATTTTGTTCTCAATTCCTTAATCAACCAACATTGCTTTGGAGAATTTAAACAGTATTTTTTGTGTCCACAACAATACACGTCCTTCATGCAAGTCAGGTTTTGTGTGAATTTCTTCAACATGAGCCTTTCCTCAGACCCTCCTATGTTTCTTCTGGGATGGGGCAGGGTCCTCTCTCAAGAGGGGATCCCCCACCCAAGGGCTGTGCCACCCGGAGGTTGTGCCAGGTTTTGGGTCTACTTGCAAGTTTGAAAGTCAGTTGCTCTGAAGCAATTGCCGTGATTTTAAAACTTGGTCCTGGATGTGAAAATGCCAGGCAGACGGTGGGGAAGTGTTCTCTCCATCTGTGTCTCTTGTTGCCTCCTGAGCTCCTAGGTCGGGTCAAACGGCAGGGCCACCTCTTGTGATGCAGAATTCCTAAAATCATGGGTGGTTTAACCAGATCCACTTACAATAACGGTCTGTCAAGAAATGCACTTTAAGTACATTCAAAGTTATCTTTGAGTGAAATGTACTCTTTAAATACTGTAATTCCCATAATACCCTAACAAAAGCTCCAGTCACAGTCCTAACAGTATCGTAATGTTTGCGTTCACCCCAAAAGTAAACATCACTGCCAAAGCCTGCCTAAGAGCCTCAAGCATATCCATCACCCAGTCGGAACCGGTGACAATCGTGGCTTCTTTGCAAAAGCAGAGTGGCGTTCTACTCACACCACTGCTAGGGCTTGGTTACACACGAGCTCCAAGCAAAATATCCCATGGGAGGCTGAGAGAACCGCGTTGAATTAGCCCGAATGTGTGTCCTGAGCGCCCGTGATAATCCCCTAAAAGATTGAGTGCTCACAGCAGCGCGGTCCACACAAGTCTGAACCGGCCTCTCTGCATAAGCTCCCTGGTACCAAGGTGACTGAGGAGAATTAAGCATCATACGTCTTTAAGATCCAAGGAAAACTGAGGCTCTTGTGCTAATGTCCATCTTTGTTTCTTTTTAACCTTTTATTTTTTGTTGGAGTATAATTGACTAGCAATGTTGTGTTCATTTCCGATGTACAGCAAATATACAGACACACATGTATCTATTATTTTTCAAATTCTTTTCCCCCTTTAAGTTGTTACATAATATTGAGCAGAGCTCCCTGTGCTCTACAGGAGGTCCTGGTTGGTTATCCATTTTAAACCAGCAGTGTGCATCTTTAGATGTAACCCCACGCACATCAGGCATGAATCTGTCCCGCAGGTCCCGCAGAGCCCAGGCCGCTCGCGATCAGACACACGCGTGCTCTAGACACTGGGTCGTATTCCGGGTGGTTCTCAGCCAGTGCAGCCGCAGTCCCTCCCCTGTCGTGCAGAAACGTGTAGCAGACACTTTCTGGCTGCGGCCCTTCTTCAGAAGACACTTCTTCCCATTGGGGCAACTTCTGTGTTGCCGGGTTCATCTGCCACCCATCCCCGCTCCGTTCGTCTGGGATTCCGAGAGCAGGGAGAGCGATTAACCAGCGGCGCCTGCTCTGTGCTCCCACTTTCAGACCCAGCAGGTCAGAAGAGCTGTTTCCACGGCCAGAGACATGAGACGTGCTAGTCCCAGGTGAGCAGCCCAGGTCCCAGGCCGGGCGGCCCTGGGGTCCAGGCAGGATGGCTGGCTCTAGTTTGCACACCCTTGGTCTCCGTCCACGTCAAGCTCGTTACTTGTTTGAAAGTTGTGTGCACACTCTCTCCACTCTTTATAAAGGCAGCGTCTTAAACGGGGAGTAAAATTTCTCAGGAGCAAGCCTGTGTCCTGTCCCTAGGCTGATACGCAACTCCAGCTATTCTGTTCGCACTTGAATAAAGCCGACACCATGGGGACTAGATTCCAGGCAGGTTTTGAACTTGACGCTCCTTTTTCTTTTTCCTTTAAGAAGAAATTGTGAAATGTGAAATGCCTGTAAATGTGTTAGTTCTTATCCACAAGGCAATCAGCAGGAACATCAGGGCGGCCCGGGCTCCTCCGTGCCCTCACCAGGTCCCCACGTGCGGACGTCCACCCCACCCCAGCTTGTGGACGCACCGTGGTGAGGCAGCCCTGACACGTCCATCTTCTCTGAATTCCTGCTCTGAGAGCATCTCGCTGCCACGTCAGCAGGTGGAGGCCTCTGTGGAATGGCCAGGCCTTCGAGGGCTGAAGAAACAGAACTCCTCATGTTCTAATGCAGCCCTGGAGACCCAGAACTCTCTAGAAACGGCTTACAATAAATATTTCCATAGTATTCAAAGTCAGAAGTTTGGAAACGTAGGCTACGCAGACAACCCGGCCTCGGGAGACCCGGAAGCTGGTCACGTGGGTGGACTTGCTCAGCATCAGGAAAAAGCAAAGCAAAATTCACACACGGCCGGCGGCTGGGCCAGCTCAGTCAGATCTACTATTTTTATTATGATTCTGCTCAAGTGAAGCGCACTAACAGGTCCTGACATCCGATACAACTGCTCCCAAATCCCAGTAACCAGCAAGGAATGAAATTTTTCCCTTATAGTAGTTCCCACTGGACCAGGAGCTTCTTGAAATAGAGAAGGAGTGGGGATTAGAAACAGGGCAGCTGTGACCAGGCCAGGCCTGCGCCTTCCCTGCTCTGCACCTGTGAGCACCTCACACCTGCCAGAGAACAGGAAACAAAGGAAAGAAAGGGGCCCAGCTGCCGACCGAGAGCAGTCCCCCCGTGCGGTCCTGTGTCAGCCTGTAGAGGGACGGGACGACATCCCAGGGACTCTGGGTGACGTGGACACCTTCACCCTCAGCTCTCTTGTCCTTCCTGCCCTCCTGTGCCAACCTCAAAGCCCTCCACCTGCCCAGCCTTCCAGGCAGCGGCCAGGCCCAGCACCTGTGTGGCAGCCTGAGGGTCACGGCGGGACCAGCGTGGCTGCGGGCACATATGAGACCTTTGTCCAGAGCCCAGCAGGAGGGAGGGGAGGGTTCTGGTCCTTCAGAATCCCCTCTGGGCTGTGAGCCTCTGGCCGGCCAGCCCGGGCCAGACCCGTCCTGCACTCGGGTCCCGCAGGAAGACTCCAGGGACGCGGCCCTTCAGAAAAAGAACGACTCACCCGTCCCTCCCAAACCTCAGTCCCCAAGTTGACGTCTGGGGATGTTCAGGGAAGAGCTGGTGACCAGGATGTGGCCACAGGACGTCCAAGAGTTTGCACTGTGAGTTTAAGAGTCAAAGGTTCAGGTGCCCCTTTCAATGCCCTTGTGAATCATCCACGATGAACTTTTTTCTCTTTCTCCACAGGAGGCCACGCTGGTGTGGGGTCACCAGCATTTCTGTTTACTTCTGCTTCGGCCCCTGAGCTAAAACAATGCATGATATTTAGGATGAAAGGAGGGAAAAGAAGCCGATTTCCCTGGACGTCTGAGGCTGTGATGTGGGTGGGAGTGAAGTTTCTCGTTTCCACAGATAGCGTTTGCCAATCCCTGCTTTCAAGGCAGGGCTCCAGGGCCGCCTCTGCGAGGCGTCTGGAGCCGCACGTGAGGCAGAGGGAAGGGCTCACAGGGCTCTCACCCGGCCTGGGCCTCTGCGTGAGGCGCGGCCGCGCTCTCTCTCTGCTGTCAGAACTCCCCCTCGAACGCGCTTTCTCCCTCTGACAAAGTAATGATTTTATTTGAGCCGCTGGTGATTATCTGGCTGTATCGGACTTGAAAACCGTAATTTGAAAAAGGTGAGTCCTCTGCTTTAGCGAGGGCCTGGGCTGCCTTTTTCTTTTTTCAAAGACAGATATGAGAGGGCTTCTTTCAAATGTAAGCTGACACTCTTTGTCCAGGGATTTGAAATCCTGTAGAATATTAAAGGCCCATCTTTATCTTTAAAATATACGTTTAAAATCTGTTCTCCGTGGGCCTGTTTTAGTCCCTGAATGATTCTAAGTGACATTAAACGGTGCGTGAATTAGACCCAGCGTGAATCACTAAATGGAAATGTATGTTTCAAAAAAAAAAAAAATAATTGATTCAGGTGGGCGTCGTGAGCTGAGCCGTCGCGGGAAGAGGAACAGCCCGAGTCCCAGGCTGGGCGCCGGCCCCGCGTGACCACGAGGAGGCCGTTAACCCCCCGCCCGTGGCCGCGTGGGGAGGGGCCCTGTGAGGGGGGGGAGACTGGGACCGCGCCCTGACTGCTGGCGCTCGCCGTGCCTCAGCTGCTCTGTAACTGGAAAGTGATGAGGAGGCAGGACCAGCAAATGGGAAACTAAAGCAAAGGTCCCTGGGCCTCTCAACGTGCCGCGTGGAGAGGACACGGGGAAAAGGAGATTTTCAAAATAAAATGGGAATGACAATCACACCACGGTACTGTGCTTTCCTTAAATACCATCACTGAGAGCACTGACCACTGCCCTTGCCTCGTGCGGTGAGGGCGCCTGCCCCGCCCTGCCTGCTCCCCGCCCCCCGGCCCCTCCGCTCTAGGTCCGGGTCCTCTGCGGCTCCTCCCGCTTCACGGAGTCTCTGGCCCACGCGTGACTGCCCCTCTCCTCCTGCGTCCCGCCATCTCCCGCCACAGACACCCGCGGCGGCCGGGGCACGTGCGCTGCTCCTCTGGGATGCGGCTGCTGTAGGAACCTCGGGCTCGGTGCACCCGAGTGGAGGACTGCGGGTCCCTGGGCTTTGTGTACCATCTTCACGAAGCGTCCAAGAGGCCCAGCTCCCACAGCTGCCTGAGGGGGACTGGGCAGGAGGCGTGGACACGCCTGGGGTGGCTCCAGGCAGAGGGCAGGGCCGCCGAGGCCATCCAGGGAGGCCGCCTGCCTCCCCTCTTCCCGCCTCCCACGGGGTCCCTGGGCTAACTTCTCAGCTCCTGCTGCTCGACCTGGTCTCGTGGAGGCACTAGCCGGCCTGGACCGCTTGTATTTCTGTCCTGGCTGCCCCTGCCCATGGAGCACAGTGACCTGGGAGTCCCCTGAGCTCCCCTGGGTGGGCGGGGGCCGTGTGGCCATCCCCACACGTGAGAGCTCCACAGCCCCGGCTGTCAGGGAACAGCTCCTGGACCGCCACAGGATGAAGGACATCACGGCGCTGAAGCACAGGGACAGGCTGAAGGGTGGCGGCGGGGCCACGGCCACAGTGCCGTGCGGTCTGGGGCCCGGAGCCCAGGGCTGGGAAGGAGGAAGATGCCGGCTCTCAACCAGGGGCACCTGGTGCTGGAGACACTCTCGGTGTCAGGACTGGCGAGCTGACGCCAGTGATGCTGCCAAGCGTCCTGACGGGGGCCGAGGCCTGGCCCCCCACCAGGAACAGCCTGGCCCCGCACGTCAGGGGAGCTGGGGGACCTGGGCTGGGCCCGCAGGCAGGGCTGTAGCTCTGGACCCCACCGAGAGCTGGGACCCCGGAAACCTGATTTGTGGGACCCCGGAGAATCACCCAACCTCCAGAAGCATCTGTTTCCTCCCCTATAAAATGGAGTGGTGATCAGGGCGCCCGCCTGGCAGAGCCGTTGGGATGGGCAAACGTGAGGCCGGAGGTAAAGCCGCAGCCCACGTGGGAGAGCAGTGAACACGGGGCGCCGGCAGCCCCAGCTCAACACCGTTCTCACGGACACGCACGGGAACCTTCCGGGCCTGCTCAACACCATTCTCACGGACACGCACGGGAACCTTCCGGGCCTGCTGGGCTGCTTCTTTAGCCACTACGAAAAAAAAATATACTTTCAAAAGATCTTTCAGATGTGTCTGGAATGTGGTACAGAACTAACTGAATAAGCAAACAAATACAGCAAATAAAAGATAAACAAACATTCCCCAAGGGCCTTCTCTTGCCAATGATGGGTTCATGTTAAAAACAAAAACAACAACAAAAAAACCCAAAAAAACAAAAACAACAAGCAAAGAAAACTGTGGGGATGTAGGTGGTTGGTATGCTTGCGCAATGACTTTTTTGTTCTGCGAAAATGGTGGCTTGGAGATAGAGCGCGGTAGGTGCGGGCTCGGTGCTTGGCGGGGACACAGTGGGGCGCTTTGTCAGGTGGACCCAGAGTGATCCCTGGGCTGGCTGGGACTCTGAGGTCAAAGGCGATGAGACCAGAGAACAAGCCCCCAAATCAGTCTGTGGTCACAGTCGTTATGACTCCAGGCGAAGTCACGACTGTGAACACAAACAGGGCTTGCAGAGGACGCCAGCACTACAGGACTTTCATTTCCCGTCTACAAAACAATGCAATATTCTGTTTTGGTTTTCAGTTAAATGCTTCCTTCTCTCTTGGTCATGGTTTCATCTTGTGAGCCTGTTACTTTGCCAAAGGGAACACCACCCACACAACATATTTTTGCAACATTACTCTGACTCTGGCGGTAACTCAGCTAATGAGAAAGATTGGCATCGCATGGCATTGCCTGCTTGGCTAGTACAGACTTGCCATCGTTGCCTTAGGTGAAATAATACCCACAGCGTCTGTAAATAAAATCGCAGGTAGGAGTGAGCACTGCAAGCACTTAGAGGTGGAAACAATTCTGTTACGGTCAAGAACACTGAGCACAGATGGTGCCAAAAATCATAAAAGCCCTTCATATTTCTGTTCCTAACCCTCCAGACCAGGCCGTACCGCAGACCTTAGATTCTCACTCCAGTGCATGGCCCTTGGAGAGTTCAACCTCCGGTAATAACTCACACTTTCAGACAATCTGTCTTTTAAAAATTTCTCATATATATTTGAAATCTTTAACGCAAAGCCCCTGGTAAGATGACACTCCCATAAGACACATTAATAGAGATCTTTTCATAAACAGCTTCAGAAAATGGAAGGAATGTCTTTGAACATCTTCAAAGAGATGCTCTATTTTCATGTAGAGATGAATTTGCAGTTGCACAGAAAAGAGAAGCAGACATTTATCAAACCTTTCACAGTGTAGATTTTTATCAGTGGATCACAGCTCCATGTGGCCCCTGCAACTATTTTAAGTCCCTGGAAGTAGCTTCTGGGAGAAACTACCCCCCTACCCCAGGATTTTTTCCAGGAGCAAAAGCACACCTTTCCCACGTACCTGTGTCATCCAAAGCCTCTCTTTGTCCAAATCTGATGCCAATGGCTAGCTCCAGCTCGCTCTGCTCTGCAGAAAACCATCTTTAGAAATCTTTAAAAACATTGCACAAACACAGGGCCATCTCAGTTATATCGCTGACCCTTGATCTCTCCTCAGCACCAGCAGATGAAAGTGAGGGTGAGTCGTTACACGTTTCTCACAACTGCCCCAAAGGGCGCAGCCTTGAACACAAAACATCTAGAAGGGCCATGTGGAAATATACAACTTACAACAGAAATTCTCCAAAACGTGAGCCTCCCCGGTCAGATACCCAGACAAGCATCGCTTGGCCCTCTTCTGGGTTTACCTCGGCTTCCCTTTCCTCTCAGCATTCAGCGGCCACCACGCCTCACTCACAGACTTCAGAGTCCTAAACCGAGGGCTCTACGGCGATGCTTTGCGTTTTGTTGGTTGGTTTGGCTCGGCTTGACACTCAGCCCGCCTGAGAAGGATGGAGTGTTTACCTGGATCAGGTTATTTTACTGAATAATCAGATTCCGATGATTCTACTTTGATTTTAAAGCATCCAGGTGACTGGAGAGCAAGAGGACGAGAGGCATTGACCCTCTGGCGGCGGGAAGTCTCCCTGGAGCCGCGTCCCAGCAGAGCACCGCCTCTCCGAACCCCATTCTCCTCGGAGGATGAAACACAACCTCCGCGTCTAAGGTGTCCTTATATCAGGTTGTTTGGTTAAACTTAGGGGTCACCTCCTGTGACTCACAACCTGTGGAAATACTTAGAAAAGCCGAGTAGACTTACTCACGCGCATGTGCCTCACTCTGCAGTTCATGGCAGCAACGTGAACCAGCTCAGAGTCCACCGTCCGGCAAGGGCTGCTGCGGTGCCGTGTGTCCAGGTGAGAAAACCCCATGTGACTGCACGCGGAGCGGCTCAGCTACATTCAGGCGGTGGAATTCTTTATAAAAGGCAACCACATCATGGTTCCAGACTTGAAAGAGGACAACATAAATATCAGTGTATACATGAAGAAAGGCCTGGGGGTAGTTCCTGGTCGCTGTGCTGTGCACCTGAAACTAACACAACATGGTAAATCAACTGTATTTCAATAAAATTTTTTAAAAATCAATTGAATGAAAAAATAACATGAAGAACCTTCTGTTTTTTTAAAAAAAAGGTCTGGGGAGACACACTCGCTCTCGGACCTTACGGAATGTGTCAGGCCACGTGACCCCCACCTGGAAAGTCCCCCGTGAAGCAACAGGACATTAAAATAACTCTTTTTTTGGGGGGTGGTAAGGAGGGTGAAAAAAAAAGATCTGGGGATATAGCTACCCTGGTGAGTTTACAATAGATCTAGGAAGTAAGATTATGGGCTATTTTTTTCTTTTTTTAAAAGTACATTCTTTACTGTTTTCTGAATTGTGATTTCATAATTGGAATATTTAAAATCATATATTCATGTAAAATTTACGGCCAGCAAAAATGTTCCCCATATATTATGAACTGAAAAGGAAGGTCACAGGCCCATGGGACCATTTCTCATAGTGATAAGGAAACACGGAACTATCTGAAAGTCTGAGAGGCAGGCTGGAATTGCGCAGGGGATAGAGCACGGGCTGTCAGAGAGGCTCTGGGAAAGGCCTGTGGCGTGGAAGTCACCGTAACACTTTTCTGGGAGGAGGAAGTGGCACGGTGCCCATCTGCCATCACGCGGGGCCTGACTTACTGTCTCTTCTTCAAACGACTAACTGTGAGTCCCCAGGCTCGTGTTGACGCCTGGTTTGGGGACCTTAGACACGGCGAGTGAGGCTTTGGGTGAGAAGAGGCATCTCTAGGAGGTCTCAGGGTGCCTGGCGGGGGCGAGGGGACACCAGTCCTCTGTCACTCTGTCAGTGAAAGACTGAATCTGAGTGATTTCTGACCTCCCAAGGAGAAAATCAGACTGGTGTCACCTGGGAGTTAGAAAGGGAGAACTCAGCCAGGGCTCGGTGAAGGCATTTCCGTCCCACGACGCCCCGTAAAGATGGCAACAGCGGCGAAGCGTCCCCCCGCCGGGGACCTGCCCCAGAGATGCCCGCGGCAGCCTTGTCCCGGGGGCGGTGGGTTGGGATGAGGGTTTGAGTACCCACATTTTCCACAGATGAGCATCAGAGGAACTGCGGGGAGGAAACCATACATTTCTCACTCCAATTAAAGGATTAATTGCGTTCTCTGCGTATACCATGGTGATCGTAGACAGGATGGTTGTTTCCCGGTAGCGCATGTACCTAATGTGCTGGTGGATAAAACACCCCTGCATTAAAAGGAATTATTGTATTTGTCATAAATTCCTGTGAGAATAATTTTGCTTTCAACTCCGGGCGGGAGGGTGTCTTTGATACGAGACATGAAGGATTACGCGGAGGGAGAAGGACAGGAGGCCGCACCTGACAGGTGTGCTCCTGGTCCTGCGCCAGGTAACTTACTAAGACTAACCTGGGGCACATTTGCATTTGAAAACCAAGCCTGACATCCAGAGAAATCAAAGCGCCTGACGCAGCTGAGGGCTTTATATCTGGAAACGAAGCTGCCACGCAGGAGTCGGGATGACCCTGGTGACTTCGGCTGGCCCGAGCCCAGGTCGGTTATGGGGAAGGGGCCCCGGAACGGCTCTCTCTAACGCACGCTCGGGCGGCCCGGCGAACACGCTGGAAACTGCTCACACTGCACGCGCCCCGTGGCCGTGCGGTCCCTGGGCCCGAGAGGCCACCTGGTTGGAAGACACTGCTGTGTGGAGTGCTGCACCGTGATGGTTTCAGCGTCCCCTCCGGAGGGGCTCTGCCTCCACCACGGGAGACAAGTGAACACTTGTGGGGAGGCGGGGGTGGGGGGGGAGCCTGACTTTATTTATTGAGCAGAATCTGCAGAGTGGAAATTAAAATGGAAACGAAAACCGCAGAGGACGAAGAGAGGATTCTCGTTCTCTGTTGAACTGATGTTCCGTGTGAACCCAGCCGTGTCCCCGGGGACTGCATTCCTCCCCTCGAGTGTGTGCCACTCTTCCTACCACCACCGCCACCGCCGGGTCGTGAGGGCGGGGGGGCTGCCCTGGGTGGTCTCTGCAGCCATGGGCAGCCGCCCGCGGGGTGCTGGTGGCACGGTGCCCTGGGGAGAGCCCCTCCTCCCTCCTCTCCTAGGGGCCAAGCAGGACCCCCGAGCTCCCCCACCACCGCTGTGGACACCCAGGCCCACGGGGACGTCCTCTCAGAGCAGCAGCTTCCAGTCTGTCCCTGACGCCAGTGACACGTGTCCCTTGTTTTTGTCTTAAATTCTGTTCCTGAGTAGAAATGATACGTTCTGTTGTTCCGTTCGTGGAAGTCTCGGCCGAGATGAAGGTTGGCGCTCCAAGCACCTCATTTCCTTTTCCTGACTGCTAGAGACAGAGCATCTGAGTCCCCCAGGATTCACATGTTGAATCCTAACCCAGATGTGATGGTGTCAGGAGGTGGGCCTGTGAGAGGTGATGAGGTCACGGTGGTGCAGCCCCGTGATGGGATTGGGGTCCCCAGAGAGCTCCCTGCCCCTCATCCACCTGAGGACACGGTGAGGAGATGCATCTGTGGACCAGGAGGAGGGCCGTGCCGTGATCGCGGCCGTCCAGCCTTGAGACCCGGGAGGAGGAAAGGTCTGTTGTTTAAGTCGCCCTGCCTGCGGCCTCCCGTTGTGGGAGCCCCAGCTGGCTAGGACTGCTAACGACACCCCCGGTTATGTCGATAGTTTTCTCGGGATTGCAGTCCCAGGCCGGGTCCTGACCCAGGGCCCAGGGCCCCCTGAGTGAGAGAAAGGGTGGATCCGCGACACCTCCGCAGGAGTCCCCACTGGCCTCGGACCAGTGTGATTGAGAGAACCAGCTCCGGCCCTTCCTGCAAGGGTCCGCGTGCGCTCAGGCCCAGAAGAGAAACCAGCAGCACCTGGGCTGTCCGCGCTGAGTCAGCGAGGCGTAGACGCCCCCCGCCAGCACCCGGGGCCTCTGTGAGACAGGATGGCTTGTCCCCCGAGACCACACTCAGACGTGGGGGCTGCTGGAACTGCATTCTCCCAGGACGCCCAAACATACCCCCGGGGGAGACAGAGGCCCTAAGTCCGCGGGTCGTGCAGAGCACAGGCCACCGTTGCAGAAGTGGACGCCCCCTCTCTGTCCGATGTGGATTCTGGGTCCTTCTGGAAGACTACATGGGGCTCCCTACCTGATGGAGAGGTTTGGGTTTCAGGAAATCTGTGCCACCCAACCTTCCCAGGGTGCGGAAGAGCCAGCTGCCCCTCTAGACCATGGAGACGGGCAGTCCTCTGGTCTGTCAATCAAGAATTGGTAACCAGTAAGTTTGAAAAGTGGTGACTTCTGAGTAAGCCATGCGGCAGGGCCGGGTGATGGCTGCATGATGCTGTGGGCATCCTGCCGTGGGGCACAGACACCCCCTAACTTGCTCAGGACGTGTGTGAGGCTCCCAGGGTGTCAGGGGAGGGGGAGCACCATCCCTCAAGAGGGGATGTGGTCTCCCTACCAGGGCTCACGACTTTCATATCCCACTATTTAAATGAAGCCAAACGTTGTGGTTTGTCTGGTTAAACATCTTCTTTAAGTCTCATTACATGGCAAAGTAACATGCTTTTCATTTCTAAGATGTGATTAAACTCACATCCATTCTTGACTGAGGTTTGGAATCTTTTATTTCAGGGAAAAAAGACAGAGCCTTCAGAAGGGAGCCGTCGAGGGCTGTGGTGCTCAGTGAGACCATTAAATTTAATCCTCCTTTCACACTCACTCCAGGGGGGATTTCAATTAAATTTGTTCAAAATTTATCAGTTTCCTGCATGTTGGCATAAATGATTCAGGACCACTTATCTATTCACTGAGTAGAATGTACTGAAGGGTACACATTATTGTTATAACTTTTCACAGTTTCTTCATAAATTCACCTAATAGGAGTTTCTATTATTTAAAACCCTCGTCCTCTGCATTAAATGGTCTTGTTGTTCCTGCTGCGATGGAATCTAATTACCTATGCAAATTTTGGGAGCACTCCTGAGTTACAAAAGCTGCCCTTTCCCCTAGAGGGCTGGCTTGCAGGACGTGAAATGTGGCTTTATTCTCCTAAGAGAGTGGCAGGAATATGAGTCTCTAGACACTGAGGCCATCAGGGTGACAATGAGGATGCTTGGTGGGGGGAGGGATTTCAGGTGACTGGTCCAGACAGCAGGAAGTAAAGACATGTATTTGGAAGCGGGGTCCTAGGACACTGGAAAGGCCGACTCTGTGTAACGTGGAGAACATATTTCTCTGGGCTGAGAAGATGAATAGTCCAGAGATCATGATACCCTGGAGATGACACCGGATATGTGGATCGCCACTGAGGCCACCATAAAACTGAAATGGTTCACTGGGCACTTTTATGACCCCGAGAATTAATCTACAGAAATCCATTTGGCAAAGGTGTGGTAACATGAAAACTCTGTCTATTGACCACATAGGAGGTACTTTATTTGCTTTTTCCCTTGAAGAATTACATTAGTGAGAAAACTTTGGGAATCCCAGCTTTCTCTACGTCCTTAACTGAAGGACAACGTTCATAGGAAAATGAGCTCTCGCTAACATGACACACAGAAAGTACCTCACCATTCATATCCCTCCTTAGCTTGAGTTCAGAACTCACAAGGGGGAAATGAACTGACCTCAGGTTAATAGTTAGGAATTGTAGGTGGTGTAAGATGGTTTTAGCCAGTTCTTTCTTTAGAACGTTGCCCCTTACGAATTCTTTGAATTGAAGGATGTACATGAACAGTCTTTCCAGCACCTTTGCCTCCATGGAAGTGAAACTGAGAAAGCTGATTGTTAGAAAACTGTGGATGGGCTTTTTTGTGAAAAGGAATGAAATTGGGACATTTGTAGAGACATGGATGGACCTAGAGACCCTCATACAGAGTGAAGTAAGTCAGAAAGAGAGAAATAAATATCATATATTAACACATATATGCAGAATCTAGAAAAATAGTGCAGATCAACCGGTTTGCAAGGCAGAAATAGAGACACAGATGTAGAGAACAAACATGGACAGCAAGTGGGGAAAGCAGGGGTGGGGTGGGGGGGTTTGGGGTGGGATGAATTGGGAGATTGGGATTGCCATATATACATTACTAATAAGAAAAAAATATCAAATTGTACACTTTAAATATATGCAGTTTATTGTATGTCAATTATATATCAATAAAGTTTCTTAAAAAATTAAATTTTTTTTTTTAAATAGAGAAAACAATGGATGGGCTTTTAAAGTCTTATCCTTTGCTTGGGAGCAAGAGGTGGAATCATTCCATCTTTCTCCATATGATCTTTTGCTATAGAGTAACTTTTTGAAAACCAAGTCTGGCCAAATCATGTGTTTTCCTGAGTTCCAGGTCCCACCACTCAACATCTCCACTGTGAGGTCCATCAAGGCATCTCAGAACAGAGGTGTCTGGTAAGAATTTATTCTGATCTTTTGTCTCCTCTGGGACAAGGATTCCATCCTTCCCTCCATCTGACTGCCAATTTCTGAGGGAAATTACATTTTAATTCCTGCTCCATTTTTCTCTCTCTGAGTCTAAGTGGCTTCCCAAGATACACAACAGTAGGAATCTCTGAGGACTTTCTTCTGGAGATCGGACTTGCCCAGATCCTGGGCTCATGTTGCCCTTGGAAATGTGAATGTTAAGAACCTCAGTCCCACCAGGGGAGGGTCCAGAAGTGCTCAAATGCCACAGCCTGGCGGTCCAAATGTGGGACAGATTTCTCCCCAGTCACTTAAACTCACCTCTGCTGTAATTTTTAGTGAGGAATCACTGGAACTTTAACCAGGAATTCCTAGTGCTTTGTGGAGCTCTCCCACGCAACACAGAAATTTTGTTAATATAATCCCTGATCTTTGCCAGCAAAATACCAGTAATGATCCCAGTCATTGTAACAATAAACGTGCTCCCACACAGTTCAAATGTCTAGCGGAGGAGAGAACCACCAAAAACAAACAGAAAATTAATAAACCTTTGAAGGAGCCAGAAAGAAATGTCCTACCAACTGCAAAACTAAGACAGTAAGACTGATGGCTGACTTCTCAGTGGAGACAATGGAAACCAGAATATAATTTATAACATATCTACAATGTTGAAGGAAAACAACTGCCAAAATGGAACTCTATGAGACATGACATAACCTTCAAAAGTCACGGCAGAAAAGAGAATGTCAATGAAAACAGTGGAGTATGGGCCTCCGAGAATTGTCTCACCCATAAAACCAAGAAGAACACTGTACAAAATTTACAAGCATCAACTTTTTCAAAACTCTGGAAATTAGCCAAAGGCTTGTAGCAAACCAGGGAATGTTTATTCAAGAAAAAGAAAGCAATCGGAACCTCATTAGGGAGAGTAAACTGTGGGCATTCTAATTTACCCTATTTTATCCTTTCCCCACTCCCAGTTCTACCATAGGCTTTAAAACTTAACAGCCCGCATTCATGGTGAAAACAGCAGCCTGGCAGTCACTGGAGCAGGAGGAATGTGGGAGATTCGTCAAACCCCCTTCCCAGGAATCAGCCTTTTCTGACCTACCTGGTAGTTTCCTGGGAGACTCACTCATGAGGTTGTCTTTGTATGACTCGATTCGGAGCTTACCCAGCAGGACAGCATGTTCCCGTGGTGAATGTTGAAAACAATTGGAGACAACTGTTGAACACTGAGCTTGCTTGAGGCAGTAGATCACAGTTGCAGAAACTGTTAGGCCAACCCAGAAAGCTAGGGAATGAGATGTCCATGGAAGCTTAAGAAACTCCAAGATAGTTCTTGGAATATGGATGGACATGGGAATGTCCAGAGCTGTGCTCATGCTCCAGAAAGAGTTGCGAATGCCCTAAGCTCTCACCTTTCCAGACCTTGAGGCTCCACATAAGCAGGAAGAGGCAGAGTTGCAACCTGCCTGGCTGTGTGTTGAAGGTGTTCCCCACCACACACTCCGCAAAGACTGGGAAACTTGTAGACATCTCTAGCCAGGCATTAGCTGGTCGGCTGCTAAACTACCAAAACAGAGACATCAGCAGCATGACGGAGAATAGAGATGTACAGAATTAGCTTAAAAAGTGAATAAATAAAGCAGAACAAAAGGAAAGAGCAGCAATCCAAACCCATGCAGGTGGGGAGGCTCTGACCTCCAGAACTGTCACATTATATGATTGAAAATTTCAGTTTTCAACAATAACAACAAATAAGAAACATGCAGAGGAATAAGAATATATGGCCTAAATACAGGGGGGAAAAGAGCAGTAAATAGAAAGTACTCTTTAGGAACTGAGACATTGGACGACACATTTAAATATTCTATTTTAAACATTTTTAAAGAACCAAAGGGAACCATGTCAAAATAGCTAAAGGAAACTATGAGAATCATGATCTCAACAAATAGAAAATTTAAAAATATATATAAATTAGGAAAAAACGACCAAATACAAACTGTGAATCCGAAGTATAATGTCTGAAATGAAAATTTTACTATAGAAGCTCAACAGCGGATTTGAGCAGAATTCTGTGAATTTGAAGGAAGGTCAATTGAAATTATCCAGCTGGAGGAAGAGGAGGAGTAAAGAATGAAGAGAAGTGAACAGAGGCCTGTGGGCACCACCGAGTACAAATATTTGCATCATGGGAATCAGTGCAGAGCAGAACCTGAAAGGAGTACAGGAGGTTTCTGAAGGAGTGACAGCCGAATGGTGCAGTCACATGGGTTTCTTGGTAAGATTAATAGTGTGTGTTCTTATCAGACACCAGGGAGGCCAGAATACAAAAGTCTATCAACCAAGCATGTATATCCCAAAAAACTATTCTTTAAAAATGAAGGAGAAATTAAGATGTTCCCCAATAAACAAAAATTGGATAAATGTGTTACTAGCAGGATAGGTCATATGTTAGGACAGTTAAAAAAAAGCCTCAATACTTATAAAAGATTGAAATCTTACAAAGTATGTTTTCTGACCAAAATGGCATAATATTAGAAATCAACATCTGAAATAATATGAGAAATTCACAAGCATGTGCAAATTAAACAACACAATTCTAAATGAAAATTGGGTCAAAATAAATCATAAGATAAATTAGAAATACTTTGAAATAAATGAAAACAAACAGTATACAAAGTTTTATGGAACTCAGGTAATGCAGTGCTTAGAGGGAAATTCATAGTTTCATTGCCCATATTAAAGAAGAAAGGTCTCAAACAACCTCATCACCCACCTGAATAACTAGAAAAAGAAGAGCATACAGAACCCAAAACAAACAGAAGGAAGGAAATCATAAGTATTTGAGCATAATAAATTGAATAGATAAAAAAAATAGAGAAAATCAATTAATTGAAAATTTAGCTTTTTGTAAAGAGCAACAAACAATGACAAATCATTAGCTAGAATGATTGAGGTGAAAAAGAAGAATCAATTTATCAAATGGGAATGAAAGAGGAGATGTAACTCCTGGCCTTACAGAAATAACAACCATGAAAGAATACCATGGAAAACCATATGCCAAAAATTAGATAACCTTGATGAAATAAAAAAATTCCCAGAAAGACAAAAACCACTGAAACTGACTCTAAAACACATTTAAAAAATTAATAAACCTATAACAAATAAAGAGATTGGATTAGTAATCAAAATTTTTCCACAAAGAAACACTCAGGAGAAGATTACCTCATGGTGAATTCTACTAAACATTTAAAGAAGAATTAATACCAACCCCTCACAAATACTTTCAGAAAATAGAATATCAGGTAACATTTCTTAACTCATTCTGTGGTGCTAGTATTACCCTGATATCAAAACCAGACAAAAATATCATCAAAAAAAAAAAAAAAAAAAAAAAAAGAAGAGAAAAAAAGAAAAGAAAAATACAGGACAATAAATTCAGATACAAAATTTTTTCAATAAAATACTAGCAAACTTAATCCAGCAATATATAAAAAAAGGATTATATACAATGACCAAGTGTAATTTATCTTAGGAGTACAAAAACTTTCAATATATGAAATTCAACGGATGAATATACTCTATCAGTAGAATAAGGGACAAAAAACATTTGACAATCTCAATAGATGTAAAAGAAATCATTTATCTAAATTTAACGCTTTTTTTGTGATAAAAACACTCAAAAAACTAGGAATGGGAGGGGGACTTTCTTAACCTAGTAAAGAGAATTTATTAAAAAACCCACAGCTACCATCATACTTAATGGTGAAAGACTGAAAACTTTTTCTATAAGATCAGGAACAAGACAAAAGAATCCGCTCATCATTTCTATACAAAATTGCCATAGAGGTTCCAGCCAGGACCATTAGACAAGAAAACAAAGGCATCTATCCTGCAAAATAAAAATGAGAGTAGCTTTATTTGTAGATGACATTTCTTATATGTAGAAAATCCTAAGAAATTCACAAATTTGCATGCACACACACATAGAAAAAAACAAATATATTAAAACTAACAAGTTGAGTTCAGCAAAGTTTCAGAGTAAAAGATGAATGCACAAATATCAGTTATATTTCTTTACTTTAGGAATGAACAATCTGAAAATGATTTTAAGAAAACAATCCACTTAGAATAGCATCTAACATACATAGAAATAAATTTTACAAAGGAAGTATAAGACTTGTACACTTAACACTTCAAAACATCATTGAAAGAAATTAAATAAAACTTAAATTAATGGAAACATACCTCTGTCTGGATTGGAAGACTTAAAGTTGTCAAGATGGCAGTACTCCCCGAATTAATCTATAGATTTAAAATAACCTCAGTTTCCCAGCTGGAGTTGTGTGTGTGTGTGTGCACGCGCAAGCACAGAAATTGTAAAGCTGATCCAAAAATTCACATGAAAATGTAAGGGATAAAAAGTAATCAAAACAAACTTGCAAAAGAAGAACAAATTTAGAAAACTCATTCTTAATAATTTCAATCTTACTACAAATATACAATAATAAGTACTGTTTGAAAATGACATAAAGATAAGATATAGATCAATGGAATAGAACTGAGAGTCCAGAAATAAAATCATACATCTACGGTCAATTGATTTTGATGCGGCGTCAAGACCATTCTGTGGGGAAAGATAGTCTTTTTAACTAAAGATGCTAAGACAACAGTATACCTACATGCAAAATAATGAAATGTGACCTCTACCCCACACCATATACCAAATTTTACCAAGATGGACTAAAGACCTAAATCCGTAAAATTCTTAGAAGAAAACATAGGTGTGAATCTGTCTGCTCTTAGATTAAGCAATGGTTTCTTAGCCATAATGCTAAAAGCACAAGCAAAAGAAAAAAAAAAAGTAGCTACATTGGATTTCATCAAATTAAAAAACAAACCAAAACACTTGTGCTTCAAAGGACAACATCAAGAAAATAAAAAGTTAACCCTCAGAACTGGAGAAGATATTTATAAATTGTGTACCTGATGAGGGATTTGTATCTGCAGTGTATAAAGGCAAACATCAGTAGAGATATGGATTTGAACAGCATGATAATGAGTGTCTCAATTAACATACTCAGAACACCACAGCTAGTTACTACAAAATACAAATTTTTTGAAGGCTCATAGAACATTTACAAAGGATGGCTGTAGGCTGAGCCATAAAATAAGATTTAACAAATTTCAAGACCTGATATCAGTCACAGTACACACCCTGACAACAGTGGAAGCAAGAACAAGAGAAAGAAATTAGACAATACCCATATATTTCAAAATTAAGCAATGCACTTCTGAATAACTAATATGTAAGGAATAAATCACAATGCCAATTAGAAAGTAGTTTGATCTAGATAAAAATGAAAGTGTTATTGTATCAAAACTTGAGCAATGCCTCCAAAGTTTTGTCTTGAGAAAAGTTATGTAGGTTTCACAATTTATGCATCAAGAAAAGAGCAAAAATATAGAGCAGAAAAAAAACATGAGCTGCAATTAATGAAACAGATACTAAAAATACAATGAAGATAATTATCAAACTAAAAGGTTGGTTTGAATAAACTAATAAACTGATGAGACTTGTCAAGAGAGATGACCGGGGGTGGGGGGGGTGTGGGAGGGCTGCGTGGGAGGCAGGGCAGGCGCAGCGCCAATATTGCAGGCGGTGTCACTAGAGCTCTCACACGTGTGAACAGAAAAGAAAAATTGCCAATAATTTATGGCCATGAACTTGAACATTTAAATGAAATGGTTAAATTGCTACAAAAACACAACTTCCTAAAACTGACACAAGAAGTAGAATACTGAAATAGGCCTGAGTTTACTCTGACATTAAATACATAATTAAAAACTTTCCAAAAACAATTTCTTTAAGCTCAAATAGCCTTGCCTATAAATTCATCACTATGCAAAAAGTAACAAAATGCCGCAATAAAGTTTAGCTTACTTCAAGAATAACAGATTGAAGATAACATTTGAAGGTCAATCAATGCACCTTACTACTTCAACAAAATAAAGAAGAAAGTTTGTACAGTATCTCACTAAGTAGGGATACGCATGTGGAAAATTCAGTATCTGATATACAGTCTACAAATTCTTAAAAATAAGGTACAGAAGGAAATTTTCTTAAATTGACACATTTTATGTAAAACTGCAGCTAACATCATACACATTGAAACTCTCTGACATGAAAATTGAGAATAAGCCCACAGGTGGGTGCGTGTTGCCAGTGGAAAATTGTCACTGGCCATCTGTTTCTACGAGAATGAGGTCTTCAGGCCCCGCAGCTGCTGAGCGCCGCCGCCGCCTGAGAGGGGTTCAGGGTGGGGCTCAGGAGCGAGGGCCTCTGGGCTCTGGGAGACGCTGGCAGAACAGGCCTTCAGAGAGTGAGACGTTGTCAGGAGAATGTTTAGTGAGCCCAGTTTCTTGCAGCTTCTCATATCTGCAAAAGCACTAACATGGTTAACGGGGATACGAGCTCCCCGTGACTACCTGTGCCTCTGCCCAAACGTGTGCTGGACGGCACGTCCACCTTCACCAAAGTCACGTGGGTACCGGCCTCCCCCCGCCCCGTGAAGCAGCTCCTCCGAGCCACTGAGAGGCCGCCTCCTGCGCTATAGTCCTCAATGTGCCCCACATGAGACTTAACTCACAACTCTCCCATTGTGCATTTTTTTTTCAGTTGACTATATATATTTAACGGAATAAAAGGTAAAAAGATTGGAAAAGAACGAATAAAACTGTCATTATTTTCAGATGACAATCATATACTTACAAATAATCTTAAAGAGTCCAGAACTAGATTATTGAAATTAAAAAGTAGATTTAGTAATTTCACTATATACAGAATCACCTGATAAAGATGAATCAATACAGTGCCATGCGTTGGCGACACACAGCAGGATGCACGATTGGGGGAACATGGAATATGGGTGCGTGTGTATATTACATACTATATCACATATCACACATCACACCTCACATATCACATATTATGTATTATATATTTATATTATATATTACATATACATAGACAGTTGACCCTTGAACAACATGGGTTTGAACTGTGTGGGCCCACACACACTTCTTCAATAGTGATGTACTACAGAGCTACCAAGTGCAGTTGGTTGAATCCAGGGATGCAGAGCGGCAGGTAGGGAGGGAAGACTGAAGTTAGACGAACTTGTAGCTGCATAGAAGTAGGTGCCCCCCACCCGCCCCCTGCCCTGTTGTTCAAGGGTCAACTGCATGTATGAATGTGTGTGTGTGTATGTGTGTGTGTGAATTTAAGAAAATGGAATCATAGCAGTAGAATGAGATAAGATGTTTGCAATACACGTCTTCCAACAAAAAGCTGCTACCCAGAACATAAAGGAAACTCTCAGCAGTCACAGCGGGTGTTGAGCTGGTGCTCAGACAGACAGGAGGCAGCCGGCCCCAGGGCCCAGCTGTGAGTCTGCAGCCTCTCTCTGCCTCAGCCGATGGGTGTCCTCCGCCGGGGCAGGGGGTGCAAGCCATTTTCACCAGAGAGAACCGGGACACGTGCACCCTGAGAGGCCAGGCAGATCTGAGCCCCGAGCAGTGTGAGGGGGCCCAGGCTTGCTGTGGACGTGGGCTCTGACCACTGGGGTGGCAGGGTGAGATCCCCATCTCAGGAAGCTCCTCTGCAAAGTGAGGAGGGGACCAACACCAGGGAAGGAGCTGGACGCTGGGAAGAGGGAGACCCACCGAGAAAACCCTCGGGTAACCCAGCCCAAGGGGACACCTGGACTCAGCCGAGGTAGCTGAGCCTGAGGACCTGGATGAAAGAGGCGGGCACAGGTCTTCAGGGATGACACACAGGTGTCTGGTCACAGGAACTGAGAGATGGTGGAGTCTTCACAGAGGCGGGGTGTGTGGGAGAAAAGAGCCCAGCTTGGATTTAGTTTCACGTCCACAGAAAGCCAAGAGCTCAGGTTGTGAGTGGGGCAGAGGGGTGTTCGAGGCCATCAGCGAGCCTCAGGCCTCTGCACACCACTCCCCATGTCTGCAGGGCTCAGGTCTTGCACACTTTTATCACACGGGTCCTCCCCAGGCCCTGCCGCTGCGTGTCCTCGAGGCCCCCTGAGCAAAGCGGCACTGGGACTTCCTGTCCTTCTGCCCCCTCAGGGGTCTTTTCCTCCTTTGAAGAAATACATAAAGAAAAGTTATATTCTGCAGCTCTGTTGGTGTAAAGACAGCTACATCCAAATTACATATTAAAACATTTTCTTTCACCTGAAATTTAATTTTTCCCTCTGATTTTAATAGGAATTGAAATATTTCCATAGACCCCCCCCCAAAAGGGTTGTCCACCCAGGAGGGGCCTGCTGTGCTCAGTGAGGAGGTCAATGCTGCCCCCAAATGTCTCTGACTTTCTTGCCTTTTCTTTTTCTTGCCATTGTGCTTCCTTGGGTAAAGAGGAGACGTCCAGAGGTCAGATCTGATGAAAGCTGGCTCTGGAAGACGGTGTCAGTGCCTCCTGCTGCATTTTTGTTTTGTTTTGTTGTTTTTCTTGTTGCTTTTACCAAGGTAATAAGTGCTGTTTATGACTTAAGTTTACATAGTGCTCCAACATGTTGATAACCCTGTGAGCTTCAAAAAACCAAATACATTTACAGGAGTATTGCCGGTCACCAAGATGAAGGGGAAGGAAACCTGACACTTGCGGGAATGCTCAGGTGTTCCCGTTAAGGCAGTAATAACCCAGACCATCATTTAATACCTGTCCCCACAAACGCCGCGTCCTCAGGGAAGTGCAAAGGGCACGTGCAGCCGTCGGTGGCAGCGGCAGCTGTGGGACACGTGGCCCAGCCTCTCCTCTGCCGGAGACGCCAGCACTGGGGGGGCTTGGAAAGGCTCCTCGCCAGCTGCACTGACTCCGTAGAAAGTGCGTAAGGTGGTTTCATGCCCCCGACATTTAATTTTTCCAGTTTACGTCTCAGGCCTCTCATATACCCGTGGACGGCTCTGCTGGAAAGTCTTCCTTGTCTCGAGACCACATTGCCTCCCCGCAGTGCCCACGTATCGGCCTTGGTTCTCTTCCCTGAAACTACTCGGATGTATCTACGGTTTTCTTCTCTTTCAAAGCTATCCAAATATGTGACTAGTCCAAAGGTACCATGATACTTATTTCCAAGGGGGGCTGGGCTGGAGGGCACCAAGTTGAGTTTCTGTGGCCATTCACGTAATGTTTTCCTGCATTTTCTCCTTCCCGAGTGATGTTCCGCTTGGTACTAGGTGGCTGCAAGACGGCAAAGGGTTTCCTTAAACCCTGCCTCTCTGCTCGTTCCTCCGCCTCCGTGATGTTGGGTTCAGACGGAACACGCAGAACCTTTCCAGGCAGCCTGCTCTGTGAGCAACCCAGACATGGCAGGCACACCATCACTTATCAACTTGCATTAAAGTTTCATAGGCGCGTTATTAATTATTGAGGAATTAATGCTGAGATCCAGCTGCGCGCCCCAGTTCCCTTCACAAGAGCCCGCGTTTGGGAGCAGGGAGCCCCTCCACCACCTCTCACAGCTGCAGCGTCTGAAGCAGAAAAAGGAAGCAGAACTGAAAGCCCATGTTGAAGACAAAGACGGGCGTGGGCTGTAGACCCACAGGAGAGATTATTAATAAGGAACGGGGACGATTCCCGCTAGTCCGCTCTCACTTCGGCAATTGTCAGGGGAAACCTTTCTTTTAAATGATTCGGTGGGTCCGGTTCTGAAGACAGATGTTCCTGTTTAGACCCGTCTAGTCCACTCGCAGGGTGATGAGTCTGCTGCCGGCACCGAGCACCCACGGTCATTGCCGATGGCCTCCCCGGCCCCAAATGGATCAAATGTTCTTGCTTGTCCACACGCAAATCTTTCTTCTTAAATCGTCCACAGCGCTACACATTTCTCACTGAGTGATGCTCAGAGAAGCACTTCCCAACATTGCAGGTGATAAGGCACAGGGAGAAAGATGACATTTTTGTCTTAGTTCTGAACCTTAAGACCCTCTGCGTAAAATGTCCCGGTTATTGGATGAAGCTAAAGCACGGGATCGTTGAACAGAAATGAAGAACGAGGCCTCGGACTCCCAGGAGTGCTCAGGTTTGGCTGGACGGGTGCAACACGTCTTCCTGCTGGGAGTTTCCCCCTCTGTGCCCCCGGGGTAGAGGCCTGGGGGCTGGGGGCTCAGGGGAAGATGCCACCACGAGGCCAGCAGGAAGCACAGCACGTGCCGTCCATGTGTGTTAGGAGCTCGCCCAGCTATTACAAATCGGCACCTTACGGTTGCCAGAAGGGAGGAAAGCTCACTTCATGACTCGAAATACGATGCAACTTGACTTTTAAAGAATTGGATTAAGCTACAAAAGGTTCTGAGACAAACGGGTTAACAAACCCCTTTATTATTTTTAATGGTAAATTAAAATATATTAGTACTTAAAATCTTCACTCACCTTGAAAACAAATTAACAAAATGGCTTCATGAACCTCATTGCTTTTGTTCAACGAAAAGCAAAAGAAGTGAGAAAATGTTAACTTTGTCATTGAATTATTGGCAAATATCTGCCAGATGATCACGCCCCAGTTAAAATCCATCTGCAGCCCATCTCTCACTTGATAAAAGTCCTTTTTATTTCTAGTCGATTGTGAACTGGTTATGGGCTGGTTGAAGTTTGGGGACAGTTAGCTGGTCATTAAGGGAGTCGTTATCAGGACGGGAGAGACTGTCAACTGTGAGGTCCCAACCTGATCTGGGAGGCAGGGGCCAAGGATGCCGAGAAGTAGGCACACACGTGTTCAATCAGCTACTCAAAAACCACCCAATTAAGTTGAAAACGAGGTGTTTCTGAGAAGCGTGGCTTACACTCCTGGTTGTGCTGGGAGCATGTGGGGGCGGATGGGGTTAGAACCAGGGATGCCAGCATCTGAAGTGGGGGGAACTGCTTCAGCCCAGAGGATGTATCAGAAGTGGATGCTGAGACAGGTGAGCAGACCCTGCCCCAAGGAGAGCCGCGAGGGGCCTCGTGGCCTGGAGGCTAGAGAGGGGCAGGTCGTGGGCTGGAAGAAGAGGCCACGTGGGGCACCAGGAGGGGCTGGTGCACGAGGTTTAGGAGCATCCCCGCCAAGACAGAGCTTCATCAGGGTCTTGTTGGGTTGGCCCTTACTCCTGCCCTGGGCCCAGGTCTGCGGACCTTGTACACACACTCCCGCACCCAGTGGACAGCTCTGGAGAAGCTGGACACTCCCAGAACGCTCGTGCCTGGGCCTTTGGGGAAAGATGCACATATTCCAGGAAGGTGCAAGTCGGTCCACGCTTGGGGCTGAAGCAGCATTGTGGAAAACAAGGAGGCCCCAGCGGGGGAGTGAGACCCCAGGCAGAGAGAGGTCAGCTCTTGGAAAGAGCGGTCCTCTCAAAGCCTGAACTGGGAGGGGGAGGAGGTGGCTTCCTGAGGCCCGCAGGAGCTGCAGGTGCCAACCGTGAGTGGTCCCGTCATGGGGATGGGGTGATGCTCTACCCTCTGAGGGGCTGAGAGGAGTCTGTATGCCAAGCCCAAGCCCAGACCCTCCCTGGGAGCTGGGCAGAGACCAGGCGAGCAACGTGGTGGCCGGGCTCAGGGCCCTCCTGTACACAGGGTGGGTAGCCGCCCCCAGGCCACACTGCAGGCAGGTGATGTGCTGGAAAGAGAGCAGGTTTCCAGGATGTGACTTGGCTCATAAGAGCTCTACCCCGTGTCGGGGCAAAGTAGGTGCCCAGTCAGTGTTGAGCAATCTTGTCTCACACTGGCCAGGTGTGCAGACAGGGCACCGGTGCACACTTGTGTCAGGAGGGACCACAGGTGGAGAGCGCCCATGGGACTCGACCGTGGGTACCCAAGGCAAGCCTGTTGGCTCAGGGCATTCCTGGGTGGGATCTGGGCCCCGAGGAGCAGGTGCGCCCAGGATGCCTGGCTCAGTGGCCACAGGACAGCTGGGGGACAGAGCAGCCAAGAGTGGAAGGTCCCACCCAGACCTCCCTGTCGGTGTGTCGGCTCCAAGCTGCGGGAGATGAGGGCAGCAGCGGCCGGTGTGGACAGTCGGTCATCAGGGAGTCCGTGTCTATTGCACGTGTATCACGTGTAAATGGTGGCAGTGATTAGGTGGTCGGTCTGAGAGCCCCACCCTTCCTAAGTGCCTGCTCCCGCACAGTTAGGGTAGAGGTGAAATGACGTCACAGCGTGGGTTTTCCCAGACTGCACGTCCAGCAGGGCTGACCCTCATGTTGGCAGTGGCCCTGTGTGTGAGGGTGGGTGGGTGCACGGCTGTGTACACGGGTGCAAGTGGCTGCACGTGTGTGTACTCACGTGTGTGTGAGTGTGTGTGCAGGTGCCTGCATGCTTGGGGCCCTGTGTGCATGCGTTACGTGTGTGTGCACATGTCATAGGCGGCTACGTGAGTGTGTTCCCAAGTGCCCATCTGTGAGCCCTGTGCGTGGGCCATCGGTGGAGGGTCTCGTGTGCACCATGCACTGTGAGAATGAAGCTGCGCATCACACTTGGGTGCGTGTGCCCATGTGGTGGGGTGCCAGACGCGCTTTCCTTCGTGTGTGCGGGTGTGAGTGCCCCTGTGACTGTGCACGCGTGGGTATGCCTGTGTGTTTGCGTGTGTGTCCGTGGGTAGCCTTGTGAGTCCACACTTGCACACGGGGGTGCCTGCCCCTGGTGAGTGCTTGTTGTTTTGTGTTCACGTGTGCACGTGCGCACGGGTGCTTTGTGTACGTGTTCATGTGTGCTTGCTTGAGTGTATGCATTTTATACATGTGTGCCTCTGTCAGTGCCTGCCCGATGTGGCCACACACACGTGCGCACACCTGGGTGGGAGGTGTGTGAGTGTGTACACCTACACAGACGTGTGTGCTGGTCATGAGTGCACACGACGTGTGCCCGTGACTCTGTGCGTGTGCTCACATGTGCTGTGGAAGAGGCTGTCCCGTGTAGAGCGGTGAGGACGGGTGCTCTTGGCTAGCAGCTGGGTCTGCAGCTGGGGCCACCGCCTCCCAGGGCTGAGGCCCGCGTGAGTTACGCAGGCCCACGGAGCCTCCACATCCTCGTGTGTGAACGGGGGTCCTTCCGGCGGAACCCTCCTCTGGGGGACACTGTGAGGGGCACAGGAGCGACCTGGTGTGAACCGATGGGGAGGCCGGGCACAGAGGCTGGGCTGTCGTGGGCGTGGCTGCTGTGGCTTAACTGCAGTATTACTATTCTGACCCTGTGGCTGAAGCTGCCTGGGGCCGGCTGTCTTCTGCCTGCTGTCCTGGTACCTGTAACAGCGCCTGGTTCACGTCAGTGAGGGTTATAAATCATGCTTTCACTATTTTGGTAGAAAGAGTTGGAAATCATTACCGTGTTATAAATTCTCGTGCCCCTGTATTGAATTTGAGAGAGACGAAATGCTCACCCCTCTGGCTGTGCCCGGCATGACATCTGCTTTTCCCGGCAGCCATCAAATGCATTGCGTTATTAGAATTCCAGTGACACGTGACATCATCATAATGAATTCTGGAGCATCCGGTAGAGTATATATCACTCAGAGATGCGCACAGTTAAAATTAAAATTCTACCCTCATCGTATCACGATTTGTTAGGTGAAATTAGTAATGAAAAGAAAAATGAATGGCGATGCAATTCTTTCTCCAGTAACATTCCTATTTAATTATTTAAAAAATTCTTTAAATGCCATTTGAAAAATTACCATGTAATTTTAAAATTCCATATATAGAGTTGCATTTGTACAAGTTTACCCAGATGCCCGTGCCGTTCTGAAAAGTGAACAATGAGCCTTCTTCTGAAGTTTTCTTCTTGAAAACCATCCAGCCTAAACATACCATTATAATTAGAATTTCATAATTTTACGATCAGAGTTCGCCGTCCCAGAGGATGGTTTTCTGATATCGTTATTGTCACGGAAAAGCCACGCCACTGGATTTGAACACTTGTCTACGCTGAGAAGCTCATCACTTATAAAGAAGCGGGAATCAAGGTCAAGTGTGATGCCAGGTACAGAGCAGCGAGGTCCGAGGGTGGGGCCCGGCTCCCGCGGTCTGGGTGAGCCCGACACGGTGGGGTCTCAGCTAACAGGCACGCGCTGGGATGCTGAACGGGGGGGAAGAGTCTCCTCTCACTGTGAACAGGGATGAAGGAGCCTCGCCGCGATTTACATCCGGCACGCGGTGCTCGCCGACACTGCCCAAGTGTGTTCGTGCTCCTCTGGAGAGAAAGCGTGTCTGGGGGTCTCAGGCAACCCCTCGTGTTTGTGACGAATCACTTACTCCCCAGGTGTTGCCGGGCACCCCGTCTAGCCAGGAGGAAACACAGCGTGCGTCCTCCTTCTTCAGGGCTCCGGGCAGAGGCCACCCTGATCCTTACAAGAGCTTGGACGAGCCTTCCCTGGGGCCTCCCCTCCCCGCTCACCTTGGCAGGAGCCTCACGAGGTCTTCCTCGCCATCCTTCCCGGCCCCACACATGCTCCCTTCTCCGGGCCGCTCGCCCGCTCCCTTACGCTCCACCAACCAGACTCCCGGGACCCAGGGATCACCGCAAGGAAACAGAACCCCCGAGGCAGCGGGAAGTAGGCTGGGGGGTCCGAAGGCCAGAGCACAGGGGAGCGACAGTCCGGCCAGGAGGGGACGAGGGGGCGCCGCTGACAAAATTCACCATCCCCACCCCACCCACCCTCCTGCGCCGCCCCAGGGCACCAGGCACGGTGCGGCCTCTGCCCGGTGTGTGGTTCTTGGGGGAAAGAGGGTCCCTGGGTGGCAGCCAGAGCCGTCTGCAGCCCTCTGGAGGGCAGAATCGAAGAAAGTGGACTCCTCAGTCCAAGGCTTCCACTGGAAGGATGGACATGGTTCTTGGAGTCTCCAAGCTGGGAGGAGCCAAGGAGTGAAATAGGTGTATTTGCCGGTCACTTCTCTGTCCTTACAAAACTGAAGTATCAGGTATGGTTATTATGAAATACATATGGTTGTTACTTAAAATACCTGTGCAGACTTGGAGCTGGTTCAGTATGTCCTGTATTCCCAGGACCAGGGAGGTGAGGCAGTCAATTAATGTTCTAGGAAAATAACTACAAGAAAGTAATGTGATAAAGGTTAGGAAATCCTGGTGCTGTATCGACATTTTTTCCCTTGATCCCTTATTTTCAACGAGAAATACGCCTTTCATCTTTCCACTGTGCGCTGTGGCCGTGGCCTGGACTGTGCCCACGCCCTGCCCCCGCTCCCATCCCTGTGCTGAAGCACTAACCCTCATGAGTGTATTTGGAGGTGTGGCCTCTAAGAAGGTTATTCAGGTTGAATGAGGTCATAGGAGCGATCCAATAGGACTGGTGTCCTTATAAGAAGACGGAGAGGCACCAGAGATCGCTCTCCACACACGCTCTCTGTGCCAAGGCCATGTGAGGACACAGCGAGATGGTGGCTGGCTGCAAACTGGGCAGAGTCCTCATCAGGCGCTGCCCTTGCTGGACCCTGCTCCCAGCCTCCAGGACTGTGACCAACAATCGTGTGTTGGTGAAGCCGCCCCATTTGTGGTGTTTTGTTACAGAGTCCAAACTGACTAAGACAAGTGGGTTCTGATTTATTGACTCAATAATTTTTATTGGATCAAAAAGTCTAATCGTTTTAATGTATTTCTAATGATATCTCCAGTTTTCACAACATGGATTTTTATACAATGCATAAAAATATCTCTGCCCCAAGAACAGACTTGAGGACACAGGGAGTAGGAGAAGGAGAAGTTGGGACGAAGTGAGAGAGTAGCACTGACATATACACACGACCAAATGTAAAACAGATGGCTAGTGGGAAGCTGCTGCATAACACAGGGAGATCAACTCAATAATGGGTGATGACCTAGAGGGATGGGATAGGGAGGGTGGGAGGGAGGCTCAACAGGGAGGGGATGTGGGGATATATGTGTAAATACAGCTGATTCACTTTGTTGTACAGCAGGAACTGGCCCAACAGTGTAAAGCTATTATATCTGGGAAAAAATATCTCTACACTGAAGACAGCAAATACTGAATCTCATTTTAATTTTTCACTATAAACAATAAAAATATATAAATCAGTATAAAGTACAAGAATGCCCGAATGGTATCAGTTAAAATAAGAAAAAAATGACAATATTACAACCGGGGAAAAAGTAAGAGGGGTCAGTGAGTTACGGCGGCAGCGGCTCTCGGGTGCCGGGGCGAGCGGAGAAACACTGAAGCCCTAGACGTTTCGCGGCAGCAGACAACTTCTACCCTGGAAAGTGACTGAGATTCACACAGCAGCGTCTTTCCTGATGGTTAAACCCCAACTGGTTAAAAAAAACCAGCTATGGAGGTTCAGCCGGCACAGTGCATGACGGGCCTGCTGCTGTCACACAGTTGTTAAACCGCAGGAAATGCCTTTTAAAGAATCGTTTTGTCTTTAACCAGCAAGCACTAGTTGTCCTATGAAATCTAAATTGTCTTTATTTGAAGCAGTTAATTTGGAGACTCCACCAAATGTGGACCCCTGCGAGGTTGTGATTTCAGTTTCCGGCTACTGTCAGGGTCTAGCAGTTCTGTGACACTGAAGGTCCGAAAGCTCGGCGGCTCCTGCGGGTGTGGAGCGGGCACAAGGGCATGTGTGCACACGTGTGCCAGTGCCTGTGTGTTTAGACCAAACACCCCCGTGGCAACTCCTCCCATCAGAAAAGCACAATTTATTAAACAGACATTCAGATTAAATTCCATTGTGAAGGTGAGCCATCTGTTAACTTAAAAATATTCTGCACAGGTAGAAACCATGAAAAATCATGAAGGGTGTCTGAGGCTCTGGTTTTGGGCTCGTGGCTGGCACGGCTTTTTTCCAAATTTACCTAAAATATTTTAGACTAAATATTTTCCAAATGGCTTCCGGTCCTGAAAATATGTGATGATAAAATAATAATTAAATGGCATTTTTTACAGGTAATTGCACAGTGTCTGAAATTCAAACGTGTTTAAAATCCTAGTGCATTAAGCTGAGGCTGGGAATGAAAACAACACAGAAATGGACACAAATACAAATGCAAACAAGCTTCTAAGCCGCCTTCACGTTGATCATCTTTCCATCCTAGGGTTAGCCCCCTGTAATTGGTCTTTAGGTAACAGATGGGCTCACAGGCACCAAGGGCCCCCCGGTGTTGGCGGGTTCGATGAAACCTGGCCCGGTAATGCATTGGTTCATAACTGTTCATTTGAACTCTCTAGGCCTTTTCTAAAACTGTATTTATCCACAAGTAATGACTGAAAAGAACCCAGATAAGAAGATGCAATGCACACTTATTTGTCAAATTAAGTTATGTTTCTCTAACTTACAGAAAATGATCCGTCTGCGATAAAAATGATTAGTCTAATTGGCTAAATAATTGTATAAATAATTCTAATTTACAAATCGTGTATTCTCAATGTATGTTTATCATCCAAAACATTGTCTCTGGTAATGAGACAAGATTTATTGCTTCTCTGCTGCGTTCCAGGCCGTCCGCTCACTCTCTGATTTAATCCTCCCTGTAGCCATATGGAGGAGGCCTCACCCGTGTTCCAATTTCACAAACGAAGCGACAGAGGACCAGGGAGGGATGTTTTAAAGGCTCCACTGTGTGAATCGGCATGACTTTTAAAGTTCTTTTCCGTTTTATTTGCTTATTGACTTCATGTGTTTTACGAATTGATAATGATCTTTGCTCATTTTTTATTTTAAAGTATCACTTTGTTTTTATAAATATTTGTGTTGTTTTAATAATTATTTTTACATAGAAAATATTTTAAACAAATATAGACACACCGTTAATCATGTACTTCGTGCTTTTTGCTTTTGGTGTCATGTTTAGGAGGACTTTCCTCGTAGGAGGTTATAAACGTAAATGATTGCTGTGTTTTTATCTTCTGGGGCTCTACTGCCCCGTGCAGCCAAAACATGGCTATAGTGCCAATGAGGTGTGTTTTAAGTGTAAAATACACACTAGGCTGCATGGTCTTTGCATGAAATATTTTGCATATTGAGTACATGTTGAAATGGCATACTTATGATAGATTAAATAAAATACATTATTAAAATTAATTTCACCTGTTTCCCATACTTTAATTGTGTGGCTACTAGGACATTTAAAATTGTGTCTGGAGCTCACATTATATTTCCATTGTACAGCACTCTCCTGGTGTATTTTACTTTACATTTATAATTATATACACATATTACATATATGTGTACATATGAACATATATATCTTATGTGCACATACATTCACATATATAATATATGTGTGTGTAATGTGTATAATACATTACACCTGCATAAATATATATGTATAATTATATATATGCCATTAGAAATTTGTTTTGTTGTATGTGATTTTTTAAAAGATCATTAGGCAATAGCTCAAAACCATTTTTTTTCTTTTTTTGGAATAATGGCTCCTTTTGGATGATCGGAAATACTGACTTATGTTAAGTTGTACTCATAGCTGGGCCTGTGTCTGGGCTTCCCCGCATATCTCATTGGCCCATTCAGTGTTTTCGTTACTGTGCTTTCATAAGATGCTTTACTGCTTGGCATCTTAAAGGGACAATTTGCTATGTACGTATTCTTCCAAATAAACTGTAGAATAATTTAGTAATATTCTAAGCAAATTTAGAAAAAAAAATATGCTGGACAAACGGTTTATAAGTTAATTTACAAATTTGACATATTTATAACACTGAGAGCTCTGTTCATAAACGAATTTGTGTCTTTTCCCTTATTCAAAACCTTCTTTTATGTGTCTTAGTAAAGCTGTATTATTATATTTACATATCTCTGTATTTCCTCCTCTATACACATATACACACATCTCTATGAATTGTATCTCTTTTTCCATATAGTTTATGCATCTGCTGATATTTTATCAGCAAGTAAATTTTGTATGTGTTTATCCTAAGAAGGCACCTCTCTTATTAGTTCTAACAGTGTTTCAGTGGTCTCTTAAATTTCCAGGAAGACATTTTTATCTTATGCAAACATGACAACATTGTCTCCTCTCCATTATTCATAAATCATATATTTTTCTTTCCTTATTGCATTGGCTTGAATTGATAGGGGAAAAAATGATAGCATTTGCTATGAGATTATTTCTGGTTCTTAAATTTAATATAAATTTCTCTTGATTTAACAGTAACCGTGACCTCAGTTATTTGTTTGAGGTGGATATCTTTAAAAAATATATTAAGAAATTTTAGTTTCTCTTTGTTGATCACTAAGTTAATTTTTTGATTAGTAATTAATATTTAAAATATATTTTATCATCTAATTATCAGTTTTTGCCTATTGACTGACAGATGTGAAGACTTCTTTTAATAGTTTTCTTATCATTGAACACTCCTGAATACCAAAAATGAAGTCAATTTAATCATGATATATTGTACATCTAATATGCTCTCAATAATGCATTGTCAACATCAGCGCTGCCTAAATAAATTTATATTTCATCAATTTTGAATTGACAAAAGGAATAGAAAGTTTTGAAAACTTCAATATCAAACCGGATTTATCTGTGGTACCCTAATAGATTATCTCCACTGGAGTCTCAACATACTCAGGACAATGGGTAGAGTGTGATTTAAATGCTACCATGTTTCCCTTCCTCACTCCCACCTAGGGCTCTAGTGCCTGCATGTTGTTCTAAGGAAGTTCTTGTGTCCTATTCCTAAATTCTCTCTTTATGATATTCTATGCCTATTTTCCTTTCTTTAATCAAAATGACTTCATTCAAAAAATTTAATTCTTATTTCTAATATTTCTGTCTCTATATTCCAAAGGAAAGTTATTTCAACACACATAACTTTTTTTTTACAACATAGCTATTCTTAAAATTATTTTTTTCTTTAGAGCCTTAGGATATAAAAAAAGAGGAAAGTAGTATTTAAGTCACATAAATTAATTGGATATGTGCAAGTTTATATTAAAATTTAGCAAAAATCAGTCAATCAGAAAATTGAAATATTTTCCTGAAAACACAATTTTAACTAGGGTTATTAATTATACTCATATTTGCCTTATCACTCATTTTTATGATATTTATTCAGCTTATACAGTATCATAAATATTCTAACTTACAAAAATAAACAACTGCAGCTGGAGGCAGCTTTTTAAATTGAAAAGTCAACTTTTCTAATTGCAAAGTCAAGATGTGTTTCAACCGAACCAATACAGTAGCTTGCACAGAAAAAAAAAAAAAAATTGCGCTTGTGAAGTTAAATCACTGAGGATACATAATAGCACCAAACCACATCTTGCATTTTCTAAGCATGTGATCAGAGGGAGTCTGTAAATCTGACAGATGTTTCCACAGTCAGCCGAAACTTCATTCTTCCATATAAAGTATTTATCACGTGTAACTTAAATAGTATTATAACTTTAATACTTCACATACCTCAGTGTTGACTTCAGTCAAGTATCTACTCAAATTTTCAAAACAACCAGAAGTTTTGTTTGTTTGTTATTACAATTTCCATCACTTCCCTGGCCTGATGCCCAGGTCTAATCATTGTAATATTTTAACCCTGAGTTGTTCAGTTAGGTTATTCATCTTTTTAAAGGTCAGCTAAGAGTTATTTAAACTTCCAAAATGTAATAAATATATGCTCTACTTTGTGGGATGTGTTATATGCTAATTTGTTTTTGCACAACTATCAGGGATGCAAGGATTGCATGTGCTCTTATGTCATCAGATACACACAGGCTTTGTTCTTAAATGACCGTAAAGAGCCATGGCATTACTCATCCAACAACCACATCTAGATGTAGCCACAGACTGAAGGAAAAGCTGTATTCCCAAAGTGCCTGGTGATCAGAGCTACTTATTACATGTCAGGGCCCCCAGTGATTCCATCTGGTTTAGCATGCATTGGCTTGTGTATTGTTTTAAACTTAGAGTTTAAAAACATTCTTCTTATGGTGAAATCAGGATCAAACATTTGTGGAACCAGAGAACCTTGCATTTTCTCATAACTCCAGAGCAGAGACATTGATTGATGAACATGAGTTAATGTATCACCCCTCCCGGGATATTTGAATGTTAGTTGAATTACTCTCTAATATGCGATTACAGGCACTGTGGACAAGTAATACAAGATCATGAAGTGGGCTGACCTTCTGTCCTTCTCCAATTGTGTTTCAACAAAACAATCTTATCTGTCACATTAAATTCATATTGCAACTGGAATTATAGTAGACTTGAAATTTTGTTTGTATTTAATTTAAAATCCATTTTAGCTTCATAGTTGTATGGCTAATGCAAGCATAGGCACTTATACCCACCTTTCAAATTATACATATTTAAGAAATAGTATAACAAAACTCAAATTAAGTGAACATTGGGAGTCTGCAAGAATTTTGAAGGGGTTTAAGAATTATCCAGATTCAAGAAACATAGCTAACATATTTTATGTTGCAATTTCAAGCATTATTATTTTTAACCCTGTAACAAATAGAGAAAAAAAATGCAGATAATCATTGCAACTAAGCAAATTATATTAGTCAGGTCAAAAATTCTACCTTATAAAAATTACATGCAATACTCATATGAGACAAAATAGACTTTAAAACAAGGATTGTCACAAGACACAAAGAAGGACATTACATAATGACAAAGGGATCAATCCAACAAGAAGATATAACAGCTGTAAATATATATGCACCCAAATAGGAACACCTCAATACATAAAGCAAATATTAATACACATAAATATAGAAATTGATAGTAACACAAAAATAGTGTGAGACTTTAACTTACCTCAATGGACAGATCATCCTCTTAGAAAATCAATAAGGAAACACAGGCCTTAAATGCTACATTAGATCAGATGGACTTAATAGATATAGAGAGAGCATACCATCTAATAGCAGCAGGATACACATTCTTCTCAAATGCACACGGAACATTCTCCAGGATAGATCACATGCTAGGCCACAAAGCACGTCTCAATAAATTTAAGATTGAAATCATATCAAGCATCTTTTTCAACCACAATGACACAAGACTAGAAATGAACTATAAGAAACAAAAACTGCAAAAAACACAAATGCATGGAGTCCAAACAAGATGCTGCTAAACAACCAATGAGTCACTGAAGAAATCAGAGGGAATAAAAAAATACCAAAAGACAAATGAAAATGGAAATGTAGCAATCTGAAATCTATGGGGCATAGCAAAAGCAGTTCTAAGAGGGAAATTTATAACAATGCAAGCTTACCTCTTGAAACAAGAAAAATCTCAAATCAGCAATCTAATCTTGCACTTAAAGGACTGAGAAAAAGAAGAACAAACAAAACCCAAAGTTAGTAGAAGGAAGGAAGTAGTAAAGATCAAAGTGGAAATAAAAGAGAGCCTAAAACAAATCAGTGAAACTAAGATCTGATTCTTTGAAAAGAACAAAAATTAATAAAACTTTAGCCAGATTCATCAAGAAATAAAGAAAGAGGACCCCCCAAATAAAATTAGAAATTAAAAAGGAGAAGTTTTAACCAACACCATAGAAATATAAAGGATCATAAGAGACAATTATGAACAATTATACACCAATAAAATGAATAACCTAGAAGAAACAGATAAATTTCTGGAAATATACAGTATCACAAGACTGAATCAGGAAGAAACAGAAAATATGAACAGACAGATTACAGGTAATGAAATTGAATCAGTGGGAAAACAAGCAAAAAACAACAACAAACAAACAAAAACCCTCCAAACAGAAGTGTTCAGGACCAGATGGCTTCATAGGTGAATTCTACCAAACAAAGAGTTAACATCTATCCTTCCCAAACTATAAAAAACTGAAGAGAAAGGAATGCTTCCAAACTCATTCTATGTGGCTGTCATTGCCCTGATACCAAAATCAAACCAAGACACCACAGAAAAGAAAATTTCAGGCCAATATTAGTGATAACATAGATGCAAAAATCCTCAACAAAATGTTAGCATACCAAGTTCAACAGTACAATAAAAGGCTCATGCACCATGATCAAATGGGATTTATCTCAGGGATCCAAAGATGCCCAATATCCACAGATCAATTGATGTGATACACCAACCACGTGAACAAATTGAAGAATAAAAATCTTACAATCATGTCAATAGATGCAGAAAAAACTTCTGACAAAATTCAACAATGATTTATAATAAAAAACTCTCAACAAAGTGGATATAGAGGGAACATATCTTAACATAATTAAAGCCATATCTGTCAACCTTACAGCCAACATCATACTCAACAGTGGAAAGTGGAAAGCATTTCCTTTAAAGTCAGAATTAAGACAAAGTTGCCCATTCTTGACACTTGTGGACATTTTTCCAAAGAAGACATACAGATGACCAATAGGCACACGAGAGGATGCTCAACATCACTAATCATCAGGGAAACACAAATCAAAACCAGGAGACAGTCACTTCACACCTGTTCGTCTTTTTGACGAATGGCCATAGTCAAAAAGACAAGAAATATCAAATGTTGGTAATGATGGGGAGAAAAGGGAACACTCATATACTGTTGGTAGGAACGTAAACTGGTGCAGCCACTGTGGAGAACAGTATGGAGGTTCCTCAGAAAGCTAAAAATACAGCTACCATACAATCAAGCAATTCCATTTCTGGGAATTTGCCTGAAAAAGAAAACTAATTCAAAAAATTATATGCACACCAATGGTCATTGCAGCATTATTTACAATACCCAAGATATAGAAACAAATACACACACACACACACACACACACACACAAATATATGTATGTATTAGCCACAATGAAATGAAACCTTGCCATTTGTAACAACATGGATAGACCTAGAGGATGTCATGCTACATGGAATAAATCGGACAGAGAAAAACAAATATCAAAAGGCAAACATTTTATCTCACTCATATGTGCAATCTGAAAAACATAAGAAGCAAAACAAAAATGAACTCATAGATACAGAGAACAAAACGGTTGTTGCCAGAGGGGAGAGGGGTGGGGAGGGTGTGAAATAGGTCAAGGGGATTAAGATGTACAAACTTCCAGTTATAAAATAAATAAGCTGAGAGGATGTCATAAACTACATAAGGAATACAGGCAATGATATCATGATAACTTGTATGGGGACAGATGATCACTAGACTATTGTGGAGACCATTTCATAATACCTACAAAAGTCAAATCACTAAATAGTACACCTGAAACAGATAATATTGTATGTCAACTACATTATGATTGAAAACTACACATTGCCTGGTCTCTCAGGGGCAACAGACTTGACAAGTGACTCCCTCTCCCCCTGCCTCCATGGTTACAGCCATGCCTCACACCTTGCTGTGTAGTAAATGTCTGTAAACAAGAATGAAAATGGTCTAACTGTTCAGTTCACCAAGGCTGCTTCAACAGTAAATCAGAGGCCAGTGGTCAGATGAGGTCCTCCTGTAAACAAACCACAGTTGTTGGCCAGGGCTGGCTTGGACCTGCCCATGCAAACACTGGACACTCAGTCTCCATCCCACATCCTAGTCCTCATTGCCCATGCTGGACACAGGCTTCCTGCATCTCCTCAACTCCCTCCTCTGGCTCTGAGGGACCATGGTCACTGCTGCCTGGGAGGGCCCCCTGTCCAACTCCCAGACCTGGCTGGGGTCTGAGGAAACTCCAGGCACCACTCCCTGAGGTGACCATGCTGTGTTTTCCTCCACCTCTTGGGTTCTGGATGTAATGCCACATTACAACAGAGCAACTGCAATGGTGGTTAAAGGGTCAATTCCACAGAGGGGCTGCCTGGGTCAGGCTCAGCACAGGCGCTGCTCATCCTGTAACCTGCCTGTACTGCATTTTATTCCTCAATAAAACTGCACGGTGAGTAGTTCACCCCTGGGGTCTGCATGGCTGCAGGTGAGCACTTGGGGGCAGGTCTCCTGTCCTTGCGGGCATGGAGAGGGAGGACGTTCCCAAACCCTTGGGAGAGAGCCATCATCATGTGACTTCTTTGGCCAATAAAATGTGGGTGAAAGTGACTTGGGTCGCTTCCAGGGAGAAGCATTTAATAGCCTGTGGTCTATTTTCCTTCCTGATCTTCCCCCGCCCTTGACTTTGGAAGGGGTGTGTGAACAGAAAGATGCCCAAAGATTAATCAGCCTGTTGCTGGGCCGATGCACGGAGGGAGCTGTCCTTGGAAGCCCTCAGGACCTCCCCCAAACATTGCACCAACAGGAAGTAAATATCAGCTGTGTAAACCTCCAAGATTAGAGGATGTTTGTTACTGCAGCAAAGCCTAGCCAATCCTGACCGATACAACACCATGTAGGATTTCATGAGTATTAAAACAGGTAACATGTATAAAGCTGGGTGGAATGGCTTCACACAAGGTCAGTGCTACCTGGATGCTGGCCCCTGTCTCGTTTCAGGATATAAACTTTCCCTTGTCAGACGGCTAATTCCCTGGCTTGCTATCATAATCATTTTTATATTTTGATTCCCTGGTAGAGTGCCTCCTGTGATACATATGTGTTGGAATAATTAGGAAAACAGCCATGTAGGTCTCTTTGACATAATTGGATAATGAATTCAAACTACATATGAAAGAAATTAAACCCTATTTGAATGATGAGGCTAGAGTATCAGTGATTTCTGCATAAATTCCAAATAGAAAATCAAATATTCTCTCCACTGAATGTTCTAGAGCCCTAAATTTCCACTCCTATTCATGGAACCCGTGCGGCCAAGCTCCACACAAATAACATGGAAACACCACAGCGAAATGCCTCTGAAGGAGGTCACTGGCACCTCTGATTTCCACAGAGGCAGATAAACCCGTGTGAAAGATTTCCCTTCAAAGCAGAGGAAGTACTCTCTGCTGTCACCTATGGGGGTTCTCCACCGACCTGCGGGTGGGCTTCCTGGAACAAAGGGATTCATAGGTGCTCACTTTGTGTCCAGCCCTTTCATCTGTTCTCAACTTCAACTTGGTGCCGGGTAGATTCTGGAAGACTAACGAAGCGCCCCATCACAGCAGACAGTGTGTGGCACCGGGGCTTGCCCGGAAGGCTGGCGTGCTGGCTCCATGATGTCACTCTCGGCCAATCAGAGAGAAGCAGGAGCAGGAGGGGGCCTTTCATGGGCGCAGGTGTGTGAGCGCTCAGATGGCGGAGTCCTGCTGCTCTCCCTCCGCACCTCCAGGTAGGCGGACATTCGCTGGGCTCTGACTGTGCTCAGCCTGCTTGCTGAGAATGTGGGAAGACCAGCTTAGCAGTGAACGATGCTCCCGCTCCTCGAGAAGATCAGCCGCAGCTTGCTGGAAGATGAGAAATGGTGAAAGGAAAAGAGGGCTATAAAGTAACAATTTGCCAGATTAGCTTCTGGTTTTATATTGACAGTATTCAAGTAAGGGAATCATAAGGCATCTATAAAACCTTCTGAAACGACTCTGTTTTCAAAGTCTCCTTTTGCAGCCTCAGACACGTGGCGCTCACTGTGGTGTTAAATCCTCCATATCATAGTGACAGAGAAAAATGTGTATCTATAGCGTAACTGTTATCATGCAACTCATCGCATGGGCCAGCTTGGGCTGTCAAATGTGAGCATTTCGTGAAAATGCATGGATCCAGCCTTTCTAAGGGTTTCTCTTTTTAGTCATCTAATAAATTCCGGTTTATTTCTGATAGGAAAAGGGGTAATGAGATGGTCATGAAATACTGAGAGAATTTGTGTGTTTATTTGGAAATGAATTCCATTTAGCTACCATTACATATGCACATCTATACTCACCTGTCAGAGCTGGGGGTCCCTTTACTCTTGGTTTAGCCCTTTTGGTGAAAGACCAACTTCTTCAAGGAGCAAAGAAGCCTGAATTTAAGAGAATGATAAAAAAATGGGCCGTAAAATGCTGTCGTGTTTTAAAAGAACCCATGATTAAACACGAATCACTCATGATAAGGTGCATTTAAAGACAAAAACCTGAAAAACGTTACATGTTTATGTATATATATATAACTGAATCACTTTTCTGTCCACCTGAAACTAATACAAGATTGTAAATAAGCTATACTTCAATAAAAAAATTAAATTATAATTTTTAAAAACTGCTAAAACATTAAAAAGGAAGAAAAACCCAGCTATGAGTCCCTTTAGGACTTGCCTCGCATCTCAACTGCGTTAACACTGAGATGGGAGAGTAATGGGAAAGCTTTATTAACCGTAAATTCCGTGTCTCTCTCTTCCTTCAGCTCTTGCCGTTCACTTTCTGGATACTTTATCTAATGATGTGGACACTGTAAAAGCAAGGTGAGCATTTTCTGACAACAACCAGTGAGGAATGAAATTCATGAAGCCCCGGGTTTGGTGTTGGTGATTATTCAAGCCTCCTCCCGTGATCTGACGTCTTGGGCAGTATGTCAGCCAAGCCAGAGTTGTCTGGGCTGCTTGGAGCTGCGATGAGCTCCTTCTACAGCAGAGCTGTCGCGGGGGCTGGGGGAGTGGAGACAGGGGCCTGCCCGGCAGACCTACGCCCACCCCGCCAGATACTCGATGCTGCCTCCTTGATCTGCAGCCTTGACGGGCACTCAGGGACACATGTGGATTTCCCGTGCCCAATCTGAGTATCTTGGACTAGCTTTAGAACCCATAAAATCTCTACTAAGATGCTGAAGGGGAGGAAAAAAAAGATGTATTTGGAAAGCAGGGAGTGGTGAGTTGGAGTTGAATATTTTGCAAGCCCCGTGAAACTTAAAATAATTACATTTCACACATCAGGTTTTCGAGGTGGTAACAGTTGTCTCAATGTCTGGTGAAGATAATTGCATCCAGGGCACATATCCTTCCCTGCTCTGCTCTGTGGTCCCTGTGTGTGCTAACAGTCATTGACTATTTCTGAGAAAAATTAGGAATTGTATTTGGGGAGAGTCCAGATTTTGTGGGGCTTCCCGACAGATAGCTAGTGCCCATTTGTGTGGCCGATAATTCATGGGTGAAATTTTAAAAAGACCCACTCTATGCGTTCTTTTCTTATTGCAGAATATCAGTATACCTTTAGGACTTTCATGTCTCTCTTCTTTTTGAGTGTAAATTCTGGATGACCATGGTCAGTCCCAATAACTCAGCCCATGAAAGAAGTGAGGCTTGTCTTGGATACGTGTTGCTGGTGGCTGCCCCCAAATCATCTGAACATTCTTGCCACATTTTGACAGCTTTCCACGTTATGAGTCAGTCAGACCAGTATTTAATAGAGGAGAGAGACCCCTATTTCTTAGACTTCTGTACACCTAGAAGGGACCCCACATGCTGGCACCTGCCTGCCTGGAGCCGGTGATGGGAAGAGGATGGCCCTACGTCTGGTCGTCCTGGAATGGCCTGGGGGGCTCCCGGCATCCAGCTCAGGGGTCGTGAGGCAGAAGCCGGGATTTCAAGCTAGAAGAACGTTGCCCACCGGTTGGCATTGCCTCCACCTGTGCTGTTGTCAGACAGAAGTCTGGTCCTTGCTTGTCCTGGAGCTGCCGGGGCTGCTAACCCCTTTCTGCTCGAACAGGTTGGAACGGGTTCCTTCCTCGCAGCTGTGTATTCCGACCACACAAAGCCTGAAGTCGGCTTCTGGGGTCCCTGGACACCACCGGGAAATGATGCCTTCACAGAGACCATCCCGGCTCCTACCTCCCACTACGATCATCCTCCCAGAACATTCTAGAGAGAAGTGGTGAACTGATACCATCGCTGATGACAAAATGCTTCCAAGACCAATCAGATCCCTGCCTGTGGGCTGATCTCAGGGACTTTGGTCCAGGTGACGTGACATTATGGATGTTCACTCAGGACCTGGCTTCCGTTTCACAAGTTTATGAAAGAAACCACATAGCTCTGTGGTTTTTCTCCTGATAGAACAGAAAATCCAATAGGTTTAATAAATGACTTGCTGAAGAGCAAATTAATAAGTGGAATGAAATAATGAGGAAATCGAGGATTTTGCAAAATCAACAGTAATCATTTTCTAACAATATGCATTTTAACTGTGATTTGTAGAAAAACTTGGGTTTTTGATCAGGAAGAGAATAAGAACAACATATGAACAATGCATAATCTTTGCCAAAGAGACAGCAGATTACAGTGTGTTAACCACTGTTGTATGTAAGTCAGTATAAATCCGTAAATGGAGACCAGGTTTTTATTCCTCGTAATTCAGTTTATTTTGATAGAAGTCAAAATTCAACTGCACCCTATAGATATTTAATAGAGAGGGCTGCTAATTAGAAATTGCTGCTTTGCTTTTTCTTCTGAGCTTTTTAAAGCACCTCAGTATCAACAAACTTGATGTTGGTGGAATCCAAATACGTCCCTAACATGGAGTGCTTGGTCCCCTCGGGGTCCTGTTCTCACCTGTGCTCAGACCTCTGGATGCTTAGACGTCAGGGCCTTTCCTGAGGGTGGGCCCAGAAGCGTCCTCCAGATCGTGGGCCCCTGATGGCTGAGCCCTGATCACTCCTGCAGCCCTCCCCGCTCTGGTTTACCAGACCCCTTCTGCCCTCCTGGTCATCAGGAATCTGTCCCCACCTGTCACCTGGGGCGAGAAGAGAGCTGGCCTTGAGCTCCGAGTGAATCTCATCATCGAATCTCATCCCCACCCGCCCATGTTTACATCCAGGTCTCCATTCCAGCACATCTCAAGGTCTCCATACCTCCGTAAAAGAGACTTGTTATTTCTTACTGTGAACAGCTGTGTAATTGTCGACCTGGCACTGTCTCTTCCTCAACTAACCTCCTTCCACTGATGGTTCTGGTTCTGATCACAGGGGTGGAGGCTGGCACACAACTGGGGATTTTTCAGTCCCTAGTTGTTCTCATCCTTTCTCTTCCTCTGAGGGTTCCCCTCCATCTCACCCCATCTCTGTGGGCTCACAACATCGCCAAGTCCGCCTTCGCGTCAGTGTTTCCTTCCAGACGCCCCATCTCTGGGTGCTGCTGTGCATATCGTGCTGTAAATCTCCTTTTCTGAGCCCCCCCTTCCCAACTCCCGAAAGCCTCCCTTCCCACTGGAACTCCAGTCCAGCCTTGAGAAAGCCCACTCTGTCTTCACATCTTCTCTCAACAGTCTCCCCACTTCCTGTAACTGGAGCTTGGCTCCCCAGGGTCCCCTTCCCCCAGCCCCCTCCAGGGGTGGAAGGTTTACTCTGTCTGGTCCACCCACCACGAGCCTGAACCGGTGTTCCTCTTTGCTGTTTCTGCATCATTCTCTCTGCCCTCTGCCTAAAAATACCCTCCTTGGGATCTGCCGTGGTCAGGCCAGCCTTGCTGATTTGCACCGTGCACCTCCCAGGACTCCCCTTCGTCCCTGCAAGGACGGCTGCCCTCTCTCCACGCCGGTCCTGCACGACTCCTGATGACGTCGACAGCCACACTGATGGCGCAGCGGTGCTGACGGGCCCCCGCGGGTCACTGAGGACCACACACCTGGGGCTCTCTGGGCACAGGGCAACCAGGCACCCTCCTCCCTCTGCTGACCTAACCCGTGTCCCTCGGCCCCTCCCAGACCCAGGCCCTGGAGGACTAGCTTGCACACCTGCACACCTGGTCACCCTCCTGGCTCTCAGCAGGGGGCCTTGCTCACTTGAGAAGTGGATCTGTGCTCCCTGTCACATGCACCCGCCTGCTTCTCGGTGGGCCCTCTCGGCCATCATCCCCTTTGCTGGGACAAGCCCTCCCAGCCCCCTTGGGAGCCGGCCTCCCCTACTCCTCTCGGTGACTGTGGCTCCCAGAGAATGTGGTGCAGGAGCCGGGAGACACCTTCCTGCCTTTCCAGAGCCAGGACGTTTGTGGATTTTAAGTGGACGGTATCATCATGAGTTCGCGCTCATAGTTCCAATCCAACTCAGGACCGCAGCGCTCCAACCTCATCTGCATCACATTGGTTTTCTTTCCTTTCATGTTAACAGTCCCAGTCGGTGTGACAACAATATAAATGCTCCTCTGCTTCATCCGCACCATATGCAAAACGATCTCGAATAACAGCGCCAATTTACCATGCAAGATATAGTTATTAAAAGGAGTTTGGGGGTGGGTTTTCAGTTTGTTTTGTAGCTTGTGGGTGTGTATGTGTGTGTGCACACGTGTGATCTTAAGGGAACTCCCTTGGTAACGCAGACTCGGGTCATCCTCCCACACTCACTGCAAAGGGTGGCCGTCACCGGTGCAGCTGTGTGTCTGTATCTCTCACTAGTTCCCTTGACCTCCTCTACTCGGGGTGCACATGCACCACCCCCACACACTGCTCTTACCAAGGGCACATGTGACCCCAGTTAGTGGGCCCAGAACCAGCGTTCTGCACTGGAGTCAAGGACCCGCCACGTGGGGTCCCCTGATCCCTCATCCGGGTGCAAGGACCCCTCACTCGCAGGGTCTCCTGACCCATCACCCACCGTCCCTGCCCCCTTTGCTGCTGCTCTTGCCTCTCCAGCCAGGTCACAAGGATGCCCAGGTGCCATTGCTTAGAATTCTTCCTCCATTTACCCTCAATCTCCTGATCTCAGTCTTGGCTTCCAGTCCTGTCTGTTTGCGGATGACTCCACAGTTCATATCTCAGCCTAGAAATTCGCCAGGAACTCTGGGCTCCTGTAGCCCAATACTGAGACAAAATCACTCTGTGGACATCGAACAGGAACCCCAAACTTTACACATCCACGACTTGCTTCCTATTTGCCTCTAAACCTGCTGTCTCTGCCTCCACAGTAGGACAACGCGTCTGCTTGGTAGAAAATTCTCAGGATCCCCTTAGACTTTCAGTCCAGCAGTTTGTCCTGTTGGTTCCATCTCCAAATAGTGTCCAGCATCCACCCCTTCTCTTTCCCTGGCATCCTTGTTCCAACCCGGACCAAGCACCCGTGTCTCCTGCACGATGCTGCAGTGAACCTTGAAGGGCTCAGGTGCCCTGTCCTTGCTCGAGTGGCATCCCCTCAAGAGAAGCCAGAGCAGTCTTTGCACAGGGAATCCAGCAGACTCCCCCTGGGCTCCAACATCTCAAAGGCTGCCAGTCCGACCCGTGTGGGAGCGGGGTTCTTTCGGCGGGCCGCTGCCCCTCCTCACTCTGCCCCTCTCTGCGCCCTTGCTCTGGCCAGGGTCAGCCTTCCCACCTTGTCTCTGCAGATTCTGCAAGTGACGAGGTCCTTTGGCATCTTCACACCCATCCCATGTTGGTGTTTCAGGGAAACTTCCATTTTAACATCTTATTTCATGGCCGTATTGAATCGTGACTATGGAAAGAGAAGATGAGCAGAACGTGCACAGGGTAGCACCTTCGGGGGAGGAATCTTGCACTTTTGAGAGTGTTGATGTTGGCAGATATTAAGTGAGTTAAAATGACAGTGACTAAAGCACTTTGATCTTGATTAAAGTATTGGGAAGGGAGAGTTGACAAGATTTAGATGGAGATTACCCAAAAGAGAATGAATCATGAGCAAACAAATAGATGGGAACATGTTCAATTTTACCAAATTAAAACAGCAGTCAAATAGAATTATCAGCTATCAAAAAGCAAAGTTTTTAGTGTGTTTTGTTTTGTTTTGTTTGTTTTTTTATTGTATTACCAAAATTGGCAAAGAAGTGGTTCTACACATGGATGGAAGTATGAAGTGGAAAAAGCCTATGGAAAGGGAGGTAGGATCAAGATGGCAGATTAGGAGGATGTGCGCTCACTCCCTCTTGCAGGAGCACTGGAGTTACAACTGACTGCTGAACAATCATTGACAGAGGGACACTGGAACTCACCAAAAAAACACCCCACATCCAGAGACAAGGGAGAAGCCACAATGAAACAATAGGAGGGGCGCAATCGTGTTAAAGTCAAATCCCATAAATGCTGGGTGGGTGACTCACACACTGGAGAACAGTTATACTGCAGAAGTCCACCCACTAAAGTGAGGGTTCTGAGTCCCACATCAGTCTACCTAACCTGGGAGTCCAGCAACGGGAGGAGGAATCCCCAGAGAATCAGACTTTGAAAGCCAGCGGGATTTGATTGCAGGACCTCAACAGGACTGGGGGAAACAGAGACTCCACTCTTGGAGGGCACACAAAAAATAGTGTGCTCACCAGGATCCAGGGGGAAGGAGCAGTGACCCCATAGGAGACTGAACAAGACCTACCTGCTGGTGTTGGAGGGTTGCCTGCAGAGGTGGGGGGCAGCTGTGGCTCATCAAGGAGACGGGGGCACTGGGGGCAGGGGTTCTGAGAAGTGTTCATTGGCGAGAGCCCTTCCAGAGTTCACCATTAGCCCCACCAAAGAGCCTGTAAGCGCCAGTGCTGGATAGCCTCAGGCCAAACAACCAACAAGGTGTGGACACAGCCCCACCCATTGGCAGACAAGCGGATTAAAGTTTTACTGAGCTCTCTCCACCCAGCCTTACCCACCATCAGTCCCTCCCATCATGAAGCATGCATGAGCCTCCTAGATAGCTTCCTCCACAAGAGAGCAGAGAGTAGTATCAAGCAGAATCAGCAGTATTTCCTTCTGTGGAACTGAAAACCACAGCCACAGAAAGATAGAGAAAATGAAAAAGCAGAGGACTTTGTACCAGATGAAGGGACAGGATAAAACCCCAGAAAAACAACTAAATGAAAAGGAGATAGGCACCCTTCCAGAAAAAGAATTCACAATAATGATGGTGAAGATGATCCAGATCTTTGAAAAAAGACTGGATGCAAAGATCAAAAAGTTTACCAAAGACCTAAAAGAATTAAAGAGCAAACAAACAGAGATATGCAACACAATAACTGAAATGAAAAATACACTAGAAGGAACCAACAGCAGATTAACTGAGGCAGAAGGGCGAATAAGTCAGCTGGAAGACAGAATGGTGATCATCACTGATGCAGAAAAGAATAAAGAAAAAAAGAATGAAAAGAACTGAAGACAGCCTAAGATACCTCTGGGACAATGTTAAATGCACCAACACTCGTATTATAGGGGTCCCAGAAGGAGAAGAGGGAGAGAAAGGACCCAAGAAAATATTGGAAGAGATGGTAGTTGAAAACTTCCCTAATATGGGAAAGGAAATAGCTACCCAAGTCCAGGAAGTGCAGAGAGTCCCAGGTAGGATAAACCCAAGGAGAAACACGTCAAGACATATAGTCATCAAATTGACAAAAATTAAGGACAGAGAAAAGTTATGAAAAGCAACAAGGGAAAAAGGACAAATAACATACAAGGGAACTCCCATAAGTGTAACAGCTGATTTCTCAGCAGAAACTCTGCAGGCCAGAAGGGAGTGGCACGATATATTCAAAGTGATGACAGGGAAGAACCTACAACCAAGAATACTCGACCCAGCAAGGATCTCATTCAGATTCGATGGAGAAATCAAAAGCTTTACCGACAAGCAACAGCTAAGAGAATTCAGCACCACCAAACCAGCCCTACAACAAATGCTAAAGGAACTCCTCTAAACAGGAAACATGAGAAGAAAAGGACCTACAGAAACAAAAACAAAACAATTAAGAAAATGGTAATAGGAACATGCATATCGATAATGACCTTGAATGTAAATGGACTAAATGCACCAACCAAAAGACACAGACTGGCTGAATGGATACAAAAACAAGACCCATATATATGCTGCCTACAAGAGACTCACTTCAGACCTAGGGATACATACAGACTGAAAGTGAGGGGATGGAAAAAGATATTCCATGCAAATGAAAATCAAAAGAAAGCTAGAGTAGCAATACTCATATCAGATAAAATAGACCCTAAAATAAAAAAAAAATTACAAGAGACAAGAAAGGACATTACATAAAGATCAAAGGATCCATCCAAGAAGAGGAGATAACAATTATCAATATATACACACCCAATATAGGAGCCCCTCAATACACAAGGCAAATGCTAACAACTATGAAAGAGGAAATGCAAGGCAGAAATAGAGACACAGATGTAGAGAACAAACACATGGACACCAAGTGGGGAAAGCGGGGAGGGTTGGGGGGGAATGAACTGGGAGATTGGGATACCAAATTGTACACTCTAAATATATGCTGTTTATTGTCTGTTAACTGTATCTCAATAAAAGTTCTTAAAAAAAAAAAGTATTCAGAAAGGAAAGACCTCGTAGAAAAATGCTTAATTTGACATTTTGGGGATTCTTCAGAAGTGCAGATTGAATGGATACATGACAAGGGGTCAAGAAGTCAGTGGATCAAAAGCTGTGGTCTCCGTCTTTCTTCTCTGGTGTCCCTGGCTGATGCGCTGAGGCCGGTCGTTCTGGAAAGTACTCAGGTTTTTAACCACGTCTTCCCATCCCCCTCTACTCTGTGACTGACCTCCAGCCCCAGTGATTTCCTATCTGTCCAGTAGAAATCTTGCGCCCTCGAGGAGATGAAAGATGGCCCCATGGAGCTACTAATAGGTGCCGCCCTGATAAAAGGACACTTGGTCAAATAAGCCCAGGTGTGCTGGGGCTCCTTAATTGATAGGAGCACAGGAGGGGTCCTGAAAAGCCCTTTGTTGAAACAAAAACAAACCTGGTACCTTGTTTTCCGCAGTCTTTCTCCGGAACCTTAAATGGGCCGTGCAGTGCTGTCCTTGAGGAGAGCTGCCAGCATCCCATAAAGCCTGATGTCCCGCAGAATGCAGCCTGGGCGACGTCTGCTGATGTCACTGTCAACCGTCACGGTGTGAAAGGACCACCGTTCATGTTCAGGCCAGAGATCCAGGCAGGGGTAGAACCACCCCACTGTCCCCAGCAGAGCCTGGCAGGGACACAGTAACAGGAACGTGGCCGCCCCCCCACAAGGCGTGTGTGTAGGCAGCCTTGTGCTTGCTGCAGAAGCAGCACACGGCCCCCCTCCCAGAGGCAGGCACACCTCCCTGGAAGGTCAGACAGGAACATCTCACGCCCCTGCCCTGGTCACAGATGGACACTCACAGCACCATGCAGGACAGGGGGCCAGCCCATACCCCAGGCAAAGAGGTGGGTCGGCGGGCTTCCTGGAGGAGGTGACACCACACAGAAGCCTCGAAGACACGTGCTCCAGGCCCCCTGCCTCCGCAGTCCTGTGTGCTTCGCTAAACTCTCTCCTGTTCCCCCAACAATACTCCAAGCCCTCCCTGCCCTGCAGAGACGCGGGTCTGTCTAAGACTGAGCTCAGCCCCAGGGTGGGTGGGGTGGGGGGCACTCCTAGAATGTGCGTCTCCATTTCTCCCCTTCTTAGCACACACCTGGGGGCACATCCAGCTGGTTTTGCACCAGGTTAGCAGGCAGGGGTGCAGCTGGTGTTTCCAGAGCACAAAGGTGGTGGGCGGGGTGCAACAGGGCAATTCAAGGGCACAGCCAGGTCTGCGTGGTCAGGGAGGGGCCTGTGGTCAGAAGTATGTGGTCGGCCGCGGGCAGCTGGCGGCCGTCTGGGGAGGGTCCCAGGGGAGGGTGGAGGCAGACTCGGGCTGTGTGCCTACCAAGGGTCGCGGTTTCCTCCCTTTGCTCGTCTGGACTTCTCACTCTCCCACAGGTGAACGCGGGTCACCTGTACAGTTACCTGTACAGACACGATGCTCTGTAGCAAGCAGCCGTTCAAAACGCCCCTCCAGTCTTTTCTCATTAAAATGAGAAAAAGTCTTCATGGATGTAGACCTGGGCCCCTGGAACCGGGGCCACACCTGGAGGATTCGTTACAAAGCGAGCGGAGGTGGGGAGCTCGGGGCCGCCACGGGTGGAGCCCGGGGTCCAGCCAGGCCTCCTGAGGGGCAGGTTTCCAGCTCCAGCAAAGGCCATTCCCAGCCTTGACCTCCTGACCACAAGAGACCCTTCAGGGAGCTTGGGGAAGTGGGGTGCCTCGGCCCACCGAGACCAGCCGGTGGGCCCTGTAGGGGGGCTGGTGTGCTGTGTGGGGGGCCCGCTGTCTCACACATTTGGGGAGCCGTATCTATTTAAGGGCCACACGTGTGCCTAAGCTTTTGGCCAGATGGACAGGCTGCCGGCTTTGGGCCTCACCCAGAGCAGCTCGAGCGGGGGCAGCGGGACAGGACAGACAGATGGATGCACGACCCGCAAAACAGCTCAGCTTCTCATCAAAAATGGAGAAAATCCTCCCCCCCTTCCCAGCTTGTGTCTGTAGCTCCTGGCACTGAGGTGTCTGTCTGTGAAGATTTTTTTTTTTTCTATTTAGTAAGAAAAGACTAGAAGGACATTTTTAAGTCCTAGTTGGCACGTAGCTTTGTGGTTACCGTGGCTTCAGGGTTATAGCACAAATTCAGAGTGTTTGTTTACATGTTTTCCGTTTCATTTTACTGAGAAGCTGGGAGGACAGAGCCCCAGCCCTGCAGAGCAAGACAGGTGCGTCCCAAGGGTCACGCACCCCGAGTCTCGTCACCACCATCTTCCGCTGCAGGGTCTGACCACAGGCGCTATCGCATCCTGTGCTGTGGACGAGATGGAGGCAGCATGTAGCGGGAGGACAGTGCCTTTCAGTTACAGGATGCTGAGCAGCCTTAGACGTTAGTTTCTTATTTGTGTAGCTTCTGATAGGACGTGGTTGAATTACCCCACGCTGAAAAAAACCGGCTCCCGTGCCCAGTCAGAAGTCCCAGGGGACTTCAAATTGACTTTCAATTTAGGGAGACAAGGTAAATGGAAAACAGTTCGTAAAATGTAGTTCTGATGTACCATACTGGACTTTTTAGAGGTGTTCGAAACAGCAGCAAAAATTCTTACTGGAGGTTTAAAAAACAGTATCTTTGCGTAAGCCATACAAGGTCTTGTTTAGATTTTGGCTGTACCTGAAAAGCTTTGCACACCTTTGTCCTTCTCTGTTCTTCCAGGCAGGAAACAGGATTCTTTTTTTTTTTTTCACTTATGCAGGCCTTCTGAGTGAGATTTAAGACTGACAAAGAAAATGCCAACAATATTACATCTATGTAGATATAGACATGTAATGACATAAATGATCATATTTAAACATTTAATACAGGCGATGAGAACAATTCCTCGAGGAGCGCGCGTGTACGCCGTCCCCTCCCCCACACCAGTGCCTTCACAGTGCATCTCCTCCCGCTGTGCACCTGCCGCCTCCCTTCCTGCCTGAGAACGCCTGGGAAGCCAGGGTGGGTTTAGTTCCCTTGGCAGGACCAGTGCAGCACGGGGTGTGGGCCCCCAACCTGGCCAGGGACCGGCCTGCCCAGGGGCCCCAGGTGTCGGGGGCGGGAGTGGGTCCCGGGGGCGGCCTCTGGAGTCAGCTGCCTGGGCGGGAGGCCCAGCTCCGGAGGGTGTGGTTCCTCCCCTGGATTGGTCACCTGTCCCCCAAAAGTCTCAGTTTCCTTCGCGGTGAACGGGGATCCCACGGGTGGCAGCTGAGAGGACCGAGACGGGACACCCGTGTCCAGCAGGGGACGGCGTGTCTGGCAATGAGTCACGAGCCCCTGGCTGTGGCCTGAGCCCCGGAGAAAGGACAGCGACTGCCCTCCACAAAGGGCGTGTTCGGTGTGGTTGTTTCTAAAATGTTTGGGGTTCACGTGTACACACTGCTGCTCATAAAATGGATAAGCGCCAGGACCTTCTGTGCAGCACAGGGAGCCCTGCCCCACACCCTGTAAGGACCTAAGCGGGAAAAGAACTTTTAAAAGCATAGGTACATGTGCACGTGTAACTGAATCACTCTGCTGTACACCTGAAACCCACACTATGTTGTTAGTCCACTATACTCCAATATAAAATAAAAATGAAGCAAACAAGCAAACACGCGGCTCTGGCCACGTCTAGAATTGCTGGAAACAAGCGGAGCATCGGGACAGCTCGGCGCCTCCGGGGAGCCTGACGTCAGGTCTTTGAATCCCTGAGGCCGCCTGCCCCGTGTCACTCGTCCACCCCCAGGAATGGGCTGCCCAGGCCGCGTGCCCCGGCCGCGGTCCCTTCTTCAAAGCAGCACAGCACCGATCCGTCCAGATTTGCTCTCTGCCCGAGCCTCCCCGTTTTCTTCCCTAGCTGTGTGATGGTGGGATCACGGACACCCTGGGGACTCCGAGGAGCCCGTGACCTTGACGGTCTCCTCCTCGGGCGGCCTCCCCTGGCAGCCTGGAAGGAGGTTCACTGAAAGATAGTCCCCGACGAGACTTGGCGTTGGCTGCTCCGCAGCGTCTTTCAGGGAAGCATCAGGGAAGTGGAGAAGCCTTTGATAGAACATAAAGACCGGGCTGGCGGGCAGAACCACAGAGGATGCACAGCACGGTGGCCAAGCCAGGAGGGCGGGCGCGCGCCAGCCCCGAATGAAAGGCCCGAGATGGAGGGAGGGAGGCGGGGGCCTTGTGTGAAAGGAGGGGACGGGCGATGAATAAGGGGAGGTGGGCCCTTGGCTTTAAAATCGCGGGCACGGGCCGTCAGTGGTGCTATCAGTGGGCACCTGCCTCCTAGTACCTCTGCGTGTCAGGTGTGGCACGTCCTTCTGCTGCTGGGGGGCTGTCTGAGCCAAGTGTCCCCCGATGCCCGGTGTCCGCCGCCCCCCGAGAGGTGAGCACGGAGGGGCCTGGGGTCTTCCTAGTGGACAGAGATGGTTCGACACTCCCCAGAGAGTCCCAGGCAGGCTGAGGGCAGGGGCACCCCAGAGAATTCCTGTCCCAGCAGGAGGAGTGGGGGGTTCTGGATCATGCTAACCCCTTTAAACCCCAAGACTTCCTTGTGAGTGTGAGTGTGTTCGCGTCGTTTTAGATACGAGGTATCCCTGACTTCGACACACAATCTCGTCCTCAGACCCTGCTTCGTGCAATTGAATTAGCTCTGGACGATTCAGTCCTGACTTTGCCATCAGGTCTTGCCCTGCAACGCCTCAAAATCCAATGAGGAATTTAGAGAGTGTGGCCCAGAACTTTTTTTTTTCTAAGATTTATTTATTTGTTTGTTTGTTTATTTTTGGCTGCGTCGAGTCTTTACTGCTCTGCATGGGCTTTCTCTAGCTGCAAAGAGTGGAGGCTATACTTCGTTGTGGTGCACAGGCTTCTCAGTGCAGTGGCTTCTCTTGCTGCAGAGCACGGGCTCTAGGTGCTTGGGCTTCAGTAGTTGTGGCTCCTGGGCTCTCAAGCGCAGGCTCAATAGTTGTGGCACACGGGCTTAGCTGCTCCGCAGCATGTGGGATCTTCCCGGCCCAGGGCTCAGACCCGCGTCCCCTGTTTTGGCAGGTAGATTCTTAACCACTGCACCACCAGGGAAGTCCCTGAATTCTTTTTAATCACCTTTATATCTGCGTTATACGGCCCGTGTCTCTTTTGCTAACAGACTGTCTGACCAACTCCTTCCAGCAGATGGGCCTACACTTTCCCAAATTTGCGCTTCTTACAGGCTGGGGTTATCGTCACTGCGTGATGTTAAAGGCTCTGGATGAGGTCAGGAAGCTCCCTCGAGGAGTGAGGAGTGGGATTTCTCTGCTTTGCGCTGTGTCCTCTCTGCAGAACATCCTGTCCCCACCTGGCCAGCCAAACCCCTCATCCCTCAGTGTCGGGGCAGCTCTCACCTCCCTGCGGAACCAGCAGCCGTGCGACCATCGCTCTCTCTGCTGACGCCCACTGGACGGCCCTGCCTCTGTCCACAAGCACAGGCTCCCGATGTGGGGCTGGGGCTCTGTGCAGCTCGCTGGGGCCGGCCTCCTCGCGGGGCAGGGTTCACTCAGCTCCGGTGCCCCAGCACTCGCCACACCGCTCTGCATGGACAACCTGCAGACAGGTGCACCAATTTCACTCAGAGTACTCCTTGTCCTGGCTTCTTTTGGTGTTCTGGATCTGTGAGTGATTAGTCAAAAGTCCAGATTGCAACTCAGAGATGACACGAGCTATTTTGACAGAAAGAATTTACCATAGGGGCTTCTCTGGTGGCGCAGTGCTTAAGAATCTGCCTGCCAATTCAGGGGACATGCGTTCGAGCCCTGGTTCAGGAAGATCCCACATGCCACGGAGCAACGAAGCCTGTGTGCCACAACTACTGAGCTTGCCCTCTAGAGCCTGCAAGCCACAACTTCTGAACCCACGTGCCGCAAATACAGAAGCCTGAGTGCCTAGAACCCATGCTCCGCAAAAAGAGAAGCCACTGCAATGAGAAGCCTGAACACAGCCACAGAGAGTAGCCCCCGCTCTCCACAACAACAGAAAAGTTGCAACAATGAAGACCCAACGATGCCAAAAATAGATAAATAAATTCATCCAAAAAAGAAAAAGAAAAAAAATTAATATAGGAAATTGCTTAAACAGACACTGGAGAACTAGAAACATATGGGATCCCTGAGGCGCCAGAAGCCTCGGAACTGCGGGTGCAGCTCCCAGCACGAAGCCTGGGGGAGGCCGGGACAAGGCCGGGCCTCGAGGCTGAGAGCGTGGAACGTGGGCCCCCGGAGCCGGACCCGGGCCCTCGGGAGGGAGGGAGGGTGGTGCCCGCCCATGCTGGTGTCTGCGGGGAGGCTGCCCCCGGGAGTGTGAGGACCTCGGGAGCGGGGCGCTGTTGGGAAGATGGAGGCTCTCGTCCCCGCCGGCTCCACAGGCTTCGTGGTGCCCTCGGGCCAGGGGGCGGGAGGGGAGCCGTTGGTTCATTTTGGAGACGAGGAGACGGGAGGACGGAGAGTGGGCATGTTCACGGTCCTCAGAAAGCAGACAGAAGACTCAGAAAACTCCGGCCCAGCCTTTGTCTCCCCGCTTCCCCAGGAGACCCCGGCGCAGAGAAGCCCGGGAATGATGCTGTCCGGGGGGTGCACCCCGCCTGCCTCCCACACGGGCCGCCTGCCCCAGCCCGCCCTGCACCAGGGGACGCAGGCGCAGACCCATTACTGATCTGCGTGTGGACGGAGAGAGGCTAAGGGTGGCTCTTCAAAAGCAGCTCCTGAGGGGAGACGTCTAAGGACAGGAACTGCTCACCCATCCCGTGATTATGCAAACAATTAAAGAGAAGTGAGGGCCTGCTCTTATGTCTCTTTCTGTTATAACTCATTTTTTTGTACCTTGAATTATTTTCAGTGCCCTGGGAGTTACATGTTCTTTGGATACTGATCAGATCCCTGTACAACATTAAACATTTTTACAAGTGGCGACGTCACTAAATTTCTCTGGTTTTGAATCCGTATGTTCATGTGATTAGAAGGTGAACTCAGCTTTGTGGCTTTAAGTTCAAACTTCTGCGGCACACTGCACGTCAGTCACTTTTTACGTTCCTCCTTAATACCGTATAATTCTTCATGTCTTGTGAAGTGATGAATTACGTTCTACATTTGTGATGACTCATTGTTGACCACCATTCTTTGCGCCGTGACGGCAAGAGGCTCTGGACTGACGTCCTGGCGGAAAGGAGGGCAAAGCGCTGAGCTCTGGGCCGCGGGCGCCCGGCAGACACGCCTTCCCCTTGGACCAGCGCCTCGGGGAGAGAGCGCGTGGCCTGCGGGCTTCAGTGGCTCTTTCTCTGGTGGGGGAGGGGCTCTAGGGAGGGCTGTCACACCCCAAAGGTCATGGTGTTGCCCAAGGGTGAGCTCCTTGCCGTGGACAACCTCCACTGAAGGTCTCCCTGCCACGGTGGCCACAGACGGCCGCCAATTACTCGACACGGTCTCTCCAAACTTGTGTCCGTACGGAAAGGCTGTCAGGTGCCATCCTCGTGTGATGGGGACGGTCGAGACTGAGGTCTTGGGGGTGCCTGACACTCACGCCGAGCCGGGTGGACGCTGAGCAACCAGGGCTGGGGCACCTTCCATCAGGAAGCCAGAGGACAGGCGTAAAGCTTGCCTCCAGCGACTTGAATTCTGTTTCAAGCTAAATAAGGTCACACTCAGGTTTCCTCCTGTAGCCTTAAAGTCCAGAGGGACATGAAAACGCCTACGGTTAAAATGCACATCCGACAGCTCAGATCCAGCTGTGACCCTGGATCCTCCCGACGAGAGTCCTGGGTCTGCCGGGTCCTGGAGGAGCTGAGGGTCCCCGAGCACCTCCCACCGGCTTCCTGGAATCAGTTTCCCTCTCACCTTCCTGACCAGGCGACAGCTTTTTAAAAGCAAATCGGCACTTGTGACAACACACAATTTAGATTCCGAGATGTGCGTGAAATGCGTCACTGAGTGAAATTTGCTGCAGGAGTCTTGGTTCACAGAGGTGGACAGCTTGAGTTCCTGTGCTCTGGATGGCAGGCAGATATGTGAGTCTCCTGCGATGTGGGCCGTTCAAATGTAGCTAATTTTATGGCTCTCGTCTGTGAAATAAAAGCGGGAAGAGACTCCTTCTTGAGTGTGATGCTATGTAAATTAATTACCTAGGAGTCCTGCGTAGGGAAAAATAAAAATGTCAATAAATACATTAGTGGCATCATGAATTCCCATCCAATTAGCAAAACTCCATCTCTAGAGAGACTTAGTTAGACTTTGGGGTCTAACCTCTCTCACCAGTTCACAAAGGTTTCGTGTCAGCGAGTGCTTTTCTCCTGGGTTTAAAAAGAAAGCTCTGCAGCGAGTCCATCTTCCTACCAGCCGTAAGCAGGGGAGGGGTGCTGGCTTTCTATTACTCAGAGCTCATTCCCACCCCTAGGGGTGCTGGGTGGATCCTCACGGAGCCCCTGCCCGGCCCCAGAGCGGAGCCTCTGCCCCCCGGAAAGCGCGTTCTTTCTGCCGGCTGCCCTCCTCTTCCTCCTGCAGTGGCGGCCGCCCCTTTCCCTGTTCCAGCTGCGACAGCGGCCGTTAGAAGCTCTTCGAAAAATCATGTGCATGTGTACAGTTTGGAACAAGGTCAGCCTGGACGGGGGTCACCTCCACTGCTTTCCCGTCCTCAGCTCTGTGCAGCGTGGCTCTCGTGCCTTCAGGAAAACGGGGTTCAAAGAGCCCCCTGCTCCCCTGCCCTCTCTGCTGTGCCCCACAGTGTCTGCAGGCCTCGTCCTGCTCCAGCCCTCACCCTGCTCAGCCGTCCCCTCTGCCGGCAGGCCCCCTGCTCCTCTCCGGGGACACGGGACCCCCCTTCCCCTCAGCACGGGCTGCCCCCCGAAGCTCACGGCCTTTCCGGGTATCCGCCCGCCTCCCTAAGGGGCAGCACCGTCCCTGGAGGCGGCAGCGCTTTCCCTTCCGCGGGCTCCCCAGGCCAAGCCCACGGCTCGCGAGGCATCAGGCAGCACACTTTGATCTGATGGAACCCACCAGGCGACGGGCCAGTGGGTCTCACCCCGTTAGGCGGGCCGAGACGCCTGGCTGGGGCGCCGCGACCCCTCGGAATCAAGGTCTGTCACGTGACAAGCGAGGCCTCACCCGCCAACCTGAGCCCCTGCAGCGCGGCACCTGCGTGTCTGGCAGCCGCCCCCCGGGCCCTGCACGCAGGTGAGGTGGGCAGGGCCTCCAGACGGCCCTGCATCTCTCCTGGATGTGCTTTCCCCTCTCCGTTCGCTGAGGACAGCCGCCCTCCAGAAGGGTCTACCCTCATCCCAGGACCACCCCACACCCCATGGCTGCTGGGTGGACGGTGGGTGGAAGCCCAGGCCCAGAGCTGGGGAGGAAGCCTCCTCAGGCAGGAGGTGGGTCCGGAGGCTGAGAGCCTGGCTGCTGGTGTCCTAGTGTCGTGGAAGGTGATTTTGAGACTGTTTCCTAGAAGCAAAGGAAAAAAGCCAGGTTCATCAATGTACTCAGGTGTACATTTGATGGTAAATTAAGCTGACTGCTTTACCACGTCTATTTTCATATCCTTATATGTCCGTGTGTGTGTTTTAGGGGAAATGTGTCGGTGACCACCCACCCCAGGACAGCGAACCGTCGGGGCTCCGTCCTGCGGGCTGAGGCCTCCGTGTTGCTCTCTGAGGCTGGAGCTTCCTCGCCCGGCACTTTGCAGGATGCTGACGGCAGAGCCACCATGAAACAAGAAGGAAAGAATGTGTTTGGGGAACAAAGGACTCGTCCTTCTACGCTGCTCTCCTTTCTCCTGACGGTTTCAAAGGCAACAGGCGCCTCCGCAGACGCGGGCTTGGAAGGGAGCGCCAGCCGCCGCGCGGTCCCGCGGCGCGCGCCCCGCGAAGGTGCTGGCAGGCTTCCCTTCCCGGCTCCCGCTCCTCTCCCCTTCTGATGTCTTTCCAGGCTGGAGCTCCTGCTTCGATGAAACAGATGACTTTCTGGGCCCGCTTCTGCTCACAGCAGGCAGGGAGCAGCAGTGACTGATTGGTTGAAACATGAGGATTAATGGGTATTTATATTTCATTAAATTTTATGCTCACTGGAGAATAATGTATCACGCGCAGATATTGAAACATATGTCAACCCTATCCACTTACATATAATTCAATTTGACTTAAATGCATTGATCAAATTTTATTAAAGTCCAATGTATCTTCCAAAAAGGCCGGGGAACATAGACCTGTCCCTTTAGAGTCACACGATGAAAGGGGGTGTTTGTGTTATAACCCTATTTATACCATTTTTCTGGAAAAGAGAAATGATTGTGGGCAGAATTCTCATCTCAGCGACCAGGGCTGTGTGGACAACTTGACGTGTGAGCTTATCAAGCAAACTCTAAAGCGAGGCCTTGCTGACGTGACCCCAGAGTGGGTGACATCGCTGCCCGTGTCCCTGCCAACCAGTTACAGAGACGCCAGCCTGCACACACCCTCTGGAATCCTCCTCCAGGAATCCCTGAAGGTGCCGTGACACCAGGATGGCGTTGCCCTGGCAGGGGGCTCTTCCCCGCCATCCTCTGCCCCCCCCCCAACCCTCCCCAACCCCGTCCCTACCACTTCGAGGTATTTGTGTGTGTTCAGTACAGATCTACTTACAAACCAAAAGAAGCACGAACGCATGCAGAAGGGCACTCGATGCAGACTTTAACAGATGTCATGATGCTTTTGTTGTTTATTTTAAAATTCTGTCTGAAATGTGTGTCCCTGCTCCCAACATAAGCACAGTGTATTGTAACTTGAAGGTGAGCGTTTATCTGTAGCAATAAAGATTGTCCAACAGGACATGGTATTCACTATTCAGCCTCACTTGTGGAATTTCTGACAATCAATGAATAGGCATTGCCTCAATTCGAGGGGTGTCTTGACTGAAGTGTGCCCCAACTTTTCAGTGTCTTCCGCAAGAACTTAAGGCAAGCAAGAACTTAAGACAAGCAAATCCTGCTTTAAGAATCTGGAAATTTGGACTTCTGATCCTGCTCTGGAAAATGAAATTCTGAAGTTAGGTTGGAGTTCCTCAAGCTTGGCAGACGAGGTAGATCAACTGATCAGATAAAAATGACAGTTAGAGAAACAGAAGGTAAGAAAGAAAAGAAGGGTCTTTCCATGGTCAAATTCTCCTGCAAAACATTCAAGTAAACCACAAGTTGTGGTGTGGTGGTGCGTTCAGGGCTGGTGGCATCGGAGGTGTCCTGTCTTTTTTACTTCTTTCCCAAACCACCGTGAACACCCAGCAGGGCACCATGGAAGACACCGTGGAAGCCCTGCTGCGGAAATGCTGGGCCAGCCATCTCCAGGATCCCTTTGTGCTTGAAAATTCTCTGTCTTATGTTTGGCAGTAATCACAAGTGTTACAAACACTGTCGCCCAGATATTTTAGACATTATAAATACGTGACAAATAAGGAGACATATGCCTTTAAGTTTATAAAATAATTAATAATAAAGAAGTCTCATTTTCCTTAAACACGTCTATTACCAAAATCAAAATATGGTTGTCGCTTTGAAATCGTAAACTAATTTCCTGATTAATTATGCCTGTTTTTTTAGAAAATAACCGAATGACTTAGAGGGCCACCCACCTGCCCCCACAGTTGCCGTGAGATGACAGTGGCCCTTCTGCACCCCAGACGTGGGGGCCAGGTGTGTGGCCAGCGTCCCTGAAGGCCCTGGAGTCTCAGGCCGTGGATTCCACAGAGCCCGGCACGGAGAAAAGAGACCATGCAGAATGATGGCCGGGGGAGGAGGACGTCCTAACCCCCTGGAGCGGCAGGTACCTGGCCCCCTGACCATTTTCAAGGCAGGCCAGTAGGCTCCGGCCCCGATGCAGGTGGGCGCAGTGCGATGCCTGTGACGCGGGGCTCCCAGGCCATGGGGCCCCAGGACCAGCGATCAGGGGCTGCCCGGTGCGTCCCAGGAGGGAACCCAGGCCCGCTCCGCAGCCACCTCGGTGCTACTTCCCTGACCGTTCATCTCTCGCCTTTCCGCCCCTGTCTACTGAGGACCGGAGAAGCCACCGAGGCCCTGCTGGGTCTCTGGGCTATGCCCCATGCACCGATGGCCACCACTTTCTGCACAAGTTTTCTGGGAAGCTCGGTGGTCCTGGGCAGGCCACGTGATCTTGCCCTGGTCCGTTCCGTTCCTGGTCAACTTCACGGACCCCCTGACTGCACGTCCAGAGCCCACCCCGGCCACTATTTCTCTGCCCTGAGTCATCCTCTCACCCCCCCTTTGCGCCAGACCCCATGAACTTGACCCATGCTGGGTCCTACCTGCAAGACTTCCTTCGTTCACCCAGGCGTGGGCCAGGCCATCCTGGTGGCCCTGGGCTCCATGACTGTCCATCAGCTGCTATGTTGCCCTGGACAGTTCAAAGGCCTTTCCACCACCAAGTCCCATGTGTGCAGAGCCGTGCTTTAGTACCCGTGGTACCTGGTGTAGCTGGATGGCCTGTGCTACACATGGGAGCTACAGTGCATGTAGAGCGTGTAGTACCCACAGCACCAGAAGTACCTGCAGTACCTGCAGTGCCGGTGATACCTGTAGTACCTGCGGTACCTGTGCTTCCTGCAGCAGCTCTAGAGCCTGCAGTACCTACGGGGCCTGCAGGACCTATAGTGCCTACAGGGCCTGGCTCCTGGAGCTCATGGGTACGCACGTGGGTCTTTATTCTGGTCGGGAGAGGGAAACACGTGACACACGTTTACAAATCTAGACGTTTGACACTCCCAGTAGAAAAGTGGCCGAGGACGCTAAACAAATTATTCATAAAGATGGACTGAAGGCCAGCACAGCCACGGAGTTTTTAAAGACTCCCAGACCGATCTAGGACGCAAAAGGGCAAGAGGAAACCAGCAAGTGGAGACTGGAAGCAGAGTTCCGAGGCCGCTGGGTGGGAGGGAGTTCCCCGCCCTCCTGCCGGAGGCAGCGTGGCAACGGCTTTAACCTGTGCGTCCTCCTAAGGACCGCGGGTCAGATGGGTGCAGCCTCGCCCGCCAGGCACCTGACTCTTGTTCCCTGAAGGATGGGAGCATAGTCTGAGAAGATGATTCCAGAAGAACAACCCCAGACCAGGCAGGGCGGTGTCTGACGGGAGCTTGGTTTCGGCTCAGGGGGAATTTGCCATCGGGTGGGGGAGAGGTTCCGCCTCCTGGAAGCCTGCCCGGCTGCCTCTGCCCAGCTGGGAACCGAGGCCCCCGCTGCCCATCTCATCCTTCAGTGGCGTCCAGTCTGTGTCTTGGATGTGGGTCCCGCGGGTGCCATCAGTGTTCCCAGGGCTAACTGGATAATAAGGTTGGGGATGCTAAGATAAAGTGATGTGAGCTGACTTGCTGCAGACAAGCGCCTGGAACGTGTTCCCGGGCACTGACCACAGGCCTGTGGAGAAGACGTCCTCAAAGCTGGCTTTGCCTCAAACACCTGATCCAGAGGAGCCCTGCTAGGCCACCTGGTGTAAGTGCCTGAGAAGCAGGAACTCCTTCTGATGCATCTTCAACTCTAACAATGTTTAGGGTTTCAAAATACGCTGAGAATGAAAGAAGGAAGGAAGAAGAGAGGAAGGGAGGAAGGGAGGAAGGGAGGAAGGGAGGAAGGGAGGAAAGGAGGGAGGGAGGAAGATGCTCAGGGACGGAAGTTCACCCCTCCTTTCAGCCGCTCATCCCCCACCGCACGACTGGTCTGGAGCCGGGCACAGAGGCCCTTGGTGGTGCCACGCTGATGTGTGGTCGCCCGCAGGAACGTTACACCAGATGGATAACACGTATATGAAGACGCCGACATCAATCTCGTTTCTCTTCTTGAAACATGAGGGGAAAATGTGAGGCTGGCCTTGGAGATGAGCCTGGAGGCTTTATAGGAAACGACTGTGTGATGTTGATAGCTTTGTTCAGGGAGTCTGCCGTCAGAGCTGGCCTGGGAGGCAGCGCACGTGGCCAGCTGGGGACGCAGGAGGGGAGGCCAGGGTGGTGCATGTGCCTGTGTGTGTGTGTGTGTGTGTGTGTGTGTGTGTGTGTGCACGAGCACGTGTGTGTGGAGAGAGGGAGAGGGAGGGAGACAGCGTGAACCAGCTCCACACTCGATTCCAGTTCATCAAGCAGACCGTTGTGTGACGACACCTGATTCTCGGTGACCGGCCCTCATAGCAGCCAGAGAGGCTCTCAGGACCGTGGCCGATGACATCGTGTGGCATCCCAGCCGTCCAGGTCCTTCCATCTGCAAATAAGGTTCATCTCCGTGATGCCTCCTTAATCCCAAACAGCGAGGGGCCCTCGTGTCTGCTTTCCGTCTCGGGGACGGGCCGCGTGCGGGAGGGGACACTCACGCTGAGGTGCGGCTGAGGCTGCAGGACCCACCCAGGGGGCCCGGCTCCCAGGCAGAGAAGGGCTGGGGGGCAGACAGGTTCCAGGCGGTGCCTCGGTCTCCCCGCTCCTTACAGACTTGGAGGAGGGCAGGGAGGCTGGGGGCTGGGCACGTGACAGCCACCCCCGGGCTTCAGCTTCTCACCTCCGAGCCTGGTCCACCGTGAGGCTGGAGGCAGTGCTGCCTTAAGAGAATGACTCTGCCAGAGAGAGCCCGGCACCCACGAGCCCTGGATTCTAGGCCTCCGGAAGCTGCCTGTGCCCCACAGTCACGGCCAGTCTCCACGTCCCACCAGCCCTTCTGAAAACGGGGTGTGAACATGCTCCAAACTCCCAAAGAGACAGCTTGTAGAAACTAGCATTAACCATGCTTCCTCCCTCCCTCTCTCTCTCTTTCTCTCTCTCTCTCTCTCTCTCACACACACACACACACACACACACACACACACACACACACACACACAGGCTTTCCCTCCCTCCCTCCCTCAAGCACAGATGTAACAGCCCCGGGTCACAGTGGCTCCGAGAGCCTGTTGTTGTGAAGGATGGACGTCTGCACCCGTCCCTGCCTCAGCTCTTGGGAGGCCCCGGAGGCCCCAGCCAAGCTCCAGAGCAAAACAAGCCAGGTTTGCCCATCGTGAGCCACGGCGACATGGGAACCCTGCTTCCTGGGAAAGCGGCACTCCAGGTGGCCCGGTGTGTGGCACACGCGGCAGTTTGGGCCTGGTCTCCTGCAGTCGCCCACAGACCGCCCGGTAAGACCTCTCCCCTCACAACCCCCCAAGACACCACGCTGCGTTCAAACACACCAACAGCTACTCACATTCCAGATCCCAGAACAGCCCACCCTCCTTATGTGTGGATCCCACAGTTGCTAACTCTTCTATTCACTAAAACCTGTTTGGGACCCCAAATCCCCAGATCGAGGCTCGCAGAGCTTCCTGGATCCTTCCCGGACACGCACAGAGCGGCACAGAGTTTGGGTCTCTGGACGCACTGTCCCCGGGGGAGGGGACCTCTGTCTGCTCTGATTCAGTCTCTCCTGAAGCCTATTCACGGCCAGGCCATCTGAAGTTTCGTGCCTCCTCTCGATGATTTTGCCATTTAAAGGGCCCCCTGTGTGGCACAGCCGTGCCTCACAGGGAAAACACCTCCGTCGGGGGAGCCTCGTTCAGGCCTGAGTCAGGGGGCTGTTGGCCGAGGGTTCAGTGTCGATGAATCAGCTGTATGTATTCAATGAGGTGACTTTAAGCAGAAGCACACAGAGATCACGGTTATGTACTGATGGGCTGAGGAAGCCGTCGTGGCCAGAGGCCCCCCGGGAACCTCACCCTGTGTTCCTCCAGGAGCCAGGGCTCAGCGTCCACGAGCTCAGCTTCTCGATGACTTTGCCGGATCCGCCACCCTGAACGTGGAGAATCAGCTGTAAGTATCATTGGCGCCTGGTCTCTTGGTGACAGCAGAGTCCCCCAGATTTGTAATGACTGATTACAGATGCACATTGGCTCTCAGACTTGGCTGCACATTAAATCATCTGTGAATCTTAGAAAACAAAGCCACACACACACCTGCCGGGATAAAGCCCCCTCCCACTTGCAGATCCTGTTTTAATCCGTTTGATAAGCGACCTGGGCACCTGTGGTTTTCAGAGACCCTGATGGTTCTAACACGTAGCCAGAGCTGAAAAGCTCTAGTGTATCCGATTGGCCAGGTGGGGTAATTTCCCAGAAACAGACACAACCAAAACCAGTGGCCCTAAAAGTGGACAAAAGCCCCACTTCAGCCACAGAAGCTCACGGATGCTGGTGGGCTGCCTCCCCAAACGCTACACACCCAGGCTGATTTCAAAACCCTGTACGGAAGGTCCCACCCTAGCCGTGATCTCACGCAGCGACCCCGCGGTGTGGCACCGTGGTCACTGCGTGGCCTCTGGGCCTGGCATGTGGGATTCAGACCCCACCTGCGGACCGTGTGAGTCAGGGCCCTGCAGAGAAGCAGACCAGCAGGAGAACCATGCACCCGTAGGATGAGATTCAGGATCAGGCGTTGATTGCGGAGGCCGAGAGGTCCCACCGTCCCCCATCGGCTACGCAAGCCGGAGACCCAGCAGAGCCGGGGATGGGGTTCCAAGGCCGGGAGTCAGAGCCGACAGTATAGATTCCAACCTGGGTCTGGAGGCCTGAGAACCAGCATCACGAAAGGCAGAAGAGCATTCCCAGCTCAACTCTCGGGCAGGAGCGGCGATTCAACCTCCCCCCACGTATTATGGTTCATTAGCACCCGCGGTGGGTGGGGTGCGGGGGTGGAACCCACCCCCCTGGGGAGGGCCGTCTGCTTTCTCCACTCCCTGATTCAAATGCTGATCTCATCTGGAAGCACCGGCACAGACACACCCAGAGGTCATGGTAACCGAACCTCTGGGCACCTCACGATGCAATCAGGACAGGAAAACTTAAGCAGAACCTCTTACAGGCGGTGTGATCTTAGGAGACCAGGTAAGCATCCCTGAGCCTCAGGTCTCCTCACCTAGAGCGTGGAGGTAAGAATAGCTCAAAAATCCTCTTGAGATTAAAAGAGCAACAGCACAGAACCAGGTTAGTACCTGGCCTGGCATGTCTTTACCGAATTGTTAGGAGCTGAGAATGTTGGTTTCCTGTTTTCTTTCCCCAAGTTTGGACCAATGGAGAAGGAGAGGTAGAGCGTGGACATCGAGATATCCAGTTTGTCTGACGCAGCTGATGAGAAGGATGTGGGTGAGGTGGGCTGCGACCACGGGCTCCTGTGTGTGACCCCAGAATGAGAAGGCTGTTCCCGCTCCGTCCAGAGCTGGGAATGAACAGGACCTGCCCCCTTGGTGAAGCAGACCCTTGACCTCAGTGGGTCAAGATGGAAACAGCTCCTAGTCTGTTTTCCACCCCAAATCATGTCTGTTATTCCTGCCCAGCCTAGATGACCAGGGACCAAGTGCTGTATAAAAGTGCTCTAACAATAAAATGCCAAAAAATAAATGATAACATCCCAGGGAAATATGAAGGCCTATGCAGTATAAGTTAAATGTATTTTCTCCAAGTTTCTCTTCTTCTCAATCTCAGGGGGAGAGGTGGCTGAGGCCCAGGAGGGGAGGGGTATCTCAGAGGGTGTCCACCAGGAAGAACACAATTGCTGCAGGATCCCAATCTCCCAGGCACCCAACTTCCCGAAGGCTTGGGGAGAGGCTCGGTGGCCTCACGTCACAGCCTCTACGCCCTGGACCTGCAACAGTCCCGGTCCCGGGGCCGGCGGCACCCAAGCCCCTCTTGCTGAGGGAGGCCCCTCACCTCCTTCCAATGGTTCTAGAAGGAGAACTGCCCTCTGCTGTGTGCTGAGCTGAAGCCGATATAGATGTTGGCTATAATAACATTTGCTAAGAAACCGAATCCATTGTCAAATGTGTTCATGTAAGTTCTCATCTGAGGAGTTTAGCAACTGTTTCAAGCAAGGGGTTTGGTTTAAAATAGCTGGACTTGAAGTAGCCTCACACCAGGAAAATATCCTAACAAGATTCCAACATAGAATACGTTCTGTTTCAAGTGCTAATACGTTACGGTGATTGGGGTCCTTTTGCAATGTGTCTTAAGTTCATTTGCTTGCATGTGGAGATGAATTCACTCCTCAGGTGTTGAATAGCTATGGCCAAACCAGGGTCCCGGGGAAAGAAGCCCTGAGTCGCGGTCGAGGTCCCTTCCTCGGCAGGGGTCCGGGCCGGGCACTGTGGTCCACTGGCAGGCGTGGCACGTGGTGGCAGCCGCTGGACAGCAGGTGTCCTTGCGGACATGATGGGACCCTTTGAATCATTAAGTAGTATCAGAAAGGGAAAAGGACCCCGACAAGCAGTGCACTCTATTTCAGTGTAGGCATCCATTAATCTTTAAAAGGCAGCGGTTACTGAACAACCTGGCAGCGGCCGTGCCAGGGAGACGCGTGGGAAGGCAGGGCAGCCTCAGCTTCGGGACCCAGGCATCGGGAGACATCTCAGCCGTGCCACCTGGGGAGAAACTAAACGGTGAGACACAAACACGGGACCACAGCTCCATCACCCAGACCCTTTCCCACCCCAAATGCTCACTGTTGTTCCGCCAAGGGACCCCACGTGTCCACCCCCACCCTGGCTGTGCACAGGGGACGGGTGTGTCCCCCCAAACCAGCCCGGGCCTCAGGGGCCCGCTCGTCTCGGAGAGAGACCATGCACAGACACACGGGCAACTTGCAGACAGGGACAGGGCGCCAACCTCAGGGATAGGCCAGGTGCCGGCAAGCGGCCGTGTCCACCCTCTCTCAGCCACGGAGAGGTGGAGGGTCCACGACTAAAAGTTTCCTCTGGCAGGCAGAAGGGACTGGCGACCTTCCCCCTGGGTTCACAGGACCTGGTGATGTCCTGTAGATGCAAGAGGTCTGACTGCGTCTCAGGTCACCTTATCTAAGGTTCTAATATATAATTAGCACCTTTGTCTCCAGGACGATGTTTTGTCTTGTTTTATACGCCCAGGATTTTGAGGGGAAAGATGGTTGTATCGCTATTTCATAAATGTCTATAATTAACGTCTCCTTCCAACACAAACACGTGCGCACACACTCCTACCCACGCCCCAGGGAAAGAACACACAGGATCTAAGAGAAAAAAGGGGCCCATTGGGTTTGTAAACAAATGGTTCACAGTTGGGTTGGTTGTGTGACTTTTCCCTTTGTTTTGTTTTTAAACACAAAGCAGAATCTCTGTCCTCTTAAAAGATAAGGACTTCTTGGTCCTTAAGAACCAGGCTCTTTCCACAGGAGGATGTTTTTGGAGAGGAGCAGATACGTTTGTTTTCCTTCACGTTAGCTGGCGACACAGACCCTGGGTCTTGAGCAGAGCTAGTCCAGGAATAGCAGCCGAGGAAGAAAGCTGCCTGGCCAGAGGGACAGGGTGAGCCACCAGCCTCCTGGGCTCTGAGGACTGTGACGCCACAGGAACGGGGGCAGAACCGCTAGAGCCAGGGTGCTGTGTGCCCACGTCCCTCCTCTGCAGACAGAGTAGGACAGAAGCAGTGCCAAAGCCCCTTCCGTCAGGGGCCTGGGAAGGGCCGTCTGTCTGTCTGTGCAGAAGGCAGGCCCTGCAAGTTTTCCTGCCCTCAGAGGGATGCCCACAAAACCAAAAGCCGTCAGGGCCAGGGAGCCTCCTATTGAGACGAGGGTGCCCCGTGGTGCGGACGGGGCCCTGGCAGGGCCGAGGACTGGGGCGGAAGGTGACCACGGGAAAGGCTGTGCCAGTGACCACGGGCTCCAGGGCTGTGTGGGGAGCAGCTGACGAGAGGAGCCCGCCCGCGGGACAGGACGCCGCTGCAGCTTTGCGGCGGATGGGGTCTGACTGAGAAATCCCTGCATCTGACGAATTTACCTGTAAAATAGAAATCAGGCCGTCTTCTCCCCACTAAGCAGACATGGACATCGGAAAACACTGAGTCAGTGAATGACAAACGTGGAAAGCCCCGTGGCCGAGGGTGGCCCTGCCGCAGACCCTTCGCCAGTCACTGCCTCCCACCCACCCAGGTGCAGGCCTCCCCCGAGGCCTCGGAGAAGCGCCAGACTCACAGCAGTTTGGAAACTTTGCAAGCATTTTCAACATTTCCAGGGGCAAATAAAACAAAACCAGCAGTTAGAGAAATTAAACTTGCCAAACAGGTACTGGAGAAATAAAGTATTTATGCCCAAACAAAAGAATAAAGCAGTTCACAGCTGCACCTGTGGAACAGAGATTGCACAAGGCTGGTTTTCCCTGCTACGGGGCGCAAAAGCAGCTCCAGCCTCTGCCAGCATGTTAATGACGAAATCAAAATAAAACTGAAGAGAATAGAAAACACCAGACTTTACTGGAGGCGGCAAAACTAAGTATGTAGGACACTTGCTTGTGTTACATGTGTGTACCATGTCTGACTGTGTGCTGTTACCTTGGGTCTAAAAGCCACCGAAATGAGAACATGTTGTCTTTGAAATAAATCCTCTCTCTGTTTTCTTTGACCTCAGAATCCCTCCCACCACTGTTTTGGGTTGGCTGGTGCACCAGTGGTATCTTGCTGTGTGACAAGCTTGGTAGTGTGAAACAACAACTCTTCCACACGTTGCGTGATTGTGTGGTTTGGAGAGGTGGGGGCTGAGCTGGATGGTTCTCTGTTCCGTGCGGTATCGATGCTCTATGTATGCAGCCGGCAGATGGCTGGGCTGAGGCTCTCAGGGTAGCGCCCTCACTTCTGGTTTGGCTGGAAGCTGGAGCTCAGCTGGGACTCTTGACTTGACACCCGTGATGGCCTTCAGGCACAGTGGACTCAAGGTAGCCAACTTCCTGCCAGGGACCACGGCAGGCAGGCTGAGTGGCCTGTGTGACCCAGCCTTAGAAGTCACATAGCATCACTTCTGCCCTTCTCTGCTGGTCAAAGCAGTCAAAAAAAAAAAAAAACCAACAAAATAAACAAAACCCTATCATATTCAAGGCCTGCATGGACCACCGGTCCAGGAGGGAGGTTCCTGGACCTTGCAGCCCTGCTTTGGAACGGCCACACCTGGCTGCCATTGCGTGACTTGTCAGGGTCACCCAAACTCCTGGTGACATTGGATATTCTATTGCCAGCACCGGCACAGGTGAGCTGTGGCCTAGAGCTGATCATCAAAGTCTTCTGGGCCAAACAGACAGCTTTTTAGCTCTGAATTTTTAGTTGCAAATTCAGAGAACACTGACTTGAATTATTTTCAGTGACTAGAAAAAGCTTCTTTCTGAACCGATAAGCTCACCAGTTGACGGATTTATGAGACAAGTGTCACGAATCATGTGTCTCAGATCACGAAGCAGAACTTTGTGGAGGAAGCACGATATCTGGCGATACCCGGGTTCCGTGTTTTGGTTTCAGCAGATGCCCCAAACCGCAGGGTCCAGATCTGGGCTCGAGAGGGTCCAGGAGCCCTGAAGTGCTGTGCACGGTGCTGGACCCGGGTGTGGGGCTCACGTCCATTTTCCAAAGCAGTCCGCATTCATCACAACATTAGGAGCCATTGGCTGTGTGGGCTGTGTGATGATTTCCTAGATCATAACCGTAAAATAATTAGAAAAACTGGAATGCTGGCAGCTTTCTGTAAACAACCTCTCCAAAATCCACTTGCCTCAGAAACTAAAAAAGACGAAGCAGAACCCTGTAAGCTCCTGTCAGAAAATTCCATTTTGTTTTGTTTTACATTTTTAAAACAATAGAGGGCAGGAGTTTCAAACTGATTTCAAAACCCACTGTGTTCATTTCCCCCTAATCTAGGACTATTTTGCTATCAATCACAATTTTTGCAGTGACTTTCAAAAGCACAGTTAGTAGGGCCATCCCCTTTGTCATTTATAACATCAGGATGCACTATTTTATAGGATTTTGTAAATCTTAACAACTGAGTTATGTAAACACATCCTTTGTAGTCTCAATTCTCAACACATTTGGTTTCTTGGCTCAGATTTACGAAAGTTGTCTGAGCTATTTTACCTCATCTTGATAGATAGAGAGATGACAGATAGATGGATGGATGGATGGATGGATAGACAGATAGACAGATGTTAGATGGATAGATAGATAGATAGATAGATGATAGATAGGTAGGTAGATAGATATAGATAGATGATAGCTAGATAGGTAGATAGATAGATAGATAATAGATGGATAGACAGATAGAAAGATAGATGATAGATGCTAGATAGATAGATGCTAGATAGATATAGATGCTAGATAAATAGATAGATATAGGCAGATAGATGATAGATGATAGATAGATAGATATAGATAGATAGATATAGATAGATATATGATTGATAGATAGATGATAGACAGATGAGAGATGATAGACGGATAGACAGATAGAAAGATGATAGATAGATGATAGATAGATATAGGTGGTAGGTAAATAGATAGATATAGGTAAATAGATGACAGATAGATACATAGATACATACATAGACAGATAGATAGATATAGATTATAGATAGTTGAGGACAGACAGATGACAGGTAGATTAAAAAATGAGCAGAGCTGAGGTCCTACTCAGCAGAATTCTTGACGTGAAGGACATGCGGTGTGCACACTCTGGTGCACGGCTGCTGTCATGAATCGAGGAAAGACTTTCGTGTGTAAGTGCGTCCTAGATGCCAGGCCCTGCACCCGTCTGCACCCCCCCGCCCCTCGTCCCGCACTGCAGGAGACACGCGGTCCTCCCCACATGGCAGGAGAGGAGCCTGGGGGGTCCTCCCCACATGGCAGGAGTGGAGCCTGTGGCCCCGCGGTTCTGAGGCTGCCCTCGCTCGGCCGGCACGTGGAGCAGCTGGGATCAGACCTCCTGGTAGCCCTGAGGCTGGACAGCAGAGCCCTTGAGCTGCGACATCCGCATCTCCCTGAAAGGGGGGCCGTGCTCCCCTCCCCTCTGCACCCCCGCCCTCTCAGTCAGGGTGGGCCTGGGTTCGTGGGGCGGGCGGGATGCCTCTCTGATGGGTGGGCCCCTGTGTGTCCTGGGCTGTGAGCAGCGTTCCTGGCACCTGCTCCCAAGCAGCACCAGCCCCGGCTGTGAAAACCCCAAGGCCCCCAGTCCTCGCCTGACCCCTGGGGGCAAAACCACGGCACCCCCTTTAGAGAGTATCAGTGCTCTACAGGACCAGACCGCCTTTTATTAGATCTGTGATGAAAATGATGTACTTTTCACTCTACAGTTCTCGTCATCGTGGAGGATCTAAGCCGTCCTCTTCTCAGCATCCCGGGAGAAGAAAGCATCCGCCTGCAACTGATGCCTGTTGGGAGGAGAACTGACCGAGGGTCAAGATCAGGTCATCTCGCCTCCGCGTCCCAGCCGAGTTTCCGATGAGCGAGTCCCGGCAGGTCGTGGCGGCTCCGACCCCGACGCTCGGCCCTGCTCCGGGCGGGGTCCCTCTGCTGCGGACAGCGGAGGCCTCTTTCACTGCCGACTGTCACAGCACAAACTATCTGGAAATTTAGATACTAGAGTATCTAATAGGGCACATCAATCTTTCATAGCGAGAGAATACATAAATTATAAACAGATACGTCCTCTGGTCCTCGTAGAACAGCGTGACGATCAAAGAGACACAATAGAAATGTATTTGCTGGTGCGGCCGCGGCTGCCCCGCGCCGGGCTGCGCTGATGGCCGGCCGGGGACCGCCAGCCTTTGTTCCATCTGTCACAGCACACTTCCCTCCTGTTGTTCTACGTAATCAATACGGGGCTGAAATCACCTACTGCTACCTCGACTGCCTCCTATTTTGTCCACTCATGAATTATGGATGTCCGCACAACATCAAGTCTACAATTTCGATTGCATTTGCTAATCATTGATCAATAATTCAGGAGCTGCTCCTCTTCAAGGGCCCCTGGTTCCCCGCAGCATATGGTACGGAGCAGAAGTCCCTTATCACAAAGAGCAGCCGCGAAAGCAGCTCGCGAACAGCCGTCCCCTGCCCTTCCCCTCGGATGTGCGCGAGATGGCTGCGCGGGGTGGGACGGGCGCCTCTCGGCCGCCCGCTTGGTGACGGATGCCCGGGACCAGCGGCAGACCCCGGGGGTTTGGGCGCGCGAGGCACACAGCAGCAGAGACCGTCTCTACTCCGTTTCGTGCTCCTGGTTCCCGTTTCGTCCCTCAATCGCACCTCACAGGGGAGGGGCATTCCCACCCCGTGTCTGTGGGCTGTGGGCGAGCAGCGGGGACCCAGACCCCCGTGCTCCCCCACCCACCACGTGCACCCTGCAAACCCCCCTGCAAAGCTGACATTATACCCGCAGCCAGCTCCTGCAGGATGGATCTGAAACCCAGAGCTATTTTAAGATGTGCTTTTCCTGCTGGTGTTTTAAGGTCTGTTTCAATCCAGTTCTGTCTAGTTGTGTTTATGTCCTTTCAAGGAGATGATGAAATAAAAAGTAGCCATCCTTTTATAAATTACCCTGCAGTGTTTACTGTAGGTCATGTTTTGGGAAAGAATCCTTTTATTTTAACCTTCTAGAGGGCGGTGGTGTCTACCCCTCTTCTGTTGGAAATGCAGCTAAAGGATGCTGCTTCTTGAGGGGGAGGCAACCGGGGGGTGGGAGTGGGCGGGCAGCAGCCCCTCCGCAGGCCCAGGCAGGGAGGTGGGGTGCAGCTTCTGGGAGCCAGGCAGGGGATGAATTTCTGGGAAACATTCCCTACAAAAGGCAGTCACAGAGGGTTCTGGAGGTTGCCCGAGCCCGGGGCACAGCCCCCGCCCCCTCCAATAAGGAAAGGGCATGACGGAGACCTTTGTCACCTCCCAGAGCACCAGGCCCCACTCCGCCCCCTCCAGCCCACGGGGGAGAGGCTCTGAGCAGCCCAGGCCTGCCATTGTCACCCATTGTCACCGGCCCAGCGGGAAAGCCACCACCGGGGGTTCTCCATGACTTTTAAAAATCGTGAAAAAAGAAACAGCAGGGAGAAGGGAAAGGTTTAAAGCAGTCTGTGGCGAGAAGCCAGGAGGACAAAAGCAGGGGGATGGAGAGGGAAACAAACATTATTCTAAAACTGGAGAAAGAAAATGATGGGACAGGAAATGGCTTTAAAATCTCGAGCAAAGAAAAAGAAAATGAGAATTGATTTGGAAGCAAAAGAGAAGAGAAAAGAAAAATATTAACTAAAGAAGTCAGGAAAGAAAAGAGGAGGCGTCCACCCCCACACAGGCCCACCTGCCCGCCCCAGAAATGCACGCATGCACTCATCTGCTAGGGGGACACGCCCTAGGGTGGAAGGTCTGTGCCCCTCGCCCTGGACTCACTGCCCAGACCACTGGGGGGACACAAGAGAAACTCAAAGCACCTTCCAAGTTTCTGACTTTCTGTTTCAAAACGTGGGCTGTGAGCATCCCCAAGCCAAACAATGTCATTCCCAGAGTGGGATTCAAGCTCATGACACCATCCCGCGAAGATGCTGGGAGTTAGGTCCCATAATGAGTCCTATGAACCATGTTGTCAGCACTTTTATTTCCCCCAGACCACACCACCCTCTTATCCATCTACTCACCTGTCATCCACCTACCTCTGTCGTCTATCATCTTTCTATCATCTATCTATCTAATCTATCATCTCTCTCTCTGTCTTTCTCTCTATCATGATTCTTCTCATTGGCAATTGCCATTCTTCTTTCAATATATACATAATTCACTGTTTTCCAATAAACTAACTACAGAGGCACTGCTGTTACCCCCGATACCTTTCAGCCTCTCACTTCCCTTTCAGTGATGGAATTCACACAGCCCATGGCAAACGATCCATCCTCTTTCAGGGGCAAAAGCTTTAGGACATTGGCTGAGTTCTGGGAAAAGCATCAGCGGGATCTGCTCCTGTGCAGCCAGAACAAGAGACCAGCTACCACCCCCACCAAGGACCCCAAAGTGAGCTTTGACCAGTTAACCAAAGACTGGCTGGCCAGCGACATGGTAGTAACTAAGAATTCCCGATACAGATGGAATGTTGTCTTCCTTTCCGGCTGCGCATCTCAGAGATGCTCAGAAAACACTAGAACAAAATCTACGCTGTTCCTTGGGCACATCTGCACATTCTGACATCAGAGCCTTTTCTGCAGCAAAGCCCTGTCCCAACCACCGCGGTCCGTTTCCAGGTCAAGGCCACCGCATCCCAGTGCCTCTGAGACCACCATCCTGTCACCTGCTGTCCCCACAAGCCTCTGCTCCCCCGCTGACGGCCTGTCACACTTTGCCTGGGGACGCGGGCCCGCCCGGGCCCCAGGTCTGAGGGGCACAGGGTGGGGCCGGGACCTCTGGGTTCAGAGTTGCACCCCCACGTGTGCCTCACCTGGCCTGCCTGCGCCACACCTGCCCCTGGACACACCCCCTTCATCAGGTGCACAAAGGCCACCTGAGCGTGCGTGCCTGGGGACACCTCCCCCTGCCTGCCCTTCCCTTGTCCCCACGAGTCCCCCAGGGCTGCCTCAGGCCAACTGTGACGGCGTGTTGAACTTCGGCCTGAACATTTTTTTTTTAACTTTTTCAAAACTTCTGCATTTTCTCTTTACTTTGTTAAAATACCTGAGTCTTCTCCCCTTCATTTCTGGAGTGTGTGCCTGTGGGGAGGAATCTCCGCTAGCCAACCCGACACCGGCCCTGGGTCCTCCCGGCCCAGGGTGCGTTCCTGTTTCCAGCCAGAAGCTTCAAGACGTTTTCCTGGAGGCTCCTCAGCTTGGCTGTGGGATCCTGGCCCAGAGGAGGGCGGGGCGGGGGTCTTAGGAGGTTTGAGCCACGTGTTTTGTAGGTTCAGATGGAGTGGAACTGAATGGCTTTTTTCAGCCCAATTTACAATGATTGGTTTGGTTTCCCCCCACCCGAGCCCTTTCCGTTCCACCACGGACTTTACGACAACAAAAAAGCAGCTGTGGGCCCCTCGGTGTCAGCCCTCCAGATGTGTTCTCTGAGAAGAAAGACGTATTTATAAGGTACATTCTGCTTCTGTTTCCTTCAGATTTAAGCTCCGGGAATAATGGCTCTCACGGCGGGCGGAGGGGCCTGGCTTGTGCCGCAGGCCTTACTCCCCCCGGGGCCACGACCGCATCTAGCGGTCCACTCGCCCCGCGGGCTCCCCTGCCCTGAGCTCCCGGAGGCTGTCAGGTACAGTTATCAGGGAGGGGCCCCGTCCTGGGGAGCAGCCCAACCCCTCGCTGAAACGCTGAGGAGGACGCACGTGGGGCGCAGGGCGGGGAGCCCCCAGCTGGCAGCGCCCAGGGCGGGTGGTGTCACAGCAGGGCAGTCCGCACGCTTCCCCCAGGACAGAATGGAAAGGGGCCAGGGTCCGTTCTCCTCTCCACGGGGCCGCGTCTCCCCCTGCACCCCAGCCTCGGGCGTAGCGACCCACCAGACCGTCCGCACAGCTGCGCTGAATTTGCTGTCTATGCAGAAATGTGACGTGTCTCCCAAGAGCCCCCTCGATCTGCTTCAGATACTTGATTCATTGACCTTCCCGGGCTTGGAATGAATTGTAGAGCCTGGAGAGTAGCAAGTCAAGTTCAAGTCCTTCTTGTTACAAGTGGCATCTCTGCGGACCCGTAAGTTTCGTGCAGAGGATGGCGGTGCACACCCTCTGACCCGAGAGCCTAGGGCGCTCAGGGGCACCACCCAGGTGACTATCCTGTCCTGCTCCCCCCAAGCCCAGCTCAGCCCCTGTGCGACCCAGACCCGCGCCGTCCGGTGCTGGGGCCTCCAGCCTGGAGGCCGCCAGACACTGGAAACATGCCTGGTGCGACTGAGGAAACAAACTTGACTGTCTAATCTTAGTCAACTTATATTTTGATATCAAAATAATACCCGGGTTAATATTTAGATCTTAAGGCTGAAGCAAGGTAAACTATTTTCCCGTTAAACACAACTTGATCTTTTGCTAGGATTTAACATTTCACTTGAACCACTGAACATTTGGTGCGGATTTGAGATGGGATATAAATGTAAAACGATCACAGAGTTTAGACTTAGTGCAATAAAAATGAATGCAAAATATCTTACTATATTTGCTTATATTAATTACACATTGACATGATAATATTTTGGATAAACTGAAGTCTTTTTTTAATTTCACCTGTTTCTTTTTACTTCTCTTACAAATGGATACTAGAGAACTTAAAATGATCTCTGTGCCTCACATTACGTTTCTATTGCACAATTTGGATGCAGAGAAAAGAATCTGGATCTGAAAGGAGACAACCTGTAAACAAACACACAATGAACTCAGACTGGGTGGGGACTGCAGGCAGACGATCTACAATAGAACTGACAACCTCTCCCACTCTCTCTGCTTCAGGGGTGCTCAGCTATGAAGTGGTGGAGGGAAGACCCTGAAGTCATCTCAGATGTGCCTGGAGAAATGCATTTTCCCGTTATCCGTTCCCCTTCATCCTCCCCGCACCCCTGTGGGCAGCGAGAGCTGCCACAGCCCTCTCTCCAAGGCCAGGGTGCCCAGCGTGCAACGCGAGCAGGGTGACGTCCAGGGAGACTCCGCTAGGGTGGTCCAGGGTGGTCTCACAGGCCAAATGCACATACCTGGACTTTCCCAAAGCAGCTGAAATAGGTCGGTGAATCAACGTGCCCTAAATCATTTAATAATTATATATATACTATCAGGGTTTAACTGAAGTGTTATTGGAAATGGATTGACAAAAGCAGGGTATATACTCAGTGCATTCGAAAATTCAAGAGGCCTAAAGCATCTTCAGAGTCTGAATAGCCTTCCACATGCCTGGCCCTTTGGAAGTTTCTGAATAGAAGACGTTAACTATACGATATTCTTCATACACTATTCCATCATAAAATAATAATTGGAAGCAAGGGTTCCTGTACAGCCACATGTCCCTGGACAACAGTTTGTTTTTTCTTACATTTTTAAAAGAGCTGTCATCAGCGATCTCTGTGTGTTTCTGAAGACACCTCGCAGCTCCTTCTCAAGGGCAAACAGCCGTACATCTGTCCCGTGTGCACCAAAATTCACCCCCGTGTGCAGGCACATGGACCAAAAGGTTGATCAAACAATCAGCATTTTTAGCAGCACTAGGGATCTCTTAGACTGGTCTTCTGTGTTTTTTTTTTTTTTATAACAAATTAATTGCAATACAATTGACATACCATAAAATTCACCCTTTTAAAGTATACAATTCTAGTTTTTAGTATATTCACACAGTTGTGCAACCATCATCACTGGCTAATTTTTCTAACATTTCCATCACCCCCAAAAGCAACTCTGTACTTCACTCATTTTTCCTTCTGCCCTGACAACCACTAATCTTCTTTATTCTTTTAATTAATTTTATTGGAGTATATATAGATGCTTTACACTGTTGTGTTAGTTTCTACTGTACAGCAAAGTGAATCGGCTATATGTATACGTATATCTCCTCTTTTTTGGATTTCCTTCCCATTTAGGTCGCCACAGAGCATTGAGTAGAGTTCCCTGTGCTGCACAGTAGGTTCTCATTAGTTATCTATTTTATATATAGTATCAATAGTGTATATATGTCAATCCCAATCTCCCAATTCCTCCCACCCCACCCCCCATTTCCTCCTTGGTATCCATACATTTGTTTTCTACATCTATGTCTCTATTTCCGCTTTGCAAGTAAGATCCTCTATATCATTTTTCTAGATTCCACATATATGTGTTAATATATGATATTTGTTTTTCTCTTTCTGACTCACTTCACTCTGCATGACAGTCTCTAGGTCCATTCACATCTCTACAAATGACTCAATTTCATTCCTTTTTACAGCTGAGTAATATTCCATTGTATATATGTACCACATGTTCTTTATCCATTCATCTGTTGATGGACATTTAGGTTGTTTCCATGTCCTGGCTATTGTAAATAGTGCTGCAATGAATATTGTGGTATATGTATGTTTTTGAATTATGGTGTTCTCTGGGTATATTCCCAGCAGTGGGATTGCTGGGTCATGTGGTAACTCTATTTTTGGTTTTTTTAAGGAATCTCCATACTGTTTTTCATAGTAAGCACTAATCTTCTTTCTAATCTTTAATGCTGCTTATTTTTAAAAGACAGCAGAAAGAGCAGATTCACGTGTGAGATTAGTCTTTGGGGATAGAACGTAGAGGCAGCGGGCAAACGTGGTTCAAGTACCAGGTATAACTTACAGGGTGTCTTAGTCTTCCTGTGCTGTCATAACAAAATACCATGGCCTGGGAGCTTAAACCACAAACAGGTATTTGCTCACAGTTCTAGAATCTGGAAGCCCAAGGTCAGGGTGCCCACATGAGAGCTTTCCTTGGGACTTGCAGACAGCCACCCTCTTACCATGTCCTCACGTGGAGGACAGAGAGAAAAAGAGCCCTCTGCTGTCTCTACTTCAAAGGACAGTAATCCCCCCATCATGGACTCTGCACCCTCAGGACCTCATCCAACCTGGGTTACCTCCCAAATACCGTAGTCCCAACTATCAAACACACTGAGGTTTAGGGCTTTGACATACGAATTTTGAGGGACACATCCAGTCCATAACAGGTACAAATAACTAGGATGAAGAGGAGTTGGAGACCGTGCAATTTCTCTGCCCAAGCCTCAGCCTGTTCGTGTAGAAACTATAAATCCCTAGGGCTGCTCTGCTGCAGCCAGGAGGGTGCAGTCAGCTTGTGATCTCTGTGGGAGCCAACAAGAGAAAGGAAACCTAACAGTTTAAGTGGCAGCCGTGATGCTGAGTAAGGAGAACGTTGGTGGAGTGATGACACAGCAGAGAGAAAAAAGGGCAGGGCGTCTACCCTTATCAAAACGCACGTGGGGAGCGTGGTTCTAAACGCAGCGTGACATGCTTTAGGGTCCACGCGGCAGTGCCACATGCTTCTAAATGACTCTTACTGCTCCTCTGCTGTGGACACTGGCCAGGCCACTAACAATGGCACTGATGACATAGCAAACGGTGTGCTTGTTTCATGGTCGCGACACACCAAGCATCAAACGGCACAAACGATGAGCCCTATTGAAGGTGTTGGCAGAAAATTAAAAACAGAGCATCGTGAAAACCCAAGAGGGTTCATCAAATGTCCCGTCAGCAGTCAGCATCACAGACTGGAAGGGTCAAGGAAAGGCAACGGAAAACGCCACCTGTGGTGAGGAGGCGGAGCCACTGAAACGCACACGTTGCTGGTGGCAAAGCAGAATAGTAGAGCCACGGGCAGTGTGCTATGAGACTAGTACCACTGCCACCCAGAAATTCCAGCCTAGGTTCTTCCCAGGAGACGTGAAAGCCCACACAACACACACGCTGGCACGTGGATGGTCACAGCAGCGCTGTCCACGAGAGCCCCGAGGGAGAAAGGAGGCAAACGTCATCCGCCGAGAGTGGGTGAGCCCGTTGCGGTCCGTCCTAGCTGGGCAGCACCCCTGGGCAGTGAGTAGAATGAGCACCGACGCACACGGCTCCACGTAGGCTCTCAAAGCATTTTGCTAAATGAAAAAAGACACAAAAGACTCACAGAAGAAATCCTTGTATATAAAAATATAGAATTGGGAAATACAGTGCAGAAAGCAGATCAGTGTTCCTTGGGGCCAGGTTGGGGGGTGGTGGTCAACCACACGGCAGGAGGAAGCATTTGGGGGTGACGGGAACCTTCTGTGTCATGGTGACGGTGGCTGCAAACCAAACGCAGTTACGAAGACTCATGCAACTGTATTTAATGAACAGCAAAGTAATGACAACATCCATGTAATTCAGCATGAGTGAAGTAAGTTAAAATAAAAAGGTAAGTAACACTGCAAAAGAAGTCTCAGGCAAAGCAGCCTGTGTCTTCACACGACTGAAAGGCTGCGTCTATGGCAGGTAATCTGGTTAGAAACTCCTCCGGGTTCGAGGCTGGAAACCCCTAGGATCCTGACAGTGTCTGCGGCAGACCCCCTGGGAATTACCGTCCAGGACAGCACGACCCCCCGCCCTGGGCACAGGGACGGGCCAGTGGGAAGAGGAACCTCCCTGAGCAGAAGCAGCCCCATGCAGTCTTCTCACAGGAATGCGCAGCGGGGACCCAGCCCCTAGACCGGGCGGATCAGAACCCCTCATGTGGAGAGAAACACCCACCGCAGAGACCCAAACCTGATGCATCCGCAACCGGTGAGCCCCCTGGGAAGCTACGCCATCACCTGGTGGGTGCCCTGCCCAGGCGGGCCCTGGAGGCCAGAAGAGATAGATGGACAGCAGCCCCTCTCCATCCAGGCAAAGAGCTTCCCTGGTGGTGACCGCGTGGGTCAAAGAGGAGCACTCTTGTTGGACCCTGGGCCCACGTCCCTTCCAGGCGTTGATGTCTCCCTGAAATCCATCTGGCATCTTTGCTTTATAAACAAAGTCTAGCACTCGTTACATTAGAGAGAAATATAAGTGCTAATTCCTGACCTCTAAAAGTCACTTAACGGGGCTTCCCTGGTGGAACAGTGGTTAAGAAACCGCCTGCCAATGCAGGGGACACAGGTTCGGTCCCTGGTCTGGGAAGATCCCACATGCCTCGGAGCCTCTAAGCGCATGAGCGGCAACTGCTGAGCCTGTGCTCTAAAGCCTGTGAGCCACAGCTACTGAACCCACGTGCCGCAACTACTGAAGCCCGTGCGCTTAGAGCCTGGGCTCTGCAACAAGAGAAGCCACTGCAGTGAGAAGCCTGTGCACTGCAAGGAAGAGTAACCCCCACTCGCCACAACTAGAGAAAGCCCGTGTGCAGCAGTGAAGACACAACACAGCCAAAATAAAATAAAATAAAATACATAAAATATTTTTTAAGAAGTCATTTAAAAGGTCGTTGTTTCTTAAAGTCTTCATTACTTTGCATCACTGGCCCATCAAAATTCAGACAATGCAGATGTGCAGTTACTTCCCCAGAAGCACTTGTTTCTCCCGAGGTCCACACAGGCCACCTGTGCCCAGAGAGGATGGAGCTTCAGAGAAGGAGGGAGGTCCCCACCCCCGCCCTGCCCTTCCTCCCCACCCCTCCAGGGCAACCTCTCCTCCTCAGCATTCAGGACACCTGAGCCCTCCTTCCCAGCACAGCTCCGGCCTGAAACTCCTGAGGTTGCCGGGCAGCTCTGCCCCTGCTGCTCCGCTGAGAGAGAACCCTGCTTAGTCACCCTTCCGGTTTCCCCGCCCGCATGGGACGTCCCCCTTTCCTACAGCGCGTCTCATCTAAAACGACGCCTCTGGGGCTTTGCTTCATCCTCTGTTTCTCCTCTTGATTTCCCATCTTATTCACCCTCTTGCATGCCCGACACGTTCACAGAAGACAAAAAAACTCAGTTCACTTAATTCTCTGTTCACCGTCTAACTCCGCACTCTGTGCAATTACCCTCAATAAATGTCTCTCGATGTTGCTGACAGCCATGTAGATGACAATGGCGCTGAACGTCCTCCCAGGAGAAGTGTATGCACTTTGAGGACTGGCCTTTCTGGAATCAAATTATGAAATGGGAAATCAGTCTCTTTATATCTTTGGTGACCCGCAAGGCTAGAGGTGTGATGAAGAGGAATGTGATTAATGGTGAGCCGGTGGGAGTTCTGTATTTCTCCTGCTAATGTTCACCTCTGGTTCGAAAAGGTTTAATTCTGCCCAGACCACTTCAATTCTATGTGCCTCTAATTGTAAATCCCAAATAACAGTTCATTTGTAAGATAAATTAGTAAGAAAACATGATGTTCAAAATAGCAGACATTTATATTGATTCAGTTGATAATAAGAGGAAGCTAATTCCACCACTGTTGAAATGTACCCTTCGGCATGAAATACCCTTTTCTGATTATTGTATCATGCAGCCTTTCCTTGTCTGCATTACAACAGAGCACAAGGGCTAGAGGCTCCTGATGGGTGGGTGCCCTGGCTGTGAAGCAGGGAGAGAGGCAGAGGTGGGGACTACAACTGCGTTCCAGATGCCCTGTCTGAAGGTTATGCTAGTTCCAGGGGTGCTAATAGCAGGGGACCAACCCCAAGCAGGGGCTTGAACCACATGGGAGTCAGGGTGCTGTTTAACTGGGAGTGGGCTCAGAGCACATCCTGAGTGTGTTAGGAAAAAGTTGGGTCGAGAGCCCCAAGTTTGTCTGTCCATCCATCCATTCAACCTTCCATCCATCCATCAATCCATCCATCCATCCTTCCATCCATCCATCCATCCATCCATCCATCCATCCATCCATCCATCCATGCATCCATCCATCCATCCATCCATCCTTCCATCCATCCTTCCATCCATCCATCCATCCATCCATCCATCCATCCATCCTTCCTCCATCCATCCATCCATCCATCCACCCATCCTTCCTCCATCCATCCATCCATCCATCCATCCATCCATCCATCCATCCATCCTTCCATCCTTCCATCCATGCATCCATCCATCCATCCATCCAACCATCCATCCATCCATCCATCCTTCCATCCATGCATCCATCCATCCATCCATCCATCCATCCATCCATCCATCCTTCCATCCATGCATCCATCCATCTAACCTTCCATCCACCCCTCATTCCACAAATACTGGCTGCACAGTTGCTGTGCACTTAACCTTGTCCAGGGCTTGGAGACACAGCCCAGCTGTGACTGAGGCTCTGTGGCCCCTTGGATCCTGGGACTTACCACTGAGGGAGAGACCCAGCCTCAGAGTGAAGGAGCAAAGCTCTGGGCTCCACTTGCTGTGAATTTTGGGTGTCTGGTGTTCAGAGAAGGAAGGACAGAGCAAGACAGACAGTGTAGTCCCTTGATTACAGTGCCAGCTCAACACACACCAAGAGGAGGCAGATCGTCATTTCCGAAAGTTAGTATTATGCCTGCATTGTTTCTCAGCCTTCCCCTTGCCGTGGTCCAGTTCTCTGGCCAGCTGCTCAGCACTGGGAGGGGAAAAATGACGGATGCGCATGCCCACAGCCACGTGCTCCCGCATGGCGCAGCTCCATCACAACCGAGCAGGACAATTCTGTCCTCAACCCCACTGCAGCGACGTGGACCCGGTCCACACACCCTGGCCGCTGCATGGCCACTCCTCTGACTGCAGGAGGGAGGCGGCCCTTCCTGCTGCGCCCAGACACCTCACGGGGGAGTTGGGGGGGAAGCCCTCCACTTGAGGGGCACAGCAGGGATGAAGGCACAGCCCTGGTGTCCGGGGCAGAAGACCTGGTCCTGGACACCACCCACCTGCCTGGAGAGCTGGCAGTCCTTCTGCGACCCAGGGTTTCCTCATCCCCACGACCAACGAGGTGTCACTCCCGAGTGGATGGTGTGTCCAAGGTGATGAGTCCCCGTCAAGGGTCTAGTGCAGCGATTGCTACGGGTGGGCGCAAACGTCGCCTCCCACTTTCCTCCAGGAAGCGCACCCCCTCCCTCATTCCGCGGGGAGAAAAGCCTCTTTTAAGCTTTGCCTTAAATTGGGATGAAATCATTCTTTGGGATTGATACCATTAAATGTGGCACGAATGTTCTCCCTGCTGCATTACACACAAAGTCAGGGCGGTGTGGGGTCACCCTTTTCCACTCAGGAGGTGAGGCAGACCTTCAGAAATTCCCCCACATCCACCAAAGTTCGAGAGCAGCCCTCTCCCATCAAACTCCTCTACTTCCTCCACAGAGAGCTTTCTTCAAGGGCGTCTTCCATTTTCCTGGATCAACCTGGGGATGAAGACTTGAGTCGAAGCCCCCAAAACGACCTAGTGCAGATCTGGTATGCAGCGGGGAGAGGAGTCAGAACATCGGTCTCTAATTAAAACTCATCAAGGAAAAATTAAATCCCATCCGTTAATGATGTCATTTGTTGTCATGGATACTAAGGGGGAATAAAGATACTAATGAAAATATATGGGGGAAACTTTACACGCGGCGAAAACAGACATCAGGAATCACAACTCACTCGTGCAGTATTAACACCACGACCGAATTAGAGGTGTCCCATTCTATTCTGAATATGGGCACCAGTGATTTGCACAAAAACAAGGAATACATGGTCTGGAATTTATCTTTTGAATTAAATTTGTAGAAAAAAAAAATTCTGGAACTGCAATAGAGACGTGTGCCGTGCCCTGCACACAAAAACCACGAGGCTTCTATGCTTCAGAGGTTTTAAAATCTGAGGATTTTCCTAGATGGAGTTGGGTGGGGAGGGCGGCAGCAGCACGGCTGTCCCGCGTGTCACCACGCCCTCATCTGCAGCGTCAGCTCTGAGGGGTGCTTAAGTCCCCCAGTGTACCCCAGCGGAAGAGCCTCAAACGGCTTCCCGAAGAACTGTGAATCGGGTTTGGTGTAAGGTTGGTGTCCGTTCTGCTGGAAATTTTCCCAGGCCTTCCTGGGTGTTGGCGGCCACCAGACTCCCGGGTCACCCTGTTAGCCCAGACTTTAATGAGCTCCGGCGTGCTCTTCACAATGATCAACGCGGAGATGATAAATGGAAATGCAAATGACCGTGAAGCAGCTCCGCCATCGGCCGGGAGCATCATTAGCACCTCGCCGCCGCAGAATCCATCACTGTCATCCTGATGCCTGCATTCCGCGGGGCACATGGCTGGCGGCCAGCATGCCTTCCAGCGCGCCGGCAGCCCAGGCTTGGTAGGGTTTTCCTCCCCATATGCTTTTATTCATCTTTTGCTGAATATTTGTTTGGCAACCAGAGTTCCAATATATCTCCAGCTGAGAGGATAACTATTTTGGGTCAATAAGCAAATAGCTAATTTAGAGCAAAATAAATACCAATAAGAAATTCTTCTCCCAGCATCAAGATCTGAAACAAAGTCAATGGGACGCATCTATCTGGCCTGTTTCAAAACTGAAAGAGCTACTCGGAAGCCGTCTGGGATGTCGTCCTGACAGAGAAAATGGAGATCTATAACCCCAATTTAAAGGATGTTAGATTTTTTCCCCAAGATCTTAGAGCACTAAGTATTCTTCTGCCCACAGCTACAGGGTAGTCTCCTCGAGGAAACCAGGCGCTTCATAAGGATGAGACATCTCTTCTGTAACTAGCAGCCTAGCAATGACCCTTCGACCCACCTCGCCACCAGCCCTGCCCCTCTCTCGGAGTAGCTGAAGAGCACCCCTTGTATTTACAGAGTTGGCCTCATCTACAACTTGATGGGGACGGTGTTTTCTTTAGCCTTTTTTTAATTGCCAGAAAGACACACTGTTGAAGAGAATCTCAACATGGACCCTGCCCCTGCTCCTTTCCCACACCCCAGGGTTCCCACCCTCTCTCACTTCACGCTAAGCAAACGAGCTTCCCTCCTTCTCCTTCCTCCACCCCACCTGACCGTCTCTGCTGAGACCCAGCTTCCAGCTGGCCGGATCATGTGACGCCCGCCACAAGAGGTTCCAGGCCTCCAGAGCCAGCGTCCTGAAGAATCTGATGGTGATGGCCCTCTTCGGCCTCACGTTACCTGCACGCCGGACCCCTGTCCAAGCCAATGCGTGATTGAGTTTTGGCCACATTATCCAAAATGTGGGACATGAGCCGCTGGAGAGGTAGGTGCACCCGAGCACAGGAGCTCAAAACATATAGTCCTATCTACCGTGGAAAAGCTAATAATGTCCTCCTGCCTTCAGCACAGACTTTCTGTGGAGTGAAGCAAGAAAGTAGACCAACAAGCTCTTGGTTTTCTCTCCAAATCTGCCCCTTATACAGTGTTCCCCATCTTAGAAACAGGAGCCACCATGAACCTAGGTTTCATTATGGAAACCTGAGACCACAGTCCAAGGGTCACCCCTCTCCAGCTTCCATCCACACGTCCTGCAGATACAGACACCAAACACGTGCACCTGCCCTTATCTCTCCTGACACTACCCTCGTCTCACCCTTGGTCTTCCTCTTTCTCGATACCCATTCCCCATTTAAAAAGCTTTTTTCCGTTGGAGTATAGTTGATTCACAATGCTGCGTGAGTTTCTGCTGTGCAGCAGAGTGAATCAGCCGTACATATACACACATCCATCCTCTCCTTTTTAGATTCTTTTCCCACATAGGTCACCGCAGATCATTGAGTAGAGTTCCCTGTGCTGTACAGTAGGTCCTCATTAGTTATCTATTTTATAGATAGTAGTGTGTATATGTCCATCCCAATCTCCCAATTTTTCCCACACTCCCTTCCCCTCCCCCCCCGTAACCATAAGTTTGTTCTCTACATCAATGACTCTATTTTTGCTTTGCAAATAGCATAAAATACCTAGAGACAAATGATAATAAAACATGACAATACAAAACCTATGGGATACAGCGAAAGCAGTTCTAAGAGGGGTGTTTATAGCAATACAATCCTACCTCAAGAAACAAGAAAGATCTCAGATAAACAACCTATTTTTACACCTAAAGCAACTAGAGAAAGAGGAACAAACCCATCCTCCACACAGCAGCAGGCTGATCTTTGGAAACCACGCATCTGGTCACAGAATTCCTCTGCTTCAAATATTTCCATTTCCTTCTCATCAAGAAGAACATGTAAACTCCCAGAGATGCCTCCAGAGCTTCCCAGGACGCACCTGCTCCCCTGACCCCCCCGGCCTCCCTCACTTCCTCCAGCCACTCAAGGCTTCTTTCCCTGCTTCCTCCTCACCTGACCAGCTCTGTGCTGACATCCTCCGTGCGTGTTTACTGTCCTGGAGCCCTCGTCCACCTGCCTCTCCAGGTCAGTGGTGTCCACGTGACCACACAGTAAAGATACACTGCACAGTCTAACTCGTCAGCACGTAGGGAATTCCGGACTCTCGGACACGTGAACGTAGCAGTTGTTTGATGCCTTGTGTCAGTTTCCTTTTCTGTAACATGAAAACAATAGCATTTGCCACTTCTTAGGGAGAGTATAAGGACTAGATGAGCTAATAGATGTAAAGGTATGTGGACCCTTTGCAGACCTATATGGTAAGTGTTTAATTTACCTCTTACTAACTGGATGGTCTCAGAATAAACCTCAGTTGTTCACAGGTGCTTTCTTAGATGCAGGGATAATTTTACTTTCCAGAGGGGACTGCACCACTATCTCCTTCTGCAATAGGACCTTACCCCTCTCCCATCATGAGATGAGGGTTTTTTTATCCCATTGAATGGGGAGGGTCCCGCGACTGCTTGACCAACTCGGCTCAGCCGAGGTGACACTGTAACAGTCTGGATACCGCCTTTGCCAGCCTGGCTGCTTCCTCTTCTTGCCTCTTGCAATGTTTGCTCTTGGGATGTTCTCTCTGGCAATTTCTGTGCTAGGAGAAGGCCCAGCATAGGGAGTGGCCACCCTGCGGGCTCTGGTTGACAGCTGAGCACCCAAGACACGGCCAGAATCAATGCTGGACGTGTGAGGCTGCCATCTTGGACATCTGGCCCAGGAGCCTTTAGGCTGCTGCAGGCCCAGCAACTTCTGACCTCAGCGAGCACTGACTGTGGGCCCCCTCCCCGCAGCAGCCCACAGAACCTGAGAGCTGTCTGAAGTCAGTGAGTTTGGGTTGACTTGTTCTGCAGCAGTCAGAATAGATGCCCAGTGGGTCTCATGGTGATGAGATAAACTTCTCTCCTTCAGCACTGCCCAGTGACATCCCCTCCAGACGGGAGTCTCCCCGAAGGCAGAGCCAACTGTCTTGTCCTCGGCACTGGATGAAGCCCAGCGCCTGGTAGCATCTCAGGTAACACTTGCAGAATAAATGAATGTAGAAATGCTTGATTCTAATTTTCTATGACACCACCTCCCCTCCTGGCACGCAGGAGGGTATCCGAGAGCCGTGGGAAGCCTGAGGACTGATTCTGGGAGCCTCACCAGCCGACAGCCTCACCGACCACACCAGGCACAGAGCCTGCACGTCCACCAGTGCCTCTGCTCTGCAGCACGTGTTTAGACGTATCTTTTCTTGGGAGGAATTTCACCATTATTTCAATCAATTTTAAAAGTTTACATCAGGAATGAATAAAACTTCACAAAGGCAATCGTGCGACCTTTAAACAATTTAATTTCAGCTTCCATTTTTTTAAATTTCAAAACTGTTATTCTGTTCATCAGGTTAGTAATTGATGGACACGTCAGCCTAATGAAACAATGAGGACAAACTGCTCCCTTCCTTTCAGGAATCATCGACAGCCATGAACTAGTCTTTAAATGTATTGCTTTATTAAAACTAACATCTTAACATTGCATTTGATAGCAATACTTCCTTCCTCAATGGAAAATCATAAAAGCAACTGTACTTAAACTTGCAATGTAATTTCTCTCTAAAATAAATAAAGGTAAATTGATTTCCATCTGACTCTAGGTTAAATATTTTATTTTGTTAGTATGATGAAAACAGAAAAGTAAAAGGAGACAAAATGTTTTGTTACCTTGGTGCCTATTAAGACTTTGGCATCCTTTCTAGAGAGCGCTAGCCAATTTCAATAACATCAGGAACATGAGGAAATAAATTAGACATTTTAATTGTGAGATTATAACATACTGATGGAAGAGCTGGGAGGGATCCAAAACAAATTTTAATGACAAAACAATAATCTAAGCAAAGTAGAAACATTGGGCTCTGTGGGCTTTGGAAGAAAATAAAGAAACAAAATTAGTAACACCTCTGAATGCATGAAGCCAGTAAACTATAGACCACAAATTGTGAGCAAGGTTAAGAAATATACTCGAGATAACGCCAGCTGCTTTAAGCAGTAAATCAGAAGCGTAACCGGGCAAAATGTCACTAAGCCTTCATAACTGATGTTTCAGGTAGCTGCAAGAAAATCACACCCCTAAGGAAAGTTTAGAAATTTCCAAACAGTGGTCCATGGTGCCGGGTCTTGTGTGACCATCAGTGAAGACTGACAATATGTTAAAACATATTAGTACAGTCGCATCCTGTAACTGAATCGGTCCTGGATGAAAGAATTTTACTCGTTGGATTTTCCAAACAATAGGTCTATTCTCAACACACCTCGCAGCTTGGCGGCAGGGAGAAGCTGGTGGGAGTTCTGATGCTGTTAGGATCTGATTAGCCCCTGAGTGCTACCTCCCTAGGACGCACAACTGCACGTCTTCAGATCTGACTAAACACAGTCAAGGCGGGTGGTCGCCTGTCCTCCTTTCTGCTGCCCTGCCTGGCTGTGTCGTACGCAGTGAGCACACCCCTCACCCGGGTGTCTGATACAGGACAGCACCCACTCGTCGCAGACATCACGGTGGAGAGAGGGTAGGCGGCTTGGGGAGGTCACACCTGGCCTAATGATTTTTAAGTCAACTTCCTTGAAGTGTGATTTGCATACAATAAAATTCACACATTTGAAATGAGCGATTTGATGGGTTTTGGTAGACTCCTGAGAAACTCCTTCCGACAACATGTAGTCGACTTCAGTCTCTCCAGGAAGCTGTGCTGGGTCTCCCCCCACCACTGTTTTTCCTTGTGTACATACATGTGTGTGTGTGTGTGTGTATGCCTCTGTATTCCACAATATATACACATATGTGTGTATGTATATACATGTACAGTTACACACACATTTGTGAATTACATGCATAATGCATGTATGAATATGTGTATTCATGTATGGACAGAGGTACCCAGATTTGATCCATGTTTAAACATTCTGGGTACAAGCCTTTGGTCACATGTAAGTGTTGTGGCTCTTTTCTCCCAGGCTGTAGCTCGCTTCTCCATGCCCGTGGCATTGTCTTTTGAGGAGCATAATATTTTTAAGCTGATGGAGTTCGGTTTATCATTTTTTCTGATGGTGGTACAAGCACATGAGATTTCTCATGTTTATTTTTGTGTGATATATCTATCCCATCCTTTTACCTTCAGTATTTAAAACACACCTCTTACAGATAGAATTTAGTTGGGTCTGACTAGCCTAAATTCTCTGCCTTATAATGTACACGTTTCCATTTAAATTCAATGCACTTACGTTACTGTTGGGTGAAGTCTACCATCTTCCTCTCCAGTACTCATGTACCCATCCTGTTTCTTGTTCTTCTGCTGTTCTATTGCTGTTTCTTTTGGGTTAATAGTTTTATTTTTCTTTTGATTTCATCTATTACCTTCTTACCTGCAACTCTTCATATTGTTTTTTAGTGGTTTTTCAAGGGCTGTTTAGATTTAGTGTTGTATACCTTCACACTTCAGACTTTTCACTTTATGCCTAATGTTTTCCACTAAGTGCATCAAACATAACATTCTTGATGAGGGAAGTGGACCAGATCCAGGTGAGACCAGGATCATGGACTCACCTGGGCCTCCTGCCTGGCTTCCTGTGCATGGACTGAAAACCACTGCCTTGTGCATTTTGTCAAGTTTTATGGCTGACAATGGTGGGAAAATTGTCCGAGGATCAATTTCTCAGGTGTGGCTGGCTGTTAAAATCTGATCTAATAATTTTATTGTGACAAATGAGTCTTTGGAATAAAGATAAATGTTTTGTGAGTTTCAGGAAGTAACAGGTTTGTATTATCTAATCTAAAGCTTCAACAAGAGAAAATTAAGTAAAAATTTAATAATTAGCTGGTTAATTTATTCCTGGTAGATAACTGATTCAGGTCATCACATTCTTAGAGTTAAATTGCTTGTCTTGATACAATCGAGTTGACTCTTCTTGACTAAATAACAAGATATTTACTGAATCTCCACACAACCTACTATCGCACAGACATAGTTTTAGATATAATCTTTGTATGAGAAAATAATTACAGTTTCAACATTATTTTCTCCACTTCTGTCATTAATGTATTACCAGTGCCACATATATATGTGTCATTAGGCAAATTATTTTGTTGATTTGAGAACCTCCCAGTAAGGAGCCTGGAAGGTGCCAGCGCAGCCTAATGGCAAGTAGAACGCTGAACAGACTGAACAAGCAACAGTTCTTCTCAGACCTGTAAGAGATGAGGACACGGAGGAAGATGCTGCCTGCAAGGCTGGAGAGACAGACAGGTGACACAGAGTCAGGGCTTTCCTGGAGGAGACTCACAAGCAGCGATCATCGCAAGAGCTGGTGCCAAGGTAGGAAAACCTGGACCGCAGCTGCAGAATTGCTGGGGTCTTGGGAGGGACGACTTTGAGAGCTAAGACGCCCAAGGGGGCCTGATCACCGGGGATCCGCACAATACTGTGGGAATTACCTCCAGGAGCCCCCACAGTACGTGTTGGAGGAAAGTCCCCTCATGCTTCCAGAGCTCTCTGTTCTCCTTAGCGAGGCCTGCCCAGGAGCAGCGAGCCAACCTGAGCCTCACCTGCTGGAGGATGCCCAGAGCCTGGCTGACTGGGGGAAGGGAAATACCGTTTCCAGCTACCTTTGGCCTTCCAAGTGGGAGAAGGGAAAACCCCAAAAGAACCCACTCCAGCCATCCTGCCCCATCTAGTGAGGGAGAGAAACTAAGTGTGTGTGGAACTCACCGCCCAGAGGCCCAAGCTCACTAAAGCCCTGGGACCTCATTAGAGGAGCAGAGAACCTGGCCCCCTCACCCTGCTCCTTTCCACCACGTTAGAAACACCGCAGTTCCTTCCACCCAGTACATAATGACTATCAAGAAAGAAATATTACAAGGCACACTGAAAGGGCAAAACACACAACTTGAAGAGATGGAACAAGCATCAGAACCAGGGATATTCAGCATGGCAAGGATGTTGGGATGATCAGACTGTGGATTTAAAACAACTATGACATATGCTGAGGGCTCCACTGGACAAAGTAGGCAGCTGCAAGAACAGATGAGCGATGGAAGCAGACAGATGGAAATACAAAGAAAGAATCAACGAGAAATGCTAGAGATCACAAACACCATAACAGGGGTGTCAAACACATCTGATGGACTTGTTAGTAGACTGGACACGACAGAGGAGAGGGTTTCTGAACTTGAAGATGAATCAATAGAAACTTCAAAAACTGAAAAACAGGGAGTTCCCTGGTGGTCTAGTGGAGAGGATTCCGTGCTTTCACTGCTGTGGCCTGGGTTTAATCCTTGGTTGGGGAACTGAGATCCCACAAGCTGCACAGAATGGTAAAACAAAAAAAAAAAAAAAAAAAAAAGAAAGAAAAACACGGAGAAGAAAGGAAAAAAGCAGAATATCCAAGAACTGCAAGACAACTACAAAGGGTAAAACATGCCTGTAGTGGGTATGCCAGAAGGAGAAGAAAGAGAGAAAAGAAATAAAAAACAAACAAAACAAAAAACCAGAAACAATGACTAAGAATGTCCTCAGATTAATCTCACTTACCAAACCACATACACAGGATTAGAGAACACTAAGCAGGATGAATACTGAAAGATGGACACCTCTGCATATCATCTCCTAACTACAGAAAATCCAAGTTTAAAAATAATTCTGAAAGGTGCCAGAAGAAAAAATCTTTTTACTTAAAGAGGAACAAAGAATTTCATCCAACTTCTTTGCTTGGAAGCAAGAAGAGAGTGTAGTGAAACGTTTTAAATGTTCAGAGGAAAAAAAAAACACCTCAGAAATCTGTACATGCAAAAGTATCCTTCAAAAGTTAAGGGATAATACTTTCTCAAACAAAAATTGAGGGAACTTGTTGCCAGTAGGCCTGCCTTGCAAGAAATGTTGAAGAAAGATTTTTAGAGAGAAGGATGGTGAGAAACTCATCTCTCTATAAAGAAAGGAAGCGTTGAAAAAGTGAAGGTAAAATAAAAACTTTTATTTTTCTTACACTTAATTGATCTAACAGATAACTGTTCAAAATAATAGCAACAATGTATCTGATTATTCATGCTTATGTGTATATCTTATTTTTATTTATACATATACATATATTTGTGTATACTTGTAAATTATATGTATGCTTATATATACTCATATATAAGTAAAATGAATGATGGCAATGGTGCAAGACTTGAGACAGAGAAATTAAGATTTTTCTTTTGTTAAAAGAATGAAATTAGAACACTCCCTAACACCATACACAAAGATAAACTCAAAATGGATTAAAGACCTAAATGTAAGGCCAGACACTATAAAATTCCTAGAGGAAAACATAGGAAGAACACTCTCTGACATAAACCACAGCAAGATCTTTTCTGACCAATCTCCTAGAGTAATAGAAATAAAAACAAAAATAAATAAGTGGGACCTAATGAAACTTAAAAGCTTTTGCACAGCAAAGGAAACTATAAACAAGACAGAAAGACAACCCTTAGAGTGGGAGAAGATATTGGCAAATGAATCAACAGACAAAGGATTAATCTCCAAAATATATAAACAGTTCATCCAGCTCAATATCAAAAAGCAAACAACCCAATCAAAAAATGGACAGAAGACCTAAATAAGCATTTCTCCAAAGAAGACATACAGATGGCCAAGAGGCACATGAAAAGCTGCTCAACATCACTAACTATTAGAGAAATGCAAATCAAACTACAATGAGGTATCACCTCACACCGGTTAGAATGGGCATCATCAGAAAATCTACAAACAGTAAATGCTGGAGAGGGTGTGGAGAAAAGGGAATGCTCTTGTGCTGTTGGTGGGAATGTAAATTGGTACAGCCACTACGGAGAACAGTATGGAAGTTCCTTAAAAAAATTAAAAATAGAGCTACCATATGACCCAGCAATCCCACTACTGGGCATATACCCAGAGAACACCATAATTCAGAAAGACACATGCACCCCAATGTTCATTGCAGCACTATTTACAATAGCCAGGACATGGAAGCAACCTAAATGTCCATCAACAGAAGAATGGATAAAGAAGATGTTGTACATATATACAATGGAATATTACTCAGCCGTAAAAAGGAACGAAATTGGGACATTTGTAGAGACATGGATGAACCTAGAGACTGTCATACAGAGTGAAGTGAGTCAGAAAGAGAAAAACAAATATCGTATATTAACACACATATGTATATGTGGAATCCAGAAAAGTGGCACGGATCAACTGGTTTGCAAAGCAGAAATAGAGACTCAGATGTAGAGAACAAACATATGGACACCAAGTGGGGAAAGTGGTGGGAGCCTGGGTGGGATGAATTGGGAGATTGGGATTGCCATATATACATTACTAATAAGAAAAAAATTATCAAATTGTACACTTTAAATATGTGCAGTTTATTGTATGTCAATTATATATCAATAAAGGTTCTTAAAAAAGATTTTTCTTTTGTTATAAGGTACTTGCATTACTCATGAACTGGTGTAATATTATGTGAAATTTGAAAGTGAACTTGGATTAGTTGTAAAAATATACTGCAAAATCTAAGGCAATCGAAAAAAATTAAAGGAGTATAATTGACATGCTAAGAAAGGAGAGAAAATGGAATCACATAAAATACTCTAAATTTGGCTACACTAAACACAAAAAGTAGAAAAAGAATGGAAGACAAAGTAAGAACAAAAACAAGAGCAACAAAGCAGTAAAGGATGTATTAATTATTAATTCAATTTGAGCATCAATGGTCTAAATGCACCAATTAAATGACAGAGGTTATCAGAGTGGATCAAACAACAAGATTCAAGTATGTTTCATCTGCATGAAACCCACTTTAATTATAAAGACACAAAGACACACCTTGTTTTATTGTGCTCCACAGATACTGCGTTTTTCACAAACAGAAGGTTTTGTTGGAACCCTGCACGGTGTGAGTCTATTGGCATCATTTTCCCAACAGCATCTGCTCACTTCGTGTCTCCGTCACATGAAGGTAATTCTCGCAATATTTCAAACTTTTTCATTATTATTATATTTTTTATATTGATCTGTGATCAGTGATCTTTGATGTTCCTGTTGTAACTGTTTTGGGGCCCCAAGAACCGTGCCAGGGTAAGACGGCAAACCTGATACGTGCAGTGTGTGTTCTGACTGCTCCGCCGTCTCTCTCCCTCTCCTCGGGCCTCCCTGTTCAGAGACTCAAGAAAACTGAAATTAGGCCAGTTAATAACCCTGCAACGGCCTCTAAGTGCTCACGTGAAAGGAAGAGTCGCACATCTCACTTTAAATCAAAAGCTAAAAATGATGAAGCTGAGGAAGGCAGGTCGAAAACCGAGCTGGGTTGAAACTTGGGCCTCCTGTGCCAAAGAGCCAAGCTGTGAAGGCAAAGGAAAGTTCTGGAAGGAAGTTAGCAGTGCTGCTCCAGTGAACACAGGAATGGTAAGAAAGCAACACAGCCTCATTGCTGACACACAAAGTTTTAGTGACTGGACAGAAGATCAAACCAGCCTCAACACTCCCTTAATCAAAGCCTAATCAGAGCAGGGCCCCAACTCTCTCCAGTTCTGTGAGGGCTGAGACAGGTGAGGAAGCTTCAGATCAAAAGTCAGAAGGTGGCAGAGGCTGGTTCATGAGGCTGAAGGCAGGAGGCCATCAAGACAACACAGAAGCACGAGGTGAAGCTGCACGTGCTGACGTAGGAGCAGCAGCAGGTTCTCTAGAAGATCCAGCTCATATCAGAAATGAAGGTGCCTACACTAAACGACAGATTTTCAATGCAGATGAAACAGCCTTCTACTGAAAGAAGATGCCATCTAGGACTCTCATAGCTAGAGAGGAAGGGTCAGTGCCTGGCTTCTAGGCTTCAGAGGACAGGCTGACTCTCTTGTTAGGGGCTGATGCAGCTGGTGACTTTAAATTGAAGCTAAAGCCCATTTACCATTCCTAGGGCCCTTAAGAATTTGCTAAATCTACTCTGTGCTCTATAAACAGAACAATAAGGCCTGGATGAAACCATATTTGTTGACAACATGGTTTGCTAATATTTTCAGTCCACTGTTGAGACCTTCTGCTCAGAAAAAAAAATGACATTTCTTTCAAAATGTTACTGGTCATTGACAATGCATCTGGTCACCCAAGAGCTCTGATTGAGATGTACAACCAATTAATTTTTTTCATGCCTGTTAACACAACATCCATTCTGCAGTCCATGGATCAAGGAATAATTTATACCTCCAATCCTTATTATTTAAGAAATGCATTTCATAAGGCAGTTGTTTCCACAGATGGTGATTCCTCCAATGTATCTGGGTAGAAGCACATTGAAAACATTCTGGAAAAGATTCACCATTCTAGATGCCATTAAGAACATTTGTGATTTATGGGAAGAGGTCAAAATATCAGCATTAACAGGAGTTTGGAAGAAGTTGAGTCCAACCCCCATGAATGACTTTAAAGGGTTCAAGACTTCAGTGGAGGAAGTAACTGCAGACGTGGTGGGAACAGCAAGAGAACTAGAATTAGAAGCAGAGCTTGAAGATATGGCTGAACTGCTGTGATCTCATGATAAACTTCAATGCATGAGGAGCTGCTTCTTATGGATGAACAAAGAAAGTGGTTCCTTGAGACAATCTACTGGTGAAGATTCTGTGAAAATTGTAGAAATGACAACAATGGATTCAGAATATGACATAAACTTGATTGACAAGACTGCAGCAGGGTCTGAGAGGACTGACTTCAATTTGGCAAGAAGATCTACTGTGAGTAAAATGCTATCAAACAACATTGCATGCTACAGAGAACTTGTTCATACAAGGAAGAGTCAACCCATTGGGCAAACTCTGTCATTGTCTTGTGTTAAGAAATCGCCATGGCCACCCCAGCCATCAGCAACCACCACCCTGATCAGGCAGCAGCCGACAACACTGAGACAGAATCGTCCACCGGAAAAAGATGACGACTTGCTGAAGGCTCAGAAGGTGGTTAGTATTTTTGGGTGGTAAAGCATTTTTATTTTTTAATTTTTTTAAAGCTCTTTATTGGAATATAATTGCTTTACACTCTTGTACCAGTTTTTGAGGTACACCAAAGGGTAAAGCATTTTTAATTGAGGTATGTACATTGTTTTTTTACACATAAAGCTATGGTACACTTTATAGATTACAGTATAGTATAAACATAACTTCTACTTGCACTGGGAAACCAAAGCATTTGTGTGACTTGCTTTATTGTGATATCAGCTTCACTACAGGGGTTTGAAACCAAACCCGGAACATCTGAGGTATGCCTATAAATAGATGGAGAAAAATCTATCATTCTAACACTAATCAAAAGAAAGTAGGAGTGGTTATATTAATTTAAGACAGAAAAAACTTCAAAGCGAAAAACTTATCAGTGATAAAGAAGGACATTACATAATGATCAAGAGACCAATTCTTCACGGAGACATAAAAATCCTCAACATATACGTACCTAAAACAGAGCATCAAACTCCATGAGACAAAAGGGAACAGAACCACGAGGAGAAAGAGAGGAATCCACTACAGTAGCTGGAGACTTCAGCATCCTTCTGTCACAAATGGACAGATGTAGCAGAAAATCGGTAACGACAGGGCTGAACCCAACACCACCATCAATCAACTGAGTATAATCGACATCTATAGACTGCTTCATCCAATAACAGCACATTCTTCTCAAGTTCACACGGAACAGTCACCAGACAGACCACACTGGGCCGAAAAACATGCCTTTACAATTTAAAAGGCCACATTAGAGCTGAACCAGAAATAAGTAACCAGAAGATAACTGGAAAATTCCCAAATACACAGATATTAAACAACAGACTTCTAAATAACACATGAGTTGAAGAAAAAAAAAATTCAGGAGTAAAAAGTATTTTTAGCTAAATGAAAATTAAAATACAACTTAAAATTTGGGGAATGTGGTGAAAGCAGTGTTTAGAGGGAAATATATGCTAGAAAGAAAAGACCCCAAAGTCAATAATCTAAACTTCCACCCTAGGAAAGAAAAAGGAGAGTGAATCAAATCCAAAGTAAGCAAAAGAAAATAAATAATAAGAATTAGAGCAGAAATCAATGAAATTGAAAATAGGAAGTCAATCGATAAAATCATGAAACCAAATCTATGAAACCAAGCAATAAAACCAAAAAACTAGTTCTTTGAAAATGTTAATAAAAACAATAAAGCTCTAGCCAGGTTAACTAAGAGAAAAGAGAGAGGACACAAATTGCTAATATCAGAAAGAAAAGAGAAAACGTAACCATGGGTCCTATGGATATGAAAAAGATAATAAAGAAATACTAGGAACGGCTCTGTGCCCACAAATTTGATAACCCAGACGAAATGAATCAATTTCTTCAAAAATGTAAACTGCTAAAACTCACGCAGAAGAAATATGAATAGGCCTATAATCACTTACAAAATGAATAAATAATTAATAACCTTCCGAAGCAGAAAGTGCCACACACAGACGGTTCCACTGATGAATTCTAGCAACGTTTAAGGAAAAAAATTTACCAATTCTCTATCATCTTTTTCAGATGATAGAAGCAGAGGAAATACTTCCCAATTAATTCTATGAGGCCAGCATTAAACTAATACCAAACCAGACAAACACATTACAAGAAAAGAAAAATGACAGACCAATATGTCTCATAAGCATAGATGCAAAAATTCTCAACAAAACAGTACCAAAATAGATCCAACAATGTTTTAAACAATTAGCAACACAATTAAGTGGAATTTATCTCAGTTATGCAAGGCTGCTTCAACACTCAAAAATCAGCTGCTGCAGTACATCACACAAACAGGCTAAAAAAATCACGTGATTCTATCAATAGACGGAAAAAAAATTGAAAAAATCTGACACCAATTCACGATAAACACTCTCAGTAAACTAGAAACAGAGTGGGGCTGCCTCAATTTGATAAAAAAATATCTACCAAAAAACCCTACAATTAGCATTATACTTAAGGGTGAGAAATTTGAGGCTTTCCCAAGAAGATCAGGAACAGGGCAAGGATGTCCTCTCTTACCACTCCTTTCAACATCATGGAAGTCCCTGCTACTGCAGTAAGGCAAGAAAAGAAAAAAGAAAGCATACAGACTGGGAAGAAAAAGATAAAATTAATCTTGATCATGGATGACATGATTGTCTGTGCCGATAATCTGAAAGAGTCTACCAAAACCTCCCAAAGCTAATAATCCCTCACAGCGAGTTTCAGGATATAAGGTGAATATGCAAAGTTTAACTGTTTTGCATCATGGCAGCAAGAAAGAAGCAGAATTTGAAATTAAAAATACAGTAACGTGACATTAGCAACCCCCCCTAGATGAAATTGCTCGGTATAAACCAAACAAAATATGTATAAGAGCTATATGAGGAAAATTACAAAACCCTGATGAATGAAATAGAAGAACTAAATAAATGCAGAGATATTCCTGCTCATGGAGAGGAAGACTCAGTATTGTCAAAATGTCGATTCATCCCAATTTGATCAAGAGATTCAATGCAATTCCAGTTAAAATCCCAGCAAGTTATTTTGATGGGTACCCAAAATCCAATTCTATAGTTTATTTGGAGAGGTAAACAAACAAACAAACAAAAAACCAGAATAGCCAACAGAATATTGAAGGAGAAGAAAAATGTTGTAGGGCTTACACTACTTGATTTCAAGACTTAGTATAAATCTACAGTAATCAAGACAAAGTGGTATTGGTAAAAGAAGAGACAAATAGACCAATGGGACATCACAGAGAAACACCTCCCCAAAACCCACATCAATATAATCAACTGATTTTTGACAAAGGAGCAAAGTCAATATTATAGAGCAAAGACCAGTCTTTTCAACAAATGGCACTGAAACAGGCGCACATCCACATGTAGAAAAATAAATCTAGAAACAGACTATAAATGTGTCACAAAAATTAACTCAAAGTGGATTATAGACCTACCTGTAAGACCTGAAAGGGTAAACTCCTAGAATATAACATAGGAGAAAACCCAGATGACCTCGGGTGTGGAGATGCGCCTTTAGATGCAGCACCACAGGCACAATTCATGAGAGAAAGAATTGATTGTCTGGACTTGACTAAAATGAAACAATTCCGTTCTGCAAAAGACAACGGGAGAGAGGAAGACAAGCCACAGAAATTATTTGCCAACGACACATCTGATGAAGGACTGTTACCTAACACACACACAGAACTCTTAGAACTCAACGGTAAGAAAATGACTCAACTGAAAAAATGGCCAACGATTTTAGCAGACATGTCACCGAAGAAGATACACAGATGGCAAAGAAGCATATGAAACGGTGCTCCACCTCATACGTCATCAGGAAATGCAAATTACAACAGCAGTGAGGTGCCTCTACATACCTATTACAAAGGCCAGAGCCCAGAACACAGACAGCACTCAATGCTGGTGGAGGCGGGGCAGCAGGAACCCTCGTCACTGCTGGTGGGATGCAAACGGTGCAGCCGCTCTGAGAGGCAGGTGGTGGCTCCTTACAAAATTAAACACGCTCTCTCTGGAGTAACCGGTCATTCTTTCAGATTTCCCTCCCTTCCTCCTCTGATCCAAGATGGCACTTGGGTGTAGGGGTGGTCAAATGATCTCCCGGTGGTGAGGATGGACCGCAGCCTGGTTCCTTGCTGGTCCTTGTGGTGAAGGGTCTGATCCAGAGAACAGACTGATGACCGCTAAGACAAGAGCGTGGTCTGGCATTTGGAGCAAGATGTTTGCATTCTTCTCTAGAGTCAACCTCCTGACCTTTCACGTTATTGCCCAAAACTTTGTGGCCTCTGGTACCAGCGCCCATCCGCCAGCCCTCCGCACCTCCACACCCATGCACAGGGCCACCAGGTCGCGTGAGAGCATCACAGCTGTCCGAGAAATCTGCCACAGGCTCCCATCGGCCACGGCTACTTCTGCTCCTACCTTGCCGTGGGCCCGTGCTGGGCTTCTCCGAGGACCGAGTCACCCACTGAACCGTGCCTGGGCTCCCTGTTCTGTCCTGCACATCTCTGTGTCTCTCCCCTGACACATTCACTTATTCCTCCAGATAACCCCATTCCACTTCTTCTCTGGAGATACTGCCATTACGTCAATGCCCTCTCTTTCTGGGCTGGGCTCTGGAAACATATGGGAACGCTCCTCTCTGTGGTAGAGGAAGGCTCTGAGCTGGGCCATCCTGGCCTGGCTTTGTCGGGGTGAAAACACATGGTTTAAATATGAAAACACATCACCCTGTCGCTGAGGACAAGCCTGACCTAGCGTAAGTGCACCATTCACCACTGTCACCTGCGGCTGCCAATGGCTGGTGGACCTCTCCAGACCGATATCCGGTCAGGACCCGGCAGCTTCCCTGCACTAACTGTTCACCCTCTGTCCTGCTGCCTATGCCACACGTGTATCTATCCTGTCCCCCACTCGATGAAACTAAGCCACACATGCACATGCCTACTGGTTTCTGCCTGGAACAGTGCTATATATAAGAACAGCACTGAAGGCTGCTGTTTGCCGAAGTTTCTGGGTTCCAGTCCCACCAAGCAGGCTGGGTGTGAGGCTCACCCGTGATCACCCGTCTTCCCCTTGGAGACCGTGATGGGGCCGCAAGGAGCTGAGCTCCCTGGAGGAGGTCGCACCCTCCGTGAGTCACGCAGCCAGAGGGCAGCGAGCTGTGGGGCTGCATGGACTGACAGCTTGATGCCTTCACTCTCAAAAACGTATCAGCGTCGCGTATGCAAAGCTCCAAGCATGAAATTTCAGCAGAAGCTTCTCCAGGTGTGCTGCAGGCGTGTCCCGTAACATGTGGCATCCTGAGCGGAGAGCGATCCTTGCGAGGACCCGGTCCCCCGCCTCTCGCCTGCACGTCTGTTTCCGGCAGAGGAGGCAGGCCGCCCTGTGCCGTGTGGGTCCCGTCCCCCACGGCCCCACAGGCAGACTCGACTGCTGCAGGAGCTGTTTCTAGGTACCAATTAAAGGCGGTAGCACAGGTGCTCCAAGACTTCGCATTGTCTGTCTGGGGACACGACAAAAATCTCTCTCTGGGGAAGGCAAATCAAAGATTTACTACACTGGAAATGCAGGATTCACACAACATAAGCACATTTTCTGAATTGCAGAGAAGCACATATCCGCAGAAGCGTGTGTGCAGAAATGTCCAGGGTGGGCGGTGCACAGCCGTCTCCGGAGCCACGCGTGGACATCACGGCAGGAGCAGCGGCCCTGCAGGCGCCCCGCGCACCAACGGCATGCGACCCGGACACGCGGGAGTGAGTGCCTCTGACGGGCAGGACTGCGGGCGGCACTCAGTGTTCAAAAATGTGCTCCTCGACTTTTTTGATCTGTTGTGACGATCGGGTTACTTTTACAAGCTGAAAAATATAAATTCAGTTTGGTTTTGATAAAATAAGGGAGCTGATCATAAAACTATGATTTCTTCTGCTGTTTACACTGGGCACGTGCAGTTCTAAAGCGCATTCATACAGGACAAACGCCATCAAAATCACAAGCATTAGTATGATTTTTTTAAAAGCATTCGTTTAAGTCCACCTTTTAAAAAATGCAGCATGTCTGTGTGTTTACATGTGCGTTTCCAGGGGTGGCCAAGTTTGTATGTCACTTCACTGAACATCAGAGATGGCGTGGTTCATTTAAAAGAGCGGGTCAGCGCCGGTGCTCTCACTTCCCCTTTGCAGCACGCTGACCCCGGCCACCGAGACACGAGGACAGCCGGCTCACCTAACAGGCTCTATCTGCTCCTCAGCCTCTCATTAATAATTAACTGGATCCGAAGTTCACAGGTCACTATCGCTGTGTCAGTGAGATGCGCCCGGCTCCGCGGCTGAGACAGAATGACCCGCTCAGGTGATAAATAATTTCCAGCGGCGGCTCACCTTGCCGCGTGGAGGTCACGGTCCTGGCCGCAGCGGGCAGCACCGGCTGCCCCTCTGACAAGAGCAGATGCGTCTCTCTTATCAGACATGCTAATTTAAGCCCCGAAATCTAAAACGTGTGAAACACCATCTCGGGGCAAACAGGAGATGTGGATGTCGTGTCCAGAGGCCAACACATGGCCACGAGAGTCTCACGAGAGAAAAAGAGTTCAGGGCATGGCTGGACTCAGGCCACACCTGGCGATGAGCGGGTGTCTCACCTTCCCTGAGCCACCCTGCGTATGTCACCCCCAAGGACGTAGGACCCTCTGACAGCGTTACAGCAATGATGGACTGAGGTGCCTTCTCGTTTCAACTGTTTCTTCACGTCACCTCTCCAGCAAGGGAGCAAAGCCTACTTAGGCCTGGAGTCTGAAATGTTAGAACATCTCAAAGGGTGTCATTCCACACCAAACTCATTAGACACTCTCACAGGCTGACTGGGAGGAGGCTCAGCGAAAACCCAAGATAGAATCAGCTAAATTTCAAGTCAACTGAAGCAGGAGAAAGGCTGGACTATAAAAGGTTCCTACAGAGAACATGAAACACAGGCTACAGCTGGTGTTGAGCACGGTGTCACGTCTGTAGCTCTCTCCTTTTCCAAGAAGTCTCCCAGAAGGTGGGACATAGGTTCTTTCAACTTTGTGCACTCCAGCAGACCCTGCCAAAGGGTAGACATTGCACAAAAATGTGCTGACATGGATCTTCTGGAATTGAATTCAGGGCAGACAGTGAGTCCACACAGGTTAGCAAAATTACCCCTGAAACTGTGGGGTCCGTTACTCTGGCATTTTTATTGTGTGAGGCATAGTGGGTGTGTTCCGTGGAATGATGTTCTCTATCTGAGACCCTATGAGCCAGCTCAGGATGCTTTCAGGATGGTGATGTCACCTTTCCCCTCCATCACCCTGTCTTCCTAGGATGGGGCCCCTTCTATTCTCACCGAGAACCGAGAAGATGCAGTTTCTTCCTGCCCTTATTCCTCCATCAAAGACCACACACCAACCCTGCTATCTTGACTCTGTAATTTTGAAGGGGATCTGTCCCAACGCTCTTGCTTGGATTGGTACGGAATGTAAGCAGCAAACTGCTGGAATTAAATTTCAGCAGCAGAAGAGAAAAGCGCTCTCTGATCAGGAAAGGTTGACCAGCTGTAATGCTGCCCAGGAAGGTCACGTCAATTGAAGTGCGGGTTTTGCCTTGCAGTTCTCTGCAGAGGCAAAGGCCGGGTGTGCTGCTGCTGTGCTGTGTCCAGGAACTTGAACCAAGTGAAGACCAAGTCTCAGCTCGCATGAAGGCAGCGATGCCTGAGGCTCTCGGGCCCACCGCTACCTGAGTCTGGACACCTTGGTGGTGACCAGCCTCTCCGCCTCCTCGCCACGTGGAGAAGCGGGTCATCTAGAACAGCCACCAGCTCCGGGGGAGCCTGAGCACTCCGGGATCTAGGGCTCCAAGCCTCCTAAAAGCGCGACGAAGAGGTGAGGTGGGAGGTGTGAGTTGGCACCGCATCGTTGTTAAAGGCGTCCTGTGCAGGTGAGATGAGGACAAGAGCCCGAAAGCAGAACTGGAAACTGTCTACGAGAGGAGGAAGACAGCGCCTGGCTGGGGGAGGCATTTTCCTACTTCCTGCTCCTAATGGGTGCGGCCCTTGTGGGGGCTGCAGTCACCTGAGGGGGAGGGAGAGGAAAAGGACCACAGAAGGATGGGCAGATGTGGAGAAGAAGCACGTGGAGCTCGCTGTGCACATGGAGTTTTACGGTCGACTCCTCGCACAGAGGTAGATGGTTCTCTAAATAGACCAAAGGCGTTGGCTCGTGCATTTCCTTGTTCCGTGAATGCGGGCCTTAAAAAGGTTGGGTTTCACAGGGGTTAAAACACAAGAGTCTGTCTGAGTGCAAGCATGTCCACTTGGGCAGCTAGAATCCAATCGACATTCCCACAGTCACACCCATGGTCACCCTGTTACAGAAAAGGGCATCACTGCCAGGTGTCCACGTCCCCCCCTGCCTTTCCACGGGGACCACGTGAAGCCCTGGCCAGCTCCCACGCACCAGCATGGCCTTCCGCGTTACCACGTGCAGCACACACAGGACTTCTATGGTGGGAAAGCGTTTCCTGAAGGATTAGACATATACTGTTCATTGCTTTGTTTTTTCACTAACTCTTTTCACAGATAAGGCAAATGAGGGATTTTTAAAATTCAATAAACACACCATGGAGATGTTTATTTCTTCATCTGCCTAAAAAAATCAAAACAGCCGCCTGGGTGTGTGATTAGACATTGGGATTCCAGGGCCCAGGACACCATCGTGTGCTTATTTCCTCATGATCGAGACTCCAGTTTAAAGCTTCTGGGTGAGTCTTCACTTTACTTCTAGTGCCAGAGTGCGGGTGTCCAAATTTCAATCACCCCCACAGTCCTCCTCATGTTCTGGCATCCGGAGCCCAGACATCTCCTTGGGTCTGAGCACAGCTGAGGGGCACGGTGCAGGGAGCGGGCTTGGGGGCCTCTGCCCATGAGCTCAGAGGAGCCTAACTGGGCCGGAACTCCCTTCCTCTTAAGCAAATGCAGCCGACACGTCCCACCTTGGGGAAGCCCCCCGTAGGTGTCAGCACTGCGTCCGTCCAAGCGTGTCCCCACACTGCTGTCGAAGACAACACCGTAAATGTCTGTGCCTTCAGCGCAGGTCCCACTAAGCTCTGTTCCTTGTGAAATAAGTGGATTTTAGGTCCCTTCGCAAGGAGACGGATCTGCCGATTATGGAGAGAACGAAAAACAAACAGCAGCTCAAAGCCGTTGACAGGGACTGACCTTCCCTTTCCTCCGGCTTCCGCTAATCTTCCTACGAGTATTTAGTCATATGGATCCACATTATAGACTCTAAGTTCCAGATTGTCCAGAAGTTTTGTATCAGTCTCAGTGCGGTCAGGGGGCCAGAGCCCAAGCCCACTGGTGGGGGTGAGGGTGGCTAGAGAGACTTAGTACCAGAACTAACTATTCTGGTTAGAGAGACTTAGTACCAGAGACTTAGCACCAGAATTGGGTGTCGGGTGTATGCCTCTCACACCCAGGGAGGGGACCCAGGGTGGGGATGTCCTCAGGGTCCAGCCCCATCGGGTCGACGGAATCTGGAACCAAGACCTCACAAGGAGGCCGCCTGCAGCGAGTGGAGCCTCTAATGATGGAGACGTCAGTGGAGCAGAGCAGAGATAGCCTGGATCTCCCGCCGCCATCCAGTCTCCTGCCAGCATCTGTCCGCCGTGACCGTGACGGGGCCAGCGGCTGGTGGGCAGAAGCCTGGAGGGCAAGCAGCTGGCAACGCTCGGGGCAGGGGCCGAGCACAGACAGCCCCAGGCCCAGCTCGGTTTGACAGTGTTTGGCCCGAGCCTGCATCGTGGGTGAAGCACTGCGGGGTCCAGAAGGGTCAGGCTGGGTCGGGGCTCTGCTGGTGCCGGGCGTCTGCTGGGTCGGTGCTCCAGGATCCTCATCACCGCTTACAGAAAGGCTAGCAGGCTCACATGCAGGTGGTAGTCGTCCTGTGGGCGCCTCTTCCCGGGAACCGGACGCTGTAATTGTGGTCCGTGGCGGTGACCTCCACGCATCCGAAACCGCTTACTCACGTTCGAGGAATTCTGTTTCCGGAGTTCAGGGCAGTTCAGCGAACATTAGCTTGAGCTGATCACGCGCGGGGTGAGAGCGGGAGGCTGGGACGGCGGCTGCCGGGGGCTCAGCCGCAGGGCCGCCCCCCAACCGGGACGCCTGCCGCGGCAGCGCAGGGGCGGCAGCAGGCTGTGTGGCTCGGACCCGCGCAGTGGAGAGCTGAGGCTTCAGGTTTGCCTCTGGACTCAAGGACTCGCTCAAGCCCCCGCCCCACCGCCCTCAACAGACCCGGCGGCCGGGATGAGGATGGGGAGGCCTCTGCTGCTCACCCGCGTCCAGGCTGGACTGGGCTGGGGATGGAGAGAAGGGGGATTACCCAGCCAGCAGCCCCGCCGCCCACAGGTAACCGCGCCTCGCGCAGGGCTGGAGCGGCAGGTCTCAGAGAGCTTGGTGCCGATTCAGGACAGACGTAAAGTTCCTAGGTGAGAGGGCGGGGAGCTGAGGGATTCAAAAGTCACGCGAAGGCGCAGACTGCATCTGACTCTTGTTAGGGATGCTCTGTGTCTGCGTTTGCCACCGTGACAGCCGTGCGCGGCGCCAGTGACCTTTTCACGGAGGGCGGCACTCCGTCCCTTCTCCTGGTGTCAAGGGAGACAGACGCGTCCAAAACAACCAAGACGATGCAGCCCGCCCAATTGCTTGATTGAAATTATTATATTTTCTCTACAGTGTTACACAAAACTCTTCCTTTTGTCCCCAGGTTGGCTCCAGCAGGGGGCCAGACAAAGCCTCTGTCCACCAGCCTGGAGGAACCAGATGCAGGGCGTCTGCTGGGATCGCAGAGGAAACTAGACAGAAAGGAGAAGAGCCTGCATCGCGTCAGCCCCCCAGTGTGTGCCCTGCAGGTGGGTCTGTGTGGATATGTCCTGTGTCCTATGAGAACAGCAAACTGGTAAATAAATACATAAGTTGTTCAGGGACCAGGGACTTACCTCTACCCTGGAAGGAAAAGACAAAAAAGTGCAGACCGACGCCTCCGTGGGGCCAAGTGTTCTCATAGGAAACAAAACAAGGCTAAAAAGACACAGCAAGTGGAGGAAATGTCACCCCAGGAGGGAGGGTTTCCAATTTGCCAAATGATGGAATTCAGAGGAGGAGAGACTTTCCTTAAGAAGCTGATAAAGAAGCTGAAAGAAGGCCGGTGGTCCTGGATCCGCCACGTGCGTCAGAAACCTGGCGCTGCCTGGGGAAGCCTGGACCAGAGAGGGGCAGGGACACAGGATGGACGGGCGTGGGCTGGGCCTGGGATTACAAGTGAAGAACCTCCCAGAAGGCAGAATGCCCGGGGCCCTGCCCCTGTCCCGCCCCCGGGGCCAGCTGCCCCGCCCCCAGCCCTGCAGCCCCCAGGCGAGAAGGGCCCCTTCCCAGGCAGGCACCCTCGCTGGTGTGTGTCCCCTCCCGGGACCTCACTGCACATGGAATATCCCTGGGCCTGTCTCCAGCCTCGAGACCTCTCCTGAGGCCAGACCTCAATGCCTCCTCCAGGCCCTGGAACGTCTACAGGACCTCAGATCCGAGATTCCCTCTCGCTCTCTGACCCGCTTTGGATGTATTATTTTCAGGAAGAACTGCCCACCCTTAGCTGCTGGAGGAGAACCGTGGGAATTCTGTCCCTTCAGGGCCCTCCAGGCACGGCCAGCCCCTGGTGCACCGGCCCCCTCGGCCTCCCCTTCGTCCTCCTCTCCTTGCTCTGCATTCCAGCCTCGCTTCCGGACTCCAGCTCCTTCTCCTGCCCGGACCCTCGCCGCCCACCAAGATCTCCCTCTAGCCTCCAGGGGGCTGTGTCCCGAGGGGCCCCGGCTCGCAGGACAGGCCCCAGCTGTTCAGCAGGGCACACGGCTCCATGCCTGTCCCCGCACCGAAACCTGACGGGGATGCCACCGCCCAGGGCTGCGGGTCGCACCCAAGGCTTTGGGTTGTCGTGGTGGTGGTGGTGCTGGTTGTTTTCTCTGTTTGGGGTTTTTCACGCTCTTCCTCTCAGACGCACAGCACACTCCAAAGCCACTGAGGACGCCATGTGAGCCCACGAGTCTGTCCAGATCCTGCTCTCAAAAGCCCTGCACGAGAAATTGAGCCCTCGCTCCCGGAAGCCAAAACACATGTAAATTTATCCCCCATCACTGTTGCTTTATTACAGAAAGCAAAACAGACAAATGAACCGCACAGCACCAAGACGAACACGGGGCTCTTCATTCTGAGATGTGCTAACCACTTGTAACACAGCCGTTAAAACGATGTGCCGTGCCTAAGCCCAGACCAGCTCCTGCAGGGCCCGGTCTTGAAAGGAGTGACCTAACAGGACGCGGACCTCAGGCAGGAACAACCCGACCTCGTCCGCATGCGTCACACCTCTCAGAACCCCCTCCTGAAGTTTCTCCTCTCTCCCACTCCGCTGGCCTCCCCACCCTGTTAGAAACACAAGTTTCAAGCATCTTCGAAAGAGCCGCATATAATTACATAGTTATGGTGGTAACTGACCTTCCCATCTACTCCAGCAGGGCACCGGTGCACAGTGGTAAGGACAGGCCCTTGGCGGCAGGCCACGCTGGCCGGCTCACACCCCGATTCTCCAAAGACCCACTCTGACATCTGCACCAATCTCTTTGAGCGCCTGTGTGTTGTTTTGTTTGTTCGATGGGAGTGCAAGTTATATCCACCTCACGGTTGTCTTGCATCTGTAAAGAGATAACACACGCGAAACACTTGGCACGGTGCTCAGGGTTAGAAGCATTCCACAAGGAACTATTGTTCTCATGGGGTTACTACTGTCCATTCGTGCAAGTTTTCAGGCATAAATCTGCTATCCACACTCTCTGCAATTATGACTTTCTCCACCCATGATGAAGGCGAAAAGAAATCCGATATTAGACCATCAGTCTCATGTATTTCCTCTCTTATAGGAGAAATACATTCTATGACAATCATTTTACAGAGATGCTAAGGGAGCCACGGAGGGTAGAAAATGTTCTGTTTTGCTTTTAGTGTCGAGACATGTGCCCCTTTTGTCCAATGATGTGTATTTATTTGAACCCTTGGGGCAGTCTCACCGTCACGACTGGCAGTCTCCTTCCTTTGAACGTCCTAGAATGAGCAGCGCCATGAAAACACAAGAACACAGGACCCTGACGCTGAGCACGGGACCCTGAAGAGTGCAGGGAGCCTGACTTCCCTGGCGTATCTGACCCCAGGGCACAAGACATCTCCGGTCCAGTGTGAGTTCACCCCCCCGGTGCTTCTCCACCCACCCATCCATCGGCCCAGTCATTCGCTGGCTCACTCAGAGGCACTCGCCGAGCGCCGGCTGGGTTGGCAGCGCCAGGTTCGACGCCTCCTGGACTTTCCTTTTCTCCGTGATCGTCACGTGCAGCTCATGCTTCGTTTGGAGCCGCACAGACACGGGTGAGGAGCACGAGGATGGCTCGGCAAGGTCTCCTGAGGTTCAAGGGCAACCGAAAGAAAAGATGCTTGAGATTAAGAGACTCTGGAAATGGGAGGCATGACCTCACAGGGTGGGGACTCCCCGGTCCCGGAAGGTGCACCTGCCAGGAGCCCGAGAGGAATGGGGGAGGAGGTCGCCGTGGCACCTCTCCTGTGCTGGTGGCCGAGGCATTTGCAGAAGGAAGTGAAGGCGAGATAGACAACTGAGCTCAGTTCAGTCAGTCCCTGTGCTTTGTCAGGGTCCCTGCCCCAGATTCAGGAATGAGAAGAGACATCCTGCAGAGTCTCAAGACCTTGATAGGAATTACTGACCTGGCAATAAATTCAGCAGCTCTGGTGAAACAGGCCAAGTCCTGGAAGGACAAGGCAGCAAACCCCACTGAGGAAGGACGATGACCTGCAGAGCCTGCAACTTTCAAAGATTTGGATCCACAGCTTAAAGCCCCCCCGCGGAGGAGCCTCACATAACACTGACTCTACGGAAACACTACAGAAAATGGGAAGGAACGAACACTTAACACCTCATTTTGCGAGACCAATGTATCCTGATAACAAAAGCAGGGAGACACTTTACAAGAAAACTACAGATTATAAATACAGTCATACAAACAGCTCATACAAGTCAACGCGAAAAAACAGACAACCCAATCAAAAAATGGGTGGAAGACCTAAATAGGCTTTTCTCCAAAGAAGACTACAGATGGCCAAGAGGCACCTGAAAAGCTGCCCAATGTCACTAATTATTAGATAAATGCAAATCAAAACTACAATGAGGTATCACCTCACACCAGTAAGAATGTCCATCATCAAAAAAATCTAGAGACAATAAATGCTGGAGAGGGTGTGGAGAAAAGGGAACCCTCGTGCACTGTTGGTGGGAATGTAAATTGGTGCAGCCACTGTGGAGGACAGCATGGAGGTTCCTTAAAAAAACTAAAAATAGAGTTACCATATGACCCAGCAATCCCACTCTGGGCATATATGGGAGAAAACTATAATTTGAAAAGTTACATGCACCTCTATGTGTATAGCAGCACTACTTACAATAGCCAAGACGTGGAAACAACCTAAATGTCCATCAACAGATGAATGGATACAGAAGATGCGGTGCACACGTGCAATGCAATATTACTCAGCCGTAAAAAGAATGAAATTCTGCCATTTGCAGCAATGTGGATGGATCTAGAGAATATTATGCTTAGCAAAAGAAGTCAGAGAAAGGCAAATACTGTATGATGTCACTCACAGGTGAAATCTAAACACAATAGAAACAAATGTTTCTGTTTCTGCAAAACAGAAACAGACTCACAGACCTAAAAAGAAACTAGTGACTATCAGAGGGGAGAGGAAAACCAGGAGGGACAAGGTAGGGTGTGGGGTTATGAGATGCAAACCACTATGTACAGAACAGATGAGTAACAGGATGTGCTGTGGAGCAGGGGATCACAGCCGCTATCTCATAATCCCTTTTCACGGAGTGTAATATGTGAAAAGACTGGATCCCCATACGACACACCTGAAACTAATCTCATGTTATAAATCAACTAGACTTCAATAAAAAAGAAAAAAATTCCTTAATCAAATCCAGCAATATATAAAAGAGGTAACACATCATGACCAAGTGGGATGCACCCCAGGAAGGCAAAATTGGCTCAACGCTGAAAATTAATCAACGTATTTAACCACATGAAGCTAAAATAATGAAAAGAAATCATACAATCATACCAACAGATACAGGAAAAAAAACCTGACAAAATCTGAACGTGCTGATGACAAAACTCTCAGCAAACTCGGGACAGACAGAGACAAAAAACGTGCACAGGCACACTTCTTTCTAAAGACGACAAAAGTCCTCACTTCCACTTGACGGGGTCCTGTGTGTGGAGGAGACGCTACTGCAGCGAAGCGGAACCCCCCTGGACGCGAGGAAGGCAGCGGCACTGGACGCAGGGCCGCCCGTCCCGCAGCCCCGTCTCCGCCGCTCAGGACGCCACCCCCGCGCCGGTGACCCCAGACGCTCTTCCCCCCAGAGGCCTTTCAGCTCGCCGTTCCCCCACCGAGGACCCCTCACCCCGGGGCCCCCGCCGCAGCATGGCCCTACTGCCTGCTGGCCCCTCAACTCCCGCCCCCACCCCTCCCTTCCAATTGCCTGCTTCTATTTTTAAATTTCTTTCACCCAGAGGGGGACTAAGAGGTACAAGCCTCTAGTTACATAACAAACAAGCCCCAGGGATACAGCATATGGCATAAGCAGTATGCTCGACAGCATTGCAATAACCTTACATGGGGACACGTGGTTGCTGGACTCACCGTGGTGATCATTTCATAACGTATGCAAACGTCACATCGCCGTGTGGCACACCCGAAACTAACACGATACTGTACATCAACCATATTTCGATGAAAATAAGTAAATATGCAAATTTCCTTCACCCTGAATACCACAATCTGAAGGTACTCGAGCAAGTGGGTTCCTGTGTCTCTTCCCCCACAAAGCGTGAGCCCCGGGGGGCAGGGACGCGACCCAGTGTGTTTACTGCCGCCTCTCCAGGACCTGTGACAGCGCTTGGCACTGTGGCTTTCAGTAAGTAGTTGTTGAATGAATAATAAATGTCAGCAGATGTTATGACCTTAAAAGCCACTGAAATTTTAAAACTCAGCTTTTCCAAAGACACTTTTAGGACAAATGAAAAAAAAAAAAAGAAACCCAAACCTCAGATTGGGAGAAAATATTTACAAAGCATGTATTTAAAAAATATTAAAAAAAAGTCTTGCTCCCTGGAAAATAAGGAACTCTTACAACTTGATAATGAGACTATCCAATAAAAATAAAGTGACTAAGCAAAAGCGATGTATATGGTTAATAAGCCAAAAAAAAAAGCCCAACCTCATTAATCTTCAGAGAAATGACACTGAAATCACTCTCTGAATGTCAAAAAATTAAAAAGTCTATTAACACCAAATGTTGGTGACAACGCAGAGCAGTTGGGACTTCCACCCACCGCTGGTGGGAACGCAACACCGTGTGGCCGCTGCGGGAACCAGACAGACGGACCGTTTCTTACAAGTTACACACCCCCGCCACGCCACTCAGGAGCCCAGCCCTGAGTTGTTACCTAAGGGGGAACCAAACACAGGCACAGAGCCCTGAACACGGCCAGCAGCCGCAGCTGTGTTCTCAGCATCTAAACACTACGAGAACCCAAATGTCCCTCCTCTGGTGAATGAGAAAACAAAGTGTAACAAATCCGCACAATGGCCTGCAGCTCGGGAACCCAGAGGAATAAACAGGGGACCGGCTACCGCGTGCTGACTCTCAGACGCCACGGGCTCACAGCACGAAAGGACCCGGGCATGGAAGGCGGCAGCCTGCAGGTAAGATTCCAGGACCAGCAAACGTACAGGGACAGAAATGGGTCGTGGGTGCCTGGGCAGGGGAATGACCGACAGGAGAGGGGCACGAGGTGCCCTTGAGGCTGGTGGAAATGCTGCCAGTCTTCCCAGTGGTGCTGGTCACAGGGCCACACACATTTGTCAAAACGCATCAAACGGTGCCCTGGGGTGGAGGAATTTCACTGCGCAGCCGCCAGACCTCGGCAGACACGACTGACCAACGTCACCCTCGCGGCCCCTGGAGAAAGAATTAGGGAGATGCGACCAAGGACGCAGACCCAGGAGACTGTTGCGGTGATTCGGGGAAAACATGCTGCAGGCAACCAACGGGAGGAAAATTCTGTGGTGAGGAGAACCTCAAAGGCATCTTTTTCTTTAAAAAATGATGCTTTAGGGAAAAAAATCATTGAACAATCAAAATATTTGGTAATAACAAATGTCATATGTTAAAAACATGGTATGCTGCATGGTGAATCAAAAATGCCCCAAAGCGCCCCAACGCCACTTTTTTGTTTCCTCTGAGAGAAGTGATGTCCGTTTCTTGGTGCAGGCCCCCCCTCACCGGCAGGACCTCTGAGCGGGCCCCGCTGCGGCTCCCCTGCCCTTTCCAGGGGGAGCCTCACCCCCCCCCACCCCGGAGCCCGGCTGCACTTGGGCTGAGGAGGCACCGCCCCAACCCTGGGAGAAACGCGCACCCCTCCCCGGGAGCCCCAGGCCCACTCTGCGCAGGCAGCTCTCCCCAAAATCCCGGCTGCACATTCCCCACGACGTCTCAGGAGAAAATGGGACTCCATTTTCTGTGATTTCTGGACTGTTCAAAATCACTTTCCCCAAAATGAGGCAGCCCTTCAACGGTAGAATACGCAGTTTTGTTTGCAAGCTTTCTGCCTGTGAGTTCCAAGAGATGGGTTAATCCCACTCATCCACTCACCTTCCAGAGAAATGGTGAGTGGCAGCTAAGAATCCACCCGCGTGGAAGCGGGGAGTCCTCACCCGTGAGCGTGTCCCCCGCCATTCGCCCTCAGCCGCTTCGTCTCCAGCACTGCGGGGGCTTTGCCGTATACCTTTATGCACACGGCTCGATGACTTTTATCTCTTTTTGCAACACTAAGCATTTATTTTGCTTCTGTGTGATGAGCTAGTCCAGAGAGTCAGTAGATTCCAGAGGAAAAGACATTTTATGAGTTAATAATTCTTACCAAATTATTTGGCTCATAACTAATTTGCATATTTTTACAGGCTGCTGAGCCACTGACTCAGAGGTAGAGGTGAAGCATGCATTTGCTTCTGGAGAGTCTGCAATGAGCCTAATAGTTTACCAAGGATGAAGCTTTGACCATTTCAAATATTTCAGCACCACGTTTCCTTGGGAGCCTTCATTTGGCTGAAGATGCAGTGAACTGTAAAATGCACACATCAATTACCACCAAAATAATTTGGAAAGGGAAATGTTGGCCACCGTATTTACAGCAGCTTGGAGATAGTCGTGGCTGTAATCTACACTGTTCACTCTTCTTAAATCAGAACACCACCACGCAAAAAAGAATTTAGCAATAAAACATCAAAGAAAATGTAATGAGAGTTTGGTGATGCAAAAAATTGTCTCTTTTTCTTATTTAGGTCCTTTACCTGGAGGAATAACTTAGAATCTCTGTCATATTCTGCTCCTAATGGGATAATAAAATTATAGCTGTCTCACGCCCCTTTGCTGCCTTCCCTGCTGCTGTGGGCTGAGTTTTGTCACCCACAATTCCTACCTCCAGTATCTTAGAAAGTGATGGTATTGGGAGATGCGGGGCCTTTAGGGCAGTGATTTGGTTAAACTTGGCTCAGGGGGGCAGGCCCTGATCCGATCTGGCTGATGTCCTTACAACAAGAGGCGATCAGGACACACACACACACACACACAGGGACGACCATGGGAGGACACAGGAGAAAACGGTCATCTACACACCAATGGGGTGTCAACAGGGTCACTGCAGCCCCCCCCTCCCCAGCCTGGGCCTGTAAACAGGGTCCTGGTCACCCAAGCTCATCCGAACGACGGTGGCCTCAGCCTCCTGCTGCATGGAAGCCAGTTTCCTCGAGTGGCTCTGGCTTTGCTCAGAATCCCAGGAACCTTCGGTCTTTTTTCTCTGCCCCGTGTGGCCTCCACGTGCTGTGCGCACAGCCCAGAGCCAGCTGCAGGGACACCCCTTCCTCTCCTCCCGTGTGGCTGGGCCCAGCCCTCCCACAGAAAGGACTCCCTTTGCTTCACGTCCCGAGCCCCTGTATCTTGTCAACAATCCTCAGATTTTTAAGACAAGAGGAGTGGAAACTCACATCTAGAGTTCTGGAAGTCTCTCCACAGGAGCCAGATCGCCGCACCTGGGCCCACCTCTGTGGACACGGAAAGTCCGGGCCCCCAGGTTTGCTCACTGCAAGGCACTCCAGGGCCACGCCCCTGCCCCACACCCAGCTGACGCTCTGGGCACCTGTGCTCACCTGTGGAAGCGCTTCGTACCCTCGACTGTGGTCGCCAGTGTGCGTTGCTCCTGCCCCATCAGGCCCCGAGGCGCCCAGGCTCACCGCTCTCCCGGCCGCTCTGAGACGGATAGGTGGATGGACGGATGCAGGCTTGCAAGTAGAATCTTAAAAAGAATGTGGATTCTGAGGTCCCGTTTAATTCCATTTTCACAGAGCTGCCTGCTTCACGAGGAGAGACGTATACGCGGGGCGCTTAACAAATTCTGAGCCAACCTCCCTAAAATCCCGCTTGCCTGAGCTGGGGGTTCTGTGATCTGCTGGCTTATCCCTGTGCTCAGGAACCCACAGGCCACTGGAGTAAAGAAGAAAACAAGTAGTATACAGCACGCTGGAAAATGAGTGGTATATGTGTGTGAGTATAATACAGACGGGCATATACATGTGTAACTGTATACGACTGAATATCACACACTCACACACACCCGGCCTTAGAAACAAAGGGGAGGGAAGAAAATTCCCAGCAGAGAGCTGCAAGCAAAAGGCCTCCAGGAGCCTGACTTTGGACGGTGCAGCCACGGGATGCCCGGAGGTGGAGGAGGACAGGGACGACAAGGGCCTGTGAGGCTGGCGAAGGGGGTGCGGGTGCAGAGAAGGGAGTCACCATCGCGGTGTTCGCAGCCACATTCGCTGCCGGTCCCATCAGACCCCAGCCCTGTGCCTGCGGCGAAGCGCGCCCAGGCCATTCCCTCACCTCTCAGTCCCTCCGTACCACGCCCTCCCCCCCCCCCCCAGCCCCGCCCGCGCCTGCAGATCCATCACGTTGAGCAAGAGGACGTGCCTCACGCGCTGGGCACGGCCCCAAGGGAGGGCCTTGCAAGTAGCAGCGTGAGGACGTTGACCCCTGGCCCCCGACAGGCATGTCTCGTCGGAGGCCAAACCAGAGGCCTTGGAGCATCCGGTGAAGTGGTCCCCCTCCGCGTTGCAGCGCGCATGCGCCGTCTTTCTGGTCCACGCCTCGCTCCAGGCCTCGCTCCAGCCAGGCTCCCACGGCCCCGTGCCTCTGGCCCATCAGAACGTGCTGGTTCCCCCCAGCCTCCTGAAGCACGCAGGCGGTCGAGGGGGTCACCAGCCTCCCGGAATACTGGGGGACCAAGGGCGTTTGCAGTGCCGTGACGAAGCTTAAATCAAGTTGGATGCAGTATGTCCCGGGACTCCCCGTGCGGAGGGTTTGCTGTCCCTAGGGTCCGCGGGACGCCCCTGCTGCTCCCTGTCCCCCAGGACGTGGAGGCGGTGCCCCCATTGCCTTCCCCGGAAGTGCAGCTTGCTTCCCTCTGCGGCAGAACCCACCCGGCCTCCCGCTCCTCCCGGGTTTACATCCGGACTCAGCTCCGGTCTCCTCCCACCTTAGAGACTCACGTCTGAGCTGCTTAGCTTCCATCATTCAGGACAGAACTTAAGCTCCAGGAGGGCAGCGATTCTGCCTGCCCTGCTTCCCACAGTGTTCCGGCCGCTGCCACGGCCCCTGGCTGTGGTCCGTCCACGATTATGGGAGTCGGTGAACAGAAGAGAACACAAACACGTGCAAACCGAAGCCGGTGCATCGCTGGCAAAGCAGACACTACCTAACAAATGCCTCTGCGTGAAAATAAACATAACGGTAACCTCAGCCCCTTACCTCACACCCAAGTTAAACGCCATGTTATAAGGGTGTGCAAACACATAAATGTAGAGTGTAAATGAAGAAAAAGTAAGAATTATTTTGATAATTTTTAATGAAGATAGATTTCCTTAACAAAGTATAAAATCCAAGAAGTAGAAGATTGACATGTTTGGTATTTTAAGGTTAAAAAAACGAACTAAAGACTTCTGAATTAACAAAAAGACCATAAATGAAGTTAAATATTTGGAAGAAAATATTTGCAATATGTGTAACAGACAAAAGATGATAATCATGGTACATGAAGAATTCGTACAAGTCCATCATAAAAGGCAAGTGATCCAGCGGAAAGGCAACAAGGGTGTGAACAAAAAAATTCACAGGAGTAGAAATAAAAGTTGCTCATAAACCTAACAAGAGAGGCTCAACTTCACTAGGTGTCAGGGAAAAGTAAATTGATTGTATGTCTATATTTTCAGATTGGCTCTTTTGAAAGATGTATAATAAGTGTTGGCAAGATTGCAGAGAAGTGAGATTTTTTGCACACTTTTGGTGAAAAAGCAGAAGAGCGAAGACTTTTTGGAGCACACTGACAGTATCAACTTTAAAAAGCTCTATCTTTGCCTCAGCAACGGCATGGAGCTGAGTCTAGTCGACTTTCCAGAGTAAATGTGGGATGTGGTGCAGGCGGATGGGAGGTGACGGAACCCCGGTGAGCATCCTGGGGGGGGGGGTGCAGAGACAAAGTTATGTCCCGAAGAGGCCAAGACATTGGACATGGCATCATGTGTGACACCCAGGAGATGAGCTGCCTTTGACCACAAACACATCTCAGAACAGCAGGGTGTGCGAAGAGCAGGGCAGCATGGGAGACTCACACTCAATTACTTGTGCAATTGGGGGTGGGAAGAAAAGAGATTTCTGAAGCAGGAGTGCAGGAAGAGCCTGTCCGGAGCTGCACGGGGCCTCTTGTCCCCTGCACAGGGGAGCGGCCTACAGCACTTGCTTCTCCTGTTTCTCGGAAGATAAACTCCGTGTTCACTCCAAAAACAATGCGATGATGGGCACTTTACCTCTTTAAATTCTCAAATTCTCCCACGTGTCTCCAGTCATCCAAGCCACTCCTTACTGTCTCTGACCACCTCCACTCTCTGGCTTCAAAGTTTGTCCTGACTTCTCTGCGAGTGGGATAACACCGCATCTTCACCCTGAGCTGCAGGGCTCTGACTCCTCCGGCTCCTGGCTGCATCCCAGCCCCCTCTCAGTGCATCTTCTGTCTCCTCAGGAACACCAGCTGCTCCGTGGTTTCTTGACCACATGCTTCCCTCATGACCTCAGGGCCTTTGCACCAGCTGTGTCCTCTGCCTGGAACCACATGTCCTTCCCCATAATGCTGTCTTCTTCCAGGAAGACTTTCCAAGCACAGACTAGGTCAAGCAATCTTGTTGAGAATACGTCCCCTCTCTCTTCTATGGAAAGGTATCATACTTTAACTTATGATTCATTAACTGATTTCTGTTAATTCTAAAACACCTGTGTCTCAGCTGGAGTGTCCGCTCTGCTAGGACTGGGGCTCCTTGCATGGTGTCTGCTGTCCCCAGAAACTTATTGGACACTCACCAATTATGTGCTGAGTGAACGAGTGGTTGAGTGGGCCTTCTCTGCAATGTACAGGTCCCCAGAAGTTGCCCAATGGCCGAGTCTCAGGGTGGTTCCCTTCGGGACCCCAGGAATCCCGGTTCCCCTCGTGGAAGCAGAGCTGAGCTGCAGCCACCTGGACCAGGGCCTCTCCGCGCTCCGAAGCCAAGCTCTCCTCTGAAGTGTAACCCGTCCATGTGGGAAGCACGGGGCTAGCGTCTGCTGCCCGAAGGTTCACCAAACCATGAACCCAGGGAGCCTGGGCACCAGCGTCGTAACCCAGCAGGTGGGCACGTCTCCTCCCATCTCTTCTGGGCACCCCCAGGGCAGGGGAGAAGCTCTTCATTCGTTTTCCACTAGGGATTTGGAAATTTGGGGCTATTTCCCCAAATACTATAGGTCCGATTTTGGCCCAAATTTCTCATTCTACTGACTCAATCCTGCTCCCCAGAAAATCAAGGAGATTTATAGCGGATGAGTCTCTCCTTTCACGCCCTCCAGAACCCTCCGCTTGTGGACACACCCTTGAAAACAACCCAAACTCCAAACACCCGACCATACAAAGGTGCCGAGTCTCTGTCTGGGGTGTTGCTGCCTTAAGAAGTTTCACATGGCTGTGCCCATCACAGAGGATGCATCGTTCAACAGCATAAATTAAAATGGAATAAATCGACTTCAGGCTGCTCTTATGCTCTTTCAGGAGCTTTGTGTTGCAGTTACAGTAATAACACTTAGCGTCTTCAGAGGCCCTTTAAAACATGAGCGAATTAATCTCCCCCATAGCGATGCGACGCGAGGCAGCGGGTGCTGCGTCCTGGCCATGATCCGCACGCAGAGAACATAAGGGAGACGGGTTGTGTTAATGCCCGAGACCACAGACACACACACCCACACGCATCCTGGAAGGAGCCGGAACCTCGGTCATCATGAGGTCCTGCCTGGTCCCAGGGTGGGCCCCCCTCTCACCTGCGACCTGCTCGTTTGATCTGAACTGTGCACTGGGGCCCAGGCTTTCCTGGACACACCACGCCCACAGGAGGCCCCCACTGCACACGTGCACGTCTCTCTCCTGAGGGGTTCTTGGGGACTCCGCACCTGTCTTCTCAAATCAGTCGCTACCATCATCCTTTGAACTAACAAAGAGCAGCCTCTGCTCGGGGTCCTCCCTGCCCCCTGCAAACCCGGTGGGGCTGACAAGCACCATAGCCTCAGGCTCCCATCAGCATCTCCCCCAGCTCCCGGCTCCCGGGTGGGAGGTCTCCCAGGATTGGCTGTGGGGCTGCCGGAAATGAGGTCTCAGATGCAGTAGATGGCACTCTTACCTCTGAATCAGGGAGCATCTGTTTCTCCGCACTCACACCTGAGACGAGAAGGTCGCTTGTTGCATTTTGAATCACAGGAGCAAGTGTATTTGCCCCCATGGAGATCATCGCCTCTGCGCAGACTCCCTGCAGGAGTCATCCCAGCCGCTAAATCTTGGACCAACCTCTGGAGAGTATACAAAAACACTGAAAGTCCTGAAAGGGGTTCTGGCTGTAGAATGCATCGTCCAGCCTAAGACCTTCCAGCATGTTCTTTCAAGTCACCTGGTCGTGGAGCACCAGCTTCTTGCCCCGAATAGCAATTGTCTCATTTTATACCAGCCCGTTTTCAGGACAGATGCTCCTCTAGCTTGAGAATACGCTCAAGCAGCTGTTCAGTTATATGTTCTCAGGTAAATGCTACCTGTCCCATGCAATACTAATTGTTTTGTCTGGTTACTTGATGGAAAAATAATTATGATAAAAATAACGAGTGCTACAAGAGGCAAACTAGGTAGCCAATTTATTTCATGGCATTAAAATTTCTGCTACTTTTTCCTTTACCAAAATGTTCATCTTTCTGCTTTTCTTCTTCCCCTAAAACAGTGAGAAGAAGCCAAATGAAAATGTCAGGAAGTCTCTCGCCATGGAAGTAAGGAAAAATAAAAATCACTTCAGTTCCATTAGGCACACGTATTCACAATGCACATTCGGGTACATTTTTTTCTCATATGGTTCTAGCAAGGATTCCAGTGGATGGAGGTGAGAGAAATCTACTTTGGTTTGGCGTAAAGCCATAGAAGAATTTGTGAAAGGATGCTGGCATGTCCTTCAGAATTCAGAATAAGGGGCAAACTCAGGCTGCCCAGAACCAGGGGCTGGTGTGCGGTCAGGACGTCCCCCCACCCCTGGCCCCCACTGCATCTGGGTGTCTGCCTCGCCTTCTTCTGCTGCAAGTCATCTTTCCTGATTTCCAGGGCACCTGGGAGAAAAGGGCTAGCACAGCCCCTACGTGCATAGCTCACGCTTTCCAGAGGACAGCTAGGCAGACCCAGAACCCCCGACTCCCAATTTCCAATTCCCAGTGAAGATTCTTCAATGTCCAACCTGCTCAGGTGACTTCTTAGGACCAGTCATCTGTGTCAGGACTCAAGGACCCTCGGACCTCGCAGGTGGCTCCCAGGTACCCAGGTGGATGAAGGTGGGTGGTGAGTCAGGCCCCAGTGTGTGTGTGTATGTGTGTGTGTGTGTGTGTGTGTGTTGGGGCTGAGGAGGAGTTTTAAATAATAAGGGTAGTGGATCTGCTATGCAGGGTTTTTTAATAATTATGTAAGCAAGTTATTTTTAATGCATGTGACATTATGACAGCTTGTAAGTCTCTGTGTGTCTCAAACTGTGTGTGTCTTTTACTTTGAAAAATTTCTAGATTTAATCACACTTAATGCATGGATTATTTCCATTTTTCTCAAAAATGTGAATAAATTTCTGAGGTTGGCATGTTTATTTTTATTTATGGTTATTTTGTGTTTTTTGGCATATTCGTTTTAAAATCCACTGATTATGAAATTTCCCCTCACAATGGATGGAAGGACCTGCCTCTGTTTCAGACCTGGGTCTGTGCTTTCTCCAAACCAATATTTTGAAGTAGGTATCACTATTTACAAAGAGGAAGTTGCGATGAACAGTTAAGAAGACATGTTGCTGGAATGGTCAGTCGGCCCCTGCGCTTTTCCCAGGGCCCACGGGCAGTTTTGGGGTAACCCTGGGCAGCAGCGTGTCTCTCGTCTCATTGCCCAACCGTCTCCAGGGTGCAGGGCCCGGGCTCAGGCAGCTAGGACGTGCCTGGACCCATCTCCCAGAGCACAGCTTCCCTCCAGCACCACCGAGTTGGCTTACAGCGTCTTTAGCAGCAGAGGTTGTGAAATTCTTTCTTCATAATTGGCTTACATCAACCGGGTAAAAGACAAGATCAGTTTTCTGAGTTTGCCCTGCAGCTCCTTGGGAGTGATTTCTACCCACCAGCTTTCCTGACTGTTGCTTAGGAAGAGTTCAGACTTTTGGAAATGCCTCTTAGAAAGTCACTGTGGAGGTCTGCTGTCTTATGATTGGTAATTGACTTCAATTGCATTCAGATGTGCCTTGTGATGTTCCTCTTATCAACATGCCGTTTACAGAAGTTGTGAGCTCGCGGGTGTGCCCTAGATCCCAAGTTGACATGATGCTCTCTCCCCTTGCCTTGTGTCTTAGCACATCACACAGAGCTGTGCATGCTTTATAAGCTTTTAATTAAATCTGGGAAGGAGTTGACTGATGGAAAGGGGAAAAAGAGCGGGTAAAAAACGTAGGAGGTTTGAAATTGGCACTGAGAACAAATTGAAGCCTAATTAATAAACAGGAAGAACCTGAAGTCATGCTTGGTGTGGAAACCATGTCCGATTGTCATCAGAGATGATGGCGATGTTGTACACCGCGAGCATGTAAATTTGGGAGGGCGTGGCTTGCTCAGAAACACCGAGAGAGAGAGTGTACGGCATCACCCTACAGCTGCAGCAGAAGCTGTGCTTGAAAGACAGGTGGAGAGAGAGAACTTTTAAAAGTTGAACGCATTGAAATGTTTCCATGCGATAGAAGCCCTAAGAAACTGGTTAATAAAACACTTAGGTTAACCGCCTGTGGGCATGAGCTCACGGAAGGAAAATGGGAGTATTTCTGGCAGCAAGTCAGGGGCTCCTAATTAAGCCGCATTATGGAATTAAATGACACCCCCACCCTTGTGTTCAAACATAAGTACACACCAGCCTCACACCCCCCGCAGGCTGGTGATGGGCCCGGACTCCACGCTTCCCGGAAGAACCAGCTCCTTTGCCGTCACCATCGAGCTGGGAACATGGAATTTCGTCTTAAGTTTTTCACCGAAGTGAGTAAACCGCATCTGTGCTTCCACCATGCTCTTCAAACCAAAAGGCACATCCGTTTTCTTCTGACAGTCACATGTTCAGAAAGCTCACAGAGGACGGCGCTGTGTGCAGACCTCCCTGCCTGGACCACAGCTGCCACGGGCACTCACAGGAGCGTCAGGGCAGCCGTGCTGATGGTGAGTGACTGCAGGTCAAACGCTAACTGGCAAAGCAGGCGTGTTTAAAGCATCCTCACAGAAGGACTATTAATATTTCATTCTGATAACCAAAAGGAAAACGTCCCTTGTAGAAGACACAATAAATAAAAATCAAAGGGGTCACTTTTCTCTCAATAAACACCTTCACAACTGCTCTTGTGAAACAGCAGAGCAGGTGAAACACACCAGGCCCTGCACCAGGGGCTTCACAGGGCCCTGGAGCGATGAGGACTCCCTCTCATGTCATCCTGGAGCTGTGCTCCGGCTGGAGGTAAATTGTCACTGTACGTGGATTCAGGTCACCCAGGTGTGATGGGCACCACTGGAAGGTCCCCAGCAACTCAGGTGTTCCGAGTGTCAGAATACACACGTGCAGTTGTAATCCTTGCACACGACCGTCCTGTGATTCGCATCTTAGTAATACTGGGCTGGCCAAAAAGTTCGTTCGTGTTTCCATACCCTCTTACGAAAAAACCCAGATAAACTTTTTGTCCAACCCAATATTTGCTCCTACTTACTGGGTATCTCAAAACGTGAAACACGTATGAACTCGTTAATCCTTTTAGGATTTCCACTTAGTCTAACACGAGCCACCAACACAATTACCTAATACAATGCACTACTATGTGGAGTCTTCGGGTTATTAAATATCAACAAAAACCAGTTGCATTCTGCCGTGGGGAGGTTCTCAGTAGGCCATACAAGACTCACGAATAATATGGGAAAGGGGCTGATCTGAAGATAACCCTCAGACGACAGAATTGGAGTTACCGGGTCTCCTTTGCAAAATATTTAAACTGGGGTCCTTTGGAATATCGCTAGGGTTCTGGCCCCACCCAGAGCTTTAGATATGGTTTAGTTTATCCGTGGCTGAGAAACCAGTTATCGCACATGCAGTGGGTTAAAGCAGCACGCGTTTATCCCCTGGTGGTTTCTGTCTATGAGGAGGGCAGACGCTGTGTCAGTTAGATCAAGGTGTCTGCCGGGTGCCGTTCTAGCCTCGTCCAGCCTCACTGTTTGTTGGCAGAATGCAGAAGTGGTGTCGTTGCCCTCCTCCAGAGTGGTGGGTTTCCCTCTAAAGTACACGTGGAATCATTCTATCCCTCTACAAACTCTACTACCTGTAGCAGGTTGCAAAGTTTCCACCCAAAATTCAGGGCCTCCTGGAACCTCAGATGTAACCTTCCTTGGAAACAAGGCCGTCGCAGATGAACTCAAGTGAGGATGACGTCCCGCTCAACTAGGACAGAGACGCTTGTGAGGAGGGGCGAGGGGCACAGAGACACACAGGGAGAAGGCAGAGCTTGGTTCGATGGAGCCACAAGCCAGGGACCACCAAGGTCGCCAGAAACCGCCTGGAGCTGGCAGAGGCCCGGAGAAGATTCGCCCCAGAGTCCCCAAAGGAACCAGCCCTGGGGATGCCTGGCTGTCCGACTCTTGGCCCCCAGACTGAGAAAGAATAAATTCCTGTTGTTTGGAGCGAAGCAGTTACGGGCACTTTGTCGCGGAAGCTCCAGGGACTTAACAGAACAGAGTGTGGTGTCAACCTCTCCATCCCCGGGCTGAAGAAACCCCCAGCTGTGTCACGCCATGTCACACAGTGTGGCCATCTCACGGCCATGCCTGAGGACAGCGGGTCCTGGAAGGCACAGATCTGACTTCCTGTCCAGGAGGGAACCTCCATCCTGCGGGGTCATCCTGCAAGCCCCCCAGGCTCTGACTCAGACCCCCGCGAGCTGCATCCCCTCCCCCCAGCTACCTGTGCTCTCTCCTTGTGGGAGAAGGGGTGTGTCCTGCATGTAAAACTGGAACCAGGTATGGCTGGGAGCCTTCTGGAAGGTTCTCAGGTGGTGTGAGTGGGATAAGGTTTGAGTACAAAAAACCAAAAATTAGAAGGTAGAGGCGTCTGAGACCAGCTTCTGGAGGAGCTGGGAGATCGAGGTGATGAGTGAGTGCTAGCAGCTTAGCAGAACCTCAGTCCATCCAGAAGAGCAGTGTGTCAGGTGCAAGGTAAGGACGGGCCCTCCACACCTAGGAGCTCGCTGCCCGGCCAAGAACCCGTCACTCAGAAACCACCTGTGTTCATGAGGTTCATGTTTCCCAGATCACTTTCTAGGAGGCTCATTCTCGCATTATTATATAGGGCTCTTTTGGGAAAATGTAAGCATTCTTGGGTGTCCCAAGGGGAGGGAAGGAAGGGGTGTGTGTCCACGTTCATCTTAAAGGCAAAATCTCACCTCCTTTCCTCCACTTCCAAAATCACCAAAGGAGGGACATGGGGTTGGAGGAGAGTGGACCTGGGGTGAGAGCCACGCCTCCCCACCTGAATCTCTCCTCTCTGCAGAGCATCCGGTGGTCTCAGTTTCATGACCATCGAAGAGTAAGGACAGCTGGCATTGATGGAGTGCTTATACACTATAGGACTTGCCACGCACTATGCCCCCTCACTATCCCCATAGCCCAGGAGACAGGCATCTTTTCCTCTCTGCAGGTAAGAAAGCTGGCCCCCTTGCCCAAGATCACATAACCAGTTGGCCTGGGAGCCAGCCCCTTCCCTGGCCTGTAATACTGGCCGCTGCTCTGAATGGCCCCTGATTCCTACACAGGGACTTTACCTGCAAACCTGCAAACCTGCTACAAGCACTCCCACCACCAACCGGGAAGAAAGCTGGACTTGGTGCAGAGAATGGGGGGGAGCAGGGACCCCTTCTCTGCAGCCCCCGCAGGGCACCGTGCTCCTCAGACCACCTGGACCCCCAGGAGTGCCCTCTCCAGGGAAGAAGGCTGAGGTTTTAGCCCTTGGGATACTGGCCCTCTTCGGCTGTCCAGGGCTTCTAGTGTGGGCCCTGATGGCCCCAGAGACTCCTGCAAGGAAGAAGGATTGTTTATGGGATGGCAAGTGATTTCCAATCAAGTGCAGGGAAGAAGAGAATCTAGAGTGGAAAGAACCTAGAATGATCCATGAGACTTCAGTCATGGTTGCATCTCCACTGCCCAGAAACAGGGTGCTCACTAGAGCAGGTCAGTGACACTGAGCAGACCTGACCTCTCCCAGGACCCCCAAGGACATATGGTATGAAAGGGAAAGCCACACATCTGGGATTACCCCCAAACCCATCACCCCTAGTCATCCACCCACCCACCCATCCATCCACCCATCATCCGTTATCCATCCACACATCACCTATCCATCACCCACCCATCCAAACGGGGCCAGAGCACTACAACCACAGGGAACTGAATTCTACCGCCAATCAGAACGAGGCTGCAATCAGACCCTCCCTCAGAGCCTCCAGGTAAAGGCCACCGGTGGCACCTTGACCTCGGCCTAGCAGGGTGGCCTGGGGCAAGACCCAGCTGACCACACGGTGAGGAACGTGTGCCCTGTGAGGCTGCCAGCGTGGGGTGGCTCGCTGAGGCAGCAGCAGGAACCTAACGACGTCCATTGTCTGAAGGCAGCGACGCACACGGAGAAGACGTCTGCTGCAGCGTTTAGAACTTAGTTACTTACGCACAACTCGTCCTCAGTCTCGCCCTTGCATCGACTTTGGCTGCCCGATTCCTCAAGAAGACCACCTTCACTCTCCGCCGAACCCCCACTGCTCCGTCAGTTGTGACCCGGACCTGTTCCTCCCTCCTGCAGATACCCGAGAGGACGGGCACTCTGCCTGTGGCCCCCCAGGAGGAAACTCAGCCCCTGCGAAAGAGACGTACATCAGGGGAGACCTGCGGGAGTGCTGGGGGAAACCAAGGTGTGGACAGAGGGGGCGGCCCCCCATCCCGGGAGACGGAGAAGGGCCAGGGAAGGAGAGAGAGGCAGAGCAGGGCTGGGCCGCCAGGAAACCAGAGGGGACTTCCGGGCAGGAAGAGTGACGGGGGAAACGGTGAAAATCAATCCTGAAGATCTGATTTTTACAATTTTCTATTGGCTTTGGCGAGCAGGACGTCAAGATGACCTTTGTGAATATTCAGCTGATTTGTGGGGGTGGGACTTTGGCAGGAAGATGGGCTGCATGGGAATAGGAAGCCGTTCACGGAGGAGAGGACCGTCCGGGCCGTGACAGCCAGCGGTGTGCGTGGGTGTGCGTGTGTCTGTGTGTGAGTGTGTACGTGCGTGTGCTTCACACATCTGGGAGCCACAGGTTAATAGCTGGGCATGTGTATCTGCTGAAAGAAAGAAGTCGCCAGAGAAGAGAGCAACAGAAAGCACCGCGCGGGTTGAGAAAGAGGAGCTCCTGGAACAGGTCCAGGCCTGGGGTGGGGGGGCTGCACCAGGACCATATCTGTGAAGTTAAAACTCTGATCCCACTCCAGGGAGGCCCCGACGCAGGTTTGCAGGGGCCCGGGGGGAGCGGGCAGAGGCTCAGGGCTGCACCCGGGAGTGGAACCGAGGGCTGGCCGGTGGCTGCGGGCGAGGGGACAGAGCTTGGGTCTCATCCTGAGAGTAGCAGGGAGGCCGCGGGGAGTTTGAAACATCTGGGGGACACCATCAGGGTCCAAGCTCATTCAGATGATGGTGGAGAGCTCCCGGGGCGCAAGAGTGGATTCGGGGAGGGCCGTCCTGGGCGGCTGCAGCATCCAAGTCGGAGGCGGGGCGGCTTGGACTGAAGGGGCCAGCGAAGTGGCAGAGGAGTTGGTTGAGCTGCGTCTTGAGCTGAACTCCGCGGGATGGGAGTTTGACTGGAGGCGGAGGGAGGGGCGGAGGAGAAAAGGACACTGCGCTTAGGGCCCGGGTGCCTGGGGAAGGCGAAGTGCTGACCTCAAGCTGTGCTGACCAGGAGCTCAGAGCAGCCACCGGTGCTGCAGTGAAAAGGGGCTGGGATGTTGAGAGCGTCCCTCCTGAAACTACCCATTTCCAGGGCTGTTTTCTCAGGGTGGGACCAAGACTCCTGAAATTTCTTAATTGGGGGGCTGTCTCCTCCATGACCCCCAGAAAGGGCGGCTTACACAAGCCATCCGCATAGAGCGGCCCCTGTGAGCTTCAGCCCAGTGCACGCGTGGACCTCGCAGACCCCTGGCAGGAAATTCCCCCGGCTCATCCTTGGGCCGGCGCTGCCTGACAGCCGGCTTGGAGGGCCGGGCGCTGTCCACACATGCTTCGGGTTCTGTCTCTGGGCCGATGCCCGGACCCAGGACCCAGGAAGCACCGTTTACTCATGGGTCTAGATCAGCGCCGAGATAAGCCACGGTGGAAGAATGAGACGTGCTTTCTGATGGTGTCTTGTGACACAGAAGCCAGTGCAGATGGTTCTAGGAAGAGGTGTCAGGGAGGACCGCCCGGGGCACCACACCTGCACAGCCCTCCCCATCGGGCAGGGCTGGGCCCGCCCACCTGCCTGGTTCCTTTCCAGACATCAGCTGTAGCCACCTTGAGTCCCTGCCCCCGCAGCCCAGCCTTCGGTTCCAGCGTTCAGCTCTAAAAGCGTCTATTAAACTGGCAACGCAGATGCTCCCCTCCAGGCTGCCAGCGGCCACAGCCCCTCAGAGCCCCCTCTGCCTCCCCGTCGGCTCAGGAGGGGCCCGGCTGTCCCAGCCCTGGACATGTCTGACGTGCTCCCTTCCACAGCCCTGAGCACCCCTGTGTTCTCAGCATTGGGTGTGAGACTTTTAGGCAGAGAGGACGCGGAGCTTGCAAGTCAGGTGCTGCCAAGTTTGGCCTTTGTAATGGGAAGCAAGCTTCTTCTGTTCCTGGGTGATACAGTTCATGGTTTCACAGAAACCCTGGAACACGAGGAAGTCGAGAGAACAATTGTTTCCTTTTCTGACTTAAACATAAGTGATATAAGTAGCATGTGCAAACAAGGCAGTTAAAACTGACAAAATTAAAACAGGCAGTTGAAAGCCTGTGTGTATTTCTGTATGTGCTCTGTGTGTGTGTGTGTGTGTGAGAGAGAGGTGTGTGTGTGTGATGTTCGTGTATGTCTGGGGTGTGGGGTGTGTGTGTGCGCGTGTGTCTGAGAAAATGACCTTCCAAGAACTCTGGGGGAAAAAAAGTGCAACTGAATGGATTCTAATGAAGGTCGCAGGTCGCTGAACGCTGCTTTTGTGGAGGGCCGTGTGTTCCACGCCGACAGAGAAGCTGCCTGTTAGGGCGTGGAGGCTTCCCATTCAAGGGTGCTTGTAATTGCACGAACACACAAACCTTTAGTAAATGAGCAGGGCTGGGCCCTGGGGCGCTTCTTCTCTTCCTGCGAGGAAACCTGGGTCCACCTCCAACCACTCACCCATTTCTCTCCGGTGATGTCATTGCTAATTCGCCCAACGCCTCAATTAAACCAAACAGGCAGCATTGCCAACAGACAGGGATCTTGTAACAGATTTCTAACGACAATGAGTTTTGGAAATGATTAATGTACAGACAGGTGTAAACCTCTGACTCAATCGTTAGTTGAAATGATTTTAATTGATGAGGAAAGAGAAAATGGTACAGGCTCAAGAAGGCAGCGCCTGCCACGCAAAATCTACTTGCCTCAAAGGAAGGCTGTGTGTGTGTGTGAGTGTGTGAGTGTGTCTGGGGTGTGGTGTGTGTGGTGTCTGCTTAAAGAAAGAAAATACCTTTCTCGTCTGCGAGAGCTGCTGCCCGTACACATCCCGACGGGCCAGGTGGACCTGGGGGAGCTGAGACGGGACCGTGCTGGATGGAGGCCTACGTACGAGCGGCTGTCCGAGGGAAACCGGAGTGGCCTCCGTTCCCGGGACAGGTGTCTTTCTGCATCCACAGGGCTGGAGACAGTTCCTAGGAGCGGGGTTGTGGTTTTCTCCTGGAACATATGAACTTTCACCATAAGAAAGACCAGGAGGAGGGAAATAGAGGCGCCAGCTTTCTCACTGTAAACTCCGTGTGTGTGTGTGTGTGTGTGTGTGTGTGTGTGTGTGTGTGTGAGAGGAATAGAAGCCAGGAGAGGCAGGAGGGGCTCCCGCACCCCCACAAGCAGCCGTCACAGGAGAGAGAGCCTTGGCCCGGGCAGCCCTCAGCCCCGCAGGCTCCGAAGACAAAGTGAAAACCATGGCTGTTAAGTGGCGTTTCGCATATTCTGATGGAGGAGGCAAGAGGGAGCCACTTCTCCATACAGAGATGTCTCTACCTAAACAAAAAAAGGCTTGAAAGAAAGAATTTGGTTAGGGTCCCCAGAAGTGGGGCTCGAGCTGGGGATGGAGGTCGCACAGCTGCGCCCTTGGGGGGATCTGGGCGGGGGCAAGTGAGAAGGATTGCTGGGCCCCCCCAGAGGATGAGCCCGTGGCCCCGAGGCCGCACCCCACAACCCAGGGGAGCACTGAAAGGAGGTGGCACCCAGGCGCACCCGCTTGAGGCCAACACACACACACACACACACTCACACACACACTCACGACCACATTTCCACGTCTCCGTGGTCAAAACGATCGAGGGTCATGGGGGTAAGAAAGGGAAATGGTTTTCCATATGCGGCCTCAAAACTGACACGTCACTTGTCAATTTAGACAACTTCATCTGTCAGCATTTAGAGATGATAAAAGGAATCACTTCCCTCGGAAGCCAGAGTACTTCTTGGTTTTTCCCCTAAAACCCTTTTCCTGTTTAACACTTAACTGTGATGTCATATGCTTGCGTGAGAGGGCTGGTGAGTACAACATCAGCCTTAATTATGGTTCCTGGAGTATTTTTAATTAAGGAGAAGGTAACATCATTAACAAAGTGGCCAATTATCTGAAAATGTGGTGTGACTCTCCTGTGTTTCTCCATTACCGACATAACGCTCACAGTCACAAAAGGAGTAAATGGAAGTGTGTCTTCTGATTCACAGAGAAGCTTTTACTCTAAAAATTAGGTTATAAAATGTCTGTATTCATTCAACAGAAACAGTTGGCAAAAGAGAAACCTGGGGTGAAAAATTAGTGAGACCAATAAGCTTTTCCTTCAGGTTATATTTTTTTTAAGATAGGTGATAGATAAATGTATTCTTCAGGTAACATCTATGTTATATGTGTGTGTGTGTATGTGCAATTTAGAAAACTGTGAAAAGCGTGAGGAAGGAGACGTCTGCCATAGTCCCACACTCCAGAGTAAATCACTTTGAAGTCTGATATATACATCCTCAGTCTTATTTTTATAAATATTTTTGTTAGCAGCAGGAATAGAGACTAGGTTCTATGAACTGTCTTTAAACTACTTTTTGCTTCTGGAGAGCATGCAGTAGCATTTCTTCACGATACTAAACATGCTTCTAAAACATGTCGACATCTATGAGTTCATGTATTTGGGGTCTCAAAATGTGCTTGTAAACACTCTACGATGGAGCACAATTATTTATGATAAACGTATACATTAAGATTCTCTTTCCCAAATAACTTTGTTTTCACCTCTGATTATTTTCACATTAAATTCCTAGACTTAGAGTTGCCCAGTCGTAACGTAGGGTACTTTAACAGGATATCTTCTAGAAAATGTTATCAATTTTTACTTTTATCAGCTCTCTGAAAAGAACAGAAATTAATACAGCTTTCTTGGAAAATTGTCCCTATTTTGAGAGTCCCTATGCAATTGTCACTCTGGCCAACACTTTACTTTCTTTCTCATGGGCCCAGCATTTCTATGATTACTGTCTACCAGCATCTTTTGCTATCTTTGTATAGGTTTCTTAAAATTGTTCTCATTTATTTGTAAAACCTCATTACATATTTAGGCTATTAATCACAACTAAGTTGTGAGTTTCAAACACTTTTTTCTCAGTTGGCTGTTTCCTTTTGTTTTTGCTACATCAGTTTTATATGTGCAGAGATATGCATTTTGGTGAATTTCAGAATAAGCTAAAAATTGAAGGGAAGGACAGAAGACATGAAAAATGGAATAAGACAGTATTATAAAAGCTTAAAAACTAAGTGCTAGAACTCAAGAAAGACTAAGAAAAAAAGAAAGAAATCATTTTTGAGAAGACTGAACTAGAAGGAGCCCGAGGGTTAATAAACGTAACAGAGACTGGCTAAAAAGAAACAGAAGGAGCAATGGAGAAAATGCTAACAGTAAACAACTTAAGAAAACCTGTAAAAGGGTTTGAAGGTGACAGTGGTGGGGGATGGCCAAAGAGGGTCCAACATAATCACAAAGGAGCCCAGGAAGAGGGCAAACAAAGCAATGGGCAGAGCAAACATGAAATCTTACAATCCATAAAAAGTTTCTTTAAAATTAGAAAAGAAACATCTCTCTGCTACATATTTAAAGGGTGCACTTGTAGGAAAAGCAAAAAGCAAGTCATGATGACTGGTAATGAAATACTTTAAAGTAAAAACTACTGGACTCTCAAGGAACAAACAGCAAAACACAAATTCTTTAGAAATGTGAGTCGCTTATAAAGAAAATGAGTGTTGTGAGAAGTTTCGACAGCAGCTTTATACCAGAAAATACTAGAGTACATTTTAAATATTCAAAGAAAAAGAGTGAGCCCAGGACTTTACATGTAGCTCAGCTGATGCTTAAATATAAAAAACATTTTTAAAATAGTGACAGACATGCAAGAATTCAGGGTGCCTATTCTCTTGAACATTGAAGACTCTCTTAAAAATCGGTTTCAGAAGTCAGCATTATGAGAGGCGGTCTATATAAGGACTACTTGTGATGATTAAAATTGTATCTAATTGCAGAACAAAGAAAAATGATTATTCTCTAGACTATAATATGTAATGGCTTTATGCTCTGAAAATGTAGATACATGACAACCATTAAAGTTGAGGTGTGATGAGGAGATCATATGAAAAACAGCATAAGCTTGTCATTGCCCTAAATATATTACTGTGAGAAAAATAAAAGGTATTACTTCCTATCAGTTGCTAGAAAGATTAAGAGCAGAGAAGGGTGAGGAAGAGTTTATAATTAATTCAATTATTATTTCTCATAGAATAAACAAAAATAAAGAAGGAATGACAGTTATAATATCAAGGAATCGGCATAACAAACAATTGACATAATGATCAGCAGAACACAAATGTAAATTCAAAAACTATACTAAAAAGAGATAGAAAGGTAAGACAAAACTTGGAGACCATTTAACGAATAACTGTGTAAAACAATACAACATAATATTTTATATAATAATAGAAAGGAATTGAAACCAAATATATTGACTGTATCTGTGTCTATCAGCCTAATTCACCTATTAAAAGAAAAAATATTTTTTCAAAATAACAAAACTAGATCCAATACTATGTTTCGTAGTGAAAATATACTTAAAAACCCAGGAAGACTACAAAGAAAATGATGGACAAAGATATAACAGATAAACACACACAAAAACAGAAAGTGGTAGATACAATTTTTTATTTGAAGAAAAATCTTTAAAGAAAAAAAGTCACTTCAAGCAAGTGAAGATTACGAGCCACAAGGAATATATAAGAGCGGGTAATACTTACGGACTCAGTAACCACCTTTACAAAGCAAAAACTAGGAAAGATGCAAAGGGAAAACAAAACACACTAAGATGGCAGTGTGAATTAATAGTAGTAGGAATTGATACATTTTTATTCATCTACAAGACATGAAGTGAACAAAATATATATAATAACATAACAATTTTAAATAATAGACTCAGTAGGAAAATGTAATATATACTGAACGTCAATCTCAAACAGTAGAAAAGGAAAATTCTCTGTGAGATGATGTGCAGCACTTACAGAATGTCTTAGTCCACATAGAAAAACCCAATAAATTTCAAGGTACAGGAAAAGATACGATGAGAATTCCGTGATCATACCACAATAAAAATAGCATGAAGCCTTTCAGTTTTTTTAAAGCAGAATCTTCTACTTGTATATTTTACAAAAAGTATCACTAAACAAATGATGGATCAAAAGAAAATTTAAAAATACAGAATCTTTTGAAAAGACAACAAGTTAGAAGCTATGGGATATAGCTAAATTAGCCATCAGATAAAAGCGGAAAACATTAGATAGTGATATCAATAAACATGAAGAAGTAAGGATGGCTTAATGAAGGACCCAATTGAAAAAGCAAGAGAAAGAATATCAAAGTAAATTAAAAGAAGGTAATAGAAAAGAATAAGGAGAAAGGCATAAACAAATGGATTAGTGAATTTAAAATAAGTAGAACCGTTAAATCTTAAAATTGGTTTATTAAAAAAAAAAATCAACAAATTACCTAACTTACTCAAGAAAAAGTGGAGGTTTCAGGGGAGAGCACTAACACGCAAAATTGAAAGTTAAATGGAAGAAGTGACATCTTAACTGACAATTTTAAAAAATGCACAGAAAACCATTTTGCAAAAATCTACAAAAAATTAACATGCAATAATTGATATAAAAATACTACTTACTGATGTTGATTCCAACAGAGGTATAAAGTCTAATGGGACAATAACCAGAAAAGATAATTGCTAAAGAGTACCCCTTACACGAAAGGAACTACACATGTCTGGTTTCTCAGGACACATTTACCAAACCTTTAAAGACTATGTAATTCCAGTAATGTCAGAACATAGGAAAAGAAGAAAAACTTACAATTTTATTTTGTGAAGAATAACACTGGTCTAAAACCTAACAAAGACTTAATTAACTAAACAACAGAGAAAGAAAACTACTGAACAATCTAATTTATGAATATCAATGCAAAAATGTTTAAAAAGAGAGTCAGTTGCTTTCCTATGTCTCAGCAATAAACCGTGGGATTTGAAATTAAAAGCATAATACCATTTACATTATCAGCCCCCAAAGTGAAACACCTAGGTATAAATCTAGTTCATCTAACATCAGGCATGAATATAACAAACTATGTGCAAGATCTACAAGAGAAAAAATACAGAACTTTGATTAATTAAATCAAAGAACGTAATGATGAAGAGATATTCCATGTTTGTGAACAGGAAGACTCAATATTGTCAGATGTCAGTTCTTCTCAAATTGACCTGTGAATTCAATGCCATTCCAGTCAAAATCCAAGCAAGTTATTGTGTGGATGCCACAAAAATGATTCCAAAATTTGCAAGGAGAAATAAAATACCCAAGATGGCCAACACAATATTGAAGAAGGACAGTGTTGTAGGACTGACACTGCATGACTTCAAAACTTACTGTAAAGCTATGGTAATCAAGAAAATATGGTATTGGTGAAAGAACAGACAAATAGATCAATGGAACAGAGTAGGGAGCTCAGAAACACACTCATATAAAGAGCAAAGGCTTGTAATGGAGCCAAGATTTTTTTTTCTTAGCAAATGGTGCTGGGACAACTGGATTCCACATGCCAGGTGGGGAAGCATCTATGCACAGACCCTACACCCTTCATAAAAATTAACTACAAATGGATCATAGACCTAATTGTGGTATTCAAAACAATAAAACTCCCAGGAGGAACATAGCATAGGAGAAGATACCATAAGAGAAAACTAGATAACCTTGAAAGTAGCAACTGATAAGCTCAACTTCATTAAAATAAAAAACTTCTGGTCTGCAAAAGACAATGTCAAGAGAAGTAGAAGACAAGCCAGAGACTGGGAGAAAATATTTGCCAAAGACACATCTCATAAAGGACTGTCATACAACATACACAAAGAACACTTAAAACTCAACAAAAAGAAAACAAATAACTTGATTAAAAAAGTGGGCAAAAGCCCTTAACAGACATCTCACCAAAGAAGATATACAGATGGAAATAAGCATATGAAAAGATACTCCACTTCATTTGTCATTAGAAAGTATGAACTAAAATAACAATGAGATACAGCTACGCACCTATTAACAGAATGGCTAAAATCTGGGACACTGACAACACCAAATGCTGGTGAGGATGTGGAGAAATGGGAACTCCTACTCACTTCTTGTGGGAATGCAAAAAGGTACAGCTGCTGTGGAAGAGAGCTTAGCAGTTTCTTATAGAACTAAACATACTCTTATGATCCAGCAATCTCATTTCTTGGCATTTACCCAAAGGAGCTGAAAACTTATATACACACAAAACTTTGCAAACTGATGTTTATAGCAACTTTATTTATTGAAAAAACTTGGAAGCAACCAAGGTGTCCCTCAGTCAGCGAATGGATAAATAAACTCTGGTCCACCCAGACAATGGGATATTATTATTCCATGCTAAAAAGAAGTGAGCTATTGAGCCATGAAAAGACATCGGGGAACATGAAATGCATGTTACTAAGTGAAAGAAGCCAGTCTGAAAAGGTTCCAGATTGTGTGATTCCAGCTGTGAGACATGCTGGGAAAGGCAAGACTGTGGAGATGCAGTGAAGAGACAGTGGTGCCATGGAGCAGGGAAGGCTAAGAAGCCAGGACACAGACTATTTTTGAGGCAGTGAAACTACGTCATGCGGTGGGTGTATGTCCTTATCCATTTATCCAAACCCATGGAACACACGCCACCAAGAGGGAATCCTAATGCACTCTACGCACATTGTGTGTTGATGTGTCAGTGCAGGTTCATCAGTTATCACAAATGTACTGCTCTGGTGGGGAGTTGATAAAGGGAGAGTCTGTACATGTGTGGGGTAGGGAACATATTGGAAATTCTGTATCTTTGTTTCAATTTTGCTGTGAACCTAAAACTGCTCTAAAATACTAAAGTAAAAAAACTCACAAAAAGATATTTAGCAACGTGTAAAATGCATGCTAAGCAGGACCTCATGGCCAATTTGGGAAATTCCAAAAATATGTGTGCTTTAATATTAGAAGAGTCATCTAATAGAGATAAGGAGAGAAATCACATGATCATCTTTGCAGATACAGAAAAGGAGATATAGAAATTCATCCCCATTCAGATTAAAATACCACAAAATAGGAATACATTGGTAATTCCTAAACATTATAAAACTTTTCATATAAAAGTCATATATAAAATGCAATGCCCACTGTCTCTACTACCATCTCATACTATGTTGAAAAAAAAAAAAAAAAAGAGCCAAGAGAGCCAAAATCTATGTGTTTTGCCCAGGTTTTTGACAGCGCTATTAACTGTACACATGCAGAGAATACTCCAAGCAGCCCAACTAAGAAACTGTGCTGATTCTTCAGCTGCTGTCCATTGCAGTGCAGATGTCATTCGCATTTTGAGTTCTTCCAAGTTAATTGCATGCTTAAAAAATAAAGCAAAAAATAAAGCAAATGTCTTCCAAGGCACATAAGATAATCTAGAATTTCTACAGTATATTCTTTATAATATCCAAAATGAAGAAACAGGAAAATATGACATGTTCTGTAGACAAAAGGCAATCAGTGAGGAGTAACTCCATGATCCAGATGTCACAAGTAGCAGATTTGAACTAGCAGCTGTTATTCCTGCTCAAAGATGTAAAGGAAAGTATGTTTATAATGTACATAAAAATAGGGGATGTTAGCAGAGAAATAAGAACTGAAACAAAATTTTACAAAATAAAATTATAAAGCTGAAAATAACAATATCAGAATTTTTTTTTTAAAAAGTCACTGAATGGGCTTAACAATAGAAGGTGACAGAAAATTCACTACATTTCTTTTTTTAAAAAAACATAGAAATTATGAAATCTGAAGAACAGAAAGAAAAAACACTTGAGGCAATTAAGAGTGTACAGTAGAAAAAGGGCTCACGTGCATGTGATTGGAGTGTAAAAGGGGAAGGAATAGAGGCTAAGGGAGAAACAAAGATCTAAAGAAACAATGACCAGGATTTTTTCCAATTTGATGAAACAAATAAATTTACGGATTCATGAAACTCAGTGGACCCCAGCAAAATAAATACAAAGAGAAGCATACCTAGGCTTATTATAGAAAAGGTGATGTAAAGCAAAAGCAGCCTAAGAAAAATGATACATTGCATATAGAGGACCGATGGGCCAAATTCACGTGTAGAAGTCATCCCAAACAATGGAGGCCTGGAGACAGTGGGATAACTCCTGTACAAAGCTGGACATTTACACATATAGGTGAACCCAGACTTCTGCATTCGGTCAAAAGTGTTCAAGAAGAAGGCAACGTAAAGATGTTTTCCAGATAAAAGAAAATCAAGAACTCATATTTTCAGGCTCCCTTCATTACAAGAAACACTAAATAAAGTTTTTCAAACTGAAGGGAAATGACACAAGATGGAAACTCAGCTCTTCAAGAAAAAATAGAAGGAACTGGAAATGTCAAGAGAAAAAAACAGGTGGGGAGAACTTGAACCATCTTGAGGCAGTTTCCTTTTCAGGAACCCAATTATTTTTGTTGCTGTACCTCCATTTTCTTCTCTTTTTCTCTTTCATGACATTCACCTCCTTGTCCTATTCACCTGATTTTGGTTTGTTGAGTCTCTCTTTGGTAAGCCTGGCCCAGTGTTTGTTCCTGGCTCTGATGCTTCCTGCGCCTATGCCTTTTAAATCATCCTAACATGATTTTTTCCCTCCTTCTCTCTTGAACCTTTCAGAGTCCTTCCACCCTCATCTCTCATCACTAATCTCTTCCTTCATAGTTTGTATCTTCTTCACACTCAGAGAGAGCATGAAAAAGATTCTGAATGCACTCAACTGGTACTTCCTTTAGTAAAATTTTCATATGTACGTATTCACAAAGGAGGATGATTTTGCAGGTTCCGCATTGGTTTCCTGAATTTTCCTGCATAAATAGAAGCATTTCTTGGTATGCATGACTACACCTGGTTCTCTATCCATGTGCCCTGGCTGCTGCTAGAATAATCTTCATCCTTAGCTGGAGAGCTGGGTGAGGTAATCCCAGATTCCCAGCAAAGTGATGCAGTGACCTAGGGCAGAAGGGAAGGGATCTGGAGGGTTGAGTAGAACCAAACCCATTTGCCTTCCTAGGTGTTTCCTTCTGTGTTTACTGAAACTGCTGCTCCCGGGACTGAGGTTCTCTGGTTAGTTTCTCGTGTCTAAATTTCTCACGTCGATGCATCCAAGGAGGTGTGGCTTTGCTCACTTGTGTTTGAGGGCAACCCACTAGGTCAGGAAAGAGTCCTTCCGGGCTGACTGAGCCTCACCTTCTCAGAGGCAGTTTTCAGCCAGGAGAAGCCCCGTCACAGCGGGCCTCCTGCTTGGGTCCCTCGCTTTCCCTCGGAACTCCGGCACAGCTGCTTCTGAGTGCTATTGGTCTGCCCCAAAAAGCAGCTGCAGGGTCCTTCTTTCCATCTGGTCAGGAGCACTCATTTCAGAGAGTTTTGGGAGTTCTTCCAAGAGGCAGGAGTGTGCTCTAGGAAGGAGGCACGTGGGGCCCCACGGCTTCTTTTAATCTAGCCCCATCTGCACTTTATAGACAAGAGATTCGTTAAACTTTCTGGCATTCTGATGATACCCTTTCCTGGATTCCTGCATTGAATCTATTTTTAGCCTCCTTTGATTATCATTGTTGGTTTTTGAGAGCGGGATGGTGGACATCTGGGCGTACACTGCTGTTTCTAAAAAAACGTGACTGATCAGCTCTTTAAAAAGACTTATTTCCTACACATCAAACAAGGAAACTTATGAACTTAGTACCAAACCATTTATTTTCTTCTGTGTAAATCTGTATTGTGTTTTAAACTTATTAATGGAAATGTATGAATATCACCAAGCAGAGCTTCCTTTTCATACTTACAGCCACCAATGATGCGTGAACTATACGTTTAAAATGAATTGCTTAAAAACATACACACATGCTGGTACTTTGCTGGACACCTGGGTTACCCTACTGAGGAAATGCTGGCCCACCCACCAGTGCCGGACACCCCACCGCCCGCCCCGTGCTCTCCAGATCGAGAGGCATGCCCGTGGGCAGGAACGGATGCCACTGGAAACATCCCAAAAGTGTCTCCCCTGGGCCAGCCCAGGGTGGCCCTCAAGTTCGGTGCTTTGTTCCCTGCTCTCGTTCGCCACGATCTCCCTCCCCAGTAAGGAATCTGGCAAATCCTCTTGATCTGGTGATCCAATCTGACCTCACGTCTTCCGTTTCTAGCTTCCCACACCCGACCTTTTCCTGCTGTGCCTTCTCTAACCCTATCCTGGCTTGGACAGTGCAGAACCACTTTGTTCCAGCATTGAATGCCATCACCCAAATACATCGTGCCTGCCCTGACCTTGTGAACCCACCCCCTTCATGGGCCAAGGAAGCCAATTTCCATATGCTCTGGTTTCAGCCCCTCCATTAAAAGCAGATGTATTCACTAGGCTTACCATGCATCTGTTTCTTTGTTTCCCTAAGAGGACACACACACACACACACACACACACACACCCCTACATCACAGAGATAATTGAGGAGTTTACAGCATAAATAATAATTTTTAAAGCACTTATTTATTGAAAATTATATAAATATCATAAAAGACTTTGTTTCTATACTTTAGAATTCAGTTTATTAGATGTGTTGGGAATTACCAGGCAGTTATGGCATGAGGAGAGCTTTATATCCAATTCCAGAAGACATGTGTTGATTGCAGTTGGCATTGCCGTAGGCATCTCATCACTAAAATTCTCTAGTTCTAAGTCATTGGGAGAAGGCTAAGTCAGGGCTAGGCATTCCTTACTTTTTCAGACTGTCACATTCCTCTCTGGACTGGAGAAACCAGGAAGAGCTGGGATTATTGCACTACACACCAAGAGGATCAGCTCAAAGTTCACAGGGGTACGTAAAGCAAGGAACGAAGTCACATGAGCAAATCCACATTTAGAAGAAACGTTCTTCTAGAGCTGGTGAAACCAAAATCTGTAAAACCTGTTTATCCAGCTGCCCGGGATTCTCCTGTGTGTTTACTTTAGATTTTGCCGCTCATCTAAAACCCACAACGTTCTTCTCCAGATTCTTTTCATAAAACCAATAGCATCCTTGCTAGTAGGGTGGATTCATGATTTTTTGTGGTTTAACAGTGTGCCCATTACCCCAGCGGGGGCCGTGCATGCCAAGCAGCTTGTGCGGGAGACAGCTCATTCCCCGTGAGCTGACCAACTGCAGAGTTTGATGTTCTAATGTTCATCAGCTTAGCTGCATTCGATTCGGCAATCCTTCATAAAGGACTTGTGTCTAGTTTTATGAGGCATATTGCCTTTTTTATTTTGGCAAAATCATTTTCAGACTTTATTTTAGGGTACTGTTAGCTTCACCAAAAGATTTGGGATGCATCTTTTCTCTATTTCCTGAAAGAGTTTGTATAAACCTGGTACTGTTTCTTCTTTAATTCTTTAATGATGTTTACCGATGGCATAATATGGACCTGGAGGGTTCGTTGTGGAAAAGATTTTTATTACAGATTAAATTTCTCTGATGGCTATAGGACTCTTTGTATTTTCTATTTCCTCCTGAGTCAGTTTTGGTAAGTTATGTTTTTCCAGGAATTGTCCATTGCCTCTGCCTTATAAAATTCACTGCCATGTGAGGGGGCACCTACACAGGCAGACATCTTATTGCATTTTGCTTTATTGTGCTTCACAGATAGTGCATTTTTTTTTTTTTTTAACAAATTGAAGGCTTGTGGCAGCCCTGTGTCAAGCAAGTCTATTGGTGCCATTTTTTCCAGCAGCATTTTCTCACTTCCTGTCTCTGTGTTAAGTTTTGATAAACTTCACAAACTTCAAACCCCCCACCAGCAAAATGATTACAACTGGCTGAAGGTGCAGTTAATGGTTAGTATTTCTTAGCAATAAATTACTTTTAAATTAAGTTTTGTACATTGTTTTCTAGATTTGTGTTGTTATTGCACACTTGATAAACTACAGTATAGTGTGAACATAACTATTATATATGCACCAAGAAACCAAACAATTCCGGTGACTCATTTTTTTGTGATATTCACTATATTGAGCTAGTCTGGAGCCAAACCCGCTATAAATCTGAGCTCTGCCTGTACATACCCTAGAAATATTAAAAGGCTGTTATACATCAGTTAGATTTTAAATGTCTCAAGGATATATAGTTCTGTCCACTCTTTCATGAATCTTACTAGGAGATTATAAATTGCATTAATATTTTCAAATAATTAACTTTGGACTTTTTTAATGTTCTCTATTGTTTTTTTTTCTGTTTTCTATTTCTATTGATTTCTGCTCCATTATTATTCATTTTCCTTCCACATGAACTACATTTAATTCACATTTTTTTCTAGCTTCTCAAATTAGAAACATAGGTCAGTGATTTTAAACTTTTCTTCTCTGTTATTGTGAAAGTATTTCATAATGAGAAACCATTTGTGGAGGATATTTTAATAAAACTGTGCAGAAATACACACACACAGCCACAGATCATTTCAAGTCATGCTGTGAACTATGCTAACCCCAGATGCCAACATATACACTGTCAGGAAACATCCTCTGGTTTCAGGCGTTTGGGCTGAGAGCATCTCTGCATTTTGTGGTCTGTCTGTCTGTCTGCATTTCAATGATACCCTGGAATTCTTAGCCTGAAACATTCTACATCACAAGCAGTGTCGGCTGTCTGTCAACATGCAAACACTCAATCACTGTACAGAATGACTTACCCAGAGTGGACTGTGTTCTGTGTCAAAAGCTAATATTTAGCCAGGGATTTTGATACTGGGTTTACGTTGTTGCTCAAGTGCCTTCAGCTGAGTGCACTGCTTGGGAAGTTTCTAATAAAAAGCCTCACTTTCCATTCGATCCAAGTGAAAGTTAAATCCTTACGGACGTTGATCTCTGAGAAGGAAGGATCTGAATAAATTGACAGTGAATTTGCAGTAAAAATATTCTAAATCTCTGACATTAACATTATCTGTCCAAATGTAGGTCATTTGAGAAAATACAAAAGCTCACATGTCCCTTCCATGAAAAACTGAGGAATCTGCGTGCGATGTAGAAGATCTGGGGTCATCTAGATATGGGCAGGGGAGAACTGAACTTCTCTGGCAGCTGTCAACGCACTCAGTATAAACTGGGGTCCCCCTGGATTCTTTTCTTTAACATTCAAGTTCATTGACAGGGGGACATTCAGAATGCATTCCCCTGCCCAGTGCACCCAGCTGCCAACTGATCAGTAAGGTACCATTTATAATTTGGGCTTGTAGTTTTGTTTGTTTTTTTCCCCAATATCACATGAAAGCTGTATTTTAAAATAAGAAGAAAATAAAAGGTTTTCCAGATATGTGGACAGGTGGGCTGATGACCAAGCATGGTAATGAATTTACATGACAGTGATGGTGTTCCTTGGTACCTCTGCAAGAACACCTCACGGTCTTGCTCAAAACCTGTGCAGCTGGGCTCATTCGGAGAAGATGTGGCTGGAACGTGAGTAGTCTTTGAAAGAAATAAATGTGGCCGTGAAACACACAAAAATGTTGCTGTTTCCTAATTTTTTGTATAATGGTTCCCAGCCAGTGATTATTACTTTCCATCGCGTAGCTAATATGTGACCTTATCAACCTCTTCATGGTGCATAAAAAATATGGTTTTAGGGAGTTTGGAATCCAGCCAACATATGTTGCTACAGGGCCAGGTAAATACATTCCTGTAACTTTGAATCCGCCACACCTAGCACTCTGGTCATTTCTGCTCTTTATAATTTGTGAAACTTGGAGTGAAATCTCTTTATTAGAAGAGGTAAAGGTAAAGGCTTCCAGTGTCCACACTTAGGAATATCCCAGGACCAGCACCCACGCAAAAGTGTTCATAGACGCCAAGGGTCCCACTGGCCTACAGGGTTGCCATGGAAAAGTGTGAGAGCACCCAAGTGTTCCGTTGGACCAATCTGGTACCCTTTGGAGGTGAAGAGAGGAATTTCAGCACAAAATGCAGGTGTCATTAAGACCATCAGACTCCAAATTACTCGTTCGTAAGAGCAGTTCACTCCACAAGCACACACAGTATTCTCAGTGTCGGGTCCAACCGTTACAGATGGAACAAGCCGGGTACAGCCTCTGATCATGAGCACTTCCGTTGCCAATTAATTTTTCTTCCACTGTCAAAGCACCTGGAGAGTTTTTCAGTCCCTGGGTTGGGATGTCTTATCTTTGCATCAGCAGAGTCAGGCCCTGCCCAGCACACCGTGAAAACCAGCCAGCACCGCTGGTGAGCGTGTTGGGATAACCCCCTGGAGTCAGGCCACCACCTGCATCACTGCATCATCCTTCTTTTCACCACCCTGCGAGGACCCTGCAGCCTCCAGTCCATCTGCCTACCGTGCTTCGTGCCTGGACCACAAACTTTGACCTCCGGGAGGTGTGTTGTATGCTTTGTTCTCAGGTGATGGAGCCCATGCCCTGAGAATTTTAGGCACCTTTTGACCATTTGTGTTTCAGATGAAAATGAGGAGAATATAGTCCAAACAAAGCCTTGGGGTGAGATGACTGGAAGACCCCTCCCAGGTGTAGGAGAGGGCGTGGTGGGGGGGGGGGAGAAGGTGTGCGTGACCCTCTGTGCGCCAGGTCTCGGGCAGCATCAGGAAGAGCCGGCAGGGAAGCGACTCAGCACTTGTCTGCTGGACTCAGGCCTTGGGTGCCCCCTCCCCGTGGACCCTGCAGGACCTGCACATGGCCTCCTCGCTCTTCCTGAGCGGGTACCACTCTCTGGGCCTGGGATGCTCTTCCTCCAGGTATGTGCGAGGCTCGCCCCTCACTTCTTGATTCAAACGTCATCTCAGAGAGCATCCCTGGCCACCGGACTCTGAGAGCGCACAGCCCTTCTTTGCCTCCCTTCTCTTCCTCGGCGTTTATCGCCGTATGCCATGCCGTGCACTTTACTGATTTCTATTTTTATTGCCTTCTTCCCTCACAAGAGCACAAGTGCCACAGGGGCAGGTACATTCACCTGCCTTGGTCGTTGCTGTATCTCGGGCCTTGTGTGCAGTCAGAGCTCAGTGAGTATTTTTTATTTATTTTTTGTGGGATTGTTTTATTGTCATTTTTGTTGTTAGAGTATAAGGCAGACTTTCCATAAACATAGACAACCAGAATTATTTGATGTCAATGTTACAGAGATTACACAAAAATAGAAAGAATGATTTACATAACTTTTACACCAAATTTATTTACTAACTTAATTAACCCCATAACTTTATTCCCCTCAGTATGAAGCTACTCTCTATAAGTTTTTTCCCTTATATATTAGAAATCCCCCAGCTCTCATCGGAGCAATTTTTTATTTGGGATGATGGTACAGTTAAGTTTGCCCATAGCTGCATGACAGCCTCTTCACAAGTCTAAGATCAGTGAGTATTTATTAAAACAATGTCATTTTAAGTAGCGACTGTGCTCAGACCAAACGTGGAGTAAGAAGAAAGAAATGCCTTCTAAAAAATGTTTAAATAAATTTTTCACAAGTCTGACTAAACTCAGAAAATAACATTAATCATAAGAAAACATACAGATTTTTTAATGCTAATATATCGCTTTGCTAAAATGAGAAAGAGAAATTGAAAAGAAATGGGATGACAGATGCAGCTTCACTTTTTCTAGATGGATAAACGCTAAAAAGCGGAGAACAAAACGATCTTTCTATGAGTTGGATCAGCAAATGGACCTCTAAACAGGAAACAGGAGCAAACGGGCCCATCACCCCTTCCCTGTGTGGCCCATCTGCCTCCGGCCCCTCTTGCTCTCCCAGGAAGGCTCACGTGGCCCCCAGGATGCTCACCTGCGGCCTGGCCAGACCTTCCCAGGTAACCGCCTCCCCTGCCTGGCACCTGGATGGATTCCGGCAGAGAGCCTCCTCCCATGGGAATTCCTCCAGCTCCCCGATCCCGGAGCTCCCTGGGAATGGCAAGACTCATAATTAATGGTTTAATGATTTTTAATGGCCTCGGCTTTGATATTCATCTTCTTGCTCCTCTTGTAAATTCAGTTTCAACTCTGTATAAATGATTACACCCCACCTAAGCCACTCTGCTACAATGGAAAAGTCTCCTTTTGGGCATAAAGGGGCCTCTGCTTTGGGAAGGCCTGACTCTGAAAAGCACCGTATCAAGACATTGGCTCCACTTTAGAGGGGACCAGACATTCCCAAGTTGCTGCTGATTTTTGTTCTCAAGACCCACGGAAATCTAACATTTCCTGTGGGATAGAATACACACGTTTAGTCTTGGCATCCAATAAAAAACACCCCTAGCTGGAAACTTCTCAGCCATTCATCTATTCTAAAGGCAAATGAAAATAATACAACAGTGGTAAATGATACATTTTTAAAGACCCATTAATCATGGGATATATTTCACAACAAAATTCATCACAGTTGTTTATTTGGGATTTCCAAAGCAACTGCTAATTTTTTTTTTATTTTAGAGCATTTGGGGCCCAGAGTTAAGGTGTATTAACTGTGTTACATGGAAACTGCTGAGATTTCCGACTCTGGGCTCTGTGACATGAATAGGACGGACTAACAGACTCTACGTGTAGCTTGTTTCTTTATTTCGTGTAACTTTAAATAGATCTGTTTCCATGGCACCCAGCATATTCACGTAACTCTGCCCCTCACAGCCATCCTCTGAAAGAGTCCTCTAGAGACCTGCACCTTCATAAATGTCTCCCCTCCTAGATCAGAGGCGGGCAAACTTTCTGTAAAGGACCAAATAGTAATTATTTGTAGTTTTTCAGCCCCTTCCATCTGCGTAGCAAGGACCCCACGCTGCCTTGCAGCCTGGAGGAAGAGACGGTCGGTTAACACATGTCTGGGCGCCAATGAACTTCGCTTACAAGAGCTGGTGCCGGGCCAGACCCGCCTGTGGGCCAGTGTTTGATGACTGGAGAAGTAGGGTGTCTGCCTGCCCGAGAAGGGCTCCCTGGGATGGGAGGAGGCAGGAGGGTCACCTGGTGAGCCGTGCCGAGGTGGTGGGGCCAGGCCCACAGAAGCACCCCACGTGCAGAGGCTTACAGCGAGGACGGGACCCCCAAGCTGGGTTCTGACTTTAAGTCTTTTCAAGGAAATGTCCTTACATGTTATCACACTTCCAACTGTGATTAATCAACCCGGGAAATTGACAAGACGGGGAAATTCACTGGCAAGAAGTCGGCTGTAACGGTAGGCGCTGGAGCTGGGCCTTGAAGGTAGATTTGCCAGGTGTGCACTTTCCCCATTTATGGACAGATATTGATGGAGGCCCAACGATGTGTCAGGTGCGTTTCTGGGCGTCGGGAAGGTGGCCACGAGCCAGGTGGAGCAGGCGCCCATCTTCCCGGTGCTGAGGTGCAGCGAGGGGCCAGACGTCCACAGACACGTACACACAAGGGGTCCGGGGTGGCGGTGCCCAGGGAGCTGGGTGGGTACCTGTAGGGGGAGAGGGAGAGCATGGCAGGAAACGAGGTCGGGAGGGCTCTGGGGATGCCGCGGGGGCGGAGCGCTTGTAGACCCTGAATAGGGCCGCCAGCGGGAAGGAAGGAGGGCAGCCCCTGGAGGTGTGTGGACAGGGGAGCGGTTTGCCCTGATTTTCCTGCCCAAAGCTCCATCTGCGGATGAGAGGAGAACCAGGCCCACAGAGGCACACGTGGAAATCAGGAGACAGTTGAGAAGCCCCCCGTGCGGCCCCGATGCACAGAGACAGCCACCTGGCAGGAGAGTGCAGATGGCGTCTCACTGCCCCTCTCAGCAGCCCGGATGCTGGCACTGGGTGAGGCCCTCAAGCACCAGGTGGGCAAGGGTGACCTGAGGACAAAAACAGACCTCCTCCCGTTAGCCGTCGACTCCTGTGTGCCAAATTAGCCCCGAACCGAGCAGCTGGAAACAAGGCCCGTGTTATTCCACACGCTTCTGAAGGTCCGGAGGCTGAGAACAGCTTTGTGGTCCTGGCTTCAGGCTTCTCACAAAGGTGGGGTCAGTGTGTCCAGTGGGCTGCGCCCTCTGAAGGCTGGACCGGGCCTGGGAGGGCTGAGACCACATCTCAAATAGCTCCTCACGTGGTTGTGGTGGCTGGTGGGAGGCCACGGTCTCTTGGCACGTGTGTCCTCCTGAGGTGGCAGCTGGCTCCCCCCCAGAGCCACGTGTCTCACGAGCAGCCTCAGAAGTGACAGCCGCACTTCTGCCAGCTGTCACGTGGCAGGGGCCACAGGAGGGCGGTGACCAGGGCTGAGCGCAGACACTGATTTATGTGTCCCCAGTGTATCCCGATTCCGAGAGCTCGTGAATCTCACTTGGAGAAACGCTGATGCCGGCAGAAGACTTGTGAAAGGACCAGGCTGAAGAGGACCCATGGCTGGGACTTCATTTCCAGAAAGAAATCATGCTTCCATCATTGCTCCCAGTGCCAAGCACCACCATCTCTCCCACCAGCGACTTGGATGCCACACCGTTTATCACGGAGGTCACTTCAGGCCAGTTTAAATCCAATGATCGTGGACAGGCTCCCCATCTCAGGATCCGGGAAGACCTCAGGCTGCAGACAGAGCTGAGCCAGCTTCCTCCTGCACACACACAGGTTCTTTCTGGTGGCCAGCTAAGGCTGCAGAAAACCGTAGGTGGGTGAGGTTAACTGTCCAACTTTCCTGACCTCATAATGTGATTATAATGAAAGCAAACATTAGAGTCAATTAGCTACATCTGTGAAACTTGTTAACTACACCTTGATGAACAAGCAGGTAGGAAGTCCCTACACCATGTTCTGGAGTTGTAAAAAAAAGCTCCCTGGAGCTCCAGCCACCGCCCTTGACATGGGATGCGCCTCTGTCTCTTAAACTGTAAAGCTTTCAGAGGATGCTGCGTGTGACTAGTAACGCCACCAGCACAGCACGTAAACCAGGGCCCCTGAGCAAACCGGGAGACATGGTCAGCGTGTAGGGGAAGTGACACGTCGGCTCCGCCCGGCTACACGCCCCGTGACTGGGCCAAACATCAGTCTAGTTGTTCTTGTGAGGGTCCTTTTTAGATTGATTAACTTTTAAATTGTGGACTTGGAGTAAAGCAGATGACCCCCTATGAGGCAGGAGGGCCTCAGCCAATCACGGGAACGGCTTACGAGCAAAGACTGAGGTTTTTCAAAGGAGACCAGTTCTGCCCGAGACGGCGACACTCACTCCCTGCCTGAGCCCTCAGCCTGCAGATTCCAGCCTGGAGACCACAGCTCCAGCTCTCCGAATTTCCAGAAGCCTGCCTGCCCTGCAGATTCCAGACTGCTCAGCCCTGCAATTAAATGAGCCAATTGCTTAAAATAAAACTCTCTGTCTCTCTCTCTCTCTCTTTCGATGGATAGATGACTGATAGATAGATAGATAGATAGATAGATAGATAGATAGATAGATAGATAGATAGATACAAGTAGGAGAGAGAGAGAGGCAGAGAGATTGATTCTGCTCACTCTGTTTCCCTGGAAAAGCCTGACAAACACAGCACCCTGTAAGACAACCACGAAATCCCCAACTCCAGGAAGGGACAGAGGATGGTCTAGTGGTCTAGCCTTGGCTACATCCCTACGTTCCCTACATCCCTTCGGAGAGAAATTTCTGGATCCCTAAGCCCTGTGTACACAAGGTGGGGGAGCACCTTTCAAATACTTTAGCTCAACTGCATAATCAAATTTCATCAAGGAGAACATTCTGGATTGAGGGCGACACCCCACTGCTTTCTCTGGTTGAACTCACCTCAGACACACATGAAGCTGATCAGCAGACTCCAGGGTGATGAGAGGCGGCTGTGGCCTCTGGAGAAAGGTCAGCTGGCAGCCCCGGGCGTGGTGTGGTCTTGACCTCTGGGCTGTCACACACTCCCTGATGGTGTGCTGTCTACACCGCAGCCAGTGTAGACAGCACACAGGCTTTCCCCAAGCAGGAGCTCCAGCCCTCCTGCCATGCGCGAGGGGGGGCCGTCAGGGCAGCGTCCGGGTCCGGACGCAAGGTCATGACTCTCTGGAAAGGCGAGAACACTGCTGGTTCTGTGGGGGAAGCAGTGTTGAGGAGAAGGAAATGGTGGGGCGGTCCTCCCCAGCCCCCCTTTTCTTTGGAGCGCACATCTCACAGAAGCACTGCTCCTTTTCTCAGTCATCCCTTCCCCGTCTCCTTTCCCCAAAGGCCTCCAGCTAGTGGGTGTCACAGGTTGAACTGTGTCCCCCCAGATTTATAAACATGTGTATCGCCGTCCTAACTGGCAGTACCAGTGAACGTGACCGTATTTGGAAGTAGGGTCTCTGCAGTCTGTATAAGATGAGGTGGTAAAGATGGGCCCTAATGCAGGGACCGGTGTCCTTATAAAACAGGGACGTTCAGACACAGAGACAGACAGGCATAAAGGGGAGAAGATGTGATGACACCGGGAGACATTGGCCCCCTACAGGCTCAGGGACGCCTGCGGCCACCAGGGCTGGAGGAGGGGCCCGGAGCACCTTTCCCTGAACCCTCCAGAGAGAGTGGCCCTGCTGACTTGGACGTCTGGCCTCCAGCCCTGGGAGGGGGTCCATTTCTGTTGTTCGAAGCCACTCAGCTTGGGCTGCTTTGCTGCGGCAGGCAGCCCGGGGAACCCACAAGGTGGGAGGGCCAGCGGGCAGGGGGAGATACACCACAAGGTGGGGGAGCCTGTTTCGTCTCCCACATCCGCACCCCAAGACTCTCCCCAGAGCCTTGCCCGGACTCAGAGCCCTGCTTGCCTCGGTGACTTCTGCCACTTTCTACTGGCCACGGAACCTCTCAGTGGGCGCTGGGTGGGGAACCCAGGCCACCTCGAGCGTCCTGCCACTATGAGTGCCAGAGCGCTTCTGAAGTGCGTCCGACCAAGTCCTCGGCTACCACCGCCAGCTCTGCAGCTCACACTTGTCTTCTGCCCCACCACACTTTGTTTCACATGAAAGTCTTTCTGCCTCTGGTTTCCTCTCTAGAAACAAAGTGCCTTCCCGCGCATAACTAGGTAATTATCCTCCCTCCCCTGATGTAAGTCGTTTGGAAAGCCTTCTGCCTTGGAAGGCGTTCATCTCGTGTTAAAGGTCTACCTCAGTGAATTCAAGACCACCCACTTTTGTGCACACAGATCGTTACCTCTTTGTTTCATATATTAAACAAAACAAAACAAAACAAAGAGTGTCTCCACCGCCAACCTGAGATGAAGCGCCCAAGCCCACTCACCCCTCAGCCGGCTGCCTCCGCCCGTCTGCCCTCCCGGCAACGGCTGGACCGGGAGATCTGGGCTTGCACGTCCTGGGGGCAGGCGGGGAGCTCGTCTCAAACAGACACACAAGGAGAGGCTCTATTCCTCACCCAGGCAGCTGTGCTGGTGCTTTAGGAGTTGGTTTTGCTGGTCTCCTTGGGCCTCTCCTGACGGGTGAAGCTTGCGCCCCTCTCCCTCTGCTCACTCTGTCTAGCCTGCTGTCATGGGCAGATATTCGTCTCCCTGTGGCTACATCACCAGGCCAGGCTCTCGTGAGACAGCGAAAGAATTCTATCTACCGACTCCTCCAACACGAGGTTCTTCCAGCGAGGCTGCCCTCAGGGTCACCATGTGGAAACCGGGCAGCGTCACACAGGGAGCCCTGGTTAAGCAGACTCCTCCTTCCTGGGCCGCTTTGCCAATCAAAGTTCCGTCTCTGATCTGTCTTCCAAACTAACCGTATTTCCCAGGTGACGGGGCCCCCAGGATGCCCCAGAACACAAATCGTGGGGTCCAAGAAAATCTGCATCCTCTCTGGGGAGGACTTGCTCTGGATACGCAGCGTCTGGGTCTCACCCCTCCCAGCTCGCACCTGGCGATGGGCACAGCCCAGAGTGACTGAGCAGCTCCAGGTGTGAGACTCAAGTCCACGAAACAACTAGCATCATCCCCTTCGGATGGCAGGGGCTGGAGAACAGAGAGGTCCGGCAGCCCCCGACGCTCCGGGGGAGCGGGCCTCCTGTTGAGATGTGGTCACGGGCCACTGGGCGGCATCCCCCTGCTCCTGAGAGAGGTGTGGTCCCCACCACGTGTGAGCTCCGCCTCTACCGAGGTTCCCTCTCCCGGTTACGGCCCTGCTTTCTGGGCAGCTCCACCCACGGCCTGAAGTCACCTCCCCGGAGCGCCCACTGTCACCTGAAGCATGCACTCAATATTCCGTCAAACACAGCCATCGACTTTAACCTACCGTGGTTTAAAGTGTGCCACGTGACCTTTACGTGGTTGGAACTGTCATGGCATTAGGTAAGGATCAGTTACTGCAAACCTGGACAAGATGTAAGTCTTCCTAAATAGGGAAACTGTGCCTTGCAGCCGTGGGAGGGGGTGACGGGACGTGGTCCTGATGACACCTGTCAGGACCCACATTTCAGGGCTCAGGACAGCCTTGCCCAGAGGCAGGTGTGGTGCTTTCTCAACTTCCCTTGCAGTCTCCATTTTAAATATGGGAAATATATATTTTCCTCTACGTTACCAGCCCTTGGATGTTCCTAACAAAATATTTCGAGGCAGCCCTGAAAAGTTTTGGGAATTAGATTTTTTTCTCTGAGGCAGAGACTCCCCATCTTACTGTGGTGACATGCCAGATGCCCTCTGTTACTCTGTATGCTTCTTTCTTTAGCATAGAGTAGAAAACATGTTTACTTTAATAAAATAATTTTAAATGAATTCCAAGTACTTATGAGTTAACTTATTCTATACAAAGACAATCAAAATTTGCCTCAATTTTTAAAAAATAGTTAGCTAAAGTAACTTTTATGGCTAATAACAGAAATCACATCAGGTTAGATTACGCTAAAATGTGTCATTTATCGTAAAGATCCAGGGTGGCCTGGGTACTTCATGAGTCATAACTACAGACCAGCAGCAGGACGTGCATGACGGTCGCCAGGCAGCATGAGCATCTTCCCTCCCTCCGCCTGAGGTCCGGCCACCTCCGCACCCCCGCCCGTGGAGGACAGTCCCCAGGCAGTGAGAGCATCTTCCCTCCCTGAGGTCCTGCCACCTCCGCACCCCCGCCCGTGAAGGACAGTGACCAGGCTGCGTGAGCATCTTCCCTCCCTCTGCCTGAGGTCCGGCCACCTCCGCACCCCCGCCCGTGAAGGACAGTCCCCAGGCAGTGAGAGCATCTTCCCTCCCTGAGGTCCGGCCACCTCTGCACTCCCGCCCGTGGAGGACAGTGACCAGGCTGCAGTTGCCCTGGTTCACATGCCCTTCCTCTCAGTTCAGGGGGACAGCCTCCTGGCCCCTGAATCCTTGTCCCAAGTCCACATTCCTGGGAGGGGAAGAAAAGAGCTTGAGATGAGCGTCCATGTGGGATCCAGAGGCAGGGACCCTGCAGCAGGCACTGCAGTCTAGCCCATTCACCACTCACCCTGACACCCTTTGCATGAGGCAGGTGGAGAGAAAACGGTTCGGGCTCAGAACCACCCTTGCGGCTAAGGCAGACGCATCGCGTGGGCAGTGAATCACAAGTGGGAGTCCACAGGGAGCTGGGCACCTTTGAAGACACAGGCGCTCCCCCTTCCGCTCCCTCCCTCTTCCTGCCTGGAACATAGTTGTGATGGTTGAAGGTGTTTCAGCAGCCATGCTGTGACCATGAGGCAACAATGAGACCAGAAACCAGAGGGGAGCTCTCATGGAGCACCCCTGACAGGCCAGATCTAACACGTGCAGCTGGAGGAAGAGGAGATAGGGGGCCTCGGGCTGTGCTGGGCCGGTGAAGCCTAACAGCCAGCTCTCTGGGGAGAGTACCTGACTCCTGGTGTCTGCTGCTGGCCAGGGTCAAGCTGCCGATGGTTCACAAAATGCATCGAAAGGTAACAGTTGGGTCCTTCCCTAGTGGCGCAGTGGTTAAGAATCCACCTGCCAATGCAGGGGACATGGGTTCGATTCCTGGTCTGGGAAGATCCCACCTGCTGCGGAGCAACTAAGCCTGTGCGCCACAACTACTGAGCCTGTGCTCTAGAGCCTGTGAGCCACAGCTACTGAACCCTGCACACCTAGAGCCTGTGCTCTGCAACAAGAGAAGCCACCGCGATGAGAAACCCAAGCACCACAATGAAGAGTAGCCCCTGCTCACCACAACTGGAGAAAGCCCACACGCAACAATGAAGACTCAGTGCATCCAGTAAATAAATTTATTTATTTATTTATTTATTAAAAAGAAGAAGAAGAAGAAAGGTAATGATTGGGTCTTGCCAGCCAGCATGAGCCAGTTCTGACACACTGTTTACACCTCATGTGTCTCCATCTGTAAAAGTTATGTCAACACTCTTGATAACAAAGGAAAACAAAAAAAGGGTTTATCCTTCTGCTTGGCCAACGCACCTTCATATCCAGGGGAACCAGAGCACAGCCAGAGCTGGTGGCCCCCGAGGGCTGGCCGTGGCCCCCAGCCCGTCTTCCTTCCTCCACCCCGTGGTCTGCCCACGCACGTGAGTATCCCAGCCTGCACTTCCGAACTTGAGACACACCCTCCCTTGGTCACCCCTCCCCCCCTTTCGGTCGGTGTGGCCAGCCCTCGAGCAGATGAGGCCTGGGAGAGGCCATGGAGGCCACAGAAGGGGCAGGAGCTCAAGGGTCCGCTGACTCACGGGAGCAGCTCCTCATGCCAGGGGCAGCAGAGAGATGCTGAGCAGGCATGGACCCTCCAGCGCCAAGGCCCCTCGCGCCTGGGGGTCAGGTTGGTGCGGGAGCCTGGGGTCCTGCATGCGTCCTTGAGCCGTGGCCCCAGACCGCCCTGGGAGACGCATGTTATTTCAGCCACTTTTAGGCAAACCATCAGTTACTTCCTGTCAGTACATCCCCCTCTGATTCACCAGGGAAGAGAGAAGGAAACAGAGCAGAAACAACCATGAAGGGAAAAGGAGAAGAAAACCACCGTCACCGCGAGCCGGGGGCCGAAGTTCGGCGCTCTCAGGAGTGTTCCCGTCACCAACACGTGAGTAGCGACCCCTGCTCCTCTGGCTGTTTCCCGAGAACGCTTTCAGATGATAAGACGGTGAGAAACTGCTATCATTCTCCCGGCAAGAAAAATAAAACACTGCATAGTATCCTTTTCTAAAGGGATAAAAATGACCTCGTCTCTGACTTTTTATCTGTAACATGGATGCCAGAAGGAAGTATAGCAAAGCCCAATAGCAGCTCTTCTGCAAAGTCCAAACAGCCGAACGAGACGTGTGAACTCTTCTGAGTCACGCTGAGCGCAAGGTCCAGTGATGTCTGTGCTCACCTCCAGCCCCACGTGCAGAAACACCAAAACCGCAGGAAAACGCTCCCTGAGCTCTGGAACCGTCCAGGATGAACCCACGCCCCCAGGTGCCCTGGGGCTTTACAAGCAGTAGGGGCACCTGCTTCCGTCCATGGTGAGCCGTCCATACACAGATACGGCTCGTGTTTAGGGCAATCCCACGCCCTCCTGAAGCAAATTGTACCTCCATGTGTCTCAGACCAAAGGATTTTCTTTTTTTTAATTTTAGTTGATTTACAGTGTCCTGTTGGTTTCTGGTGTACAGCAAAGTGACAGGTATATTCTTTTCCAGATTCTTTTCCATGATGGTTTATTACAGGGTATTCAACATAGCTCCCTGGGCTACACAGTAGGACCTTGCTGTTTCTCTACTTCACGCTTCGTAGCGTATGGGTGTTAACTTCAACATCCTAATTTATGCCCCCTCCACCTTTCCCCTTTGGTAGCTGTAAGTTTGTTTTCTATGTCTGCGAGTCTGTTTCTGTTTTGTAAATAAGCTCATTTGTATTGGGTTGGCCACAAAGTTCGTTCGGGTTTTTCCATGAGCTGTTACTGAAAAACCTGAATGAACTCGTTGGCCAAACCAGTACCACTTTTAAGATTCTACACATAAGTGATATCATATGATATGTCTCTGTGTGACTTACTTCACTTAGTATGATCATCTCCAGGTCCATCCATGCTACTGCAAATGGCATCATTTTGTTCTTCTTATGGCTGAGTAATATTCCATTGTATACGTGTACTGCAACTCCTTTATCCATTCCTCTATGGGCAGGCATTTAGGTGGCTTCCCTGCCTTGGCTATTGGAAACAGTGCTGCTATGAACATTGGGATGCAAGTATCTTTTTGAATTAGTTTTCCTCTTTTCTGGATATACGCCCAGGAGCGGGATTGCTGGGTCACATGGTAGCTCTATTTTCGGTTTTTTGAGGACCCTCCACACTGTTCTCCACAGTGGCTGCACCAATTTACATTCCCACCAGCAGTGCAGGGGGACTCCCTTTCCTCCACACCCTCTCTCGCAGTTGTTATTTGTGACCACTGGATTTTCTGTGAGTGTGAATCCCTAGTTAACAGAGAAATTTATTCAGCAATCAGTTTAAAAACATTAATTTTAAGCTTTAAAAAAATATGGATTCTCATTCTTTGAGAACCTGCAAGTTTTTTATTCTTCTTTGAATTTTAGCTAGTCAAATTATGATGATTTTCCGTAACCTCTGAGAGTTGTTTAGGTACCATGCACACCTGCTGCTGATTTTAAGAAACGTATTGATGTAAAGGAAAAAGATACTCAAATTGATGTGAACTCTCCAACTAAACACCAACTGAGGTGACGGCAGGGGGTGGGGAGAAGTGGGGGCCATTGACCCAGCTCCCGTGTCCTCCTCCCAGGACGGCCTGGCCGCGGTTGTCTGCAGGGTCAAGACCACACGCCAGAAAACTCAGGAGCAAGGAGCATGCTCACGGCAGCACACTGTTTAGGGCCCTGGCTGTAATTTTAGCTCTAGCCCGTATGAATTTTGTGAGTATCAAAATTAAAAAGTGATTCTCTTTAGCTCAACTTAAAAATGTTGTTTCTGTGAAGCCAACATTTTATTTTATTGAAAAAACAGTGCAAGGGATGGAGATGTTTATAAACACTTTACAGACTTTGGAGGCATTGAAATGTGTTATCATAATATTCAATCCACTGGTAAACGAGTTTAAATTTGCATGAATTTTTCAGTCTTTATTGTTTAATAAAGGAAATTTTATGGTTTAAAATTATCGTAAGTGATGAGTCCTGCCATCCATTCTTGGACATAAACTACCACAAAGAATAAGCCGGGTTTGGGGGGAGCAGGCAGTTCCTCTGTGCCGTGAAGCAGGTGATTATTAAACGGCCACCTCGAGATCCGGACCCACAGCCATGAAGGCTGGAGGGGCAGAAAACTGAGAATTATGCCCAAACCGAAGTATCAGTTTGCAACTCCAAAAAAATATGCTAATCCGTGCTCATGAAGGTCTGCAGAGCAGCACTCAGCAGGAAGGAAAGGCCACCAGCCCCTGTCACCAGCACCACGCTGGCGTGGCGTGGCTGGAATCTCTCCACCGTCCCTCCATGGGAGCTCAGACTGTGGGAAAGAGAAGATCCGTTTCCTAAACTATCGTGTTGGAATCTGCCTCCTCCTGTGGCTTTTCTTGTTCCTGTAATAACAGAGCACAAGTTGGGCTCGTATTTTACTGACACGCCTTCTGTTTGAGGACTTCCCGTCCTGACCTCCTCTCGGCTTCCTCCAGGCTGACGAGGATCAGGGTCTCCTCTTGCCCCTCCCCCCAGATGCTCCCACATGAAAAGTGCATGGGAGGCAGGCACTTGGTCCCCACAGGTAAGTCAAAATCATCTTTCACATTTCCATATTGACAGCATCATATTTCTGCATTTCTATTGTTTTGCAGAGCATGTTAGACTTGTTCAAAAGTCCCAGGACATTTTTCGATAAGGACTCTTTCCTGTAAGATCACAGTCTCTTGTTTTTGCTTCTTACACCCACCAAAAGCCAGGGATGGCGAAATCAAGGACGTGCCAGGGTCTGTTCTACTGCCTCCTATGCCCAGGCTAAATGTGAAGTTCCTTGCTCACGGCCCTCTGATCTTTGCACTAAGCCCAGGGCCCCAGGGACCGTCTCTCGTTTTCTGAGTAAGGAGGCTGCCTCTGAGACCTCCAGCTAGGAGGGCACAGACCATATTTGTTCCTCTTCCTGCTTTCCCCTCAAGGGATCCAGCATCTGGTGCAGCCACCCTGAGACACTGGTGGACCCTGAAAACCCACGTGGAGCCCAGGAACCGGGTCCTGTTCTAGCACCAGACAGGTCTGCTCTTCTGGTCTTCACAGCAACCCTGTGCAGTAGGGCCACAATCATCACCCGCTTCCACAGAGGGAGACTGAGGCAGGGGGCAGTCCCTGCCTTGTCCAAGGTCCTGAAGCCTCTCTGCAGAGGAACTGCGCAGCCTGGCTCCAGGGCCGAGGTCCCTGACCGCGGAGGCAGCTACTCATCAGCGATGCACTGAGATCTCTCTTAAGCATCCCCAGGTCACAACACCTGAGCCAGCCTCTTCCCCAGTCTGTCGGTTTGAGCCCAGGGCTGGCCTGAACAAGGAGACCCCTCTGAGTGTTTAAGCAGACTGTTTCATTCCACAATGAGAAAACATCCCCATGAGAACCAGGGGCATTTGGATAATTCCCCCTCATTCTGTCTATAAATGCCATTAGCCAGATTTGATCAAGTTTTATAATAGTTCCCGTGCTCTTCTAAGTAATCAGTACTGAAAAGACATCCTATCAGGGTGGACGGCCGCACCGCAGCCAAAATGTACCGTTAGCTCTGGGGCTCTTGCCTGGGACGGGAGCGGCACCTACACCACTTGCGAAGTGAGCTGGGGAGCTGCGTGATGCTACAGCACCCCAAAAAGGCAAGACTGCCCCCATGGGCACGGGAGGTAGCAGCTGGTGGCTGCCGTGTGCTGGGTGGCCCCACAAGGCACAGCCAACCCAACACTTAACAAGAAATGGCTCAAAAGTGTTCCTTTATGCCTCCATGTGTGTATTTATTTATTCCACACTTTTTTCCATAAAAGGATTTAAGGCAGCTAGTAACACAGCCATTTTTTAAATGTGTTAAAATGTGAATATTGAATTTTTCCTTTAGGAATATGACCCACCTAATCTTTATATTTTTATGAATATAACTTCTGAGAACATCAAGAAAATAATTTGTAAAACCTGAATGTAATATGCATTTCTTGGACAAAAGCTGAAAGATGGAAGATTCTAGGAGTGAAGGCAGTTATGGGATTTAAAAGCAACTGTTTTCCTTTTAAAATGCTGGAATGAATTTTCATCTCTTCAGTCTGAAAAAAGGAAAGATATTGAAAGCAGCCAGTCACAGATACAAAAGGGATTTCTTGGGAGACAGGCAGCTGGGCAGCTTCTCCTGGAGTTTCTACATTTCTGTTTCTTCTTCCGCAGTTTCTGCCTCCTTAGACATGAGCCCGCTCTTCTACTCTGTACTTTGCAGTCAGAGGTAGACCCTTTATTGGGGAAACAAATTGCTCACCTATAATTGGCCTCATTCTCTTCACTGCCATGATCTTCCTTCCGCTATAAAAAACAATTGGTTTGAGCCAAAAAACAATTTGCTTTGAGGCGAGTATCACCACAAAGTCTCCACTTTACACTAAGTTGAGATGCACCAAAAATATCAGCGCCGTATATTGACCAATTTTTTTATGGTGTGTTTCTCCATATGCATTATGATGAAAGACACACCAATTATGTTTATTTATGAGTATGATACAGTCAAGCTCATTTTGAAAAGTTTTAAAGAAACATTTATCATCTTAGCAAAATTCCAAAAGCATTTTCTAAAGTATGAGAAACGTCCATTTATCAACTAAGATGTATCAACAGCATAAATTAATGGCTTTCCTGGGGTGACACCTTCATCCCTGGTGAAATGAATGTTTAGAGTTGAAAGCTGCACAGCCCTTGCTGATCTTGTCCTGAATGTAACCGTCCCTATGCTCAAAAGACTGCTCGCTCCCTCATTCTTTCTTCTCATCCAAAGCTTTCTTGAGAGAGCAGCACATGTGTCTACTATGTGTGTCCTCACGGTCATGGCCTGCATCTGAAGTGCTCTTTGGAGGACGTGCCACTTTGTCCGGGTGACCAAAGCCAGCCCCCCGCCCCCAGGGCAGCCCTCTGTCCGTGGTGCTGACTCAGAGGAGAGAGGCCGGGCTCCCTCTGGTGCTGAGGCTGCAGGAACTTGGAAGGGGGACTTCCCCTCTGGGCCCGCCCGCAGGGTCAGTCTGAGGCTGGTTCTCGCATTGCATCCTCCTGCTCCCCACACCCTGGGAGTCCTTCCTGAATCATTGTGTGCAAGTCCGCCTCTCAGAGGGTGTTTGGGGGAAACCGACCTAAAAATCGGGCTGGATGCCAGGTGATAGAAACTCAAAGTAAATATTTCTCACTGTGGTTCAAAATCTCAACCTGGTCTTCCACCGGCATGCTTAAGATAATAAGTGATAAAGTAAATTGAAAGAATCTTAATGTTTTCAAACTTCTCTAACAATTTGATATGCAACAGTCAAAGCTTCATCACTAGAGTCCCCGCGGTCAGATTAGAGAAACGCGTCCTCTGGACTGAAAAGTCTGGGAGCCTCTGGGGAGGCAATGCAGTTGGGGTGAGGGCTTAAGAGGTTCAGCTGTTCAGCTCCTGATGTATACATGGATACAAATGTCAGAGGCTCAGAGGCTCGTGGAGATTAGGTAACAGAAGGACACGGGCTCTGCCCGCCCAAACATCCCCTTTCCACCACGGCTGAGGCAGAACTGACTGAGGACGTCAGCTATGTTGACCTAAGGATTCAATTCTTACAGGAAGAAGAAAATCCTCCAAAGTTGAAAACTGCAACCTACTTAAATATGGGAGGTCACTGACCCTAACTCCCAGTTTAGGTGAGCTCCTCTTCCTGCTTCTGGCTACAAGCCACCCAAGGCCTAGCCAGGAACCTCCTGATCCACCTCATGGAACAAACTCGTCTGAAATGCCCGCAGGCCTGGAGTGCATGCTGCCTGCGGTCCAGTCCCCAAAGCAACTGAGACCTCGAGGGAACACCAACGGTGACAGACGCAGAAAGGCAGGGGCCAGCCCTCCATTCTCCATCAGCAATCCCAGACGAAGGGGTCAACTACTCTGGCTGTTCTTCAACACACAAAATAATTTTTTTGACGATTGCCGTCCATACCCAAGGACGGATGATCCCCCCCGAGACACCCTCACGGCACAAGCAGCGGGCAAGCGGCTGAGCCAACCCCTTTGCTTCTCAAATGTGACCAGACGTGAGGGAAGCAGACCAGCAGGGCAAGCTTCGGGTCATTTCCGGAGGGAAGGACGACCTTGTTCCCACGTGAGTCTTCTCTGTGGGTTTACGGAAGCAGCCGGGTGTTACCGAAGACACACAGAGGGACAGCAAAGAGCAGATCCCCCTCAGGCCCCCAGTTGTCATTCGATGGGGAATCTGTGTTTGTGTGGGCAGAGGGCACGAAACACAGTTAGTAATCAGTGAGCTAGAACATCTCATCGGATGCTCTTACCATCTTCCTACGTCACTAGGTGTACCATCAAACATTCTACACTCGTTGCCATGACACAGGAAGTTATCCCCCCAAAGGCAGATCTGTACAAAGGCTGAAGGGAAGCCTGAGCCGTGATTCCCACGATTCAGCCACTGTGCACACGGGCTCTCCTCGGACCCCTGGGAGCCTTCTCCTCCACGGCTGCTGCTCCTGCTTCCAGTAAACTCCAGATATATTCCTCGACCCCAGCCCCAGCTCTAGACATGACCACTGGCCCTTGCCCTGAGAAGCGTGTACACTCAACATGTCCAAAGGCAAACCCCAGTCTTCCTTGGAAGCACACCTCTTCTGGACTCCCTTGCTCCCTTGAAGACTTTGCCCTCTATCCAGATACGAATCCAGAAACCAAGAATCACTCTACACTCTTCCTTCCCTCCCAGGGACTGGGGACCCACAATTTCCACCTGTTTCTTTCATCATAATGGTCTAAACAAGATTGTAACAATTAGGAAAACTCAGAGAGACAACTTCTGAGATCATTCTACTCTGGGATTCTCACCACCAACTAGGAAGAAAGCACAGAAATGCTTTAATTCAATAGGTAGATTGTTTACAATGAAATAGGATACCAACAGAGGGCTTCCTTGGTGGCGCAGTGGTTAAGAATCCACCTGCCAATGCAGGGGACATGGGTTCGATCCCTGGTCCAGGAAGATCCCCCATGCCACGGAGCAACTAAGCCCATGCACAACAACTACTGAACCTGTGCTTTAGAGCCTGTGAGCCACAACTATTGAGCCCATGTGCCACAACTACTGAAGCCCACGCACCTAGAGCTTATGCTCTGCAACAAGAGAAGCCACCACAATGAGAAGCCATGCACCACAACAAAGAGTAACCCTCACTCACCACAACTAAAGAAAACCCGCACACAGCAAAAAAGACCCAACACAGCCAATAAAATAAAATAATTAATTAATTAAAAAAAGACACAGAAATGTTCTAAGGTTAAATTAAAAAAAAAATAAGAATACCAACAGAATAATGTAGAGATTGAGAATGTAAGCAATTTGAGTAAAGAGCAGCAACAAATATGAATCCAAGGTAATGAGCAGTTTGATGGGGACACATGAAAACCTGTAAAATGTGTGCGGGATAAACAAAGGAAGCAAGGGTGCGGGGGAGACAGATAGGGAAAAGAGGAAAGAGAGAAACTGCTGAAGGATACAGTTCGTGGACAGCCAGGTGTGCGTCCACAACCCAGGATTCACCCCCTGAGCATATGAGGCTCTGCTGGACCTGAGGGACTCGGCGTGGCTTCCGGAGAATTACTGACATTCAACAGGGAATCTCCACCTCCTCCCACTTGTGCTTCCTAATAAATAGTCTGTCCTTTGAACATTGTTGACCGAGGCTCATTAGCAACTTAATTTGATTTTATTTGTATCCATAGAATAAGTTTTGGAAACAAATTTAACACGAATCATATCTAAATAGATACATTGTTACATTTCAGGACGCCGGTGCCCATTTTGCGTGTGTATGACGAGATCCCCGCATGAATCTGGCAGCCAGCAGGTGGTGCCCCGTCATCTCCAGGGACCCCCGTCTACGGCAGAGCCACCCCCTCACTCACACACAGGATGTCCCCAAAGCCTCGAGCAAGTGTGTGCGTTGAGGAACAAGCAGATTTTCAGCTCGAATCAGCAGAACCCTGGAACCAGTAGAAGGTTTATCACTTTATGTGGGATTGCAGGTAAACCGCCTCCCCTTCAAGCAAACAAAATGTTCCTTCTTTAAAATTAAGTGCGTCCCAAACCCACATTTTTTCCGGCTTTATTGAGATACAATCGACACATAACACTGTATAAGTGTAAGGTGTACGACACAATGATTTGACATATGCACGTATTGCAAAACCATTACCAAAGTAAGATTAGTTAACTAACGTTTTACCTCACATGGTTGTGTGGTTGTGTGTGTGTGGTGAGTGCTTAAGAAATCTGCTCCCTTAGTAATTTCCAAATACACAGCACAGTATTGCTAACTCTAGCCACCACGCTGCACCTTACATTGCTAGAACATATTCTTCTTAAAACTGGAACTTTATACCTTTGACCACCTTCACCCATTCCCCCCGCTTCCCAGCCCCTGGCAACCTCCATCCGACTATTCCTGTGAGTTCAGCTTTTTTAGCTTCCACATATACGTGAGATGATAGGGTTTGTCTCTCCCTATTTGACTTATTTCACTTGTCGCAATGCCCTCAAGGTCCATCCATGACGTCAGAGATGGCAGAGTTTCCCTCCTCTTTATGGCTGAGTCGTATGCATATGCACGTATGTACGTGTCCCTCACATCTCCTTTCTCCGTTCCTCTGTCCCTGGACACTCAGGTTGTGTCCATGTGTGGTCTGCTGTGACTAGTGCTGCTGTGAACATAGGGGTGAAGATAATTCTTAGAGATACTGAGTTCATGTCCTAGGGATATGCACCCAGAAATTTAAATTCCTCCCAAGCCCAAATTCTGAAAAGTTTGTTTCTGATGTTTACTCATCTAAAATAGCTGTAGCTTTCTCTTCACTTTTAGGAGGTTTGATTTTTTCATTTCACTCTTTACTCCTTTGAAAATGTCTGCATTTCTGTTTGCTGTCTCCACTCCTTTCCTTGGGTAGGACACCATTGGTGATCACAGCAAAAGATAAACACGTTACTATTTGCCCTGTTTGCAGAGCACTTTGTTCTTTGTGGGACTCAACACACACTCAACCAATGTCCCTATTAGAGCTTGGGATTTTATCCAATGATAAGCCAAGGATGACTGTCTTCCTCTCCACTAGGTAGGAGGGAATTCTGTGGAGTGCACTGGCAGAGAGAGAAGGCAGCTATAAAACAGCACTACTTCAAGCCTGCACCACAGCTGAAAGTTACAAATCCATCCAGCTGAAGAGAATTGAGCTTATTAATGTCCCGAAATGCGTTAATCTTAGCGTTTAGATTACCTTCTGCAAGCTTAGAAAAGCAGTTCTGCTTGTAATTATCTTCTCATAAAATGTAATCATAAATGACACCCTAGCTCTGAAATAAACCAGAGGAAACCAGAATATTTTATGTGAAATTTAACGTTCTACTCTGCTCTTTTTCACCACGTACAAGCTCAAATAATATGTCAGAGATTAACTCGGCCATTCTTTCATTTAGACTTTGCACAGCAGATTTCACGTTATTTAAAAGGCTTTATATTAAAGTCATTCAAACGTGAATAATTGAAATTATTTTTAATGATTGTCCCATTAGAGACCCAACTTACACAGATCTCCGTCTGACCTAGTTTTTTCTTTTCTTTTTTTCTTCCTTCCATCAGCTTATTCTACTGGTGAATTTAAACAGATTCCTCTCTAATTAGATATGTACTTTTCAAACCGTATTGGAGAACCGCTCCCTTTCACATTTGTTCCTTGCATCTGTCAGCCTCGGACAGTGACTTGCCTGTTATGTGTGTACACGGATTTTCTCCACAAATCCCTGTCAATTACGCTGCCAGGAAGCTCTTGATGTCTTCTAACCTTTCATTGTGAAGAACACACATTTAATTACAAGGAAAACGACTATGATGTCATAGGTCAAGGTGTGCAAGGCTACTGCCTGGGAGGGGCTCCGCAGAGGAGCCAGAGGGAGGTTAAAATCCCGGGGCCAAGCCACATCGGTCGTGGGGCCCGGGACAAAAGGCCACCTCTTATTCCACCCAGCTGGCATGAGCAGCGTTTGCTAGTAAAAAAAAATAAGTCAACTGTAAAGGATATGAACTAGCCTTAAACATTTAAAAGTGTAAATATCCATTCAATCACTAATCTTGAATAGGGCCAAAGACTTTCCTTTGGACAGGAGTTTCCTTATTGGAGGAAATCAGCGTCTGTGATTTCTAGTTTGTTTTTATAAAGTCTAGTGATTTGTTAAGATATTTGCAAAGCAATCTGTGCCATGACCAAGTAGAATTTTTTTTAATTTGTTGAGTTGTGTGACAGAATGTTTAAATGATGTCTTGATGAAGTCTCTGCAATGCAAGCAGCTTAGGTTTCATGGAAAAAAAGCAATACTTCTCATACTTACTCATGTTAATATTTTGTATTACACATATATTGATATTGACTATTCACTTAGATGATAGTTCATTGAATGTATAATTTAATAACAGGAATAACTGGGGCTTGGGAAATCACAGCTGGTTCTTGGTGAACGTGAAATACAACCTCTGGGGCAGGAGGGAGGTCTGGGGGCAGGGGGGAGGTCTGGGGCAGGAGGGAGGTCTGGGGCAGGGGGGAGGTCTGGGGGCAGGAGGGAGGTCTGGGGCAGGAGGGAGGTCTGGGGCAGGGGGGAGGTCTGGGGGCAGGGGGGAGGTCTGGGGGCAGGGGGGAGGTCTGGGGCAGGAGGGAGGTCTGGGGCAGGAGGGGGGCCTGGGGGCAGGGGGGAGGTCTGGGGCAGGCGGGAGGTCTGGGGCAGGGGGGAGGTCTGGGGGCAGGAGGGAGGTCTGGGGCAGGAGGGAGGTCTGGGGCAGGGGGAGGTCTGGGGCAGGGGGGAGGTCTGGGGGCAGGGAGGAGGTCTGGGGGCAGGGAGGAGGTCTGGGGGCAGGGGGTAGGTCTGGGGCAGGAGGGGGGTCTGGGGACAGGAGGGAGGTCTGGGGCAGGAGGGAGGTCGGGGGCAGGAGGGCGGTCTGGGGGGCAGGAGGGAGGTCTGGGGCAGGAGGGAGGTCGGGGGCAGGAGGGAGGTCTGGGGCAGGAGGGAGGTCTGGGGCAGGAGGGAGGTCTGGGGCGGGGGGGGGTCTGGGGGCAGGGGGGAGGTCTGGGGGCAGGGAGAGGTCTGGGGGCAGCCCTGACACCGACAGGTATGTGTTCGGAAGTGGTGGAGAGCTGGCTAGCTGGAGAGCTGCTAAGGGGGGAGGTCAGGAAATTCCTTGATGAGGCCCTTTGGGACTCAGCTGGTGAGTGTGTGCTTCCATCAAGTTCCTGCTCCAAATGAGCAAAGCCGAGCATTCCGCCCACCAGACCAACCATCCCTGCGTGGGGCTCAGAACACAGGTCCCCACCCAGAACCCCGCCCAGCGTCAGCGGCCCAGCAAGGACCTCGCATGCTGTCGTGAAGAAGTTGAAGCAGAGCCACAATCGGAAGTCTGCCAGGGAGGCTCCTCGCTTGGATGCAGTGCAAGTTCAGCTTCAGGGCCAACAGGACAGAAGCCCCTGGACGAAGGATGTGTCTCCTGGATGGGCCACTCCTGCCTGGCCATCTTCTTCTGGACTTCTGCAAATTCCCCTTTAGTAGGGCTGCCTCTGCCACCAGGACCCGAAAATGGTGGAAGAATTGGACGAAGAAGAGTCTTCTCGTTATCTGGGATTTCGTGTGTTCGGTCACTAATCTTTACCAGGCAGGAGCGAGCAGATATCTCTGCAAACTGGGGAGGGCCTTCATCACGTGGTCCCCTCGGGGTCGGGGTGGGGGCGCCACGTGGCCAGTCCCTGACTCCCTATCACAGGAGGAAGAAGGGACGGTGGCGTCCACAGGTGGGTGATGGAGTGAGCACAGGTGGTCCTTACGGAAGTGGAAAGGGGGTCCTCAGTCGTCTCAGGGAGCGAGCCGTCCGGGTGAGAGAACTCCCCCTCTTCTGTTTTGGGTGCCTGTCAATTCCCTCCCCTGGCTGCCGTCATGCTGAGAGGGGAGCCAGAGTCTCTGGCCTGCACTGTTTGTTATTTACCTAGAACATCACAGCAGGGCAGAATTCGGAGTAAATAGCACAGTCCTGCAACGGTGTTTCAAGAACTTCTAAAGACTTACAGCGAAATTCCCTTTGCAAGGGAGCGGCACATGTGCAGACTTGGTGGCAAGGAACAGCCCTCACTCTGAGGACGATGGGTGCCCTGGCTGTGGTCACCAACATCGCACGCGGGTGTTTCCGAGTTTGCTGAACCAGGATACAGATTGTCCGGAGACCAGAGCTCACTGTAAGGTTTAGAAAGTTCTCCTCTTTCTTCTCCGCAGGGCTGATACCTGCTCCGGAGGGCCTGTGCCCATGAGGAGATGTCCTCACGTGACCTGGGGGTCCTGGGGCCACGGACTGACACCTGTGCAGCTGCAGAGGCTGTGGGTCACCTGCGCACGAGCATCTGTGACTCGATTGGGGCTGTCACGTCCAGCCGGGTTTCATTCTGCCCTCCACGGGTCGTACAACGTTCATCTTGAAAGCAGATCTCAGGGAAGTTTGCTTTTCTTCCAGGAGGCATCTGCTCCTCCAGGAAGTCATGTGTAAACTAAACACAGGACCAGTCAAAAGACAGTGTCAGACAACAAAACCCAGGATGCTTCAGGTGGATGCGGCCCGGGCTTGGGCCCCGTGCTGCACGTGTCAGCTCCTGGACCCCACACCAGCCCTCGGTGCATCCATGCTACGCTGGTTCCCTCGCTCAGAGGAGCAGCCTGACCCCGAGAGCAGGTTGCGTGCTGGTGAGGATTTACCCCACTGCCCGGGAAACAACAGCTCTCATCTGTAGCATTTGCCTACTTCAGTGGTTTACATTTTTCCACCCCAGCCAATTTCAAGCTGCCTATGTGAGGTCACCAACTATCACAATGAGAAGCAATGGGTGCAGCCAGCTCCAGCCACCGCTGAGAGAGATTCAGGAACCCACGAACCGTCAGGCTGTCACCCTGAACAAGTCGAGCGGGAAGGCAACCCCAGGTGGAATCCCGGTGGAGTCCAGTCCTTTGTCACCCCGACATGCATGCGTTGTTTCTAGGCTAAAGTCTTAAAAAATTCAAAAGCCTGACAAGGTGATTGGGCCATCGGAAGTCTGCCAGTTAGCCTCAAAGCACTTAAGGTTTTGTTTTCTTTTTTCCTGGAAATAATACAATAGCTCCTGTTTCGCTTGTAGAAACCCCAGCACACAGCAGGGGTTCTTCCAGGTGTTATTTTATTTCGGAGCCCAGATGCCAGAGCTTTGCCCCCTCAGCCCATCTCTCCCTCACGGTTTTCTTCTTTCCATCCCTGCTCACTGCTGCCATCTCTTCTTGGGCAGGAAGAGAGACAAACTCAGATGCACTGGGGCTCGTCCCTGTTTACCTTTTTAGGAGCCAGGTTTGTAATGGTCTCATTTCTCCCCAAACCCCCTTTTCTGGGAGCTCCCACCTGTATGGCTGTGTGTTCTGCAGGGAGCATTTGAACCAACACCCGGGGATGTCACCAGCGTTTGACCTTCTGCAGCCCTTGGCCTCGAGGCCCCGCCAGGCTCCGAAAGGCGAGCAGGTCCGTGGCTGTGGGGACCGCCTTGTGCGAACTGTGGGGCTGGTAAGGCTGCCAAGGCGGACGTGCGGCTGCCCAGGAGCTGGGGGCGGGGGGCAGGGGGGGCCACGCGGCAGTCGACTCCCAGCCACTGGAGGGAAGTTACTCCACACCCCGCGAGCTACACCAAATCCCAGCGACAACAGGAAGGGTCCTGGGGCTGACGGTGCAGGAGCAGTCAGTGGGTCACGGTCTGTTCAGAAAGTCGTGTGAAACTGCCTGTGCTCGCTCTTCTTATGGAAGCATCTCCCAGTGCAGGAATCGAAACGAGCGTGGTTCCTAACAGGGTCTGCGAGCTCCCGGGCCTGTAACCGCTGACATGCCCCTTATTTACTGTGGAGGAACCCAGACGAGTGCAGGCACTAAAACCACAGGAAGCCATCTCCTCCCCATCTCCTTCCCGCCCATGCAGTGAATGCAGACGTGTCCCAGGCCAAGACAAGGCTGCAGGCAGTGATGGAGACCAAATCTGGAATCCCGCAGGGTGGATCCCCAGGACGCTGGGCTGCCTTCCCTGTGCTGCTCAGTGCCTGGACTGTGGGCCTTTAAGAACGTGGGCCGAGTGGAAGCAGGCAGCCGTCCGGCTGGAAGGACACAGGCACGGGTCCGATGCCACGGCTCACTGTGGGGTCCTGGGCCCATGTGAGCCTGAGGTTCCTCAGGCCTGAAATGAGACGTGTTCCATGCTTGGCATGGCGCTGGGTCCCGTCCTGGGAGGGCCAGGCTGAAGAGTCCATGCGAAATCCAGTAGATGCAAGGACGCGCGCGCACACGCACACACGCGTGTGCACACACACACACACACACACACACACACACACACTGGAATATTACTCAGCCATAAAAAAGAATGAAGTAATGCCATTTGCAGCAACATGGTTGGACCTAGAGATGCTCATACAAAGTGAAGTAAGTAGACACAGCAGACACCATATGGTATCACTTATATGTGGAACCTAAAATAGGACACAAATGAATTTATTGACAAAACAGAAACAGACCCACAGACATAGAAAACAAACCTATGGTTCCCAAAGGGGAAAGGTGGGGAGGGGATAAATTAAGAGGTTGGGATTAATATACACACACCACTGTATAAAGTAGATAAACAAGCAAGACCTACTGTGTAGCACAGGGAAGTATGTTCGATACTTTGTAATAAAGAGTAGTTGAAAGGAATATGTATATATATATGTATATGTGTATATATATATATATAAAGCTTGCACCTGAATAATTCTAAATCAACTATACTTCAATTAAAAATGTAAAAAATATTAAAAATTAAAAATAAATAAATAAATAATTTTTTTAATTTAAAAAATGAAGAAATGGGGTGAAGGTGGCATGGCCAAGAGCAGACCCAGGAAACCTGCGCCCCCACTCCATGTTCCAGAGCATGGGGGAGGGGCTGCCACAGATAAGCTCTGTCTCACACCCGGGTATACACCTAACAGCGATCCAAGACAGGGGAAGACATTCCTACACGTGACCCCATCCATGCGTTGAAAAGGGCTGCCCAGTGAATTTGTGAGTTCACTTGTCACGGGCAAGGAAGACGGATAACTTTCCTTCAAAGATGCTGCAGGACTTGAGAAGAGCTGTCCCTCAGGCACCACTCAGACTGTGGGTATTGTGTTCAACGGGCTTCGGAAGTCCCGTTACCCGATGCAGACGATGTACCTTTTAAGTTGTAAGCACGTTGGTGCAGCCCACTCATTGTTCATCTGTATCTCTATGTGCAGTGAGTTTGAATAAGCTCTGTAAAGTTTAACGATAGGAGACTCAGCCCCGTGTTAGCTAGACGTAGCTTTAAAAATCATTGCACCCAAGGGATATTGGTTTTAAATTCCCAGCCAGGGACGTTGGACGTTGACTAATTCTCCCATCACTTTTTGTAAGTGGACAAGATGCCACCTTCCATAATAAACAAGCGGTACACCATGACAGACCCATCTAAAAACATCCTCGCTTAAGTGACCCCGGCTTACATAAACCAAAGAGATGGTTTTCCCATCCACCTCAAATTTAAATTGACTGCTTTGTTTAGCACTAAATAAAACGCAGCTTTGTTAACTATCACCTCATCCTCCGGTCCAGGGAGACCCAGCTGATTGCTTCTTAAAGCCACGAATAGACAAAGTAAAAATCCATAGCTACATTAGTTGCAGGTTACCAGTCAATAAGTATTCATTAACTAGTGCATTGCTTCTATTCAGGCTACAGTGTCATTTGTTTTCTATTTTTATTAGCTTTGATCATACAATAAGGCTTCTTTTCTTTTTTTTTCCTGGAGCAGTAAATCTGCATCAATACAAGTAAATCTCTGCCTAACGTGAGGCGTTGCATCTTTATTAGTGCCGGAAGCGGCCCTGCATACAAACTCTCTCCTGTCCCCTCGCTCAGTCTCCGTTGCAGGGAACATCTCAGCAGAAACAGAAACACTGAACATCGAGGAGGAAAATAAGGAGCCAGTTGCTGGCAAAACCAGTTGAGACTCAGCTCCGCCGTTTGACTTGCCCGTCATGCTCGTGGGTCCCTGGCACCGGTGGGCCCCTCGAGCATCCCCTCCACTCCTCACCCAACCTCTGCGAGTCCCTGCTCTGCAGCCCAGCGTGGGGAACATGGGCACCTTCTAGCCCAGGATCAGAGCGTCAGCTCCCTGGGTCTCTCAGGGTCGGAAAAACGAGACCACGGATACTCCTGTGACCAGTGACTCAGTCAGGCCAGGAGGATTACACAGAATCAGGAACGTGAAATCACCATCAGTTTGGATCCATCCACTGCTTTGCCCTCATCCCCACTGTCCCTATGGAGCACATCAATTATGTTTTTAAGACGAGATATAGTCACTTCCTTGTATTATTGTATTTAAAAGAAAAAGATTCTTTTGTTTTTTAGAAAAAAAAAAACCTTCTTCCATCACATAGAAGAAATAGACATTTAAGTTTTGACCTTTTGGTCAAAATAAGTAACACGTCATTAGATGTTTCTCTGGGCAACGCACTTCTTAAAAGCATTCGTTAGAAGGCAGACCTCGTCGTCTGCATCCGAGAGCAATTTGTTCAAGAAATACATATGTGGTTGTTTTTATTATTCTATTGTTGATTTACAGCAAGTTCTTGATGTTCTTTTGGGGGAAAAGAACTTTAAATTTCACTCGTTAGGGGAGCCTGTTAAAGTTCACACAAAGCCAGCCTGAAAAATGTAAATATTTCCATTTTTTTAAATCAAAAGCAGAGATGATTAAGGTCTTCCCAGCTGCTCCTGGAGGAGCCCCTGAATGGCCCAGAGTTTGGGGAGACGTCTTCTGAAACCAAGTCCCCCTAAATCTGAGCTCCCCTGCCAAGTCCATGCCCAGCCTCTCTATCCAAAACGTTCTTGTCCTGCCCTGTTCCCCTGAGGCTTGTGAAAAGTCAAAGAAAAGGGGGAGGGAAACCAAGCAGGACCCTGTGGGGCCTCCCGTGGACAAGCCACTCCACATCCCCTGCTGCATTTGGTTTCCCCGAGTTCCAAAGAGCGGACTGGGGCAGTTAATGGTGAGGACACCAGCATCCCAGGACTCCTGGCTCCTCCTGGCTCCTCCCACAGGGTCATACGTAACAGTCAGGTGCACATCTTTGAGCTGCTATGAAGAAACTAAGAGCCCCACCCGATGGAGAAAGGTGAGCACACGCTGACCACAAACACACAGACCTGGTTGGAAACAGAAGGTAGATGAGGTTTATTCCCAAAACACCCCCCTGTGACCTCCCAACCAACCAATCAGAAGGATGTCCAGGAGCTGGTAAGGCACCCTACAGGACTCATCCCAAATGTTGCCTTTCAAAACTCTTCTCTGAAAGCCACAGGGGAGTTCCAGTTGTTTAGACATGAGTTGCCTGCTCTCCATGCTTGGTGCCTGCAAATAAACACTGTACTTTCCTTCACAACCTGGTGTTGGTAGATTGGCTTTCCTGCTCATTGGGGGAGCAGACTCGAGTTTGGTTCTGTTAACACTCCCCTGTTAGCACACAAAATGCTCCCCTGTGGATGACCTCAGCCCCAATCCCAGACGCAGAGGAGTGTGGTCACGACGCTTGCTCATCTGATTTACTCTGAGCTCTCATTTCCACTTTCCAGATGGTTTTCTCATTTCACCTTTGAAAATTCTGTACTTTCAATCTGCTTCCTTCAGCCTTGTCCACAACATCCTCTCAGGATTGTAGAGGAAACACAACCCTGCTGTGTTCTGCTCACCAGCACAGGTGATGGGCAACTCCACTTACAAGACTCACCTGGGTGACGGGGAGGAGATGAGGACCTGGCTGACCGAGTCCACACTCCAAGGATGCCATTGGCAGTTACCTCCCACGGAAGAACTGCTCTCTGGCAGTGGTGCCTTTATTCTTCACTTAATTTTTTCCCTATGGTGTTAAGTTACAAGATAACTTGGAAATGCCAGGAAAAGGAAGAAGAGGTCCATTTTTTAAAATAACCTCCCTGATGTGGACATTTTGATCCGCTCCAGACTGTGGAGCAAAATCACCCGAGTGCAGGGGCAGATGCGGCCGTCATTAGCTTGAATGTCTTGGACTCGTGGCTGACAGCAGGAAAAGATGGGGTGATGGTGCCGGGTGTGACACGATTTATTCACTGCAACAGAGCAAGGGCGGCCCCATCAGTACAGGTCCCTTTCCTGGGATGAAAGTGTAACGGGCCTCAGGAGGCGCACGGCCACGTGTGCCCACTCTCTGAACACTAAGCTCTGATTTTAAATCAACCCAGGCTTAGGTTAGGGAAAAAATATTTTAATTTTTAAAAAGAAAAAAAATGTTCAAAAATTCAAAATACTCCTTGTAGAGCCTCACGCTCCATCACCTCGTGGAGATGGGGCTTTATAATCCTGGTGACACCAAAGTGACCCTTTAGAACTGGAGAAATGTCCTATAAAGATGCAGACAGGGCTGTGAAAAGAACAAAAGAGAAGCAGCAAATTAGGGAGACATAATCAACTCCAGAAGCATCTATTTCTGCACCAGGAGAGGAAACACGAGGGGTCACCCTGCTTCGAGGACTGAGCCTGCCCCCTGAAGACCCCAAGCACTCCACCTCCCGCCTCCTCCGGGCCACGGCTCCGGCCTCTTCCCCGGGGCACAGGAGCTGGAGCGCACGCACTGCCCTGCGGCGCCAACCCTCCCACGTAACCTCCATCAAAGCAACCCAGAAGGTCAGCACCGTCCTTGGCGTCCACGAGGAAACCAAGCCTCAGGCATCCCGGGAGGAAGCCCCTGCAGGTGCCGGCCATGCCCCAAGGTGTCACACACCGCGTGCCAGTCACAGCCCCGCACAACCACCCTGGTCGTTTTTTAGTTCATAGGTGGGGGAGCACAGCATGAGGTCACGTGGCGCGGCCCCAGCAGCCGCCTGCAGGTCCAGCTGTCACTGCAGAGAGTTCAGGGGTGCCTGGGACCCCGAGCCTGGCGTGCAGGAGCTGGAAGTGTTGGCGTGTCTTCCAGGCCCGGGAATCTCCACCAGCTCCTCATCGTCCACCATCCGGCTCCCCCGGCACGGCTGTGAAAGCCCGGAGGTCTCCAGGCCAGGCCCACGCTGCCGCCCTGTTCTCCCCCCACCCCCAGCCCTCGCCCTCTGTGCCAGCCCACTCTTTGCGTTTACCCATGTCACCGTGCCCACTCACCTCCCGTGGACCCCATGAGGCCCCATCACCCCTGACATCAAACGCCAGCCCTGGCCTCCGAGCCCGCCAGGGTCCCGCCCCACTCCGCATCCCAGCACATCCTCCAGATGGCGGCCGACACAGAGGACGGGCGGCCTGGGCCTCTGGGCCCCGCTCTGCTCGCCCTGCACAGGACGGCGAGGATGCTGCAGGCGTTTCCCACGGCGGACACGGACACAGCAAAGGCTCGTTTACTGTCATGAACACCTTCACGTGAGGGGGGCCCGTGTTTCCGCATCGTATCCTAGGATCAGCTGCGCCAGCTCCCAGAGGAATTCAGCGGTTCAGGAAGTGCTGCTCCTTGCGTTGGCAGGTTGGGAACTTTGAGAAGAACAGGTTGAACTGGCCTCTTAACTGATGGGCTTTTTAGCACTTTTCACTTCAACGCACGTGTGGACTTCCACAGGCACAAGACACAGCAGCCCCTGCCCGTCCGGGGCCACAGAGCCCCTTGTCCCAGGAAAACCCCAGGGGACGGGAAGCCTTCATCTTTCTAAAGACTTTTTCACACTTAGCCCAACTCGCGCACCCCACGCCCCCACGCGAGGCAACCTCCAGTAACAAGGACGCCCCTTTACAGCGGGGACCTGCCTGCCGGGATCAGCATGGGGGAAAGCTCTCTGCTCTTTGCCCTCTGGTGTGAGCGGACTCGATGGTCCATCCTGTGGGACAGGCCACGTGTGAGGACCCACGTGGGAAAGTGCGGTGACGCCCGTGGGACGGGAGCCGGGTGAGAGGTGCCTGGCCCACGCAGGCCCCCTGCACATCGGTGCTACCTCAGGAGTTTCTTAGGCCCCTCTCAGCCCCCCCCCCCCCGAGCCACCCCGTCTGCCCAGCACCTTTTCCGAATGGGACGACCGCCTCCAGTGGCCACTTGCAGCAGGACAGCAATTTGCCCCAATGTCGCCCCTCCATCATCATTCCACAGTTGCCGTCCATGCCCCAGCCCTGGACAGGGACCAGCTAGTGTGAACCAGACCCTCCGAGGGACCAGGCAGGGAAGGTGGGCCACACAGGCTGCGTCCCTGGGGACAGGAGGCTGGCCTCCAAGCCTCCTCTGCTCGGCTCTGCACTGCGCACCATGCAGCACGCTCCAGGCGGGCAAGCAGGGGAGCTACCCTGCGAGTCCCTGAGGGTTCTGCAGAGCCTGGGCCTCACACATGCTCGGGCAGGGACCTCAGCACACGCGCCTGTCCCCTGCCCTGGGGGCACAGCGCTGGGATCCCCGTGCCGCTCACGGGGCACCACGCCCACGGCACACACGCCGTCCCCTTCCCGAAGGGCCGCGGCCCGTGCAGACCCAGGGTGACGGGCATAAAGGGGCCCCAGGCTCCCCTGCTCTGCTCGCAGAGCTGATGGCCATCTCTGACCCTCGGGGCCCCGCCTGCCGTCCAGGGACCGGAATTTAGATCCTGCCGTCGGTCGGCCTGGGGCTCACTCCTGGCGGGGGGATGCCCGGTGTCTCTTCCCCATCCTGTGACTTGCCGGGTGCTGCCCGGGCTTCACCACCCGGCGCGTCCCTCACTGTCCCACGGGCGCATCTCCCATGCCCTCAGACGGGAGCCCTCGCTGGTCATGGCTGTGTGACTGCATTACCTGCTGTAAATCTACTACTCCTGACAGTCGGTTAGAAGAGTATACATCAACCAAGACCTCTCCTCTGAAATGTTACTTTAACTCTCGGTAAACTAAACTTCCTGAACTCCTAAAACCCAACAGTGTACCATGCAGATTTAAAATTAAGGAAGAGAATCTCTGAATTTTTCCATTTCTGAAAGCTTTCCCGTCATTGACCTTGAGGTCTCAAAGGTTGTAAACAGAGCCATGTCACTGCCGTGTCATCCAGGGCAGGAGAGGCCACACTTCCCTGCACAGATGCAAAAGCAAACGGGGCCCGTCACGGCCAGGGCTCGCTGCCACCCTCCTGTCCTGGAGGACGGTGACCTTCAGCTCCTGAAGGATGCTGAGTGCTGTCCTCGCGTCCTGGGGGACAGCGGGCTGCCCAGGTTCCTCCTGGGAGAGAAGACCTGGCCCGGGAGACGCGGCTCTGAGCCCCCACAGCGCAGAGGCCGCCTCCGCCCGGACGCCGGCCCGTTCCCAGGGCCAGTGTGCCTTGATTAATGACCGGCTGCGAGAGGCCCCCCCCGTCGCCTGCGCCTGCCTCCTGGGGCCTCGGGAGCCTCTGTGCCCCTCCTTCCCTGCCGGGAGCCTCCGAGCTCAGGTCAAAGCAAAGGCGGGCTGGGCCGCGCACAGCGGAGCGCGGGCTGGCCGCTGGGAGAACCGTCCGCCGCCCCGTGAGATGATCAACGGAGCAGTAAATTAATTAATCATCATTTTACGCCTCATCAAGCACTTTGCTGACGCTCTCGGCAGGGGCCTCTCAAGGAGCCAATGGGAAGCTGACTGTTTTGTTTAGCTGGGTGAGACTTCCATAAACAGGGGAGGTTTTGACAAGCTAATAAATATGTCGTTCATCTCTGCCACGGGCAGCAGCCGGCCCCACCTGCAAGCGGTGAGGTTCTGCCCGGCCTGGTGGGCCGTGAGTGATGGCAGAGACGTGCTCGGGGAGGCGGCCATCCGGAGGCACGGGGAGGGCGGAAAGCTCCCAGAAGTTCCGGCGAGCTTTGTGGGAGGAACGCCGCCCCTGCGGCAGGGTCCCCGCAGGTGCAGGGCGCCCTTGCAGCTAAGCCGCCACTCACATCGCGCAGGCTGCGGGGGCCTCTTCCCCAAAGGTTCCCTGATACGGGCATCGGACCACTCTTACGGATGCCCAAGCGGGACCCTCCAGAAACTGATCTAGTGGTAAAACGTGCAGTTTCAGGAGCTGTGTGACCTGCTGTCGCTTCTCAGCAACTTCAAAATACATCATAGCAGCTTCTGGGGGAAACGTTTCAAGCTAACCTCAGCTCATCTCTATTGAAAAAATTCAGTAGCGTAGAACCACCATTTTTTAGGAAACTAGGTTTTTTTAACTTGAAGTACAGTTGTTGTACAGCATCATGTTACTTTCAGGTGTACAGCACAGCTATTCAGTTAAACATACGTACAGAAATAGGTATTCTTTTTCACGTTCCTTTCCCTTATAGGTTATTACCAGATAATGAGTATGGTTCCCTGTGCTGTACAGTAGGTCCTTGTTGGTTTTCTATTTTATATACAATAACGTGCTTCTGTTAATCCAAACTGGAGAAAGGAGGGGGGTGGGGTTTTTCCAAGCTAAAGAAGTGTTGAAATTTGGGTGTTAATTCCAACAACTTTATGAAATGCTTTGCTCTATATTTGAACCCCAGTGCCAGGTTGGGAGAGGACTTTGCAGCATTAAAGAAATATAAATACCAGAAAGATACAAATGCTGATACCTCACAGATCTCTAACTTGGCAGTGAATTTTAACCCACCTTTTAAGGGGATTTCAAGTGCCCTCTGATGCCATATCCGATGAAGATACAGTTTCTAAACGGCAAGTGACACATAGGGCAGGTCCCACACACATCATTTCTAGTCAGGGAAACAGGGGAGGCCACCGTGCACCCCGTCCTGTGTGCGGCCCCCAGACCAGCCATGCCGGCTTCTACCGGGTTCCACAGAGCATCTCAAAGAGGCGTCGAGCACCCTCAGCCCCACCTCTGACTCACACGTTAAACCCCATCTCAGATTCCAAACTGCGGAAGAACCCACGGGGCGTTGACCTGGACCTCTCGCAGGAGGGCCCTGCGTCTAGCCGCCAGCCCCTCACGTGTCACCAGGGCCTTCAGCACCGCACCCCCCCTTCCTGTCACCGCCCGACAGGAGTAGGGGCTCTTTCCACAGGGCTCACGGGGTCCAGGACCCGGGCCTGGGCTTCCGTCAGGAACGGCCACGGTCGGCAGAGGGCCAGCGCAGGTGGCCTCGGCTCTGCTGTCCCCTGGTTGCTGGCGTTCTGACTCCTGCACGCATGGAGGCTGTGGTGACAGAAGGAGGACCAGCATGAGCTGCACCGGCTCGCGTCTCAGCTCCAGATCACCGTCAAGTCTCAAGGAGGTGGTGCTGGTTTCCTCTGAAAGGTAATAGGATAGGCGGTCTTGGAACAAGCCGTATGGTTTCCGCGGAGCTGCCCCTCACCCCATCACCTCCCACGTGGAGCACACGCCAGTCGTCTGTGATCTGACGGTGCGGACGGATCCGTGAGACAGCGTTTAATGCTGGCAGTGAGCCTGCCCCGTTCTGCACGTTATAAAACACAGCGCTCCTCGTGTGTGTGCTTCGGTCTCAGGGGTTATTACACGCTCAAGGTCACTTCCATGACGGGCTCTAAGAGCGGGGAGCAGAGATCACGCCCGTCTCTGCCTGCAGGTCACTGCGTCCTCGGGGTCGGATAGAGAATGCCCGGCACGGACCCTTGTTAGAATAAAGGTCCTTGGAGGAAGGAGATGACAGAGGCCCGTGACCTCAGAGTGGATTCCTTTGCTTTAAATAGTTTCCTTTTAGCTCCAATTTTCTTATTTTTGAAACTTAGCTCCGGAGAAAGAAAGAGAAATGAGGAAGGCAGGCAGGGAGGGAGGTCAGTCAAGTTCAGAGTAGGGACGCCGTCTAGTAATGTTTCTGTTGGTGCTTGATCTGGCTTTCCTGCTTGAAGTCCTGAGGACGGTCGTGCAGGAGGCAGCCCTGCCCACCCTGCTGCCCCAGGGCTGTCCCGTGAGATGTAAGTACAAGTCCCAGCTAACGGCTGCCGTGACGGGACCCCGGCAGCTTCGCACAGGGTTCCCGTCACGCCCCCATCCTTCACCTTCACGTGCAAGTCGGTGCTTTTATATTTAGCTGCTACCTTGTTTGTTGAAAAAAGTAGAAGAGTGTCGTGACTCCCTCACAGGCTGCTGGGTCTCCACTTCCATTGCATTTATTTTTGTTTTGTTTTGTCTTGTTTTTAACTTTCTTTTAATTGGGGTATAGTGGATTTACAATGTTGTGTTCGTGTCAGGTGTACAGAAACGTGGTTCACTTGTACATATATATATATCCATTCTTTTTCAGATTCTTTTCCCTTGGAGGTTATTACAAAATACTGAGGAGAGCTCCCTGTGCTGTACAGTAGGTCCTTATTGGTCATCTATTTTGTATATTCCATTGCATTTAATATTAATATTTCCACTTCTGCTTTGACTTAGTTTGATTTTGGTGAACACATACTGGCCCATATCTTTATTTTCAATTCTCCCTTCTCACTTGATTTTGAGGAATTTCTTGCTGACAACAGAGCTGGATTTTACATTATGATCTGACCAGCACTCCCTGAGTTTTTTTGTTTTTGTTTTTTTAATAAAGCTATTCCTTTCTTTTTTATATACATATAAATTTATTTATTTATTTATTTATTTATTTATTTATTGGCTGTGTTGGGTCTTTGTTGCTGCACACGGGCTTTTTCTAGTTGCGGCAAGCGGGGTCTACTCTTCGTTGTGGTGCACGGGCCCCTCATTGCGGTGGCTTCTCTTGTTGTGAAGCACAGGCTCTAGGCACATGAGCTTCAGTAGTTGCGGCACAGGGGCTCAATAGTTGTGGCTCACAGGCTTGGCAGTTGTGGCACACAGGCTCGAAATCTCAGGCTCAGTAGCTGTGGTGCAGGGGCTTAGTTGCTCCATGGCACTTGGGATCCTCCTGGGGCAGGGATGGAACCCATGTCCCCTTCATTGGCAGGCGGATTTTCAACCACTGCGCCACCAGGGAAGCCCCTCCCTGAGTTTTGATGTAGATGCTGAACCCACTGGAAATGAGCTTGAGAACTGGTGGTCTGGGCTGGGTACTTTAAAATTTTTAATTACATTCCATTTCTTTCCTGTAAGGGCTGTGTTTTTCTAGCTCAAGTGTCTGTAGCTGGTGTGTGCATCACAGATGTGCACCCTTATCGCGGCAGGTCCAGGCCTGACGGACACGCTGCAAGCTTGGTTCCCCATCACCTATTCTCGCCTCTTTGTCTTTTCCTTTCCTGAGTGCTTTCCTTATGCAGTGAACACAATGGCACTGTCTCCTCTCAGTGTCCTCAGGCATTCAGAATCATTTTCATTTGTCCTGAACAATGAGAGCCACACAAACGTCTTACCTCGCACACTCTGCTGCAAGGTCCCTCTGCCTCCAGTCCTGCGAGGAGAAGTCTGGTGCTGCTCCAATGTCCTTCCCCAGAAGATCTGCAATTTTTGCCTCGAAATTCCTACAATCTTTTGAGGATACAACTGAACAATTAATTGTTACTTGGTAGTAACAATTACAATTTAAAATTCACCTTCTGTATAATCTAGCATTCTGGTTTGGGGAAATTTACTTTATATAAACGTAATGAACATGAAGGCGTAAGTCTGTGACCACATGTATTGAGGAATGCTTGTTTAGAATTGACTCAAATGTTGACCAACAATGGCATATCAATATTCTGAAGTATCCTGCAGCCTTGGTAGAAACAGCATTTTGAATCTCTACATGTTGGCACGTGGGGTGGCCAGAAGGTACGCTGTGTATAAAAAGGGGCGTTGCAGTGCCATGCGTTGTACTTGCGGGTTGTGGAGGTGTGTGGGTGCTCTGCTAGTTGAGTGACAGGAGTGGGAGGGTGCCCGCAGGTGTTACTGACGGGGGTGGAAGGCCAGAGGGCGGTTGGGTGCTTTCCTTGTGTGCCTTTGAGCAGTTCCAGTTGTTATAATGAACACATTTATTGTGCAATCTTTAAAATAAAGTAAAATAAGTCTGGAAGGACATAAAATCCACTTTAATGAAGAAGTGATTCACCACCTGAGAACTATCAATGCCGGAATTAAATTGGAGCCCCCACAGCGCGTCCTGCAAGAGCCTTAGCGTCTGGCTTCTATCCGCCTCTCCAGCCGATTCTCCACCAGCTCCAGCCCTCGGTCCCGCCCGTGTCTCTGCTCTCCGCTCCCTGTCCTCACCCAAGCACGGCTTAAGTCTCATCTTCTCCTTCAACTTAGTTTCACATACCGGCTTGGTTTCTGCCAGTATGTGAAATAAATAGGAAATGTTATCCATGTGTTTCACGTGGCAATTAATCCCAGACTACCTTGTGTCATTCGTCTGGTTTGGAAAACCATCTCCAGATTATATTTTACAAGAATTCTCATATGTCAAGCATTTACTTCTTCAGCTATGCTGTAAGTTCATGAGGGTAGAGGCGGTGTCTTAGAAATATCATACCCATCATAGTGCATCACAGATGATGGAAATCCATAGAAAGATTGATTGACACTTATTTGATAATTTGCTGGAAAGCTAGACCAGGTAGCAGGATCTTACAATACAGGTATTTCTGCCTTCAGGACCTTCTTAGAACACGATCCATGTGCTATTTTGCTGGGTGGCACTCAACAACATCGTCGCCGCCGGCTACTCTTTCTTATACTTCCACCTCCAAGATATACTTCACAGCATGTCAAATAGACACAGTTATGAACAACTATCAGCAAATTAAAAACATAGGTAGATAGATAGATGATATTTTTAAGATAAAAGGTTTTTCAGCTCTTAAGATAAATTTTTATCGCATAGAGAAACGAAATTGCAGTCTGAAAAAGCTGTTCCCAAGTAACCATAAGTGCCCAGGCCACACGGCTGAGCTTACTGCCGGAGCACAAAATTGGTCATTTTTTTTTTTTTCCTTTCCTTGTCTGTAACTTAGAAAGATTATGTTAAATCCTTAGATGTAAAATCAAGAAAGGTGAATAAATCAGCAATGTATAAACAACCTAGAAAAGCCAACAACGAGGAATCAAAAATAACCCTTTCTCTAAAACTCCCTGTAACTCGCAGTGGGCACTTGGCGTTCAGGCTGACGGACAAATCCGGTTGCCTTGAATTTACCTGCTCTGCGGTTCCACGTGTGTCTTCTGTGGCACGACTCTCTCAGTCCTGGTTTACACGTGACTCCTGTCTCTAACGTGTGTAGAGAATGTTCAAGTACTCCGTCTGACACAGAGTACACAGAGGGTATGTTCTCTGCGGCTTCCCGGTGAGGACGTTTTCCAGCGTGGAAGACAACGTGAAGGGCAACGGAACTCGGGGGTCGCAGCCAGTCTTCTGCGTGTCCGTCACCTACGATTGCAGAGCAGAAGTCTGCAGCTAACTGAACCTCTTGCTTTTTTTCTTATAAATGGTGCAGGTATGTTTTCTAATTTGGGGGTTTCAAAAAATTGCCACAGTCTCTGTAGGACTCTTCCTCCCCGATGTCTGGGCACTCCCACTCAGTGGGCCCCAACCTCTTTCCTTGCATCTAACAAGAGAGAGTGTTTATCGAGGAGGAATAAAAGGAACCACTCGTGGGTTTGATTTTCCTTTCTGTTCTGGTTTCCCGTCCCCCACATTAGAAGCTCTCTCTAGGATCTCTCTCCCTAAGCCCTAGACCCACAGGAGGGGTCATTGCGGGACCCCTCCGAGGCCTGGAAGCATTCCCCACGCCGCTCTCTGCCCACGTCTGAACAAACAGGCAGCCTAACATGAGGACGTGAGAGACCTCCACATCCACTCAGAAGCTGTAGACATTCCTCCGAGACGCGGATAAAGAGGGGCCCTGGCAAGGGAAGTGGCCTGCTTCTCCCCACGGCTGACAGGCCTCGAGAATATTACCCAAGATTGTTGCACGTCAGTGGGGTTGGTCACGATAGAAAGATACATTCATCACCACCCCAGCATTAAGATATCAATTCTCTTCCAGGTCTTCTTGGTTTTATGACCAGCCAGTGACCGCATTTCTTCTATGTCTAAAACGTTTTCCTTTGTGTTTGAGGGCCAGTCCTCCTAAGCGTGCCTGGTCACCACGCTTCCACTGCATCCTGCCGCCACTGTGTCCGGGCAACACGCTGTATCTGGACGAAAGGCGGAGCCATTGCCTGAGCGCCCGTGGACACCGAGGCCCCCTTTGAATTCCAGGTGGACACGCCCACCTGAAACGTTATTTCTGAGAGGTCCCGTAGACAGATGCTAAGAGATGATTTTAGAGCGAACCTATGAAACTTATGTAGTGAGGCCTCTGAGAAACATTGTAAACAGAAATGCAAAGGGGCTTTACGGCAGATATACGCAGCTTGCTGATGAAGGGGTGATTCTAGCAGGTGGGATGGTCTGGGGGCCAGGGGAAGGAGCCGCCGGGGACTGCTCTCCGCTCTACAGCTTGCTGGGTCGAACGAGCAAACTTTTGTTCGTTGTTCATTCGCCACGTGTGCATGTAGATGACTGATGGGTGGGAGGAGGGGGGACGCTTTCTGCCCATCCTGGTCACTCAGGGGCCCCGAAGGGACCCTGAGGGGCTGATGGAGTCCCTGCCTCCGCACAGGCTCCCTTTGTGGCAGGTCGGGAAGACGTGGCCTGCCACACAGGGGTTTGAGAATGTCCACGGGGATAGCCTGGCTCCGCGCGGGTCCACGTGGCAGAGACTCTCAGACCTGCACTCAGTTCACCGACCAGAACACACACCCGACTCAGCGGGTCAGGGAGGCAGTGCCCCACCGGGGTCCCCAAGGAGAACTAGCACCTTCACTGGCAAACAGCTCAGTGGCTACGGAAGCAGCCGCATCACGAGGCCTGGCAGAAGCAACTCTGCAGTCAGGAGAAATGAATGTGGGAGGTAAAGAGACCACAGATGAGGAGGAGGAAACAAGAACGCGGCACCGCCAGAAAAAGACAACATCAAACACGCCTGCAAATCAGGATATCTACTACCCAGGCTTAAAAGGAAAAAAACCATTTACCATAACTTTTTGGTAGTTCAGTGCTACTGTGGTTTTAGATACCTAATTGTGTCCCTTTAACTTATTAAATATAAAGTTTGGTGACAAACATTTTTGCAAATCTTGATTTCCTAAACGTTGCCTTCAGAAATCAAGTTCATAAATTATCCCCAGGCTGCCCTTCATCTGCACGAGCCTTCCTGAATGCCACCTAAGAAACTCTAGTATATTTTAATTACAGGTTAAGTGATATGCAATGGAAATCTGTTATCCTGCTAGTTAGTTAGGTTATCAAATTAATAGGACACGAGATGTAATTCGTGTTCTACAAAGGTTTGACTCTAAGGCGCTATTGTGTTCACATAATATGATTAGAGCCATATTTTACTCAAATCTGTGTAGGGATAAACCAATACGTTATGGGCAAATATAAGTTGTAAACCATGTTTCCAGCACACAAACGAAGAGGATGTCTGGAATGCGAATTCTGACAAGGAGCTGCCCCATCCCGGGAGGGATACGGCATCTATAAATGGCTTTGAACCCTGGTGGGAAGAGGGAAGAGTTTCAGGCCAGAGCAACTGCCAAGTGCTGCGATTTATAGGGACACCATTTCTGGCTTCAATGGCAAATGACATCACTGAGAACCAGGAAACTTCGTGGCATTAATTGCTCTATTGTTTCAGAGATGACTGCGGATGTAGACCAAAGCCTCGAGGCCTTTACAAACACATTTCACGATTCTGTAGAGAGTTGAGAGGGGGCCATCACCTCTTTTTTATGGTTCTTCTCTGAAGCAAAAACTCCCCGCATGTAAGCAGATGAGGGGAAAGAGAAGCAGCAGACCTTGGCCTCAATTCTCTGGACAGAGTGAGGAAAATTTGCCTCTAAAGAAGATTTTGGAAGAGGAACTAAGGAGCTAATATACCAGAGGACACGTACGAGAACGCTTCCAGTCTGGGGAAGAAGGCGATTCCTTGAACTCCACGCAGCTTAGAAGAAGGGCATGGTGCTGAGGACAGCCTGGAAGTCAGCAGAGAGACTTGAGACCCTCCCGCTGTGATCCCACTGAAGCTGTGACCTGAATGAGGGCCGCGGTGTTAAAAGGAGGCCCCGCAGAAATCCCGAGCCCGCTGAGACATCACTGTGTTATTATTTCTGACCGTCGGATCAGGGGAAACACTCCCTTTTCAAGCATCCCCAGAAACAGAGATTGCAGCGCCTGCTTCCAAGATGTCAGAGCCGTGAGGCATTGATCTCCAGTGGACGTGCCCTGACCTGGAGCCTGGGATGGACTCGCACGGAAGCAGAGCTCGGAGGGTGTGAATCTGTGCAGACAAGATCTGCTGGAGGGTGTTGACAAAGCCTGCCCCAAGGGCGGCCCCCGCTTCCCCAGCTCCCGGGGCCGTCAGCACCCCGGCCCGGCTGTCGGGAGTGTTCCCAAACCCCCAGCCTCTGACTCACTTCCTTCTCCAAGCTCTTCTTTCTGTTCATGTCAAAGTAGGATTAACCGTGAACTTCACTTCTTGTCCCCACCGAGTACGAGTAACGTAGAAGCGTGTGTACTTCCAGGCTTCTGTTCTCCCTCCAGCCTTTGGAAATACGGCCCTTCACACTCACTTCACAAGCGCTTGGGTTGATCTCCCAAGAAGCAGTGACTTATTCTGGCTCCTTGAGACAATCTCAGAAACAAACTGGCAGAGAGTAAAACAGCGCAGCACGCCCTGCACGCTGTCATGCTGTTTAACTCTACCTTTCTGGCCCCAATCCTCTTCCGGACACGTATCTCAGCATCACCAAGCGGGATAGACAGGACAGGGGTCCACTTCGCAGATGAGGAAACTCGGGCCTTCAAAAGTGGTGGGAGATCTTACCTTCCCACCGACCGTGCCACGTCAAATTCAAAGCCAGCTCTACAGGAGATGCAGCTTCCCGTTTGGCATTGCTATCAGCTCAGGAATTCGTTTTCTCCTCCTGGGCTGCCGACACCAGGAGGAGGTTCAGGAACCGACTTTGGTTTTCTGTTGCTGCTCTTCATTTTATTTGCCTAAAAGAGCGGGAAAATCCCCGAAGCCCTCACAGGGATGCCGTGCAGGTCTCCCTGGCTCCGAGAGCTGGACAGGCCCGTGCATGGGGAGGGGCTTCAGGTCACAGCCACCAAACAGACCCTTCACCCGAGTGACCCCCAGAAGCCACGCCCAGAGGCCCGTGGTCCTGGCGGGTGGACCATGGAGCCAGCTCACGGGCTCTCCATCCCGACACCCTTGGAGGGCGGAGGACCATCTGCTCCTCCCCTCTTGCCCCACCCAGGAAGGCCAGGGGACGGGAGGCAGGGCCTGGCCCGGGAGCAGATGGGAGGGGCAGTCCTGCCACCATGAGGAGTGCAGACAGGAGCTGGGAGCCACAGTCCTACGGTGCCCGAAGGCCAACGAAGGCCAATGAGGGCAGAGATGTGGGCGCTCCCGCACAACTCTGATGACCTGCCCAGGTGGGCGTGGACCTGTTACAGGTCTGTGAGGGCCTCTTGCATCCATTGAGTCAGAGCCTAAATCACAGCACCATCCACCCTTCCGCTGGATAGATTCCCACACAAGGCCAAGGTGGTGGGATGCACTCTGATACTGCCCAATGAAGCCAAGGGAGAAACAAGCCTGACCTCAGATGGGCCTCCACCAGGTGGACCTCCACCCAAGATGGGCCTCCACCCCAGGTGGGCCTCCACCCCAGATGGGCCTCCACCCCAGCTGGGCCTCCACCCCAGCTGGGCCTCCACCAGCTGGGCCTCCACCAGCTGGGCCTCCACCCTAGGTGGGCCTCCACCCCAGATGGGCCTCCACCAGGTAGGCCTCCACCCCAGATGGGCTTCCACCCCAGGTGGGCCTGCCTCCTCTGTTTCAAAAAGCAGGAAGGAGTGAGTGATGCTTAGCGTTTCCATGGAATCCAGCCAATTCCTCATGCTAGTCCTTCTTCCTGAAAGGTTGGCAGGGTGGGGGGACATTAGGGGTGGGGGGGACTTTCTCACCGGCAATAGGTGTGACATTCATTGAAAGTTAGAGGTTTGAAGCTAATCCTCCAACAGAAATACAATTATCTAATTGCCATCTTCTGTGTTTCACCCAAAATTGTGACAAGTGTCTGGGATCTGACCCTCTGCATGGCACGCTAGTCTTTAAATAAAAGTAGAATCTAAATTGGCTTTGTTGGGACTTCCCTGGAGGTCCAGTGGCTAAGACTTCACCTTCCATTCCTGGGGGTGCCGGTTTTATTCCTGGTCAGGGAGCTAAGATCCCATATGCCTTGGGACCAAAAAACCAAAACCTGAAACAGAAACAATATTGTAACAAAATTCAATACAGGCTTTAAAAAAAAAAAAATCCACATCAAAAAAAAAAAAAACAAAAAAACCTTTAAAAAATTTTTAAAAATTAAATAAATAAATTTGCTTTGTTTAGGCTCACTTAACGCAGAGCCCTGGGGGAGAGTCATACAATTCCCAGTGGAAAGGGGGAAGCTGCCACTTTTGAGAGTTTAGTGACCCTGGCCCACTGTGCTAGACACTTCTGTACAGAACTTCTCACTTAACGCCGCACAGCCCTGGAGGCGGCTTAGGTTTCTCTATCTGGGGGGAGTGAGGCTGGAGGTCAGGGAACTAAGGCCCCTGCAAGGCCACGCGGCACATCGGCCCTCCCTGGACACCGTGGCCCAGGGTGTCCCCCATGGCACTCAGCTCTCTTGGATTCTAGACCCAGGTGTCCCTGGATCACCCGAGGGTCCCATACAACTAGCTGAGACCCCAAAGTTCGGAGTGACCCCCATCAGGGCTGTGACAAAGATGCCACCCCTCAGGGCCTCAGCGAGCAGGCGTCTTCACAAGGAGTCGCTCACACGGAGGACAGGTGGGAGGAAGCCCGATGAACTGATTTATGGGGCTGACGTCCCATCTCCCTCTGCTTCACTGAGTTTGTACTTGTTGTAATTATGGAAAATTCTTTTAAACAGGCCATAAAAAGATGCGGTTTCCTCGGAGTGGGGCTAAGGTGCCACCTGGAGGCCCCCAGCGGTCAGCTGTCTGGCCCGCAGCCCCGCCCCTGCCCCGGGCGGGAAGGCACGGCCGCGGCCCTCACTCTCCTGCACCCCCGCCCGGCCCCTGTGCTCCGTGCGTTCCCTTCACTGGGTCAGCTCCAGACTTCCAACTTTAGCCATCCTCTGCTTAGGCACGGCTTCCTGGAGTCATAACCATGTCTTAACGATGCAAAAAAAAAGAAAAAGAGGGCAGCCCATTAAACATGACCTGATGGCTCTCCGGAGCCTGAGCGATGTGGCTGACAGCTTGGAGTGAAAGAAGACTCATGAGCGCTCACAATAGGTGCACACAGAGCAGGGAACGCCGATTACATCTTTCCAATAAACCCGAGTTTTGTCCCCCGACCACTGTCCTGCGCGGACCGGCCGGGCCTCTCTCATAACCGGGCTAATGAGGGGGCGCGGGGGGCAGGGGGCCAGGCACCGAGTATGAGAAAGGTGCAGGTCAGGCGGAGGCTGCCCGCCCAGCTGAGACGGCCGTTGCATCTAGTCTGTCATCCCCATGTGGATGTTAGGAATAGTAAGTTGAACCCAGATTTTAAAGGATGAAAAAGGCATCCACCAGCGAACTGAGTGACGTGAGTTCAGGGAGGTCTTGAGGGGCTCCCTGTCCTCTCTCTGTTCTGGAAATATTAGGACTGTCGAACTGAGCTCTGACCTCCTTCCCACCTCCACTCCCGCCCTCAGGTGTTGGGTGGGGGGTGGGGAGCCGGTTGGCCTGTTACCTGCCACCTAAGCACCAAGGACTGCCGGGCAGAACTCATTCTTCTCCACGGTGATTGGTCCGCACGCTGAATTTGCTCTTGGGGTAAAGTTCCTTCTTAATGAGCGGGGGCGAGTCTTACTCAACACCCCCACTCCGCATCCCCCTCCCCCGTGAGGCTCTTCTCATCACGGTGATAACATCTACCCAGGTGCTGCAACAGGCTCGAAAAATCGTAAATCTAAACCTGTCCCCGGAGGGAAGGGGAGGAAAAAGGTTAAACAAGTTTGTGAAGAACCGTTCCCAGGTGTTATTTTGCACGTGGGGAGCTAATTGAGGTCCTGCCACAATGGTTACAAGTGATATCGGTCTCGTGTAAACAGCCCACTGGAGGGCACAGGGCGCCCCGGGGCGGCCGCCACCAGGCGGTGCCGCCTGCCCCCCGCACCGCTCCCCTGCACCGCTGGATGGCTCTCAGGCCTGGCCCTGGGGTCCCACGGGTGTCAGAGCGAGGACGGTTCATGCAAGAGGCAGGAATCTAGGCAACTGGATGGTTAGGTAGAGGGGCACCTCCTGCCAAGGTCAGGTCCAGGGACTGCCACGCTCTTCAAGACAACCGGTGTGTCAAGGAAGGGCGTGGAGGAACTTGAATTTGCTCTCAGGGTCGCATCTTTGCCCACCACGCGTGAGCTTCCAAAGGGCGTAAGATCCGACCCTTCTCAAGCTTAAGGCTAAGAACTCTCGTTGAAAGATGTGAAAGGGAAGGACAGCCTTCCCGTGGTCTCCCCGGACAGCCCTGGGCCGGCGCCTGGGCCTCGGGGATTCACTGGGTTCCGGGGTGAGGGCGGGAGAGAAGTGATAGAGCTGGGTGACCGTCGTCACACACGCGCAAAGCCCATTTACGTTTTCATTCGTTCCAAAGAAGAAAATACAGAGCCAGTCGAGCTTTTCTGATTTTTGCCATCATTGAAAAATTAGCATTTGCCTGCGTAAAGACCACTGTGTTTATGTCCATGATCTCGCCCCCAACTTAGGGGGGATCTAGAGCATCAGAAAAATAAAAACATTAGAGATGATAGCATTCTCATTTTCTCCTTTATATTACATCTGCTGGTGTTTAACGGCATTTGCTTGGGGATTTTTTTCTTATGAAAATAGTATTATGTGTGACGTTCAGGCTTCCATAAAAATGAAGAAAACCACCGTGTCTTTGATGATATGTATTTGGAACCTATAAATAACACCGATGTAAACAGTCCTGAAGCAGCAAGGGGTAGATTCCATTCACTGCTCAGCTTAGGTGCTTTTCTGTCCCACCGTCTGTGAGTTCAGGGGCAGGTCGCAGCCTGTTTCAGCAGGAGGGGTGCACCTTGACCCTGGATCTGCCTGGACTGTGCTGCTTCCTTAGGACAGAGTCTCCTCCACCCGAGAGGGCACAGGCGCCCGGGGACCACGCCGGTTCCCAGCGCAGGAGCCAGGGTGACTCAAACGTCAACGTGGGAGTGCGAGCGAGAGCGCATTTTGATGGTGGGAATGTCTCTGGTTCCCACCCTCTCTTTCATGTTGCCTCTGGAACTCAGCATCCGTTTATCAAGAGGATCTCTCTGTGTCAGCCCATGCTTCGCAGAATGCCTGCTCCTAAAAACAGCGCTTAAAAGTTCTAATGATTTTTAAATGATTAAGTCGGGTCTTTTTGTGTTATTCTCATTTTCTGAACAGCAGAGTGCTGGATGCCGGTGCTGGCCACGTCCACAAAACCTCCCTGGGTCTTGTGCGCGGGTAGGAGCTGGAAGCAGCTGGCGCAGCCGGACTGGTGGAATTTTCAGCCCAGTGCTGGGCAATGCCAAGGCCAGGCCACCCCAGCCATTAGCAGCTGACAATCGGAAATAAAACCTACGCAATCTTCTAAAGTCTCTCCTTGAAAAAGCAAAATAACCACCCCCCCCACCCCGGCCCCAGGCAAAGGAATCTGGCAAAGCATAGGCCTCCTGTAACATAGACGCCCACGCAATAAGGTGAATTAACAGAGGGGAGACCACCGTGCCTTCTGGACTGGGATGGGAGACACGGCCCAGGCACGAGGGGATGGTTTTCACATAAGTGAACGGTTTGAGAGCAGTTTCTCCCTGTGAATGAAGCACGGCGTGGGTCGAGGCTTCTTACACGAACTGCTTCGATCTGTCTGCTGAAAGCACTTGCGTTTGGGAGAGGATGAGAGCAGAGAGCCCAGTTCCACAAGCGTGGTTAAAGCACCAGGAGTGGTACCCGGGCCGTCCCAGCACGGAGGGCGCCCGCCTCCAGCCATGTGAGGAAGGCGGGGACCTGGGCACCTCCCCGTCACTCAGCACCGCCAAGGCTAGGGGACACCCTTGGTCCCTGGGCCTGGACTCCCCGCTGAACCCCCACCGGCGGCAGCTCCGGGGGGAAGCTCGGCTCGGAGATGGGGCCCAGCAGCTCCTGCTCCCCGGACGCCGGGCAGCTGAGGGCCTCTCCTGAGAGGCTCACCCCATGCCCACTCTGCTGTTTCCATTAGAGAGACTCCCGTTTTTGTTTTTAACGTAATAAAGTTCATTTGAAACAAGACTTTATGTCACTGCTGTAATCGAATCATTTGCTCTTTCTCAATACACATGTATTTAAAACAAACAATGCTATTACAGTCTAAAATTAAAATGAACCTTAATTTACGAGGGGGAGCAAATCTAAACCATGTCTTACGTGTTGCTCACGGAGGAGAGCGGGTTTCTCGCAGGGAGAAATGGACCTGCTTGTGATACGTCCCGATGGGGGGGATCTGCCTGATGTCCAGGTCGAGAAGGTGTGTCAGGGAAGCAGCCCCGGGTTCCGTGTGTTCAGGGTGTTTCTCCTGCACGCGGTGGTGAGTCAAGGCCGGTGGGTGTTTTCTGCTGAGCCACACGGGCCCCTCCCGCCCAGGACACAGGCTCTGGTGCTCACCCTCCCTTCTTCTTCCCTGCTATTCCTCGGAAGAATTTGTTCTCAGCGGCCCTAAATCTGGGCGTGGTTTGCACTCTTACAAGAATTCACAGCCCCCCCCCGCCCCCCCCCACCAGGGAAACGAGACGTGAAAGGATCTTTTCTAACAATAAATAAATGTCTCTCTCTCTCTCGCCCTCCCCTCCCTCCCCCTCCCCCCCCACCCCGTCCTCCTCGGCCCCTCCTGCTCACACATCCCCCTTCTCAGATGCATCTGATCATGTGACCACCCCATCCTTCCTTCGGGGGTGGGCTCACCCTGCGCGGGTGCTACTGACGCCCACTGCAACCACGTCTCGGGCTGCCAACCTCGGCCAGGCCAGCCACCACCAAGCCCAAGCACAGCAAATCCCCAAAAGGGGCCACGAAGCGAAATGTTTGGCAGCTCTGGTCGGGTGAGCCTCTTTCAAAGTAACATCCAAGAGCATTCAAAATGCAGGAATAGCAGAATCTTTGATTCGATAAGTTTTAATGGAGCCAAAATATTTACATTAAAAACAGATTATTTGGCCACGCGAACAAAGGCAGACGGTCCAAACAGTTTTGAATGGCCTGGGTGTGCGGAGACCTCTTCTCATTGGCTGGAGACCGGAGATTGTTGGGAAGTGTGGCCAACCCCACGCACAGTATAAAGAAAACCCAAGGCAGTGGCAGCATTCCAGGGCTGGGCCCTCGGAGGCGGGGCAGGCAGGCCCCGGCGCCGCTTCACCACGTGGCGGCCGCCCCGCGCCTGGGCCCCTCACTTGCATCCCAGTTACTTAAATAGAACGAACAGGGAGGCAAATCTGTGCTGCCCCTTTTGTCATGAACTCCAGCAGAATACAGCTTTGCAGACTATTACTCAGCCTCTTTGGCTCTTTAGTTTCACCCACCAAAAATGACTGTGAAGACAGGAAATGTTTGAATGTGCTTGTGAGTGAGGAAGTTCTAACTTGCGACGATTACTGTCTCCCTTCAACTCGATCATCAAATATTCACGGCTCACCCTTTGTCTGCACTGGTCTTGCCCTCTCCTGTGGACGCATAGCAGGAGGTACATTTTCAGACGGTACAAACAGCTTGTTTTTAACTCACTGACCAAACTGCACAGACCCCAGATAGAGTGGTTCCCTTGGCTTGCAGAGATTTAAGAACCGAAACTACTAGGAACGTTACACTACATTTGCATCTCACTCTAATCACAGAGAGAAAGAGAGGCCAGTGAAAGAAGGGCAATCATTTTTGTTTGAAAACCCTTTCTGTTGTGGCTGATAGTCCACATTCTATGCCTGGTGCTAAATGGAGCTTAACCCAGAGAACGTATCACATCTGGAAAAGATGCTGAGATGGTCATAAAGCAGACGAAGATGAGAAACTCACTCGGCACACGGACGAGGGGCAGGCTGCTCTGGATGACAACGAAAGCTTTGTTTGATTGATAATTGTTACATGATCAACAAAATAAAGTTTTAAAAATTTCTCTGCCCAAGAAAAAGAAAACAAAGCTACTGTCTTTGGAGTTTATAAGATCATTACTGGCACTAATTACTCATGTTTTCTTTGAGGGCAAATTGTTAAATATTATTTTTATTTTACTTTTATTAAATCGTATTTCCTTTAAAAGTTAGTTTGGGTCTTTTGGTTCCCGTCCATTGTGTGCAGGAAATCCCAAGAAGAGGGAAATTAAAGAAGGTAGTCAAACATATAGGCCCAAAACATACCCTCATATTTTACAAACTTTTGCTTTCATGAAAGGAAGAGAAACGCATCAGTGTTAGAAAAGCTTCCTTACAGTTTGACTTCTGAGGGGCTCCAATTTCCATAAAGATGTGGTTTTAAATATATTCTTTCCAATGAAACTTGACTTGTTTCAAGCGCTTTGGAGGCATGGGTTGTGTTCTTCGTGGACAGGAGAAAGAGATTTATTTCCCTAGAAACCACAGAATGTCAAAATCTCCCTGTGAGTGATAGGCCCTCCTGTCTCTCCCCTCCCTGGAGCCTGCCCCGTCCAACTGAGAAAAGATAAACCCTGTGATTTATTCGAGGAGCGCCGAGCTTTGCTCTGGGGTGAGCAGGGCGCTCCTCCCGTGAGGATGCAGCTGGAGCGAACCAATGGTTTCGCTGGGATGGGAAAAGGCATCCCGCCCCAGCTTCATATCAGGTCTGCAGAGTGGACGCATCTCATTTAATTAACAGAAGAAGATAAATGATCCTCTGTGACTTCTACTCAAAGTAATATTTCAACAGTTGTACCCTTCTAATACATTTTCTTTGTTTTTACAACTGTTCCCTCATCTGAAAGAGTTTGCCGTGTCAGCAGCAAATGAGAGTTAGTAGTATTGGCCTTTTATGGGGAGAAAAAGATACATAGAATTCAGTCGTGAGGAGAAAATTAAAAACCTGCTTAATTGGCAAGAGTTAGAACGTTTTATAATATTGGATGAGCTAATGTATAGCAGTTAATGTGTCTACCGCACAGGCTAACAAAACCTATAGGAATAGCTCCAGGATTTCAAGATTTCCTCCCCAGTGTTAACCAGAGGATGCCAGTGATTCTGACAACTCTTTAAATTTAGTAATGATTACTGAAGGTTAGAGATACGTGACTTTATAAAGTATTAAATACAGGCAGACCTTGGAGATGTTGTGGGTTCAGTTCCAGACCTCTGGAATAAAGTGAATCTCGTGATAAAATGAGTCACACAAAATTTTTGCTTTCCGAAAAGTTATGTTTACACTGTACTGTAGTCCATAAGTGTGCAATAGCTTTATGTCTGTAGAAACCAATGTACACACCGTAATTAAAAAATGCTTTGTTGCTAAAAAATGCCAACCGTCATCTGAGCTTCCAGGGAGTCATAGTAGCAACATCAGAGATCACTGGTCACAGGTCACCGTGAGACATAAATAGCAATGAAGAAGCTTGAAATATTTTGAGAATTACCAAAATGTGACTCAGAGACACAGAGTGAGCAAACGCTGTTGGAAAAACGGCTCCAATAGAATTGCTTGACCCAGAGATGCTACAAACCTTCGACTTGTAAGGAAACACAGCACCTGCCAATCACCACAAGGAGAAGCACAATAAAAGGAAGTCCACCCCTACCATCCATACACAGCTCTTGGGAGAGAAGGAGTCAGGAAGATCATTAACGTCTCTGCATTTTATGGCATTAGAACCTGCCGTGCAGATTCCCATTTCATCAAATCAGAATAGAAACTCTAGGAACAGAATAGACCACGAATGAAAATTTGGTAATTAGTAAGATAACCTCTCAAATGACTGCCTGAAAGAATGAATTTTTTCATAAGTGGTGTGGGGTTCACCACCTGGATAAAGATGCAATTTGATCCATACCTCACACCATACACCAGGATGAAAAGCACACGTATTAAAGATTTTAATTTAAAAACAAAACCATAGGTATGAGACAACAATTAAAAACATGGGTTGATTCCATTCTGAAATGCCAATAGAGATAACTTTTCTAATTATGGCTTAAAATCCAAAAGCAATAAAATATTGATAAATTTGATTACAATTTCTTTTTTAATTGAAATATAGTTGATTTACAATGCTGTGTAACTTTCAGGTGTACAGCACAGTGATTCAGTTATATACATATACACACATATATACACATATAGTTATATACAAACACACACACACATACGTATGTGTGTATAAATACACTATTCTTTTCCAGATTATTTTCCCTTGTAGATTATCAGTTACAGTTTCTTAAATGTTTATATCAAAAATAAATCACCAGAAGGAAATTCAATAGCTAAATGACAAATTGAAGGAAGAAACTTGCCGTTTATAGTGCAGATAAAGCAGGCAATGCTATGAATATTCAGAGTTTTTAAGACTAGAGAAGAAAAAGACCAAAAACTCATAGAAAAATAGGCAAAAGACAATATGTGCTTAACCTTTCAACTTCTCTCAACGTAGTATAAAAATCACATGCATCTTATGTCTCATGTATCCGAGTGGCAGCGGTCCCCCAGATTAGGCCACGTCCTCTGCAGAAAAGGGCACCGTCGTAATCTCTGGTCATCAGAAGAGAATCACAGAGACTGTCTCCAGACCACAAACATAAAACAGACATTAAAAAGCAAAGTGCTTGGTGCTTAGGTGAGGAAAATTAACTCTTTCCTTTCATTTTAATTCTCAGAAGGTTTGGGGATTTTTGTAGTGTCTTTCCTACCATTATAGAGCTGATTTCTGAGATTCAAAAGGGAAAGAAATAGAATCCCTTCTGTTTTTAACTTTTAACCATTCCTTTAAAATATTTTATTTAATAGATCTAAGACACCATTTCAGAGACTACAAATCTTGGCCAAGTTCTAAAAGCAGTAGTCCCCCACCAGGCCCGAAGATGCTCTCACCTGAACCAGGAGAGGCAGAAAGTCACTCTCCAGGGCTCATGGGATAGAAGAGGGGCGTGACCTCAGCCTCACCTGCAGAGCCGTGCGGTCTCCAAGCTGCACGACCCCCGTGGAGGGGGTGGGGGGCGGGGCGGAGCGGCGCCGTTCACGCCACTCACGTGAGGGGGGTTACGGATGAACCATGAACCAGACTTCGGTTTCCATGTTAAAAATTAAATGTCACTCTATCTTGGTTATGGGTTTGTCTGGGAACACTGAAATGCCTGGTCCCACAAAGTCCGGACAGGTCGGCCCTCCAGGTAAGTGAGCAGTGCCTTTGTTCTTCCAGGTGGGGCCAACGGAAGGCTGTTTCCTCTTGGGAGGCTGATGGGGGCGGCTACCCCAGCAGGACCCGCTGCTGTGTGGCGATGGGCAGGCTACGGCTGAGGTCACGTTTCCGCTCTGACGTGGTGAGACGGTCACGTCCGCGACGGGGAGGGATGGCCGCGACACCCCAGGCTGGGACGCTATCTCAGGCATACCCTGACCTGCGGTCACGCGGGAGGTCCACGCTGATCAGCGCCTTTTCCGTCCCACGAGTCCGCGTGTTTCAGGGCGACAAAAGTAGCAACGTGAGTATTATTTAGATGCCAAAGTTTTCACAAAGTTCACAGAACAAACCCTAGAAGTGTGAGATCACGTGCACTAGTGTATTACTGTGACTGTCTCAGGTTTTGCGTGAAGTCTCACCGAAGACAATCACACGACACTCACGCGTGTGCCTGTATGCTCACACACGTGCACACGCATGCACACGCGCACACACGCCTGAGCACAAACCTGCCTCCCGCCTCCTGCTGGGTCCACCCCAGACACGGCCGTGACCTTCCAGCCTCATGGGCCAGGTGCCATCCCCGGAGTTGCCAGCAGGCCCGGGAAGGTGCTCCTGTGAACTGAACAGCCCCTCTTGTACACACATCAGCTGTGAGTCCTTCCAGCCTGTGCTCTGAGTTTTGACGTTCGTGGGTCTAGGCTGAGCTAAGCCACTGGACCAAGGGTGGACGCCGCCGCTGGCCTCCCGCCTCCACTGTCTGACCCACGCCCCTCCTCCCAGCCTTGCTCGTGACGCCCCCCCCCCCCCCCAATGGCTTCCCACCCTTTGCAGGACAAAGGCGGCTGTGCTGCGGGGCGGTCTGCCAGCCTGGCCTCAGGCTCCTCTCCAACCCCCCCTACCCCGGGGCACCCCTGCCCCCCCAGTGCCTGCCTCCCACACGGAGCTCCAGCCTGCAGCGAACACCTTGGGGGGCCCCCAGGACGACCCCCAGAGCTTCTCAGAATGGCTGTCCCTCTTCTGACACTCTTGTCCCAGCACCTTGCTTCCAGGGTGATGGGCACCTTGCTGGGAACACAGTAGGTGCTCAATAAATACCTCCTGAGGGGAAGAGGGAGTGAGTCCTGCGGGTAGAACTGCTTCTCCTGAAACCAGCCGATCTTCAGATTCATTTCCGGAGACCTGAGGAGGTTCATCAAACACTTCCACTGTCGGTAATATCTTAGCAGTCCCCCAAAATGCTTTATCTGGCCGCAAAGTAAATGAGATGGAAATTTACATACTTCATATTTAATTGCCTTTCTTTCAGGAATTCATGATCAGAACAATAAAAGGATGACTAGAAGGCTTAGATATGTATCCATCCGCACACAGGGAAAGCCCACATGCTGGCCCCCTGGGGGCACTCTTTTGGCACAGAGGAAGGTTGTGGTCTCCGCCCTCAGGGGAACTAGAGTCTGGTGGTCCTAGTGGACCTCATCAACCACCCTCAGGCACATACAAACTGAGAAGAGCTGTGAAGCCAGGTGAAGAGCTGTTGCTCCCGTGTTGGTCCCGGGGTACTTGCCTGAGCTGTCCTCGCTCTTCACAAGCTGCTCAAGCTCCAGCAGCGATCCCACAGCCCTGGTAGCACAGTCCAAGTCGCAGAGACAGAAAAGGCCGGAGAAACGAAAGCACTCTGTTTTCCAAAGCCCTCAAGCCTACCCCTGGGTCTCTTCCTACTCAGAGGTGGTCCACGGGTGAGCAGCCCAGCAGGCCCAGGCGGTCCTCAGAGACGCCCAGGCCTGCCCAGACCAGAGACCAATCCAAACCTGCCTCTTCACCCCAGGGGACTCCTGGGCCCCACGCAACCCAGCCCGGGCCGAGAAGAAGCCTGCTGTTCCGCACACACGTGACGCACAGACAGAACGAGGGCCCCCGCACGGTCCTCTCATGTAAAGTCACAGCACAGAAGAGGGGTCCCAAACCCCACCCGGCAGCATCCAGATCTGTGTCCTCAAACGGCTGTGGTGTTGCCCTGACCACCTCTGCCACCGTCCTGCTTCCACTCTGACGCCCAGCCTTCCCTTCCGGGGGTCCCGGTCAGCCTTCCTCTTCACGTGCAGCAATTCCTCGCAGCGTTCGTCCCTGAGTTATGAGAGCAAAGGGACACAGACCTCAGTCGGCAAAGGGACAGGCCCATGGGTGCAGTGCAAGGAGGCCAGGCGCCAGCTCCCAGAGTCCTCGCCCTGGGGGTCCCAGGGTCCTAGGACGCGCTGACTCCCCCAGCGATGCATGGTGACAACAGGGACCCCCATTAGAGACTCCGGGCCGAGGGGTTTCATGCGGCCGGTCACGTGGGCACCTCTGCCTGGCATGTGCCGAAATTCCAGACTCCCAACAGGAAGGCAGGATTCAGCCCAAACCCAGGATCTGTGCATTTTGGACACACTGAGCCCCTCTTACCGTCAGGGTGATGAGAACTCTACCGGATGTGCGTCCCCGATGCCACAGAGGGCCAGCCTTGCAAGCAGATCCTCCTGCCCCGACCCATCTCAGGGCTGCTGTGCTAACCCTTTTCTACACAGATGCGTTTATTTCCTTCAACAGATTTTGGAATACGGCCGTGATTATCCATTAAGTTTGCAGTTTTAAGTTGAAATGGCAGGAACTTACGTTACATAGTGTGAAGAAACCTCTGAGAGTAAAGGGTTAGAGAAAGAAGAATATCTAGGGACAGGTTGATTATTGTGTGTTTTTCTTCCTTTAACAGTTACCATCCCATGACTTACAATAATGTCACATCAATAAAATAAACAACTCTTTATTGGAAATGAACGGGAGCCCCCAGCGTAATAACTAAGGAGGAAAATTCCCTGTCCCTGAACCGCAGTCAGGGAACCCTGAACTCCTCTCTCTGGTGAAGACTGGTGACAGTAACTGCCACGTCAGAGTTTGAACTGAACCACCCCTGACTGCACTGTTTTCATCGACTGTTCAGAATAAGAACTGATCCTGATTCGGCTCCTACCCCGCGTGAGGCCTGCCCCACTGCCAAGCCCCCGTTCTCATTCCATCATCAAGAGCCCAAGACCACGGGCGGACCCAGAGAAAATGTCGCCACGGCCTTCGCCCGTGTGCTACAGAAGGAAGCACCGCCAGCCTGCTTGAATATCTTCTGAGCAGCCGCGATGGCAGCAGAATCGACGGGAAGGGAGGCAGAGCGGACGGGGGCTGGTTAGGTGAGAACTGTGATGAGGAGGGAACGCAAACCTCGGCTCCGCGCTTCCGACCGCCCCCCCCCGTGTCCCTCGCGTATCCCAGTGACGTCGGGAGGCGTGTGGGGGCTGCTGATGGGTTCAGACACGGCACCAGGAACGGACACGTTTTATACGTCACCTGCAGGTGAGGCTGCTCGAAAGATCTAAGTGTCATTTCTTTCCCAACGGTCGTGAATCTCCGGTGGTGAGATCCACGGGCAGGACCTGGTCGGACGGGACCTGCAGGAGCTCCAGAAGGCCTGAGTGCAGGAGGGGCAGACACCGCCTGAGGAGCTGAGCTGCTTGTGGGGGCGGGGGGCCTCCTGTTTGCCTGGTTTGGAAGTGTTGCTGCTTCAGTCCCTGGAGCCCACCTTGGGGGGTGGGGAGGGGCCGGAAGGGGGGAGGTTAGGGTGGCCTCCGGGCAGCCCCAGGCAGGAAAAGCACTGCCCATCCTGGCTGGGGAAGGCCACCCCAGGGGCACCAGCCTGAGTCGTGGGGAAGATGCTCCAGGGCACCCGCCGCCGCCGCTGGACTCGGGCACCTCTGAGCAGAGCTGGTGGGCCTCACGCAGGCGGCCGGGGGTGGGGAGCCCGGCTCACGGCGGGTGAAGCCCGCTGGCAGAGTCGGCGTGGGTTGGATCACCCAGCTACTGCCAACCTCTGAAGTGAACTGGCTCATCTGCTATCTGGTGATGATATTACTGTGATTTAGCCAAAGATTTTGTCTCCCGATGAAAGCCTCAAACTTTTCTGAAGGCTCCATTTCCCCCTAATGGGATGAGTCAGGTCCCCGTAGGAGCACCAGCACTAACCTTCAGAAACGATGCTGAACGTGACCTTGTAGGATGTGAAACGCCTCCTCGAATTTTCCCTGTGGCTTGCCATGTTTGCAGTCTGAGACTCATGTGGTTGGGAAACAAATACGTTTTCTTCTTAGAAGTGTTTTAAAAAAATCAGTGCTTGCAGACCAGAGGGAAGCCCTTGGTTCCAGCCTTCCATCCGTTAGCGACAGAACAGATTCGAAGGCTGCTGTCCAGGGCCCCCTGGCTGCAGGCAGGTCCCGGCAGGTGTGTGCGGGACGTAGGTCACCAGAAGCCAGGGCAGATCGGACCGCCCCCCACGCCGTACACAGGAGGCATCTGAGCCGGCGGCGGAGGGCTCCATCAGGGAGGCGACCTCCTGTGCCCGGCCGCCCGCTCCTGGAGCCGGGAGGGAAGCCGGTGGCTGATTCAGAAGGGGGCGAACACCTGGTGCGGAGGCGAGATTCAGTGTCAGGCTGCGTCCCTGCGGGGGGCTGAGGAGCCCTCCAAGGTACAAAGAGGCGCCGATGGCGCTTCAGAAACAGGAGACCCCAAAATCATGTCTCATGATGCAAAACTGGAAGGTCCTCAGAGGGCCCCCCGCAGGGGAAGTTTCCCTCCGAAGCCCCTCAACAAGGGGCACTGCTGGTCGGGGCGGGAGCCCTGGGGAGGGGTCTGCGGGATGGCCGTGCGGGGCCCACCTGGCCTCGCCTGGAGCAGCCCCACCCCAGCTATGTAGGCACTGAGTTTCCAAAACGATGTGCGTTGAGCAAGGGTTTCTGAGCCCCACAAAAAGTAGGAATTGTTTTACAAATAAGTAAACAAAGATCCACAAGGATCAGTGCCCTCCTAGGAAAAAGATCTAGGACTCGGCCTTTTTCCACTCAGCCTTGTGTTCCCCTGATGACAGGACCCTGGGCCCAGGGAACAGAGTTAGGGATGTGTCTAGGAGGCACAGGGGACAGTGTGGCCGAGGGGGCCTGGGCAAGTTCGTCTGCGGGGGTGGTATTTATCCTCTGCTTATTTCTCTTCTGGTCCATGATGACAGGACCAGTCGAGTCATGGCCCCCAAAGATGTCCACGCCCTAATTCCCTGGAACCTGTGACTGTGCTGTGTTTAATGACAAAGAAGACTCTGCAGGGGGGATAAGGTAACAGAGCGTCATCCGAGCTGCCCAGGGAGGCAGAATCTCACCTTGTGAGCCCTTAAAAGTAGAGACTTTGTCTCCCTGGAGGCAGGAAGCCTGGGGACATTTGAAGCACTAGAGGGGCATGACCGGCCATTGCTGGGGGGCCACAGGGAGAGCGCAAGAAGTGCCCCGGGGTCCCTGCAGGAGTATGACCAGTCCTTGGGCGATCGCCTGGAGGAACACTGGACCTCAGTCCTACAATCTGAACTCCGCCAGCAACAGGAGTGGCCTTGGATGTGGCTTCACGTCAAGAGCCTCCAGAAAGGGGAACAGCCCCGCCGAGACTTTGATTTCAGCGTGTGAGTCCGTGAGCAGAAGACCCAGGCCAGCCAGGAGCCCCTGGACTGCTGACCTACAGAGCGGTAGGATAATACGTGTGTGGCTTCAAGCGGCTGGGTCTGTGGTATCCTTACAGCAGCAAGAGAAAACTAATCCGGATAGCGAAACACCCTGGAGGTACTTAGGGGGCCCAGGAGATGCTGTAGGGGACCACCAGGGAGGCCCCGTTAAAATATCCAGGCTGATTCTTGCCTCCTTAGAAGTCGGGCAGTAAAGGAGAATTCACCATTCAAACAGGAAGGAACTCATGGTCCCCGGAAGAACTTACTCACGTAGAAGAAAATGACACAGAGGTTAAGTTTTTATTTTAATCAACCATTTCTATCCAGAGATTGGGGGCTAGATGAAGAGAGTCCCTCTCGTGATGGCATGATAACAACAAAAAGTAACGGCAGTGAAGATGCCTGCAGCACTTAGGTGTGTGAGGTTCTTTCTCATCATCCCTCCATCCTCCACATTCCATGAGACGTGCCTTCGTATTTAGGTTTTATAAAACACAGAAATGTACAAGGGGGTCACTAAGACTCAGGGGAAATCAAGCACGTTCCCCACGTCACACACACGGGCCTTAAACGCCCCCGGGACGTGGCCCCTGTGTGTACCATCATCTCAGCTCCTGGAGAAACCGAGGATCCCAAACAGGGAGGTCGAGGGTCCCTGAGCCCCCCCTTCCTTATGGCTTCCCAGCCCCTCTCTCCATCCACATCCCCAAACTTCTCCCAGCTCTTCCAGGAAGCTTTACTGCCTCCCCAAGGGCTCCCCTCTTCCCGGACGCAGGTCTTCACGCGCGGGGCTCCGCACCCAGGTCTGCCCTGACCGTCCCCGCAGCCAGGTGGAATTTTGCTTTCCTGGCCGGCGTCTCTGCTGTGAAGGGGTTCCTGGTGGTGCCGGGCACGTCCCCCGTGAGGTGTGCTCCACACCATGAAACTCATAACTTCTGCCTCCCGGACAACACACGTCTGCCAGTTCCCTGGGCTCCAGCAGCACCGGGGGTGCCTCTCACTTGGTGTCCCCTGGTTCCGGCCCGTGTTGGACCACTGCACAAGCTCCTCCGTGTCACGTGAGGGGGGGACAGCACCGTCGCTTGTGCCTGTACCTTGAACAACACCTCCGGGCCAGACCTCCTGTCCTCTCTGCAGCCACGAGTCCCAGTACCACCGGCAAGGACATAAACTCCAACACCCACGCTTGCCATCAGTGCTCCGCTCCTATACGGACTTTGCGACCCACTCCTGGGGCTCAGACGTCACGCTCTGCTGTGAGGACAAGCTTAGGAGCAGCTAGGGAGGCTATTGGTCTTACAGAAGAACGTGTGTGTGGTGAAGTAAAGCGCGGAAGGGGTACGAGGCTCTAGGAGGGAGACGAGGTTGAGTCAGCGGTCCTGTGACAGAGCGGGCCCGAGGCAGTTCAGCCGTCCTCCTCCGAGTCCCGTCTCCACGTTCGCGGCGAGATGGTGCGTCCCGCTCCCTGGGGTTGGGCCAGGCCCCGGGACTAATTCCAGGAAGGAGCTGTGAGCACAGCTGGCGCGTCCCTTCTGGGCCGAGGTGTCTAACGGGCAGGGCAGGACCCCCCTGCGGATCTTCCTTGCCTTTCGCATGACCACGGACAACATTCAAACTGGGTCTTTGAACAATTACAATGAGCACGGCTTACCAGGTGACTCTTGATGGGGATTCAGGATGAGAGAGAAATAAATGTGTGGTTTTAAACCCCTGACATTTTAGGTTTGTTTGTCACTAAAAAAAATAGCGTACCATACGTGATACTAGAATTGGTGCCAGCAGTGGGATGCTGTCCCCACGGAAGGTCTGAAATGTGTGCGCCTGCTTTAGGGGGTCGTCATCTGCCAAGGAGGAAGCTGGTATTGGAGCCTGTAGGGGCGCGGGTCCCTCTTATGAGGGGCCGCAATATTCGACACAGTTCTCACCTGTGACAGTGTGGACGGCCTGTGATGCACCCGGTAGGTTGGAGACATTGCATGTTAACAGCATGTTATAATTAACCTAGTTATTTGGGGCTGCATTGGAGATAATACTGCAAGAAAGATTTGAGGTTTTCTGGTCAGCGGTGTCCAGCTGGCCGAGGATCGAGGCTGAGTGGGGGTCACGCGTCGCGGCCCCTCTCCCGGCAGCTTGCGGGGTCCCGTTACGGAGCTGGCGAGCGCGGCTGCAGGTCCCGTTTCGGGTGTCGATGGCAGTGGCGACCGGCCCGCAGTCGAAGGCGAGGGAGCTGGAGCGGCGGGCAAAGGGAAGGACGCGGCTGCAAAAGGAGTGAAGGCCGTCGGGGACAGTGAGGAGGACGGCGAGGATGTGTTCGAGGTGGAGAAGATCCTGGACGTGAAGACCGAGGAGGGTAAGGGCCTTTCTGAAGGTCGATGAAAAGGATACACAACAGATGATGACACCTGGGAGCCTGAGGTTCACCGTGAGGACGAAAGAAGTTCTTCCTAAATTTAGGAAGAAAGTTGCGGATAACAAAGCTAAACCAGAGAAGAAAGATATCCAGGTATGGAAACAGAGCCAGTAGGAGAACATGCCCCTTTCATCACGCCATCACTCCATCCACGCAAGAGACAGACCTGTGCTGCCTATGAAAACTGTGACATTTCCCAGTCCCCAGAATCTTTGCCTTGTGGAGAGGTATTTAAATACAGTCGTGTTTAAGACTATTTGGTTTGTCAGTTTATCCACTTAAATCTGGGAGCACTGCTTGCTTAGGACGTAGCATCACAGAAGTTAGAAGTGGTTTCTAAAATACCCCAGAAAGTGATTGCAGATGCTGGTCACCAGAAAATACACGTGATGCAGAAATGGGTTTTGTTCATGAAAATACTTTTTATCATTTAGCATTTGGATACCTTTTTACCTTTTTGCTGACCATCAGCTATTTCAAACTAAAAAAAAAAAAAAGAAAGAAAGAAAGAAAAAAGGTGCTATTTAACATTCATTTGTGCGATACGGTCCAGACCTTCATTTTCAGTGGACTGAAAATCTATAAATAAGGCACCGCGGGTCTGCCTTGAGCTTCGATGACTGATGTTACAGGACACAGAAGAAGCTTTACTGGGCTGTCCCAGCGATATTTTACTATTGTTAATCTTTTTGGTTCTTTCTTCAGGGATAGCTTTTTTTTTTCTTTTTTAAGTGAGTATAGAGTGTCATATGGGCCAGACCCTTAAATGGTCACGATTTTACAAAGATAGATCATATCTACCTTTCGCTCTTGAGGGGCCGTACAAGTTGTCCATATATGATCTTACTTTTAAGAGTAGTACCATATACTAAGGATTTTGCCCTCTGCCTTTCTTTTAAAATAATTTCTTTTATCAATACATATTCTAACCAGCAAACAACTGTGTTTTTTAATAATTACCTCTGTCCCTACTACTCAGCTAAGAGATAATTTTGCCTTTATTTTAAAATTTGTCAAAGGATAGCTTTTTTTTTAGCTTTTTGAAATACTGGCTATAAAATAATAAATATATGTATTCTTTTAATGTAAAATGAATTATAATTTTCAAATACAAATAAGCTTTAAGTGTACATTTTGTAAAGTAAACATTTATTCAAAAAAAAAAAAAAGAAAGAAAGAAAGATTTGAGCTCAGAAAAGAACAAGCGGAATGTAGAGTTGAGCCCAGAAATTAAGACCTGGGCTCAGAATTGGGAGGTACCATTTCTCTTCATCAAGACATGGCCACCAAGACCTTTGTTTTAACTTCAGAACAGACGCAAAGTCCTGCTTCAAGTGGGTAAAATGCCTTGGGCACAGGACTGACGGTGTCTCTCCCACCAGAGCCAGACAGGCTCACGCAGATGGCGAGGTGGAGACCCCGTTCGAGACCCGCCTGGGAGCAGAAGAGCAAAGACGCAGGTCTAAAACGGGTGGGAGGAAATCAGCACACTGAGCTGAATGGGATCATATAGGTAAGAAACGCATCATGTTTTGTGTTTTTGTCTTGTTTTTTAATTTTGGTAAAATGTACATCTATAACATTCGGCATTTTAACCACTTTCAGGTGTACAGTGCGGTGGCATTAAGGATGTTGACACTGAAGTTCGGAGTCCCACCACCACCCCCAGAACGTTTTCATCTTCCAGAGCTGAGGCTCTGTCCCCACTGAACTCTCATTCTCCGTCCTCTCTCCTCCAGCCTCTGGCAACCACCGTTCTGCTTCCCGTCTCTGTGAATCTGACAGTTCTCCCAAGCGGAATCACACAGGACTTGTCCTTTCACGACCGGCTTATTTCACATCTCATTATGTCTTCAAGGTTCGTCCATGTTGTAGCCTGTGTCAGAATGTCCTTGCTCCTTCATAGTAAATAATACGCGTTGTGTGACTGGACCACATCTCGTTTATCCATCCATCCCCTCGTGGACACTTGGGGCACGTCCGCAGTTTGGCTGTGCTGCAGTGAACATGGATGTGCACATCTGTCTTCTAATCTGTTTTCAGTTCTTCTGAGTGTTTACCCAGGAGTAAACTTGCTGCATCAGATGGCAGTTCTAATTCTAATTTTTTGAGGAACCTCGATACTGTTTTCCACCGTGGCTGCACCACTTTATGTTTCCACCAACAGCGTACAAAGGCATCCAACGTGCCTACATCCTTGCCAATCCTTTGTTAGTCTGTGAACTTTTGTGGTAGTAGCCACCCTCATGCGTATGAAGTGGTATCTCACTGTGAGTTTGCTTTGCATTTCCCTGATGATGAGTGATGTTGGCCATCTTTTCGTGTGCTTATTGGCCATTTGTAAGTCTTCTTTGGAGAAATGTCTATTCAAGTCCTCTGACATTTTACAATCAAGTTGCTTGTTTCTTCATTGTTGAATTGTACCCGTTCTTTATATAGTCTAGATATTACCCCTTGTCAGATATGTGATTTGCAAGCATTTTCTTCCATTCTGTGGCTTACTTTTTCACTCTGTGTCCTTTGATAAACAAGAAAACTTATTATGTTTGAAAGATAATTGTCCTTCCAAAGAAACCGTAAACTAGAGTTAAAAGATTCTGTAAAAATTAAATGAAGTTATGCATGTAAAACACTTAGCATAATACTTATTATTGTGTTCAGTAGGGGTTTGCTTTAGTGTATGCTTATTCTAATAATAAAACTATTGCTTTAAAAGTTTCAGAACTTTAAAAAATTTCCTTTTGGAGTTATAATCAGTCTCATTATTCATAAAGACACTTTAAGGCACCGAATGCACAGTGTTGGTTTATTGGTTGTAGATTTTGCACTTAAATTTTCCTTACCTGCTAAGTGTTAAGAGGCTCTGGGCTAGTTCTACGTACTAAATCTACTCTCAGCCACAGAACATGTGCTGTCACTGAAGCACCTGAGACCGTAACACAATGCAGGCTCTGACTAGTCTGATCTTCAGCACCACGGCTTAAAATGGGCCTTGGGTTAAGTGGTCTTTCCCACTGGAAATGTCTTCTTTAAGAGAAAATATAAATTTAAAAGCACAGGTCAAGTACGGTCAATATACAAAGAACAGCCTTCTCAGTTCCCTTGTGCAACTCAGACACTCCACTGAATCTCAGTGCTGTGACTGCGGAGCTGACACGTGCTGGTCCTCTGATGAGCCTGGATGGGCGCCTCGTCCTTCTCTCCCGTTGCTCTGTAGCTGAGCCACAGCCAGCATCACCCACCTTTACCATCTGCAGGATTACGTGACGGCCAGGCAGATGGATGGAGAGGCATCGGAAACCCCAAGGTGGCTTTGATGCTGTGCCACCATTGGGCTGATGACGGGCATCTGTGTCACCGACAGAGCTCTGTGGTGACCTGAAAAGGAGAGACGTTACTCGCTTATTCAACGGATACCTCTGAACCTGGCAAGTGCTGCATCCTGGAAACGCAGTGTGCCTGGGTAAACGGGCATTTGATCAACCTGAAAACTACGTATGCTTTGATGGATATCAAGATCTTCTTGTCGGTAAATCACTGCAGAACAAGAACCCTTCTGTTTATACCTGTTGTCTGGAGCTGATCATCCTGCCTGGCTGAGTTCACCCAGCCCATCACTCACTGATGCACTTTCTCCAAGATGACGTGCGCCGCTCAACCTGGACACGCAGCAGTGAGTGAAGTGCTAACAAGCTGATGGTTGCATCTGGGTTTCCGCTCAGAAATATTGCTGCACTCGCTTCAGTGCCTCTACTTTTGTTTTGTCTTCAGCTCCAGCCCTTAAATACACTGGGAGCGGGTGGCTGGCACGGACTGTGCAGTGACACCGTCCCCTCGGCCAAAATAAATTCAGACAAAGAAATTAAAGTCTGCCTCTTTGAAATGCTCTGAGTTGCCCAAAGCCAGCGGTGAGCATAAATTATAAAATGCAAAGCCAGTGGACCCCTCGGCCGACTCCACATCACACAACTACCAAAAGCCAAAGAAGAATCAGATGAATGCCAAAGACCACATCTCACATGACATGACATTCTCGGGATGGCAGATCAAAGAGAGTCTTTAGGAATGGAATTTAGCTTAAGTGGAAATTGGCAAACGGACTTGGAGTAAAAGCTGATGAATGAGACGATTCTTCTGGAAGCAAATCTGTTACCCACTTGTTTTTCATCCATTTCCAATGGACAGAAGCATATTTGGGGGGATTTTTACGTTATTCCTGCCTTGAGACTAAATAATAACTTTATTCCATTTATAGCTGAGGTAGAAACACGGCACTCTGGCCGGCAAGCAAGCCGTGGAGCGGTGATTCCCTAACCCCACTCAGCCCCGTGGCTTCCAAGAGTCCGGGAGTCAGTACAAAAAGTAAGAAAAATGCTGTGCGTGGGGACCCCAAGCAGCTAACCGACCACACTTGGAAAGCATTCCTTCTCCTTCTGAGATTACATCTTTCTCTGGTTGGGAAGATAAAATGCCCTTTCCTTCACCAAAGGCGGTGATAGGAGAGAGTCATAGTTATGATTTCTGTTTATTTTTAACATCTTTTTTGTTTTAAATAAAAGTTGGCAACCTTTCCTGCAGCCTACAATACACTTATTTTAATTACAAGTTCTTGGAAATTTAAACGTTCCGATCCGTTCTCACAGAAAACAATTTACACGTGGCCAGGGGCTTGGGTTTGAGGGACGTGGGCGGTGGAGACAGAGGGCACGGTGGGAGCAGAGAGGGCTGACAAGCTGCGGTTCCCGGGGCTCAGGCACGCCTCGCCGGCTGGACCCCCCACCCCAGGCCCTTTGCCCCCCACCCTGGGCGGGCCCATTGCTTTGCTCCAGACACAGCAGTGAAGCAGCCGGTGGGGAGCAGCAACCTGGTGGATCTGGAGGGTCTGTGGAAGCAGAGCAAATTCTGACACATGGCTTCAGACGGAGGGAGGGGTCTCACAAAGGGAAGGCATCCCTCTGGACGCACAGTGTTTCCAGCCCCGTTAGTTAGAGACTCCCCGCGTCAGGCCGTGTAGACCGACAGGTGAGGTTGCAGCCTTGGTCACGTCCTGCCAAAGATGCGCAAATCTGGAGGACCAGGTACCCTCCGAGCTGCTGTGAAAAGCCAGCCAACTTCACCCGTGAAGATGAGGCTGCCGGGCTGGATGTGGAGGTTCCATGTCACCCTGCAAACACTCTGACCAGTTACAGCAGCCACGGCGGCAGACACAGAACCAGCTAGAACTCTGAGATGAATACCTTCCAGACTCCTGGGCCCGGCAGCCTTGGAAGGCTCTGCGTTCTGCAGCCCTTCTGCCCGTAGCTTGACGAAGGGGTGGGTGGCTTTGATGGACACCTGGGTGGTCCACACGGGAGGCCAGCTGGGCTCACCAGGCTCTGGCTGCAGGTTCCCCAGATACAATGGGTTTTCTCATATTATCCTATGTTTAGACTCATCCACACTCTGTGTGTTACCGTGGTGCTGAGGATTTAAAAGAAACAAATGATGGGTTGACCAGAAAAAGCTAAATAGAGGGGAGACTTGGAAGCTTAGGCTCCCATTTGTACCCCCAGGTCCCATCATCAAGAAAGCCATGCAGGTCACTGAGTTAGCAAGGAGGGAGGCTGAGACCCCTTGCAGCCCGACACAGACACTGAATCTTGAAGACGGAGACCAGGGATCTGGCCACTGCCTGGAGAGCCAAGGTCACAGGGACAAGCTGAGATGCCCACAGGCATCACAGGTGTTGGGAGGGGGCCAGAAGGAGCTGGACCCTCCCCCAAAGAAGCTCCCACCCTCATCAGCCGGAGGTACTTCTTCCTTGTCAGTCGGAAGGAACCCCATCCCTGGGACCCTATTTATGAGACGTCCTCTGGCCCGGTTCAGCTGGATTGAGGGCACTTTGCTTAAACAAGTCCCTCAGGTGCCATCTCCCAGACACGGGCTTTTTTTTTTTTGAATTAGCTGATGGAAAGCAGAAAGTGAAGTGCATGGGAAGTTCATACCCTCTGCCTCCTCCCCGGATCCACGATGTCCCCACACTCTTGTCTCTTTCTTCTCCCAGCCTCACCTTTCAGAGACGTGGACATCTCTTCACGTCGACCCAGACGCCACTTCACAGTCTTTCAGGAGCAAGACGGGGCGGAACTAAAGAGTAACTGTTACTTTGCAAATTGGATTTCGAATTCTTAGGAGTTAAAAAAATGCTACGTTTATCAAAACGAATGCAGGTTGAAATAATCAGACAGCCACAAAGAAAAGAGGGGAAAATCATTCTTTTGATGAGTTTGTACATTTTGAATTTGTGTGTTTTGTTAACATCCTCCAAAACATCTGCAGCGGGAGCCGTGACCTGGCAGCGTGGAGACGGTCCACCCGGGGTGTCACTTCTTTTGAAATGTTTACCAGTTTAAAGATACGGACTTTTCGTTTCAATTTCACTGACATTTCCTACCATTAGCAAGGTCACAGACTTTTGACAGGTGTGAGGCCCTGTGCGTGGTTGCAGCCTCTATTCAGCATCTGTTCTTGAACTTTGAGGATTTTTCTATTGGGTGTGCATCTCCTTCTCGATCTGTCCTAAATGTTGTATTTTTTTTCTTCATTTTATTTTTTCTTCTCACTTGATTTTTGTTTTTATTTGCCCTAGGTAGACTTTAAATTTTCATTAGTCACATTTTTCATTCTTTTTCAGAATAATTCTGATGCATATTAGGGACGTTCTTGCCAAAACCAGAACAATGCAGCAAAAAGCACATGTAATTTCCTTCCTAAACTTCTGTGGTTTTATTTCTTTGTATCTCAATATTTTTATCCACCTTAAATTTATTTTTGTGTAAGGGGTATATTTGTATTTTATCAGATGAATTTTTTACATTAAGATTTCTTTATATGAGATATTTCTTTTTTCCAAATGGGTAGCCAAGAGTGTCTTCATGAAGTAAACATCCCATCATCTCAGGTCAACATAAATGCCTCCTTTGTAATTTGTTAGATGCCACTCTATCCTCTTTCCTTGGATGAGAAACTCAATTCCATACATTGTTCTGTCTTTTCCTAGGCAAGTACTCAATGACTGTAATTACTAGAACTTTTTTTTTTTTTTGACCACACTGCACAGCTTGCAGGATCTCAGTTCCCCAACCAGGGATTGAACCCAGGCCCCCAGGAGTGAAAGCCCTGTATCCTAACCACTAGACCACCAGGGACTGTTTCGCAAAGTAATATGAGTAACTCTCAAAGAACTGTTTTTAAAATAAGTCATCTATGGATAAAAATATGTAATGACTAATGTAAAATCACACTAAGCCAATAACAGAAAAGTAAAAGAGAAACATTTGTATCAACAAGCTGGAAGAAGACACAGAAGCCAGGATTATCAAATACCATGTTGACACAAAGTCAGGAGAGTCGCTAATACTGAGGAACAGAATCCGCCTTTACAAAGAGCGCCACGGATCAGAATTAGCAAGGTAAAGTCCCGGGATAACTGATGCTGCGCACTTAGGGTTAGCAAACCGACTCCGTTTGTACTGCGCGGGAAAGCCCTGGATTAACACAGCCTCTTGGGAAAAAAACCAAGGGCTTTAACTCACCGCAAGTGCAGCGTCAGCCAACAGGGCGAGTTTGGGCGGCGCCAACAGAATTGGCGTCTCCATGGCAGCGGGGAGGTACCTGAGCTCCCGCTCCATTCTGAGCCCCCCCCCCGCCCCGAGCCCCCACTGCTCCCCCGTGGCTTCACACTGGGCCCCCCAGTAAACCAACAGCCACTGGGGGCACAGGCTCTGCTCTCCATCAACTGCAGCTCTTGGTGGGCACCAAGAAATATTTTTGGAAGTAATAATCCCTGTCTACAGAATAGAACTTTCTTACAAGTATTTGCGATTTTCAACACGTTCTCTCAAAACTATGTTTTTAGAAGAATAACCCTTGTACCACCCGAAACTATGATATTTTAATGAGAAGACCGAGAACCATTATCTAAATACCTTTTCAAAAGGTGCTCCTAAAAATATTTGCTCTTCACTTGCATCAAGGAGGTGGAACACAGGTGGAAGAGAAGCAGAGATGCCCTTACCTTCCAAGAGGTGGAACGCAGGCAGCTTCTCAGTCAGGAGTGGTGGGTACCACGAAAGTCAAAATTTTGTTGGCAGTGCAAGATGCTACAGTTGAGAATGAAAGAGAAGACACTACAGACAAGAGGAAAGTGGTAAGAGTGTAAATCTGAAAATATACCTGGATCTCTGCAGAAAGTAAAAGATAGAGACTAAAGCAATGTCTCCCCTTGGCTTGAAAAACTGACCTAGTTTAAGGAACAGAAAGAAACAAAAGCAAAGAGGCACAGGAAGTTAGTGGAGGAAGAGGAACAGGAAGTGAGGGAAGAGGAGGAGAGAGAGGAGACATGGGGAAAGAAGAGTCGGACTGGTTTCTGGAAATGTCCAAACAATGGACGCGTTACCAGGAAAATAACAAATAAAACCATGGCACCAGCTTTTAAAGCTCCTCTTGACACTCAGCATCCTGAACCTGGGTCCAAACCCACGGTGTCCCCAGCTGGCTGGACTGTCCTCGGTCGCAGCCCACGACAGGGCAGGGAAGCCGCACGGGTAGGAGCGACCGCGTACCAGCACGGCTCCCACCAGTCGCTGGAAGGAGCGGAGTCGTGTCCACGTCTGGAGCTGAAGCTCAGGCGGCACCTTCTCCTGGAATCAGCTCGTGGGAAGGCGGCTGCCTTGGAAAGGGTCAGCTGAGCTTTTTACGGGTTGGCCTGGGACCCTCACACCGTACACAGTGCTGTTTTTGGAACTTGTGCATGAACTCCTGGAGTTCAATCCGTTCATAAGCTGAGGACGCCTCATCCTTGCCACGAACATTCTCCCACTCCTGGGATGACAAGCGCAGCAGCTGTGAGAGCCGCCTTTGATGTGAGCCTAATTGATTCCAAATATTTCCTTTGCGAGCACGGGGCCTGGACTTTGGAGTGGAGGTCCTCGGACCTCCCTGGGCTGGACCTGCTGGGACCCTCCCGCTGGCGAATGTGGGCTGTGGTTGCCTGGAAGCCTTTGACCCGGCTGTTCAAGTGCAGGTGTGGGTCTGGTCCACCCAAGATAAAGCCACACAAGAACCAGGCGACCCAGATGCGTCATTATTTCAGCCCTGTCAACACCCCTCCCAGCTCTGCTGCTCCAGGATTTTAAGTGACTGATAAAAGTAACACAGTTGCGTGTTTACTTGTCTAAACACAGCTTGGAAAGTGTCAGGTCGGGTCGTTGCAATGTTTAATTGCTACCAAAATAGGTGTGTGTCTAGTAAACAGTTATAGAGAAAAGGAAGTCGTTGTTTGGAAAATGGATTAATTAGTATTTAATTGCTATAACTTGCAGTTAGTCCCTTAATATTAGGAACGCAGGCTTGTAGCAAACTGGTGAGGAACAGAAGGCAGCAATGAGGGAGGCGAGGCCCTTTGCCAAGTCCATAACCCACGAGAGCTCCCGACTCCGCAGCCAGGAAGCTCAAGGTCTTTACGCTGGCCGAAGCTCAGCTTCCCTTTCTAACCTCGGGAGTCATTTTAAAGGGCTGCGGTGGACTCAGGACCCATTCTGATGAGTCAGAGGTGATGCAGGAGGGGGTGTCTTCAACTAAGAGCACATCTGAGAATAATTGGTTTGGCGGGAGGGGTGTTTAGTAAGGCATGTTTGCAGGGACACAGACCCCAGATGTTCACTGCCTCCGCAGATGCTTCTGGAAGGTTCGAAAGCTCTGGCTCGAGCCCCGCGTGTCTTTTCTAACATGGCTCTGCCCAAGGGGCTGGACACGCTGCCCAAGGGCCTCGCTCACCACTCGGGAGCTGGGCCACCTTTAGGGCGAACGGATTCCCGGTACCCACGTCCAACATCACCCGGGAGATTCAGGTGGGACCCCTGGCACACCAGCCGGCCTTTTCTGGCACCCGGGCCCCAGCCGAGGCCGGGTGCTGCCCCGCACCCTGGGGAGCTTGTCCAGCTGCTCCTTAGGAAACCAGAACCCCACACACGCTGGGTCCCCGGGCAGCAGCGGCTCCTGCCCACCCCTGCCGCCTGCTCTTAAAGGCCTTTCTGGATTGTTTGCTGTCAGCAAAACAAGTGTGTGCCCTGCAATCCCAGAGACAACAAAGCCCCCAGCGGCATTGCACGCGGGTGATGTCACCCAGGTAAAATTGTACTGACAAGCTTTTAATTAAAGTTTTCCCACACATCTTTCCACAGGTCCCCGGAGCGATTATTCATTATGTGCCGACTGCCAGCCAATTGTGAGTTGGGAGGAAAGTGTTTTATTTTCAAAGCCCTTGCTGACAGCTAGAGAACACTCTGTTATACAATCTGTTTACGTTTTCACACACACACACACGCACGCACACTCACACACACGGTCTCGCTCAAGGGGAAATGGCCATGCGGGGTGTTTAGCATGCACGGCTGTAATTAAAGGCATCTGCTGTCAAGATAACTAAAAGGTGGACATCACCGCTCCTCTGTAAATAGGCCCCCATCCCAAGCAGCCCCCCACCCCCAGCTTGTCAAGAAGAGACGTTTCCAGGGAGGCACAGGTTGGAACAGGTGCGGAGACCCGGGGCTGGGGCAGGGAGACGCCTGGGATCACCCCTAGCAGTGCCGGCAGGAAAAGGCCCTAGCCGTTGAGACCGCGGGCCAGTGCCCTGTGTGGGGCCACTAGGAGTGACGCACGATTCTGTCGGAACCTACGACACGGCCCCACCTTTCCGTAGCTGAGAACCTGCAGGAAGGAGCCCAGACGTGGGGAGTGAGGCTGAGAGGGGGGTGCAGGGGCCTCCCCGGGTCCCTGGGTCCTGCTGTGGGGCTTCTGCAGAACCAGGCCCTTCCTCCTATCCCCGTGTCACCAGGACAAGTTCTCCAAAACCTGGAGAGGGAGGAAGGGAAGGGCCCACCTGGGAGAGGTGACGCTGACCTTCAGCCTTGGAGAATGGAAGTCGGTGTTCACCGTGGACACCTCCTGTCATGCTGGCCTGGTGCCTCCTGTGAGCTGTGGGGCTTTCAGAACCGAGTTTGCTTTCTGAACACACCCCTTGCTAGAGGGGAGACTCCACACACGTGCCTGGCCTCCCCAGCCTCAGGGTGAGGGGCAAGGATGACTGGCCCGGGGGGGGTCACCACCTGATCTCAGAAAGTGTGAGTTCACCGAGGGTCCGCTCAGTCCTGGAAGGAATGATCAGACGCCCCCTCATTGTGACCTGCCGTGACATCCCCCACCCACAGCCCCTTCTGCTCCTACCCATCCTGGCCCCAAACAGTGCAGAACCTCAGCCAGATGTGCGTGGACCCACGACGCCCCCACGACGTCCCCACAACGTCTTACCTGGGACCTGCTCCCAGACGCCCAGAAAGACTTGGCAAAGACTCCGGCTCGGATGGAAGCAGGTCCCCTCGCGCAGACCCACGACAGGTCTTTCCACACTTCTCGCCAGCAGGCCACTAGCACTTTCCTTCTCTTGGCCCATCTGTCTGTCAAAATCATCTGTGAGCTGGGAAAAGAAAATGTATGTGTATATATGCGGCCATCTGGAAAACCATCCCCTCTCCCGAGGCAGAAGTCAGAGGAGATGATACCACAGCCGGGGGCCCATGGAGGGCGGCCTGGTGCCTTTTATGGGCCAGACCCAGCTCTCACACCATCGCCATGACGGGCTCGTACTCTGCACCAATGTCTTGCATTCTTGGGCCACAGATACTTGGAGGGACTCGGGATACATCCTTGGCGAGCGACGGCGTGTAAGCACATATTCTCTTCCCTTGATGTTGACCAAAAGGGTTTGGATTCCCACTGGCCGTGCCTCAGCCACCCTCACCCACTCCGGCCTCCTTCCTGGGAGCCTGAAATGTCAGCCAGTGACCTGAAAAGAGCCTGTGTCTCACTCGGGCAGAATGGGGAACTGGATTCCCAGCACCCCTGCGAGGATGCTCAGGAGTTCTCTTTGTTCCCCTCCCCACCCCCACGGCCATGCTGCGGCAGGCGTCCCCCTCTGCCTCGTTGCTGGGCCACAGCAGGGAGCACGGACTCCTCCCACCCAGCTCAGGCCCCAGCCCGTGCGGAAGTGACCGCGACCATCTGAAGAGGCAGGTCCTGAGACAATTCGAACAACGCTCACTGCTCTCCGAGGCGCAGAACGCTGCGCGAGGCGCCAACAGCGCAACACAGAGCGAGAAACACTAGTCCTCCCTCCTGGAGTCCAGCTGCGGCCACAGACTCGGACACAAGCACAGAGAACCTCTGGATGCGGGACCCCGGACGCAGCAGCCAGCTCGCCCTGGGTGTCAGGGAAGGCTGGAGGCTGAGAAGGAATTACTCATCAGCGGAAGAAGCGGAGGGGCTCCACGCCACGTCACCAAGACCGAGGAAAGAGAGGGAAAGGGAGGGAGCCATGGAGAGAAAAATCGAGACACAGCCCTCAAGTGTCCGGGCGCAGGTCTGTGTTCGCGGCTCCGCTCCACTGAGAGCAGCCGAGCAAGGAGGGGGCTGAGACCCAAGCGTGGACAGAAGGGCAGGCCCGGATCCCCCGATCCTAGATAACACTCCAGGGCATCGGGCTTGGTCATAGAAGCAGCTGGAGCCCCTAAAAGGTCATGAGCAAAAAAGAACACAGTCCACTTTGCATTTAAGAGAGAACATTCTAGTGGTTGGGTGGGCGGTGGATGAGAGAGGGGCCTGCAGGAGTCAGGGGGGCCTTGGGATGCTTGACAGCCCTGCCCAGAGTGGGAGGGGTCCTCTGAGACAGAGCAGAGCAGTGGGGGTGGAGAAGCACGGACCCAGCCCTGCAGAGCCTGTCACGCGTGCTGCATGGTGGGAACACATGTGTGAGCACAGGGATGGGGGAATGGAGTCCATCAGCGAATGAGTGGGAAATTGTTAGCCCTCAGCTCTCTAGCAGTTTCACCATTTGGAACTGCTCTAGTTGATCTCATGTGGCATAATGCATGAGGCAATTTAAGAAAACAATAAACCCGCCACAAACGTCTTCACTGCTCCTCCCGTTAAATCGTGGGCTAGGAGCCCCGCCTCCTGAGTCCCCGGCGGCCAGCATCCCCTCCAACCGCAGAGCATCGGAAGCACGTCTCACACGCCTGAGGCTGGTTTAAAACACACCGCGCAGCCCCCGTCTCGCTCTTTTGCACCCTGGAGTCGGAGGGTCTGTCAGGTTGAAGAAGTTCAGCCACACAGAAGCACGCAGGCTGACAGCTCCAGCACCAGACCTCTTGGCTGAATTTTTCTTCAAATTATATCACCCCCATCCTATGGGTCAGAACAAACTTTGTGTCCAGACACTGCAAATCAGAGACACACCGTCTCCTCCGTGGCCTGTTTAAAGCCTCGACTCCCTGAGTGTCTTAGCAGATTAAAATGGTGTTTAGGACATTAAGTGCTGGGTGATTTGTTTTGCATCGGTAGGAACGGGGACAGCATTTGGCAGCTGAGATGCCACCATCATGAAAACTTAAAATACATTAGGGCCTTGAGGAGACTGTTGGCAGACCTGTCGTAAGAGGTGTCAATGAAAACTCAATAAAAAGTGAGGAAAATGTCATCAGAGGAAAGAAGACCCTTGCTATTCAGCGGTGGAAATGGTAGCAAAATCACTGCCTGAAGTAATGGAGAGAAGAGCAAATGCATGCAATGAAATGATGCATTTGTCCGTGGAAATGTGTAGGCAGAGTGTTGAAAGTGTCAACTCTTTCCTTTTTAGATCAGCCTCCTAAGGTGAGGAGAAAGAAGGATGAGTTACAGGAGGAATTGTTCAGGTTTTGAGAAAGATGTGGAGGAAATATCAACAGGCAGAACTTGCTGGCCTGGAAAACAAACTATCTCCCATCCTCAGTTTCCCCAGAGGAAGATTTAAGGCAGTGCTTCGGGGACTCTTCCAAACTAACCCATCTTTTAAGAATCTCAAGGCACAGCCCATACTTGTTAAACAACAGGGCTTCGAAGACTCATAAAGGTGTTTCCCACTCTGCTCAAAGGGAGCTCAAGTTAGAGGAGGACTTACCTTAAAATTTTTGTGGATGTGACTTTTGACTAAGGGAATGAATTATGAAGTGATACAAAGGAAACCCACAACATTTTTTAAAAAAACTGTATCAAGCTGAACTGAAATAGTACAAAAACAGTACCAAAAAACAGTGTTTTTGAACTACAACTTTTAACATCAGAAAGTAAGTTGAGTAGGCTATGCAGTTACTAACTCAGGTCATTTCTTGTAGAAAAGGACGAATGACTCTTGCACACAGGTCTTCAGATTGGGAGGAATTGTGTACAAAGAACCACACGCAGAAGTCACACCCTCACATGCAGCCTGGGTCTGATGCCAGACGGCTGGACATGATCTTGACCTATTTGCACAAGAGAAGAATGTAAACAGTTCGTGACCAGAATATTAAGGTTCGTGTAATATTCTTTTTAGGGAAAATGGCCATGAATTTCTTTTTCAGCCCTTCCATTGAGTTTTAGGGTCTCTGTCCCATCTTCTTAACTCTGGGAGGGCTCATGGTTGTTTTAACTATGAATACAGCAGAAAGGGATACTTGTGATGTCTGGAAGCTGGTCCCTGGAAAGCACCCAGGCCTCCCCTGGCTCACTGGGGCGTGAGTAACCCTCAGCATCCCTGCGCCATCGCACGAGGGTCTGCTGCCTGGGGGCCACCGTACCACATGGAGCACGAGGAGCTCATAGCACCTGGTCTGCGTCCCCACTGAGACACGTGTATGACCGGGCCTCCAACTTCAGCCACGAGCCAAGGAACAAAGGCAGCCACCAGGCGCTGGAAGGATCCTCTCCTGGAGCCCCCGGAGGGAGGATGTGTTGCCCTGCCACGACCTTCATCTCAGACTTTTGGGCTCCAGAACCATGAGAGATTACGTCTGTGGCCTTTGGTTACGGCAGCCCCGGGAATGACTGCATTGACCCTTCCTCCAGGAGTCGTGTGCGGACGGAGCGCCATGGGGAGCAGCCCAGGGCCTGGGGCACGTTAGCTGCCCTGCACGTCCATCAGCACCGGGGACCGGGCAGCAGGGACAAAGCATGGAGAGGCCAGGTGGGTGCAGGAACAGGAGGGATGCTGTGAACCTGCCGTGCCCGCACAGTGACTGGGACAGACACGAGAACGCCTGGAGTGTGAGGGTCAGGGTGGTGCGGCCCCTTGGGGTGGGGGGGGAGCTGAGCTTTGAGCCGGCTCTTGTCCCCTGCCCCAGACCCTGACCAGCCTTAAACAGGACCAAAGCACTGGTCAGTTCCAGCTGGTGCACGTCTGTGTCCACGGCCAGCTCAGCCAGGACTCGGACACCAGGTGGAAAGCCTGTCAAAGGCTCGGACACTGTCCCCCCCACCCAGGAGCACCCACTGCCCAGGGCGACTCTAGGGCTTGGGACCCACAGTGTTTCCCAGCCCTTCAGGTAACCCTGGAAATGAGATGCTGTCCTTCCGCGGACACGCTTGCTCTCCAGGGCGCATCGTCCAAGGAGATACTCACTTCCTGGGCTAAAAAAATACTAAACAGTGGGGGCCTCTTAGCGCAAACCCCGTGCCTCAGACTTGAACTGTTCTCTGCAATTTCTCCCGTCCTTTCCTTCCTTTGTCTCATCCCTCTCTCCCGTCTTTCCTCTCTCTCTCTTTTCTGTGTTTCTGTCGTTCTTAGTATTCTTTGGACGCTCTTGAGACAGACAGAAGGAGGCTGGGAAACGCTCTCCTTGGAGCTGCGGGTGGACTCGCCCTCTCCCCCTGCCCTCAGACACTGCGGACCACACGGTTGTGTTGCATTTTCCTTTGGTTCCTTTATCTGTCTTGTTCCTCCTGTTTTCAGGGAAGCTTATGGAGTCCCAAGGCTTAATTTTACATGAATATGCACAGCAACCCTCTCCACCTAAATAATCGGATCTGCCCTTCGTGGATTCACTGGGGGGCGTTACTGGAGGACTGACATCCCAGGAGTCCTGGCCCTGGAGTCACGTGAGTCCAGGAGCAGCGGTGCTGAGAGCTGTGCCAGCCGCGGGGAGGGACAAGACCCGTCCCGTCCTAGGAAACGCACACGTCGCCACACGCCCGGCCCACGGCCTGACTGTCTGCCCACCCAGCAGAACCAGGAGGAAGCGTCAATCAAATCATGACACAGAAAGCTTTCCCGCGTGCCCACGAGGCCGACTCCACACGGGGTGGGAGGGTAGGTGCCACCCTTCCCGGCGCTTAGCCGCTGAGGGGTTCCAACCGCCCCGTCTGCGGGAGTAGAAGCCAGCCTGGAGCCGCCGGTGACACCAGCCCCGCGTCCCCGCCGCCCCGGGGCCCAGGCCCCAGCGGCCACCCCGGCTTCCCCGAGGGGCAGCCTGAGCTGCAGCGTGGGGGACACACGCTGGCCCAGGGCGGGGGTGGACCCGCCCCCCCGCAGCCGGGCACCTTGACCCCGTGGGCTCCCCCGTGGGCTCTCGCGGCCGCGCTCGGGAGGTGCCCGGGGGTGCAGGCGAGAGCGCAGTCCCTGATGGGAGTCCCAGAGGCCTGAGGCCTCTGGGCGAGCCCCGCCTGCCTGCAGCCCGGTCGGCCCTGCCGGGCGCTGCGGGAGCTCCGGGCCCAGGCCGAAGCTCTGCTCCCGGACGAAAGTGCGGAGGTGGGCTTTCCTCACCCGATGGCTTTCCGGGTTTGTGGTTGTTTGCTGGCTGGTTTGAAGGGAAGCGCTCTCCTTCCTCGCGCTGCACTCTCCGCCTCCTGGTGGATGCTGGAAAGCCAGGCAGGCCGCCTGTGGGCTGCGCTGCCGTCCACGGTGCAGCCGCCTCCGGGCTCGGACAGGGTGCCCCCCACACGCCCAGCTCTCCGGCTTGCGGACGTGCCCTGCCTCACCCCTGGGCAGCGGGTGCTGACCGGTGAATAAACGGTGTCACGCCCCGCAGGCTCGGGGGGGAACCACCTCGCGGAGGGAAACCCGGCCCGGCGAGGTGGGGAGACCTGCTGCAAGGAGGGAGGATGTCCAGAGCCCGGGAGCACGGGGCCGTGCGCACCTCCCTGACCCGGACCCCGCGGGCCAGGCCACGGCCGCCTGGGAGGGTGCGCGTGTCCCCGCCTGACGCTCACCCGAAGTTCTTCCCTCCAGTTTCCCATCACAGATGCCACCACATCAGCAAATGAGTTGGAAACACAAGAGGGAACAGTAAGACGGTAGCATCGGGGGGACGGCTAGTCAGCCCCCTTCCGTGTGTGAAATCTCCGCCCGCCGGCATCCGGCGCAGGACCCGGGGGCTTCCGGGAGGCTGGGCTGGGCTGGGCGCGAGCTGCTCCCGCTCATGCGGCTGGCAGATGTGCGGGGCTTCGATAACCAGGACACCCCGAAACAGACTGTGGAGGGAAATTATCTGCAGGTGTATCCCTGGGAGAAGAGTCAAACGATTGCCAATAAATTAGTCAAAATTACATTTCCCCAGATCAGCCCTATCTTCTGAAGGACAAGTGATGGCGCTGGGCATGCGATATAAATCTCCCAAAGTCTTCAAAGGAAAAGCACCCGGAGTCTTGGATGTTCTTGGCAAGTGTGTGTTCTTTCCGCCCCACGAGAACGGAGGTGGGTTCCAGCCGCTCGCCGCTGGATGGTAGAGCAAAGGGGGCACGGGGCTGCCCGGCACAGGGCGGAGGGTCCAGGAGAGCAGCTCCTCCTCCGCTCCCAGGGGCCGCAGGTTTGCCCCCCTGACACGAAACCCGCCACACCTGGGACTCTTCCAGCTCGGCGGGGGTTTCACATGGGCCTTGCGCGAACCTCTCCTGGGGGAGTTCTAGTCCTCAAGCACGAGCCTCACGTTCATCGATGCCCCTGACATCATCACGGTGAACAGAGATGCCATCTGTGCTCATTCCTGCTTTAAATGAGAGGAGACCGAAACACGCAGAGACCTGGGTCAGACCCACAGCCCTCCCAGGATATCCTGGAATGAAGCGGGGTGAGCCATCCTCACCCCGAGAAAGCTTTACTCTGTTGGGCACTCAATTTTTCAGAGCAGTGGCTCCTCATCTAAAACGTGTCCATTATCTCAAGGGATTTTCAGAGTCTCAAATTCCCAAGTTAAAAAGCAAAACAAGCCCAAAGAAAATTTTCAAGGAAATATACACATAAGAAGTTTCTTTTTAAAATATCCCTTTGTCACTGGCTTTGAATAGGTGTATTCAATTTCTGTCCTTCCCTTAGGAACCATGTTGATTGGTTTATTAGAAAAATAGTTAGCATATTGAGAAGAAAAACATGCAAGAAGTAAAACCTGGCTTTTACTTTTTTACTTGGCTCTCATTTGCTCCCTTTGGAGATGCACTTGTCTCCCTGCAGGCAGGAGGCTCGACAAGAAGACCGAGCGCACCTCGGGGTTGCGGAGGACACCTGCCTGATGTGTCTGGACCTTGAGGTGTGGGTCTCTCTGGTACGGCCGCCTCGAGTGCAAGGCACCATTTATCTAAAGCTTGCACAGCGTCCCTCCAAGAGCTACGTCCACCCACAACTTCAGAACAGGACTGTCTCAGTCCGTCGGGGCTGCCGGGACAATATGCCACCAACTGGGAGGCTTGCAAACAGCAGAACTGTGTCACTCACAGTCCTGGAGGCTGGACGTCCAAGATCAAGGTGTCGGCAGGGTGGGGTTCGGTGAGAGCCCCACACCAGGCTGTGGACAGTGCCTTCTCGCCACGTCCTCACGCGGTAGACGCTCTTTCATAGGAGCGCTGATCCCACCTCTCAGGGCTCCGCCCTCGTGACCTGACCACCTCCCCAAGGCCCCGCCTCCTGACAGCTTCATGTCGGGCGTTAGGATTTCAGGGTAGGAATTGCAGGGACACACACATTCAGACCAGAGCAGTGACCTTGTTTGAACTAAAGGACTTTGCAGACAATCTCGATAGGAGATCATCCTGGGTGAGGGCGGGCCCCAAATCTCGTGGCCGGTGTCTTTGTAAGACAGAAAAGGAGGAGACAGAGAGGAGAAGCCACATGAAGGCGGAGGTGGGGAGTGGAGGGACGTGGCCTCTGTAAGCCAAGGACGCCGCAGCCGCCAGGGGCCCAGAGAGGAGCGGGACAGGGTGTCCCCAGGCCCTCCAGGGGAAGCGGCCCTGCCCAGCCCTGGATTTTTGGACTCTGGCCTCTAGAGCTGGGAGACGATAAATGCCTGTTGTCTGAAGCCCTCCAGCTTGTCGTGCAGGACACTCACCTACTTACGCGCCCAGGGCAGGAGGAGGTGGACGTGCCCGGGGGGAGACAGCACAGCCCCGGTGGCTCCCCAGGGATGGATCTCCAGGTGGTCATGCCCGGCCTTCAACCTCTCCTCCGGGATTCACAGCCCGGGCCGCCTGGGTGCACAGGCACAATTAGCGAGGACGCTGGGGGTGATGGCTGGGGCTCCTGGCACCACCCCCAACACACGCAAGCACACCGCGACCCCAGCTGCCCTCCGTGCCGCGCTGACCCTGGCCTTCTCACCCCTAAGGGGGGAACGGATGAGAACACAAAGGACAGAGCTTCTGGGGGAAACAGCCAGACCTGGGAGGGACATGGCCTCTGGGGACACTGGCCGGATGCTGAGAGGGACATGGGCCTGTCTTCCCTCCCGCCCGCAGTGTGCCGTGGGGCCCAGGGCTCTGAGTCCACTCCCCGAGGGACAGGGAGGGGACTGCCCCTGGGAGGATGGCAGCTGGTCCCCGTCCACCCCAGGGCCGTGCCAGCCTGCAGCCCCACCCCCACCCCCCTGTCTGAGACACGTCTGCCAGGTGGCGAAGACCTTCTCCTTCCACCTGGGACACGAGTCCTTGTCTGAGCCGCCCTTGCTGCCACCTCCTCCTCGTGGACCTGCGCCTTATGGGCCGTCCTGGGCTGTCCTGGGCTGTCCGGAGTGTCCTAGGGTATCCAGAGTGTCCTAGGGTGTCCTACGGTGTCCTGGGCTGTCCTGAGCATGACCTGGCACAGCTGAGGTCCTGGCCAGAGGAGTGAAGGTGACCGGGAAGCAGCAGGAAAGGACAGGACGCATGAAGGGACCAGGGGCCAGGTGGGCTGGGGTCCTGGGCTCCTGCACACACGCAGAGACAGGAACAGGCCTCCAGGAAGGAGCAGTGAGGGCTCCGGAGATCCCGCTCCCATGAACGCACCACCCGGGAGCAAGAGCGGCTGGAAGGCCAGGGAAAACCCTCGGGTGGCACCTGGGGAGGACCTTCCAGACAAAGACTAGCACCGCCCTCGCAGCCCGCCACCATGGGAGAGCCCCCCAGGTGGTACCCGCTCCTCTCCCCAGCCCTGCAACAGGGCCCAATAGCTCCGTCCACCCCTGTCGCCCCAGCAGCCCGTGTCCTCCAGCTCCACGCACCGGGGACAAAATCGGAATCCATGGTGGCAGGCAAGCCTCATCTTCCCTGCATGTCAGTAGGGATGAAACCCAGCCCAGCAGCTCCTTGAGGCATCTGGCCCGACAGAGGCAGAAGCGGATCAGGCCAAAGCTGGCGGCCCAGGGAGCAGGAAGGCCCAGAGAGGATGCTACCCAACGGGGCCTCACTCGGGTCAAAATTGGACTGGTTTCCAGGGACCTCACAGCCAGTGCTCCCGCCTTCCAGGCCCGACCTCCTCTCCACCCACATCTCACCCCGACCCTGTGCACACACCCCTCGGTTCTCATTGTTTTTAAATCTGCAGGATCCGGGGACCCTGCCTGTGCCTGAAATGGAGAGAAGTCATCCCCTGCTTCCCCCTCCAACTCTAACTAAACCTCCCATCTGGCACCAGCCGCTCCCAGGATGCCAAGAGCCCGGCCTCCCTGTGAATCTCCCGCAGGAGCCCGGCTGGGCCAGGACCACCCCCCGCCCTGTCCTCCGTGTCCCAGCGGTGCCTGGGGAGCACACGCCCACGTTGGCACCCAGGGAGCTCCGCAGGGCAGACACCTTTCCTCTCAAAGTTGCTGCGCATGCATTTGGGGCAAGAGAGGGGACTCCTCGGACGTCAGGGTGCTGTCAGAGCCTGGAATATCAATCTGCAAATTTACACACTTCATAAAAAACAATTAAGGAAAGTTATGTGCTTTTCTCAGATACAAAGCAACTGAAAATGTGTGAGAAAGTCACCGTCTTGATATTTGATTATTTAAAGTATTTACAAAACTATGGCCAGGTCCATCTTTCACGTGGTTTCAGCTCCCCTGCCACCACCAGACTGTCCCAGCACCATCACCACCATGGTCATGTGATGAAGAAACCCAAGCCCACTTCTCTCTCTTGCTTTTTCTTGACAACTTGGGGACATGGGATCATCTGGAAACGCACTCTTCCCATGGTTCCAGGAGGTTGCAGGCTCAGCCTCTACTCCTGACCTCCTCGGAGCTCTTTCTCTGCTTGGTCCTCTTCCTCTGGTCCCCTAAGATGCCAGGCTGCTGAGGTTCTGTCCTCAGCCCTCTGCTCTTCTCTAGTCTCACAGTGTCCCGGGGGCTCCTTGTGGTCCCCAGGCTGCCCATCCCCCAAACCTGCCAAATCCACCCACCCAACTGCCTGGTGCAGGTCACCAGAGGGACCACCTGTTGTGACCTGAAGCTCTACATCTCGGCAAGGCCCACCTGCACCGCAGCAGAACCTCTCCCCTTGATCCCGTCCCCTCCACCCACCCCCCGTCACACCCTCACCTGCTCACCGGTCCTTGCCTACTCTGTACCCTGCCCCCTCTGCTGTACCCACAGGGCTCTCCATCTTCCTGGACCAGTGCAGCCCCCTCTGCTCCTCCTCACCTTCCCGCTCTCCAGGCACACCAAGTGATGCTCACAGGTGGGGCCTCAGGACCCCCTGCTTTGCCCCAAACACATCAGCCTGTTCTCTCGGGATGCAAATGTTGGGCTGCTGCCCACCGGTTCCACCTGCTCCTTATTATCCTGTGTCCTCCTCCAGGAAGCCATCCCTGCCTTCCCCACGCCTGGCAGACCTGGGCAACCTTTTCTACTTTCCACAGCACCAGGGCATCCAGATGTATTACAGCCCCTGGGGGTGGTGCCATCTCCTCGTTAGCCCACGAGCCCCTTGAGAGAAGGAACACACAGTGTCTGCCTTTGACACTGGGCACCACTCACTCACTCACCTGGTCAGTTTCGGTCACACGAGACCCCTATGCTGGGCGTAAGAAGGTACGGTGATGAGACAGGTGAGGTGCACACCTGGAGCTCACTCAGGACAGGGGAGACCGACACACAGTCCAAAGGCCAAAGACAAAATACCCTGCATGAGTTAACCAGAAATGATCCAGCTTTAACTTGGAGAAGACCGGATCTTAAAAACATACTTCTGAGAGGGGAAAAAAAGTAGGTTTGGCATACATTTTGATCTCACAGACGTTAAAAATACAGAAAGCCAGTGTCTTTTCTGTGTCGGTAACATGCGTGGCTTCTTTCCAGACACAAGCATATCAACTCATGTTTGCTGAAGGCCTTTCCGCCAGCTGGTGTGTCCTGACAAACGCCCTCCTCTCCCAGAGTGGGGTGTCCCCAAGTACCTGAAAACAGCCCTGTCTCCTCGGGGCCTCAGCCAGGACTGCCTGGCTGGCAAGAGGAGAGTCCAGCCCCTCCCGGGTCTCCTGTGTGTCCCAGGGTCTCTGTGCACCAGGCTGGCCTCAGGGCCCCGCAGAGCAGGGACTGAGCTGACCTGACCTCACTGCTAGACACCCCCCTAACTTAATATTTTTGTCCCTTGCACAAACAGCCATGCTACGGGATTTTCTTTGTAACACACACAAACACACACACACACACACACACACAGCCTCGGAGGTTAAACCACCCTCGTGTTTGTAAAGAGCCATCTGTGTCCCTGCACACCATCCGGCAGCTCCAGGGCGCCTGATCTTGGAAGTAGCAAGACCCCAAAGTGTGTTGAAGCTGAGCCTTGCCAGGCCGTCCACCAGGACCTAGCCGGGGGGTCTTTCAGACAAGACGTGCCGGATCCCCCCAGGGACTGCGCTGGGCATGTGGCCGCCAGGCTGTTCTGCCCCATTGCTTCTTGGCGAAATGAAAATAATAATAATTTCTAAGACTTCAGATTCTACCTCCCAAAGTACTTTTCCAGGAACATACTTTGAAAGAGCAGCATAGAAAATATGGTCCCGGTGACACAAAGCTTCAGACATCCTCGTGATTTAGGGGGCGAGACCGCAAACGGGCTCCTGCAAGAATTTTTTGTTTCTGAAATTTCAGGAGCAAGAAAACACACCTTTGAGCGGAGGCTGTGCCGTCAGCATTCAAAGCTCCACATGAGCTTTGCTTGGCTGGTGCCCTTTCTGAGAAGAAGGAGCATGTGTGCTGCGGGGTCTGGTGGTCCGCAGGCATTCCCATCCTGGGGCAGGGGTACAGCAGTGCTAAGGACAGCATCTCAGATACACAGTCTTGTGCAAAAATCTCTGCATGAAGCACGGAAGAGAAAATATTCTAAAGCAATCCCTGTGAGTAACTCACCAAAGCGATTCTTCAGGGTACATGCAGGTCCCAGGATAAGCCTGCAGACGCCAGGCAGGCAGAGCACGGATTCACCCAAACACACCTGCGTACATTGTGCACTTAGTGAGCACCTACTGCGTGTCAGGCTCTGGGGAGAGAGCTGGGGCAGGCGGAGGGTCCGTCCTGTGACCGTGACTGCTCATGCACTCGAGGCCCTCCGGCCGCCGTGGGAGGGACACAGAGCCAGCTCCTTGGGGCTGACTCGCTCTGGACTTGATGACACGCAACCAAGTGCCGCTCGGACCAGAAGACCTTTATCTTTTTTTTATATATATACAAATGTATTTATTTATTTATTTATTTATTTATTTATTTATTTATTTGTTGGCTGCGTTGGGTCTTCATTGCTGCACATGGGCTTTCTCTAGTTGCTGCGAGCGGGGCTACTCTTCATTGTGGTGCGCAGGCTCCTCACTGTAGTGGTTTCTCTTGCTGTGGAGCACGGGCCCTAGGTGCATGGGCTTCAATGGTTGCGGCACATGGGCTCAGTAGTTGTGGCTCACGGGCTCTAGAGCACAGGCTCAATAGTTGTGGCGCACGGGCTTAGTTGCTCCGCGGCATGTGGGGTCTTCCCAGAACAGGGCTCGAACCCGTGTCCCCTGCATTGGCAGGCGGATTCTTTACCACCGCGCCACCAGGGAAGTCCAGACCTTTATCTTTTTTGAGGGAGGAATCAAAGCTGGCATTTCCTTGCACGATGCAGAATTCCCAACTCTGCTCCAGAAACTGACCTTAAACTGCACAACATAAAAGTAGGAACGAAAACCTCAGCCTTCCTTGAACACAGCAATGGTTTAGCCGATTCAACGCAAAAAAAGTCCCAGGCAGCTGGTGAGGTTTCAGACTGCTGTTGATCCAAACTCTCGTTTTTACCCACAAATCCTGAATAGCAACACGTTGAAAAGAATGGATGTCTCTAACACCTTCCTCTTGCCTTCCTTGGGAATTCAACATTAAACAAGAAGAATAATAGTTATTTCTTTCTAGGATATTGCAAAGATAAACACACAGCGGGTCACATCCTTCCAAGAATTACCGGGAACAAATAAACAGCTTCTCCCCGTGTCCGAAGAACAAAGTGTAACGCTAACCACTTTGCGGGGATGGAGGGCATGCCTCTCTCTCCCCACCTCTGGTCGGACCAGGGAGCCCTTCGCTCCAAACACTCCACACCTGGAAGCAGCTCGAAGCCCACCGACGCCTCACTGAAGAGCTGCCGCGGCCCCGTGGCCGTTGTACTGTGTCTCGTGGGTAAGGAGACAGGACGATGCACTCGATTAATACGTTGCCTTTTTAATCTATTAATCTACCACCTTTGGGACATGATTTTAAATCCACTCCAGAGCAGAGTGCCTGAACATCGCTCTGGTCCGACAGCTTTAAAAGATCACAAGTGAGATGAGTTAAGAAGGTCTCAACGCATCAGCGCGGTACAAAGACGGCTCTCTGGAAGTTTCCCCGGCCTGGTGATGCTTCTACATCCTCCTGTTGGGAGCGTCTAAAACAGACAACCACGCGCCAGCAAGAAAATGTTTCTATTAGCCAGGGTTAAAGGGGTGAGTCCGTGTCCTATCGGATCTGGGCTGAGGGTGTTTATCACCGATGGGGTTGAAAGACCCTCCGAGTTCCTAGGGAAGATGTGCTCTTCGCTGCTGGGATGGGTCCTGGTGAGGCGGGTAAAGGGTGGGGGTGCAGGCCAGGAACTTAAATCACGTGGATGCTTGCAGCGTGCCAAAACAGAAAACTTACTTTAAGAAAAAAAAAAGCTTCTATTTTGATGACACTGAAGCAAACCTGTCTGTATATTGAGAACCAATGACTGAGCCCCTGCTTCCCTGGTCAGTCCCCGTGCTCAGCAGCCCGGGTCAGCCCCACAGCCAGGGACGGCCCCCCTAAATGGGCTCTGCAGGCCTCTCTCCACGAGGGTGGTCTGGGGGGATGCCGAGGTGGTTCCCAGGGCACAGACATCCCAGGCCAGCCCCCAACCAGCACAGGTGGATGACCCACAGCTCTCAGCCTCTCAGGTAGCGGGAGGACCTCCGGCTGTGGTCATGGGTCCAAAGTGCACATTCGGGCATTGGGGGCATATCTTTCAATGACACAAAGTGTAGGAGCCCCAGGAAGTGCCTACATGTGGAGGAGAAGGAGAAGAGAGAGAGATGGGTCACCTGGGAAAGCAAGAGGGTTGACTCAGTGTAGAGAAGGAAGCCCCCCCGGGACAGCCTGGGGGCCGCGGGCAGTGGGACAAAGACACCTTCTTTGGACAGTTGCACAAAACAATTCAACAGGGCCGACTCGTCGGGGCTAAGGTGTCACGTCGTGGGGGCAGACCGGCAGGTGTGGACTCTCCTTCTAGGAGCTGCCAGAGAACGAGGGAAACCAGACGGGCGCGTGGGTACGGTGGGGCCAGGAGAAGGTTGAGGGTGTGGGCTGGCCACGCTTGCAAGGCAGAGACAGACAGCAGGTGCGTGGGGCCAGCACAGAGGGGCAGGTGGGCAGGTGGCCCCCAGCACAGACGACGTCGTGCCCACGATGAGGCTGGAGCAGAAGCTTGGAGGCCACGCCGCCTGCAGCGGCCTTGGAGGCCGCCTGTGCGGGGGCTCTGCTCCGGCCACGGCTGCCCGCTCAGCAGCCCCGCTCTGTCTGTGCCCGGGAGCCGCCTGCAGCCACTGGGCTGGGAGTCGGTGGATAAACGCCCAGCTCGTTCACCCTCGGTGGCCCCACCAAGGCACGTCCCACGGGGTCTCCTGACCCAGCCTCCGGAATCACCTCCCACATAAATTCCTTGCCCCCGAATCTTTTACTTAGAAGCTGCTTTGGGGTCACAGTGAGAGATTAAGAGGCATGAACGAGGGACGTGCAGAGACTTAGCAAAACGCCTCCTGGGAAAGACCAAAAGGACAATCAGTGCTGTGCAAATAGAGAGCAGGGGAGACATGGGTCCAGGCGGGGGAGTTCAGGGGAGGCTCGGGGGGGTGGAGCGGAGGAAGGGGGACTCAGGTCTCAAAAATGCCCCCTTTCACCCTTTTAAGAGAAGAAATGAGGAGGAGGAAGCCCCACAAGGAAAGGCTGCTGCAGCCGAGGTCACCAGCGCGGGATCCCTGGACGGGCAGCAGGGAAAGGCAGGTGCGACCACGTGCGGGACATGCAGCCCTCCCGTGACAAGAGCGCACTTATGTCAGCAAGGTAGGTGGGTTTACACAATCCAGCGAAGCTTTCCTTTTCTTCCATCAAGTCGCCCTGCCCATGAGAGAGAAACCATCCCTCCTCTCTCACCCTGGACATATTCCTAATCAGTTTGCTTTTTTTACTTAGGAGAGACTGTAAATCTCCCCCTTGTGGGCTCCTCCAGCTGCTGAATGGGAAACAAGGAGCCCCAGAAAAACAGCTGGACGTTCAGTACGACCAGAGTGACCCACAGGTCCTATTCTCACTTCATCCCTGCGTGACCACCGCTGTGGCCTTTTCCTTCTAGGAGGACTGAGGGTGTGAGCCCAGGGCAGGGCAGCTACTCTCACGTGCTCCTGTGTCTCCGGCATTTACGTCCCTGGCAGGCACCCCGCACCGCCCGGACCTCCTGATCGCTGCTGCCCTGCAGCTTCCCCGGGCTCACAGGACCTGGCCTCTTCTGGTTCCGCCGATGGATTTGCCAGAAGGCTGGGGGGTGGGGCGGGGGGGTGGGCGGCACGCTCTCCCCCAGACTTCCCGCCCTCAGCCACTAACCCTTACCTCCCCTCCATCAGGCTGAAACTAGATCTCTCAGGCCACGTAGCATTGGCGGCAGCGTCTCCCAATGCCAGCCCGCTCTGGAGTGAGAGCCCGGAGTGAGGGATCCCTGCCGGATGTCCTCTGTGGCCACCTCGGGGGCTGCTGGGGGCCCCCCGGGTGTTACCGAGAGGCTGTGTGGGTGCGGGCCTCCCACCTCCCCGCGCCCCCTCGGCTGGAGCTCAGCTGCTTCTGGAGCACAGGCCCGTGCCTCTAAGGCCCCCATCCTTGGTCACGTGGAGCTCTCTCTACTGGGACTCGCTCTCCCAAGAAGACGAGGAGAGAGGTGCGGGGCCTGCCGGCGTCCACACAGCAAGGGCTCGTGGGCTGCAGCGCCTGCGAGTGGAGGTTCTGCACCTCGGGCCGCCTGGGCTGGCATTCCCGTCTTGCTTCTGGGGAGCAGAGGGACCTGGGTTCTTGTCCTCTTAGAAGAAAGAATTCAGCAAAGAGACCAAGACTGTGAAATAGAGACAGCGTTTATTGAAAGCTAGGCACGTGTGGGAGGGCCACGGGGCAGCTTAGGTTGCTTACGTGGGGACAATTTTCTGGGTGCCTCTGGCCAATCACCTCGCTTGCATCCACATTTGGTCTGACTCAGGGTCCTTCCTGGTGAGCGCATCTCTCAGCCAGGACGGACTCCTGCTGCGTCTTCTCCCTCCTCTTGTCCTTCCTCTAGACTGAGGACCTTCTCTGCACACGTGTTGCCCGGGAAACCCACAGGCATGCACCCAGCCAGGGCCCATCTCGAAGCGTCAGCAGGAGACCAGCTGTAGCTGCTCCGTCCGGGGCCTGCCCACCTCCTACCTCAGTCTCAGTCCCTCAGTCGTTCCCAAAATGATTAAAGCAAAATGTACGGCAAAAGTAAAACCAAAAGTATCCTTCTGCCATTTTCATAATTGCATATATACAATTAACATCCATAATAAATAGATATTCAAGTTTAGTTATGTTCAGAATAAGTTCATGGTTATACATACACTCATTTATTACCAAAAAAATTGAAAAATGAAATAAAAACAGCTGTGTGATTTGACGAGCCCATGACTGTCATGTTGTTTCAGTCTTTTTCTATATGAGTATATTTTTAATAAAATTTAGTTTATTTATGGTTTCTATGACTTCATGTCCTATTCCTTTTACTCACTTTCACAAAAAAATGATATGTTTGGCCTTCTGCTCATTATTTTTCATTTAAAAAATGTCTTTGATGTTTCAATTTTTTCTATCGGAACTATGTTTAGTTGACTTGGTCTTTTCCAGGAAGCTGCAGGGTATGCTTCTCCTGCCTTCCATTTTTCAGATGATTCCTTTAAATTGAGAAATGTGTTCATTCATAGTTTGTCATTAAAGTCAGAAATTATAGTCATTTTAAACCCTTCACACAAGATAAAATTTCAGTCTATTTTACCATTTCCCAGCATCCTAGACTCTCTCGACCAAGTTCAAGGGTTGAGACACGAATCACCCCCCTCTGAAGAACGGGGTCTCCGTTTCCTGCCTCGTAAACGCCTCTCCAGCTCCCTTCTGGGTTTACTCGAGAAGCACTCTCTAAGGCCTCTGCCAAGCCTGGCCTGTCTGCCCCTCGCCGGTTCACTTCAGCTCCCAGGCTTCTTGTACCTCCTCAACGTGTAGAGTTTCGTTTTTCAAAGAGCGCCGTCCATCTGGGTGGCTTGTCTGTGGGAATGGGAGCTTTCAGCTGCAGTAACCACATGCCCTACTGCCACAGGCTGGAGCAGCAGAGAATGCCCTGCGATGTGCAGGGGTGAGGGAGCCACCCGGGCGCTGGATGGAGAAGTGCACAGGGGCCGCAGATGCCGCCGGTGTGCTCCACCTCTCACTCTGTGATGTGCAGCACCAGTGTCATCCTCGGCTGGAAGCCCTCATGGTCACAGCAGGGCTGCCAGTGCCCAGCAGGACCGCACGCCTCTTCCCTAGTCAAGCCCTCTGGGCAGAGAGTGGCTCTGTGTCACCATCAGAGTGTTTTCGTGGCAACCTCCACAAACCTCTCCTGAGCTCTCACCATCAGCCCTCGTTCCTCAAAGGGAACCCTCCTGCACTGTTAGCGGGAATGTAAATTGGTGCAGCTGCTATGGAAAACAGTATGGAGGTTCCTTAAGAAACTAAAAATAGAACTACCATATGACCCGTCAATCCCATCACTGGGCATATGTCCAGAGAAAACCATGATTCAAAAAGAAACATGTACCACAATGTTCATTGCAGCACTATTTACAATAGCCAAGTCATGGTATCAACCTAAATGCCCATCAACAGAAGAATGGATAAAGAAGATGTGGCACATATATACAATGGAACATTACTCAGCCGTAAAAAAGAATGAAATTGAGTTTTTTGTAACGAGATGGATAGACCTAGAGTCTGTCATACAGAGTGAAGTAAGCCAGAAAGAGAAAAACACATACTGTATGCTCATATACATGGAATCTAAAAAAAAAAAAAAAAAAAAAATGGTACTGATGAACCCAGTGACAGGGCAAGAATAAGGATGCAGATGCAGAGAATGGATTTGAAGACACAGGGTTGAGGGGAGCAAAGGGGAAGCTGGGGCAAAGTGAGAGAGTAGCACTGACATATATTCACTACCAAATGTAAAACAGACAGCTAGTGGGAAGTTCCTGTATAACACAGGGAGATCAACTGGATGATGAGGGATGCCTTAGAGGGCCAGGACAGGGAGCGTGGCTGGGAGGGAGTTGCAGGAGGGAGGAGATATGAGGATATGTGTATAAATACAGCTGATTCACTTTGTTGTACCTCAGAAACTGGCACAACAGTATAAAGTAATTATAATCCAATAAAGAGCTTAAAAAAAATTCTCATTCCTCCCAGGGGTCAGGCTTGGCAGGGGGGGAGATTTGTGCTAGAGCGGTCAGGCCTCCTGCTGGCCGAGGCTCACGGCCACACGGGGAGAGAGGAGCCCCCAGTGCCATCGGGGCAGAGGGAGTGGGGAACACACACAGCCTGCAGGACAGGGGAGGGTCCCACATAAACAGCCAGTTGTCTGCGCCCACGATGTTAGAGGAATTGTATTTCTTTGGCCTCTGTGCAGTTCGGGGGGGCCTAAGCTCTGCTCCCTTTATAGAGCAGTAACATTTGTTGCAACTCTGTAATTAAAGAAATAATAGAACTGCAAGCAATATTTCTGCCTGGACTATTCTAAGCATTTAAAATTTCCCTCCTCAATTAAAGAAAATTTTCTTCCATTTTGGTTCTGATTATTTCGTGGCCCTAGCTTTTCCTACAAAGACATTTATATTTCTTAGTCTAGATTCTTTCTCTATCTTCATTTACAAAGAATAAAACATTCATTTATTCTGCATATTAAAAAAAAATGTTTCTTATTTCAGCGAGCTGATACCAGAAGTTAGACAGATGAGCACAAAAGCCCATCACCGGGGAAAAGCAGTATTAATAAGTGAGAGGGTAGCCCTGACATATACACACGAGCAGGTATACAATAGATGGCTAACGGGAAGCTGCTGCAGAGCACAGGGAGATCAGCTCGGTGCTTTGTGAGGACTAGAGGGGTGGGGTAGGGAGGGAGGGAAGGAGTCGCAGGAGGGAGGGGATATGGGGATGTATGTACAAATACATCTGATTCACTTTGTTGTACAGCAGAAACTGGCGCAACAGTGTAAAGCTATTATACTCCAATAAAGATGAAAAAAAAAAACAACAGTTCCTCCTGTTGTTCTTTTTTCCATGTGATGTACATCGTCACGTGTTGAACAGTCATCAAATGCTTCTTGGCAACCCATTACGTTGGCCTTAGAATATATTCCTCTGAAGGTGTGCAGAGGGCAGTGCTTAAAAGTTAATCAGATTGGTTATCTTTCCCCCATACTTCTATCAGTGTGATCTACATGTATTCCTATTTTGAGGTTGCTTTTTATCTCTTTTGGAACGGGACTGTGGTTTTGCCATGTGAAACGTGTCTCGCTGCAAACGTCAGGCGGCAGTCTGCTCAGAGTCCTCCTCCTCCTTCCCCACTCCCCTCCAGAGGGACCACCCTCACCATCGCTCCCTGTGAGCCCTTTCTGTGCTTCATTTTACCCAAGGAAGGAAGATGCTGACCTTCTTATTTCACCTTCTCTCTGACTACACATTTGACAGCCTCGCTCCTGCACGTGTGACTTCACAGCGTTCCCAGGTGCCTCACATCCTGCTCTGGGGGTGATGGTCCTCCGACACCCCTTCTGCCTGTGGCTACACGCGTTTATGGTCACCTTTTCCCCCACGGGCTCTCTGTGTTTGTTTCCTGTGATTGCTGTGACAAAAAACCACAAACTGAACACCAAAAATTTTTTCTCTGCCAGCTCTGGGGGCTGCGGTCTGAGATCAAATTGTCAGCGTTTGCTCCCTCCAAAGGCTTCAGGGGGGGGTCTTTCCTGCCTCCTTCCAGCTTCTGGGGCCCCATCGCTCCACCTCTGCCTCGGTCTTTACGTGGCCTCCTCTTCTGTGCCCCCTCTTTGTTCCTGTAGTCTGTCTAATCTCCCTCTTAGAAGGACACCTGTCGCTGGACTTAGGGCCCACCCAGGTATGCAGGATGAGCTCCTCGTCTCAGAACCCTTAATTACATCCTCAGTGACCCTTTTCCTCAATATGGTGCGGCTCCCAGGTCTGAGGTCCGGATGGAGACAGTCTTCAGCCCATTGGAGCTGGTGACGTGCCACGTCTTGCCGTAGCCAAGGGCGCCTCCTGCACAGGCTGCTTTGTGCAGTGGAGATGAATCCTCGGCACGATTTCTAGAGGAGGTGCTGAGAGCTGAAGGCTGACTGCCTGCATGGGTTTGTTAGATTTTGTCCAGTCTCCTTCCATGGATTGCACTTCTCTTAACACAAGTGACCGTGAACATCTATCCATGGGTTTAAAGGCACTTCACTGCTTGCATTTTCAGTGAAGTGTCTTTTCATGTTGTCTGTTCACATTTCTTTTGAGTGTTTTGGTCTTTTTTTCCCTTGATACTTAAAACATCTTAAAATATAAGGTTTTTAGCCCTTAAGCTACTGGAATTGTTATTGATAATATTTTTCCCAGTTTGCCATTGTTCTGGATCAAGGTGGGTTTGGAGGCCGGGGTGGGGGGGGACATACAAACATTTACATAGTGTTGATTTTATTAATTTTCTCTTATTGAATTGCGTCTTCATTTGGATCATAGCAGGAAAGCTTTCACCAGCTGTGTTAAGAAGGGATGTGTGTTCTTCCGGTCACTCAGAGTCTCATTTAAATTTTTTTTTTTTTTACATGGATCTGACCCATTGGCATCTGCTCTGCTGTTTGGAGGGAGATTTTGGTCCAATTTTGCATTTTTCCAAGTGGCTATTCTGTTCCCTTGAGGTCATTTGTGTTTTTCTTGATGGTATGAGATGCCACTTTCATTGTAAACAAAGTCCCCTGAGTTTGCCTCTTTGCACTCTGCCCCTTGGGCCATTTGTCCACCGCACACTAGAGCTGCTGGTTACAGACTTTATGCCACCTTTCAGAGCCCTTCTTCCTCGCTCATCTTCTGGGATTTTCATATTCTCGCATGATGATCTGCCCACACGAACTTTAAGGTCAACTGTGCGTCTATGCCAAAGACCGCAGGCACGAGAGCTGGATTTAGGCTGAATTCATGTATTAACGCAGCAGAGCTGAGTCTCCAGATCCACGATGAAGGTGCAAGTTTACCTCGGAGGCTTTGAGAAGTATTTGAGTTTCCCCACATAGATTCCGCAATTGCCTATCAACTGCATGAGAATTTCATGTTCTCAGGTGTTGTTTTAAATGAGATTCTCTTGCCTTACGTCTTCCGAGTGCTCGTTGTGGGTCCGCAGGAAGGAGATTGATATTTGTGGGCTAGACTTACGCTCTCCTAAATGCTCCTAGAGGCAGCTTTTGATTATTTAAATAACTTACTTAGATCTCAAAGTCATGTTGATAAATGGATAATAGTTGAATCTTCTCTCTTTTACTCCAAACACACGGATATGGTGGATAAACATTATTTTTTTTTTTTTAAATGCACGGCCACCCATGAAAGATGCTAGGAGAATCCCCGTGGCCGGGAAATGGGTGGGATGCGTGGTGATGCGGGGCTGGGGCCACGGTCACAGTGGACACCGTGGACCTCAGGTCCTTGAGATCAGCGCCCACCTTGCCCAGGGCCAGGCTTGGTGGGCGAGGATTTCGGGCCTCGGCAGGAAGGTGCCCACCCAGGAAAGAGCTGCAATTACCCCTCCGTCCCTCTCTCCCTCCCACACACTCAGGGCTGGGGTTGGGAATGCGTTTCCTGCCCAGAATGGGCGACGCCGGGCCCCGGGCGCCCTGTGTGCAGCCCCCAACCTTGGCCGGCAGGCAGGGTGCCGCCGCCCCGGGTGTCTGCCCCGGGGACTGCTTCCCCAACAGGTGGGCACGATGGGCAAAGCCCCCGTAGGACAGGCCCTGCTGGGAATGCGACCTTAGACACGAGGGTCTGAGAAAGAGTTCACCGTCCCGGGAGCGGGAGACGCCAGTCCTGATGACCGCGCGGCCGCGTGCTGAGGGCGGGGAGCCTCCCTGCCGCTCGCGAGGGGTGACCCACGTCTCACTCTCACAGCAACGGCCGTCTGGTGGCCCATCAAACGCACGTCGTGCATCTGCGTTCGTTATTGAAGAAAAGAGCACATAGACCAGAAGGAAACAACGTCCACGTTAAAGATAAAATTGAATGTCGCGCTTCCTGGGGCCCCGATGCTGCTCTACCTTTGATGACAAGACCCCTTTCCCAGGCACCAAGGCCACACTCAGTCGCTGCGTTTGTGTGGATCTTTTTTTTTTTTTTTTTTTAAACAGGAATATATCCCTGACTTGTTTAATGTTCTTCGTTCTGACAAGACATAAAACTCCGCTGAAAACCGTGCTTCTCCGGAGCACTTCCTCAGAGTAATCTGAGACACTGTCTCTTGGGCTGTGGTCCTCAGTTTGGCTCAAATAAAACTCTTTTCTATTCCTATGACACATTGTTTATTGATGTTTTCATCTGACAATAAGGAGGATATAGAAATAGCAAAGCGGGAATTCCCCGGCCGTCCAGTGGTTAGGACCCGGCACTACCACTGCAGGAGTCACGGGATCCATCCCTGGTCAGGGAACTAAGATCCTGCAAGCCCTGTGCTATGGCCAAAAAGATAAAAGAGAGAGAGAGCAAAGCGATTTTTAAGAAACACTAAGCTAAGCAAGTTTATATTCTCAAGTAAATCAAATAAAAATCTTATTTGTGAAAAAAGAAAACAGAAAATTATAAGGCAAAAATAGGCAGATTAGAAACATGGAAATACTGGAGACAAAAAACAGCAATGAGGCAACATCTCCAAAGTCTTATGCCCAAATCTCAGGAGGAGGCTGGGCTGTGCAGCAGGTGTCGGGGAGCCTGTTGGAAAGGCGGGCGGTGGGGTCGGAGCTGGTGGCCCCTGGCGCGGAGAGGCCCCCACGCGGAGGTCAGCGCAGCACCCAGGCCGTCTGGTCCTGAGGCTCCTGCCTGCAGAGGGGAAGAGCAGGGTCCCAGGGCCACACCGGCACCTCTAGCCCCAGAGACGTCTCCTCCTTGCAGGTGAGATGCTGCCCCAGCTGGGTCTTCAGGTGTGATCAGGCGTCACGCACCCCTCCCCCGCCCAGGGTGGCTTACCCCTGCTGTTTAGGCCAGTTCCCGGGGAGAGGCTTCCGCTGGGCCTGCATCCTCGCCTGGGGCTGCCAGCATCCCCCCCCCCTCCCCCGCAGGCACCCTGCCTGACGCTGGCCCGCACGGAGACCCCAGGCTGCGGCTGTCTTTGGGAGGAATGGTAGACTTACTCTGAGGTCCCCTGAGGGAGGGAAATCGTCTCAGAGCCCTTTGATGGCGCGGGCGGACGAGGGTCTCTGAAGGGAGCTCCCTGCCGGGGGTGGGTCAGCCCTTGGGACGTTGTGGACGGAGGCCCTGCTCACAGGGACGGGCCAATTAGCCAGAGGGGACTCTGTGGCCAGGACGGACCTGCCCCTCGGGAGACGCAGCCGGCACAGCCAGGGAAGGTGCAGGAGGCACTCTGTGTGCCACACAGGCCTCTGTCCTCCCTCCAGGCCTCCAGGGGCCCGTCACCTCTTCAGACAGTGCAAAGTCTGTCTGAGCTGCAACCGTAACCCTTAACTCGGTGATACCAAAAGAGAGCTTCAGGGTCTGGGGAGGAGTCTGAGAGTTACATCAAGGGCAGGCATTTCAGACCCAGGAAGGAAACAGGGAGACGGGATTGGACAGGACCCCATGCCCTCCTCAGAGCACTTTGTGGAGGGCACTCCAGCTGATTCCAGGGTTTGGGGTATCTCCACAAACTCTTGGATCAGATGCCCTCCTGGGAGAAGCAGAACCTCTACAGAATTACCAGGAAACAGATTCTATAGTTTCAACCACTTTTCTGTGAAGCTCTGTACCTTATACATTCAATTTCAAACGTCAACACTTCTCTTTTTCCACCTGATAGGCCAATGTAGACCTAAAAAACAGCCTAGAACCAAATCTAAGAGGAAAAAATAAACCATGGATTTACAGAATTTACCCTCGTGCTCAAAGATGAGGTTGTTTCACGCACAGTTTAACCAAAATGCCTACAACTGTGGTCCCAGTTGCGTGTTTAGTCACAGCTCACAGAGGAGTGGTCAGTCAGTAAACGCTCTCATGGTTAATGAACCGTCGTAGGGAGGTGGACCCTCCCTGGCAACCACCCCAAGCATCTCAACACACGGTCCCTGCTCTTGCTGCTGGAAGCTTCCAGCCCACCTGAACGCCAAGAGTGGGGTCATCTTGCAGGTGCACAGACAACTTACGCTTTAGACCATTGTTCAGACCCTACTTTTGAAAATGGTCAGTGTTTCGTATTAGCTGTTTTTAAACAGCAAAACCAGGAAAGAAAATATTATGCAGAAAAAAGAGAGCGAGAGAAAAGCATGGTTCTCTCCCGTTGTGGTTGATGGAATATTTACAGACAGTCTGCGCACGGGGTCCCTGCCATCAGCATATTTAAAATAATCACTTCCAGGGCCGGGACCGTGGCCGGGGCCAGGTCTCCCCGGTGGGCACTGAGGAAGGACCGCGGGAGGCGTCGCAGGGCAGTCCCCTGTGGAGCCCACTCGGAGCACAGTATCAGGGTAGGGCTTCCACCTCTGGCTTCAGTATTATTCACAAATTCCAAATAGCAAAGTGTTAAAAACTATATCACAATAAGTAACTGCCAGTGATAAATGCATCAAGGCGGTGGAACAGACTACATTTAAGGTATTAAAATTGAAGTAGATGGTGACCCAACATTATTCATTACATCCAATGGAGATGCCTTTAAATTTATATTAAATTCAATTTAAATGCCATCAAAACCACGGTTGACAAAGTACTGACGGATGAATATTTTAGTCTGATTCAATAGCAGTAAACTTTATTTTCTTACCTTGAGGCAAGGTGATGGAGTTTTATATGCAGTAAGTTGAGCTGGGTTTGTAGTAACATGGCTTCTGATTTCCATAAAATAAAATTTTATCTTTAAAAAAATGATTTTCAAGGGTTTAAGTCTTGCACTCTGAAAACATTTCTTCAGGGTTCTTTCTGCTTCACTCATTACTTTATACTCTGAAACCCCAAAGCTTTCTTACACCACTCCTCAAAATATCTTCTGGTTTAGAATTAACAATTAGTCATTTTAAAGGTTTTGTGCTTGGCGTTGATATTGAGTAAAATCTCAACTTGACTCTTCCACTTACAGCTCTTGGTCACAGGGGAAAAGCGCCTTACATAGAAATTCACTTGGAGTTGGCATTGAATGCATGTGTGTTAAGTGAATGAGTGAAATGATTCAGTAATTGATTAATTATCATCAACGAGCCTCTGTAACGGTTTCTAATAAAGGAGAGGCCGTCTTTGGCTCCTGCCAGAACAGCCCAGGCTTCATAGGGCACAGGCCTCATCACAAAAAGACACAGCCAGGCTCCCTGAAGAGATTACCAGTGACGTAAATATTGATTATTATTGGTGGGAGAAACAGTCGTCTCTGGGCTGAGCCCTCCAGCCTCCGGCTCCGCGTGCTTCTGTCTTAGCCCCTAGAATTCAGGGAGGGTTTTTCCCTCCCGATCTGGTTCCCAGAATCGAGACGCCTGGCTTTCCAGGGTGTCGTCTTCCCTGGAGAGGTACAGGGGCTCCTGTGGTGGCATCACAGCCTGTCAACTGTTCCTCGTATTATTATTTTGTCCAGCCCAAGGTATTTTTAATTCCTGTCCATTCTAATCTAGCTGATGGCTCTTTTCTCCCTAAACCGAGGCAGCCACAGCTTCCGGGGAAGGACAGATGAGCTGAAGGTCAGGAAGCCATTGCTCGGCTATGACTTTCAAAATAGCCTATAAAAAAGGGGGTTCCACGAGATTTGGGAGCCAGAACTTCAACTGTAAAAGCCAAGTCCTTGAGAAAATAAAAAAGACCCACAGCCATTTTCCATTTTCCCTCATTGACTAGAAGCAGGTCCTGTGGCCAAGGCTTGGCTGCAGGGAGCTCTGGGCAGTAAACGAACAGCTTTTCCAGACCCCAGAGGAGGAAGGAAGGGAGAGAGGGGGAAGGTGCTGGGCGTGAGGGGGCAGCTGTGGGACACAGCCCTCCAGCAAGCGGTGCCCGGCCCTGTAAACAACACGCGGGACCGGGTTGTGGGCACGGGTGTCTGCCTCAGAGTGCCTCCCAGGCTCTCCAGGCCGCTGTGCTGCGTTTCTCCCTGTGTCTCAGGCACGACCTCTCTGGTGATGCAGGCTGACAGCTCACAGAGGCGCTGTGTGCAGAGGCCTACATCTTGGCCATCCCTCTCCCGACTTCTGAGCCATGACCTTGGGGAGACCTTGTCACAATCATTATTGCAATTAGCATCACCCATGATTTCACCTCTGGGAGGGAAGGGCTGCATCCCGGTGGCCATAAAGCAGGTTTGGGTTCTCAGGCGCCACGTGCCTCAGTCACCTTCCCAGGGCTCCCTGAAGGGTCCCCAGTCAAAAGGGCAGCCAGTGATCAGCATGGCTTTATGTGGTGACTGCTGCAAGTGCTTAATTTAATTGCCCTATTATTTTTATAAATGTTCGGAAAATTTTTCCCAAAACTATTTTTAAATTAATCCAAAATGAATCATTTAAAGAAAAAAAAACCTGTGGGAGGAGGGAAGAATCAGTGTGGAAAGATGATTCTTTTCAGCATAAAATCAGTCACTTCTCGCTAAAAAGCAAAGATCTGTGACTGACGTGTAGAGTATCGGGAAAATAATCTCGGAGCGGGTTTTGTCTGCTTCTTGGCTTTGCGGTACCAAACGCAGATTCAGAAATAAAAAATAACCTCATAACATAATGACGTGCTCAAAGTGTTGCATTTTACTAACCTTTCACACGATTAACTTAGAATAAAATCACTGTGATTATACGTATTTACATATTATTTGTCAATTCAAAATATTATATTTGAAAGGAACATGGATCAGCTTTACTTGTCAGAATCCCAATACGCACATTTATGAAATTACTTAGAAACTTCACCTTATACTTTTGAATTATCTCAGTCTCCGGAGGCTCTGGGGAGTCTCTAAAACTTAGTAATTCTGAGTAGAGTACCCTGCCTCACATTTTAAAATAGAAGCCATGATATTCTCTAGCTTTTGCCAAACTGCAAACAAGTGAGCAGAGTGAAGAATGATGTGATGAGTCAGTGCTGAAGATTCTCAAGCCCAACAAGCGTCAAAGAGAGATTACACAGCCTCACCCTGAGGCCCACACTCTCAGGGCTGGCCCGGAGCCCATCTCCGGCTGGGCACAGGGTGGTCAGACGTCCTCAGGTGGGCAGGCACCAAGGTCAGGCCCATCTGTGCACCTGGAGCATCTTTGAGAAAAGCCAGCAGTTCCCAGCTTTGTAAGTAACTTCATAAATGTGTAACTCAGGATTCTGATGAGTAGAACAAATGCATATTCCTTTAGGAATATGTTAGGGCCCTTATTGTTTCAGTTACTGTGGATATTATAAGTAATTTTGAAAATGCAAGACATATAAAAGACAAGCCAGAGGCTCACAGCCTGCTCCTCTTGCACTCGTAGCCAGAAGAATCTTGACTGCCCCAGTCTCCTCTAGGGCATCACTGAGTCCCGGGAGACCCTCATTTATTGACAACTTAGCCCCTTAATCAAGAAGAATGGCCGGGTTAAAGGAGGAGTGGTCCTCACCCCAGCAGCATGTCCTGGCTGCACTAATGTGTTGCTGGGGCATCACATGGGAGTAGACCTTGTTCCCCATCAGAGCAGAAACACAGAGCCAAGGTCACATGCACCGAGGTCGTTCCGTCTTGTGATAGGTGCATAGTGACCGGTGACCTGTCTGCACAGGAGAGAGGGGAATTCACTGACGGAAGTGAATGTGCGCATCTGCAGGCAGGAGACCCCAGAGCCTCATCACGCTGGGACTGGTGGACCTCCACACCAGGGTCCACAAGGCACCAGTGACACCAGGCCCTGGCACGGCATGTGGGAGCTGTCGACTTCCTGGTCTAAACACATCAGAACTTCCAGTTCGGCCATTCTGCAGTTGCAACCAGAGACTCTGGGGTTTCAGGGTAACTGCAAAGAGAGCAGAGCACACTGGAGCAACGTTCTGGAGGAGAAGTGTCCTTCATGCTCTAAAGCAGAGTCACAGGGAAGACAGCATCTTGCAGGCACCAGGCACGTGGACCGCCCTCCACCGACACTTGCACTTGGCTTTCTTGCCACGGTTTCTTTCCCCAGCCATTTTGGGACTTCAAGCTCGATGAATTCTAGGAGTAAATGGACTTGACAAAACAAAGCCTTAGCTGGAAATGATTCCCACAAGCTCCAGAACATTCAGGGTGTGTAATATGCATTAAAGCATGTCAAAAGTTAAGCCCATAAGTCACAGAACCTCTCCTGGATTTGGATTCCTGCTCAGGAATGAGATGATGGGAGTTTAAGCTCACAGCAAACGGCACTGAGCACCTCGGAGAGTTTCCAGCCTCGTCCTCAGCCAAGTGCCAGGAAGCAGCTTGCTAGAATTCCCAATGCCTTTAATGAGGAGGATCTTCGTGGTTCGGATTTGGTGATTAAATGGAATAAGACTAATATTCCTTCGTGGGTTTCCTGAAAGAAGATTGCCCTGGAAGACACCCCGGGCCTGACCGGGTGAGGGCGGGGGCAGGGGGCCCATACTTGGAAATTAAGCTTTTGATCACGTGGTCCTTGTCAGTGTGCTTTTTTCTTTCCACATATTTCAAGAATCTTTCTTAAACCCAGCTAAGAGGTCCGGGTTACTTTATTTGTTGGGATTCCTTTCCTCAGGATACAGTGCCAAGGATCTGTAAGATGGTCTCTGCGTGGGTCCGCGGATGCCTCGGGGCTGGTGGAATTGTGGAGTGAAACCACGCTGTGCTCAGGGCAGAAGCAGGACCACTGGGGGCTTTCAGAAGGAGCTTTCAGAAGCAAGAGCCCCCTGCAAGCGCACCGCTGGCTCCGGAAACATTCTCTCCATCATGGAAGAAGCCAGGACCATCACCAGTCTTCACTAGCAGCTCGAGGATGAAGTCTGTACCCATTAACTGTTTACCGAAGCTAGGAACGATCACCAGGGTCCCGTGTTTTCACCTGAGTAGCTTCTGTTTGACTCGCCTTTTAGGAAGATTTACTGTCTTAGTTACCAGGCGGAAATGGAGGCCTGGGGTGGGGGGTGGGGTGGGGGGTGGGGGTCCGGCTGGGCAGCCCCCCCCCCAAACTAGGAATAACACAGGCCCAGCTCCGCACCGGGCGCTGACCCTGCCGCCTGGCGCCCTGGCTTCGCTACACGAAGCCCCGTAGACATGAAGGGTCCCAAGTAGAACACAACTGAAATCCCGGTCACCTATCAGAGACGCGCGAGTTGTCACTCACAGACTCCACCCGCAGCCTTCAGCCTGTCGACCGCAATCCTCAGAAAGACATGTATTTCATTACCCACACACACACACCCCTGAAATACAAGTTCACAGAACACGCCTTGCCGTCCCGGTGATACTTGCTCTGCTACCCTAGTTCATGTAAGGAAATGGGATGCACAGCGGGAAGAAACCCATAACCTGCCAACAGGCCTGCATTGCCCGGACCATCTTGCCTATTCACGGCTGCATCACTGCAGGTCCACGGCCACAGGCATCCGCCCACTAGGTGGTTTCCACGTAGGGTGAGACACTTCTGTTTCTGTAGCCACGAGAAGCACGTACACAAGAGATATTGAGCTAGATTCTCAATGCGGTTTCTAACCATCACTGCTGACGGAGCCCTTGTGTGGCTGGACCTGTGACTTGAGCTTTTATCCAAAGTAGCTGTTTTTCTTTTTAGATCTTTATTGGAGTAGAATAGCTTGACACTGTTGTGCTAGTTCCTGCTGTACAACAGAGCAAATCAGCTGTATTTATACATATATCCCCGTATCCCCTCCCTCTTGAGCCTCCCTCCCACCCTCCCTATCCCACCCCTCTAGGTCATCACCCATCATCCAGTTGATCTCCCTGTGTTATGCAGTTTAAACAACTTAATGGAACAATTAGGTGTTATCAGCGAACTTCACATGGAACTTTCTTTGTTTAAGGAGCTCTAACTCCAGAAAGAGCACATGTTAATCCAGATAATCTTGGAATTATAAACTCTTAGGTCTAGAAGACATTGAATTGGTCCTCCTTCCCAATTCTTGCTTTATTAATTAAAAAGGAAGCATCTGTGGACTAAACTCTCCCACCCGCATCTGGTCCACAATGGCGGTGCAGTTACACAAGTAGAGCTAATGAACAGCCCAGCATGGGCAAGGCCAAGGCCGCACAGCAGGCACCAGGTTAGGGATGCGGACTTTGGATCTAAGGTGGCGTGTGGAAAGCTCTGTGTTGGCACCATGGTGTCCATGGACCCAGCTCACCTTCAGCCCGGGAGAGGAGCTGCTTGCCCACAGCCAAAGGGACTCCCAGAGGGCTACCCCGCACCGTTCGCACATTCCTGCGTGGCCTCCCACACCTCTGAGCTGGGAGATAAGACGGGTCCTGGCTCCGGGAATGGTTTCATCTCTCGTGAGCTCATTTAGAAGGCAAACCCACAACCCTGGCCTCATGAGCTCCAGGTTTTCATGAGGTTGGATTGGGGGGAAAAAAAAGGAAAGAGGAAGTTCCATGTAATCTAAATTCACACCCCGGAGATGGCATTCCCTGGGGAGTTAAAATAAGACTTTGAAATGAAAATTGCTTAAGAAGGGCCAGGCACACCATAGGGAGGGACGGGAGCGCACGGGGCCCTTCTGCCTCCTTCTCAGCCGTGGCTGTGGCTGGGACGGATTTTCATGGGTAAAACCCAAGGTCATTTTAGTCACTAGTGAAGTGCTTGTGAGGAATTATTAATAGAAATTGTGAACAGTACCGCTCAGACGGGATCCTGGTCTATCTGCCTGTGACAAGCAGAGAGGTGTGGATAACAATAGCTGGTTTTTCTCATACAAATGGGGCACCTGTCAGCTTTTCCAGTGAAGAACTTGCACGCGAAGCATACTAAACTCTTCCTTGCCCGGCTGCCAGCGCCCCGCCGTCGGGCAAAGGTATTTCCAAACGTCTTTCAATATATTTTATTACCTCCAAGCGCAGCAGAAATAGTTTGTCGAAGTGTGACGCCCTCCTTTCCCAGCACGACCCGAAGCCAGCCAGCATCTTAGAGCCGGTAAGCCGTCACCCTAATCGCTTTTGATTTTTCTTCAAAACCACATCATGAAAATGCTGCACTATGAAAAAAAGGGATTGCTCTCAAGGGAAAAAAGCCAGGATTTCCGTTCAGAGTGCACAGGCTCTCCTGCTGCTCTGTGTGCCACCTTGGGCTGTGGTCCGGGAGACGCCCGCACAGTGACGGGTGACGGGCTCCTCCCCAGCCCTGGGACAGCTGGGTGACCTCGGAGCAGGCACGTCGTCCCTGGGACAGGGCTCCAGGAACAGGACGATGCCGATTCCGCCCCCCTGCCTCCCCAGCTGGTGGTGCATCAACGAATTAATATTTTTTTTTAATTTTTTTTAATTTTTTTATATTTTTTGGGGTACAGCAGGTTCAATCATCTGTTTTTATACAATTTTTTTTTATACAAATTAATATTTGTAAAGTACTGAGAGCTACGTGGAGAGGGCCTCGGGGGTTGACCATCACGTCTCCTCTCACAGAGTGAACATGCACCAGGAAGAGACGTGAACATACGAATCGAACTGTAAGCAACGAGCCGTCCTCACGTTGTAAGTTAGGTGCCTGCTCTGAGTCTTAGTTTCCCGTGAGCCCGTGATCTGTGAATTCAGAAGACGTCCTCCCTAAAATAGGAACACAGAAGCTCCGGGGCCCACCTTCGATACAGACAAACAATTGGCCAGGACATTTTCCTGTTTTACCAACAAAGGTCCTAAATCAGTGGAGCTCCCCTGGCTTTCTTTTCAAGGCTGTAAAGTCTATCTCAGTTTCCCTCCTTCCCACAGTGGGGGATGTGGGGGGGGACATGCTCCCATTTGAAGGTCACATCACTTTTTGTTTCTGTTTCCTTTTAGGTTTGGGCTCACATTCATGGACAGTAGACACAACACCTATTTGCTGTCTATAAGGTTTAGGGATCTTTCTGAATTTTCCCTCCAATAAAGAATTCTCTAAGTAGCACAACAGAGTTAATAATATTTAATGCATCAAATAATATATTGCATAATTCTTAACAGTACTAGAAAAGCTTCTGTTGCCGGGTGTGTCACATGGGCTTCATTTCATGTTTTTATTTTTGTGTTGTCGTAGTATAGTTGATTTACAATGTTGTGTTAATTTCTGCTGCACAGCAAAGTGGTTCAGTTATGCATATACATATTCTTTTCCATATTCTTTCCCATACTGGTTTATAACAGGATGTTGACTAGAGCTCCCTGTGCTCTACAGTGGGGCCTTGTCATGTATCCATCCTGTATATGATAGTTTGCATCTACTAACCCCAGCTCCCAATACGTCCCTCCCCCACCCCCTTGGCAACCACACGTCTGTTCTCTATATCTGAGTCTGTTTCTGTTTCATAAATATTTTATGTGTGTCGTATTTTAGATTCCAAATATAAGTGATATCACATGATATCTGTCTGACTTACTTCACTTAGTATGATCATCTCTAGGTCCATCCACATTGCTGCAAATGGCATTATTTCATTCTTTTTTCATGGCTGAGTAGTATTCCATTTTTAATTTTTTTTATTGATGTCTAATTGATTTACAAGGTTGTATAAATTTCTGCTATACAGAAAAGTGATTTAGGTATACACATACATTCTTTTTTATATTCACATGAGCTCCATTTTATTTTTTTTCTTTTTATTTATTTATTTATTTGATTGCGCTGAGTCTTAGTGGCAGCAGGTGGACTCCTTAGTTGTGGCATGCAAACCGTTAGTTGCGGCATGCATGTGGGATCTAGTTCCCTGACCAGGGATGGAACCCGGGTCCCCTGCATTGCCTTTTCAATAAAAAAGAATCATCATTTTGTAACCACAATGTACCCTTTGCAGCTAAGGAATTCTAGAACAAAAACAGACGCTTCTTCCAGATAATACGTTAATGACTGTGTCATCTGATGTTTTTTCAGTTTTGTAGAATTGTGGGGCTACCCGATATGGGAAATCCCCAAATCCCAGTGCCTCTGCGTGGAAGTGGCTTTAGGGATGGTTTTCTATGACCTCCGCCTGGCACAGGTGAGACGGAAAAGGCTGGGGAGCTGAGGGAGGCCCCCAGGAGGTGGTGCTGGGGAGGGCACCCCTGGGTCCCATACCCCACTCTCATCCATCACTGCCAGAAGCACCTTGCTTGTTGACCCCCCCACCCCCAGCAGTGCCCTCAGCCATCATCCTGAGCTTGAAGCATGTACTTGTGTTCAGAACCCGGAGATGCGTGTCCACTGAAACAGACCCTCCTCATCCAGACCCCGATGTCCCTGAAAGAGACAGAGCAACACAGAGGAGAGAGGGAGCTCCACTCAGGCCTCTCCTTCCCCAGGCGGCTGGTGCAAGACAGACGGTGCCAAGCTGCTGATGGGTGATGAGTGACAGTCCCCAAATATTCCTGAAATACTCGGTCAACATGATACGTCTCGCTTAAGGGCTGTTACTCCACGTGATGTAAGGTAGACATACCTCCTGCTCCAAAATTAGATTGTGCAGGTGAGGCGGAAATCTGAGAGGCCCAGCCTCGGTGTGCAGTTAGGGGAGCACCACACACAGTCCACCCCGGGAGCTTGACAGGGTGTGTGTGCGTGCGTGTGTGTGTGTGTGTGTGTGTGTAACTAAAAGCCAAACCTACTGTGCCTGATTCTTAAGGTCTGAACAACTTCAACTACTGTTTGTGCCAAGAACACTCCATTGGAGAAAAAGGAAAGGAATTTACTAGAAAGGGCAGGAGACGGGGCTGCCTGTGTAAGATGAGGGAGCCTGGCAGGTGTCCCGTGGGACTCGGGGCAGCTAGAAGCCAGCGATTTCCTCATTAGAAGAGAGGAAATTGCATAGATGCAGAATCTAGAAAATGGTACAGATCAACCAGTCTGCAAGGCAGAGATAGAGACACAGATGCAGAGAACAAACGTGTGGACACCAAGGAGGGGAAAACGGGGGCGGGGGGCGTGTTGGGGTGGGATGAATTGGGAGATTGGGATGGCCATATGTACATTACGAATGAGAAAAAAATACCAAAATGTACACTTTAAATATATGTAGTTTTTGTATAAAAAAAGACAGTAAATTGAAGAAAAGTTTGCATAAGGCACGGCTCTAGACTTCACCTCCCTTTCAGATTTTGATTTATTCTTGGAAATTGAAATGCCATGGGTTGGGGGGTGTGTGTGTGTGCGCACGCATGTGTGTGGAGAGAGAGAAAGAGAGACAGACAGAAACAGGGAGAGACAGACACACACAGAGGGACACAGAGAGAGGTATATCACATCAAAAAAAAGTAAGGTCTCAGGAAAGAAACCAAAGGCTAAAATTTTAGTTTCCAGTTCCAGAAGAAAGAAGGCCAGAGGCCCTCTTAGTCCTCGTTCCTGAGCCCCGGCAGAACGCAGGGTCCATCCGAGGGTGCCCCTGCCCCAGCCAGCACCCCTGAAGGACGGCAGACGTTGGGCTCCCGCAGTTTGATGGCTGAGACCACCATCACTCCTGCCTTTCTGCCAGGCAGCGATTTGGATGCTACAGTATGTCTGTTTCTGCAAATCCTGAAGGCCACTTTTGTGAACTTGCAAAATCATTTCAGGAGAAGAGGGATGCTGGCAGCTGCTCTACTGAAACCAGGAAGGCCTTTCTGCCCTTCCCTGTCTGCGGAGAAGACTGTGCGCGGCAGGCAGGATTTCACTCTGCTGTGTTGGCACCCACCTGCAGGTCCTGGTGGGCATTCATTGGGGCCACTCCCGCTGACAAGGATGGGACGCGGGGATGTGCCACCCTGTCGGCTTGGCTGCCGCCAGCCTGTTGTCCTCACTCATCCACGGCCTCTGTTTGCTCAAAGGCCGGCAGCAGGCGTGGGCGGGGATGGAACTGAGGGCCTGCAGCACAGGGAGGGGGCAGAGTCTGGAAAACAGCACTTGGCTGGACCACTCGCGGAGGGGGGGGGTTGGCGCCCGGTCCACAGTGGAATCCACAGCACGGCCCTGGCCTTGGGTTCTCACGAGTCTCAGGTGTCTCACCTGTGCAGCGGGTACAACACTCTCCCATAGTGTCGTCGGGAAAACCAGGTGACTTACCCCACAGCAAGCGCACAGAGGAGGCACTGACTAAACCCCGGCAGCTGCCGCCTCTACTATGAACTGCGCATCCCAAACAAAACATTCAGAGCGGCGCCCTCCCGTGCACCACGTGGAGAAAGTAGCATCCACCCAGAGAGGGCCGAGGGACGCCGTTTAAGTGAGACACTGGACGTGATGTGCCGGGTGGACAAGCTACAGCTAAATCTTAGCTCATGCACAGTGACGGGCGTCAGCTCCAGCTCTGCTCGTAAAGCATCTCCAGCCAAAAGACAGCCCCCTCCCCCGCACGCCGGTGCACATTCCGTGAGACTCCCCAGTTTCTCTCCAAAATGCTGAACCATCCAACCTCTTAACTTCTCCCAGATCACTGGAATGGACGGAGGTTTAGACATTAGCCATAAAAGTATGTATGATTTTAGATGAGTGGGTCTGTTTTGGTCACAGGACCCAAGACGTAAGGATGGAATGGCTGTGCCCCGCCGTGGCTGAATGAAATCTCTCCCAGCCTTGGCAGCTGTCGGTCCACCCAGTCTCTGTCCTCCGAGACTGCCCCCACGACATCAGCTATGTTCCAGAAGCCCAGGGCTGAGCAAGCAGAAGCACGACTTAGCTCCGCAACAGTGGTGCCTCCCATCCCCCATCCCAGGTGGGATAACCGCGCCACCACCACCATCACCCCAGAACAGAATTTCCTCGGAAACCGAAGAGCAAACGCACGTCTAATCTATTCCTTTCCTGGCCCAACACTGTCTGCGTTATGAAACAAATTAGCAGCCACCAATTAAACAAATAAAATATAGGTTGAGAAGAACGTTTTCAAATGCACTCACCTATTTAACTTTACCTTCAAGGCCAGTCATTAAAATTAATAGCAGTTAACATTAAGAAAAGTTTCTTTTTCATCTCCGAGTCGCCCACCCCATCAAAATGTGTGTGTGCTGAAGCTTGTGAACTGGAAAAAGGGCCCGAGAGGTAAAGACGCCTTTCAGGGAAAGCTTTCCCATGGCTGTGCGGACAGACGCAGCCTCACCCTCACACACACACACACACACACACACATGCACTGTTCCCTGCAGTTTTAGATTTTTGGCTATAACATATACAAAATGTAGTTATAAGCAGAGTTGTCAACTGACGTAATTGCTAAAAAGCCACTGCTTCTTTCGTGGCAGTTAAAAGCCCATAACTTCAGTGACATCATACACAAAGTTGTTTTGCCCACTTAAGTCCCCTTTGCGTCTTTACCCAGCAGGGGTCCAGCACGTCTCGCAGGGGATTTTACTGCAGAGGCCTCAGGTGAGAAAACATGCTGTTGCTCCCTTGCTGCCCTGGGAGAGCTGGGGGCGCTAGGAGGTGGCCCGTCACCGCCCCGGAGGAGCCGCCGGCAGGAGGCTGCGCGGCCGCGGGGCCCCAGCTGCCCTTCCTCCTCTGCCTCGGCTCCCGCTTCGGCGTCTCACCTCGCGGACACTTCGCCAGCACGTGGCGTTTCCAGACGCAACGATCATTCCGCAGGTGTCTCACAAGGACACATTTCACATAGATGGTGATCGTCTGCCCCTAACAAATTGCACTGAAGAGCAGCGGAGGTAGCGTCGCGCGGAGAGGGTCCAAACAAGGCCAGAGGTCACAAAGGAGAGCGATCACAGGGTGCTGGTGGAGAACACGGCGTTGCCGTCCCAGCCTCCCGGACCTGTCCACACTGCCTCCTGCGCCCGACTGTCCACACTGCGTCTGACTGTCCACACTGCGCCCGACTGTCCACACTGCGTCTGACTGTCCACACTGCGCCTGACTGTCCACCCTGCCTCCTGTACCGGACTGTCCACACTGCCTCCTGTACCAGACTGTCCACACTGCCTCCTGTACCGGACTGTCTACACTGCCTCCTGTACGGGACTGTCTACACTGCCTTCTGTACTGGACTGTCTACACTGCCTTCTGTACTGGACTGTCCACACTGCCTCCTGTACCGGACTGTCCACACTGCCTCCTGTACCGGACTGTCCACCCTGCCTCCTGTACCGGACTGTCCACCCTGCCTCCTGTACTGGACTGTCTACACTGCCTTCTGTACCGGACTGTCTACACTGCCTTCTGTACCGGACTGTCTACACTGCCTTCTGTACCGGACTGTCCACACTGCCTCCTGTACCGGACTGTCCACCCTGCCTCCTGTACTGGACTGTCTACACTGCCTTCTGTACCGGACTGTCTACACTGCCTTCTGTACCGGACTGTCTACACTGCCTTCTGTACCGGACTGTCCACACTGCCTCCTGTACCGGACTGTCCACCCTGCCTCCTGTACCGGACTGTCCACACTGCCTCCTGTACTGGACTGTCCACACTGCCTCCTGTACCGGACTGTCCACACTGCCTCCTGTACTGGACTGTCCACACTGCCTCCTGTACCGGACTGTCCACCCTGCCTCCTGTACTGGACTGTCTACACTGCCTTCTGTACTGGACTGTCCACACTGCCTCCCACACTGAACAGCCCACACAAGGCCCCTGCATCCAGCAGTCTGCACAGCGTCCCAGCACAAAGATGTGTTTTCAAAGAAGAGCAGGCAAGGAAATGAGGAGGATCGGGCAGGAGGCTGGCAGGACCCAGGTCCTGCTGGGGAAGCCAAGAGTCTTGCATCTGATTCTGCAAGCAGCTGGGTCCCCCCTCGTCCCCTCGACCAGATGACTGTTAGGTCTGTGATATTTCAGAGGTCAGTGTAGAACAGCTCGCCGCATAGAGAGCTCTGAAGCGGGAGCCCAGCGTCTGGATGTTTCAGGGGGCAGAGGGAGGGGTGAGGGCTACAGGGACGGCCAAAGAGAAGGATGGAGAGGCAGAGGACGCGGGCCGCAGGCATCACTGTTCCCCTGTCATGTGTCTTCCCGTCAGAGCAGCGGCAGGACTTCCGCAGAGGTCCAGTGGTTAAGACTTAGCCTTCCAGTGCTGGGGGTGGCAGGTTTGATCCCTGATCGGGAAGCTAAGATCCCACATGCCTCGGGGCCAAAATCCAAAACGTAAGACAGAAGCAATATTGTAATTCAATAAAGACTTAAAAAAAAAAACAGTTGAAAGGACAGCATTCAATTTCATTCGAGTCCCTGGCCTAGTGCATCTCTTCGTTCTCCTTCTCAATATAAGTTCTCTCTGCTTAGAGCATAAATTACTACCTGAAAGTCACATTCTCTTTGAACAACCCCCAATGTCTTTCCCCAGACATGCAAGGCAGCCACCATGAACGAGAAGTGGACAGGGCCAGGTGCTGGGTGTAGGCTTACTCTGCTCTGTCTGGTGGACAAAGACCATGGACCAGAGACCCCTGTGCTCCAAATACACACGCTGAGGGGTGCCCAGTGACTGACATCCTCTGACCTCAATAGGAAGCTCCTAAGAAACCCACGTCCCCTAGAGGTTTGTGGTGGATTCTAAGGCACTCATTGGTGACACATCTGGGTTCACTAGTGGCGTTGTCCAACCACACAGTGAAAACCAACAAGAAATTGTTGAAAACCCAAGTTATATCTCCTATTTTTACTTCCTGTTGAACTGAAAAGTAGGCGCTTGAAAGAAACTCAAATCCATTTACCAAGAGCCCAGGATTCCGACGTGAGCCAATCTGAAAGCAGCTTTCCCAGGTGACTACATGCACCATGACTCCAAATCTCAGGAAAGGCCCCACGACCAAACCTTTCACTCTGATTCTATCATATTGTTCCCCACCTTTTCTACCTGCAAACTCTTGAGTCCACGAATATTCACTGAGTTGAGCTCAGATCAAGGCAAACCCACAAGGCTCCCTACCCACTGCGTTCCTGGATCTCGGAGCTGGCCGAAGCCGGGACGCTCAGCCCTGGAAGCCAAATCATCTGCAGAAAAGAGGACAGGGTCCAGGTGTGAACACCAGCATCCGCCTTCCTGCTGAGTGTGGTAGAGGGTGGTCTGTGTGCCCACAGGGCTAAGGCCTCTTCCCATCCTGGGTATTGTTACCTACAACATGCAGACACCTTCCTGCCTCTGATGGAAACCAAAGGGCTTTCTGACAACCCTATGGTGGCCACGCTAAGCCACTGTCTCCACTGTGTCCGGACAGCTCTGTTTGCAGGACATCAGTGGTCTCTGGAAACGTCTGGCTCTTTCAAGAGCCTGTGGGTCATCACATCCCCAACCTGCCCTGGAGGAAACACACCGATGCTAGAGGCCCCAGCTCCGTCCCTTGGGCCCCAATGCCCGGATGCTGCCTGAATTTCCATTGCGGGTGTTTTCTGTTTTGTTTTCTCACCTCAGTCCTGCACCTGGGGCCCTGCTGGGCCAACTGACCCCAGATCTCTCTCCAGGTGACCCCAATGCCATCCTGGCCTAAGGACCCTTGGATCAATGCATGGAGTCACTTAATGTGGAACATAAAAGCCCTGCACGTGGGTGACTGTCAACAAATCCATGCCGAGGTAAAGCAACCGCGTTAAAATAGCAGCATTTACTTAGGAGAAGCGCATGTGACTTGGGAACGGGTTTTCATGGGAGAAAGGTGAGATGGAGGGTTTGGAGAGTGACTCTTTGGTGGGAAGCATTGTTGGGGTCTCTCTGTGTAGAGACAAGGTCCGCCTGCTTTCTGCCGCAGGGTGATGCGACTCTGACTTGAGCCTGAGGCACGTTACACCTCTGACTCCAACCACACACAGTGGCTAAATTCAGTTCTGTCGATTCTGCCTCAATGTCTCCCTCCCACATGCCTCTGTTCCACGCCGTGTATGAAAAAACTCCCGCTTGACAAATATTTTTAATGTATCTCATCAGTATTAGGTTTGCCAGATTTAGCAAATAAAAATACAGAACACCCAGTTAAGTTTATTCTTATTTCTTGCATCTGGTTTACAACACGGTTTCTGTTGAAAATATACTTAAATGTACACTTTGAATAAAATTACTTTTTTTTTTTTTTTTTTTGCTGTGCTGGGTCTTAGTTTGTGGCCTGTGGGATCTTTGCTGTGGCCCACGGGCTTCTCTCTAGTTGTGGCGCGCAGGCTCCAGGGTGCGTGGGCTCTGTAGTTTGCGGCACACAGGCTCTCTAGTTGAGGCGTGAGCTCAGCAGTCATGACGCGTGGGCTTAGTTGCCCCGCGGCATGTGGGATCTTAGTTCCCCGACCAGGGGTCGAACCCATGTCCCCTGCATTGGAAGGTGGATTCTTTACCCCTGGGCCAGCAGGGAAGCCCCTGAGCATGGTTACTTTTTACTTTTTGAATCATTACTGTAAGTGGAACACAAATTATATGAAAATCTTGATTACTACAATGTAAGGAATGATCCTGCTGAAATGAAGACAGGAAAAAATGAATAAATATATAATTTATGAATTACATAGTCTTTATTTTATTACAAATCTGAGCGTTGCCACCCCTCAGAACGAAACACCCAGACACGCACGGAAATCGTTAAATTCCATCCTCTTTGATGCGGTGCTGGCTTCTGTGCAAGTGATGCTTTGCACATTTTCTGTGAGTGTGTCAGTTGAAGGTGTATTTTCCCAGCAAGAAAGCTAAAACGCATTGCGTGCAGCAGTCTATAAGCCTGTTTTACAAATGTTCAGGATTCAGACACTGAATGGGCCTCATTTATCCTCTTGGTTTGGCCCATGCGTGGACATCACTGGGCCTTGGGCTGGGATGAGGTCTGTGAGCAGACCGACCAGGGCAGGTGGACAGTGATGCCGGGACCAGCCAGCCTAGCCCACCGAGGCATTCCCTGGCAGAGCCTCCGGGGCAGGAGGAACCGGGCTTTGGGAGGAGGGCACCTGGGCACTAAAGAACCCCCCCAGAGTCTTGAGTGCTGGCCTCTCCCTCCCAAGGTCATGAAGGCAGCCAGCATGCACCACTTTGCCTGCGGTTCTCTGCCCAGCAGCTCCACCTCCAGCATGCGGGCACTATCCCTCCTTCAGGACCACTGTCCAGAGCCAGGCCTGGGGCCCTGCCAAGGAGGCCGCCCGCCTACCCCATTCAGAGCTTCCACTCCATCCTCTCATGTGAGACACGCTCCAAGCGGTGACCCCATCACAGTAGTCGGCACCTGCCTGCAAGCATCCGGCCTGAGTGCCAGAAAGAAAACATGCTTCCTGGGCCTCCCAGCACCACGACCACCTAGAAACATCATGACTGGTCCTTTCCCCACAGATTTGCTACCAGCGGCTTTTCCTGACTCAAGGCCACAGGCCAAGAGGGCACCCGGCCTGGGACCCTCAGCCCCAGGCCTGCAGCCCACAGCCCACCTGCAGCGAAGCCTTCTTCCTGCTCACTCTGCAGCGTTTGCACCGGGCGGGCAGGGAGAGGAGGGCGTGCACCTGAGCACATCGTGTGCTGCATCTTCAAGATCTGAAGTCGGTAGAAAGTCTACATTATAACTCATTCTTGTGTCCGTCTCCTGGCAAGTAGACTTTATCTTCTCTCAAAGCACAGCCTTGACTCAGCCCTGCCTTCATAAAAGGTCCAGCCCCGCGGAGAAGTCAACTGTGTTCGTTTCCCACCAGAGCTTGCGCTCACCCCACCCCCGCCCGCAGAGGGGCCCTCCCGGAGGAAGCGGCCTTTTCAGTAACTCCTGTTTATATCTGGCTCCATTACCACTTAACGCACTATTATTTGAGGGGCTGAGTATCACTAATCACTTTAAAACAAACTGTTTTTCCATTGCTTGAAAGACAGAAAGAATAAACCTGGAACCGGCCTGGGCCTCCTACTTAAATAAACTAGCGTCCTAGCACTGGATCTGCCCTGCACTTGGGCCCAGGGGTCCCCGAGACCCCGCCTTCTGCATCCCGCCCCAGCCCCTCCCCCTCCAGGCCCTGGACGGCTGGTCCAGGCTCCATCCGCCATCTCCCCATCTCAGCTGTACAGACCTCCAGGGTCGAGTACCCCGGGAGTTGGATGGTGGGAGCGATGGGGCTGAGGTCACTTCGGGGGCACAACTTATCCAGAACTGGTCCTTAGGACTTCCAAGGGTTGCAAGGCACACCAGCTCCCCGGATCCAACCCTCGCTGCCCCCAGCCCCACCCCAGAGCTCCCCCGCGGCCACTGGGGCCTCCTGCAGGTCCTGTGCTCTGGGCGGGAAACTGGGGACGCTGCTCCTACGGTCCCGCCCCTGCGCCACCAGCTCTAAGCATCCAGGTCAAAGTCGCCAGTGGCCGCCCAAGAACGAGGGCCGCAGTCGGGTCTGGCAGCCACGAGTCCCAGAAATGAAGGGTCGGGGGCAAGGCTGACTCAAGGACACCCCTGGACTCTGGGGCTTGTCCTGAGGGGCTGCAGCTGGACGGAACCCAGGCGACCTGGCCCGCTCGAGGGCGCCCCCGTCCAGGGCCTTGAACTCCACTGCGTTCATGTAGGCTTGTCACCACCTCCAGGCAGCCCTCCAGCCTGTTCTTAGAGACGCGTGGTTGGGGGTGGGGGACGGGAGGGAAGGGAGAGTGTGTTGAGGTAACTAAACTTGCTTGATCGGGCCTGTAAAACCCTGACTTCTCCTTGAAGTAAATTCCTTGAAAAGGAGAAGAGATGTGTCCGGCCACTCGCCGACGGAGAGTGGCGCCCAGGCGCCAGCGGCTCACTCGAGCGCCCTCGGGCCCCCGGCTCGGTTTGTCCAGGTCGTCCGGGAGGTGCGGCTCCGCGAGGGTCCCGGGCAGGCGGCCGGGGGCGCAGGGTCCCCGCCCCGGGAGGACGAGGGCGCGCGCCACGAAGGCGGCCGCCGGTGCGGGGCGAGGGCTCTCCGGGGCCGAGCGAGTATCACCTCGGGCTCTGCTCCCAGCGCCGCGCAGTTGCGGTGCGCGAGCCGGAAAGACCCGCAAAAGAACGGAGGGAAGGGGGCGGACGGCGAGGCTGGCGGCGACTCCATCCTCCTGGGCGCGGGGAGGGCGCCCGGCCGACCCTCCATCGTCCTGAACGTGGAGGCCGCGCTTTCGGTTTGCGGCGGCTCCGGGCTGGACTCGGCGCCCCTTCCCCGCGCTCCCGAGGGGCAGGGGGGCGGCAGCCAGAGCCGCCGGCGAGGGGGTCCAGGGCAGGGCTGAAGGACCGAGGACCCCGAGAGGGGCCGGGAGGAGGGGAGACTTGTCTAGGGGAGGGAGCCGCAGCAGGGCCTGGGGGGGCGTCCCGAGTGGGGCCTGGGAGGGGGGCGGGTGGAGCCCGCTTGGGGGCCGGGTGCGGAATCTGGGGGAGGGAGCCCGGAGAGGGCCAGGATGGTGGGCTCGTGGTGTGGTGCCGAGGGGCGGGGGTCGTCGGGGGGGCCCGGGATGGGGCCTCCTCCAGGAGCTGGGGGGGGCGCGGGGGGGCGTCCCGTGTCCCGCAGGCTGGTGGATGACCCCAGGCGCCTCGCTGCGGCCTCTCCTAAGGAGGCTGCGAATCGCCAGACCCTCTCCCCTCGAGGGGACGGGGCCCAGAAGGGGCGGGAGAGCAGCAGCAGGCGGCCGGACCGGGGCCTCCCATGCCGGCGTGGCGGGGGCTCATCAGCCTGGCCGGGAGTTCGGACGGGGATCCGCTCTCCACTCCGCGCCCCGCGCCCTCCGCGCCTTCCGGTGCCCCAGCCGAGGGCTCCCAGCCGGGCCCTGCCGTCCGGCGCATCTCCGCGCTCCCTGGACTTGCTGTCGCTCTGGGCTCGCCCGCCTCCGTCCTGGTCGCTGCCTTGGGGGACCTCGAGGTGACCAATGAGCGCACACCTGGCGGCGCCGCGCTGGAGGCCGGCAGGACAGACATGGGTCTGGGGGTGTCAGCTGAAGGACGTCCTCAGCCCGGACGGCCCAGGGCGCTGGGGACCGTGGAGGAAAGACAGCTCCCTGAAGAAAGGATTGTAGTGGTTGTGCAGGGGCCACACGTGGGCTCGGAACCGACCCTGGGTTAAAGGACGATAATGAACTCCGGGTCCCCGGGGCCCCCCGTGTAGACCACGGCCGGGTGCAGGGCCGTCTCCAGCTCGCCCACCTCACCCGGGCCGCCGGCTCCCACGGTCCTCCCTCCGCGCGCTGCGGAGCGGCCTCCTGGGCTGACACTGCGTCTCCCCACCCAGCTCGTAGGGGCATCGACCGCCCCCCCCCCCCATCTTCCTGGCCCTCCTCCTTGCCGCACCTGACCTGCTAACTCACCTCCCAACTCTTCAGGGCCGAGGACGCTCCCCGCCCCCCACCCCGTCTCTGCGGGAGGTGGGTGAGGGACCCGGGTCGCGCGGGACCTGCACCCGCTCGGGGCGAACGCGCCGCGGCCTTCCCATCGCTAGGCCAGGGCGGTCCCGCTGTGCTGGTCTGAGAGCGGGACCAGAAAACAGGGGTCCCCCCCCACCCCCGCTCCAGCCCATCTTCCTCTGCTAGAAAATGTCAGGGGGTAGAATGTTGGCTTTGCCCTTTCTCCTGATCTTGGAGGGGAAGGCTAGAACCGCTGGCACCTTCCTGGGCCTTACTCAGACCTGTGGCTGCCGGCAGAGCAGTCCCAACCCCGCTGGCTGATCAGCCTTATTGATTCCAGCTGCGCTCTATTTGTTTGTCATTTTCCCCTTTTCCGGAGGAATCATTATTTATGGCGGAGGGGAAGAAAGGTGCCCGCTAGTAGAATGGACTGGGAAGGAATTTCTGACAAGGAGAGCTGTGTTTTCCCTAAAGGTCACGGACAGGAGGGGCCTGGTCTGATCACCTCCTCTTTGAGTCATTACTCGAGAGCATTAACTAATGACCGCATCAGAAACATGAAAAAAAATACTCTTTAAAACAACCAAAGGTGATTATAACCCTGCTGTCGACACGAATGGTTAATAATTGATCAGGACTTACAATCAATTGTCAATTTCTCTCCCCCACAAAAACGTGAGCACTTGTGTGGTGTGATTCTGTTCCTTTCCTCTGGGCATTGCCTGTGAAGACACACTCAGGTCCCATTTGGAGGCAGCCCCAAACCTCACAGTTGCTTCCTTAAGAATCTTAGCTTTAATTTGTTTGCAGTTTCATCTAGAACAAAGTAACAGTGGGACACCTTTTTAAAGACACTTCCTTATTATCTTGGAGCCACACTTAAACAAACAAACAAAAGTCATTCTTCCTCTTTCCTTTTACCTGGGATTGCAAAAGAACAGAAGGCAGATTTCCTAACTCATCCCATTTGCAGTATATTACCAGTAGAGTTATCCATCCTAACATCTTCAATTTTTATCTTTCCTAGAAAGAATGAGAACACTGTGCCCTCCCTCCACAGAGGGAATACAAGCTTATTCTCTGCCTGGAGGGTGGAGGGTGGAGGTGCCAGCTGAGACTATATCCCTCTGTTTGCAGGAGACATAGGTGAAAGAGCGGAGGAGAGCACACAAATGGGGGTATGTGATCCCCCAACCTGGGGCAGAAGTGCTGTCTCCCTCACCTACCAATGCCTGACGTCCAAATGCACAGCATCAAACACCAGTTTCCTAGCATTCCAGCCCAAGCAAAGGGGAGGGCAGGCGTGTGCTTTCATTATGGCCAATAGAAAGTAATTTCCAGCAACTGGAAAATTATATTGTCATAGATTACTTCTCCTTATAATAAGCCTTTAAAATATCTGTAGGGATTTGTCACTTACATAAAGGTTTGCAAATACATCAAAGGGACATGTCCCCTTTGCGATTTGTAGAAATTCAAATGATGTTAATCACAATATCCACATATCACAGACTGTTGTGTATTGTTCCCAAGATCGCCTCTTGGGTTAAGACATGTTTTAAAAAAATGTTTAAAATCTTACTTTTGTAAAACGCAATGTAAAAACATATATTTAATGGGTCTGTTTATATCTTTAATTTGGGGTTAAAATAAATGTTTTCTTGGGATTTTCAATGCACTGGGGAACTGAAGAAAAATGATACGGCGGATAATCACTGTAGACTGTTGCTTGGAGGAACTTTCCAATAACGCAGCGTATTGTTTACATTTGAAAAGGGATGCCCCCGACTGAAGAGATAAATGGCTTTGGAATCATTTTTGCAAACTGATGTCTACGCACTTAGACTCGAGCAGAGAAAGTTTAGGGCGCATTTATTCGGTCAAGTTAAAAAACGAAACGCCGACCTGACTCTTAGGCTCTTTGATAATACTTCAGTGCGATGGGAAACGACCCGAAAGAGCACGCGGGCAGTGGAGGGCGGCTGCTCGCTCCGCGTGTTCCCCGCAGCAGTGCGCACGGGCCAGGTCCGCAGAGGCCGGGTAAAGGCGCGCGGGAGGAGCGCCTGGCGGGGACCCGGCCGCTTCGCGCCTCCCGGACCCGCGCAGCGGCGGCGGCGAGGGATGCGGCGAGGGATACGGCGAGGGATGCGGGCTGCGGCGAGGGATGCGGGCTGCGCGGAGCCCCAGCCCGGGCGCCCGGCCCCTTCCCCTCCGCCGCCGCCGCCCCCGCCCCCGCGGCCTGGCCGCAGACAAAGGTGGATGAAGTTCTTTTCAAGTTTCAAAGGCAGTTGCCCGGCAGCTTTGCAGAAACAATAACTCTTTTATTGGGAACAAATGTTGACATTTGACGGGCGCGGAGCCTGCGGCCGCCGGGCAAGCGCTCCCCCTGCTCTCGGCAGCGCCCGGCCCCCGGGGCCCACCTGAGAGTAAAGCGCGAATTCCAATAAATCGGCTCGAAGGCCCCCGGGGCCACGTGGGGCAGAGGCCGGCAGGCCGGACCGCGGGCTCCATACCGGCCGAGGAGCCGGAGGCCGGGCCAGGCCCGCTTCCCCACGGCCCCGCGCGCTCGCGCTGCGCGCCTCCCTCTCCCCCGCGTCCGCTAACATCTACGAAAGTCTGTGTGAGCCGGGACGTAATGTTTGGTTAGCTAGATTTTAAAGGAAAAGATAAAAATCAGACACAGTAACTTCCTTCCCTAAGAAGGGTCTCTCTCTGTGCCTGTGTCTCTGACTCTGCCTGTTTCTCCCTCATCTTTTCTAAGGATCTCCATGGAGAAACCCTAACTCACTCTGCATTTCCTTAGAAAGATCCCTTTAAACACCTGCAGGTTTTATGTGCTTAGCGTACATGTAAAAATCAAGTTTTCCAGAAAGAAATTCAGGTCAGGAGGCAGGGTGGATAAGTTATGGAAATCTCTGATAATTTGTTGGGCATATAAACATCAAAGAAGATTCGTTAGCCTGGGCTAATCTCCTGAGCTGCTCTGAGTTTTCACCAACTGAAAGGTGCACGTTGTCCCTGGGAATGAAGTCTGGGTGTGTGTGTGTGTGTGTGTGTGTGTGCGTGTGTGTAGGGATCACATGTCCAGGTAAACCAATCTTCTGTTCCATAGGGAGGCAGCTTTTATCCAGGCTTCAATTTCTGAACATATGCAAGGAGATCAATTTTTTACTTGGGTTTCCTACTTCTCCACTCCACACTTCTTGAAGAGATGGAGTGCTGTCAATGTGTATCTTCATCAGCCAGCATGGTCCTTTGGTGCTTAATGCGTTAAATATTGTTAACTTCCATACTTTTCACTGAAGTCTTCAAATATTCAAATTATAATACATATAACAGATATGGCCATCATGTGCATTGTATTCGCTGCTGATTTAGGAAATATGGCTAGAATTAAGAAAAGCAAAGCTATTTAATGCCTTCGTACTGCAATGTCAAATGCTATCTGGAGGGAAAATCATTATCTTCACGGTAATTCTACAAAGGTTTCATCTAAAACAAAAAACAGGCAAAGGAGCTCCCCGCTCACTTTTATGTCCACGGACATGAATTTGTTTTCTTCCAGACATGCTGCTACAGAGTAACCAGGCTGCCCACGTGAAAAATCGTCCCAGTCGCCAAGAGATAGCTTGGATCCAAACATGTCCAGGTCTCTTAATAGGGGGGCCAGGAAGGAGAAAAAATGTAGTTCTCGACCCCAGAGATTCGCTTTCTGCTAACCTCCAAATGCTTATCTCCTCAAAGCCAACAGAATGCCTGAGAAGTAACAGAAAACCGAAACCTTGGTCTGCGCCCCCACCGGCAGTCAGACCCCATGGCTCCTCCCCACAGGCAAGGCTCTGTGACCAGTTCACAGCCCCCTGGATATGCCTCAAGTATCTAAGATTACTTTCAAATACCCTTTCTAACAAGACCCCAGCAAGAGGCCACTAATTTCTACGGCACAAAAAGCCACTGGAGAGAGATCCGTTTGTCAATATCAACTGGTCCAGCAATTTCCCATCCTCAAACACATCGGCCTATCGGAGCTGGCAGATGTTTAGACACGATTTTATAAATTGTTCAATATCAGCCCATAATGAACCCCAACTGACCATTCCAAAGCAGCTGAAAGCATCCAGGACGACCCCCGCTGGGATCCAATAATGCTCTTCGGCTGCAACATTATTCATCATGGAATAAAATAGATGAACCTCTTGAAAAATAAGTGTATGATTGATTAAAGGACAATCTAAGAAGCTATTATTCTTGTTTTATAACCGTAAGTTATATTCACTCAATTTATCTTTGGAGAGGAAATAAATGATGGTTCATTTCTTTTCTGAAATTATATTATATGGATATCCATATAATTTTGCTGAAAATTAAAGTGACAGTTTTGCTGCTTTTATGATACTAATCAAAGGGAATATGTTCCCTGACTACAAACTCTAGACGTGTCCTATAATTAGATAGCGGGGAACACAATAACAAGGCAACGGTCTAAGGTTCTTTAAACTTTTCTTTCCCCCCAGGGTAAGGGGAAGAGCCACTGAAAGGAAAATAAATCTCTCCTCCCAGATCTTCGCCTTGTGTTTAATGTGAGTTATAAGAAAAGGAGGGTTAAGAAGTCGTTCAATAAATCTGAGTAATCGACGCCAATGTGGATAATTCAAGGTTACAATAAACAATTATTTCCCTGAATAATTTATGGCACGGGCTGTAACTATTATCCATGTTATCACAATTCTCTAGTTACTGGAGGAGGGTCAACAAGCCTCACCAGAAATAAATATACAATGGATCCTAATGCGTAAAGGGGTCAGATCATTTTATTTTGCCAACCTTTTAAAATGCACACTAACAAGCTGTTTGCATATTCAGAACACAAAATCAAATCTTCTTGCAATGCACATATATATAAATACTCTACAACCAGACGTATCTCCCTACTGTGTACTTCTCTTCCATCTGCCTTTCGTAGGAGCAGGAGAAGGGAGAGATTATTTTACACATTTTCATTAAAAAGCCTGAGGTCAGATCACCTGGGGGGAGGGGCTCCCTACCGGAATCACTCTTCTAGGACAAACGAGCCCCAGACACCACACTGTTGTAGACTAGTTTGTTTTTATTTACAATTGAAGATATAAATTAGTAAAGAATTCTTGTTAAACAACCAACAAAGATTGTATAACCAGCAATGTTCAAATAAAAACCAGGCAGAATTTATTTACAAAAGGTTTAGATTCCATTGCAATACAACTTGCATAAATTACTAGAAGCTTTATATCATTATAAAAATAAATATCAAATTTGTTTCCACTTCTTAAGTACTCAAGTTCTATAATCACGTTTTATTTCTACTGTGTACATCTTTTACAAATAAATTTTACAGTAAATCCTATCACACCTATAGAATATATACTGTGGCAATGAAGTGATCAATTCAAGATATCCTGAGAAAAAAGATTGTTTTCAAAAGTCACACGTACATCGGGGAAGCTATACTATGTCAACAAATTCACGTATGTCCAACAAAAGTCTGTTCCGACAGAGTCTGTGGGTTGGCAGTGCCTTGTGGATCCTTCCCTTTTACAGTGGCACGAGATGTGGTCCGGATTTAGAGATCCTTTTTTTTTTTTAAAGTATCTGTATATTTACGAACTTGGGAAGAGAGAATGGCCTGCTGACTTTTTTTTTCCCAAAGCAATTGTGACACCTACCTGTGGACCAAGGAAAAAACCAAATCATCCCAAATCCTTCAGTCCCATACCAACATCATCAAAATTCGAAAAAGGAGTCCATCTGAAATGGTTTCCCCTCCTTCCCATCTTCAAGATCTGTGATTAGTAATTTTGTCTACTCGTAAAGTAGGTATTTTTTGAGAGACTGCTGTCAGCCAGGCGAACTGCACGGTCCTATCTAGTCCATCTGGACATGGGGACAGGCCTGACAAAAGGCTAGTCCTTCTGTGTCTCTCCAGTCTGACTCTGCAAACGTCATCTACAAAGGGGTTTGATGCCCCAAGTTTCAGGAGCATTAGCTCATAAAAGCAAGTGTCTATTAAGTGTTTAGTGTAGTTTAAAAAAAAAAGGTTCTAAATTGCATATAAATACCCAGATTTTAAGAATCTATTTTTCCGAGGAGAAAACAACAGAAAACAACAGGGGTGCAATAAATACATTCCAGTTGAAGGAGTGATTCTTAAAACCAGAACTTGGGCGCGAAAAGAGGGACTCTAAAAAAAAAGCATGGATCCTCTCCCACTTAAAGAAGGAAAAAAACAAACCAAAAAAAAAAAGGGAGAAGATTGCAATGCTCTGTCCTCAGATCCCCTGACAAGAAGCAAGAAATACACATTAAGCGAGTTTGCAGGGCAATCGGTGCGGGGAGGCTCCCCAAGGGGTGGGGGGAACCCCAGGGAGCCCACTTACTTGCATTGCTGTGTGCGGCCCTTCTATAGGTAGGGCTGGATGCCCCCACCCACGACGGTGCAGCCCTCGCTGGCATCTGTCAGGGGAGGGGCAGTTAGTCAGAACCCGACCCCAGAGCCATCTGTCTCCCAGCCAGAGCACAGCCACCAGCCCGCACCCCCACGCATGCCCTGGCCTTGCCCCTGCGCCTGGCAAGCAGTCTGGGGGACCCCGGCTGTCTCCACCACCACTGCCCGGGACAGACTTCGGTGGGGTTTCCTCGGCCTCCTTTTTTCTCTCCCCCTCGACCTCCTTTCAGGTCTTATCAGCTCAAGCCTGAATTAGGAGCAACAGAAAGGATAGAAAGAAAAGGAAAGAAAGAAAATGGGCTCTCGTGTTCTATCGTGAAGACTTAAAAAACTGAAGCCTCTGGGAGGAACTAGACCGTTTTGTTTCCTTCCAGCCAAAGGCAGAAGAGGAGCCTCCGCTGAGACCCCAGACACCGACAGAACGCACAGCAGCTTAGGCTCGGTCGGCGGGGGGAACGCTGTCATGTGCATCTTGTGGCAACGTGCGTTTGCCAAAACGAAACAGTCACGATCATCTAACAACAGCAGTAGTAATAACCCGGACGAGAAGTCAGGGATGAGGGGGTGGGTCCCGGTGCGGGGCAGGATCGCCGGGCCCGCCGCGCGCACCACCCCTTCGCTTCTCACTTGCAGGCCAAGAGCGGCGCGCAAGGACCTCCTGTCTTTTCGCTGCTCTGCTTGCAGCGGCAAAGCTTCCCCGGCCGGCCCTACGGGTCCCCCGGCCCCCCGGGGCCGCTCTCCCTCCCCCGGGGCCCCGCGGGCCGCCTACCTTTCTTGGGCTCGTAGCCGCCGCCCGGGGGCCGGTAGTGGGGCTCCAGCGGGTGCGCGCCCGCCTTGCCCGCGTCGCTGGCGGCCTTGGGCGCCGCGTGCAGCGCCTCTGCGGGGGCCGCGGCCGCCGAGCTGTAGCGCAGGAGGCCCTGGCCCTGCAGCGCCGCGTTCAAGTTCCCGTAGTTTGTGTAGCCGCCGTAGAAGGGCGCCGTGTAGTAGAGGTGGCGGCCGAGCAGCGGCGACGCGGGGTAGGGCGAGCCGCCCGGCGGAGCCCCGGACGAGGCGGGCGCGGCGGCCGCGGGCAGCCCCGGCGGCGCGCAGCCCGGACCCGGGCTCGGCTGCTTGAGGTCCGACGTGGCGATCTCGGCCAGAGACCAGAGCTTGGGCTTGCCGGCGGGCGGCGGCGCGCCCGGCGACGTCCGGCTGCCCGGGGGCGTCTTGCCGCCGCCGCCGCCCCCGCGGGGCGCGGCCTCGGGCGGGGGGCTCAGCAGCGGCGCCTCCACGCCGGTGAGCGGCGACGAGGTCACGGGCTTGGGCGGCGCCAGGTCCCGCTCGCCGTCCTCGTCGTCGTCCTCGTCGTCCTCCAGGTCGTCGTACTTCTCCTTGCAGTCCGAGCCCGACTCGCACAGGGGGTCCCCGGCCCGGCACGGCAGCTTCTCCCCGTCCGACTCGGCGGAGCACGAGTGATCCGTGAGCGAGTCGACGTGCAGGCTGATCCCTGCGGGCGCGCGGGCACGGTCGGTGGCACCCGGGTCCCCTCTGCCCCACCTGCTCCCTCCCCTCGACCCAGCCGGAGCCGCGTCCTCCGGGGAGCGTGACCTCCCAGGACGCCCCCCCACCCTCCCCGCCGCCCCCCAGGACGCGCTCCCCGAGGAGGAGCGGCTCCAGGCCCGGAGCATCCGCGGACCGCATCCTCCCCGACCTCAGCTCCGCGCCCCGCCTGGGAAGAAAACTCTCGCGACCCTGCGCGCGCCTCGGCCCCGCTCACCTTCGTCCTCCGCCGACGTCTCGGCGCTCTCCTGCGCCTTGTCCGGACTCTCCCCCTTGCTCCTGGCCGCGTCGCCCTCGTCCTCGTCCTCGTCCTCGCTTTTGTTCCGGGGGGCCCACGTCATCTTGTTCTCCTTCTTGAGGCGCCGGCGCGCGTTGGCGAACCAGGTGGAGACCTGCGTGAGGGTCATCTTGGTGATGATGGCCAGCATGATCTTCTCGCCCTTGGTGGGGTAGGGGTTCTTGCGGTGCTCGTTGAGCCAGGCCTTCAGCGTGGCCGTGGCGTCCCGCGTGGCGTTCTTGCGGTAGGCCGGGTCATTGAGCTGGTAAGGGTAGGCCGCGCTGCCGTAAGGGTGGTAGCCGATGGCGCCCGTCACCCCGGTGGTGTGCGCGTCGTAGGGCGCGCCCTGCAACCGACAAGAGCCTGGTGAGCGGGTCGCTCGGGGACCTGACAGGCGTCAGCGCCGAGGCGACCCCTCCGCCCGCCCGCGGCCGCCTTTCCCACGGTGCCTCCCGCGCTCGAGCTGCGCTTCCCGCGGCAGCAGAGCAAAAGGACGCAGCGGGTAATTTAAGGCCAGCTGTTCGCCACGAAACGCGCTGCGGTCGTATTCTCAAATTCTCCAACTATTTCACTTTCCTGACATGACACATCTTCCCCCAAATGCCCCTGAGCCGCCGGTACGGACGTACACAAACACGGACGCACACACAGGCCCGCAGGTAGTTTCTTGATATCTAAATCTCTCTAGATGCCAAGCGCTGTGCCTCCCCCTACTCCCCCTTCCCCGCCCTTATATGGTTAAAAAACCACCCCAGAGCCCCCGCTCCGCTATTCACCGCTCTAAAGCTCGGCAAATCCAATTTGCAACTCAGAAGCCAGTCACCGTTTCGAATTCTTCAAAGACGCGGTAATTAGCATTTTAATTCAGCCTTTAACGTTCAAATTCGAGACTTTTACAGCCTTCGCCGAGGCCCCAGCGACCCCGCCGAGGGCGAGAGGTGGCCGCAAGCCCCCGTTAACGGCCTTCCGCGTCCAGAACGCGCCTGGCCACCCCCCCCGGCCGGGCCCAGCTGCAGCACCCGAGGAGCGCGGGCCGACCCCGGGGCGGGGAAGCCGGAGCTGCTCTCGGTGCGCAGGGGAGCGGGGCGGTCCTCGGCGGGCCAGGCGGCGGCCGGCACGCTCTCCTAAAGCACGACCCGGGGGACAGATCAACGCTGAGATCCGGGCGGCCGGGCCGGGCCCCAGAGCCGCTGCCGATGCTCCCTCCCTCCCCCAAGCCGGTGACCCCAAGCCCCGCGAGCAAATGCTGAACGCCGGGCAAACGCCCCGCGGGCCCCAGTGGCGCCGACCCTCGCGCCCGGCGCCGAGAAGAGCGAGCCCCGGCCCGCTCGGGGCCCGTCGCCCAGCTTCGGCGCGGGAGAGAAGGACCACCCAGGGCAGATCCCATCCCGACCCCCGCGGAGCCGCACTTCACAGGCCCCTGGGGAACGTGACCCCGGCAGCCGCGGGGGAGGGCGCCGAGCGCGAGCCCCGGCCGGCGCTCGGGACGTCGCCGGCCGGCCGCCCCGCCTCTCGCCCCGGCCTCTCGTGCCGCCGGCGGCGCGGCGGCCCCAGTCGGCGACTCCGGAGCCACCGCGCACGGCGCGGTCCCCGCGGCGCCGCGATCGGGGGCTCGGCGCCCGGCGTCCCGCGCCCCACCGCCCGCCCGCCCGCCCGCGCGCGCGCGGTTACCATGTAGGACGGGAAGCCGGCGGCGGCGGCGGCGGCGTCGGCCGAGTACTGCAGCGGGCTGCCGAAGCCGGTGGCCGCCTGCGCGGTGAAGGCCGCGGAGCCCGGGTAGGGGCTGAACGCCGAGCCCGACGCCGAGCGCGCCAGCTCCTCGCTGCGCGGCGCCGCCAGCGCCGACGCGCCGTACGCCGGGCACGAGTAGAGCGCCAGCGAGCCGGGCGCCTGGTACAGGTAGCCCTGCGGGTAGGACATGGTGGGCGCGGGGCGCGGGGCCCGCGTCACGCCGAGCAGCGGGCAGGGCGCGCGGCGCCCTCCATCCACGCCCGGCCGGGGCGCAGCGCGGCGGCGGCGGCGGCGGCGGCGGCGAGCGCGGGGACCGCCGGCCGAGGCAGGCCGGCCCGCGCACTAGCCCGGGCGGCCCGCGGGCCGGGGGAGCGGCGGGGCGGCGGGGCGGCGGCGGCGGCGGCGGCGCGGAGCCGGTGGGCGCAGCCGCGCGCCAGGCCGGCGGTCGGGGTTTGGGGGAGTCTGCAGTCGGGAGTGAGGAGTTGAGGAAGGAGCGCTCGAGTTTCCGAGGGACATTGGAACGCGGAGCTGTCCGTCACGCGCTCATCTGCATATTCGGGCGCCCGCCCCTCCCCTGCTCCGCCCGCTCCAGCCGCCCGGCCGCGGCCGGGGGAGGGGCGGGACCGGCGGGGGAGGGGAAGGCGGAGGAGCGGGAGGCGGGCGGCCGGGCGGGGGGAGGAGGAGGAGGAGGAAGGGACGCGCAGGCTTTTGTGGCGCAGTCGCCTCTCGCGCAGCCCCGGCCCGCGGCCCCGCAGCCTGGCGGGGCCGAGCCGTGCGCACCCCCGCCCACTCGCGCGGACTCCGGGCCCCCGCCCCCGCCGCCCCGCTCCCCCACCTCCCGCGCCCGGCCCCGCAGCCCCCGCCGCGCGGGCCCCCTGCCCCTGCCCCGCCCCCAGCTCGGCCCGCGAGGACCGGGCGGAGGCCGCCCGCTGCCACTCGGGGGCACGAACGGCCCGCGCCCCCCTCTCCGCCCGGGTGACCGCGCGCAGGACCCTGGGGCCCGGGCCCGGAGCCGCGGGTGATGGGGCGGGAGTGTGGCACCCGAGGCCCGGGTCCTCCTGGGGGTGGCGTGCGCGGCGCTCCCTTCCACCTTGCTGGGTCCAGCCTGCCCGCCGTGCGGCGCGAGGCTCCCCGCGTGGCCTCGCGTCTGCTCGCCTGCCCCGCGCCGCCCAGCCTGTCCCCGCGGGACCCGGATCCGGGGCGCTTTCGTTGCGAACTGCCAGGAGGGCCCTGAGGTGAGCTTTCTGCCCCGATGTCCGTAGGGGCAAGCCGGTCCCTGGGTGGTAGGACTTTCTGCTCTAGGAAGCGTTTTGGCCCACGCCTCCAGTGCTCCATCCGGGCAGCCGCCGTCCCCCAAAAGGCTTTTTGGGGGTTTTTTTGTTTGTTTTATTTTTGTGTGTTTTGGGTTTTTTTTTAATAAGTTGACTTCTCTTTCGGATTTCTATTGTAAAACACTCGGGGGAATGATTGTCACCGGACAGACCGCCTCTGGCACGACTTGAAGCCTCGCTGTCACTCGGGAACGGACGAAAAAGCGACAGGCTGGTGGCGCGGGCGGTGCAGTCGGCAACACAGGTGGCTCAGGTAACAGGCGACTCGTGAGGTGCCTCCCACGGCCCAGAGGCGAGATGCTAAGCAGAGGGCCCTGGGACCCCAGTCCCTGGAAAACACCCTTCTCCCCATACCTCCTCCCCCCACCCCCCCAGGGGCCAGTGCAAGAGGGCGTCTGGGGGGCCGCGGGTGGGGGTCACCGGTGGGAGCGCAGGAGGTCTCCGGGGGGGTCGGCTGTGTGCGGGGTTGCGGCGGGGTCGCCCACACAACAGGTGCCGTTTCCTCGGAGGCCTCCTCGGGTGGATGACCTGTAGCGGGAGAACACGCTAGGTGGGAGCTCGGGCCCGCAACCCCCCCCCCCCCACCGCACCCGCAGCCTCCAGCCCTGTTGGTCGGGCAGCTCGCGGAGTGGCCAGAGGCATCGCGTTGGGGTCGCGATCGTGAAGGCGCCGCGCGCGTCCTGCGACCGCTCTGCTGGGCGCGGCTGCAGCGCGGGGACCAGGAGGCTCCAGCCTCAGGCCTGATCGCCTGCGGAACCTTCGAGGCGGTCGGGCTGCGTTTGTCTTTCCCCGGGTCCAAGGGAACCAGCTGTAAACTGCAGTGCTGGGCTGGAACAGAACCCACCCTGCTAGGCCTGCGGGTGCGTGCCTCCCGGTAGGTGCGGTGCAGGCGCTTAACTAGTCTCTTCTCCCACTAGCCCCTAAGCAGTCGTCTCCACCTGTCCCCCCGCGCTGCCTACAAACCCCAGCCCGCACCGTCCACACATCACCTGCCACGTCGCCCCCCAAAACACACTCCTCCCGCGCCGCCCTCCCCTCCCCTACTTCCCACACACTCTGGGCCGCTGTGAGGACCCGGCAGGGGAGTTTCAACAGTGCTGTGACCCCAAGCAGGGCGTCCTAATTCAGTTCAGGGCAGATATTTTAAATCAATTACTGTAGCGTTAAAAAGGAGAGAGAAGGGGAGAGCGCCAGAGGCCCCAGCAGCCCTGCGGGGCTTGCCTTTGACAGCAGTCACGGCATCTGTGGTCTTCCTGGGAGGGAATTCGGCCAGGAAGAGGCCGTAAATGAGACAGACACACGTTGGAAGACCCGCGTACACAGCAACAGATCAGGTTACAGGCCTTCGGTTCGCCTCCAATTACATAGTTGAAGTGAAAAAATCAGGTCTAATTTTTATCTCCGAGGAGGACTGGCCTGAGTATTTCCATTTCTAAAGACCAGTTCCTGCTGTTGTCTCATTAGCATGTGGGGCTGCCCCGCTCACCCTCCCTCCCCCTCCCTCGATCCCCCCCTCCCCCCCCCCCCTCCGCCGCCCCGGGCCTGATCCCTGCCAGGGGCAGAAAAGAAAACAGCGAATTATTACAAAAACGGCCCCAGTTTGGAGCAGGAGCATAAGCTCGGATACACTCGATTTTGACATCAATTAAGTGTGTAAGCAGGCATGGGCACGTGGCTTTGGAGGGTCTCGCGTCGCCCAGGATGCATCTCCAGAAAGGGCTCCTGGCTCTCGCCTCTTCCTGCAGCTCCACGCTGCTGATTCTGAAGACCGTCTCTTCTCTGAGTGTATTTTCCCCCCAGCAATTATACTCCTCCACTAAAATCTAAATTTTCCATCCTGCTGCCTGCTGCTAATAAAAACCGTCTACCTTGCACTATTAAACAGCCGAATCGCACTACACGCCGTTTTTATTGGTAGTGACTGTAGGAAATTAAAATGCCTGCGCAGAGACATGGAAACTCGCGCTCTGCATTGTCACTGGGATACGTGCGCTCCGTTTCGCTTTAAAGCGCTCTGATTTTTTAAAACCACTTTCCTTTTCCTTAGATTTAAGTTGGCTGGGTCTTCTTTTTTAAGACGCAGTCGAAAGAACAGGCTGAACGTGTGGAGGCTCGACGCGGGGGCTCGGCGCGCGGCCGCCTGCGAGGGTGGCCTGGCGTCGCTGGAACTGCGTCCCGGGTCACCGCGGGGAGCGCTCGGCTGCGCCCCGGGCCCCGCGGCCGCCTCCCTCGGAGAGAGCAGGGACCTGGATGCTTCGCTCTCGGACGAGGAGGGCGTCCAGGCCTGCGGAGCGTCTGGGTCCGGACGGGCACTTGACTTGTGTGGCTCTCAGTTGCCCTCCGAGCTGGAGTGAACTCGAAGGGCAGCCACGCAGGGCCGACCAGGTGACTGCCCGGGAAGCGCGCTCCCACGGAACAGTTCACCGGGGCTGTGCGGTTTCAGGTTGACGATGGGGCCTCCCCCTTTGCCCCAGGTGTGCCTTCGAAAGAGGGCGGGGGCGGGGGCATGGTTAACACTGTCACATTTCTGGTTCTTGTCCCAACAGTGGACGGTGCCTTTGGAACAAGTCGGCGTGGACGTGCACATTTCAAGGAGCCGTGGGTTCCTGGAGGCCAGGCTCCGGGAAACGGCGGAAAGGCGGGCTGGGCTGCGCGCCCTCCACCCGCGGCCGGTCCCCGGGCTCCCGGGCGCCGCGCAGGCCGAGCGGCGACGCGGCCCGAAGTCGCGCGCGCGGCGAGGGGGCGCTGTGGCCCGCAGCGGCCGCCTGGTCGCCGGCGCGGTGGCCCCGGCGCTGCCCCCGGGCCCGCCTCCTCCCGCGTCGGCCTAACTCGGGGAAGAAGGACAGCGGCACTGGGGCATGTCAGCACACCCGGAGCCACACCCGGCCTCTCTCTCCTTGCGCCTTCTGGCCGGGCTCCGGGGGCGTCTGTGAAAGTTTGGTGGGAAAACGGGTACCGTTTGGGGGCGGGTAACTTTGGAGGAGGGTCAGTTAAGATGAAGTAGACACGTTGCCCGTGGTTCCCTCTAGTGAAGTCACGTGTGAAATGTCAGTCGTGTCCAGGTACGCGGCAGGCTTCCAGTGTGTCCCCCTCGAGGTCCCTCCCGTGCCCGCACTTCCTGGCGGGGATGCCGAGCCAGTGGCAGCGGGAACCAGGGAAAGAGCACGAGAGTTCGGTTCTGCTTTTTCCTGGTTTTTGTTTGTTTGTTTTGGAAAACCGAAATACGCGGCTATAAACTGTACACAATGTAAGTCAAAATGAAACCTAAATGCCTTCCGAGCGGGGTACGGCCCGCTCACCGTATTACGGGCACTCTGATTCGACTTCCCAGGTTCTCAAACTCTCTTCTGGTGCGGCCACGTGTGTCTGGAAAACAAGGTCGGAGGCGAACCAGCGCGAGGCCCAGGGGTCCCCGCCTCTCCTGGCCAGGAACCCCGAACAGGGACGCGGCCCAGGGCTTTTACACTGGCCCCGAAGGCCTGGGCCCTGCGGGCAGCGCCGCGGGAGGGGTCCCGGGCTGGGGACCCACATCGCAGGGCGCGCTCTTCTGCACATTCTGGACTCAGCCGGCCACCCGGCCCCCGCACCCGCGGCCCGATCCCTGAGCTCGGAGGACTGCGAGGTCTCCTGGCCGCTCACGGGTCTCTCCCGGTTTCCTTCAGCGACAGCACAGTGCCCCTCTCCACGGATGCCCCACCTCCGACGCGCTTCCTCAAGTTTCTCCCGCGCCGCGGCCCAGTCCTCCCCTCGCCATTTCTCAGCATCCCGCAGGCTCGGCCTCCGCGCTCCCCGCGCTCCCGGCTCATCCCTCCTCCCTGCCCGCCGGGATCCGCAGCCCCTCGTGGCGAGGCGTGCGCGCGGGCCTGCGCCCAGGTCTCCGCCGGCGTGCGCCTCCCGGGCCTCAACCGGAACGGGGTTGGGGGGCCGCGCGGGCAGGGGATGGGTTGAGGGATCCGAGTTACCCGAGACCCGTTTCCGGAGCAGCGAAGCCCCGAGCGCCCTCGTTCTGCAGCCGGCTGCTGTTCCAAAGAAGTGTTCGAGAGTCCTCAGCCCTCCACGTTCGCGGCCGCGCACCCCGGCGCCCGGACCCGCACACACATGCGCGCGCGCACTCGGGGAGGTCCGCGCGCCGCGGGAGCTGCTGTGGGCAAGTGGAAACAGATGAAGACTTGTCAGTTTTTTCTTTTTCCTTTTAAGTGTTTCTGCAAGACAGTCTTTGGAAGAACTCAGCCCACCCCCATCCCCCACCCCCACCGCTACCCACCCCCGTCCCTCCGGCAGCTGCTCCATCACTCGCTTCGCATTCTCTGTGCGTGCGGGTGTGAGCGCGCCCAGGGGGCTGCAGAGACCGTGAGAGTCGCTCCGACCCGGCCAGAGGAGGTAGGATCCTCACCCTCGCTCGCAAGAAAACATCGGAGGAAAAGGAAGTGTGCTTGACAATTACTTTTATCAGACAAGCGAGGCTGTACAGGGCGTTTGTCTGGGGCCACATTTCATATCCTGTTGGTAACTCTCAACTGGATTTGTGCACCCAAACGGCTCGCCCAGACCACGATTCGGGGGCACGTAGCCAGGCGCACACACCATCCCTCCCCAAAGTTTCCACGCATTCTGACACAGCTGGGTTGCAGAGCCAGGGATAACGGAGGACTTTTTTTTTTTTTTTTAATACCAGATGGAATGCAGAAAGAAAAGTTTGATACATTTGATTGCATTAAAAGTAAAAACTTCAGTTGGATAGAAAATAAATTGGTGCCACCGACCCGGGGAGAGATTTGCAGCCCACGTTCGTGGTAAATGACAAAGGCTGCTCTGCAGAATCAGGAAGGTTCCCAAGGTCAACGGGTGAAGGCAAACCACCCAAAGGAGAAATGGGTCAGGGATGCAGGGGGACCCTCCACCCAGAGGAGGATGTAGGAGCCAAGTTCATAGAGCCCCAGGTTCCCTCTTGACAGGGAAATCACAGGGTGTCTAAGATGCCCCTCTACACCCACTGGATGACACCAGACAAGGCCCAGGGTGTGCAGAGACCGGGCACTCTCTCTCCCTGCTGTGCTGATTGAAATGGCTACAAAGGAATTAGTCAGACATTTGGCCACATCTGAAAGAGCAGGAGGTGCCCACTCCCTCACCCCTGGGTCCCTGCCTCATTGTCCACTTCAGGGAAAATGCCAGGCGGGGGCACGGGGGCCCCGGCACAGCCCCTGCAGCACTGTCTGCAAAGTGCAGGGCTGGAAACGTCCTGAATGGCAGTCAGGAGAGGCCTGGACGCAGGGTCGTGGCATGGTCCATGGAACAGAGTTCCCCAGGGAGGGTGGTTCTGCCTGTATCAACAGGAGTACGTCCTGAGAGTGTAGCATTGACTGGGGAAAATAGTAATAATTGAAAAAAAGGATACAGACAACTTGATGCTGATGACAGAATTTGACAAAACCCAGAAAGATGTGTGCTATTTCCGGGTTGGGGGGGGAGCTGCAGTAGCACTGTGGGAGGAGGGTCTCCCCTGCGCTGTAGGCCCACTGCGTGCCTGGGAAGCGGGAAGTCCACTCTGTTAGTCATGTTTTATTTCTGAAAAATACATCTGCTGTGAATGTCACAAAAGATCATTACCTTGGAAAGATGGTTACATGGGATTCTATTACTCTGTCCATTACTAGCATGTGAAATATTTTACACTTTGAAAATTAAAAGAAAAATAAGTATTATCACTTAAAAGAAGTCTCATAGCACAGAAGTGTATTGAACTAATTTGGGAGTGCTTTCTTTACCAAAAAAAAAAGTTTCTCAAAAATTTACATTTTTTTGTCTCTTTCTTCCTCTCTTCTTCCCCCCACCCTTCAAAATGTAAAGATAAACTAAGTCTTGGATTTGCAGTTTAGGCCTTTGAGTGGACTGTCCCTGGTGTGTGTGTCTTTGGGTCATCATCCAGAGCATGGCAGGGAGAGACAGGCTTCCTGGGCAGGGTTCTCCCCACAGGGCCCTGGGCCCCTCGTCTGGGACCTGCAGGTTGGCAGCTCACCCCATGGCCACTCGCTCTGCTCAGGGACGAGGCCCTGTCACCGAGGCCTCTGGAGGGGAAGGACAGCATTGCTACCGCCAGCCAGCTGCACGCCTCTGGCGGGAGAGGGAGGCCTTTGCCCTGGATGGAATTCTGCATCTTCTCTGGATACACAGTAAATGTATTTTAGAAAATTTGAGTCAAGATTAGAGAGAGGGGTTTGGGGGGGGGACAGGAAGATGGGGGGCTGTCAAGGGGGAGGGCAGAGTGCAGGCTGGAAAGGAAAGCTGAAGACAGGCGGTGGAGAGAGGAGGACTCCCGGCCCGCAGGCCCTCACCACCACCCCCCCCCACACCTCCTCACTCCCAGAATAGAACTCCATGCCTTTCTGGCCTCTAAGCTGCTTCTAGAAACACATCTCTCTGCTCTCATCCTCTCCAGTGCATCTGGAGGGATTGCATCTTCCACACAGGTGGGCCGAGAGGCCCTGCTCCGCTGGAGAGGCCGGCAGCCTGTCCCCGGCAGGGATTGCAGAGGCCTCCACGTTTCCTGCTGTGCCTCCACCTGCTCCGAGCCAGCCTGGGAGAGGGTGCTGCTTCCTGATAACCCCCGTGTTTCCAAGGACCCCCCTGTGCCCAGGAGGCCAAAGGCCCTTGGGGCTGACCTCTGCTCGCAGCTGTCGGGTTGGCCACTCCCTTGCTCTCTGCTCGGGCCTCCGGGCCGCTGGCCCTTCTGCCTGCAGTCATAGCCCCCGGCCCAGGTCATTGTGGGCCTCTATGGTTGCTTCCCCTGAAAACATCCTCCCCACAGTGCGCCTTGGTCCCTCCGCCCTGGGGCTCTGCGGCAGCGGCGGCCAGAGCTGCTGGTGTCCCAGTGTGATGGTTCTCTGACCTCAGTGCCACCTCTGACTTCAGGCCTGGCCAGTCGTGGGCACTCGACAAGGACTGAATGAATTAATGAGTGAAGGGCTCGCTCTTGGTCATTCACTTTTACTTCTAGAAGGTATAGCGGGGTGTTGAGGAACAGAAACAGAAAAATCACGGGACGCTTGCTTACACTTCACCCCCGCTTCTCTCCTTGGAGACTCCTCTAACCTGAGCGTCACGGAGACGTGTAACCCGGGCAGATCCGATCACGCCTCAGGAGCCCTGGCTCTCCAGTGTAAAGCACGGTCAATTTGGGGTGTTAAACTTTAGGGCCCAATGGATATGCACACTTAAAATAACATTTAGGTTTTAAAATAAATTCCTGAGTTAGCAGTCAGCCCCAAAGCTTGCATTCCTTGAGGAAAGTGAGTGTTTTTATTTCTGCATCCCACATGACCTGTTCCCAGCATGCAGACGACTGGGAAAAAGAAAACTTGAACAAAAGCAAACCGGACTTTGATGATATTTTTAGTGAAAAATTCAGAGTGAGAATGAGTGTTTAAAGCACTAATTAGATCCCAGCAAGGGTTTTTTAGATACAGACAAGCTTATTCTAAAATTTATTTTTAATGGCACGAACCTTAGGGTAGCTACACAACTTTGACAGAGAACAGTGAAGTGGGAAGCAACGGTCTACCCGGTCTCAGACATCCCATCCTTGGAACAGAATAGACCATCCAGGGACGAACCCCCACAGATACTCCTGACTTGTTCTGACAAAGGTGCAAAGCAGTTCAGTGGAGGAAGGCTGGTCTTTTCAAGAAATGGTGTTGGAGCATTTGAACATCCGTAAGCCTCCCCCTGCCACACGCACACACATGCGCATGCACACACACTCCCACCTTATACAAAAATTAACTGAACACGGATCACAGATTTAAACGTCACAGAGTGAAACTTTTAGAAAAATAGAGGACAACATTTTCAAGATTCAGGACAAGGCAAAGGATTTGTAGGCTGGACACCAAAAGCTCAATCCATGAAAGGAAAATGTGATGCATTGGGCTTCATCCAATTTAAACTTTTGTTCTCTGAAAGAATGAAAAGGTAAGTTCCAGACAGAGAAAATATTGCTTTGGCCAAAAAGTTCATTCAATTTTAAGTAAAAATAAAATACACATTTTTCATTTTCACCAAGAATTTTATTGAACAATGTATTCACTAACCGAATGAACTTTTTGGCCAACCCAGTATTTGCAAACCATATATCCAACAAAGGACTAGTATCTAGAATATATAAAGAATACTCAAAGCAAAATAGCAAACAAAAACAATAAAAAAACAGGCCAATTAGAATTTGGTCAAAAGACATTTCACCAAAAAGGATACACAGATGGCAGATAAGCATATGAAAGATATTCAACATCATTAGCCATCAATGAAATGCAAACTAAAACCACAGTGAAATATACGCACCTATCAGAATGGCTAAAATAAAAAAAAAATAACACAGAGACAACATCAAAGTCTGGTGAGAATGCAGAGTAACAAGATCATTTATACATTGCAGTCAGTGGGAATGTAACACGGTAACTAGTTTGACAGTTTCTTATAAAGCTGAACCTGCGGCTACCAAGCAGTCTAGCAATTGCATTCTTGGGCATCGTTCCCAGAGAAACAGAAACTTGTGTTCACACAAACCCTGTGCTCGGGTGTTTGCAGCAGCTCTATCTGTAACAGACAGAAACTGGAATCAGGCCAGATGTCCTCCCGCGGGCGGAACTGATGCTCAGCCTTGTGCAGGACTGAGTTACTGGTCCACACGACGACGCGCATGCATCTCCAGAGACCTGGGCTGAAGGACAGGAGCCAATGCCAAGGCGTATGCCCTGCATGGTTCCCCCAGGAGAACACCCTGAAATCACAGAAGTTAGAGCTGCAGAGCAGTGTGGTGGTGGCCAGGGCTGAGAGGCAAGGTGGAGGGTGCAGGGGTGGTAAGAGAGAGGGGTCGTGTTTACAGAAGGGAACAGGAGGGACCCTTGTGCTGATAAGGGCCAGTACCGTGACTGTGTGTGTCTTCAGCGAGCTTCAGGGCATGAGGGCTGGAGGAGACGTGGGGTCCACGGGGGTGATGCCTCGTTTGAGCACTGGAGGGCAGGGCATGTGCCCAGGCAACAGTGGAGGCAGCATCCTTCTGGAGATGCAAAGCCGGGAATGCCTTCTACAGTTTTTGACTTTTATAAATATTCGGTGATTTAAAAAAGTTATATATAGTGAGGGGGAGGGATTAACTGGAAGTTTGGGATTAGCAAATCTATTTTATATGTAGATATACACATATAAAATAGGTGAACAACAAGGACCTAGTGTATAGAACGAGGAACTACAGTCAGTATCTTGTAATAACTTATAACGGAAAAGAATCTGAAAAAGAATATATGTATGTATATCTGAATCACTGTGCTGCACACCTGAAACCAATACAGCATTGTAAATCAACTATACTTCACTTTTAAAAAATTATATACAAATATGATGAGTTGACTCTACTATAATGGGATGAGAAGAAGAGCATGTTTTTATATTGGTTACCTTTTGAAATCTCTAACTTTTCTAGATTTTTACTTCAGTCTGAGAAAAATATATGTATTATATACATACAGGTTCTGAATTATGGTGGATAATAAATTATATCTGAGATAAACACACATATTTTAATTCATATTTAATGTTAACATTTCTTTATATGTCTCCTTATATATTGAAAGTCCTATTTCTTTCGCCACTGTGTATTTATTTATTTGATTTATTTAAAAATAGACATAAAAGTTTCAAAACCATAAATATCAACATTACTACTAACAATAAATCACTGTGTACATTTTTTTTTCTTTGCAAATTATTTTACAGCTAGAGAATATCACACTTGGGACCCACAAGACAGTATTCAAAATTACTCAAAAATAGTATTTTACCTGTTATCAATTTTATACAAAGATTTATTATTTTCTTACCTAAATTAATTTGGGGACTTTTCCTCTTTTTGACTGAATAACTTCCATGGTTAAGAGCCACGGGAAGTGTGCTCAGCAGTCTTGGCCCCTGTGTCTCCTGGTTTTCCACCTCTCCTGCCCTCCAGCTGTCAGTCTCCACCCTCATTAGCTCCTACAAATCTTCCCAGCACTTCTTTTTGCAAATGTGAGCAAATACACGCACATATTCATGACCATAAGTCAATAAATCCTCTCCTTTTCTTTCTCAGGTTACATACATCCTTCCCAAACTTGCTGTCTTTGCTTAACAATAACTCAAGAAGATCACTACATATTACTTCCTAGAGATTTTCCCCTTTTCTCCAAAAAGTATCTGAATAGTATTCCTTTCAGGGGTGCGTCGTGGTGTGGTTATTCAACCAGACCCCTAGCAAAGGGTGTCTGTGCCGGCTGTAAGCTTGCACGTGATGAATAGTGCTGTGGCCGGCCGACAGCTCTCTCACAGGCTGTTTCTTGCTGGGGAGGGTACAGCTTCAGCCTGGAAGCTAAGTAGTGGGATGTCTGGGCCATAGGGAGACTCAATGTGTGGTTTTCCCCGGAATTGCCACTTTTCTGCTCTGTTTTGTACCCCAAGTATCAGTGTAAGAGACCGCACGTTTCTCCACATCCCAGCCAGTATACATCGTTTGAAGAAACTCAGAATGCTGTCTAGTCTGATGTGTGAAGTGTGAGTGATAAGTTTTCCTTCCATGGCACTAACCTCTCAGTGTTGGAACTCAGTCCCCTCCCTCCCTCACGTATGTTTCAAAACAAAGTGGCATTTCATCATGGTTTAATGTGAATTTTCCAAATAACTAATGATGTTAATTATCTTTTCATGTGCTTGTTGGCCACCCATATAACCTTCTTTTCTGAAGTGGCTGTACAATTCTTCTGGTCATTTTAGAAATGCAGGGTTTTTCTTCTAATTACTGCGTTGTAAGAATTCTTTATATATTCTGGTCACAAGTCCTTTTTCAGATATATGTTTTGCAGATATTTTCTCCTAATCTGTGGCTTGCATTTTCAATTTTTTTTTATTCTATTAATGGAGCTTTTCAACAAGCAAAAATTTCCATTTTGGTAAAATTCAATTTTCAAAAATTCTTTTTTTTTTTTTTTTGCCTTGTAGGTTGTGTGTGTGTGTGTGTGTTCTTTCAAAGAAACACTTGCCTAATCCAAAGTCATGAAGATTTTCTTCTGTGTAATTTTTGCAGTCTTTATGATTTTAGCTCTTAGATTTACCTATTATGATTCATTTTGGAGTAATTTTGTGTATGGTGTGTGGTAAGAGTTGACATTATTTTTTTCACCATCCAATATATAGTTATTTTAATGCCAGTTATCGAAGACTATACCTTACCCAGTGAATCGTCTTGGCACTTTTGAAAAAAAACTGTTGCCCATTTGAGTGTGGGTGTATTTCTGGCTTCTCAACAAGGTCCGATTGAAATCTGTCTAACCTTACCTCAATACCATATCGTTTTGTTTCTTTGTCTTTTTAGAGAAAGTCTTAAATTATATGGTATAAATCCTTTTATTTATTTTTTAATAAAATTGTTTTGGAACTTGTAAGTCCTTTGTATTTCCACATAAAATCTGAATTAGTTCCTTAATTTCTACAAAAAGGCCTGTGGTCTTTGGGATTTAATTGATAACATAGATCGAGTTCTGGAAAACTGCCCTCTTAAAAAATATTGACTCGTTCAATCCATACTATACTCTACCTTTCCTTTTATTTAGGCCTTTTAAAATTTTTCTCAGGAATGTTTTATAGTTTTTAGGGTAGAAATTTTGAACAACATTTATTGAAGTTATTCCTAAGCATTTTATTTATTTAAGCCATTGGGAATGCCTTTGTGTGATGTATTTTGACATTGTTTATATAGAAGTACAAGTAATTTTTGTATATTGACCAGGTGTTCTGCAATCTTGCTAACTTCAGTTATTGGTTAGATTAGCTTTCTGTAGAGTTTTAAAATTTTCTGCATAAATGATTATGTCTTCTGTGACTAAAGTTTTATTCTAACCTTTCCAGCTTGTTTTCTGTCTCCTTCATTGTCTATCTCTCCTGCACTAGCCAGAATCTCTGATATCATGCAGCACAAATGTGAGGGAGGCATCCTTTCCTTGCTGTGATCCTGGTTAGGAAGGTCAGTCTTTCTTTGCTAAGCATGGTGCTGCTGTAAGTTTTTTTTGTTTTTTTTTTTTTTGTTTTTTTTGTTTGTTTGTTTTTGGTTTTATTCTTTTTTTCTTTTTTTTTTTAGCTCTTTTTTGGAATACAATTGCTTTACACTCTTGTACCAGTTTTTAAGGTACACCAAAGCCAATCAGCTGTATTTATACACATATCCCCATATTCCCTCCCTCCTGGAGCTATATGTAATGAGGTAGATAGACCTAGAGTCTGTCATACAGAGTGAAGTAAGCCAGAAAGAGAAAAACAAATACTGCTGTAAGTTTTAAAGATGTCCTTAAATTTGGAAAATTTACCTCTTTTCCTAGATTGCTAGGAGTTTTTAATCACGGGCGGAGATGGTACTTTCTTGGAAATCATTCTTCTGTATCTATTGAATAAACCTATTTCTAAAAATTTAATGCTATTAATACGACGTGTTACATTAATTGACTTTGAAATGTCAAACCAACCTTGCATTAGTGAGATGAACTTCACGTGGTCATAGTTACATTTTACAGGCTTTGATGTCTCACGACACAGAAACAAAAACCTTCAACTATGTTAGTGAATCGAGTCCAGCAACTCATCAAAGGATAACATATCATGTGCAAATGTGGTATATCTCAGGAATTTGAGATTGACTCAACGTGGGAAAATCAATGTAACTCATCACATGAACAGGATAAAGGAGAAAAACGATATAATTATTTCCATAGATGCAGAAACAATTTCCAACAAAACTTATGACTCCTTTATCAACAACACTCAGAAAACTACGGGTAGAATAAAAATTTTCAGACTGACAAAGGACGTCAGCGTACACGTAAAGCCGGCACCACTGTTAATCACGAGAGATCGCACGTTCTCCACGCCTGGGAGCGAGACGAAGGTGTCCGCTTCCATTCAGCAGCACGCTCGTGGTCTTAACCACTGCAATAAGACAGTGAGCACGTAACAAGCAAACAAGAGAGAAGACAGGATTTGGAAAGGTTTCCTAGACAACACAACTGCCTGTGCAAAACAAAATATCTACTAGAATTACTATGTGACTTGAACAAGGTCACAAAACACAAAGTCTACAGTAATGTCAATCAGTTGTATTTCCACACAGCAGTGACAAATGATAAGAAAATTTAATTGTTAAAATTCCACTTATAATATTGTTGAAATATTAAACACACAGAAATACACTAAATCAAATGTAAAACATACAAACTCTACATGGAAAACTACCAACATGTTACTGAGGGCAATTAAAGGAACTACAAATAAAATGAAAGATATGACCCTCATGGATTGAAAAACTCCATGCCCTGAAGATACTCATTCTCCCTAAGCTGGTATGTAAATTGAATACCATGCCAACCAAGATCTCAACAGGAATTTTTGTAAAAACCAATGAATGGATTCTAAAGCTTATTTAGAATTTCAAAGGACAAGAGTCAAACAGTTTTGAAGAAGAAGAACCAGCCTGCAGAGCTGCTGCTACTTGATTTCAAGCCTTATTATAAAGTTACAGGAATTAGGACAGCTTGCTAATGGTGAAAAGATGGACACAGAGATCAACAGAACAGAACGGAGAGCTGAGAAATAGATCTCCACATGTATCATTACTTAATTTTGACAAAAATGCCCTGGTGTCAGAACAACTCAACATCTATGTGAGAAAAAAACAATTGCTGCCTAACATCAGGTACAAAATTATTTTGAAATGGATCATAGACCTAAATGCAAAGGCTAAAACATAGGGGTACATCTTTACAATTTGGAGGTCTGCAAGTATTCCTTAGACAGGACGCACACAAGAATATCCTTAAAAGAGAAAAGGGATAAATTGGACATCACAAAACTCTCTTAAAGTGACAAAGACAATAAAATTAAAAGGAAAGCCAGAGTGTATAATTTGCTATATATGATGTATTATATATAGTGTGTTTTTTGACAAAAGACATATATATAAACACACCATACATTTCAGTAAGACGAGAAGTCTAGTAAAAATGGATACAAGTTGGGACTTCCCTGATGGCGCAGTAGGTAAGAATCCACCTGTCAATGCGGGGGACACGGGTTCCATCCCAGCCCCAGGAAGATCCCACATGCTGCAGAGCAAATAAGCCCGTGTGCACAACTATTGAGCCTGCGCTCTAGAGTCCGTAAGCCACAACTACTGAAGCCCACCCACCTAGAACCCATGCTCCACAACAAGAGAAGCCACCACAATGAGGAGCCCGCCCACCACAACAAAGAGTAGCCCCTGCTCACTGCAACTAGAGAAAGCCCGTGTGTAGCAACAAAGACCCAACACAGCCAATTAAATAAATAAATAAATAAATATGGGTACAAGTCTTAAAGGCACTTCTCCAAAAAAAGATATAAGCTCAAAAATGGTCAACACCAGCCGTCATAAGAGAAATTGAAACAAACCCCAGTGAGGTGCTACTATACGTGCCCACTAGAACTAGGCTAAAATTAAGGAGACGGACAGTATCAAGTGTTGATGAGGATGAGGAGCACGGAGATGCCCAGGCAGCCCTGGAGGGAATGTAAACCTGGGCTACCACTTCAGAACACTGGGCCGTCCGATATGAAACTCAACGCGCTCTGACCACCCGCCCAAGAAATTCTACTCTTAGGTCTACCCAAGAGAAAAGAAAACCTGTCTCTTGCCAACCATCTGACCCCCATGTCTATTGGGCCATCATTTATTACAGCCGCAAACGGGAAACAACCCAAGTAGAGTTTGACTGTGGTCCACGGTGCAGAGGTGACCTGTCTCACCACTACCAACCCTGGGTGGCTCTGCAACACGTATCCTTGGTGAGTCCAGGCTTCCTATCTTCTGCTTCATCCTCCACACCTGACCAGACACATTACCTACCCAGGGACCTTCCATCCTCATGCCCAAGGGTATAAGAGAATCTGAAGTCACCTTTGACTTATCGTCCTTTTTCTCTTAATTAGTCAAATATGCCAACAGATACTTTTGGAGAACTGTTACGGGATGAACTGAGTACCCACCAAATTCACACGTGGAAGTCCTAACCCTAGTGCTTCCAAATGTGGCTGTGATTCCGTCTTTAAAGAGGGGATCAAGGTCAAATGAGGTCATTGGAGCGAGCCGCCGTATGACTGGTGTCCTCATGAGAAGATGAGATTAGGACACAGACACACACAGAGAGAGACGACCATGTGAGGACACAGGGAGGAGACGGCTATCCACACCCAGGAGAGAGGCCTCAGAGGGAAGCAGTCCTGTGGACACCCTGATCTTGGACTTCTTGTTTTTTTTTTTTCCTCTCGATCTTTATTGGAATATAATAGCTTTACACTGTTGTGCCAGTTTCCGCTATACAACAAAGCGAATCAGCTGTATGTATCCATGTATCCCCATATCTCCTCCCTCTTGAGCCTGCTCTTGGCACTTCTGACCTCCAGAACCGTGCGAAAATAAATTCCTGTTGTTTAAGCCTCTCAGTCCTGGGACTTTGTTAGGGCAGCCTGAGCAGATGATGCAAATACCTGTGAAGTAAGAGCCGCTAGGCCTGCCTCCCTGAATACATCTATGAGTACGAAGAAAAGGGGTGTGGTCGCATGGGCTTTATTCTCAGCTGGGGCGAGGGTGGAAACTCACTCGTTTCTCAGCAGCCATGCCCACGTGGGTCTCCTGCTGCCTTTCCTGACCGTCACCCTGTCTTCCACCCGGTTTGCAACAATCTCCCGCCCGCTACCCTCCAGCACCATCAAGTTAAGGGAGCGTGTGATTTGCCACTTACATTTCCTGGCCGATTTGTCCCTGGAGATGGGGCTCAGTAGACTAGAGGTTGCGGTGTTCACCTGGCAGACTCTCCACACCCTCCCAGACAACACCACCTGCCAGGGTCTGATGCAGACTCCGAGGGCCACAGCCGCTCCCCCGCCCCCAGCGTCGTGCAGATCCGGTGAGGAGGGGCTGTCAGTGAGGCCTCACGCTGTTCCCTTTGGGAGTCTGTTCCCGTGTTCCCAGAAGCCGGAACACATGCAGTGTTCTATGCACGCGTGTACACCTTTACTGCACGTTGACTTTGTACAGAACTCTGCCCCACGGGGCAGTTTCCTCTGTACCCATCAGGAAACAGGGAGGGACACACACACCAGCCTTCGCCAGGTTACACAATCCACAAACTGACGCAGAACAGTCTCCTGCCAGCGTCCCCAGGGACACCAGCCACCACGCAGAGTCACGTGTGCTGACCACCTTTCGCGATACAGCCCACGTGCTCCAGGGCACGCCAGTGTTCCTGCTCCAGTACCCCCATCACCGATGTCCCTCTGGTTTCTCTCACTCTCTCTCAAGGTTGCTGAGGGATATTGTCATCTTTCTAGGGCTTACAGTGTGCTTTCACTTTCATTTCTACAAGCATCAGTTTCAGGCATTCCCTGTTGGTCCGGTGGTCAGGACTCTGCACTTCTACTGCAGGGGGCACAGGTTCCGTCCCGGTCAGGGAACTAAGATCCTGCAAGCCTTGCAGTGTGGCCATAAATAAATAAATAATTACCGTTTCATCTCCAATGAGCTTCCCTTTCACCTGTATCCAATATGGCTATTTTTTTTGCTTCTGGTTTTGATTTGTTTTGTCTTTTCAGTCTTCATTTGTTAATATATCATGATAATCTAAAAAACTTAAACACTTTTATGTTGTGCTTTTAGTCCATATTCAAACAAAATTAGTGCTGTTTTAGAAATGCAAATTTTACGTTAACATGATATGTTACATTGGCTGAGGCTTCCATGTATTTTGTGGGTTTGATAAAAGCTCTTTTCAAAAGGCATAAGAAGTTATAAAGAAAAAGACAGAAAGGTAATTAAGTTTCAGGAATTAGTGCGATTATTGGTAATGCAAAAACCATCGAAAAACCTGAAACGAATACTGAACCTTCAATTCCAAACTGCAGCTTAGGCAAGCAGCAAGTGACAGCAAATCTAAGGACACTTGATTTACTCATGAGGAAATTAAGAAAATCCAAATCGGTTTTTAATCAACTGTGACGTAGCGCAGTTTCTCACCTGTGCCTCCATCACTTGGAAGAATAAAATCTCAGGGGGTGTGCATGTCAGGTGGCTGGTCTTCTCCACCGACTTGGATTTCCAGGCTTGCAATCGAAGGGTAGGATGAGGAACCCCTGTAGGTCTTCACTGGCAGATGTAGAGACATCCATGTGTGGGGCGTCCCTGAGTCCCATGCGACCAGAGCTGGGGCTTGTCTCATGGTCCAGTCCCCTGGTTCTCATGGCAGGACAGGTGCAGACCTGGCACAGGTCGTGGCAGCCGGGCTGGGCCCAGGCCCTTAAGGGGTGTGTGGTGTCGACGACACATGTGTTGGAGGCAGCTGTGGCAGGGGAATGTGCGAAACCCATGCTGTTTCCTTAGGTAGCGGGAGGCGCTGGCAGGAACAGCACCACGGGGCACGCGATGGAGGGCTACTCTGTCAGAGACCCTGAGAGGTCAAGTTGACAGGGTGAACTTGAAGCAGAAACCTGAGGGAAGCAAGAGAGCATCCCAAAGATGTAGGGAGGGGGCGTAGCCAGGGAATGTGGGCAGACTTCCCGTCTCATAGGGAGCAGAATGGGATGTGAGCTGTACTCGTTTCCTGGGGCTGATGTGAAAAATGACCCCAAAAGGGGTGGTTAAGACATTGGGAATGTACTCTCTCACAGTTCCCAGGGCCCAGCTCCCTCCTGAGGCCTCTTCCAGCCTCTGGTGCCCCCCACCCCCACCTCAGCTCTGTCTCTGGGCTCCCAGTGGCCGCACTCCAAGCTCTGCCTCCGTGTTCAGTGGCCTTCCGCTCTGTCTCCTCTTCTTAGGATGTCGGTTTTGGACTTAGGCCCTGCAGTCTAGGCCAATGCTTGCCTTAATCACATCTGGAAACATCCTATTTCTAAATAAGGTCACATTGGTAGGTGTCAGGTGAATTCACCTTTTTTGAGGGGGGAGCACTATTGAACCACCTACACATGTAGACACTACAGACTTTAGGAGGGATTCAGCATCCGTACACCCTAGAAGAGAACACTTAGGACTGCGCTCTCAAGGCAGGGAGAGCTGCTCCCCCAGGCAGGTAGAGTCAGGTGGTATCTGGGGGACAAGACATTCATGCCGGGGGATGGGCTTGGCAGGTCAGGCCCACCAGGCTGGACTTTCCCACCCTACTCTTCCCCACTTCTCTGCGAGCCTCTCCTCTACCTTTGGTTTCCAGGGTCCCGAACCGTGCGCTATGGCTTCCCCAACTAAAATCTCACCTCCCCAGCCCTCCCCTGGGGCTGAGGACCTCTTCCTGCCTTTCCCTCTTGGAGCGCGAGCGCCCCTCCCCAGGCCGAGGCCCAGCTGGCCGGGGTGCAGCCCTCATTCCTGGAGCGCCTGCTGATGGCACCGTCTAAATTCGGGGCAGGCTCTACTTTGCGTTTTGGGGGGCTTCTGCCCTTGCTGCCTCAGCCCAGACGCCCCCTCGCCACACCCGCCCCCAGCCCGCTGTCTCCTCCACTGCAGGAATGTGCCCTCCGCTCCCACACACCCCCATGCAGGTGAGAGACACAACAGGTTAGACCAGTTTCCACACCAGACTCTCCACCACCTGCAGGAAGCCTCCGCCACCCAGGGACAAGCTGGTTGCAAGGCCAGCTCCGCCCCTCGCCCGAGGTGCATCCCAGGCAGAGGCCGGTCCAGCTCTGCACCTGTGCTCGCGGGATGCTGGCCTCTCCGCGCATCCTGCCCAGAGCTCCCCTGCCTGCGCAGACCCCGGCAGGGGACCGGCTCCTGCCTCCAGTGGGGGCCTCCTGGCCTTTATTGAAGCGGGGAGGGGATGGGAGGATGACAGGGAGGGTCTGCTGTAAGATAAGGCAGCTTGAGAGGTAACCTTGGGCCTTCCATTCCCGCCCCCCCCCCAGTTTCCTCCCCAGAGAACGGCTTCCTTACAGGGCCGCTCCTCCCTCCAGGGCCTGTTTCCCCGTCAGGAGGAAACTGAGGATGGGTTCCGAGGAAGGGCGGAGCCACTACTGTTTTAAGAGTGAGCTTCTGCCAACAGCCAACTGCCAATCTGACGTTTCTTAAGGTTTTGTGCTGACAAAAATAGTTTTCTCCCGAAGAAGAATTCTTGAACCGGCTGTCAACTAGTAACTTTTATGTGACCAAATACATACATATTTTAATTGAAGTTTTGCACATATAATATACACACATATTTGTATATTATCTATGTATATGTTATGTATACAAATTTTCAACAAAAAATAAATATGTTTATAAAATTCATAGAAAATTTAGTAAAAATGCAGGTTTAGGCTGCACAATTATTTCATAATTCCCCAAATAAAACATATCCAGGCAACAATAATATCATAAATTAACAACACAATGACCCCCAAATAGCCTACTTGGAAATGAAACAACATTAGCAATGCCAGCAAGAAAAAAGCTTCAGTTGTCTGGTGAGTGAATGTGAGAATGTATTCTTCGAGGTAGAGGGGAAACAGGAATGTAGATCTGGGGTATGGATATACAATGATTAAGCTTTTGGAGGCCATTTAACAGTGTTCATCAAAATTCAAAATCTTTATAATCTCTTAAGTAGGAATTCTTTCTGTTTTATAAATTTAAATGATGGAAATGCCCTAAAATTTGTCTAAAAGGGCATTTATCACCACATATCTGTAATAGCCAAAAATCAAATAATCATCTATTGGCAGGGAAGTCCAATAAGTAATAGGTCATTGATGAATGGACTGTTTGGCAGGTCTTAAAATCAGTTGTTCGTGCAGGTGACACACACGCCAAAGTGTCTGTTAGGATTCACATCATGTGGTTAAGGGTTTAACTTCTGAGGAATGGAATAAGGGGCCCTAGGATGAGCATGGGTACTTCCTAATTTTCTTCTTATCTTTTTTTTTTTTTACCACAATATGTAGCATTTTATAATTAAAAAAAGAGAAGATAGAAAATAGGTCATGAGTCAAATATATTATATGATACAGTATCATCGTGGAATATTAAGTAGATTCTAAAAAGGACAAAGCAGTTATATGTGAAATAAAGTGCAAAGACAGCCTCTCTAATTTGTTAGATTTTGTGTATGGTAAAGCAAGTGCGATCCACACTTATATGTGTTAATAAAACCACGGAAGGCTAGATGGTAACGGCGTCTTTGACTTGGTAAGTGGTCATGAATACTTCTGGAAGGATTTCAATGATGGAGCAAAACCTTGTGTTTGCAGCTCACTGGCACTTGCCGGCGTCTTACAGAGCGCTGGTGTCCGCTGGAGGCAATGCTGAATTGTCATAGTGACTGGGAACCTGCACAGCTGAGTGCCCTGCAGCACACAAATCACCCCCACCCTAGAAACGCTGTTCTATAACAGAACCTCGATTTTTCGCTGAGCACAAAGTCACCTGCAGTAAAGACTACATTTCCCAGAATGCCCGGCAGCCAGGTACGGTCATGTGACTGGCACTGGCTCTAGGGAGTGAGCGGACAGGATGCGGCCACTTGAGCAGCCCCTGGAGGCAGAGGGCAGGGCTCCTGCCTCGTCTCCCTTCTCCCGGCAGGAGCACGACGCAGCCACTCAGCACCAGAGCCGAGGGGACTCCGCGTCCAAGGGCGAACGTGTGCGGAAAGGGCCCCGAGGCTCCCGCACCTGCTGGGCCGCCCTGAGCCATGTCCCGGCCCCCCTTCTGCCACCGAGACTTTGGTTTTCTGTCTCTCGCAGATGAACCAAGTCTGAACAAAGCAAGGACAGCTCAATGTCATGATGACATCCTTCCTACTAACGATTGGAAGGTTATTGATAAGGTTGAGGTGCCTGTGGCTGCTGGGTGGCTTGTCCTCTCGCAGTCAGGAGGCCACTTGTCCCAGATCAAGGGGTGGCACGGCTGGCTCCTCAGGGGGCAGCAGGGGAGGACCCACTTCCTCCGTCTGTCTCTGGCGTTCAGTGGGGTGCTGGCAGCCCGGGGCGGTCCTGGCTTGTGGTCAAGAGGCTCTGATCTCTGCCTCCACCTTCACAGGGCCTTCCCCGTCTTCTCTCCAGGCTCACAAGGCACGTCATCGCTGCCTTTAGGGCCCGCGTGGGTAATCCAGGGAGACCTCATCTCAGGAACCTCATCCCGGGATTACGTCTGCAGAGACCCCCTTCCCAAATAAGGTCTCGTTCATACGTTCTAAGGTTAGGACACGGGCACATCGTTTGGGCAGGGCCCCATTACAGCCGCCTCAGACCCTCCCTCCGTCTCCTTTCCCCTCCCAGGGTCAGTGTGTATCGTCCGGAGCTCTCTCTAAGCACGTCTGTGCATGTACATCCATCTACAGACGTATCGGGTGTGTGTATGTATGTGCACATGCACCCCCGCACGTCGGCCATGCGTGTACATGAAGACGTGAGGGAGGACGTCACTAACTCGCGATCAGTGAGCAGAATGAGGCAGAAATGATGGGCTCTCGATTCGGAGAGCAGGGTTACCAGCCTGCTGCTTCCATTTTGGCTGTGCCTTCTCTCCTGCTGCTCAGATCACCTGTTCCAGGGTGTAGCAACCTGCGGGCAGGCTTGCACCGTGAGGGCCCACGGCCGGCCGACAGACACGTTTTGGAGCTTCGAAGGGGAACTCTGAGATGGCTACGCCTCAGCCATCAGCAGCATCACAGCCTCGCGGAGACGGAGAGCCCCTCTCCGATTTCTGAACCACAAAACTGTGAGATAATAGGGCTAAACACAGTAGATGATAGCATAGGTTCTCTAGAACATGCTGTGTGTATTCTGTAATTTCTTCTTTTAATAACAGGATCTCTAAGAACTTTTCATGTCACCAAATTCCTTGCTTTTTATTGACTGCAAAATATTCCATCGTTTTAGATTTTTTGCTTATTCTTGAGACAACGTTGGCTGTTTATGTTTCCACGATAATTTCGTAATGTCTAGATTTTAAAATATGTTCCCGTAAATTTTTAATTATTTACGCCTTCCACGTGGACTTTTGATTGTTTGTGCCTTCCCGTTTTTCCTATTCCAGTTTGTGTAGTTTGGATCTTATTTCTTTTCAAAGCACCAACTTTTATATCTATCAGGAGACCATCTACTCCAATTTATTTATTTAAAATGTGTTGACATTTCTATGTGCAGTGATAAATGCCCACTTTTTTTTGTGACAGTTTCATGACTATTTTAAAAGAAAGAGTGCCCTCCTATCGCTCAGTTTCAATATTGAAAGGCAAATTAGCCCAAGCTTATTAGGTATGGGGTCTGACGTTTCTGCATCGTTTTCTGTTTAATCCATTAGTTTCTGAAATTAAGTTAATGCCTCTTGCTGTGACTGAGGAAATTCCACTTGTCTTTACTTTGTGTGTTTCTAAGCTGTATTGCTGGGTACAAACAGGGTTTCTGACTGACATGTTCTTAGCACACTGTTCCCTCAGTTACGTGAACACCCGCCTTCATCCATTTCGTTGTGTTCCCTCTGAATTCTAACTTCTTCCGTATCAGTGTTGCTCCAGTTGCTTGGTTTTGCTACCACTCAATTGGCATATCTTTATCCTTCCCATTCTTTTCAACTTTCATATCTCGCTGTGTCTCTTCGTTTGACTTATAATAGGATTTTTTTACCCAATTTGTGAGATTCTCTTGTTTATGACGTGAATGTAGCTCACTTACATTTATTATAAGTACTGATGCCCTTAGCTTTTCTTTTCTGCATATTTCTGTTTGCTTTTTGTTTTCCTAGGTGCCATCTCTTCCGCCTTCAGCCTTTCCTTGTCAACTTCATTATGTTGAATTGAGTATGTTTTCTGAGCTCCCCCCGACCTTTCTCTAGCTGTGTATTTAAGCATCACTATCAGAGCATGATTTTGGATGTACTCGTCGAGAATAAAACTGCTATGCACATTGATGCACAAGTTTCATGTAGACTGTGTTCACTTCTCTTGAGTAAACACCTAGGAGTGCAAGTGGTACACAGTGAAAGGGCCACATGGTACGGGTACTTCCAACTTCATAAGACCCTCCCGACTGCTTTCCCAAGGGGTGTGTGGTCTCCACCGGGGATGGTGAGCGTTGCAGTTGCTCTAAATCCATGTCAACACTTCTGCCTTCAAGACTTTTAATTGTAACTATTCCAATGGATTTGTGCTGATATCTTCTTGTGATTTTGATTTGCATTTATCTGACAACTTAAGGTGGTAAACATCTTTCATATGCTTATCGGTCATTCTCACATCTTTAGTTTATAGATGGCATGTTGAAATCTTTGCCAACACTAAAAAAATTGGCAATTCGCATTCTTATTACTGAGATACGGGAGCTCTTTATATATTTTGGATGTAAACCCTTGGTCTGACATATGTATCGGGAATATTTTCCCCAGTCTGTGGCATGCCTTTTCATTTTTCAGAAATCTTTCCAAGACAAGAAGTTTTATATTCTGTTCAAGTGCAATTTATCAGTTTTTATTTTATGTAATTTATGCTTTTTCATTCCAAGAAATCTTTGCTGGCCTCAATATCACCAAGATTTTCTATTATTTCTTCGAGAAATTTTTATAGTTTTATTTTAGGCCTATGATCCATTTTTGTGTTTGCATGCATGTGGAATCAGGCTAAGTCCACCATCTCTAGTCTATTTTAAAATAGCCTTAGCTATTTCAGATCCTTTGCATTTTCATGTAAGTTTTAGAACCAGCCTATTATTATCTACTGATAAGCCTGCTGGGGTCTTGATTTGGCTTTTGCAATCCATTAATTAACTGAAGGACATTTCATGGTGTAAAAATACTGAAAATACCAATCGATGAACATATCTTGCCATTTATTTAGGTTTCTTTCATTTTTCTTGGCAATATTTTGTAGTTCTCAGTATATAGATATGGCACACATTTTGATATTTTTGTTCTTACAAAATTTTTTTGATGCTATTGACAGTGAATATTTTAAAAAATTCATTTGCCAACTGCCTGTTGCCAGTATAGAAAAATATGATTAACTATAGTGTGTTGCCTTTTTACTGTATGGACTTGGTAAGTTCAGTTCTTAATTCTAGAAACTTTTATAGATTTTTAAGGATTTACTACATACAACACTATGTTGTCTACAAATAACGACAATTTTATTTCTTCTTTTGCAATGTGCATGGCTTTTGCTTCTTTTCTTGTCTGATTGCACTAGACAGAGCCTTGAGCACAGTGTTGGCTGGAAGTCATGGGAACCGACATCTTTGCCCTGTTCCTGGGCTTAGGAGGAAGGCATGCGGTCTCCCACCGTTAATGTGATGCTAACTCTACGTGAACTGTAGGTGGTCTTTATTAGGCTGAGGTTGTCCCCTGCTTCCCTGAGTTCCTTGAGAGCTTTTAATCATAAATGGGTGTGGACTTTTGACAAAGGCTTTTACTCCATCTATTGAGGTAACCATGTGGATTTTCTTCTTTGTTTTGCTAATGTGGTGAATTATATTGATTGATTTTTAAATATTATGTTAAGCTTGAATTTTTTAGATAAACTCCACTTGGTCAAAATGTATTTTCTCTTTGTTGCTGGATTTAATTTGCTAGTATTTTGTCAAGGAATTGTCATCCTTTTTTGCATGAGGATTTTGGTAGTTTTCTTTTCTCATGATATTTTCGTCTCGTTTTGGTATATTGGTATTAAAGTAGTTCTGGTCTCACAAAATGTGTTGGGAAGTATTTCCCTCCTCTATTTTCTGAAATATTTGGTGTATTATTATTATTTTCTCAGAATGTTGATAAATTTTGTCACTGAAGTCATATGGGCCTACAATTTTCTTTATGGGGAGGTCTTTATAAATGTAATTTTCAGGTAGATACAGAACTATTTAGATTTTCTGTGCTTCCTTATGTTTGATATCTTTCAAGAAATGTCTCCATTTTATCTAAGTGGTCGAATGCATGAGCAGAAACCTTTGCACAATCTTTCCTTATTATCTTTTTAACATCTGTGGGATCTGTAGTGATGTGTCCTCTTTGATTCTTGGTATTGATATATCTTCTCTTTTTCTCTTGTTCAGGCAACTAGAGATTCATGGGTTTTATTAATTTTTTTCAAAGAACGAGTTTTGGTTTCATTGATTTCTCCTTATAGTTGGTCCATTTTATATTTCACTGACTTCAGCTTTATCATTTTCTTCCTTCTCTTATTTTGGCTTTACTTTGACATTCTTTTTATTGCTGTTTAGCTTCTGAAGATGGAGGCTTAGACCCTTTTACACTTTTCGCCTTTCCTAACAGAAGCATTTAATGCTATAAATTTCCTTCTAGGCACTGCTTTTTGCTTAAGCCTGAAAAAAAGTGTTTTCATTTTTGTTTATGTAAAAATATTTTCTAATTTTTCTTTGTTCTTGCTCTCTTTTTTGATCATTGAGTTATTTAAACACATTTTGCTTAATTTCCAAATATTTGGGAATGTCATGAGTATTCTTATTGTTTGTTTCTAATTTAGTATCATCATGTCAGATGATATATAATTTCATTCCTTCTAAATTTATTGAAACTTATCTCATGGTTCATGTTTGGTCTTTATGGGGCAAGACTTCAGGTTTAATAGAGAGGTTACAAATTCTGCTGTTGTAAGGTAGAGTAGGTCAGTATTAAAGTTGGTTTATTGTTTGGGTCTTCTATGTTCTTAATGATTTTCTGTCTGTTTGTTCTACCAAGTGCTGAGAAAGAAGTGTTAATGTTACCAGCTATATTTGTCTATTTCTCCTTCCATTTATGAATTTTTGCCTCATGTATTTCAACACATTATTATTAGGTGCATACAAATCTAGGATTGTTATATATCCTTGACTGACAGTTTTATCATTATGTAATGTCTTTCTCTATGCATAGTGACACTCCTAGTCCCAAAGTCTGCAGTGTCTGATACCAGGATCGTCACTTCAGCTTTCTTATATTTAGTGTTTGCGTTATATTTGCTTCCCCATTCTTTTATTTTAAGGTAGCTCTGTTTCTATATCTGAAGCTTGTTTCTTGTAAACAGTACATAGCTGGGTTTTGCTTTTCTACCAAGTGTTACAAACTCTGCCTTTCAACTGGTGTTTTTAGATCTCTTAGAATTAATGTAAGTAGTGTTATAATTTGGCTTAAGTCTGCCATGTTGCTGTTTGTCCCATCTGTTCTCTTCCTTTGCTTATCTTTTTATGCTTTCTTTAGATTGATAATTTTTTTTATTGTTCCACTTTATCTCCATTATTGGTTAATTAGATATACATCTTTTTAAGTATATACTTTTAATGGTTTCTTGAGTTTATGATATGCAACGTTAATTCATTAGTATCTGCCTTTAAATATTATCTCTTTAATATGTAATGTAATACCCTTATAAGAGTGTGCTTCCATTTCCCAATGTTATATATTTTATTGATACATATGATATAAAGTTCATAATATGGTATTACATTTTGTTTTAAATAGTCAATTACCCTTAAAAAATTCAGGACTGAGAATATTTCCGTATTTATCTCCATATTTACCATTTATGGAGTTTTTTATTCTTTTTATGCAGGTCCAAGTTCCCATTTGGCATTGTTTAACTTCAACATAAAGAATTTTTTTTAATTAACTTATTTTTTTTTAATGTTAATTGTAGTCGAGCAATTCTTCCAGCTTTTATTTATCTGGAAAAATCCATATTTTGCTGAATTTTTGAAAGATAATTCCCTGGAATTATAGGTTTCTCCATTGCCTTCTGGCTTCATTCTTTTTGATGACTGCATTATATTCCATGCCATAAAAGTAGATATCACAGTTTATTTAGTCATCTCCCTAATTAAAGGTATCTATATTATTCCTAATTGTTTGCTATTTGCAGTGATCTTGCAACAAACATCCTTGTACATTTATTCTTATTTACTTGTATTTCTGCATGATCGTGTCCTAGGTCTGGGATTTCTAGGTCAAAAGGCATATGTAATTTTTAATTTCAAAATTATTGTGAAATGTTGCTTTCCATATATTCTGTCTCAAACATATCTATTTCATTATATACTTAAATAAGTTACATGAAATATTGATAATTAATGTGGTGATTTCATATATCTTATTCTAGTAGTAATTCTTTTTTCTTTTCCATCTTTACTTAATGTCCCCTCCAATTTCCCTCTGCTCTCTAAATTATACTTTCCTGTGATGGTTAAACTGCTAAATGTTTCAGTGATTTTTTTTTTTTTATTTCAGATTTTGACTTCTTACCTCCAGAAGTTCCATTTGGCTCTTGGGTGGATTTTTACTAGGTGTAGAATGAGAAAGTACAACACAGAAAGTTTAACATAATAGAAATCGATGACCAAAATAAAACAAACATCAAAACATGCCTGTGTTTATATATAAAAATATACGCAAATATATACATATATGGTGTAAAATAGGTACTAAATTTCTTAGGGAGAAGAAGACATAATGCTACCATAAATAATATGTATGTATATGAGAATATATGTGCATAAATTTCTCTTATAGTTTAGAATGAAGTGGAAATACTAGATTGTAAGACTAAAACATGGCTTCTTCAACGCCAGCAGGTGTAGCGTCTGAGCCTGTTGATGACCGTGATCATGAAGGTGCGGGGGGACTGGTACTTGACCACTGAATCAATTTGAAAAAACATATAGGTTTATTTACATTTGTTATTCCTTCTGGCCTCACTTTTAGAAATGGCTGTTATTCTTGTGACTTGTCTATTTCATTCAAGCTTTCAAATCTGGTGAAGGAAACAGCGTAGTCTAACTTAAGAAGGAAAGGAAAGGAAAGCAAATGTTCTTTAGCACATAGGTATTTTCCTTGTCAAATATTCAACCACTAAACACAAGTGAGTAACCATCACTAGCCAGAGTACCTATGCTGAAAGTTCATTAGTAAATTAGACCTGGAGAGAATCATTTCTAGAAAAGAGGGACTCATAGTTATGAAATTGTATAATTTTTCCCCATAAAAGTCATCGTTTAAGCCTCTCGACAGATCTCAGGATCCTGTCCTCCATGGAAAGCAAGAACATACCTGATGTAGATGAAAATTTTCAAAAATTAAAATCAGTCTCTTAGCAACCGCAGAGTTTTAAAGAGTTCACTTTCTTAATACCCGTTGAGAAGTGTGTTAATGATTAAATGGTTCCTAAAAGAAAGATTCTGAGCACCATCGGCTTGGGTGGGTGGGGGGAGGGGTTCCACGGAAGGCTCACGTGACTGAGGGTCTGAGCCTCACGTGGTGGCACTTGGTGGCAGTCCTGACATAGGGTCCACCTTCCAGCTGTCTTGGTAAGAGCAGCTGTGCCTCAGGATCTGGGATGGCATTCTGTGGGCTTCAGGTGACTTTCTCTGAGTGAGTCTCACTTGTAATCCATTTGACGATTTGCTATATAGTGTTATGTGAGAACAAATGTGATATTTCTGAGAATTGACGTTTTCAGCTCTTCACAATCCAAATATTTATATTTGGTTCTGAACCAAGCAGATAACAAGAGCTCAGCTACTCACTTCTGTGAAAGAAAAGTTATAGTCCATGAATGGAATAATTTTACAAATATTATTCTACTCTCAGCCCTTAGTACAAATAAGTGCCCAATATGAAAGAGATTTGCCAGGTGAGAATCAAGAGAGATGATGCTCTAGGGAGGACATCACATGAGCTGACACATTATCCTCAGAATAAATGTTTCTAATATGACACATTGTTTCAGACTCTGGGTGTAATTTATCATTTGTTTCAAATTTGGATTGTCCTTGGAATAATAAACAATCCGTCCGTTATTTTCTGACATCTCATAAGCTAGTGGTTACTGCATTTGCTCCACCAGCTTCTCTAAGGGCTTAGCTGTGCAGCTGCAGGCAGGTAGGAGCTGGGAACCCTGCAGGTGGAGGGAGACCGGAAACTTGCATGCTTTCACAGAGATCTCTGCTCTGCGTCAGTGGGAAGCTTGGTTCCAGATGTTTTGTGTGCTCTGTCCACCACTCTCTCTGGAATGACGTTTTATCTGGGATGGCAGTAAAGTTGTCACTAGAGAGTCAAGACTCACGCGGAGCATTCCTTAAGCTATAGCAAGGAGTAGATCCTAAGATCACATTTGCTAGGAAAACGTAAGGACATTTATCTAGACTTTTTAAAAAAAGCAACTTCAGAATGTCACATAGGTGATGAATTCTGAATCCCTAAATGACAATATGTGCAAAAATGGTATAGGACTTTTGACCGAATATAAATTTCCAATAAATCAACCATGATGAGTGTTCCACAGGAGCCCTATTTTATCTCAGTTCTTGTTTATAAATCCCTGGTGTTCAGACTCGGCCTAGGAGGCTGTGAGTACCTGTCAGACCTACTTGAATAGGAGCCTTAATCGGGGCACATCTTTAAAGATGGGAGTCATGGGTCTGGGGACATTTCAGCTACTGGCACAGAGGAAGAGAATGCTATTATTATCGAATAAATTATAGGCATTGCCCCATAAACTGACATAAGGTAGGGTTGATTCCAAAAGATTATTTATTTGGGGGTCCTTTCAAGGGGTTAGTTATTCAAGTACGTAAGGAGACTCTTTGTGAGGCTCTCCTGTGTGTAAAGCTGTCACACTGAGGAAGCCGGGCAGCGAGCTTAAAGTTTAGGTAATTGCAGGGACGGTGTATAAGTTTTCTGGGGCCGCCCTAACAAAGTATCACAGGCAGGGCATCTTAAAGCACAGAACTGTACTTTCTCCTAGTTCCAGATGCCACGGGTCCCAGACCACGGTACCAGCAGGAGTGGTATCTGATGAAGCCTCTCTCCTTGGCTTGAAGGTGGCTTTCTTGCTATCTTTTCCTCTCATTAGGACACCAGTCCTAGTGACTTAGGCTCACCCTTTTGCCCTTCTTTAACCCTCACCAGTTTATAAAGGCCCATTTCCAAATAGGGACATTCCAAGGCACTGGGGGTTGGAGTTTCGGTATGTGGATTTGGGAAAATACAGTTCAGTCTGTAATGGACAAGGTGAGATTGGAATGGTTTACCAGAGTGAGGATGACTGTCGCTAAATTCCAAAGTCTTGAGCTGACCTCTCCTGGAAAGTGGCTGTGTGTGAGGGGTTTTGTTCGCTGCTCTCTGGGAGGGTTTGTCCAGCCTTTTCTCTAGCACATCTCCTGTCTAAGCCTGGCAGCCTACCCTCCAGCTGGAGGGACGCAGCCCAGCCTCCTGCCCCCGTGTACAGGGTGCCCCCCCCCCCCACGTCTGCATGTGTCTTGGGGAAAGACACACCTCTGGGGGGCCCGGGGTCATGTGGCTCTGCCCCCTGCTCCCAGGGGACAGACGTCTCAAGGATTTAGCACCACCGCCCTTCCTACTGGGCCATTTGTGATCAGAAAAAGCTTGTCAAAACTTCGAGTAGGTGTCTTGGGAAAGAAAGTGGCGTGTGACAGCAGTGTGACAACGTGATAGATTCTCCAGTTGGAGGGGCAGGTGCCTGAATGTCACGACTGGAAACCATCGGCTGCGAGCGTGAGAGAATGCATGGAATGAGTGACCGACTCGATCAATCGAGTAACTGGGCTCACTTGCGGGAGCCGGGAAAGCTGCTGTTTGCATTTTTACTTCACCGTGCTGGTAATTGCTTCCTTTCTGTGCCCCATGGCTACGATAGATTTTTTTTTCCCATAATTATAATTTCAGCAAATTTTTGCAATTGTGAAATACTGCATTTTTACAGAAATCCAGCTGTCTTTCCCCATTGAGCAGAGCTTCGTTTCCTGTTGTGTTCATTCCGTTGTCTTCCTCACTCTGGGCACCCAGCTCCAAGAAGTCTTTACAGGGGCGGATTTATGATGGATGCCATCTGGTCTGATAGAAGGAAACAGATATTGATTTTTAATATTTTCTCCCAACTTGTTTACTCTAGGATAATACAGCAGCTGTATGGCAGCTTGTCTCCGAGTGGAAAGGATTATTACCACTGCCTTTTGATGAGATAAATTACCTAGGATGACTTGAATGGCTAAAGGGTATACTTTGATGTTATGTCGCTTCATTTACCCTTATGACTAAATGATTATTGATTTTATATTTTTAAGCTCTTGAAACGTGAAAATAAGTTGGTGGAGGAGCCCGGCTGTGTTCGTTTTATTAATTTATTTCTGCAGGGCATAATTCACTTTGGACCAGGTTGTGAAGGTTTTGGGTTCATGACCGGCAGTAGATACAGTTGCAGAGAAATGGCTTATTTATATAGTCATTGCGAGTAGTCCCAAAATCAATACAGCCTGGGATTGGATGATTAAACTCAGTCCCTTTGTGGGATTCATTCCTGTAGCTGCTGCTCCCATCATCCCGACCACAGCAGATCCGTGGGATCAAGTCTACAAATAGCAAGTTTGTTCGAGTTGAAATATTATTTTTGTTTGCTTATCATTTTTTTTTATCCGCGATGTTCATTCAAAGACATTTTAACAGCCCGGGAAAAAAAAAGTGATTGACTGCCTGCTTCAATGAAATCAGGAATCTGCATTCAAAGAGGCACCTCCCAGTGCCTTCTAGAATGTCCGTGTGAGGCTGCAGGGCAGGCTTGGATCAGAGGTCGGGGCTGTGCTGGGTGCTACAGCTGGGGCGCTTCTGCTGGCCGCAGAAATCCGACGTGTCCGCCAAGCCTTCAGCTGCTCTGTTGGTTCCCGACCGCTCGGTGCCTCTGTGTGCTGGGCAGATGCCTGCGTATTTCTGGGAAGGGTTGCCTGTCTTGTCATCATCTGATGTGTAGGCACTGGTCAGCGTCTGTGTGGCATGCCGTCGTCCGTCCAGTTCACGTCTATTACTCCCTGGTCAAGTGCAGAGACACCGTCTATAGAAAATCGGATTGTTTTTATTTCTCATAATTGTCTCTCTATTTATTTTCATAGATTTTAACATAACTCATCTTGTCTCATCTATTTCTTGTTAGTAAGAACATCTGGCTTGGTTACGGAGCCTCATAGCATCTCTGACATTGAGTTTAACCGTTGAAATGAGGGGTTTCAGTCTCTCACCTGATCTTCTCTACTTGCCACATACTCAGGGGTAAGAGACGCTCGGACCCGATGTGCAGGGGAGTGGGAGTAAGAGGGACTGATTTTCTAGGAAGATTTTGTGTTTATTGACTCAGACAGTCGACACACCAGAGGGAACGGAAACCTGGGAATCACGGCGGCGATGGGCGCCAGGCTTTCTCTCAATTTCAGCAGAATTCTCGGCCTGGAACTCCCCTCCCTGCCCCTCGGCACCGCCCTGCCCCTCATCCCCACCCGATGTGGCTGACAAGCATTCCTGTGCATCAGGGATTTCACTTCTGGGCCTGGTCCTGGATGGTATTTTAAAATCCCAAAATGTATATGCCAATTGCATTTGGTAATGTTCCTTTTTTCCCTGGGGATTTATTTCAGATAAAGTTAATGTTTGTAAAACTTAAAATCTGCCGACAGAGGTGACTACTCTACCCACACAGGAGAAGCAAATACGAGGCATTTCCTTCCCAAGACAGAGCTTCTCATTGTCGTAAGTCAAGGGGGCACATTTTACAGTGTTTAAAAAAAAGTGTAAAACACTTTTTCTTACTTTAGTCAGTATGTATGTATAATTAATATGTAGTAAATTATGTGGCTCCAGTTTAAAGCTTGTTTAAATGCATAGAATTTGAAGTCGAATGAAGAAATAAAATAACTTTCGGAGCAGTGTAATGTAATATGTTGATCAATTTTATAGGGGAGTGGTGAATATTTAATTAATCACCTTGTGACAATTATTCACACTGGTCGGAATCAAGGTCTCCATTAAAGCCAAAGAATAGCTTCATTACAAATGACCCATAAAAGTGTCAAGTGCCGGCTGAGAAGACAAGTAATTTCCTTTCCCTTTAAAACCATTAGATGGAATGATGGGGGTGGGGCAGGAGATGAAGGGCGTAATCCTGTGATCACAAAGAAAAGCTGAAACAGTAAATTTGACAGCTAGGCTGGAGAGGGTTAGAAAGCGATGGCTGTGTCCCTTCCAAGAGCCTTTAATTTCATCAGAGGACGAGAACGGCGGCATTCTGTCTTTCCTGGGCTTTTCTCTTTATCCTGCAGTATTTGCTTCGAATGCCGGTGCGCCAAGCTTTCTCGGTACCGGTGGACGTAAACAGAAGAAGGGACTTTCTTCACGAGCCTGCCGATGGCCCTGGGCAGCAGGAGGGCACGTCTGCGGCGCCGTGACTGCTGTCTGGGAAGGCTGGCCGCGTGCGAGGCCCGGCATCCGGACAGCGCACAGGGACCCATATGTCACCAGAGTCGGCACAAGCGCTTCTGGGCCTGGCCGCGAGGACTCAGGACACATTGATCACTGTGGCTCCTCTTCTGCCCAGAACAGTCTGGGAAGCTGATAACCGTTTCCACTTCACCAAATCCATTTCTTAATTTTTCAACGTTGGCCGAGAACCCTTGACGTTGATCAACTTTCAGATGCCAAGATAGGTCTCTGGGATTCAGGAACTCTTGCAGATGTTTTCCTGAGTGAAAAATATTTTCTTTCCACAATGACTCAGGGGTGCAAATTCATTTATGAGAATGTCAGGACTCCAGGGTCTTGGAGAAAATAATACAGAATAGACTGTCCCCCCCCCCGACCTCACTCCTCCCCGCCCGGCTGAGAGGGGCGCCCTGGGTGTGAAAATCAAAGTTTGGCTTTAAGAGATCCTGTTAGATTCTGGTGCTTGTGCTGTGAGAAGTGCTTAAGATATTTGAATTTAATTATAATTGTAAATGGCCTCTTTAACTGTTAGAATTTGTCTACAATTGGGCAAAACGCAAAGGGCTATTCCTAGATTTAACAGAAACACACTCTGAAGAGACGTGGGTTTTCCCAAGCTCGGCAAGTCTTGGCCACCCCTGAGACGTGATGCTTACGCGGGACTTCTCTTTATTTCTTTGAACCTCATCTATTTTAGGATCCTTCACTCTTGGGTAGCCTGGCTCCAGTGTACACACCCACACACACAAGTTCAAGTGGCCACTTTGGAGAACTAATGGCTATTGATGCTCGTTGGGACTTCTGAGATGTTATCTCACCCCGTAAAGACGTTGCGGTATGCCGTTTACATTGTATCTGGTGATTGTATAATCATTATTGATTTCCTTGTGTGTAGTACCTATGTCAAACAACCTGATGTATTTAAATGGCGATTATTTCAGTTCTATATCTACTAGGAGATAAGATCAAAGGCAGTTAAGTCTGCAATCGATGGGGGGGCAGGTAGCGTAATGTGCTTGTGCCTTTGCCTAGGCTATTATACAACTCAACAACCACTGAGAGTATTTAATAATTAACTTTCTAAAACAGGTTGAGATTTCGGGTCTGCAGAAGAATGAGGCTGGCAGATGGAGGGAGAGCATCCCACACTTGCCGCTAAAAGCATCTCGGCCGCGTGAATGCCAGCCGAGGGACGGATTGCTTTCAAAGATCCTGGAAAATCAGCCCGTGTGCTTCATTTACTCCTTGTTTTGTACAAATACTCCTGAAGAAATGAGAACCACATTGAGAATGATGTGCAATTTCCCCCAGGCTGGAGCCACTGCTCATTGTAGGGGTGGGGGATGCACGGGGAGCCCCACCGGTGGTGAGCAGGGTCGTCAGCTTAGTCTCCAGGGTGGTGCGGTGACTGTGCTTTCCTAATCAGCCAGCGGTACCCGGCTTGGGCCACTGGGTTGGATGTCGGGTCGGGCATATGTGTTTGAGGGCAAAGCAAGCTGATTTTATTGTGGTTAAAGAATGTTTTGTAGCATTTTCCTTTTTCAAGATACATTTTGGATTACAGTTTTTGGAATTCTTTGTAACGTAATAAAGAAATACTTGTTATTTTGGAAGGTACTAGCGCTACGTGTGAGGCAATCTAAGGAAATTTTACGGCAGTTAGAAAAATAAAGCTCCACCAAAACAAAATCTTAATATGAGACTTAACATACATATATATCAGTAGATACTTTTGGAAATTATTGTTTAGACAGTCTGCCTGGGCCGTGACTTTTGCGGACAGCAAGCCTTCTCACCCCCTCTACTTTCGTCTCCGGGCAGAGTGGGTGGGAGCATCTGCTCAGCCCTGAGAGATGTTTCTGTGGCTTCAAGAGGAAATTTATTCAGACTGTCTCCTTGGACCACATCATTTTTTTCTTTTCCGTGATGTTTATTAGAAGTTATCCTGCTTAGATGGGGTTGTTAACAGAACACCGAGGACAACCACAAAATCAAGTGAGGCCAGTTTTTCCAGGAAACCACAGATTCAATTTTAATGTCAGGTTCATGAATTGGAGTGATTTGTTACAATGGCCTGGTTCACATTTGCAGATGAAAAGTTCATAGTGCAAAACATACTGAAACATCATCTTCTAAGCTTTCCAGAACACATTTGGATCCAGTCTCAGATAAAGTCTAGGAATGTCTGGAAAGCAAAGGGAAACCCACAGCAATCGACCCGTATTTCAGGTGGAAAAACCAATGGTGCAGCAGGGGTGTGCCTGCCCTGGGACACTCAGGCCACTTGGAGGTGCACGTCCTGCTGCCTCACCAGCTCCCCTGCCACGGGAGGAAGGCACAGAGGATTCTCGAGTTTCCCCTGGATTCCCCGAACACCTCGCTGCAGCTGCCACATGGAAACTGAGTTCCAGCAGGTCCTCAGCACAGTGTACCTGGATAGGAGTGGAATGAAGTGACTTGGGTCACACTCTGGTCAAAACACAATAACCTTACTAAGAACATTTGATTCGTTTTGTATTTGATTTGCTGATTTTAGGTTATCTCATATTTAGTTTTAGAGTCCAATTCATTACATTCACCCCTTACACTAGTTTCATGTGATGTCTAATAGAGTAATATTTTTTTTCATTATTTTTATTCGTTTTGTTTTTTTTTAGATAAGATCATGGCTGGAAAAATGTAGAAAGTATTTTATTTTTAAATTTTTAAAAAATTTTTTAACCTTTTTTTTTATATTGCAGTATAGTTGATTAACAATGTTGTGTTAGTTTCAGGTATACAGCAACATGATTCAGTTATACATATACATGTATCTATTCGTTTCCCACTTAGGTTGTTACATAATATGGAGCAGAGTTCCCTGTGCTCTACAGTAGAAAGTATTTCAAAATTGAGGGGGCTGTATTTCACACTGTTTTCTGTGGACAATCTGATTTTGAAATGTGAAATTTCATGCACTTCAAGGAATGGCAGCACTGGGCCGCAGTGAGGTGGAAAGCCCAGGGGCTTCTGCCTGATAACACGTTTTGTCCCCAGAGTTCACACGCTGAGTGGGTGACGCTGAGGCCGTCCGCACCCCAGACCTCACTGGGCGCTCTCTGTGTGGACCCTGGGGGGACAGGCAGGATCAACAGCACTCAGCCCTCAGGGTGGAGACTCTGGAACTCTGTACACATTAGGACCTGTGCAATCACGGCGTGGTTCTGTACAGACGTGGGGGGACCACCTCTGCTGGGGAAGTTTCAGGGTCCACTGGGCCGCCTCCTGGCAGGGTCTCTGCAAGCATCAGGACCGTGAAGGGACCCCCGTGGGTCTCAGGCTGGCCTCTCCCCAAGCCAGCCCTGGGATGGGGAGGCCTGGATCAGAAAATGCCTCCAGGACAACCTGGTGGGGTGTAGGGGGCTGGACCTGGAAATGGAGGGGGCACTTATGGTATGGGGTCCAGCAAGTCCCATAGGGGGCCTCTGGGAGGTGCCCCAGCAGCTCTAGGAACCCCAGAGTTGCCCATGGGGCAAAGGGGGAGGGGAGGGAGTAGGGACAGTGACACCCCATCCCTCTAAGGCTGGTTAGGGGGCATCCTGGGAGAACATCCTTGTCAATTCCCAGGCAGAGTAGGTTCTGGGAGGTGCTGGCAGCCTCTGACTGTGACTCGGGTGTGGGCTGCTGTGCGTGAAGGCAGACCAGGGCTGGTGCCTGAAGACGGTGATGGGTCAGAGGGGACATGGGAGCCCCCCGACAGCAGCCACCCAGAGACCCATTTCTTCACAGCTCGTCTAATTTTATGCTGGATTTGGCTACAAACATAAACTTTCCACCTAAATATCAAAAATACTCATTAAATGTGACTATTTAAAAATATGTTTCGTTCTAACTGCCACTTGAACATCGCGCAGACGTTTCTGACAGTACCGTTTCACTGAGAGCATCTCTGAAGGGAGCACCGAGCGTGGCGTGCTCACCAGCCCTAGAAACATCCAGACTGCAGACTGGATCAGGTCAAGGTGAGGCCACAGAGACCCAATCCCCTGTGACCAGTGTCCTTAGAAGACAGCGGCTGTAGGAGGGAGATGTCATGGGAAGGCTGAGGCGCAGAGAGGAGGGATGCCTCTACCAGCCAAGGATGGTCAGATTGTCTCCAGGACCAGAAGCAGGAAGACGAGGAAGCATCCTTCCCTGCACTGTCCAGAGGGGGCACAGCCTTGCCGACACCCTGACTTTCAGCCTCCAGAGCCATGAGGCTGTGTGATCGGGTTGTCTTAGGCCGTCTAGTTTGTGGCGCTTTGTTATGGCAGCTCAGGAAACGGATGTAGACCCACCTAATAAAGTGGTTGTCAAACTGTCACCCGAGCATGGATGCCAGTGACATCTGCTATCAGGGGTGTGGACTCTCCCCGGGGCCCCTGTCCCATCTCGGAAGGAGAGGCGGCTCGGGGAGGAGAGGACGAGGGCCACCCTGGCCGTTGAGCTGCTCCCTGGCCGTGTTGGGTGGGCGACGTCTTACAGAGGAGGGCCGCCCTGACGGAGGGGCCGGGCCTGCAGCCCAACCAGCCTGGGTCCCCAGCTTCCTGCCTGCGCCTCCTCTGGGGCCACGCTCGGGTCTGTCTGGGCTTGTCCACTCCGCGCAGACTCTAAGGGGCCGCCCCTGGCTGGTTTCATCGCTCCCAACTCCAGCCTGCCAGTCCGCTCCGTGATGCTTGAAACCACTTTGAAGTCTCTGCTGCTATTTATTTAAGTCTCCTCAAATTCCACTCATGATCCTTATCTGCAGCCTAATAGTTTGCTTTCTCCAGAAATTTCCGTGCTTGCGTAGGTGTATTGGTTAGCTAGGCTGCCGTACAGAGTAGCAGACTTCCCGTGGTGGTGGGGGGACGATGGGGGGACTTAAGTCATAAAGACTTACTGTCTCAGGGTTCTACAGTCTAGAAGTCCAAGATCAAGGAGCTGGCAGGACCACGCTCCCTCTGGAGACACAGGGAAGGGGCTATTCCAGGCCCCTGTCCTGGACTCTGGGAGTTCCTCTCTGTAACAGGGTAACTCCAGTCTTCACCTGACGTCCTCCTTGTGTGCATGGCTGCCCCCGCACCCACATTTTCCTCTTTTTACGAGGACATGGGTCGTTCTGCCTTAATGACCTCATCTTCACTTGATTACTCTGTAAAGACCCCATCTCCAAACAGTCACATTCTCAGGTCCCAGGACTCCAAGAGACCTTTTTGGAGGGCACAGTTCAGCTTGTAACTGTGGGCTCTTGCGGAGCCCTGGAAACTACCAGCTGCCTGGGATCATCTTTCCTGTGAGGGCCTGGCAATCCCCACTTGGTCCCCCGAGGGATGACCCCACCATCCACTCCCCCTGCCTGGGAGGGTACGGACCCCCAGGGTCACTGTGCTTACACTGGCTCCCGGCTCTGAGGCTCAGGGCTGAGTGGCCCCTGTGGCTGGGCTGCTGGACCCAGACGCACCTGGTGGGACAAGAGGTAGGTAACTAACATCCCTCTGGCCCATGTCATCTCTGGCTTGGGTCAATCCAGCAAAAGCTGGGATATGTTGGTACCACCAAGAGACACACCCATCGGGCTTTATCTAGAGCTGGCATGAAATGGCCCAGTCCTTTCATGACCCTGGGCAGTAATCTTCCCCTGGGTGTGTGCCGAGTAAGCCTGCCTGACATAATCTTCCCCTGAGCACAGGCTGCTGCTTCCCCGAGGTGATGCGTGCACTCTGAGGGGCAAGCTGGCCAGGACCGTGGTCCAGGGATGACAGGGATGGCCTGAGAGGACCTTGTGGATCCTTCCACAGCCACAGAGAAAAGACCGACTGTTCTCACTGACAGGGCAGCTGGGAACCTCACTCAGACCACACTTATCCCACCCAGAAACCTTTCCAGGTACATATTTGAATTCCCTTTGACAAGTGGGGACACTGGGTTTTAAAATTATAAACAAAACTTGCCCAGGATCACATGGCTGGTAAACAGAGCAAGGGTTTGGACCTAGTGGACCTGAAACCAAAGACCATGCAGTTTCCGTGTGTAAATCATGGTTTTAGGTTTTTCCTGATGTGTTCGTTTCCCATTGCTGCTCTAACAAATTGCCACAAACGTTGTGGCTTATAATGGTGGGATTTTCTTCTCATAATTCTGGAGGCCAGAAGCCTGAAATGAGTCTTGTAGGGTTAATTCAAGGTGTCACAGGACTGGAGGCTCCAAGGTCAGTTTGGAGTGGGGGGTAGGTTTCCTTGCCATTTCCAGCTCCTGGTGGCTGCCAGCATTCTTTGGTTTGTGACTGCATCACTCCAGTCTCTGCATTCATGGTCACATCACCTCCTCCTCTGTCAAATCTCCCTCTGCCTCCTTCTGATAAGAACACATGTGATGGCATTCATGCCACCTGGATACACCAGGACAATCTCCCTGTCTCATGGTCCTTAACTTAATCACACCTGCAAAGTCCCTTCTCCCACATCAGGTAACACTCAGGTTCCCAGGACGAGGACTTGATGTCTTTGGGGGACATTATTCAGACCTGGGGGGTGCTGCTCTGATCTCGCCCCCACCCCAGGGAAATAAGCTGCCAGAGAACCTCTAGGATCATGGTCAGTGCACCACCTGGCTCTAGTACCACCCAGACCCAACCGCTGCTCACCTCTTCCACAGCTATCAGCTGGTCATTTCTGCCCAGTGTGGGGCTCTTCAAGGGTGCATCCTCTTCCCCACAGCCCTCCTGGGTTGGCTGCTGTCAGGGGAGTGACCCTGCTCACAGGAGGTAGGGCTGCAGTTGCCCAGCAAGGGCAGGGCTTCTATCCTTGTTCTCACAAAGCGACACTTTTTCTTGTCTTTGTGAGTGTATTTACACTTATGTAATTTTAAACTTGATTTCCTTGAAAAACTCCTGATTGCAGGATTACTAGATTACAAAAGAAGGACAGACATTTTATGTCTGTTTTTATGTATTGCCAAAATAGGATTTGGATCAACTATTAAAAAACCCAGAGAAACCTATTTCTTAACAAATTTCTTAAAGTAGTTTTACTGTTTCATGTCTTATTGCATTGGCCTAAATCATCAAAATCAACTTTAATAATGTTCTTATTCTTGTTTCTATTCTAATTGTAAATGTAACCTTAGCATTTTCCCTAATTATAATTGTCTTTTGATTTAAAATTCTGTCTGTTGTTGATTTATAACTTATCATGTGAAGAAAATGTTTGCGTTTCCATGCTTCTGTCTGAATGTTAGAAGTTTGAATTTCATTAGTTGCTGCCTCTCCATCTATTAAGCTCACATAGTTTGAATTACTTAATTTACTTCTCTGGTACAATCACAGCATTCCCTTACACTGATAACCATCATGTAGATAAATCATCACACAGAACTGACCAAGTAATTTCAGATCATGGAACAAGCATGACGTAGAAAAGGTTGTCGTTCCTGAGCAGCGTTTGCACCATCCCTAAGTCACAGGAGAGCTCAGTGAAAACATGTGCAAGTGAATTGACAGGACTGAAATGATCCCTCCAAACATCCCTCCAAACAGTGGTGTCATCCTTATACACACACACACACACACACACACACACGCACACATGCATGCACAGGCGAACACACAGAAATGCATGCCTGCACACATGCAAGCACACACAACATAGTTCCCATATACATGCGCAGGCACATACCACACACTCACACACTCACACCCAGGCACACAGGTTTATCTCCACCATTCTGTACATGCAAGGTCACTTCCTGCATGGCACGCCGTCAGTCCCACTTGTCAAATCTTCTCTGTCCTTTGTCTCTGACCATCACCAAAGCCGCGGACTCGGGGAAAGGGATGAATTTCTTTCTGATACGCTAGGAAAATTAAGTTGTGATCTGAAGCATAAGCATTAATTTTCATACCAGTGAGAGGAAATTGCATCTTAGCTCAGCTGCTAAAATATGTGCTCTTACTGAGACGAATTTCACCTAGGAGACACGATTCTAAAGAGTAATCTTTGGTAGGTCTGTGACATTCAGACTTTCTCGAGTAAGTGTATGTTACAAATTAAGTAATTTTAGTAATTTGTAACCTCTTCAAATATTTCAATGACATTTCCTTTGCTTACTATTTTGCTACATTTTTACCCAAATTGCCAGCTAACTTCCCAAGTGTCCAAAAAAGCTAATTTGACTGTGATGGCCAAGCCAAAAAAGATCGCATATTACATCACTTTGCCGGTGGGTAATCAACAATGAGAAACATTTTCTCCACAGTGTGGTGACAAGGAAATGCCAGCTTGGCCATCAGCAGAGAATATTTAAGGGTCAAGCAGCCAATCTAAGGAATTTCCTGTGTCTATATTTTTCCATTTCAGATGTGTGTAGTAGTTTACTATTTTACTTCTTAGTCTTTATGTGCAGGAGAAAGAAAAAAAAAAAGATGACTGAGCCAAACTTTACTATTTGAAAACTTAACCTGGGCACCAGACCTAGGGTCACCATTATGGCCTCGGTCCCTGACAGCTGCTGGTGACCTCCCCAAGGCTAAGATCTTTCTCCCATCTGACACCTCCATGCTATCCCTTTGCATTAAAAAAAATTCAGTATCTTTTTGGAAAAGCAGTTTCGGCAATGAGGGCATTTACAGAATGTTTTAATGACTAGGATGTCCTGTTTACTCTAAGAAAAGATGGTCGCAAAAACCACACAAGCTGTTGAGGGCAAGACAGGCTGGTGCCCTACCCCACTCACGGGCTGCCTTTTACTTTCCAACTCACAATAATACCCTTTCAGGCCATTGAAAACTTGCTTCCATGTAAAAGCACATCTTAGCAATTTGAATCATTATCCCACCTGTTTGAGTCCATTTTAAGCAAACTGTGAAGCGAAAGGGGAAAAATAAGTGTTCATTTGTACTTGTTCGCAGTGACTGCTGCCAAGCAGTTCCAGTAGCGACTTTCCAACGGGAAGCACTGAGCAACCATGCCTCATCAACCATGAGTTTCAGTAAAGTCAGAATACCATGGCCGTGAGGAATGTTTCTGTTGTTTGCAAATATGGGCATATGTGTTCTGATTTTTAAAAATTTAACCCAAAATGAGGAGTTCATCAAATACTTAATGAATTCCTATTGCTTGAAATTATGAAGCTGGATGCCTGGAAAGTTTCTGATATTTCTTTAGAGCTTTCTTGCGATTCTTTCTGGGATGTCTAATGAAAGAGAGAGGAGACTCAGGTCTGTGGAGGTTCCATGGCCTTTGCAGAAACCCCCACTCTGACATTTCCGTGCCAATTAATGCTCTCTGGGAAGCCGGAGGCTCTGTAGAGGGGACTCGACTCTGTTTTCACTTTGCCTGCTGTGGAAGCTTCTCTGGTGGTCGTGGAATTTATATTAGGAATTTCCTGTGTCCTGCCAAGAATTTTCTAATGCTACAAATGTGGCTTATACAAACTAACTAGTCACTATTATGTACATAGAACTGTGCTTCATTTTTAATTAAAGCAAAACCCTTTGGTTCCCCCTTTGCCCTTGGCAATCCTACATTTCATTTTACTTTTCTCAAATGAGGGGAGTTTGATGACTCTCACAATAGATAAGCTCAGAGGTTGGGATGGAATTCAAGCGTGGTTTGATCAAGCCTCTGGATCTGTTCAGCTGTGATGGTCTTAGAGCTGCCCTCCTCCACGTGTGGCTGTCACCCCAGAATCACTTCCCTTATCATGGTGCGTAAGGACAAGTTATGCTTTGTGCTCGCGAGAGGGTGGCTGCACCCCTGAGCCGACGTGTGCTCCAGGTTCATCCACCGGGATGGAGCCCCAGGGCCCTGATGATGCAGGTTCTGAGCAGGGACATTGGGCTGTGCTCATCCACCTGTCACTGCTATACGCCTCCGCCCAGGTCCTGCTAAGGTCGGCCCCCCACCCACCGCCCCAGAGCACACAGCCTGCCTGGGGAGGAGGGGGGCGTGCAATGGTTATTCTCCATGGACTTCAGCGCATGCAGAGTAATCCAATGGTACTGATCGTGCTGCTGCAAGCTTCACGGGTTGGTGGTGGCGATGGAGAAACCTCTGCAAAGAAAACCGGGAGGGCATGACTGCTCTGCCCTCAGGTTGCACCTGTCCACACCTGGTTCACAGCATGGCAGTCTGTGCTCCAGGTGGTGAGGGCGTAAATCAGAAAGGTCCTGTCTTCCATCCGTTGGACCCCACGTCTTGATGATTCTGGGCTCAGCCCCTCACCCTGACCTCAGCACCAGCCTCTGGTTTGCTGTCCTGGTATTGGAAGCACAGCCCTCTCCTGCTACTTTTAAATCAAGTTGCTCACTGGGCCCTGGAGTCACATGTGGGCTCAGAGGGACCCCAGCCTGGCCTTGGCCCTGTTCCTCTGTACCAGACAGCTGCCTGGGTGGACAGGGGCGGCCTCCGATGAATCCATGAGACAGTGTTTCTAGGTAGCAGAAGGTTTTTAACATCACCGAGCTCTCTCGGCCCAGGGCCCTGTGCTTTGCATGACCCGGAGGAGTTCAGGGTCACAGCATCCATGGCAGGAGGCCACGCCCACCAGAGGCTCCTGGAAAATCCAAGGGCCAGACATTCAACAGTGGCTCAAGACAGAAGGACTCAGTGCCGTGGAGAAAGATGACATTGAAACCCAGACTCCTGCCCTCAGGAGGCTGCCTATTCATTTATTTATTTGTTTTCCTGGGAGACAAGTGATTTATGCAGATAGTTATAAATCAGCTCTCTTTTGTGAAAATGCATTTTTCAGTTTAAAGGATGCTGAGCCATCATCACTATTTTCACAAATTCAGTGCTACTGTAGAGGTAAAAACAAAGAACCCAGAGACCCTGGAGAGGTTTGCAGAACAGAGCTGCCTGCCTGCAGGAAGCAGGGTTTCTGTGACCAGAGATCTGGCATCTACAGGCCAGAGGCAGGAAAGGTGCTGGGGCTGGAGCCCTGCGGGGGGACCGGGATGGGGCCAGGACACTCAGGAAGGGGGTGTGAGCTTTCTCTATGTAGAGCAGGAGCTGGCAGAGGTGTGTGAGGCAGAAAGGAACACGAATCCATTTTGACTTTTGCAGAAACTCTGGCAGCAGCCAAGGAAGGTGCTTCAGAGGGGCAAGGTGGGGACAAGGGTGGTGGGATGGCCGTGACGCTGGGGAAGTACAGTGGGAGAACGTGAGGATGCTGTGGCAGGAACGGGGAGAGGAAGCAAGAGTGGTCCTGAGATTTCCCGCCTGAGAGAAGAGGAGGATAAAGACATGGTTTACTGAGCCAGGGAACACAGTTGAGGCAGGATGGATGGATGAATAGATGGATAGATGGATGGATGGATGGATGGATGGATGGATGGGAGAGGCAGGGCCATCTGGTCGACCTGAGCAGCAAGCCTTGGAGCTGGACAGGAGGGCTCGTCCCTGAGGAAGGAGGCTGTCGGTGGGGGGATCTCTCAGATCACGAGCACTCTGCTGGGCACCTCCCACGACGGCTCCCACTCCCACCTGATCCTGCCTCTCCCCGCTGGGGTCTACTCCGCTGCGCTTGGGGGCCACGGAGGGCTGAACTCACTGCCATCTCACCAGGCTTGGGAGCCATGGGAGGGATACTTGGAACCAATAACTTCTTTACGTCGGTCCCCAAGGGACAGGTGGGATTTGGTCAGGTGGAGGTGAGGGGCAGGGCACTCCTGGGAGGTAGAGCCGCTTGTTGGGGGCAGAACCAGAGACACGTTTTGAGTGCAGTCCGGGTGCAGAAGGATTGGGTGGGGGAGGAGCAAAGTGCTCAGGTCTCCAAGCACCGCGTCTCCCTGCGTCCGCAAAAAGGAAGATGCTCATTGGAAGATGGGAAAGTCTGCAAGCCCCAGCGACTCCAGTGCTGGGAAGGGAACCAGCAGGACCATCAGGATTTCGCCTCAGGATTGGACGTGGCTGCTAAGTGTGCTCTTCTGCTTCTAGAAATTCGTTTAATTAAACAGATTCGAGTCCCCCCACCTTAAGCAGATACAAGGAGCAACTTTTGGTAGGTGATGGCATTTTGGAAACAAGAACATGACATAGTTTCTGAAAGTTTCCATGGAAAATATGAACTGAATATAGAAGCTGATAGACCCTCCGTGTGTGACGTGAGGTGACATCTTTCATTTGGTTTTCAGCCTTTACTTAGCAAACATTATTTAAGAAGTTGCTGAGGCAAAGGAGAGGATCCAGGGGCCCACTAACGATGGCCGTTTTGCAAACACACACGACGGCTCAGCCACCCATGAAGGCCCAGCTCAGCCAACACAAACCACGTCCACCTCCAGTGCAGGTAAAGGCAACCCTATGATCACAGGCTTGAGGTACTTAAGGTCTAGATCTATTATTATTGCAAATAATAATCAAAGTGAAGATTGCTTCCGCTCTAGTACAGTACTCCACAAAAATTGATTTTCCTGGGGTCTGCATGGGTGTTTAAGCCTCCTTTTCCTTTGGTCTCCAAGGTGGATGGGTATTTCATTGCATCTACCCCTTAAATTCCAAATGAATGATGGGCATAGTATTGATACACTCACAAGAGGATGCTTTTAAAACCACAAATCTTTTTCCAGTGCCTTTATGATCCAATCGACCACGGACATTGGGCAAACCCTCTGATTTTTATGAAGGAATTCCTTGTAAGTAAGGAGAATGCCTGTGCATGAAAATGTCTTTGCCCTTCGGACCATCGAGTCGTGCATTTTCCAAGCAGGTTTCTCCCTGGTTGAGGAGGTCGGATGCAGAGCCAGGGACAGCGGCTGCTCTGTTTCTCCCAGCAGAGGGCCCCCATCAGGGAAGTGCGGTCTGGTGTTATCAAACAGTGATTAAGTCCTCCAGCCATAGTCCTTTACACTTGCTAATCTTGGTGACTGTTTACATGCTACTATTTGTTAAATGGCAAAGTTTATTGATTTGGCAAATTCAGTCCCACATTGTAGATTTTCTCCCAGTCTGTGTTGCTACATGTGGTTCAGCATTTTTAAATGTCAACTGCAAAGTATTATTGATCGGTAATTAAAAGTGCAGAGAAAAATTAGCATAGTAGAAGTTTACGGTCATTAGCACAAGTACCGTGGGGCAATTATTTAGCATGTTTTAACATTTATTCTCCTTCCTGTTATTGACATAGGGTATGATGCTCGCCCAACAGTTTTGTTTTGCTAAAAAGGAAAGTTTCAACATCAATAAGAATTAATGACGTGCAATTCTTTTTGAAAATGTGCCTGTTGGTTTTCCTGCTGCCTAAATAAGCGAATCAGGAGGGTTCTTTGTGCTCTGGCTACAATGAGAGAGAGGGTCCGGGCTTCATGGGGCAACCAGGGGAAGATGATGGCTTTCCAGGACCAAGGGCTGGGGTTCCTGGCTGAAAGTGAACGAGCAAAGCTACCACTGTGGGCTAGGCAGGGGAGCAAGAAACCAGGCAGCATTTCACTAAACGTTCATCCCAGATGTTCTCAGATACCATGCAGATTTCCTTATAAGCATCCTGCACTAACCACATCACAGGAACAGATTTTCTTTATGAAAATACGGCCATCCTGAGGGTGAGATGTTACCAGTACCCTCATGTTCAAAACTAAAGCACAAAACCAACGACTAGAGTGAGCTCGCCCAGGTGACTGTGGCCGGAGGTGAGCAGCAAGGTTTGGAGGCCGTGGAGGGGGGCAGGGCAGGCGTTGCTGGTGGCCGCGGGCCTTACTTGAGCACAGTTTTGAGCCAGTGGAGTTTCATATTCAGGAGCTCAGTGATGGACCTGGAAAGTCCGAGAGGAAAGTCTGAGCTGCAAAACCAGTTAATCGGGGCTGTGAGTCAAATCAGACCAGGCGAAAGGCCACAGTGCCTGTGGTCATTCCAGCATCCGTCCTGCATCCTTGTGGACGTGGGGTCACACGGTCATCCGAGTACGTGTTCCCTCATCCTTTAGGGGCTGAGTGCCCTGTAGGTGAGCCGGGGGACCCGCTGCGGATGGGTGGACTGGCTGCCCTCCCCCAGCTGGGAGCCTGCACTGAAGGGCGTGGCCCAGAAGAGGGGCTCCCGGGGCTGCGTGTGACAGCCCCCCCGGCCAGGGCTGGCACAGAATACTGCTGCTCGGGCCCTGGCCAGCTCCCTGACGCACCTGCAGTGGGGCCTGGTTAAGAAACCCCCAAGAGGAGGGGCTCTGATGCTCAGAGGGGCACCTCCCCTCGGGTGGGCTGGGGTGTGTGTGTGTCCAAGGCCACGCTGTTCACCGTGCGCACAGTGGTGCAGGTGTGTTCCCAGAGAGAGGGGCACTGAGGTCCATCTGGCCCACCCGGTTATCTACAAGGAGGAGGGGGATTTCTCTGAATCCTGGTGACGGGGGAGCAGGCCAAAAGAGATGAGATGGGGGCGGGGCGGGTCTGGAGGGATTTGACTCCGGGGAAAACTCAGCCCGATTCAGGGGCAGGGTGGGGAGGAGGCTAACCTGCTGCAGGGGGGCTTTGGCTTTTCCTCTAGTTGCCGGAGGTCTGCAGTTGTGTTCTCCAAGACTGGAATTGTCCAGAAACTGGCTCACTGAGAATGGGGGGGACTTGGAGGCTGAGACGCTGTGCTGGGTTCCGGCACTGCTTTTAGGGTGTTGTGGGGGATGAAAGCCCCCCCCGCACACACACACACCCCTCTCATTGCCAGCCTCCACCCACTGGGCAAAGAGGCCTAGGGCTTCAGGAAGGTCGAAATTAAGCATTTAAAATAAAATCAAGTGGAAAGCGCTCCATCGATCCCTTGAAGACGATAGCTAGGTTCTTAAAGTTTGAAAACGTCCGGGAAACCCACAAAGGAAGGTGGCTCAGATGAGGACAGAGGCAGGAGAGAATCACAAAGGAACGCAGATCGTTAAGGGAGAAAGTTTCATTTAATAATTTAGTGAGCTATTTTTTCAAATAAATGAAATCTATTAAAAGCTCTATTTTCATTTGATTAACAAATGCTATACAGGAACAACAAATAACCAAATAATTAAAGCAAATCCAATCTCTTAATGCAAACATCTTTAAACAGTCTTTAATTTGCTTTTAAATATAAATATTAAATAATGCCTAACCCTTCAAAGAATCCTCTCAGCAGCTTTGCTTTCCAGGCTAGTTCTAGTTTTCACTGCGCATGCAAACTCCTTTATCTAGCGGCCAGCATCGATTGCCTGCCTCTCTTCTCCAAAGGATGCTTTAGCCTGATTTTTCCTTGCCAGCGACTGATTTGATACAGTACATTGTACATTTTGTCACTTAAGGTCAGTAATATCCTGGATGCCATTAAAGTTTTGCATGTAAGGTTGAACATAGAACGTAATAAAACCTTTGCATTTGATTTCTCCAGTGTATTTTACACATTAAATCCCCCGCGCAACATTTTTCGCTGCTGCACAATCTGCTATTTGGACATACTGAAGAACATTTCCAGGGTTAGGTACATCTGCTATTCAGCAGCATTTTACTAAGATTACCTGAGAAGAAATGAAGGAGTTACAAGTGTCTTCCTTTTATTATTATTATTGTTGCTACTACAACTGCTGTTACCTTTAAATATTACATTTATTTATAATGTAGACTTACATTTGTGCTTCAGAAATTTGCAGGTAGCACATTCGAGGCTCTCTGAAGACAACTGACTGATCCCCACCTGCCTCCTGGGAAGAGGTGACAGAGCTTTGCTCACCTCACAGATGGTAAAGATGAGACTCAGTGAGAGCTGAGAGGCTGGTTCAAGGTCAAGCGAGAGAGGCTGAAACACCATTACATGGGTTTCCAGCTGTTCTCTGAGCGTTCCTTGTCATCCTTATGTGTGCAAAATACCCATCGGCAAAATCACATCGTGAATGTTACCCACAATATAAACATCTTTTTTTTCATGGATGAGTACATCCAACTCTAGCAATGAAAAAAAAATTGCCTATAAAATACCATATAATACAAGAAGGTGTTTCTCAGACATTGCTCCAAAGCAAATGAAAAATATATCCAAGCTTATAGCCTGGAAAAAAATTCCTGCATTTTCCTTGTTAGAAGTTACTTCCTACTTAGTTTTACGACTTTGTCCTTTCTGTTTTGTTTTTTTTTTCAAATATTCACAAAGAAGAGCCCATAACCCTTCCGAGCTTTGAGAGTCGGATCTAATGGTATCTCTGGAAAGTTGGCAGGAAGAGGCTATATACTGGATGATTCTTTAAAATAAAAGGTCCTTCCAGGTGGAAAAATAGTAAACAAAACCTTTGAGGGATTTTGGAAAAGTGATTAAATCAACATAGCTGTGCTGGAGGTGGTATTTGTAGGATTTTCCCCAAACTTTATTGATGCAAAATTGATATGAAATAAATTGTACATACTTAAAGTGGTACAATTTGATTTTTAATATGTATATGAATATATCTGTGAAACCTTCACCAAAATTAAGTTAATTAAACTATCACCACTAAAAGTTAAAAAAATAAATAAAATAAAATAAAATTAAATTAAATAAAATAAAAGGTCTTTCTTGAAATGCCAAAATACTCAAGACTTCCACGTGGTTGGTACTTCGGTAATGGGGTGGCTTTTCTTATGTGTGACTTGTGAGGTCATCTTAAAGTCCCAGGCTGATCCTCATGGCCAATTAGTCATCCTACAAATGGAACGTTGTCTTAAATATCCTCCTTTCCAAAGTATGACACCGTATATTTTTCCTGAAAGAAAGAGATCTGGTGCAGAAGGCATTTGTAGGACGTCAAGAATGATTGACCGCGAGCGGGGCCTCTTGTCCCAACACTTTGATGGAGTTAAAATCAATCCCTTTGAGTGGAATGGTCTTATACATCATCCCAAACCACGTATTAGCACCGCCCCCTGGTTAGGGGCTGCACAGGGGACGTTCCCGGGATGCGGCGGCTGTGCTGGGGTTGGCACGGGTGGACACCGCTGTGGAGACAGGGCCTAAAGTGACTGATGGCTCCCCCTCGGACCGCGGGCCAGGCCAGTGCTGTGCTGACAGTGCAGTCAGAGCCATGGGGGGGGGGGTGTGATGGGGATGCTGATTTTATCCACCTCCTGCTGCTGGGTCTTGTGACATTACACCCCCGCACCTAGTACCCACTCCCCTCGAGCTGTCTTTTACTCTCCCTCACCCTCAATCAAGAAATGATTCTCTCTGCTCTGCCGTGCTGCTCATCCATTCTGAATGTAGTAGTTTGCATCTACCAACCCCAAACTCCCAGTCCCTCCCTCCCTGCCCCTCCTCCCTCTTGGCAGTCACAAGTCTGTTCTCTATGCCTGTGAGGCGCTTTGCTGTACAGCAGAAATTAGCACAACATTGTAAATCAGCGAAACGTCAATTAAAAAAATAGAGAATAAAAAAAACTTACTAGAGAAGCAAAAAAAAAAAAAAAAGAAAAGAAAAAAGAAAAGAAAAGAAAAAGAAATGATTCTCTATTGCTTGTCTGCTACAGCCTTTTCTTTTGCAGTGGGTTTGAGGAAGTGGAGTCCGCTCTGTAAAGACAGCTTCCAGCCGAGCGCTTCTCCCGGGGAATCTGACGTTGCCTCGTCAGAGGGAACCAGGGCTCACGAGGTGAGCAGGAAACCTGGCCTCCATCACTCAGCGATGTCCCAGTGTGCCTGCCCGGCCCTGCTCAGCACAGGAGCCAGGAAACGGGGGCATCTCCCAGGAAAACAGTGTGAAGGGTGGCCCCAGGAACCCAGGTTAGACACAGGAAGTCCTGAGAAATGTTCTCAGTCACGAGGATGCTGACGTCAGCTGGGGAGAGCAGGGTGGCTGCAAGCCAGACGTACTCCTGGGGATGGTGTTGGCGGGGGCGGGGGGAGCTTCCATGATAGGACTGCGCTCTGCCACAAGCGTGATCTATGGGATGATGATGGTGAAAATTTGAAGGCACTGTGCCTGGAGCCGCACGGGGCTTGGGTGTCAGGAAGGTGGACTCTGGGGTTTCAGGGTGAGCGGTCCCCAGACAAGACACTCCAGAGATGGAGCACCTCTCTCGGGGTGTCCGCGGCTCCCCCAGGGAAGGGAGGGCCTGTCGGAGAGCAGAGCTTGGTGGGGGCAGTCGGTTGTGGTAAAGCAGAGAGAACAGAGACCACGGCACGGGCCTGAGAAGTTCTGTCCCGTGTGGAGAGTATCAGCCCAGCTCAGGGCTCCCTGCCCGGGAGCCGTGGGAGAATCACCTACGCACTTGCAGTCTGGGTGTTTGTTTGTTTTACGTTGTGGGACAGACATCAGGTTTATCCTCTGATGCGTCTTGGAGAGCTCGTTCTGTCCGTCATGTGGTTCTTCCTTTCTTTCCAGTGGTTAGAAGTGGTCCGGATGTGCAGAAGCTCCTTTTACTGCTCCGTTCCTGAGGGACATGGAGTGTCTTTCTAGTGTCCCTCTGCGAAAACCAGCCAACAGTGAGCGTGCTTGTACACATGTGTTTGTGCACACGTGGATGTAGGAAAGATCTGGATATACAGGCACAGTGTGTACATGCTGACTGAATATGAGATCATGAATACTAAGGTCAAGCATCCCATGTGTTCATACATCTGAGTATCCCTGATGGAAACTCAAGGTATGGACAGTCCAGCCAAATGGCTATTAAGCATACATCAGAAGAGAGAGAAAAATGGGAAAACTGAGGAGCTCAGAATCACCAAGATTTCCAGGCCCTGCTTGACAGGGGTTAAGGTAGAACCTGGGAAGGAATATAAGTTAAAGATGGATAAGTTGTTTCCTCCTGCAGGGTGTCGGGGCCCTGAGGAAATGTCCCGCAGGCTGCAGTGTGGGCTGACCAAGCTGGTGACCATGGGAGAAAATGCCAACAGAATGTAAGTTCTGGAAAAGGCGGAGGAGATCTTCCAGGGTGAGGGGTGCACTGCCGGCAGACCACCCAGTTCCAAGCGCCTGTTCACACAGAGAGCTGAGAAACAGCGAATGGCAAGGTACGCACAGCTGGACACGCGGCTGATATTCCGACAGGGTGAGCACGCGTTCTGTAAATTGACTGGTTTTCAATTTTGAACGTAAAACTATATTTCAGATTTTGTTTCCAATACAAGCCACCTTGTAAAGTCTTTTCTGATCCCCAAAGGGAAGGGGACAACTTTCTCTTTGAATGCCTAGCACGTGTTTTATTTTCACATTTTCTGATTGCCTCTGTGTCTGGGTGGTGGTCCCCTCCATGGAAGTGGGCTGGCTCTGTGTCACTTTTAGCCCCAGCAGTGACTCACCAGCGTGCCTTTTATTTAGTAGTAACTAAATAATAAATGCTTCTTACCCTGAATTAGAAAATGAAGAAGGGTACCGTTGACTCGAATTCTGTTGCTCATTGAAGTTTCATTTTTATGGTCCTGGCTTCACCTGAAGGTTCTACCAGCTGTCAGTGACTTTTGGAAATAAGAAGGTGGACTAATACAGAAAAGTGAAATGTGGTCTTCTGAACGTTAGAAAGATTGAACACACAGAAAAGTGAAAAAGAACAGGATGGCGGATGAGGAAACGCAGGAGTCCTCTCTATCTGTGAACGAGGTAAAGAATCAACTGGGTGACTGTGGCAGAAGCGCTTTTTGTATCTATGAATTTGTTACAAAAGTATCCTTGCAAGCTGCCCCTGGTGGTATTTTATTGAAGAAAGTCTCGCAGTGGGCGTGTTTCCCCAGCCCCCCAGCCCACATCCTCAGAGACCAAATTTAGGGGCTCTGGGCGTGTTTGTGGCTTGTGTGCGCAGAGAGGCGGGCAGGGGCACCAGCCTTCCGAAGTCACCTCATACGCATCTGCACACCCTCAACGAAGACAAAAAGAACAGGCAAAACGCGTGGAAGAGACGCAGAGCGACGTGAGAATGCCGTTGTCGACGCGGACACGGATCGCCTCACTGGAGAACTAGGGGAGACTCAGAGAACGCGTGGCGACAAAGGTCACTCTGCTCGGACGGCCCCTGGGTTCGGTGTCGCTCTGCTGGCCTGGGTGCTCTTGGCAGTGAGTACGTCTCCAAACTTCGGTTTCCTCATTTGGAAGAGGGATAAGAGCTACCTCCCTCCGCCCTGAGCCATGGTGGGATTTAGGTGAAGACACACCTGTAGAGAAAGGTGTCTCCCAGAGGACAGGTGCACGGTCACACACAACCCCATGCACTCTGCCTCGCCCAGTGCCCAGCAAGTTGCTGCCATTTCTACCAAACAAATTCCACCAAAGCTATCTAATAATGACCCCAAATATTTCCTGTAACTCGAACACTCTTCTAATGCATCCTGAAGAATATTTGAAAAATGCTCATTTAACTATCGAGTTTTTACCTAGAGATGATCATATGAAGTGAAGCAAATCAGAAAGAGAAAGACAAATATCACATGCTATCACTTACGTGTGGAATCTAAAATATGACACAAATGAACTTATCTATGAAACAGAAACAGACTCACAGACAGAGGACAGACTTATAGTTGTCATGGGGGAGAGGGGTGGGGGAGGGATGGATTGGGAGTTTGGGGTTAGCAGATGCAAACTAGTATATACAGAATGGATAAACAACAAGGTCCTCCTGTGAAGCACAGGGAACTATATTCAATATCCTGTGATAAAAATATAATGGAAAAATATGAAAAAGAATATATATGTATGTATAACTGAGTCACTACTGTATAGCATACATTAATACAACATTGTTAAATCAACCATACTTGAATAAAATTTTTAAAAGACAATCAAGTCTTTAATACATACTTTCCTTAGTACACTTGGGACACATTTACTTCTTAGACTCAGAAATTATAAGTACTGATTGCCATGTGAACTAAAAAAAGGGAGTGGGGCATTCTCTTTCAGCATCGTTAAGTCAAAGTATCACAATCTTCTCATTATTGTGGGACATTATGAATTTTGGGGTCACTTCAAAATTGACATGTGGTTATTTTCCATTTTCTAGTTAAATTTACACATTTTTGCTGTTTTTTAAATCAAGCAATGTAGAGAGTCTCATTATTTTCTGTGTACTTGGTCTTGACTAGAGCAAACAGTCTCACTAAAGCCAGTTTAAGTTCACTCTTTGATTGCTGCCTTAGCTTCAAGCACCTTTCACCCAAAATTATTTCATTTTGGAAAGGATCTCTTTTGGAAGCCGATGGGAAAAGGATATGTGCTTTTCAAAAGCTTTTGAAGCAAAGAAAGGATTGAGAGGTGTTGCTTATTTTTTTTAAAATAAAATGTGAATAAAGCAGCTCCAGCCTGAGCTGTGAAATGCAGATTTTGGTTCAGAATGGCACAGTATTTTGGGAAGGTGCAAAAGGGGAACAGGCGGGGGTGGGGGGGCAGGGGAGGAGGGGCGCGGCAGTCCTCACGCAAGTACCTCTTCTCCTCTGTGTGCAGGGCCACTGCCGAGGAGGTCCTGGATGTAACAGCAGGCTTAAAGGAACCAGAGGACAAATTCCCCATTTACCACACGTCTCTGCAACAATCTGGCCAAACCAGCGGAGAAGAGTTTCCACCTGCAATAAACAAATAGTACAGCGCTGATATTGAAGACATTTTATTTTGGGGGCAAACAGCTGTATGGTTTTCATGGCAAAACGTCTTGTTGCCCATTGTAATAAAAATGTAAATGCACCTAAGCTGAAATATAGGGCACTTTCTTCCTGATTTTCTGGAACCGTCGACAACACGAACAGAGAGGTCACGTACTCCATGCGCAGCACAGTACTAAACTACTAAATGTGAGGGAAGAGCACCGCTGGGTTTTTGCTCCATTTCTTTATGACTGAGTAGCACGGGAAAGGGTGTATAAGATTTTGAAGATTTCTAGTTTTCTTCACTTACGTGCGCTTTTTGATCAATTTCTCTGTGAACATTACTCAATGAGGGGGAATTCTCCCCCCAATTTACTTCTCAGTCCTACTCATATGTAACTTTATTCTCTTGTCAATTTTATGTCAAATGTTTCTGTAGAGTGAGTCTTGACACCTGAATCGTTTGCCTCTGAATGCCTCTTACTGTTTCAATTCTGGGGGATACAAAAAATTACTGTTACGTACATGTGTTAAGCACTTGTGCGGATGCCTTTGAACCCTGTCCTGTTGCTCTCTTGAAAAATGGATGTGTGTGTGTTTCTGTGCGTACAGGGAAATATCATCAGAAGCCCTTTCACTGGGATGGTAACCTTTCCGTACACTTTCCAACTTGTCTGGGTTTTCTTGAAGGTCGATTGGGTTTTCAACTGTGTTATCTACTAGGTGTTTGATGGAGTGGTCCAGATAACAGGGAGAGAGCAAAGGAAAGAGAATTTTTTGAAGATCAAAAGTGGCTGTTCATTTTGTTATCTGACCCTATCTGTTGTCATAGTAACAGGTCTCTTTTAACCTATGTCATGGGACGATTTGTCTCTATCTGCTCTGAATTCTCCTCTGACTGCGGAGCTACTCCTGCAGCCTCCACACCGTTCCAGTCTCTCTGTGAAGCTCTGCTGAGGGGGCCAAAGGCACAGACTCCATGTCGGAAAGGATTTAAATTACATTTTCCACTTAAACCGCTATCTTAATTTCGGAGGAGATAAAGCCAGCACAGACGCTTTCTCCCTGGTTTTACAACATATAAGTCAATGTCATTTAGAAGTGAAATGAATGAACATGTTGATGGTCTAACACTGAGGACAGGCAGCCGGGAAAGGGACCAAGCACAAGCTGGTGTTTGAAGTGAACTTTTAATGAAAGGGCCAGACTGAAGGGGGCGATTTCCCGGCGGCTCCTGGAGGAGGCGGGTGGAGGCGCGTGGGGCTTCCTTCTAGCTGATGGCTTGGCGGTCTGCTCACATCAGGGCACCGAGGACTGAGTGGACACTGGTCCATTTATTTTGAAACAGAGCTTTTGGAAAGCCGAGTTCCAGAGGTGAGCTCTGGTCGTCCTGAGGATGTATCACGTCTGTGACATTCCTTTCAGGTTTTACAGGTAAAGACATCTGAGAAATGACCATTCAGTGTCTTCCTGGGTCACAGCCCCCCTCATCCCCTGAGCCCTCGTTTTCCCCACACCTCACTGTCTGTGAGTGGGTCCACACGAGGGCCGCCCACAAACACTGTCCACAGGTGGGTTGGGAGAAGTTCTGGAACCAGCCTTTCTGGGTTCAGCAGTGCAGGCTGAGGTGTGAGCCTGGCCTCTCCCTGGTCAGGGGCTTCTGCTTTCTGTCTGTCCAGCAGCAGAAGGAAAGACCAAGGCCTCCTTGCTCCTGGGAGGTGCCTTGTCCAGGTCTCCCCCACTCAGGCCCAGGATTGGGGGGTTCATGGGCTTGGCTAAGCCCAGATGATGCCCTTATGGTTTTCCTCTGGTTTTAAAAAACCCTCCAAGCACAAGTCACCTTGTGTGAATTTCTGAGCGGTAACTCAGTAAACAAGGCACTTCGCTTGGCAGGTTCCTAAGGGATTTCCATAGACCAAGGAAAGCCTTGCCATTTCCCAGCTCTCGACTAACCCCTCTCTTGCTGTGGAAGTTTCCAGCTAAGAACAGCAGAGGCAAGGGACCGTCACCAGCCAAAGGCATCCTCCAGCAGCTACCCCTGGAGGGTGGAGTGGAGTCAGGCCTCTCCACTGTGGGGTGGGGCACAGCCTGCTCTCCTGTGGAAGCCTCAGTCTACCCATCTGTAAAATGGACACAATCGGACTGTGTGAATAAATGAGCCATTTTTCCAGAGTCTTGGCAAAGAGCTGGACATGTGGCAGCTGATGGCCCTACTGTTGGTGGCTGGGAGTGATAGCTGGTGTCTGCCAGTCTTCACCTTTCCTGGCCCTGCACCTGTGCAATAGCATTTACCTGCAGCGTGAGAGTCAGAGGGCGGCTTTAGGGAACTTAGGGGTAACTGTGGTACACAAACTAACAAACAGTAGCAGCTGGTTTAAAGCAACGACCTGCAAAGTGTCAGGAATGATGTTCCCGGACTGGGGGACGGTGGCCTCTGTTTGTAGAGACCTCGGTCTGGGACCCCAGCAACTCTTCATCTGCCTGTGGTGCCTTCCTTTCTGCCTGTTTTATAACAGGTCTGTCCCGATGAGCAGACGTCAGTCACATTTTGCTGCTGTGCCTTCCTGTCTGGCGACGTCCCCCCACTGCCTCAGCTATGCAGGACAGGAAGTGGGCACATGGGGAACCAGGCATCCCAGCCCCCAGCCCACCCTTGCCTCTCACTCCCGGCTGGGTTCCTTTCCTAAGAGCCAAGCAGCTCAAGTTTGCCATGTGGGTGCAGAGCAGGTAGGAGGCAGCAAAGGAGAAAAAGAGAAGGAAGATGTCAAGGCCAGAACCAGACGTGACCGAGGCCTGAGGGCTGGGAGGAGGGAAGCCCCACCTGAGGGCGCTGCCCGGGGTGAAGGGGTGGCAGAAGCCAAAGGGAGGAGCATCCCAAAATAAGTGCAGCCATGGCCGTGATGCTGAGCCCCTGCGAACAAGCCTGGGTGGTGAGTTTTATGGGCTGGCTTTATGGTTCTATCATAATCACAGGAATATTGAAATCAACGTTTTAGGAATCTTTTATAAAATTATTGTGTGAGATTAAAAAACGTGTTTGTGTGTGTGTTTCCTTGCCCACTGATCTCTGAAATGAAGAGCCTGAGGATAAAGAGAACCAAGAAGGTAGCTTTGGATGATTTAAATATTCATTGAAATAGTAAAATCAACTTGTAAGATTTTGACACACGCATACATTCTTTCATTTCTATTCTCAAACGCTTAATGTAGACACCAGAGCTTCCAATACGGAGCAGGAATGAGTCAGAAAGTATAGTATAGTGAATATTTCCCCAGAACCTTAAACATTAGTTGCAAATTTGGTAAATTTGATAGATTTATTAACCTAATTTTCAAAAGGAACTCTTAGGACAGAATAAATTCTGTTAGAGATAGAATAGCGAGCTATTCAAATTTACGTTTAGACTCATTGGTTAAAAAAAATACGACTTTCTGGATCTTCCAAACATATCTCTCGAGGTATAAACGACTACATGTTCAGATTCTTTTAAAAATGTAGGTAATTTCAATGGATTCATTTAGCATTTTGGCTGCTAAATACATATTTTAACAGTTTGTTTCATTGCTGATACACAGTTAAACTGAAAATATACATCAGTTTCTCCCTATTTTGTGATCCTGCGGTTCCCTTGGGTGTGTTGGGTCATGTATACTACTTCAATCGATGTGAGGCCAGAACAGGCAAACAGGAAGCTTCTAGAGATGACAGAAACAGGATTTTGTTAATATCCAAAGGTTCAACGGAGGTGGTGCTTGCAGAGGTGATTGCTCAAGGTACTGGGAACAAAATCCTTCTTGGAGCAGGTTTTTCAGAAGAGGTGACAGAGCGCAGAGAGCCCCGGCACACGTGTGCAGGGTCATCCCACCACCCGCTGGGACTTGGCCGTGTTGGGACACTTGTCTGTAGGGACCACGGCATCCAGCAGGGCTCCTGCCTGTGACAGCGGCACAGGTGTGTGTGCTGCCCGACAGCAGAAGGCTCCTGCGCCCTTCATCATGTGGCAGCTCAGCTGCGAATCCGCAGGTATATCATCTTTCTCATGAAGACGGCCTCTCGCTACCCTGACACTAGAACTGCAGCAACGTGCTATCAAACCTGCAATTTCCCCAGCTACTTCATTCTTTGAAGCCACTGACACGCAAACACTAAAATTAACAAAGAATTTATCTGTTAAAACTGTCAGTCGTGTGTCAGGTTGAATCACCATGGTTTTCTCTAAACCATCAGAGAAGTCTCAATTGAATAGGGTTATGCTTAATAACTTTGGAAAAATATCTCGTGTGAGTAATATCTTAAAATAAAATTATGAAAAACTCATAGACAAACTATATAAATCTTTTCAGGAGAATATATTTTCCTTGTTGTTTTTTTTTTAATGAAAATAATTTCCGAAAGCCTTGCATATACTTCAAAAGATAGATTTTTTTGCAATCGGTGGGAAAGCATTTATCAATTGCCTAACATAGGAAACTCAGGGCAGCAACGATGTGATGAAACAACACATTTTATAATATCTTAATATTACTCAATACCTGGCTTCAAGCATATATTTGAAAATGAGTGAAAAAGGTCAAGAGAAAAGGACTAAAATTAATCAGTGGAAAAGGCAGAAAAGAAAATCCAGTTATTTCTCCCCATTTAGGCCACTTCTTGTAAGAGACTCCTTTTAGAATCATAGGACCGTGGAAAAGAAAGGCCTTCAGTGCTTCTAATTAGAAAAGGCTATCACTATTTAAATTGATTAGATGAATATAGACAGAAAAAATAAATAACACCCAATACACGTATCAAGAGGATTGAGCAGACGCCAAAGAAACGAACTTTATTTCATGTGATTTGCCTTCCTTCTTTGGTTATCTTTGTGTTTAAATTCTAAAATTCTATTTTAAGTAAGAGTTTGGCTTTGAACATTGTTATGTCTCTGGCTCCTTTTTCATTGGCTTCCCCCGCCCCTCCAGAAGACATTTTCAAGTAGTTTTCAAAAGCTCTCTCGCCAGCCTTGTCTCGGAGAAGCAGGCAGAGGAGGGCCTGGCTTCTTCAGATCTGCAGACTTGGGCTCTCCCGTCAGGTCAGGCCTCGGGAGAGGACGTTGTCATATGGAAATGTTTAACGGTCCAGCTCACAGCCTGTGGAGGCCGCCTTTTATCTTTGCAGGGTTTGAACATGATCCTTTCAAAGCCAGATAACCCAGGAAAGGCCTCGGCAGAGCACGGCTGCTTCCTCCCAAGCCCCTGGTCCTGGTCCCCGAGGAATCAGTTATTAGAATTCGATAAGGAAGCTTTCTTGTAGTGTTCTATTTGGGCTTCAGTCTTTACGGTCCTGCAAAATAATATACTCTCATCGCTTGTTTTTAACCACCTCATCACTTTTTTAAAAGGAGTTTTAAGATTGAGAACAAAGTTAGCCGTTAACACGAGCTTTCAGACTTATTTGAATCTGCCCATCTTTTAAGGATCCTGAAATACCTGAAACAGCACAACACACTCAGCCTTACATAAGTTCCATTTGATGACTCCTTGCCTCTGTCGAATCCCCAAATCTAAATGCCCTGGTTTCCTGGCTAATTTTAGAAAGAAGGTGCATTCTTACTGATTTTCCACTGAGAGGGTACCTTGACTGATAAAGACAGTGTTTAATACAAACATGATCAAATTAATTTAATCAATTAATTTAATAAATCAATACAGACGTGATCAAAATTAATTGTCATCGGCCAGCCCCAATCATCCTAGACTTTCCACTCATGAAACTCACGTGTTTGCCCGAGAACTTACCGGCTCCCAGAGCCGAACATCCTCTGGGTCTTTACTTCACCTCTCCAGCAATTCTGAAGCCCTCGGCTTCTCCAAGCATCGGGTAAGAAGGACCAGGATTTCTCCCCTACTCCCAATCCATAGCAGACAATTTTTTTTGTAAAAGACAATAACAATTAATATAAATAATGAACACAGGGACTTCCCTGTTGGCGCACTGGTTAAGTGGTGCAGGGGACACGGGTTTGATCCCTGGTCCAGGAAGATCCCACATGCTGCAGAGCAACTAAGCCCATGCGCCACAGCTACTGAGCCTGCACTCTAGAGCCCTTGAGCCACAGCTAATGAGCCCACATGCTGCAACCACTGAAGCCCAAAAACCTAGAGCCTGTGCTCTGCAACAATAGAAGCCACCACCTTGAGAAGCCTGTGCACCACAACTAGAGAAAGCCTGCAAGTGCAGCAACAAAGACCAAATGCAACCAAAAATAAATAAAAATAAATAAATAAATTAGAAAAAAAGAAAAAAATAATGAACATAAACTTTTAAATTATTAGGCTCAATAGGCATACAACTGTTCCGTCACAATGGGGTAACAGTTTCCAAGTGCTTGCTTTCCATTTCTCTTCCTAATTGGTCATGGACAGGCCACAAGCCATTTGCAGACCATCACTGCTGACTTGTGTCTACGGTCAACTGATTTTGGACAAGAGCACCGAGACCACTCAGTGGGGAAAAAATGGTTTCTCAACAAATGGTGCTGTGACAATTGACTAGTCACGTGCAAAAGAATGAAGTTGGACCTTTATTTCACACCACTGACAAAATCAACTCAAAATAAATCAATGGCCTAATACAAGAACTAAGACAATAAAATTCTTAGAAGAAAACATAGGGGTCAATTTCCATGACCCGGGATTTGGCAATGGATTGTAAGTATGACACCGAAAGCACGCGCGATAAAAGACAAAATAGATAAACTGGACTTCATTGAAATAAAAACCTCATTTCTTGAAAGAACACCATCAAAAAAGTAACAAGACAACACATGGAATGACAGAAAATGTTTGCAAACCATCTACCTGATACGGGATTTGTATCTCAAATAAAGAAGAAACTCTTACACTCAAAAACAAAGGGTAAATAATCCAATTTTTAAAAAATGGACAAAGGATTTGAAGATACGTTTCTCCAAGGAGGATATACAGATGGGCCATACACACATGAAAGGATGCTTCCCATCCCTGTCGTCAGGGAAACGCAAACCCAAAGCGTGATGAGATAGCGCTCCCTACCGTCAAGGAGCAGCGCACTGGGCGAGGCTGCGGAGAAATCAGGACCCTCAGACACTGCTGGTGGGAACGTACAACGGTGCCGGCCCTTTGGAAACAGCCTGGCAGTTGCTGCAGGGATTAAACATAGACTTACCCTATGGCCTGGCAATTCCACTCCTAGGTATATACCCAAGAGAAAGGAGAGCCTTCTCCTTGCAAAAACGAGCACACAAATGTCCACAGCAGCCCAGAGATGGAAACAACGCACACGCACGACGGCCCGTGGGTGAACACAAGGCAACCCATCCGCACAGTGAAACGTTTATTCAGCCACGAAGGGGAGTGAAGCATGGCACACGCGGCAAGACAGACGAAGCTGCAAAACGCCAGGCTTGGTGAAAGGAGCCCACACAAAACACCACCTATTGCATGATTCCTGGTGTCTGAAGCGAGCTGTCGCCACACTTTGGGTCTGGCGTCTCTTTTTGAGGTGAGCAGAATGGGCGCACGTTGACTGTGGTGATCACTGCGCGTAACTGTGAGTGTACTCCAAATTATTCAGCTGTACATTTTAAATAGATGCATTATTTGAAATGTGAATTATATTTCAATAAAGCTGTACATTTAAAAAAAAGAAGTCACCTGTAAACTCCTCCCCTGAGGTGTGCTAGGCGTGGTTTCCCCCGCCATCAGGGAAACCTGCACTCACTCCCACGCCTGGAGGGCTTCCCAGGATCAGGAATCACAAGGTTGCCTTCAGCACGGGGCGGTCTTTGTGGTCCTGCACAAATGGCATCTGTCGCCAACCTGAAGGCAGCCACATAGGTCCCGGGGCCTGAGTCTTTGTCCTGAGGTCAGGGCTGCCAAAGCCCCAGTTGGTGTCCAGTCCGCAGACGTAGGGATGTGAAGGAAGCCCCCTCTCCCCACATGGAGCCCTGCTTTGCTCCCTTCCAGAACCTTCTGTATGTGACCTGCTTCCACGAGGTTCAGAAGGCCTTCTCTGCAGGAAGTGGTACAAAGGTGGTAAAGTACCATCTCCCAGGCTTTGGGAGGAGAGTCCCCAGCACCCGTGGTGCCGGAGAGCCTGATAGATGGCGGAGTGCCCTCTAGGGTATCCACCGTGAAAGACGACCTCTCATTGCCCACCGTGCTCGCGACCTCAGCCTCTGTCCACTCACACAGGGACAATGGATCCTCTTACTCCACAGGGCAACCAAGCTCTCGGCTGTGCTTTCAAGCCTTAAGAAATGAAATGGGAAGAGAATTTGAAAAAGCATGGATATATGTATGTGTATAACTGAATCACTTTGCGGTACACCTGAAACTAACACAACACTGTAAATCAACTGTAGCCCAATATAAAATAAAAATTTAAAAAAAGAGCTTGAATCAAAATGATACAACCACCATCTGGTTGAGTATATACTCTGGACATTTTGTAATAATTAGATACTTGAAAAAATAAATAAGCGTTTGTATGTTCTGTTAATAACTTGTGTCCTTAGATCTTTGACATTCATTTTTGTGTTCATGTTTGTTTATGTGACCTTTTAGCACCATGCATCACAAAAAACACATCTGTCATATCTAGGGGGAAAAAAAATGAAAGGCACTGCCGCCCCCAGCCCTGGGTCCTACAGCTCTGGCCAGGTGCTGGTCTGGGGTTTCGAGTCTATTGAACAAATGCTTTGACCTGTCAGGCAATTAGCCACTTCCCGACCCTCCTCCAAACTGTGTAACGTGATTGTCTGCCATTTATTTAAAGAGGCCAGGACCTCAGTGACGCAGCACACAGCAGAGCAGCTCAAACACTGGTGGGTGAATTCATGTGCATCACAGCTTTTCTGCAGCTTTGCTTCCTGCACAAGCATGAAATCTTTCTCAGGGGAGATGTGTTCAGGAACTTGACCAGTTTTGCTGGAAATCTGCTGCTGATTATTTTTCCCCAGCTCTGCCATGATAAAAAATGTAGGGTGTGCCGTGAAAGCTATCGTGACCCATTTAAATGGACCCTTCTGTGGCTCACGGAAACAAGCACTCTCAGCCTCCCAAAGAGAAAAGATTAAAATGGTCTACACCAAAGCTCCAAATTTTTTTGAAAAGAAAATAAAACAACAACCAAACAATAGGTTTCGGTTTTCATTAAGCTGTGGTTTGGCCCATTTAAACAGTAAAGCTTCGTCCCAGTGTCCGGTCTGTGTTCTGACACCTGTAACCCTGCAGACTGACGACAGGAAGCTGGTGACTGTGACCCAAACAGGACGGCACACGAGGTGCCCAAGGCCTCCTTCATCAAGGCACGTGGAGGGAGAGTTCCCTGGTGGCGCAGTGGTTAAGAATCTGCCTGCCAATGCAGGGGACATGGATTCAAGCCCTGGTCTGGGAAGATGCCACATGCTGCGGAGCAACTAAGCCCGTGCGCCACAACTACTGAGCCTGTGCTCTAGAGCCTGCGAGCCACAAATACTGAAGCCAACACGCCTTTAGCCCATGTTCTGCAACAAGAGAAACCACTGGATTCCAGGTGGTGTGGCTGGGTCCAGAGGTCATAAGCCACTGGTTGCACAGCTGGTCTGCAGTGGAGCGTGGATGTCAGCTCTGCACTGCTAGCTCCAGTGCCAAGCCCCACCACACCCCTGCCCCCCGCCAAATAAGAGCACTGCATTTATTGAGTCTGACCATACACCAAGAGCAAACATTTATTTCCCAACTGGAGACTAAGACGGGACTGTGTATCTGACTATTATCATTCTTGTTTTAGAGATAAGGAAAGGGGTTCAGATCAACATACAGTACATTGGCCAAGCTTATGCCCCAAAGCGCTGAGTCACACCCTGGCCTTCAGCGTCTCTCTTCTGACCATCATGCAGGGAAAGAGCACTTGGGAAAAGGCTTGACATGAAACTTTTCAAAGGTTAGTGCTTAGTAAGGAACTGTTGAAACACATTAAGAGGTATTATCCCTTTTTAAAATGACTTTCTTGAACTATAACGTACCCACCATAAAATTCACCCATTTTGTATGTACAGGGTAACGATTTTTAGCAAATTTACAGAGCCTTGCAACCACCAGCAGGGTCTAATTTTAGAACATTTACATCAGCCCCAAAAGAGAGCAGGAGTCTACTTATCACACTCACCATTTCCACTACCAGACCCTGGCACCACTAACCCTTCTTCCTCTGTAGAGTTGTCTTTTCTGGGCATTTCATATAAATGAGATTATAACATATACATGCGACTTTCATGACTGGCTTGCTTCACTTAGCACAACGTTTTTCAGATTTATCCGTGCTGTAGGGAGGGCTTCATTCCTTTTGATTGCTGAATAGCATTCCATCACATGGATGGACCATATTTTGTTTACTCATTTGCCAGCTGATGAGCGTTTGGGTTCTTTCTACTTCAGGGCTACAGAGAACAATGCTCCATGAACATTTGCACAGAAGTCATTGTGTGGATGTCTGTTTCTGTTTCTTCTGGGTAGACTCCTAGTAGTATCTCTTTAAAGTGCATATAGCATTCAAACTTATGAAAGTGTAAAATTTCTTTTTATTTATTCTCAAATAAAGCAGTGTATTTTGAAAGTGTAAACCCACGTATACAAGCATTATTTTAAATGTGACTGGGGTAAGGGACTTAATATATAAGAACAGATCAATTTCCAGAAAGTGGGCATAGAGGGAACCTACCTCAACATAGTAAAGGCTGTATGTGACAAACCCACAGCAAACATCATTCTCAATGGTGAAAAGCTAAAAGCCTTCCCTCTAAGATCAGGAACAAGACAAGGATGTCCACTCTCCCCACTACTATTCAACATAGTTTTGGAAGTCCTAGCAATCAGAGAAGAAAAAGAAATAAAAGGAATCCAAATTGGAAAAGAAGAAGTAAAATTGTCACTGTTTGCAGATGACATGATACTATACATAGAAAATCCTAAAGATGCCACCAGAAAACTACTAGAGCTAATCAGTGAAACTGGTAAAGTTGCAGGATACAAAATTAGCACACAAAAATCTCTTGCATTTCTATACACTAACAGCAAGATATCAGAAAGAGAAATTAAGGAAACAATCCCCTTCACCATTGCAACAAAAAGAATAAAATACTTAGGAATAAACCTAACTTAGGAGGTAAAAGACCTGTACTCAGGTAACTATAAGACACTAAGAAAGAAATCAAAGACAACACAAACAGATGGAGAGATATACCATGTTCTTGGATTGGAAGAATCAATATTGTAAAAATGACTATACTACCCAAAGCAATCTACAGATTCAATGCAATCCCTATCAAATTACCAATGGCATTTTTTACAGAACTAGAACAAGAAAAATCCTAAAATTTGTATGGAGACACAAAAGACTCTGAATAGCCAAAGCAATCTTGAGAAGAAAAACAAACAAACAAAAAAATAAGGAGCTGGAGGAATCAGACTCCCTGACTTCAGACTATACTATAAAACTACAGCAATTAAGACAATATGATACTGGCACAAAAACAGAAATATAGATCAATGGAACAGGATAGAGAGCCCAGAGATAAACCCATGTACCTATGGTCAACTAATCTATGACAAAGGAGCCAAGGATACACAATGGAGAAAAGACAGCCTCTTCAATAAGTGGTGCTGGGAAAATTGGACAGCTACGTGTAAAAGAATGAAATTAGAACACTCCCACGCACAAAAATAAACTCAAAATGGATTAAAGACCTACATGTAAGGCCAGACACTATAAAACTCTTAGAGGAAAACATAGGAAGAACCCTCTTTGACATAAACCACAGCAAGATCTTTTTTGACCCATCTCCTAGAGTAATGGAAATAAAAACAAAAATAAACAAATGGGACCTAATGAAACTTCAAATCTTCTGCACAGCAAAGGAAACTATAAGCAAGACAAAAAGACAACCCTCAGAATGGGAGAAAGTATTTGCAAACAAATCAACAAAGGATTAATCTCCAAAATATATAAACAGTTCAGGCAGCTCAATATCAAAAAACAAACAACTCAATCAAAAATGGGCAGAAGACCTAAATAGCATTTCTCCAAAGACATACAGATGGCCAAGAGACACATGAAAATCTGCTCAACATCACTAATTATTAGAGAAATGCAAATCAAAACTGCAATGAGGTATCACCTCACACCAGTGAGCATGGGCATCATCAGAAAATCTACAAACAGTAAATGCTGGAGAGGGTGTGGAGAAAAGCAAACGCTCTTGCCCTGTTGGTGGGAATGTAAATGGATACAGCCACTATGGAGAACAGTATGGAGGTTCCTTAAAAAACTAAAAATAGAGTTACCATATGACCCAGCAATCCCACTGCTGGGCATATACCCAGAGAACACCATAATTCAAAAAGACACATTCACCCCAATGTTCATTGCAGCACTATTTACAATAGCCAGGTCATGGAAACCACCTAAATGTCCATTGACAGATGAATGGATAAAGAACATGTGGTAAATATATACAATGGAATATTACTCAGCTGTAAAAAGGAATGAAACTGGGGCATTTGTAGAGACATGGGTGGACTTAGAGACTGTCATACAGAGGGAAGTGAGTCAGAAAGAGAAAAACAAACATTGTATATTAACACATATGTGCGGACTATAGAAAAATGGTACAAATCAACCGGTTTACAAGGCAGAAATAGAGACCCAGATGTAGAAAGCAAACATGGACACCAAGGGGGAAAGTGGGGAGGGTTGGGGGGGAATGAATTGGAAGGTTGAGATTGCCATATATACATTAATATGTATAAAATAGATGACTAATAAAAAATATAAAATAGTATACTTTAAAAAAAGAAACAATGAAAATTTAAAAAAAAGAACAGACCAAGACTCTAAATTTCCTATATTCATCATTACATATTTTCTTTCCTTTTTCGTACTTTTGGAGAGTTCTGTCTGAAAGAGCACAAGTGACAAATCTATGTTGAGGGTAAAGCAAAAAGTAAAGTTTATTTCTGATTTTTAAAAACTTTTATTGAAGTGTAGTTGATTTACAATGTTGTGTTAATTTGTGCTGTACAGCAAAGTGACTCAGTTATAGGTACGTCAGCATCCTTTGCAGTATTCTCTGGCATCATGGTTTATCTCAGAGTACTGAATAGAGTTCCCTGTGCTCTACAGTAGGACCTTGTTGTTTATCCATCCTGTATATACTAGTTTGCATCTGCTAACTCCAAACTCCCACTCCTTCCTTCCCCACCTTCCCTCCCCCTTGGCAACCACGTGTCTATTCTCTATGTTTGTGAGTTTATTTCTGTTTCACAGATAAATTTATTTGTGTCATATTTTAGATTCCAGGTATAAGTGATATCGTAAGGTATTTGTCCCTGTCTGACGTCACTCAGTATGATCATCTCTAGGTCCATCCATGTTGCTGCAAATTACTTCATTCTTTTTATAGCTGAATAATATTCCATTGTATATATGTACCCCATCTTCTTTATCCATTCATCTGTCGATGGACATTTAGGTTGCTTCCGTGTCCTGGCTACCGTAAATAGTGCTGCCACGAACACTGGGGTGCACGTATCTTTTCGAATTTGAGTTTTCTCTGGGTATATGCCCAGGAGCGGGATTGCTGGGTCACATGGTAGCTCTAATTTCAGTGTTTTAAGGAGCCTGCATGCTGTTTTCCACAGTAGCTGAATCAATTTACATTCCTACCAACAGTGTAGGAGGGATCCCTTTTCCCAACACCAAGGGAGTGGAGATTTCTGGGCTAACTATGAAGTTTTCTACATACTCCTTGAAAACTAAATAGTTTGAACTGAGTAGGTCAGAAAGTAATGTGTACGTATCACTGGCACAAATTTTATGAATTTAGAATACATACGTCCTCACTTTCCAATACTGACAACTACCGCAATTAACGCTAACATAAACATTCCATTTGACCAGGTCTAGAAAAGAGCTCGGAAGGTTCCCGGGTGCTCCTATTGGCCACAACTTCCACGTGGGCGGGGTTGGCACTGCCATCCTCCCGTGCTGCCTCCACCACGGAATAGTGGATCTGAGCGAGTCTTTGTCTCTCTCCCAGCACCCCTGCCTCCACGTTCCCGAGGAAACACAACATTATCGATGTCTGGTAAAGACCCCACACTGAGTATACAACCCACTGACCCACTGTTGTTATAGAACTTCATTCCGGAAGTTCTAGGCGTTAATATAAAACAAGTTAAAATATTGAAAAGCAAAAGGCAAGAGTCACATAATTTTTAGAAAATACTTTTACCTACAAAACTCAAGAGAGGCAATGAAAACTGTTCCTTCCATGAGAAGTTTATCAAACACAGCGCAGCAGCCTGGCAGGGGGACTCACTGTGTTGGAGGAGGAACCTGGGCCCATGTTGCCTGCAAGGGCCCCGCAGATAATTTGGTGGAAAAGGACTTCATTCCCAATAACAACAGAATCTAAAAAATCCTAAGAAGCAAAAGTAATGGAAACTTTCAGGAGTCGAGGAAGGAAACTACCTAATCTGAAAGGCGCTCAATAACTGGAGAAGAAAATGCCCAATTCCTGGACAGGACTCACACTGTCCCATACAAAGCCCGCCTCGGTTAATTTATAAACATGATGTGATTCCAATACAATGCTGAAGTTCACCTAAAATAACATGTGGATGTTACAGTGCAGATACTTTAAAAGAAGACTAAGGGAGACTGTAAACCTGCCAGATATGGAACACGATCAGGTTACAATAAATATCGAGAACTGACGAGAGACAGAGGAACAAAGCAGGGCAGAAATACTGGAAACTCCCTAAATTATAAAGAAATGGTGAAGAGACCACACGTTCAACAGTCAGTACTGAGGGAAAATGTGATCACATCTTTGCTTCATGCCTCAGGCGGAAGCAAAACCCTTTCGGACTGAAGTTAAATGTAAGAAGAGAACCCAGAACACGCACGTGAGGGCTCAGCGGGGTCTGTCTCCTGAGAATAACATCAGGGTTGGAAACCAGAAAAGACTGAGAGGGTTGATTAAATAAAAACAATTAAAAATCATTCGGTCTGTAAAGTAATCAACAGCATCAGTCACAGTAAAGGTTCAAACAAAAAACTGGGAAAAAGTTGTAGGCCTCCCAGCCAACAAAGGACTTTTATTCTGCTTATGAGATAATAAGAAAACCTATAATAAGAGAAAAAAATCACAATAAAACTTGGGCATGATTTTTCATTGAAATGTGGGGATGAAAGAGGGCAGGAAGATGATATTTACTAGCCTTTTGCAAAAGATAGAGAAAAGAATAAAAAATTTAAAAATATATAGGGACTTCCTAAGTGGCGGAGTGGTTAAGAATCCGCCTGCCAATGCAGGGGACACGGGTTCGATCCCTGCTCCGGGAAGATCCCACCTGCTGTGGAGCAACTAAGCCCGTGCGCCACAACTATTGAGCCCGTGTGCAGCAACTACTGAAGCCCACGTGCCTAGAGCTCGTGTTCCACAAGAGAAGCCACCGCAATGAGGAGCCCACGCACCACAGTGAAGAGTAGCCCCCACTCGCCACAACAAGAGAAAGCCTGTGTGCAGCAATGAAAACCCAGCACAGCCAATACATAAATAAATATATAAAATTTAAAAATATAAAAATATATAAAAAAGAATGTCTATATGTATGTAACGGAGTCACTCTGCCGTACAGCAGAGATTGGCACAACATCATAAATCAACTATACTCCAGTAAAAAATAAAATTAAGAAATGAATAAGCTTTTAAAGATATTCAGATTCATTAGAAATGAGGAAAAGCACACTTACAACCTTGAGATTAATTTTTATCTGCCAAAAGGGCTCTGATTTAAAAGGAGAGCAGTGCTCAGTGCTGGTGATGCTGTCGGGAGGAGGGTGGCGGGGCTGAGCCTGAAACTGCCTGAGGACCCATGTGTTAGCATCACTTTTCTGAAGAGGCACTGATCGCTTTAACAGTGCTTCCTCATGTGTGTGTATTAAAACTCATTTTGTTCAGTACATAAATGTAATACATGTACACAGCTATGAAAAAGCATTCTGTTCAATATATAAGTGTATAATGAACGCATGCATAGCTTTTTGGAAGGTATGCCTGTGTAGTTAAATAGTCACATAATAAAAAAATAATGTCTGCCATTTTATGGTAGTAAAATTACAGGTTAAGGTGAAATAAATTTTCTGAGCCACCATGATTTTCTGCATTGCGCCTACTCACAATGTGAGAAATGCTCTTTGAAGAGATGGAACTAGAAAGCTTTAGTTGGTGGAAGAGTAATTCCAAAGTCGTGTCATAAACACATAATTTAGAGTAGACTGTAAATAAAGTGTGTATTCTTTAAATTAGCCTTATACTTCAGAAAAGAGAAAAGATTAATCAAATTATGATATCAAGTACAAGAATACACCTCAGCACGTAGAGAAAATAGGTAAAGCTGAATGTATGTTTTTCTGTCTGCCTGTCCACGGTAGGCCACGATAGCCGCACAGTCCCATGCTTGGGAACGCCAGCTCACTTCTGAGGACTGTGGAGGCCACAGATAATCCCATCAAATCATGCCAGTTCCTGGAGGCACGGTCCTTGTAAGAACCCAGCACAACTGCCTGCTCTTTGTCACTTGGCTGTGCAGACCACAGCTGCTGGCTCAGAGGTGCGGAAGTGGGACACCTTTGGCAGGGCCACACTTTTCCTGGGATCTGAAAGCAAATGCAGGGCAACCGCGTTCTTACAGGGAAGTGAGCGCAGAGCTCATCTCCATCACCCCTTCAAAAATGCAGACCAACTGAAGCAAAGGTAGGAAGTCAGCCTTCGCACACAAAAAGCCCTATCTCAGTTCAGGGGCAAATCTTTCACGGCCAGCCTTCCGCTGAGCTATCCAATGAAACAAGCTCACAATTATTTGGAATGAGTATAGTGTTTTTTTTTTTAAACAAAAATCTTACCAAAATATTTTCTGATTTTAGAGCATTTGATAAAGTCAGGGAGGCTTTTGATGTGTTTTCTTCTAAAGTGAATGCTGTTTGGCAACTTTGATATTTCATTTGAAGGGAGTATAATAAACTGTTTTCTTTGTATTGATTAAAGAAAAATAGTGCTTATTTTTTTGCTTGGTTTCCTAGTAGTTATTCAATAGGTTAAAGGGCAACACCATCTGTTTCCTAACAGGACATTTTGTGTAAGATTTGCAAGTCCTACAGGCACCTTTAAGCATGGATAAATACACACTCTTGGTTTCAGATGGGTAGTTTTTTATTACCAAAGGATGATTATGTTGTGTGCCTTGAGACACTGGCTATAATATATTTCCTGTCCCTTTATTGCATTTTGGAATCATAAACAATGACTGTTTGGCTCAAAGCCATTTATTCAGCCCAAAAAGACATTATTTGCACAACAAAAATCAATAAAAATGTTACTAGGTCTGGCTGGATACTTTGCTTAACTGTGATATTTGTCTATCACTGATGGCATGCCATCTCTCGCAGGAGACTGGGGCCAAAACACAGCTATTGATCCAGTCAGCGATGATGGATACTGGCATTTGGAAGGGGCTGCTGTAGAGAATCTCGATTAAAAAAATATTTCTAGGTTTTGCCTGGAGCAGAGTCAAGATAACCCGCGTGAGGAGATTTTCTCTGTTCTGCTGGGCTTCTCCCTCTTGTGGTGGAGCAGCACTTGGACCAAAGTCATTATTGAAAGAATTAAGTCAATCTATGTTTAGCCAAAGGCTTTGGCATCACATCAAGCTCAGCTGATTTAGACAGGATCTCCTGTCCTTTTCATCACCTTACAGCGTTGGGAGGGCATTTTATACACTCGGAGGCTGGAGGCGTGCTGTGATGGTGCCTTTTCTCTCTTTTTACATTATCTCTCTACATCTAGAAAAACAGGATCGACTTCTTCCCCACTAAATAATTAGCTATGCCGGATCACCTTGAAATGAAGAATTTAGCTAAGACGAAAGGCGTTAGCTAAAACGGAGCTACCGTGAGTGATACAGAAAATACAGCAAATAGGTTGTAGACAATTTACGGCACTGAGCTTGAGGAAAGAAGTGATATATTATCCTCCGGTCTCATAAATTTAAAATATGAAATTGTTTTTCATTTTTCATTTGCTTTCTGCCCACCTCCAGCATAAATCTGATCCCCAGAGCCACGGCGGAAGGTGATGGGAGGTGGAGAGCACTCTCATTCTATTTTACTCCATTTCATTTTCTTTTATTTACTCGTGTATTTATGCCACACTTTCTCCAAAAAGACTTCCTGGGAAGCGGAGTTATTGGAGCAGAGGCCCGGCTTTCACGACGGCCAAGGGCAGGTGCCGGGGGCCGCGGTCGGCGTGGCAGGGTGGACTTCCCAGCCCCATGGATCTGTGGCCGGTTCAGAGCCAGCAATTGGACCCTGCGGCCAGCGCCGCTCCCAGCACGGAAGTAGCGCCTTTGGTTCTGCCCCGGCCTGAATGACGGCTGTCACTTTAAACCATTCAGACACCTGTGTGCAAGGCCAGCGGAGCGCAGCCACTCTGCCCCGTCCTTGCCTTGCTATTTACGTTGGGCTGTTCTCTTATTTTGAAACCAAAATGCTGATCACAGAGGTCACGCATGTTACTATTATTACGGATCATTAGTTTTCATCTCCAAAGTGTTCTGTTTGGGCTGGAAATGATTAGAACTCACAATTTAAAATTAACTGATGTTGCAGTGTTGGCTGTTTTTGGTGAGATTGGGTCTGGTGGTTTAGATCTACCTGGGACTTTCGTGGAGGTGTCTCACAGCTAAGTCACTCTGCAGCTAAGATCCTGTCTAAGAGATGGAAGATATACACTGATGGTGAAGGAATTCTTTTAGTGTTTCACATCCTGTGTGACTTTCTCAACTTGTATTACATTTGCAAACAGACAACAAGTATCCTATCACAATAATGAAAAACAAATGTGGAAGAGGTTAAATGACTAATAAACGCTTAAAAGTATTGTAATTGCATTTTCTATTTGCAAAAAGTACATACATTGCACATATATTTTATATACATATATACACATAACACGTGTGTGTATACACGCACGTATACGCATATATGTACACACATAATGCGTATTACAGAGATGCATGTATATGTGGGCGTGTGTAGCCGTTCTCTGGCCCGTGTGATGGTCAGTGCATTTGCCACAACATACGTGTAAGGATATGTTTTCCGCGGTGCTAGATCTGTGAACTCCTGAGGCGAACACCTTTTGCAGTCACACCTCTGATTGCCGGGCTGTCATCACACACGCAGTAGAAGAGCCGAGCTCTTTGTGGAACGGGGTTCATTGGTGACTTCCACTCACATTAACTTTCCTAAACCTGCACGTTCACCAGCGATGAAAACTCACTCCCCTTTCACGTCGCCATAGAGAGAAGTCACGCGAGGCTCCGAGCCTGAAGCAGGGGCCCTTCAAACCCTGAGACGAACACAGACCGCGCTCATCCCCCTGAAACAGCTCGTTCCAATTTGGCAGCAGAATAAACACGAGGACGATCCTTGTAACTGGCAGGGAAGAGCGCAGCTCGGCCCCGCACAGGCCTTGTCTTATCCCGCCGGCTCCCCTGGAGTGTACAGGGGCCCTAACACCGTCGATTTTGCAAGTTGACGAGTAGACCGGCTGATGATTTTTATTCCTCACCATCGCTGCTTTGACGCGACGACTTCATCCCTAAAATTCATTGCAATCTTGGTTTAGCCTGTTGCTTTTACACCCCTGTAGGAGTTGGTTTCATATTCACGGCTTCAGGGTGAGAGTCTCACGTCTGCTCCTGGAGGCCGGGTCACGTCGGGGCTCCTGTTTGGGAAGGTTCCAAGAACAACGGATTGTCTGCTGTTTTTAATCAGCAGAGAAACTGGCCTAATTGGGGGACTTGAACACTTATCTGTTGAAGTGAAAGTGTATTTACTTTAATGCTAAACCTAGTTAAGTCCCTGGCAGCTAAATTGTCTTTTCAGGGGCTCATCCAGGGGAGCGTGAATGGCAAATCCTCTTCATGCGAACAACAAAAGGCCACCAGCCAGAAATGGTCTTTGGAGACGCACAGGCCAAGGCGAAGGTCTGTTCTGCAAGTAAATCCAACTCTACACTGGAGATGATCTGGGCTTTCCTTCCCAGCCCTGATGGTAGGAGTCCATGTTATTCTTAGCAAAAAACAGTTTTTATGCATCAAACCCATGGGTGGGGGAGGGATGAGAAACTCATTTAGGTGCACTTCATTAGCAAGTGTCGGCCAGCAGTCCTCTGCAGAGGAAGCTGGGGACTCCGGAGCAGGGCGGGGGCAGCGGGGGTGGGGATGGAGTAAATACTTTCCTTCTCCCCGATCCATTCTATCGATTGTCATTAAAGCAGCGAGCTCGGAACAATGAAGTGGTTTCTAATTTCCAGGCTCCAGGTGGAGCCTGCTCAGCGTCTTCCTCTCTCCAGTTAAGAGCGTCATTAAATGTAAGAGCAAACAGCCCACCGAGAGGCCGAGCGTTTTACTAATTCATCATCGGAATTATCCCCGCGCATTAATATTAATCGCCTCAAATTGGATTTCATTTAAGAGGTGAAATAAATATGCAGATAGTAAAAGCTCACACAGCCCAGAGCCTTGGGACGGGCCCCCCCGGAGCTGCGTCCCGGGAGGCCTGCGGCCAGGCCTCTGTCCCTGGACCGGAGCTGTCTGGAGCGAGAACGTTGCACAGAAACAACTGCAGAGCCGGCGGCTGGGCCTGAGCAGGGGCAGGGGGCAGGGGGCAGGGCGGCGGACCCCTCCTTTCTCACGCAGCCCCCCAGGGACGCCTCACACACGTGGTCCTCTTCCCATACAGCACGCGAGGAAAACGGCACGTGAACAAAGGGTGTGAGCTCTTGATGATCTTCCGGGTACAGGAGAGCCGGTGAAGCACGAAGGGGATCATTTCCATCCAAAGGAAGCTTCCCTGAAGTTCTGTTTTGTTCTCGGATGGAGATGGGAAGACAGGAACTGGGTCCTGTTGAGTGGCACAAAGGCAAGAGCTTCCAGAAGGGACGGGCACATGACTTGCATCTTATCCAGAAAAGTCTTTGATAGAATTAAAGTTAAGTGGAACTTTCTTTGGTTACTTTCAAATTATATCATATAATTTTCTACCCAGGTGCCCTGGGTTTCTAGGGCTGCTGTGATAAAGAACCACTAACCCGTGGCTTAAACAATAGGGATTTAATTTCTCTCCATTCTGGAGGCCACAAGTCTGAAACCAGGCATTGGCCGGGCCGTGCTCCCTCTGAGACTCTGCACAGAACCCTTTCCGGGGTCTTCCGGCTTCTGGCAGTTGAGCTCCTGTGCCTGCAGCTGCATCCCTCCTGTCTGCCTCCGCGGTCATGTGGCCTCCTCCCTGTGTGTCTGTCTTCTTAAAAAGACTCCAGTTGCATTGGGTCAGGCCCACCCTGACCTCCTCTGAACTTGACTACACCTGCCAAGACCCTCTTTCCAAACAAAATCACCATCACAGGTGCTGGGGGTTCGGACGTCAGCATGTCTTTGGTGGTGGGGGCTGGGGTGGGGGGGAGCATAATTTGGTGACACCAGGATAATTTGAAAAATGAAGAAACAATGTGTTTGTAAATCAGGGGATCTCAAGCTGAGGGTGGTTGCCCTCAACACCTGGATGAAGGGGCAGGCCCCCAAGGAGTAAGAGGAAGACGGGCCACTAAGGGTGGCCTTGCAGGCAGTGAGCAGGAGAAGGACCAGCCCTCTGACAGGTCAGAGAAGGTCCTGCTTGTCTGTGCTCACCGACCTGATGTCACCCAGCTCCCAGGGGTCTTTCAGGAGAAGGCACTTGGTCAGAGCCTTCTCAGACTTGAATTCCATCTGTGCTGCAGAGGGGGTGAGGAGCGTCCTGCCCCACGCGTGCTGGGGGGCCGCCCTGGGGGCAGGGATGCTCCCAGAGGGGCGGCTGGGGTGTCTGCAGGGCCGTGGAGAGCTCTGGGGCGGCTTTCCCGCGGTGTTGCACACAGTTTGTCCCGTCGCTTTATAAAATCCTGCACTTCTTTGTGCAGATTTGGTCCCTGCTCGGGTGCTGGGGGGCTTTTTGAGGACATCTGCCCCAAGTGTAGGCAGCTTTCACATGAATAGTTGAGATGTACAGGGTGGGAGCTGATGCCCTTACAAACCCTCTGGGCTCACAGGTAAATGCACCACCTGATCCCTCCAGTCCTGAGAACACCTGTTCTGTCTCAGCATCCCCACACCACGCTGCCCAGGGTGACCTGTTACCAGCTCAAGTCACTCAGCGCAAGTGCGTTTTCAACTTCCCTCTTGCTGTGCGACTCCAGATTACTGGGATAAATTTCTGTCCTCTTAAAAAAAAAAAAAAGCAAATTCTTATTTAATTGCCTCAGGACACTGAGATACTAGCATTTCAGCATGAATTTATTACATTATAATGTATTCTCCTGTTAGAACATTTTAGAATGGACACATCATCCAACATGATAGATCATTTTTATTTCTTAAATTGTATTTCAAATGAGCAGTTAATGTTTTCTGAGACTGAAACTTAAACAGAAAGGAAATGGACAGAATCCTGTCCTTAATTTAACCATACACAAAAATGGATTTTTTTTGGAGGATAAACTCAATGAAAAAGTAAATATATATTTTATATATTACTTCTTTCCTAAATAATGAAAAATAATCTTGTGTTGGGGGAGGAGTTTTTAAGGTAAACTGTCGCTGATCGAAGTTCTTATTATACACATACTCTTTGGACCTGGATGTTGCTAGTATTTTGCTCCAGAATTCCAGTCTCTAGTTGAGGTGCCTTTTCCAGTCTACATGGCTTTTTAGCGAACTCTTGTCTTGGTTGAAGAACCAAGGCGGGGTTATTACGACTTCCTGAAATAAAGCGGAGTATTTCCTACAAACTGCACTCATACTAGGTGGGCGACTGAGGTGCCAGAGAAGCGAGAACTGTCCGAGACCCCGCGGCCGTGGGGCAGCGTGCATCTCATGCCCAGGGCCCCAGGGAAGCTTCAGGAGGACATGAGGGGTCACAGGTGAGCACTTACCCCAGGACAGGCGCCCTGAGGTGGGGCACAGACCTGGACTTCTGCCTGGGCCCGGGATTTGCCTGGCAGGGGCGGGGACGCCCGTCACTTGAGAAAGGAGCAGCAGAATTTGTTTGGAGCTCTGTCCTGTCTGTATCAATAATTTGGGGCCATGACTTAACCCTTGATCATTTTTTGTCGCTGTTATTCTTGATTATTCTTGTAGCAGAATCTGTCCTAGATGTAAACCAAATTTTTCTATTGGAATTGCAGTTAGTTTTAAGTGTACAGGAAATAAATCAGTATGTTTTATTTATAGCAAAGTTAAAAGTACACAGGTAGGTGCAGGAAATGGAAACAGCTGCAAACACATCCTTTTATCCCCTTCCCAGGTCCCAAATAAAATAAAATAAAATAAAATTAAAATAAAATAAAATAAAATAGCAGTTCTGGGAAAAGAGAAAGAGAGCCGTAGAGCTTCAAAAAATGTTCGATGAAGTGAATGTAAAATCATTGATCTAACTTTTCTCTTTTCCATTTTGCCCATTTTCTAGGATCTTCTGAAACTTTTCATACATTGCTGCATTAATTCTGAAACAAACATCTCAAGAGAAACCTCACTCCTCTTCCCCAAATAAGCCCTCTGTTAGGTTGATTCTTCCTGAAAACATTCTGTCTTTGCATAACGATAGGCACCTAGACACGCTGATAGTGGATTTTTATTAAAAAAAAAAGTAGATTACACTTACTATTCTTTGTTTTTCTAATTTAACAGTGTATCTTAGAAACATTTCATGTCAATACCTAAAGGATCATATTGTATTAACTAGGCTCGCATTGTATTCCATAGCTTAAATGTTCTATACCTTTTCAGGGCTGGGAGGCATCTCCCATGATGTACAATTAGATATTTTCTGTTTTTTCTACTATAAACAATATCACAATGAATAACTTTCCACATAGATTATTTTGCCCAAACAGAAAAATATTTTCCCATATATCCCCAGTGGTGAACTCACAGAATTGCAAGGAATTACTTCCCCCTATAGGTACCCATTTACACTCCCATCAAATACCAAAACACTGGTCTTTTCCCCCCCCAATCTGATGGGCGCAAGTGGTTTCTCACTTCCATTTCCATTTCTCTCAATTACTTGTACATTTATGCATACTTTTAATTTGTAAAATTAACTATTTCTCTTGAGTAGTTTAAATCAGGTTGTTTTTATCTTATTAATTTGTAGGTTCTCTTTGTGTACCATGGATATTACACGGATTGTAAGTATATTTTCCCAGTTTGCCAAATGTTTTTAAACTTTATTCACGGTTTTGTTTGTGGCATAGCTTTTCGCTGTAACGCCTTCAGCACGGCCAGTCCCGTGTGCCTGTGTGTGCACGGGAGGACTTTGGATTTTGCACACACACACACAAGCAGATCTTTTTATGTAGACATACATGCATATAAATATATCATATATACAATATAGTATGTGATACATATAAATATATAATATACAGATAATAAACATATAATATACATGTTCTTTCTCTCGTCACACCCACCCACATCACCTACAAGCGTCCGTGTCGACAGTCCCATGCGTGTCCTGGTATCTGTGTGTGCACAGAGAGGGAGGGGGCTATCGCCTTGCCTTCCTTCTTGTGGGGGTGGCCCTGTTTCTAAACTCTGCTGGGCACTTGGCTTGCTCACTCAGCGAGGCCCTAGTGCATCCTCTTTGCAGCCTGGTCTTTCTCCAGGGTCCGTTCTCCCATTCCGTCCCTGGACAGTCACTTAATTTCTAATGCTTTACTACTTGAAACAATACCGTTACATACATTCCTTCAGCTATTTTCCTAGATATTGATGATTTTAATTATTTGCGATAGATCCCCAGGAGTCTGTTTGCTGAGTTAAACAGTTTATTAATTTAATTTTAGGAGATGTTTCCAGACTGCTTGTCAAAAGTCCAACGATTCACAAACCCACAAGAACTGTATGGGAGGCCCTTTCTTCCTAGCGTTCGTGCACTGGATGAATACTTTAAAAAATGTTTTCTTTCCTTTTTTAGCTGTGAGTTAGTGAAGAGATTACTTTCAAATTTCCAGGTTTTGAGATTTCCTTTAAGCGCTCATCTGTTTTGTGTTTACTGTTCTCAGAGAATTTGGCTTTCAAGGTTTCTGTGGGGAGTGGCATTTATTGACATTTTCTAAATTCATATCAATTTTTGTAATTATTTCATGTTTGAAAAAATATCTACACATACACTCACAATTGTACGTATGTCAGGCTGCTTACTCAAACCGAACGTTTTTCTTTACATGATCGGAGGATACTTTACCTGAGCAAAGAATGTTCAAATACTTTCCTTGTATTTCTATAAACTTTTGCTTTATCTATTTTAAAGTTTTGTTGTTAGATGAAGAAAGCACTGACTTGTCACTCCTTGCTAGATCTTTGCTCTTATACACACACCGTGCAGCATAATAGTAAAAGCCCCTTGTTCTTTTTAATCACCCTTTGCCTGAGGTCTGCTTTCCTTGACAGCCTGTTGATGGTCCTGCTCATGCCAGGCTGTTTCCTTATGTGCATCACCCGCGTGTGTCACTTGTTGCAGCAGGCAGCCTCCCACGTGTTTACCAATGAACCCCCCCTCCTGGCATCCGAGTCCTGAATGTGGGCTGCACCTGCGGCAGATGAGGCTGTAAAGAGTCCACACCTCCTTCTGGGTCAGCCTCTCTGGCTCTTCTCCGTTGCTTCCTCTGAGGAATCACGTTGCCCCGTTGTGAGCTGTCCCAAGAAAGAGAGGCTCCAGAGCGAAAAAAAAGGAAGGGGGCTTCCAGGAACGGAGACTCTCAGTCCACCAATATGCGAGGAACTAAATCCTGTGAGCTTGGACCCCACCCCAGTCGCGCCTTGAGATGAAATTTCAGCCCCAGCCTTGACTGCAGCAATGGGAGATCTTAAACTAAGGGGCTCCGCTGCGCCACGCCCAGACTCCTGACTCAGAGGGGCTGTGAGACAGTAACTGTCTGTTGTTTAAGCCTCTACATTTTGGGGTGATTTATTACACAGCAATATGTAAGTAACATAAACCAAATGTAGACAGGATGTCTCTCTAATCTTGGACCCTTGGAATTGTTGAGTTTAACCAATTCCATTTGACCGCTGTCATTGCTCTTGGATATATTTAGGCTTATTTTTGTTGGCTTAATGTATGTTGGCAGTGCCCTTAAAATTTTAACTAATTAAATTAATTTAGGTCCACACATTTTAAGTTGTGCTAAGCGTACTCTTTCTGTGAATATCTAGATTCAATACACTTCCTCCTCCTGCATGAGACAACATTTTTATGTCCTCTCACCCTTCCACACAAAGCTTTCGTGTTAAAGTCATCAGAAACACTGTCTGTGCTTCTACTAGTCACTGTCTTATCGTGACTCAAAGATTCATTATATTTAAAATCAGATTTACCGATTTCTGAATTAATCAGCACCGTTTCTTATCCCACATGCTGCTTCCTGAGGATTGATCGATTGATTTACTTTGTTTTCCTCGAGTACCTTCTCAAGTGATTTTTTTTCTCCAGTGGCACTCTTTCTGAGTTTCCTGTTCAACATGTTTGACCGTGTCGTCAAACGTGGAAACATCACTTTGTCTTCAAACGTCAAGGTTTGTTTTGTTCCGTAAATGGTTTTAGGGTTAAAATATTTTTATTTGGAACTTTGAAGCTGTAATGATTGTCTTTCTAGTATACCAGCAAACTTGAAGCCAAATTAATTAATTCTTGTTCATTTTTAGGAAATTTAGGCTTTGGGGGGAAATGTTACCATTTTCTTTGCATGCTTGCAGTTCTAAAGCTTCATCCAGTTATACCTGGGGTAAGTAAATCTTTGGTATTTATCACATTTAGCTTGGGTCCTTGTGTATGTGGTAGTGAGGGGTGGGGGAAGGTATTTTAAACTGAATAATTTAAAAAGAAAGTTTCTGCTCATTCTCCTCCCGCCCCCTTCTTCCTATTGGTATTTAAGATAAACTCCTCTTCTCCGTTTCTCCTGGAGCTCTTCCAAGCAGATATGAAAACTTCTGGGTCTACTCCAGGTCTCTTAACTATTCTGACCTTTGTGAATCAGAATGAGTGGCGTCATCTTTCAGCTCCCCAGATGTGATCTTCAGGCTCTCCTATTGAGCCTGTTGATTTAATTTAATTTATTATGAACTCAGTTTTCTTTAGGAGCTTATCTTCTTTGTATATGTGATTGCCTTTTGAATCCCAGGGTGTCTGTTTTAAGACTTTATTTCAAGGTCTGCTTTTCTGTTTGTTTTGTTCTATTTTCTCTGATGTTGGTTCTTCTGTCCTGGAGATATAGATTTCTTTTTCATGATGTTTGTTTTTCTAAGTGCTTGTAAATTTGGGATTGTTTGCTTCTATTGGCATTTGCAACAGTTTTTCTATGAAGCAACTGATTTCCCAGACAGACAGACAGACAGACAGTTCTCTCCTAGAACTCTTTTCCTAGTTCGTGTTGTTTATTTTTACTCTCAGTTTGGAGGACCTCTGGAGTCACCGTTATCTTTGCAGGAATTCCATCTTGTATTGTGGACTATGACTTCTCACTCTTGTTTTCTCCAAGTTGACTGATCTTTGCAGAATTTCTCAACAAATTTTGGTGGGGAGGGCATTCTGTCCACCCCCTTGTACTCTTCTTTTGTCTAATAGCCTCCAGGATTTCTTCCTGTGTAAGAATCTCACCTGTTATTTTTATGAAATTTGATATGGAAAAGAAACATGTACTCAGTATTCCATCTAAATCTCTCCCTAAAAGCAACCTCATTGTTACAACGCTAGGTGTTATTGGAAAAGTTGTTGTCATTAATGTTGCCAATAGCTATTTCTTTTATTTAAAGCTTCCCTGAAGATTTGAAATAAAAATTTATTTGTCTATACTCTGCAGATTACATTTTCCAGGCTATCTTTCTAGTTTGTTCCACAAGACTAATCACAGCAAATTCCATTTTTGTCTTATCAAGAATTCTAATATTATCGTTTCACTTAATCATATATATTAATCACCATTATCTTGTATTTAGTATTTATACTTAACTAGAAAATATCTTTATCTGTCTCTTAGCAGTTCTAGATAGAAAAATGGGTCTCATTTATGGTGAGAATGGGCATTTGACAGCATTCCACCCAGGATTTGACCCTGCATCTTCCCCAGATCCCATCACCGAGGGAGTTCAGGCTCCCCGGGGGAAAATAAGCCAAACCACCGGGTCTTCCTTGGGAGGGCACCTGAGCGCAACCAACAGCCTCCTCAGCTGGTCCAGAGACAAGTGAGAAGGACAAGGCTGCTGGCCCAAACCAGCCACAGGCAGTGCCATGGGGACAGGCCACAATTCATGAGTGGACACCTGCCCACATGTCCCCCTCCATCCTCAGGGAAGCATGGTAAAGGTCGGCTTCCACTGTGAAGGAGGCCAGAGCCCTAGACTCTGATGTCAAATCATTAGCCTGTGTGGGTCCACCCCTACCACAAGGCTACTCCTCGCTGGACCCCAGGGAGGCAGCTCCGTGGTCGGTTTCTCACCCTCTTTGGGTCTAGAGCAGGACAACCATGGCTGGCTGAGGCATTCTCCGTGGAGGAGTTGGTGTGAAGTGGTGTGGATTCTCTAGGACAAGCTCCAGGGGCACTTCTGTTCCAGAAAACGGAAATGTCATCGCCCGTGTGGACATAGGTGACTGGCTTGGAAAAGAATAGGATGTGAGATGATAAAATCTTGAACGATTCCCAATTCCAGTTCTCCACATAAGCCCCAGGCACACTCCGTAAAATATCTATTATTGATCCAAGTCGGTGGAACAGAGCCGCCTCCACAGAGAATCCGGGCCAACCGGGAGACACGCTTGGAGCCCACGAGACTTCCAAGCACCATCATGAGAACAGACTACAGAAGGAATTATGAAAATGGAAATCAGAATTTATTGTGTAGAAAATATAGAATCCAATGGAACACTTATTTCAGAAAAAAATAAAAGCTGAACCATTGAAACTTTAAAGAACAGAACTATCTCAATTTCTAGTTAATAGAAGAAAATAAAAATAGATAATTTCCCATAAATGCTTTCCATGCTTACAGTTGCGGCTATTTCCAAGAAGTGCAAATGTGTATATTTATATCACAATAAAACTCAGACAGTTGTTTGCTTTTTGACAAGCTAAAGAAGTATATTTAAAAACTTTCCAGAATAAACGTAGAATGGACACACAACATTTGTATTGTGCATGTGTGTAGATTTTATTAATGTTTGTACTGCATGCATGTTATTTAAAAAATCCACAAATGTAAATTAAACATTTTAATAACGATGTAAATGCTAAACATTTACATTTTCTCAATGAAAATTGCGATTCTAGGTATTCAAGTTTTTTAAAAAAAGACTATTTTTTAGAACAGTTTTAGACTCACAGTAAAACTGAGAGGAAGGTACAGAGTCTCCCACATACTTCCTTCCGCACACGTTATCAATACGTCTCCCCCATCATCAATATCTCCACCAGATGGTACATTTGTCGGAACTGATGAACCCGTACCGACGAGTCGTTATCACTCAAATTCCGCAGTTTGCTTTGTAGTTCCCTCTCCGTGCCGTACCCGCTGCGGGTCTGGACAAAAATGTAATGACATGTATGCAGCATTCCGTATCATACAGTGTATTTCCACTGCCCGAAAAGTCCCCCGTGCTCCACCCATGCATCCCTCCCCACGACCCCTGCCACCACGGATGCTTTTATTGACTCCATAGCCTTGTCTTGTCCGGAGTGCCGTGGAGGTGGCACAGGCAGTGGGGAGCCTTTTCAGATGGGCTTCTCTCACTGAGGCGTACGCATTTAAGGTTCCTCCTTGTCTTCTCATGGCTTGATAGCTCTTTCCTTTCTCGTGCTAAATAATATTCCGTTGTCCGAATGTGGTTTATCCGGTCCCCTACTGAATGACACCTTGGTTGTTTCCAAATGTTGGCAGTTACGACTAAAGCTGCTATAAACATGCAGGTTTTTGTTTGGACATGAGTTTTCATTTGGGTAAATACCAAGGAGCACCACTGCTGGATCAAATGATAACAGTAGGTTTCGTTTTGTAGGAAATCTTCAAGCTATCTTCCGAAGTGGCTGTGGCATTAAGATTTGATGGTAAAATGCCACGGATGACGCAGAGCTGTAATTTAAAGTTTCATGCTTTCCAATAAAGTGTTAAAAGGCCAACACTTTCCAGCTTGATAGTTCCCCAACTGCTGGCAAATTTCATCCAGGACACAGGGAAGGGGACAATGTGTGGGGCTCCCCTGGCCAGCAGGACTGCTTGGCCTATAGATTAGAAAGACAGTCTTCTCTCCTACAGAGACAAATAAAAAATAAAAATAAATACATGCATGCAATGAATAAAGAATAAAAAGAAAACTTCCATGCCACAGAACCGCAGATGCTAACATGTGGAAGCCTAGGTAGTGAAGAGGAGGTATGTGGGTCTCCCAGGTCGACGGAATCATCACCACAGACCAGATGGCTTAAAACAAAAGAAGTTTATTCTCCTTGTTCTGGAAGCCAGAAGTCCAGAACCAAGGTGTCACTGAGCTGCACCCTCTATGAAGGCTGCAGGAGAGGGTCCTTCTTTGTCTCTTCCCGTTTCTGGTGACCCCAGGTGTCCTCGGCCTGTGGCTGCGTCACCCCAATGTCTGCCTGCATCCTCACGTGACCACCTCCTCTTCTGTGTCTCTGTGTCCTCTCGTCTTCTACTCAGGGCACCGGTCACTGGGTTTAGGTCCCACCCTAAAGATGGAGGCCCTCATCTTTACTTAATTACGTCTGCAAAGACCCTATTTCCAAACAAAGCCACGTTCTGAGGTCCCAGGTGGATGTAAATTTGGGGGAACACTGTTCAAACCACTGCAGGGGATACAAAAAGACAGCGAGACAAGGGGTAAGAAACCAAAGGAGAAGCAGGGGTGGAGAGCGAGACAGAGGTGAGGAGATGGAAACGGATTCTGCTGATGTTGGACGCGAAAAGAGTCCATCCGAGCCCAGTCACCCTAAAACTTGTAACAAACATTGAACTTATTGGGTGAATGTGAAATAAAATAGTATTCCTAAATGTTCACGAAAATATGATTCAACAAAAACTTTATTACAGGTCACCAAATATTATAATTTATTTTTGGAGCAGCCAATATACAATCACTTTTGAATAACACTTAATATTTAAAACATTTTTCTGATTTCACACTTTTCTATTGAGGTGTAGTTGACTTACACTATTCTATACGCTTCAGGTGTATAAAATAGTGATTCACAATTTTTAAAGGTTATTCTCCATTGATGGTTGTTATAAAGTGTTGACTGCATTCCTGTGCTGTGCGATATATCCTGGTAGCTCATGTATATTACACATAGTAGCTTGTACCTCTTAGTCCCCTCCCCCTCCCTTGCCCCTCCCCCCTTTCCTCTCCCCACTGGGGACCACTAGTTTGTTCTGTCTGTGCCTCTGTTTCTTTTTTGTTATATTCTCTAGTTTGATAAAGACCGAAATGTAAGACAAGAAGCCCATAAAATTCCTAATTCCTAGAAGAAAACATAGACTACTCCTTGACACAAATCAGCATTTTATTTTATTTTTTGAATCTGTCTCCTAAGGCAAAAGAAACAGACACAAAAAATAAACAAATGAGACCTAATTCAACGTAAACGTTTTTTGCACAGCAGAGGAAACCATCAACAGAACAAAAAGACAACCTACTGAAGGGGAGAAAATATTTGCAAATGTTGTGAACAATAAGGGGTTAATACCCAAAATATAGAAACAGCTCATGCAACCCAACGTAAAACAAATGGTTAAAAAATGGGCAGAAGACATGTACTGACATTTTCCCAAAGAGGACAGACAGGTACATGAAAAGACACTCCACATTATTAATCATCAGAGAAGTGCACATCAAAACCACAATGAGATGTCACCTCACACGTGTCAAAATGGCCATCGTCAAAAAGAACACAGACAACAAACGGGGAAAAGGGAGCCCCTGTGCACTGCTGGTGGGAGTGTGAACGGGTGCCGCCGCCGTGGAGGACAGTGTGGAGGGGCCTCAGAACACTGACAAGAGAGCTGCCATATGGCCTAGCAATTCCACTCCTGCGTATTTATGCAAAGAAAATTAAAACATTAATTCGAAAAGATAACCCCAATGTTCACAGCAGCAATATTTACAATAGCCAAGATATGGAAGCAACCTACGTGTCCGTGAATAGATACACGGATAAGGAGGATGTAACACACACACACATAAATACACACACAATGAAACACTACTCAGCCATAAAAAAAGAATGAAATACTGCCATTAGCATCAACGTGGATGGACATGGAGGGCATTGCGCTTAGTGACAGAATTCAGACCAAGGCAAATACTGTATGTTAGCACACATGTGAAATGTAAAATTCTTTAAACTTTAAAATTGTTATATATTAACAATTAGCAAATTTTTCCTAAAGATATGACTATGTCATCTTAGATTCTTGCGGTATATTATCCATCAATACTTTCAAAGTGTTCTGTTCTATTAGATGCTCTCCTAGGCTAGAGCTCTAACTCTCCTTCAAGCAACTCCCGATGGTCTGACTTCTGTTAAACATGAGGTTGACGTCTGTCCCAGGTGAGCGACGTTTGTAACCGGCGACCTGAAAGCTCTGTGATCCCAGGACCCAGTGGCTGGAAAGCGAGGCTGTGTGCTGGGCTCTGGGCTCTGCTGTCGTTGGGCCTCTGTGCTCTGTGGCTCAGTGACGCACCTCTCCGGGCATCTGTCTCCACACCAGTAAATTCAGGATGACAAAGCCACCCATCTAAGGAAATATTCTGTCACCGCTTCTTAACCAGGAAGGGCTGTGAAGCTGTAAGAGTCGCGGTAGATCCAGAACGTCTTTAGGAACATTCTCCAAAGCACTCAGCATGGCGAGACTCTGTCCTACTGGTCCCCAGTGTGTGTCTGCCTCTGAGCAGGGAGGAGGTCTCAGGCTCCCTCAGGTTCAGGGCAGGAGGGCCTGTCCACACCTCACCTTTTTCCAGAGAGGCGTGACAGTGAGGGGACCAGGGCACTCGTGGTGGCACCATCCGTGGCCCCAGCTCACATGGCTGCAGCCACAGGCTGAGAATGTCCCAGCCAGTCAGTCCTCCCCGTGGGGAGGCTTCACCTCCACCAAGAGGCCACAGAGCCACCTTCACTCCCACATGAACTTCCAAAAGGCTGAAATCTGACTCTGGGGTGAAACCCACCTTGCCCCGGCATCTGTCCTCCTGGACATCTTCAGGAGGACCCCGAGCCTCAGGACCCCAGGGGCTCCAGCCACCAAGGCTGCCGGCCGCTCAGCTCAGCGCTGCCTACGGCTGCGAGCACAGAGATACAAGGACCGTGGCAACAGGCTGTGGGAGTCCTTTTATACACCGAAAACAAAACAGGTCTATTCAACGGTTGTCTGACTTTTTAAAGAAAGGAAAATAGTATTTGCTCTCCTTTAAATTACCAACACTATTTCCAATGTGGTAGAAAGGACACATGTTACTTGCCCAAACCGAAAGAATTCAAGTAACTCTCATTTAGACTCTCTGGTTTGCTTACTGAAATGCCACAGGGCAGAGTATTGGGGGTCATGATGCCTTTCAATTCCCTTTTCTAGCAGAACTGGACTCAGCAAATGTGTGGCCACATAATACCTGGTACCGGGATGTTTTCCCTGAAAGAAAAATTAGCTAATCCGCATAAACCACCCAGACACACAGGCTTACGCAGCAGGTCCTGTAGAACATCAGCTGTGCCTCCCCGGGTCTGCCCAGAGGTGCTGTTTGCACACGTGAACGTCCATGCTTAAGTGTGAAGGAAACACACATGCATCACTCATTTTGTTCAGTAAAAATCATCCTAAAATATTAGACTTCTGAATGAGAGGGCAAGGCTTGTCCCCAGATGTTCTAGTTGATAGCTTTAAATTGAAACTTGAGGGCAAAAATAATCGTTCCAAGTATCTACTTAAAACAGGGAAGAAGAGATCCTAGTCCAAATATGCAGTCTTTAGAAATGCACTATTTTTAGACAGTCAATTTTCTTATCTCTCAGCTTCCGTGAGATTTGCTCAGTTAAAGCCTGAGCTGAAGATTAAAAAAGGAAAAAAAAGGCAAACCTCCCTCCAACCAGCACTTATCCCTCCCCTACAACTGAGCTACTTACTTCCCTGGGGTGGGCCCGTGGGCTGTGCCCTCAGAAACGCCATTGCACCGACGGCTGGGTCCCCACCGCTGGGGGCCGGGGGTGCCAGAGCAGAATTGTCATTTGAGGTTATTTACTTTCTTAGTCAGGTTAATTAAAATTCCCGAATCTGTGCTTACTCAAGCTAAATAATGTAATTAAAAAGACTTTTTGTTTTTCACCTGTTTATTATAGCATTTACAGTAACAAACATTTTTTCCAAAATTACAAAATGGTTTCCATTTTTCCTCCCCTGATCTGTAATTTTCTGCTCCCAACTTTCTGATAAATTCCCTTCCGGTTGGCAGTGAATGAGACACTCAGCATCTTTGGATGTAGCTGTCACTCCGCTAGATGTGGATGGAGGTACAGGGTTAACAGGCAACGTGCCGGGAGGTCAGTGAGAGACGGGCGGGCGGCGGGGACGATCACGGGGGGTCGTCCACTGTTAGGACAGGTGAGATAATGCCTCGTAGAGGCATCTTTGGTGCAGAGAGTTGTCCCCGCCGCGCACCCAGTGTGGACGGCCCGGAGTCCCACACGACCCGTCGTTTAACTGAAGGTGGAAACTAGAACCGTTGGGGACAAGGCTTGGGTATTTCTCTACACATCCAATTTAAAAAATGAGTTCATATAAGGTTCATAGAAAAGGTGAATTTGTCATTTTGAGCTGCGACCACAGTGAACCAGACAGGGGAGAGCACGTAGCTGTGAGGCCACTTGCAACGTCTTCAAGGCACAGCGATAAATTGCCGGGACGTTTTTATGGAGTTTCTTAACCTCTGGCCTTCAGAGGGGGGAGATCAATAAGATATTAAGAGAATCATGAATTAATGTTTCACAGAGTGTCCACACCAGTGCGAGCCTTGTGATTTAGACAAATGTCCAAACCAGGAACCTCGCGTAGCAAGCTGGAGCGTCAGAGACCTTCTGCGTGGGGGCCGCGTGAATCACTTTCTGTGCACATCCGCTTCCCCGTGTGGTGCGGAGGATGGGAACCCTTGGATGTTACCGTAGCAGGGAGGAGCCAAGTCCGACTGCACGTGGGATCTGTTTCTTTTACTTTAACCTTTGCTTCCCGTTGCTTTTGTTCACTGAAAGGAAACTGTCTGTACACAATGACCTGCCTCGGGGAACCCTGCCCCTCTGCCTGAAGGTTAAACCAATGTGCCTTTGTTCAGGGACGCATCCTGACCCTGTGCACCTGTGGATGGCTGCAAGAAAGAAGACAGGAACACATCCCCTCCCCGAGGCTGGCCATTCCAGGGGACATTTGCAAATCTTATGGCCTTTTTACTTTACTTCCTCATCTCCTCTCCTTCTCTGTTCTGTAAAAGAAACTGCCATCAAGACCCCAGTGAGATGGTTATCTTGGGGACCCCAGTCTGTCATCTTTGTGGTCTGCAGGCTTTCCAAATAGAGTCGTATTCCTTGCCTCAACACCTCGGCCTGTCGTGTGGAGAGCAGAGCGAGTTTGGACTCGGCGACATTACCTGGATTATGATGATGAAATCTCCAGAGGAAATGAAATACAAATAATCCTTTTTACCTTAAATGAAATCACTTTTGTGGCCGTTTACACACACAGGGATTTTCTAATTGACAAATTATACATAAGCAACTCTGGGTGATGGGGATTAGATGTGTTTAATGAATGATGGAAAATGCACATATTCTGAAATTAAATCGTCTATATGAACGTGCTTCTTTACGTGAGAAGCAGAGGACCGTTCCCTCTCTCTGTCTGTCCATCTGTCCGTCTGTCTGTCTGTCTGTGCCTCTCTCTGGAGCAGAGGGTGTACCCGCCAGGGCTGACTTGGCTGTCGGTACAGCAGGTCCCACGCACTCCCAGGTGCCGGATGCCGGGGGTCTCTGGGAGGGTTCACTCTCTCTTCCTTTCCCTTTCTTAAAAAAAATCAAGGTTACTAAAAAGACCCCACGTCACTGTCCTGCTCAGTCACTGGTGGTCCATCCCCCCTTGACAGCAGCAGCCCTCGGGATGCCCTGTGAGCATCTTCCTGCCGGGCAGGGGCTGCACCGAGGGTCTGTGGTTTTCTCTGTGTGCCCTTGTGCCTGGCAGGGCCCAACCTGCCTCTGGAGGGAGAGTCCCCATGGACGTGGTTGTCCCTGTGCTCAGAAGGGACGATTTCAGGGTACCGGGGTTCTGCAGGGGATCTGGGGACAGGGATCCCTCTGTCTTCGTTAAACGCAGGCCATGTGATGCTGGTGGCTGGTGCAGATGTCGGCCACCCCAGCTCCATTGAGAGAACAAGGACGGGCCTCGCACCCACCGATCCCTGTCCAGCCGGGTTTCCAGTGCTGGGAGCACCCAGTGGCAAGGATGGGGACGACCAGACACTCCCCTGCTAGCTGTCACCTGAGTATCACGTTTTTACGACGAAGCTTAGGTCATGGGGACTCCAGGCTCGAAGCCTTAGGAGGGCTTCTCACAGGCTCAGCGTAAAACGCGGAGCCCAGGTGGAGCCCTGTCCCGGCCCCAGCACGTGGCCCTGCCTTTCTCCCCAGTGGAGGCTCCATGCCCTGCCCTCTCCCCACCCCGCCCTCCACCTCCCACCGGGAGTTGCCCTCCGGCTCCTCCGGGACACCTGCCTGCTTCACTGGGGCTTCGGCTGTGGCCCTCGGGCAGCCAGGCCGAGCCAGGTCCCTGAAGGAGCCTGTCCACGCCCGTGGGTGCTTGGAACCAGCGCTCAGGGGCAGGGCTGCCTTTCTGGGGAGGACACAGGTGGGCGTGGGGGTGACCTGCCGGCCGGGGCGTGCTTCGTCGTCTGTGCAGCACTGGCCCGCCACCCAGGCCCCAGCGCACAGCTGGCCGGGGCGTGATCCTGAGAAGGAGAGAAAACGCATTCGAGCAAGCTGCCCACAGTACAGGGCGACGCGTGCGTGTAGTCCTCTGTGCAGGGCAGGACAAGCCGGAGGTCAAGGGCAGATTCAGGAGCCAGACTCCAGGGGCCAAGTGCCCGCTCAGCCGCCGGGCGTGGACAGGCCCCCGAGTCTCACTGCGCCTCGGTTTCCTCCCGCACCTCTGGGCAGCTGTGTCCTCCACGGGCTCTGTGCGAGGCAGCGTCATGACTGGCGTTGCCTGGGGACAAAGGCCCGAGATGGTCAGAGCCCGGGCGCTGGCTCCGCGGGCTTTGTCCAGGGCGCGGCCAGGCGGATTCCATGGGCGTCCCTCCTCGCCTCCCAGCTTGCCTCTCCCCCTGTGTCAGCCGGGCCCCTGCAGCCGCCAGGCAGCTTGGCTCCACATCCAGGCGGGGAGGGCCCCGGGCTGCCGGCGGGTCAGGGCTGAGCGGCTGGTCCCGCTGCGAGGGGCTCCTGGGCACCAGCGTCCTCCCTGCTGATACACGAAACGGAATATCATCCGGAACGTCGGCTTTTGCGCGAGATGCTCGTGGACGACGTACTCCCAGGCGGCACCGCCAAGCCGGCTCCTGGTGGCCGCTGTGAGCGGAACGCGGGAGGCTCAGGGAAGTGGCATCGACGTCCCCCTTTTTCCGCACGTGTTCCGACGTGAGGGGTCACATCCCAACACGACTTGCCTGCCAGCCCGGGAGGAGGGTGCGCGGTGCTAACCAGTCATAAAGGGACGGCTTGTCAGCTCAAGGGCAGCAGCAGCAGAGGCTTCTGTGAGGGCCCGGTGGGGCTCAGGACCCGGCGAGGGGCCTGGGTGGGGAGCAGAGCGAGGCTCCGTGGGGCCTGTGAGCTTCCCCAGCCCTCCGGTGGCTGCACCTCCCTCGCCCTCGGTCTCCACGGACCCTCCGTCTCTTCCCGAAAACAAGGCTTGTACATCCAGACGGGACATGCAGGGCAGGCGTTGGGGAAGCGTCACGTGCATGTCCCCCAGAAGGAACTGGTCTTTCTGGAAAATCCGACATCTTTTAACAGATGGGAGAGAGAGATGGTCATCACTTATGTGCAGAAGAGTAAGAGACACGTGTACAGCTCAGCTCTGTGGCCTGGTGCACAGGAGAGCTCAGCAATCCCCCCAGGATGCAAAGCCCAAGCTGAACAGGCCCCAAACGAACTGCAGGATACACGTGGGATGCTTCAACGTGCAGAGAATAACCTGGAGTCTGTCTGAGACTCCAGACGCTTTTCCAGCCTCTCTGAGCCCAGCACTTTCTCGCCTCCTGTCTTTGATGTAATTGACCAGGAAGAGCCTGAATCCTGGGCGCAAGCGGGAGGCTCCGGGCTCGCTCACCACTACCCAAGCCTTGGAGGCTCCACTCAGGAAAGATGGGGCCCTCGGGGATCTTGAGTTCTTATAACTTGACTCCCAGGAGGGCATCCACGTCCCCTACGGGAACATGTGGGCAGAGGAAAGTTCTCCCATTCGCTGCTGCCTTTGCCCTGCCCGTCAGATATCGGGGCGTTTGAGTTGAACTTGGTGTTTGGGAGTTTGAGTGACATGAGCACATCATGAATATTTTCAGGGGGAGAAACCCAAAGCGGAGAGTGTGGGCAGGCTGTGCCTTGCAGCGCCCACGCCGGGAATTGATCACGGTGACTCTGAAGTCAGAATCACATTCCTCTCTCTTTCCTCAATGGGAGCAGCTTCGTGATGGTGTTACAGTTAAAAGCCACCTAAATATTTCCCCGACTTCTTCTTCCTAGAGACATAGGTGAGGATGTGCCAACCGCGAGCACATGGGCGACACGGCAGCTCCGTCTGTGCACAGGCAGCTGTGATGGGGAGCGTCTGACCGCAACTGTCGCGGGGCACCTCTGAAGGGTGCCTGCACCCCACTTCCCATGGGAATGAGCTCTCGTGCCCGGTCCACAGAGGGGCTCTCCGGGGTCCCCAACAGCTTCCAGCTTTGAGCTCACACGGAAAACAGGAAGGGAGTGTGATTTTAAATCGTGCGAAGACCCCCGCGTAACCCTTCACGGGGGACCAGCGGCCCGACAGGCAAAGGGAGTTCAGGGGCTGGGTGAAGAGGTGCGCATTTTCAGGTTTCGCTGACAGCTCAATATGTCACCAGGATGCTGGGTCTGCAGAGCCCGGGGAGGCAGGGAAGATCAGCAGGTCACGGATCCTCTTCCCTCAACACTTCTCCCATTTGACTGTGTGCCGGGGGCAGAGTTGGGGGTGGGGCTGGGGGTGGCTCTGAGCATGCTTGCTGGGCTCTCCTGTCGAGCCCTGAGCACGTGGTGAAGGAACAGCCTGGGGGGAGTGGAGGGTGGAAACACCCAGAGGGTCAAGAGCTGTGCAGAATTCCAAGCTCCGAGGAGTTTTCCCTGCCTCCGCCCACCCCTTTGGGGCCATGTATGACGGGTGAGGCCTCCCTCCACCCAGGTCTGGACCTGCAGGTTTCTAGGGCACACGTGGCACCAGACAAAGAGGAAACAGCTCCTCTGGGTCTCCTTCCAGGAGTCTGAACTTCTAGTCCAAGGGCCACATCTTAAGAGAAACATTGCAGGACTAAGATGTGTGCAGAGGGGAAGATGAGGTGATGAGAACTGTGACATCACGAGATGCTGAGAGTGTCCTGGGACTCAGCCCTGCGGGAACCTGTGAGCCAGAGAGTGACGGGAGGGTGGGGGGCCCGACACTGCCGCGGGAGGCAGTGAGGACCTGGGGGGGGGGTCGGGTTAGAGGCGGGACAAGGCGGGAGCCTCCTTGTCCTTGAAGGTGGTTGGACGGATCATCGCCTGAGCTGCCGTGGAAGGTAATAGTACCTGCTTCACAGGCTGTCTTCCAGGTTGGTCTGGGCTGTGTGGTGGGGAATGGAGGCTTCTCCCAACCTCAGGGATGTGCCGGGGGTGTGTAGCCGATGGCCACGACTGCCTAAGTCCTGGTGTTGAGACCGAAAAGCTACAGCTGTCATTACTGACAGATGATATGATGATCCACCCAGAAAAAACATAGCAGATTTATTAGTCAAACTCTTAGAGCCCATAAAAGTTCAGAACGTTTCCTCATTGGCTGCCAGTTAATGTTGGAGATCAGCTGCTATACTGATAGCAGATATTTACAGACTTAGGAACAGGATTTCAGCTTCTATTATGAGGACTCAGAAGTGCTGATTGCGTTACTGTGCGGGACACATGGAAGCGCGCTTTCCTCTACTGCTCACCCTGTATGTTCAGCACTCCATCCTGTGCTCCACCCGTGCACTCGCTGCATGTATATATGTAGACGCGGCCTGCCTTGCCTGCAGGTGGCTCCGTGGAGACCTCTAGCACCCATGATGGCCATGTGACTTGCTTTGGCCAAGGAAATTTCAGTGGAAATGACACGTGTCACTTCTGGGCAGAGGCTTTCAGAGCAAAAGCCTGCCGTGCTGAGATGCACACGTGTGCAAATAAATGCAGCAAGAGAACCTTCATCCTTAGCTGTCTGCTCCCTCCTTAGGAATCATTTTTGCTCATCTACTGTGAATGCAAAAGCTTGCCCCAGGGACTTCCCTGGTGGTCCATGCTCCCAATGTAGGGTTTCTGGTTGGATGCCTGGTCAGGGAACTAGATCCCGCATGCCTCAACTATGGCCGGCACAGCAAAATAAATAAATAAATAAATAAATAAATAAATAAATAAATAATTTTTTTTTGAAAGCTTACCTCCACATGCTCACCATTCAGGCGAAACTGTCTGTGCTGTCACTGTGAAAATAACCAATGCTATTTAGCTGAGCACTTCCTGTAAGCTTTATGCATCAGCTTATTCGAGACAAACCCCATGAGAGTGGCTCTGCTATTATGACACACAAAAGAGAAGCCAACCTGAACTTGGCCCACTGAAGCCAAGATCCCAAACCTCGGACTTGAGTTCTGGAATTCTGCACATAATTTCCCCAAAGGTGCTGGTAACACCCCGTGAAAAATGCATGCAAATATAGCAAACAGTAGGAACAGGGTCAAATGTGGTCCAGTTACTCCATCCTGGAGGAACCTCTGGGAAGCCGTTGATGAACATTTTGTGCTGCAGAAGAAGAGAGGAAAACCTTTGGGTTACGCGTCAAAGGATGGCCCGGAGCTGGGGTGCTGCTTCTGGACCCTGCTAACACGTTGCTTCTCCCACTGGCTCCCATTCAGTTGTACGAGGAGAAATTGTGATGCTGAATTTCCACATGGTATCTTCTCTTCTGCCCACTGAAGGATGTCTGGAAGGAAACCTCAGACATAAGAACATCTGTCCACATTCTTACCAACATGAGTGGAGCTGCCCAGAACAGCAGGACACAAGGAAGGTAACACATGGAGGAACACAAAATGTGTGGAGTAGTTTATTTTCTTTTTAGTAAGAGAAATTAAGGGGAAATTTTTCCTGATGATGACACTGTGTATTTTGCATTTTACTATTATAGCAAAAAGATGGTGATTATTATAGTAATTTAAGTGGTCAATGGGATTTTTAATTTTGTATGTTTTAATTCAGAGCAAAATCTATTTTGTTTGCAAATAATACTACTGAAGTTTTTTATGCATGTTATCCTTTTGTGCATTAAATATATTCTCATCAGTGTAAAAATACACTCACATTATTTTCAACTAGTAGCTGATTTGTGGTCTTTATTTGTACTTTAACCTGTGGCAGTGAAATAGACTCCGTAAAGCATTACTGCATTTTTGTCTTTAAAACTCATTGTATATGATAAATTTAAAAACTCAATGCCATTAAATATATAAATGGCAAAAAGTGGGTTTGGCTTTTGTTCTACTGTGGGAAAATCTGACTTCTTTGAGAAGTTGAGTGTGGGGATCTAAGAAGACAAAAGGAGCTGAGAACACCTGTTCCAGAAGGTGGGGATCCCATTTTATTGCCCCCTCCCCATAGGTACAGAAACTGAAAGCTGAGCAGAAGCCACATCATCCAGGTGTCCCTGTCTCCCTGATATCCTTCCTCCTGTGGGCTGCTGGTCGTCCTGCTGCAGGGAGATGCCTATACTAGGACAAGGGGTTCCCGTGATCTGGTCCTTCTGCCAGAGCAATTTAACCATGAGTCAGTTACTGGAAGGTAAGCAAAGCTGCCAAGAGAGCCCAGTGGTAGCATGGCCATGTCAGTTCCTGCGTGGGCTGAGAGCAGGCCTTCTCCAGAGGGGGCTCCATCATGGACCACGCAGGAGGCCTTCTCGTCAGGTGTCCAGCCTTCGGAGACCCTCATCCTGTAACTTGTCTGAGCCACCCTTGGCTCTGTGAGCACTGAGCAGCTTAAAGGGGGTATTGGGATCATTTAGTGGGGCCGTGCAGAATGAAAGCTGAAGACGCGATTCAGTGCTCCTGGGTCAGGGGAATTTGAACCAGTTTCAGAAACGCATCTTGCAAGAAGCAAATACAAAAGAGGTTCAGTGGTCTAGTTCTTTAAGCAACCACATTGCTGTGCAGATTGTAGCCAACAGCAGCAAGAACCTGGGTCGCAGAAGTCAGCTCGATCCACGCAAACTCTCTTGTTCTCACTCACTGGCACACAGACATGCTGCTGTCTGAGCACCTGCCAGGAGTCAAGGATGGAACCACCAATCTCCTGCCTGTCCATTCCTCCTCCCCTGCAGTGTGCGTGTGTGTGTGTGTGTGCGCGCGCGTGCACATGAGCTTGAGTGAGTGTGTAAGTGAATGTGAGTATATGTGTGTATGAGTGTGTGTGAATACACATGTAAGAGTTACAATCACGTTTGCAGTTTTGAATCCCTCCCAGGAAGCAGTAAGAAGAATAAAAATCCTTGTGTTCATGAACTTTGCCAGAGTCGTTTCTGTAGAGGGTTAGAAATCGATGTTGAAGGCATGACTGGGCTTCCTGACTAAACACTACTCTCTTCCATCAAAACCTGGCAGAAGCAAAGCAAAGAAAAAATAATTTTTAAAAAAGAGAAATGCCATTTTCAATTAAATGGAGGAATTTCCACAACTACCAACTGCAAATTATGGAGACAATGGGCCAAATCTTGAGAAAATATGTTAAATCCTCAAAATGATACTTATGTGACTACCATCACCAAATGTGTTTTTTAAGTGCCATGACATCTAGGGCTGTGGTTGGACTACAGGAGAGGAAATATGCTGACAAGCATCTCCATCATCTACTACTTGGCGTCCTTGCAGAGGAATTGACTTTGGGGGCATAGGAGGGAGGGCAGGTGAGGAGGCAGCAAAAGGACCAACAGCGCCATGGAGAGCTTGTGCAGGGAATATCTGGAAACTAGAGGGCATGCATTCCTCAGATAAAATACTTATCAGATCTCTCAAGATTTGTTTGAGACCTCAAGTCTCATTAAAAGCTAAATATTTTTTCCAAGTCATTTCCACTTGCCCTTCCCTAGGCTCTTTTTTAACAGGGATCTGGCACCACAAAAATGAGTAATAATCACAAAGGAACCAAAGTGGGACCTGGCTCAAAGGTTAAGAAAATTAAAGAAGGAAAACAATATAAGCAAAAAGTAAGGGAATAATATAATTTAAATCCCCTACATACAACAAATTCAGTTCCAAGAGTGTGTTTGTAAGTCTAATTTCTTCATAAGTCCTGCAAATTTAGCCTAGGTACCCACCAAACACAATCGGCTGTACAGCACTGTACTGTAATAGTTTTGTAATATTTTTCACACAAACAATATGTAAAAAACAAACACACACACAAAATAAACATTTTTAATCTTACAGTACCTTGGAAAGTACAATATGAAGTACAACAGCTGGCATACAGGGGTGGCATCAAGTGAACAGGCAAGAAGAGTTACTGACTGGAGGAGGGAGAAGAGGTGGGAGATGGTAGAGCTGAAGGATCTTCAGCAATAGGAGACGGAGGGAAAGCTGCAATTTCACTCAAGCCTGAACACATATTCTCATCTTTGAAGTTTGCAACTTCAAGGTTCATATTTGGGGGACTTACTCTACCTGAAAAAACCATCCAAAGAATTCAGACTGTTGGTTTACCATGATCTCAAATTGCAGACAATATCAGTTATTGAAAAATAAGCTAAAAAATAACAAATATTCAAAAAGAAAACTATACAATTGTAGAAAAAAGAAATAGGTGAATTTAAGAGTTCTGGAAATAAATTTAAGAAAAATACAGACATTTACAAAAATTAAAATCATGTTATAAACAAACCAAGAAAAAAATAGAGTAAATACAGCTAAAAAGTAAAAGATATGGTAAATATGCTTTAGGAAAGCGTACTATATCAACATAGTAGATATTTGTCATTAATTTTGCCCAGCTAGCCTATGAACTTCTTTCAATGTTTGGTGAATATCTCAAACATTGCTTACCCAGATTCCCTTGCAAATAAGACAAAGTGAAGTGATTTGAGTTCTTTTAATAAACATCCATAGAGGACTGGACACAGCAGAAGAAAAGAATTAGTGAATTCAAAGACAGGTTAGTAAAATATGTACAAACTGAGAAAGAAAGAGAAAGAGAGAGACTGGGAGATATGTATATATAGAGAGAACATAAATACTCACATAGTCTATGGTCAGATCATCTCACATAAGTACAGTTGGAGTCCAGAAGAAAAGCAGAAAGAATGAGAAGAAGAAAAACTGGAAAAGATAATGACTGGGCATTTTCTAAAATTGATAAAAGAAGACATTAACCACTGATTCTAGAAACTCAGTGAACTCAAACCAACAAAAACAAAACATGATTCAACAAGACAAACACACACTGAGCCACATCGGAGTCAAGTTCTTAAAAAAACAGAGATTAAAAAAAAAAAAATCCTAAAGGAAGCTTAAGACACAAGAAACTTTGTACCAAAGGAGATGCAGATGACTTTTGAACAGAAGTTATGGAAGCCAGAAGACAATAGATATTTAAAGAGTTGGCAGCAAGTCTGCCAATCTAGAATTTATTCCCAGCAAATATGCCCTGTAGCAAGTATTACAGAATGTTCTTCAGACTAAACAATAATAATACAACATGGAAGCATGCAACTTCAAAAAAGACCAAAGAGAACCTGAAAAAGGTAAATTTGTCAGTAAATATATTTAAAAAATGTTAACTGGGTAAAGCAAAAACAAATAATTATAATTTGAGGAATCTGTAATATATGTACCTGTGCAAAAATAGCACAAAGAGAGAGAATAAATAAACATAAACTATTGTAAATTTTTTTTTTAAAGTCAGGAAATAGTTATACTTATTTACAGTAAACTACAATTAGTCAAAAATGTATATGGTACTCTCTGGAATGACTACACAAAAATTATATATATATATATATGTATACATACACACATATATCATTGAAAGAAAATTAAGCCAAAAAAGGCAAAGGAGAAAATAGTGGAAACAAAAAGGAAAAAAAAATTGAAAACAAATATCCAAATGTTTAACTTAGATCAAATATAAATGTTAATATCCTAAACATAAATGGATTAAACATTCCACTTAAACTGCAAAGGTTGTCATGCTGGGTAAAAATATAAGAGCCAACTGTATGCTGCTTACAAGAGGTATACTGAATATAAATGCCAAGAATGTATCATTGCAGAGTTCAGAAACAGTAAAAAGGTAATAACTATGTCAGTCAATTTAAAATGGAAATTCCTTGAAATTGATACATTCCTAGAATGTATAAAAATTGACACAAGAATAAATACAGAATCGGATAAGTCCTATATAAATGTTAACAATATTGAATCTACAATTGAAAATTTGTCCACCAACAACCTTCAGACCCAGAGAGCTTCACTGGCAAATTCTTCTAAATATTTAAAGAAGTTGTAAGGCTGATATTACCCAAACTTATTTAAAAACCAGAGAAAATAGAAGTGATTTCCAGCTCTATTTATGAGGCTGGCATAATTCTGAGATAAAAATCTAACAAGAACATTAGGAACAAAGAAAATTATAGACCAGTATCTTTTATCAACATAGAAACAATAATCCTGAGCAAAATACTAGCAAAAGAACCAGCATATATAAAATGAGTAAAGCATCCTGATTATTGCAGCAGTGTACATTTACTTCAATACCTGAAAGTTAATCATTGTGATTCACCACATTAAGAGAATAAAAGAGATAAACCATACGATCATTCATTGTATTTATTAAAAGCAAATGTCTATAGAATTCACTACCTGCTTATAATAAAAAGCTTAAGCAAAGTAGAAATGGAAAGAAAAGTTTCTTAATATGATGACAATTAAAAAACAAAAAGCACCTGTAGCTAACATTGTACTAATACTTAAAGATGAAATATCAAACATTTCTTCCCTAAGATTCAGAATAGTCTGAGAATGTCTGCTCTCAACATTTCTTTCCAACAATCTTCTAGAAATGCAAGCACGTTAAATAAGGCAAGAAAAAGAAACAAAACTTGTAAAAATTGAAAAGAAAATTACTCTTTATTTGACATGGTTATGTTTGTAGAAAGTCTAAGAGAATCTACAAACTATTAAAATTAATGTGAATTTAATTAATGTGAGTTGAAGTCAAAGTCAATATAAAAATAGCATTTTCATGTACAAGCACCAAAAAGTTGGAAAGTAAATTTTTATAAAATATCAGGGGTCAGCAAACTTTTTTTAAGGGCCCAGATAGTAAATAATTTAGGCTTTGCATACCTCATATAGTTTCTCTTGCATATTCTTTTCTCTCTCTCTTTTTTTTTCTTAATGATCTTTCAAAAAACTTGAGAAGTATTCTTAGCTCACAGGTTATACAAAACCAGGCTGGTGGCTCAATCTGGCCTGTGGGTCTCAGGTTGCCACCCCTGATCGTAGCAACAAAGTAAATGTGTAGGAATCAATCTGAAGGAAGCTATGTATACTTGCTACACTGAAATCTAGAAAGCATAGCTGAAAAAAATTAAAACACACAGATAAATGAAACATATACTATAATTTGGCAAGGATTATCTTCTCAAATAATGATCCTGTGAGAATGACCTAACTGAGCGGAGATATTTGCAAGAAATATATCGGACAAAGAACTCCCATCCAGGATATGTAAGAACTCCTTCCACAGGCTTTTTATTAAAAAAGGACATTAAAAGGCCACTAAGCAAATGCACTCTTAATCAGCAAAGGCATGCAAATTAAAACGAACCGTCTTATACCACTGTACACCCACCATGAAGGATAAATGAGAAAGATGGGCCATGCCAAGTATTAGCCAGGACACAGAGACAATGGAATTCTGCTACCTTATTTTTAGCAGTAACTCTGTACAACCACTTAAGATCAGTTTTGCAGCACCTACCCTAGCTGAATATACTTCTACCCTGACCCAGCAATCTCATTCCTCAGTATAGGTCCAAGAGGAATTAGCCTATCTGTCCCCCGCAAGAAAGCTTAAGAACGTTTGTAGAAAATTGATTCATAGTAAGCAAAAAATGCAACAGGGAGTTGAATAAAAATTGTGGCATCATAGAATATAATACTACATAACAATAAAAATTAGTAAAGTCATGATCTTGATTCCAACTACATGCATGACTCCCACAAACCTTAGGCTGAACAGTAAAAGCTAGACACAAACACGCACATGCTGTGCTGTATGATTCTTCTCGTAGGCGGTTCAGTAAGAGGCAAAACTGATCTATCAAAATAAAAGTCATACAGTGGCTCCTTTTGGGCAGAGAAGGGACACATTGTAGTGACTGTGTTTTGTCTGTTATCAGACTGAGTGGTGGTTGCAGAGCATATGGGAAGATGGAAATTCATCAACTCGTTCAGTACACCCTGAAGATTTAGCACACTTCACAGTAATGTTTAGGCATGTTATTCTTCATGTTAAAAATGAATGAGAGGCAAGAAAAATGAAAACAAAAATATACTATTTTAAGGAATTTGGCTATTTAAAAACAGGGATGTAACTGAAGAAAACAAGTTTGATTTTGTTGTTTTTAAGATGAAACATAATTGAGTTTTCTTGTAGGCTGAGGTGATGGAGTGGACTAGAAAGAAAACAAGCAAACACACCTATATATGTAGATGCTCAACCATGGGAACCAAGGGGAGGAGATAAATGGCTCCAAGGTGAGTGAAGAACCAGGAAGACCATCCAGAATCCCGGGCGAAAAATACGGTTATAATAGGCAAGTGGAGGAAAAAAAGTATAAGATGCATATTTAGATGAGGAGTGGAGCTTTGAAGGATTTCACTGTTGGTAGCTGGTTTCCTCAAGTCTAGGCATAGCAAGCATCTGACAGGGGCCAGGGTGGTACCTGGAGACCACACTGATGGTCTGCAGTTGTCCTTCCAAGGAAGGGTAGCTCATGCTGTGTGAGCATTTCAACAAGTCAAGGGGAAGAGAGACTGAAGATCCTGGAACTGATTGTCTTTCAGAGATTTTCACTATGGGAGAAAAATAAGATTACAAGGAGGTTACAGATACTGGAACTGGGATGAAGGAAGTGATGCCACAGACTGGATGGGGAAGGAAAGTAAGTCAGCAGGGAAGAGGAGATCCAAAGGGAGAGGGCTCAGTATAAACACATGAGAGTGAGAGAATTATAATAGGAACCTGTGCGTATGGCTTGGTCTGAGGGAGTCCTACTGCAGTGTAAGTGGGTCAGTGAAGCCAGAACCCTGTTGGGTAGGACCATGACTTGGTTGTGGACTTGGAGGTCACCTGGGGTGATGGCAGGATACGGGGTGGACAGGAAGGCTTTGATCACCTGTGAAAGTCCTGACCTGTGGATTCCTAGTGATGGCAATGGAAAGATAACGTAATTGAAGACTCATCCTGTGTGCTACTTTTCCTCATTTCAAGTCGAGGAATGTGAAGGAAAGGTTTTGTGGTAGATTGGAAGCAAGGCTCCCAGTGACCTATGCCTGTCTGTGTCCACCACTTGGGTCATCCCCACCCACAATAATTCTGACTTGGGACTTGCTTTGACCAATGGGATGGCAGCAGACATGATTCAAACAGAAGCTTGTAAGAGGATTGCATGTTGGGGCTTATACCCTCTGCTTTTTGAACCCTGTGGCAACTGTGAAGAATCCTGGGCTAATCTACTAGAGGAGAAGATGATGTGGCAAGCATCTTGGAACATCCACAGAGCTTGGCTGGACCAAGAGGAGGAAATACCCAGCTGACCCAGAGGGAAATAATAAATATCTGTTGTTTAAGCTGATAAGTTTTTGAGTCATTTGTTACACAGTGACAACTAACTTATATACTTTACAAAAAGTAGGAGTGCTTTCATTCTTAGAACATTGGAAGACCATCTCTACAATAATATTGTTTTTTTTTTTAAATAGCTAAGTTTTAGAAAAGATTATCTATTGGACTTGAAACTGTAACAGAACAGAATATGTCACCCCCCCCCCCCCAAATATACCCCTTTGGCACAAGGATAATTTTGAACTGAAGGCAACTGAGAATCAACAGATGCATTAAGAATTTTCTTCCCGCTCTGTTTCTGCCTAAAAGCAGGTCATGTGTTTCCCTCTGTGCATATGCCTGTCTAAAACACACCAGGAAGAAGAGAGCAGCTCCTATCACTGGAGACAGAGCTGGCAGAATGAGATGAGATGGCAGAAACACACCTCACCAAAATAGCCCTTATCTTCCAATAGTTTGCCCCATATATTTCTTGGTCACTTTCACCCAGTTCATCATCCCTTGAAGCCAAAACCTCTATTCTTTGTTAAATTTGTATATAAGCCTCCAAGTCTAAACACTTTGACTTTCACTTCTTTTCTGTGAATTCCTATACACATGAAATATTAATAAATCATAATACATAAGTAAATCATAAAATAACAATAAATAAAATCAAAATAAATTAATGTATTTCTTTCTCTTAATCTATCTTTTGTCAGTTAAATTCACAGACCCCCAGTGACTGAACCTAAGAGGATACAAGAAAACATTTTTCCACCCTGAGAGTTTAATTAAGGGGGTATCTCTTTATTCCTTTTTTTCCCTTCCTATACATTTCAGGATTATCTGACTTTTTCTAACAAGCCTGAGTTACTTTTACTATTAAAAAAAAAGTTAAAATTTTAAGAAACACTGTTAACCCATTGAATAGACAATATTATATAATAACAAGAGTATCTAATAATTACTTTCTTCCCTTCCTGATACCTAGTTCTCAATTATTATTTACCTGTATTCTGATTGAAGAAAGTGGCAGTAGAAAAACGAGCTAATAAATGAGGTGGGTTTCTCCAAAGGCATCAGATTGGCTTCATGAAATAGAAGTAGAGAGACCAATTTGGCAAATAGGCTGGGCTTTTTGACAAAGCAGCTTTATTCTCATTAAAACATGCGATGATTGCAGACTGGCTTTGAAGGTTTTTCCCTTTTTAGATTTGCTTCAGTAACGTACAGAAAATAAGATAAAATGCCTTCTTTGCTTCCTGGCATTGATGTCTCTGCTGTGTTTCAAATTTGAAGTTTTTTTTTTTTTTTGCAACGAAAATCAAAAAATCATTAAATGATGTTAGAGACAGCAGGAAGTATGTAAGAATCATAGAACATCTTGCTGCAGTTTACATTATTTCATTATCTAAATCAGTGGGTAATGATTTCTTATATATCAAAGCTCATAATTATTTTTCAGGGATAGGAACCACGGAGGGGAAGTGGGAGTCTGAGGATGATGTCAGTCAAAGAGCCAGGGTTTCTGCAGAAAAGCGGAGGAATTTGCCCAAAGAGCAATTATGTAAATAATATGTGCCTGGGGCTAGAATAATTTGACTGTCACCCACTGACAGAAATGGCCCCAGGCTCAGGCCCATAAGTATTCACCTAGGGAGGCAGATTTAGTGGGCTCTCCCCACCAAAAAAAAAACCAGTTTTAATTTATTTTGCTCCTGACTATAGAACACTGGGAGGTAGGTCTCCTCTGTAGCTACGCTTATTTGCTAGAGACTGTTCCAGAGGAAAGCGTGGCATCAGTAGCGCCCCCTTCCCTTATCTCCAAACCCCTAAGCAGCTCAGCCCTTCCGTCTGAGCCCACGCAGCATCTTCCCATCTGAAAAACAAAACCAAAACACACACAGACCCTGAAACTCACTCCCTCGACCTCCTGGTCCTCCGACAACTATCAAATACTTGGAAAGACCATCTCCATAGAAGGAACCTCTGGAATGCATAATGCATCACCTTGACAAAAATAACACAGCAGTCCAAATGGTATTGGCATGGTTGTATTTTGTCAAGCAAAGCCATTCTTTTAAAAGAACACTTACTACGGACAGTTTTTTTTAAAAAGAAAGAGCACACTGTAACTCCAAACACTATAGAAAGGAGATGATCTCGGGTGACGCTCAGCTTTCTGAAAAGTCATGAAGGTGCCATTATCCTTAGTTTTCTCCTGATTTTCCGGAGCTGGCAGAAACCCCTCACTAGGTGCCCTGCTCCCAGGCCTGGGTTGGGGGGCCTGCTTCCTGCCCGGCTGTCATGGGTCCGGGACAGGCTTGCCCTCTCTTCCCGCTCTGCCACCCTCTTTCCAGACGCTCCTGGACTCCGCCTCCCCCACGTCCCCGCTCCCTCCCAGGCGCAGCCTCTCTGCACACCTGTCCTGTGAGCTCTCCCCTCACTCTCCGTGTCCCCCACCTCCGCCCCCGGGTGTGAGCCCCTGAAGACGCAGAGCTTGTGTCTCCAGGTGGTGCCCTCCCAGGGGTCAGCGGAGGCTTCCCATCCCTTCAGTGACCGAGTACCTGGGGCTTCACCTGCTCTTCCCCTCTCGTCCTCGCTAGGGACAGGTAAGGGGAACACGATGATCTCAGTTCTGCACACATTTCGTGGGTTGTTACCATTTCTCAAACGATTTTCCTTAGACTACTATCTTCTGGGGGCTTTTAGAGCCACTTGCCAGCTGACTGGTTTCGCTTTCCAAACTTCTTTTTTCGCAGAGGGTTACCTCCTGAGTCAGCGTTTCAGGCCCACCAAGCCCAGGGGATTGGCCGCTATGTCCTGTCCCAGCTCTGCCACCCCCCCCCCCGCCCCCCCACCCCAAGGGTCCAGCCTCCCTCCATCCTCTCAGGAAGCCTGGCCAGAGGCTTCAGCTCAGAGCCATCACGCATGTGTCTCTCCAGCTTCCCCTCCCCACGGGACAAGCGGTGAAATTGTCTCCACAGATATGAATTACGGCGATGGGTCCTGGTGGCGGGGAAGGGGCAGGGCAGCCTTGCACTGAAGCCCTTTGGGGTTCAGACGGGGAGTGGGGGCCAGGTTGCAGGACAACCTGGGTTGGTCTTGGAGGGAAGAGACTGGGGGCCCGATCTGGGTCTGTGGGCAGAACGCGGGGGCTTCTCTGGGCAGCAGGGTGGGCTCTGCCCGGTGCAGCCTCGGGCAGCTGCCTTTGGCCCCCAGCACCAGAACAGGGCGCATCCGGAGCCCAGGTGGGCGCTCTGTCCCCAAGCCCTGGAAGAGGTTCCCTAGGACAGGGTGGGGCAGGTGACAGCCACACCAGTGATGGAGGGCAGACCTTGCCTCGGACACCTTGGGTAGTTCCAGAGACAGACCGAGGGAGTGCCCCTGGCCACGCCAGGCATGGGCTCAGTGGCTCATCTGAGAATAGAAGAGACGCAGACCCCCGGCTGGCAAAGCCTGTGAATCACAGCAGGAGGCTGGGACCCCAAGCTCTCCCAGGGTGCCCTGTTGTCCCAGTGCTTTGTGGGTACTGTTTCACGTCACCCTCCCTGCCTGCAAGGTGCTGTCATTGGCCCCATTTCACAGATGAGAAAACCGTGGCAACAAGTGGTTAGGTAACCAGCCGGTCCCACCGCCCCGGTGTCGGGGGTGAGCATCACCATGGATTCAGGCAGATGCTGAGGTCTCGGCGCTATCCTGCTGTCCTCTGGGGGGTGGGGACAACCAGGAGGGGCATCGGGGCCACTGAGGCCACAAGACTCAGGTCGGGGTCTTCTCGAGTCCAGCCTGCTCCTCGCCGGCTCCTACCTGAGCTCTCCAGGCCGTTCAGTGTGACAGACTGTTACCCACCTTGTGCACTGGTTGGAGGCCTTGCCTACTTCTCACCCTCAGCTCAGCGCGCGGCAGAAACTAAGTGGTCAACTCCCACTCGTGCAGGACTGGCGGAGGGGTCACATCCTCTTCTGGCCACACTTGTGGTTGATCCACGTGATCCCAGCATGCAGGGCTCCAAACAAACCCTGCACACGAGGGGATATTGTGAGGCCGAAATAAAAACGTGGACGGCCGCAGTCACCCCTACAAGCTCCTCAACGGGTCTAGGTGGTTTGCTTGCTTTCAACCTCTGCTGAAAGGACGCCTTTTCCCCTCTGCTACTGAGGGCCTCCCGCCCACCCAAGGGCTCTGGCCCCTGATCTCCTGCAGCCCCGGGGTCTCCCTGCCCAGCCCTGACCCTGGACTATTGGCCCGAAGACTGAAGACAAGGGCCACTCCCAGCCGCCTCTGAGGCCCGCCAGGCACAGCAGGGTCTACAGGGTCAGAGGGGCACAAGGACCCAAGTGCAAGGACCCTGAAGAAAGGTGGGCTTCTCGGGTCCCCTGGGCAGGCCCTCCTTTGAGACAACCCGTGCCAGGGGTGTTCACACCTGAGCAGGGTCCAGCTGGCCATCCACTCTCCCCACACATGCTGCGTGCGTCCTTGGGTACAGAGTGCTCCCTGTTTTGAGAATACGGGGGAATTTTGATTCACCTATATATTCATGCTCAGTTCTCCATCTCTCTGCTGGACCCTGGGGTACCGGAAAATAAGCCCTCAGCCACTGTTCTCGGGAGGTTTCTAGTCTAGAGCAGGCGACTGGAAAATTCCAGCACAGGACAAGGAACACAAGCAGGGCAACCAACTCCCCGGACGGCTGGAAAATGCCGCAGGGCGACCTTGGGTGACCTTGAACCCTCTACAGGGGAACAGCAGGGACCGGAAGCTGGCAGTGGGTGGACAGAGCCATGAGCCCGGAATGGGAGGAACAAGAGGTGACCACCAAATTCACCTTGCGGAGAGCGGACCGTCCAGGAGGAAGAGAAACACCCCTCGTGGCGGGGGGGTCCCCTCTGCAGCCCCAGAGCCAGTCTCTCCAGGGACAAATCCTGCCGCTCTAGAAAGCTTGAGCGTTCTTCCCTTTCTTCCAAAGGGAAGAAAGTGTAGCGTGAGAACCACTAATTACGAATCTCCTTCAAGAAATGAGCGCGTGTAACGAAGTGAAGGGATCGCCTTCTCGTCTCCCCAGGGAGGTCCATGGGCCAGTTAGGGATGGGATGAGACTCCCTGAGGACGAGGACCCTGACTCACCTATAAATACCACGCCGAGACCAAGGGGGCAGCGGTGTATGTTGGCCGCTTAAACTCACCCCTGGTTGCCGTTACCCTGTGCGTTCTGGGAAAGGTTTCCTTCGCGCTGCGTAAAGGCACGCTCCAGTCCAACGGCTGCTGCCATAGAGGTCCGCAGAGCCGCGTGTGTCCACGCTGATCCCGGGCGGCCCTGGCGTGTGTGCGTGTGCAGTGTGGGTATGTTGTGCGTAACGTGTGTGTGTGCTGTATGCAAGGGTGCGTGGATGTGCCGTGTCACGTGTGTGCTATGTGTGGGTCTGCAGATGGATGTGCGTGTGATGTGCCGTGTCACGCGTGTGCTGTGTGTGGGTCTGCGGATGCATGTGCGTGTGATGTGCTGTGTCACGCGTGTGCTGTGTGTGGGTCTGCGGATGCATGTGCGTGTGTATGTGTGTGTCTTCCTTCGGCGTTTGTCCTTGGTCCCGCAACGCTGAAGAGATATTGAAGAGTACACACCTTGGACACTATTGACACCAGATTTGAAACCAGGCACAATGAGAGAATAGAAATCTCGGGACGCGCGTGGTTATTTCAGCTAAGGGAAGTAAACACCCTTTTCAGGGGAGGAAAACCCTTATTTAGGGTCCACGGTCGTGAGCCCTGGAGTGAGAGTCCTTAGCCTTGAACTCCAGCCCCATCCTTACCGCCTCTGCCACGTGGGAGAAGCTTCCAGGTCAGATCGCCAGCTCAGCTTCCCTGTGCGTGCGGGGTGGCGCTGGGAGCTCACGGGCGCGTGGCCCTCGACCACCGTCAGGGTCGTGGACCCGCCCAGCGTCCCGAGGCGGCACAGGGTGGCAGGGCACCGGTTCCTGGCCCGGCCCCCAGCCCCGGCTCCTCATCACAGGGACGCAGCCCCTGAGGGCGGGGGACAGGCCACTGAGGGCATCCGATGACTGGCAACTGTGCGTCTTCACGGGCGAGAACCCCCGTGTTCTCTCGACACCATCCCTTTCACACCTGCTTCATTTAGCTGGATTTGGGACTCATAGATTCTGCCTAATTTTCTCACTTGACCCTAAACGTGAAAGAGTGAGTATGTTACCCTTTTGTGGAAATCAGGTGACTAATTCTTTCTTTCTCTTTTTTTTTTTATTTTGGAGACTCTTGGAGCCTTTGTACAATATGATTCCTGTCTCTCCAGACTCCTTGGAAGGCAATAAAGAACATGCCCTAGAAGGATCACTTTACTCTGCCCTGATATCAGACTGTTTCAGGGGGCGGGAGGGAGGCTGTTTAAGCCGCTTGCAGAGTGCCGGACACCCTGTCTCCCACGGAAGGAGCGCGTGAGGCTGGCGGTTGCTGGGACGCAGCTGACGGGCTGCAGAGCGTCCAGTCCATGCTTTCCTCGTGAAGGACGTTTCGAGCAGACTTTAGAGCCACATCAGGGAGGCCCTTGGCTTTCATCTCAGTGGAAAGAGGACCCTCTACAGCCACCTCTCCTGGGGCAGTGGCTCAGAACTGGAAGAGGACAGAGGGCAGAGGGCAGAGGGCAGGCCAGGTGTGGGGACCCATGGGGGCGAAGCCCCTGGGGGGCGGGGCTCCTCCCTGCACCCCCGTCGGAGGAGTGGGATTCTGGTGCCCGGAGGAGGACTTGTGGCCCCACGTGCTGTGTTCCGTGGTTACCTTATCCCTGAGCCACACAAAGGCTCTGGGTGAGCCTGCAAGTGAAAATGTATCAACGTGAAAATGTCTCAGCAAATCACCCTGAGCAAACACACACAGTGAGTGCCGGGCAGAACGTGACAGCAGGGCGTCTTCCTGGGTCTCAGCACCCTCGTTTTCAGCTTTTGTTACTAAATCCACACGTAAGACATTTTAGCTTCACCCTTTCTGTGCACAAAGACAGGCCCCAAGGTCAAGGGAAAAGCCTGCCGAGAGGGGACGTGTGAGTGCCATGTTGTGACACTTAGGGAGCCTTTTCCACACGTCATGGTTTGGATCTGCAAGTGACTGGAGCGCGGCTCCAGCTGCATCCAGACGAAGCTGGGATTCAGGGAGCACGCGTGCACACACACAGGTATGCACATGCAGTGCACACAGGTGCCTGTGGACATGCGCGCGCACACACACACGTGCACCCTCACACGCACACACAGTGCACACACTTGAGCATGCTCAGCCCATGTACACATGTGCAGGCACACGTACACACACAGTGCACACGTGTGTGTGCTCAGCCCATTTACACACACGCACACACACGTGCAGGCTCACATGCACCCACAGTGCACACATGTGTGTGCTTAGCTCATGTACACATGTGCACACAAGTGCACCCTCACACACACACACACAGTGCACACAGGTGAGCATGCTCAGCCCATGTACACACGTGCACACACACATGCACACACGTGGACACACACATGTGCACACTTTTGCTGAGAACTGAGCCCCAGTTCCCCACCTCATGTTCCTGGGTCTCTGGAAGGGGGATCCCCACCACCTAACCGTTGCCTCACGCTTGAAATTTTCCGCACGCTCAGATAACAGATCAGTTATCACCATCACACTGGCCTGCTACTAATGGGCTGAGAGTGGAGAGGGAAGTGTGTCTCCGGCCCCAGTGGGTGTGAACTGCGCACGGATGTACACGGCCCCCAGGGGCAGAGCGCACCCAGCCTGCCTCTGCACCTACCACCCGAGGCAGGTTCCCTGGGGCGGACACTCGCCAGGGCTGAGCTGTTCCCGTGTTGGCAACACGAATAGCCGATGCCAAGTTAAGACTTTATGAAACATCATTGCTTCTAACAGGCCATCCACATGATTCAAAATTCGAGATGTCCACCAGTTTTTTAAAAGCTCCCTAGCAGTGCCGTGATCAGGAAGGACTCTTACCCTAAAACCATAAGGCGGTGTCCCCCCCCTGCAGTGAGAGGGTTCCAGAGCGTCCTTCCTGGCTCTGGGAGCCCCCGCCACGCCTGGCTCCAGGGCAAGCCGCCTCCCCCTCTCACACAGGAGACGCACAGGCTCCCACAGCAGAGCCTGATGCACACGTGTGATGGTGAGTTCATGTCTCCTCGGGGTGAGAGGCCAGCTCATCGGGCTCAATGAATGCTCGCACGAATTGATAAAAGGCATACTGTTGCCGTCAGCATTGTGGTACTATTTGACCAGGATCTGATGTGACTTCCTTGCTTTTTTTGAGGTTTTTTTCCCCTTAGTTTTTTAATGTTGCGGTCCCAAACATTTAATCTTCTCAAACTGCCCTTACCTGGATCCTCTTTGAATTTTTTTCCTGTTAAGACCTAAGAGCCGACGTTCGGTAAAACGTCCCTGGTATTTACCGAAGGTAGAGGCCCTCCTGGCGCTTCGGATCCTCTGACCCCTCTCGTGGCCGGTCCCCGTACCCTGTGGAGCAAACGTTTCCCTGGTTTTCATCGATGGCGCGTCTGCCTGCAGACCCGCGGTGTGCTGCTGTGGACGCCTCTCCCCAGCTCCGTCTGCGGCAGCCGCACCAACTCAGAAAATTAATTCCCCTTGGGTGGGATGGTCAGGGACGAGGATTGTTCTGACCCCTGGTTGAACTCATCAGCTGAAATGAAGTTGTTCACTGAGCTGGAGAAGACAAAGCTCAGTTCCGAGAGATTAACCGTCTCCATCAGCCCTCGGAGGGGGCGCGGCCACGGCCCGTCAGGCTGCCGCGGGACGGCTCCGGTCCCGCGCAAATGAGAGCCATCACTCCAGGCCTGGAAGATACTAAATTATAGGCTTTTAAATTTAATTTTCAGTTTACTTGTGTTTTCGATTAGCGTGCCGTGTCTCATAAAGACGGTGCTGCCTTTGAGAAGCAAACGCCTCTCCTCGCAGCCCGAGCGGCCCCAGTCTTCCGAAGGCAAAGTCCTCCTGAGGTCTGTCAGCAGGTGAAACGGGCTGGGGGTGGGGGGAATTTTTCCTGGCGGCACCTGGAGCAGCAATAGCCGGCCGTTGTCTTCATCCCCAAATCAGTAACAGCCCGGGAAAGAACATCACCCTGGCTGGGGCCGCAGGGTCTCCCGACAGCCTCCTAAAACCATCCTCGGGTCGCTGGAGGCCTGCGGACGGCCGCCCACTTTCTGTTCACAGCTACGAGGGGGTGGGAGAGCTCGAGGCTGAGGACCCGTCGTCAGCCAGAAGCACGGCCCCCACCTATCTTCCCGGGACCCCAGCTGTGCACACGCAGAACGGGCTTCCTTCTGTCCCCCAGAGCAGACCCTCGAGTTGCCACTGCTCGGAGGACCCTGGGGGCTGGTGACGGTCCTCTCTATCCTGCCCTGCCTCGGGTTATTCCAGCCCTCCCTGCTCCTGAAGACAAGCTGCGGAGAAAGCTGTGCCAGCATCCAGGCCTGATGCGCCCCACAGGGAGATCCTGCAACACCTCCCGTTCATCACACCAGCCTCGCCCCTGGCATCCTCTCAAGTGAGCAGGGGTCTTCCCCCTCCGCTGCCTCTGCCGGCTTCCCCACCCTCCCTGTTTCCAGGAGACGCCGTGCCTGGCACGACCCCCGTGGCATTTCCCCACAGTATCCCACCTGCTCTCAAACTTACGCCCACATCGTCTGGTCAGCAGCCCCACCTCACTTTAGTTTAGGGCTCCCCTAGGTGATAAGATGACAAAGGACAGAGACAAGTGAAACTTTACAGAAAAAGTGTGGCAAAACTTTACATGGTGTCCTCACTGAGTCCACAAAAATCAACTTGAATCTTGGTCTTTTCATCTTCCTGCACGTTTTCTTTCTTTTCTCCTTCCTTCCTCCCTCCCTCGCTCTCTCTCCCTTCCTTCCTTCCTTTCTTCCTTCCTTCCTTCCTTCCTTCCTTTCTCTTTCTTTCCTTCTCTTTCTTTCCTTCTTTTTCTTTCTTTCCTTTCCTTTCTTTCTTTCTTTCTTTTCTTTCTTTCCTTTTCTTCCTCCCTTTCTTTCTTTCTTTCTCTCTCTCTCTTTCTTTCTTTCTTTCTTTTTCTTTCTCTTTCTTTCTTTTTCTTTCTTTCTTTCTCTTTCTTTCTTTCTTTTCTTTCTTTCTTTCTTTCCTTTTCTTCCTCCCTTCCTCCCTTTCTTTCTTTCTTTCTCTCTCTCTCTCTCTTTCTTTCTTTCTTTCTTTTTCTTTCTTTCCTTTTCTTCCTCCCTTCCTCCCTTCCTTCCTTTCTTTCTCTCTCTCTCTCTTTCTTCCTTCCTTTCTTTCTCTTTCTTTCTTTTTCTTTCTCTTTCTTTCTTTCTTTCTTTCTTTCTTTCTTTTTCTTTCTCTTTCTTTCTTTCTTTCTTTCTTTCTTTTTCTTTCTTTCCTTTTCCCTTCTCTCTTTCCTTCCTTTCTTTTTCTTTCTTTCTTTCTTTCTTTCTTTCTTTCTTCCTTCCTTCCTTCCTTTCTTTCTTTCTTTCTTTCTTTCCTTTTCCCTCCTTCCTTCCTTTATTCTTCCCATGGATTCTTATAAAACCGAGCACAAAGGAACACAAAAGAAGAATGTAATTGTGCCTCCCCCCGTTGAACTTTCCTTCCTCCGAGCCAAGGGCTGGACGTGGAGAGAAGGTTCTAGACCACAGCCAGAGCCAGAGTGCAAGTATTTTGGGCTTTGGGCCACACAGCAGTGGCAGCAGCCCTCCACGGAGAGCAGTGTGTCCGGGTGCCGAGTGTGGACCTCAGTTTGTTTTCACGTGCTACAAAGTATGGCCGTTTCTTTGGGTTTTTCTCCCCACGGCGTGAAAGTGCCCACACACGCGTAGTTTGGAACTGCACAAAAATTGGCGGGGGCCCCATCCGGCCCCGGGCTGTGGTGGGAGCCCCCCGATGCTGGCTGCGAGGTCTCACCGCAGCTCCGGGAGCCCCACCTCCGCTTGTCTTCTGCCTCCCTGCCGGCCACAGCCAAGGAGCAGCGGGCGCACAGCCTTCCTCGGCCCGCACATCTCCCCGCCAGGCCGCCTGGGTGGCCGAGAGGCTGCCTCTCCCGGTTCCTGGGTGGCGGGCGCCGGTGGTCCTGGCACCAACCCCGGGCCCAGCGATCAGGTTCGTTGCCCTGGGCTGTGTGTGCTCCCTCCTAGGAGAAGCGGGGTTTGGCAGCTCAGGGAGAGGGAGCAGCTCGTGAAGGATGGAGGCACGAGTTGAACGAGGGGGTGAGTTGGCCCCGCCCCAACCCTGGCTTCCCTCACTCGCCTGCCCTGCGAGCAGCGAGGGCCCCGCAGACACCGCCCGACCCGGACGCCGCCTGATCGGCTCCGGGCGTCAGTTCTCCTGAAAGACAGGCCCGTCTGTCCCCCTGGTGCTTTGCGCCGTGACACCGCAACTCGGGAGCCCCTCCGGGGCAAATCCCCAACGTCACCCAGCCTGCCTTACGCTGCAGGATCCAGGCCCTCGTCTCCGTCCCTCTGCCTGGAACGCGCAAGCATCCCCTCGGCGCCATGCTCTCCACCCACCTGCGTGCCGGGAAGTCTGTGCCGAGGCAGCAGGCAGGAGCTGTAGCAGGTGGGGCGTTTGCAGCCAGGTCAGGAGGAAGGGGAAGAGAGACACAGCCCTGAGGCTGCTGCCGGGCCAAAGAAATGAGTGACGGAAGCGGGGGACCGGCCGCCCTAGCGGGCCCGGGGCTGCGGGTGGGAGGGCTGAGCGCCCGTGAAACCCCTCTGCCCGGGCCAGCCCCCGCCTCCCCCACGGGTGTCTGCGTGCTGTCTGCACAGCCCACGAGGCCCCGCGTCTTTGCTTGTCCCGCCTGTGAGTGAACGAGCATCTAAGCCCGTTCATTCTTTGGTTCTCCTCTTACCTTGGCAGGGCAGAAAAGCTTGGGTTCTCACCCTGAGTCGTGCCTCTGCAGGCTGGCCCTCCGCCGTCTGTGCGTCCACCAGGTCCAGGTGCCCAGACAGCCTGCACCCCCACTACCGTGAGACTAGCTGGCAGGTGGGGGCCACCAGCAAACAGGGGAGCCCAAATCCTTCTTTTCTGGAATAATTTGATGCCCGATAATTTTTTAGAAAGTGTATGTGAGCGGTGTTGGAAACTCAGAACCTTGTGGGACGCTCTTCTTCTCATTTTGTAATTAGTCCTTCTCATCGTTCTTGCCGCGTCTGGGAGGCGGAGGGGCCCAGCCTCTGCTCTCTGCCGAGCGGGGAGTGCCTCGTGCCCGTGCGGGTCTGTTTCTTCTTCCTTCCTGAGACGTGTCTCTGCCCAGAAGCGTGATCACGAGGGGCCACGTGCAGAGGCAGAGACTGGAGAACGCTCACCCCTGGCAGGTGTGTGTCCTGGAGGCAGCTTGGTAACATCTCAGCGGGAGGCTGGAAGGTGCAGAACAGAACCCGAGTTGGTGTTTCCTCCAAAACGGGCCAGGGCTGGAGCTGGTCTCCATCCCGTATCCACAGCACGTGGGCGGTCCTGGGATCCCGGGAGGCTTCCAGAAACTCAGGGGAACTGATGGAGTTAGAGTCAGCCCTCCACGGGAGTGAGTGTGGTCTCTGGAAGGAAGGGAAGTATTTGTTCAACAAAAGTGCAGGGGCTCCAGGCGCTACTTTCCCCTCCATGTGGCTGCCTCGGGCTGACTCCCAACCCCTCCGCTTCCTGTGCTGAGCCCTAACCCCTGGCACCCCGGGACGGATGGTATGGAGACGGACCCTCAAGAGGTGATGAGGCTAAAATGGGGTCACCGGGGTGGGTCCTAACCCTGCAGGACTGGTGTCCTTGTGAGCGGAGGAGCAGAGGACACAGGCACGCAAGCAGGGATGGCCACGTGAGGACAGGAGAAGCCAGCCGTGCTGGCATGTTGGCCTCGGACTGTCTGTGTCACTCTCAGAACACGCTCTTTGATATTAGAAACTCATCAATGTTTAAACTGTTAATAAATTACACACCACAGGTGCTTGCTTTCCATTCAAAGCAGGCTTTTCTAATTTTAAAGAGAAAGAATAATTTGCATGAAATAGGCAAAGAAAACTACCTCTGTGTGTGTGTGTGGCCCTTTCCTCCCATGTGTCCGATCCCTTTTTCATATTTTGCGTCTTCATTCATTTGTACAAAACTACGCTGGGAGTACCTTGGCATGTGCTGTGTTGGTGCAGTACAGATGGCATTGGAAATACTGGATTTAACAGGCGCAACTTGTGATCTTACAGAGAACATTAAACAGGGCGTGTTTTGTGATATTAATTGTTTCTCACGCTCGGTTGGACTCGGGACCCAGAGATGAGTCGTCATATGGGTTGGCTGGCTAATCTGGAAGCACAGCAGCCAGTGGTAACTTCCTGAATGGATGGATTGAGAACCTGACTTCAGGTGGTGGGGCCCCTGAGGCCTCCAGAGCTGCCTGCCTGCTGCGGCAGGAACCAGCGTCCCGCTCCTGTTCCGATTTACCTCCTGTGGTCGTCATGGGTTTGGGCATCCTCAGATGAGTTACCAGAGGAGACACCAGTGTATCTACGATAGCTGCCGTGCTGTCGATCAGAGAACCAGGCCCCGTGCCCTCTGAGTGTGGGCGCCCTCTCGTTTTTGGGGAGGCGGGTCACGTGGGCAGGTGAGCCACGCGATCCCCCCGCCCCCCACGCAGGGGGTCACGTGCTTCGCTTAGTGCTCCGCGGTTGGTATCTTCAAATGCTAATCAGTTCTGCCTTTTGCCCTGGGCCCTGTAAACTCTGCAGCTGGTCCTGGGCGTGGGGAGTGAGTTCTGCCCGAGGGAATTAAATAGTGAAGCAGACGGAGGACCTAGTCCCGGAGGGCGCACCCCGTCCTCCCAGCTGCAGGCCAGGGGAGCGCACACCGTCCTCCCAGTGACGGGCGGGGCCGTGCACAGCAGGCAGGGGCCAGGCTCTGCAGAAGCCCCGTCTGCTCTTGAAATGTGGGAAGCCCGCTGCAGGGATCACGGAGAGGAAGGCTCCTGGAACAGGCGGGGGTGGGGAGGCGTATCAGTCAGCTCCAGCCACCGGAACAAATGCCACAGCCTGGGGGACGTGGACATCAGACATGTATCTCCTCTGGACCTGGAGGCGGGAGGTCCAAGGTGAGGGTGCCGGCACGGCCAGGCTCTCGGTGAGGTGCTCTTCCCGGTGATGCCCGCACAGGGCCTTTCCTTGGGGCACATGCAGAGCGCCGCCTCCGGCCTCTTCCTCTTCTCATAAGGACCTGAACCCCATCCTGGGGGACCTCGCCCACGAATCACCTCCCAAAGGCTCCGCCTCCAAAGACCACCCCACGGGGGGGTTAGGGCTCCAACACGTGGATCCGGGTGACACAGGCCGCCTGTCTGTAGAGGACTTGGTCCCCGAGGAGAGGCGCACGGCCTGTCTGGCATGAGGGCGCAGAAGAGGCAGGCCTGCGGGAAACGGGCCCCCATCCGCCCGCCCAGACCCAGGGCAGGCAGAGAGGATGGGCCGGGAGGAGACGGGCCCGGGAGCCCGGAGGAAGTCGGGCACACGTGGGGGTCGGGATGGAAATCAGGACCTGCTTGTCGGCAGTGAGGCTGCCCCAGGGTGCGGCAGTGGGTGTGGCCTTGCAACCTCCCTTCTGCCTGAGACCTGGCACTAAAGGAAGCTGAGGGCCAAGGCTGGCTGCTGTCACTCCCGCCCACGATGGGGACGGATGGGGGTTCTCCTTCAGCTTTTATCTCAGTTCTAAAAGCAAAATGTGAATGCTTTTGTCTGCTCATAACACGTATCATGTACGACTATATTTACTGAGCTTGATAAAGGCCACCAGGTATAAAACCCGGGCAGCCTCTGAAACTCGGTGGTTTCTGCGAATGAGGGTTTCACTTAATAGTGGATGATGTCAGCTCTTGATGAAGGAATCACCTGATGGCTGAGCTTTCACCTCGACTCAAGTACAAACAGAGGGCTCACGTGTGGTCTTGCGGGTTTTCTACCCAGCTGATGAAATTCCAGCTCTCGGCTTTCAGGAATAACCTGGAACCTTGAACATGTGATTCTGGAGACACCCTCGTGGTCAGCACCTCCAGTCACAGTGGAGGGACACGTTCTGGGGCAGGTTCTCTACCAGAGGCGACATGGTGCCAAGGAAGACAGACTTGGAAAAAGAGTGAATGATCACAGCTGCAGCATGGAAAAACCTGCCGGCAAAATGCAGGATCCAGCCCCAGGTGCAGCCTTCTCTGCCACCCACAAGTCACTGTGTTCTCCAGGCAAACAAACGTGAGGAGAGCAGACCCGTGATGCAACAGCACGTGAGCCCAACCTTGTGCAGACAAAACATTCTTAGACTCTAGAGCACATGACCAATGGTTTGGATTTTTTTTTCTTCAAAAGTTGGAAAAGTCCATTCTGTCATTTACATTTTCCCCACTCTTCTTACTCATTGCAAAGGTCTTCTAAGTTCTGTGTTTATTCGACTGGCAGGTCCATACGGGAAGCCCCTTGTGTTTGGGTGGCAGACAGAGTTCTTCAGAACTGGGCTGCCCACGCAGGCTGGCTGGTTCTTTAGCACCTCAGCAGGAAAGGAGCTCATTCCTGCACTTGGGGCACACAGCCAAGAGTCTGATGGTCTGGGAGGCAGAGAACCGAGCTCATCAAGTCCATATGCCCCCCAGCCCTAGGGGATGGATGCATGGAGGGATGGATGGAGGAGTGGACGCAGGAATGAGCGTCTTGTAGGTACTTGTTGCTGCAAGACAAGGCCCTAGAACTCGGGGCACAGCACAGCCGTCCTGAGATGCTGGTGGATCCTAGGTCAGTAAGTCAGGACGGGCAGAGGGCAGCTCCAGGCTGCTCCGTGGTGTCCTGGGCCTTACCTGTGGCACCCCAATGGTTAGGGCTGGAATGACCTCCAATCACGCGTCTGGAGCCTGGGCTGGTCTGCACCCCCCGTGTGGTGCCCCCGAGTGGGCCGGGGGCCAGGCTGCCGACGGTGAAGCCAACAGGCGTGCGGTATCTGTAGGGAATTTTAAATAATAATAAAACCTAGTAAAAGCTGGTCCCCTTTTATTACCATCCCGCAGCAATCTAAACAATATCAGTAATGAAACCCTCCTCCCTGAAAACACCCTGTGTGGAGTTGTGAGTGACAGATGCAATGGCTGTGGAGATTCAGTAAGCAGATACATAAGCTCCGGGATGTGCCTAATTCTGCTGGAATCACAGCTTTGGGTTCTTTCCTGACTTTGTTGCAGGAGCAGTTTCACCTCCTCGAGGCAGGAGGGGTTCAGGAAAGGGCTGCTGCAGGGTGGGGGGGCAGGTGGTGGACGGCAGACAGTGGACGGCAGACAGCGGTCACGGCCACGTGGGTACCGGGCAGTTTGGAACAAAGAGTACCCTCTAGCCTCTAAAGGTTACGGATTTTGTTAGCTGATCAGCTTTTGCCTCCCCAGCCCCAAGATTATCACCTTGTGACCACGTTTGGTGTGTATCAGCCAGTTATTCCAGATCCTAATATAACTCTGAGTAACACGAATTACACCGCGTAAATCAACGTGCAGACGTAAGATCCGATACATCAGTCCTGTGTTGTATTTCAAAAGTGACCATTTAAACTTCTGTGATAATATTTTGACATATTCATGTTTTATTAGTCAGCTCCTCAGGAAGAACAGTAACAAAAATTCACCTTGTTACAAGGTATTTGCAGGGTATCAGTTACTGTTTAGAGGCCTTTTCTTCCATCTCTATGTGAAATATACCCTGTGATCCCCAGAGTCATGTGAGGCTTTGTACGAAGGGCCCTGGTTTTGTTCCTACCCAGCCCCAGCACAGCTGCCCTGAACCCCAGGCTGCCTCCGTCTCCCCGCAGTTGGGCCCATTGTGGGGTCCTCACTGCAGCCGGCTGAGAGGGGAAACCCGTTTCCCGGAGAATAGCATCACATTACCTTGCCTTAGGAGAAAAATAAACTGTAGAGTGAAGAACCACAGTGCTTTTTGTTCTGGGCCTCACATAGCTTTTTTGTTTTATCTGTATTTTTAATTTTCTAATCGAAGTATAGTTGATTTTCAATCTTGTGTTGGTTTCAGTGTACAGCACACTGCAGACACACACGCAGGCGTTCTTTCTTCACAGAACCATTTCTCGTTTCTTCGGCTCCTGTCGAGGACTTACCTTTCCAGGTGTGCTGGCTGTTGCCGGTAGGTCTTCCTGTCTGGAAATGGACTCCGCATGGCGGTTAATACCCACGTGGCTTCCTTTGGGTTCAGAAGCACGTTGGTGGGGCTGAATCTCCGTCCCACCCCCCGCTTCAAGCCCAGCTCCTGGGACAGCGGGGACGCGGAGCCTCAAGCCGCTCTGGCTCCAAATCGCGTTCAAAGTTGAAATTCCACATTCGCAAATGAAGATTCCCTCTTGGATGCTGAATAAAACGCTTGCTGTATATGTGGGTGCTTAGATTAAAAGATTTATTATGTCAAGGGGAGAAATGAAGCTTTGGTTAAACAGATCCAAAGGCTATGAAGCCGGCAAAGCTTTCAAGAAATACATTGCAATTTCAGTGTGAAGGCACATGTTTTTTTCAGTCTTGGTTCACACTAAACACAGAATGTGAGTCAAGGGGAAATAGAATAGAGGTGTGTCTCAGAGAGGAACCCGCAGACGAGGACCCACAATCCCAAACGTGATTAAAGCCTCCTCTGCCAAAAGGGTTGCACCGGCTTTTCTGAAAAAGAGTGAAGTATGGCATCTTCTGAGTCATTGTCACAACTCCTAACGTGGGTAATTGTCTTCAAGTTACAACTGTCAGCTTTGTGTGTTTGATTTGCCTTGAAAATGAGAAATATTAATTAAACAGTGAATGTCTTTGAAAGAGACGCTGCTCCACGTCTTAAGGGTTACAGGTTCAAAGCTGCCTTTGGAGACCCGTCCTAAACCTGAAAGGCACGCTTTGGCATAAATACATATTCGTAACAAATTTTTATTTTCTCTTTAATTCAGATGAAGTTATATTAGAATAATCATAAACTCAGGGCAGGTTTGTGTTCTTGTGTACTATGAGTTAGAGGCTAGTAAAAATCTTCCCTTAAGTAACGGACTAGAGAAACAAATTTTTAAAGATTTAATTTTAATTTTCCATCTCCTCTATTTCAGAACAGGCTAGCTTATTAGTTAAAAAGGAGAGGATTTTAATGATTGAAGCCTTGAACTTAATCTGCAGCTTAATATAAAATGTGATCCTGCAGGTTGATTGAAATCAGAATCAAAGCTCTCAGAACTCGGAGCAGTTCGTAGTGATCAAGTGCATTAAAAGAGTCTCATTTTCAGGCAGTTTTAAGAAATGAAGCTATATTGAAATAAAAATAAATTCACGTGCGTGAAAACTTAGAGACGTGAATAAGCAACAACTTGCGGGCCCGCGGGGGAGTCCACCTGTCTCCCCGTTTGCCTCTAAGAAATAAAGGCGACCAGCTCTGCGACGTCCATGGCTCCTGCCGACCGTACCATCAGGACCAGGGAGCCGGACCAGGAACAGGTGAGGGCATCCTTGGGTCTGACCTGCCGTGACTGTTTACGCAGCACAGGCAGGTGGGGACTCAGTGCGCTGCGGCTGTGGGGAGCGGCGCTGCGTCCCAGCCCCTTTGCTGGGAGCTGAGCTCTCAGGCCTTTGTGCCAACCTTCTTGGATTCGGGAGGGAGATGTTGTAGGGAACATCCCAGGTAGGACGAGCTCTCAGTGAGATAGCTCTCTGCTCTGTCTGTTCTCGGGTGTGGGATCGTGGCTCCTCTGACTGTCAGACACTAAGCCTGGGTCATGGAGTTCACAGCCCCTGGCAGGGGGCCTTCCGGACCCCAGTTTCCAGAGCGCTCCCACTCCGCTGGCTGGCTTGTTTTCTACAAAGACGGTGAGGGTGCACGTGGAGAATGAGTCTCTGAGCCCAGACACCAAAGCTTCTTGCCTGTGCACGTGTGTGTTGTGTGTTTACCAGGAGGGCGTGTGCACTGGCGGCCCGGGTGCAGCAGGACCGTGCCCTGAGCATCACCGCTTCCTGGTCATCTGACAGTGGACCCCGTGGCTTACATGAAGTAGCTGAGAACTATCTAGAGATACAAAACCTACACTAGAGCACCAACCTCTACTCATTGCTGCTTTATCAGTAAATTACATGACGTTTAATAAAAGTCATTAGTCAACACGTAAATAACTTACCCCCAAGACATGGGGCCATGAAAGTCAGCGGAATGTGTAAGTGAAGGCAAATTTTCCCAATAAGCTAGCAATTTATGTTATTGGTCATGTCTCTGGAAAAAAAAAAAAAAAGGTAACTTGGGCTCTTAATTGCCCTATCTAGAACCTTATTGTTTATTACTAGACTCTACAATATTTTTCTTCCTACTTATTTTTAAAATTTCATAGAACCTGGAGTTAAAAGGGGCCCCAAACTCTGTCCAACCATGCAACTCTGGGCCACTGTGCTGGTCCGTTTAAGTAGCTCACTGGTTCCATAGACTGTACTTGACACACACACACACACACATGGGATGGTATATAAAATAGCTTTTTAATATATTTTACATCTATGCACACATCTGTGTACTGTATACATAGCTATATGTAGAGATCCACTCCTGTACATGTATACATACAGATCTGCATCAATGCAAAATTCATTATTTCAATAATGATTTAGTAATTTAGTCCAAAAACGAAAAGGTGAAAAAGAAGAAATAGGTTCACATCAAAGAGTCGCTCTGTCCACTTTGTCCCATCTGCCCAACGAATATTGATGTCCTCTGTTGTCTTCAGAGATTTGCACACAAATATAAGCAAAGACAAGTATTTCTTTTATTTCCACAAATAGAAGCTTACTAAGCACTGTGTTCTACACTTTGCTTCGGTGACCTAACAGCATGTCTTGGAGCTCTTTCCATGTTGATACACGAAAGGCTTTCATGTTCATCTGCACAGCTGCATGGTATTCCTCTGTATAACATTAACTAAATATGATTTTTTACATTCAGTCATTGCTGACAGACACTTGGGTAATTATAAGCCAATGCTTTTAATGCTAGGGAAAATATTAATTAGAAAAAACTTTTTTAACGTTAGAAACAAACACCCACCACACTCAGGATACACACACCATACAAATCTGCACACAATATACTGCACACACATGGAAAGTAAGTACATAATGCTCCTGTTTGCTGGGTTCGATGGCCTCTGACAGTGTCTGTTTTGTCCTAGTCTGTTTCTATTTATTCTCTTCTATTTTATAAATCTGCTCCCAACCCCTTGACTTGACTCTGAGACGCCCTGTGTGGGGTGAAGGGTGCTGCTGCCCAGTGGATGTTGTGCCATCTGGGAGACACTGCCCATCACCCATCACCTATCACCTGTCACCTGTCCCCCTGCTCCCTTCGGCTGTCTTGCTGGGTTGGTTAAATCCTGGCTGGATTTCTAGAGGCCGAGCAGGCCCTCACATATTGAGATACGGAGGAGTCACAGGCATCCTTTATTTATTTTTTTTTTTTAAATCTCCTCTTCTGAGTGTGGACACCCAGAGCTCAGTGCAACCACAGCAGCCTCTTGTCTTCCTGACCTGGCGACACCCCCGTGCTCCCAGCATCCATCCTCGGGAAGTCAGAGTGTGCCTGGGTGTTTGCTGAGGACTGGTCCTCTGCCCGATGGAAATACCTTGGGAGGAAAGGAAACACAGGGCAGGGACGCAGCAGCAAGCTACCTCAGCTGGATGCCCCTGAATGCAGGCCATTCTCAAGCCAGGGGCCTGCGGTCCACCCCCGAGTCTCCAGGCAAACCCTCCAATCAGCGGACAGAAGGAGCAAAACGCCTGCGGGCCTCGGGCGTTTGCAGAAGGAGGTTCTATTTCTCAAGAACCGTCATTTCTGCTTCTTCTTCTTCTTCTTTTTTTTTTTTTTAATTTTTACTTTTAAAGAGCTGAGCTTTCATCTCCTCTCATGGAGGAGGAAGAAAAGGGCTTTCTAAGGTGTTTTGAATCTCAGAGCCCCGATCCGTGGCTGTTTGTCAGTGTCTCTTTGGGAAGTCGCCTTCTAATCGCTCTATTTGATATTGGATATGTGGTCGTCACCTGTTTACATTAAGAAGTATACAGTAAGCCTTCACTTTAGAGGCAAATGAACAGCCGGGCGCCGTGAGAACCCGACTCGATCTGAATATTGATGATCTCGTTCTCGGAGCCTCTCCGGGGCCGGGGGTGCACGCTGTTGATCATTGCTTCTCACTGATAAGCAAAGCATTTCCAGAGCGTGAAGAATTCTGCGTGTGTGGAGAGGATAACCCTAATCTCCCGCAGCACGCGAGCTCCTCGCTGCCTTCGCGTTGACAGGCAGCCGCGCTCCGCTAAGCTCTCTATTAGTGCCCGCGCCCTGGGAGCGGGCTCCTCATTTGAATAAGGCCTCTTCTGCATGTGAGAAAAGCGCATTGAAAAGGAACGCTCCTTTAATTAGGGTGGCATTTGGAAGCAGAGGCCTTAAATGTTCACTTTTTGTGATGCTAAATCGCCGAGTATTTTCCACTGTATTGTCATTTCCGTTCAACATTTTGATTCTTCCTTATTTCTTCAAGAGGGAATGAATGGCCTGGCTGCGGGGAGAGCGAGGGAGTAGATTAATGTGGCTATCTAGGTTATGGGAAATTTAAATCAAACTGTTTGATGAAATGTAGAAATATGTTTAAATATAGGATTAGACTTCTAATATAGGAAGCAGCCAGGAGATCAAAAGGCTCCAAAAGTCACGCTGAAAGAAGTGGAGGCGACCCGGGGAGTTTAGAGCGAAATGATTAAAGAGTGTTTTCAGTGCATTACCTCCAAGCTGACTTTAAAATAAAAGCAAACACGGCCGGCAGTGCAGCCGGGGTGCTGGCCGCCCCTCCACCCTGGACCAGCGGCCGGGTGGCCTGAGCTTGGGGTTCTGTCTCCAGCACACACGGGTAAAAGCATGCTTGGCTTAAAAGCCGAGCTCTGGACAGTGAGGTGAAATGTCCCAGCGGGCATTCTAAGGACCAGAGGAGCTGCTGGACATCTACACGCGCGTGAGAGCTGCTGGACATCTACACGCACGTGAATATCTTCAATCATCTTTTAGCTTCCTGTAAAAACAGCAACAACAAATCAGACTAAACCCAGACTCAAGCAGGGTCGGAAAGGCCAGACTTGGGTTTCTGGAACATGATTCAGCAATGGTATAACACTGGAGCCCGTATCAAAGCCGGGACACTGGGAGGACCTGTCTGGTGGAACCTCCCAGGGTACACCTGTCTGGACCCCAGACCTGACCTTCCGATCTCAGCTTTAATACGATCCTTCTACCCTTCTTAACATGGCTGTGAGTGTGTCCAGGCCTGAAAACTTCCACACGTGCAGCGACGGATGGCTAACAGAGAAGGTGAGTCAAAGTAAGTCACTGGCCCATTGGGGATTCAGAAATGTCTCATTTCGTTTCCTGTACCCATCTGTCAGACTTCATATTTTATTTGTTTGCTCAGAGATGGTGTCTCTCTCTGTTTCTCTCTTATATTTATCTGAACATTTTGTGCAAATGAAAATTTTAAGACTTGGATTTTAATATCAAGGAGGACCACTTATCGCTGCTTAAAACCTTATAACCACTTGCCATAAATACAACTTTATGACTCACTCTTTATGTAAGCAAGCATTCCATCAATCTTTTCCTATTAGAGATATTTTCACACCTTCAACTGCTGCTTGAAAAAGGTCCTGTTCTGGCATCTGTCTCACCAAGCCCTGCCCCTAAATTTAATTAATTTAAATGCAGATGAGTCCACACCTCTGTTTCCATTTTTGGATTTTTAAGTATGTTTTGAAGATGCAAACTCTGGATTTGTCAGTTGACTTAGGGAGAACAGTTGCAACAGAACGTCATCTCTGTGCATGGGGTGGGGTGGGGTGGGGGGGAAGAAGGTCATAGGAGGTGCCAGCCCCAGCAGTGTGGGGATTGGACCAGGGACTAGGGGACCGAAGCCAGTGGGATGGAGACACAGCGTATCAGCGCACACTCCTCAGTCAGGTGGACAGGTCTGCATCCTCTCCATCCCTAAGGCTCGATTGCTTCAGCTGTGAAATGGGGGGAGACCTCGTATGGTAGTGACCTATGATGGTAGTGACCTCGTATGTATGACCTATGCTAGTGACCTCGTGACCTTGTGCGCGGTCCCTGGAGAGAAAGCACGTGCTGAGCGTGGCTAGGCTGGAACGTGGCCTCACTCCATCCCCAGGACCTCATGATTACATTTCTTCTGGTGTCCCTGATGGAGATGGGCAGAGTATATGCCGAAAACCACGGGTCTCCCACGAAGTTTTCTGAAGGCTTCAGAGAGGATATTTTTTACATACTTTGAATAGTTTTGCGGGATGTAGATTCACTAAAACCATTAAAAATTTTTAATCGTTTAATTGATATTTAATGAGTCCAATAAATATTTACGTGGACTGGGGCATCTCTGGCCGAGGCCCCGTGAGGATGATGCTGTGTGAGCTGTGGGAAGAAGTAGCGAGAATCTCCTGTCTCCCCGCGGCCGCCTCTGGGGCTCCCGAGCGACCCTCCTGCCCCTTCACCCAGAAAAGGGTGAGCAGAGGTACCCTCGGCCTCTGGTGTCCAGGGCTATGGCCCAGAGAGTTGGCCTTGAAGATCCTACAGGTGCTGTGATTTAAAATGTGATTTGAAATAATTGTTGCCAGGAGACTTGATTTTGACATGAAATAACTTCCTGGGTGACGAGTTTGTGGATAAACCCCAGAGGCACCCAGTGGAAGGCAATGAAGAGGAGAGGGTGATGGAGACTGTTTTTCCTCCTGTTTCCCCAGGAATTCCCGTTGGATTCTAAACACCCACTTTTCCTTTAAATTAGTTTTCATGCTCTTTTCTTGGTAAAGTTACTGTGCCAGTGCCGGGATGTCGGTTTGCGTCTTGTCACATCTCAGGAGAGGAATATGATTATCTAATATCTCAGAACCCAGAATAACCTCTCTCGCTGCCACTGGGTTATGGAGATCAGCAGACACCCTCCCAGAAAAATCTTTAGAGCAAAGCTGTGGACTTTGGAAAAAGATGATTTTATAATAAAATTCTTGAAATTTTTTGTTTATAAAAATTGATAATAGACTCATATTGTCCATATGCGCTTAGATGCTGGTTACACAGCCCTAGACATTTTGTTTCCTGAGTTACAGGTTTACGTTACTTCCCCAGCAATGTGGACATGCTCCCTGCATCGCATCACGCCTGTCGGGCGTGGCTGTGGTTCTGTCCACTTTTATTTCGTGGTTCCTGGTCCCTCCTCACACTTTGAACTACCTTCACAGCGAGGGGCAATTGTGCTGGAGTGTGCGACCCACAGCCTCGGCCGCTGCATCCTAGGTGTGCAGCTCGTCATCCTAGGGATCCCGGGGCTCCGTCAGGGTTCAGGTTCTCCTCTGTCCTCTGTGTCTCTGCTGTGCGCTGTGGCTGTCGTGGGTCTTGTCTGTACCAGCCTCATCACTGGGAAAAGACCGCGCAGAGATGTGTGATCCTTTTTCTTCTGGGGCCCCTGGGGCCATTTCGTTAGGATTCCCCAACCGTCACGAGGTGTCTGAAACAGCGTGGGACAGAGGCAGCCGGGATGGTGCTGGCCGGTATCTGAGGCTGCTAGAGGCCCTTGTGGGTCCTGGCCTGCCCTCCTGGCCAGCTGCTGGCACGAAAAGGGGCCACCCGCAGCCAAGGAAGGGGCCAGCCTCAGATGTGGGAAGACCACCCTGGAAGCCAGTGTGAACTGGGGGTGCCCAGCCCCCGACACCTGAGCGAATGTGGATTCCTACCGGCTCACCTTCACTAACTCACCTACCTGCTTTTCCCCCCGAGTCCCACCCCCCAGCCCGACACCTGGTCCACCCCGGCCTCCATCCTCTGCACGGAGCGGCCGCATCAGTCCTGCAGCCGGGAGACCCTCACCTGCCTCTCAGTGCTTGACCGCCTCCAGGGAGGATCACAAGTCAAAGGAAAAAGTGAAAATACCAGGAAACCACTGCCAGAAAAACAAAGAAGAAGGAGGGACTTCTTCTAATTAGAAATAGAAGTAGGTGAGCAACTGTCCCCAAGGTCAAAGGAAGCAGAGGGTGGGAGCAGTTTGTCCTGTGCTCCTGCAGGACGGCCCTCAGGCCCCAAGCAGCGCGGAGCCCGGACAGGGAGGTCAAAGGCCAGGCCAGTTTCTTCTTTTCCTCCCTAAAATGGTTCGATGGAAAAAAGTGCAACAGTTAATAAATTAATTAATAACTATGAGAAAACTTGGCTGAAGAAAATACAGAAACTCTATGAGTGCAACACTAAAATCTGGAAAACATTTTTTTTTTTTTAATCTTGAATTGCTTTTCACAGTTCTGGAAAGGGAAAATTAAATTACACCCCATTGAATGTAACGTCAACCTAAATTCTGACAGTTCCTCAACTTCACAAAATTATTCTCAAGTTCACCTGCAGGGACATACTTGAGAGTTACTAGGAGTGTTTTTGGAGAGGCGCCTAATGAAGAAGAATTTGCAACAACAGACGTAAAATATGAAGTTGACATAATAAAACAGCACACATTAGCGCCAGGGTTGGCAGGCATGTCAACAGGACAGAACGAAAAGTTCAAAAATCATGTAGTGGGTTTAGGGTGTGATAGGTTTGAAATTATACATTGGTATGGGAGGCATAGGTTGCGGAAAGATTATATTTAAAAGACTGCCTAATCATGTGAAAAAAAGATGAGTATTGATTGCTACTACAATACTGATTTTAAAATAAACTTTTAAATTAAAATCTTTAATTAAAAAAGAGAAAACATTACTTTTTTGCAAGGAAATATAAATATTTATTTCATCTCTGTATATTTATTATTAAACATTACATTAAAAACAGGAACAGTTGAGTTGAACTGATTTTATTATCTAAAAATTGTTGAAAATTCATAGAAAAATTATACTATAACCAGTGTTAACAGATAGACAGCAAATTGGCAAAGTGGTTGGTATAGTAGGCAATAGTTAGTACCTTAATATATAGAGTGTACCCACTGCTGAATTTAAAGTGGATAACCAACCAGGACCTCCTGTAGAGCACAGGGAACTCTGTTTAATATTACGTAACAACCTAAATGGGAAAAGAATTTGAAAAAGAATAGATACATGTATGTCTGTATATTTACTGTACACCTGAAACTAATATAGCATTGTTAATCCACTGTCTTCCAATACAGAATAAAAAGTTAAAAAAACTTTTTTATAGTGTTAATATAAAAAGACCACAGTGTTTTTTTTTTTTTTAAATAGGGCAAAAGGTATGAACAGATAACATGAAAAAGGAAAAACATAAATGGCCAGAAACCAGGTAAAAATTCTGCAGGCTCGCTAAGGAGTCAAATAAATGCTATTGTTGCTGTAATAAATCACCAGGAGTTTCGTGGTGTCAAACACAACACAAATTTCTTATCCTGCAGCTCTGTTAGAAATCTGGTGGGAGGTGTGGCTGGCAGAAGTCAACATTCCTTCCAGAGGCTCCAGGGAGAAGGGTCTCTGCGGCGTCTGCCTGGTCACCTGGCCCACAGCCCTTTCCTTCACCCCAGAAGGAACAGCACTGAGCCGTGCCCTTCTCTCACTCTGTCTATGCTGACTCGCCTTCAAAATCTTGTTCTCGTCCTTGTGTCCTTCTGACCACAACCTAGAAAAGCTCCCCACTTCTAAGATGAATATGCTTATATTAGGCCAACCAGGTAATCCAGGATCATCTCTGTTTCAAGGTCCGTAAGTTAATCACACCTGGAAAGTCACTTCTCCCCCATAAGGTGGACATTCCTGGCCATTCACGGTTCCAGGGCTAAGGACGTGGACATCTTTGGTAGGGCATTGTTCTACCTCATGCAGGCATACATGAAATTCAGTATCCCTTCTATGTCTGTGTATAATTTTAATATACCTGTATTATACGTACAACATACACGTTATATATTATGTAGCACATCACACACATAACACTATAGTTATACATTATACAACGCATATACTATAATATATAACATGTTGCAATACACTATGTTATAATATATAACAGATATAACATATCTCATACATTATTACAATGACACTTATTATGTATCACATATAACAAAAGGACATTGAATTTCTTAGTGCATTCTCTGACATCTGTTGAGATCATGTGATCTTTTTTTCCATGAATTACATTGGTTAATTTTTTTTAATGTTAAGCAAACCTTTTGTTCCTGGGATAAACAACTTGACATGATTTATTATGACTTTTATACTTTCTGTGTTTAGTTTAATAATGCTTTGCTATGATTTTTACATCTATGCATAAGAACGAGATAGGCCTACAGTTTTCCTCTTCTGTACCATTCCTGCCAGGTTTGGTACTGCAGTTATCCTGGCTGCATAAAGTGAACTGAAAAGGCTTTCTTTGTCTTCTTTATGTTGTTATTATTATTGTCGTACTCTGAGTCTGTGTAACACTGAAATTATTTTTTTCTTGACTGTTTCACAGAATTTGCTATTCAAACCATCCAGGGCTGAATTTTTCTTTGTGAGATGGTATTTATTTACTAATTTCAGTTCTTTTATGGTCATATGACTAATCAGATAGTTCATTTTTGTACCTCTTCTAAATTTTTAATTACTGTCATGCATTTATTTGCATATACTTTGATTACCTCTTCCAGTATATGTATTTCTGATTTTCACACAAATTCTTTAACTATGTCTCAGTAAAATGAACTTACTTAGTACCTGCTTCATATGATTATCATTAAAAATAAATAATTTAGTATGTGTACAACTCTTAGAGTACTGCTTGCACATAGCAAGTGTTTTATGAACTGTTCAGGGTAATGTTATTCACTTTCAATTTTTTCCAAATTCCATAGCAATTTCTGTTCTGACCCGTGAATTATTTAGAAATGTTTCTTTTAAGTTTCAAATATGTAGGGTACATACATACATATTTATATGTTCGCAATTAATTTTTAACTTAACGTCATAGTGGTTAGAAAAATGTGTCCTTTGCAGTATAATATTTGGAAATTTGTTAAGAGTTTCACGAAGGGTCAGTATGTATCTTGAGCTACTTGTCTGATTGACATTACATGTGTGCTTGAAAATAATTTATATTGTTATTCTTGGAGGTAGATTTCAGGATTATTACTTGTGCTGTTCAATTATTCTGATTTTAATTGATTTCTAAAATCTACTTAGTCTATCAATTGTAAGATCTGTGTTAAAAGCTACTATGACCATGGATTTCTCTTTCTAATCAAATCAGTTTTTGCTTTATGTATTTTAAGTCTATATTATTGAGTTCATACAAATTTAGATTTGTTGCATCATCTGAGTGACTCTTTTATCAATACGTAGTAATTTCCTTCATGTCTATATGCTTTTTACCTTGATAACTGGAATAGCTTTTAATTAATACTTTGGTTAATATTTTTTTCTGACATGTCTTTTTTATCCTTTTTTCTACTTTTGTATTCCCATGTGTTTGTCTTTTACGAAGACATGTAAGTTGTATTTTTCCTTTATACATTTTGATAATCTTAGAATTTTAATTAGAACACTTTGTCTATTTTTAGTAATTGTATTTGATGACTTAATTAGATTTATCCCCATCATGCTATGTTTAAATATTTTTCTTCCTCTTGTGTGTTGCCCCATTTTGATCGATTAAGCACTTTTCCCTCGCTCTCTCTATTAGGAAGTCGTGTTTGTCACGGTGGACGCAGTTATGCTTGGAATGACCAAACCAATGCACTTTTAAGAATGGGGGGGTCACCCTTCATAATTAACCACCTGCCTTGGGAACCCTGCGATATACGACCACACTGACATTCTGCGACAACGAGCAGCCTTAAATCTCAGGAAGTCAACAAAGATAGCGTGTTTCCCCGTCACGCATCCTGCCCAACGTGAGTCAGCAGGACAGACTTACTACAGTTCCTCAGGGATCCAGGCTGACAGAGGCTCTGTCTAAGCACACGTTCTCACATGCTCACCGCAGTGGGGAGAGAGCACGTAAAATCACACCATGGCTCGGAACATGTACTCCCATCACGTACCATGCACAGGGAGTAGCCAGGTTCAGAGCCTGAGGAGATCTGGATAGCTTTATAGAAGGGGTACTTCTAAAAAGGAGTCCTGAAAATAAAATTTAGCGTCAAATATGCTCAAAACAAACTTAGGTTGTTCCAGATGAGGTACAACGAGACGAGCTTATTTGCCTTATTAGTGACCTAACGTTAGATATCTTTGCAAGTGCATCTACGGAGTTAATAGAAGAGATAGATGCCGGCTGACTTAAAATTGCAGTGCTTTTGAGATAACACTAAGTCTCTGTAGTACAGTATGAATCAGGGTGGTGTAGGCAGCCCGTTTACATAATTCAGCCTCAGAGAATTAGCTACATACATTCACTATGTAATGTCTTAATTCACTGCTTCTCTTTAGCTGGTCAGGGTGTCATCGACTTGCAGTGGACTTTTAATTTCAAAAAAATGAAGCTAATTCTAGAATATCACAGAAAGCCCCGTAATGCTAACCTCTCACATTCCAAACCACACGTTTAGCAGGAGAGTTTATTTCAATATGGAGAGCGAATGCACGGGTAGAGATTGGGACAGGTGTTCTCAGACAACCGGCGTCAGAGACGTGATTAGTAGCTGGGACCTGAGAAGGACGTAACGGCTCCCGACGGACCAGACGGCAGGCTGTGGTCAGTGGAGGTGGGGACGGGCCTCCGCGCCAGGCTCGTTCAGCCCTGTCTCCATTCATGTGTCGGACGCCGCTGTCACAGGCACGTGCAGTGCTCTGACCGTAGAGCCACCTCACCGCCCGTGCTTATCCAGGTCAAGGTGGTGGACTCTTCCCTTCCTTCTCCTTTGCACGTCTGAGGTCTGACACTCACACAACAATCCCGTTGACATCAGAACGGATACCACGTAACCTCCACTCTCAGTTATTGGTAGAATTATAGTTAGTCAAGAACACACTTTAAAAAACAGCTTTTTTGGAACATGTGTGTATATATAGCAGTGCTTCTTTATAAAGTACCGGTAACACCAATATAGACAATTGTTCAAATTACTTTTCTGTCTCGGCTCATTTTTGACCTGTGAAACACAGCATCCAATTCATGGATAGATGTAAATCAGCAAACAGGAACAGCAGTTTAGAGCTTCTCAACACCTGCAGACCAGTACCTGTGCATGTGTGTGTGCGTGTGTGTATGCATGTGTTTGTGTGTGTGTGTTGCATGCCTTTATGTATGCGTGTGTGTACACGCCTGTCTGTGTTCTGTGTGTATATGTGCATACGTGTCATATGTGGGTCAGTGTGCATGCACGTGTGTAAAGATCCTAAGTTGCAGCGTCCGGTTGAAACAAGGCAGGAGTAAACCCCAGGCGACGAATGTGATTCCTGCTAGACCCGGCTAATTTTCCTAAATGCTATTTTGATCATAACTTGTCACTGTTGGAAAGCTTGCAGGGCCTCCCAGAGTTCACCAGGCCAAGTGCAAATGACCACACGGTGTGTGGCCGGAGGCAGCCCCTCACCCTCCTGGGTCTCTGTTTTACCTTCTAGAAATCGGGAGTCAGGGAGATGTGACGCTCCCTCCCTGCCCAGACCTCCTGATTCAGGCTGTGAATCAAGGTGAGGCCGATATGCTTGCTACTACGGGAGAAGGCAGTCGTTGCGAAGGCCGGTCCTGCGTAAACTGCACTACGCGGGGGACGCGGTGGCACAAGCCTGCCACGTGCTCCTCACGCGGGTCCCCTCGCAGCCGCCGCTGGGTGGAGTCCTCACGAGCCTGCAGGAGAGGATGGCACCCCAGGCCCAGGCCGGCGCCACCCCAGGTGGGCCCTGCCCTCTCCCTCCCTTCGCAGGTGCGGAGACGGAGGCCGAGAGGGTGCGTGGTGGGGCTGAGGTCTGGCCCGAGAAGCTCCCCAGTGGCTCTGATGAGCGGGTAGGCTCTGGGGGCTGATGCCCGGCGGACCTTCTGTCCAACCAGGACCCCTCAGTGTGTCCCAGTTGGGTCTTTCTCCCCGCAGCCGTGAGCCTTCATCCCACATTTCTCCTCCTCGGACCCCTGCCGCATCCCCACCTCACTCAGGGCTGACCTCCGACCTCACTGGAACACAACGGACGGTGAGGGGCCTGCAGCTGGGATCCCCCTTCCCCTCTGCCGTAACTTCCTCTGGTGACCCCTCTTCTGTCCTCTTGTTCCTCGGGGCCCGTCCCTTCGTCAGTGTCTCTCTTCTCCATCTTCAGTCCCGCTTCTGCCCCCGCTTCACACACTGTGACACAGCTGGGTTTACTCCAGGTCGGAAGGGCTTTCCCTAAACTACACATTTTCTTCCGCAGATATCTGCATCTACTCGCTTTTGCAAACTGTCCTGCCCGACGCGTGGCCTGACTGGGTTGCCGTCACCTCTTAGTTTGTCCCGTGCTCAGCCTGCCCCCATCGTCCTAGAACGGTGACTCAAGTGCCACTATTTGCTGGAGCGATTCCGGCGGCATCCGATGGCCCCCATCTGTGCTGGGCGGGGCTCTGCGCTTCCCTTATCCTCCCTCTGGACCATGTGACATTGTTCCATTTGATCAGCAGCTACGAAACTCCTATTATGTGACAGGCTCTGTTCTGGGCGGCAGGGACACCTCAGCGCAAAACTCTTTTTGTTATTTTCTATTTCAGTGGAGGAGGAGGAGCTGAGAGCCAGTGACCTTGGTCGACCAGGAGGTCACACGCAGCACTGTAGGAGGTGACAAAGGCCACAGGCAGAGAGGGCAGGTGCAGGGCATCTGGAGGCAGGAGTGGGCGGGGACCGTTTCTCCAGGACGGCCAGGTTGGGTATCACAGCAAGAGGCTGCCTAGCAGTGTGAGGATGTGGGGGGGGGGCGGGTGGACACGGTAGGTGGGGGCCTGGCGGGGGGACAGCGGGTGGGGGGACAGGACCTCGTGCCCTCTCCCCCCCGTGCTTCCTGCCCCCCCTTCCCCACCACGGCCACAAGCAGTCAACAATCATTCCTGCGTATTTTATCTTCCTCGGGTCTCTCCGGCCTCCTCCTCTTCTCCACGACTCTGCTCACCTGAGACGGACGCGTGTCGATGGCTCTCCCGTCCATGGTCCGCATTCCAGCCTGGACGATGTGGGGTCTTGGTCACAGGACCTCGCCCACCTCATCCTCCCCGGCGGTACGCGGTCTGCGCACACGCACCTTCAGGGGCTTCCCGTGACTTTCTGGACTAAGGGAAAGGCTTTGCTCTGCCGCAGGCCTGTGTGAGCTCCTTGGGGGTCTGCCTCGCTCCGCACCCGCAGCCTCTCTCTCTCTGAGAGGATGGGACCCCTGGCGCTTCCTCTGACTCGCCACACAGCCTCCCCTTTCGGGTGGCCCTCTCTTGTGTCTCGCGAAGCACATCACACGGTGACTCAAGTGCCGTCTGCTGCCCTCTGAATGGGATGCCCCCTCTCCGGTACGCTGATCACAACCACAGGGCCCCCCACGTCCTGGAGGAACAGTTTGGTGGCCTGTTTCTCTCCCAGCCCAAATTCCTAGAGGACGGAGACCCACCACAGCATCATTCTTCATCCCAGGGACAGGGTGTCTCCAGGTCCCGGGCCTCAGGTCAGACATTTCACACCCCGACAACTGACACTCGAAGGCGCTCTCCTGCCCCACCTCCTGGAAACATCCAGCCCATCCTCCAGACTCAGGGCAAGTCTCCGTTTCTCTTTCTAAAACCCACTCAGCGACAATAACCTCCTTTATTCCTAATGACACATTTTGAACTGTTTTTGAACAGTCTGGGAAATCCTTTTATATCTCTGTCTTCATGTCTCCAGGACTTAAAACCATGCCTGACACTCGGTGGGTACTCAACACATATTTATTGAATGGATGGATAAATCAACCAATCAAAATGTGCAAGACATTGTGGGAGGTAAGAGGAAGACGGACTTGAAGAAGAGGGACTACGGGGGTAAGAGAGGTGGAAGCGTGAGTGCGTGACGGACACAAAGCATTCTTTTCAGCTGTGCCCTCCAGGCCTTGGCACCTATTTCTCCATCCCTTGGTCTGGGCTTGGCCTTCCGACAAGTGCGGACACATGTGACTCGAGCCCTCTCGGAACATGCTTGAGTATTGGCGGCTTCCCTGCTTTCTCTGCCTTCAGAACTGACACCCTGATGTAAACGAGCCTGGCCAGCCTTCCAGAGAGGTCCAGTGAGAGAACCCAGGACCCAGGTGGCGGCCATGCGGAGAGGCCATTCTGGATGCCCTCACTGGAGTCCAGTTCAAACCACCAGCCCACAGATTGTAAGCTAACAAATTGTTGCTTTTCTTTTCCCTTTTCTATTGAATTATAATTGACATACAATATTAAATTTGTTTCAGGTGCACAACATAGCGATTCTATAGTTTTATACCTTGTGAAGTGGTCACCACGATAAGACCAGCCAGCATCCGTCACCATACAGAGTTGTTGGGACATTACTGGGTGTTCCTCATGCTGTACCTTCCACCCTGAGCCTCATTCGTCTCACAGCTGGAAGCTGGTACCTCTTAATCCCCTTCACCTGTTTCATGCATCCCCACCCCCACCCCGCCGCCGCTGGCAACCACCAATTTTCTCTCTCTATCTGTGAGTCTGTTTCTGTTCGGTTTGGTTTGGCCATTTGTTTTTCTTATGAATCATGATTCTGTTAGGCTACTAAGCTTTCAGGCCATTTGTTACATGCAAAGATCGGCTGATACAGGGTGTATTGTATTAAGAAACTCCTTGCAGTTAAGACTTACAAGTTAGAATTTAATTTAGGTGGCAATATAAAAGTAGGTTAGCCTTCTCCAGGCCAGTGTGAGTTATTCTACTGAAAGTTGTTTCATTTAGTATTGTTTATTTTTCTTTAATTCTCTCACCATGTCTAACAAGTGAATTCTGTCCACTTTAGGAGAGATGGACTTTGGAAATAATTAGCCAGCGACTCACGCGATGAGCCCTGTGGAGGCGAGGTTTCCACCACGGAAGAGTCACCACGTTTGTCTCCAGTGTTTCCATTCACATTATGGGGTATCTGATATAGGACACCTGCAGGTTCAGGCTGCTGGAGTCTACTGGTCCCAAAGGGAATCACAGTGAATCTTAGCCAAGGCTCCAAGAGACAAGGACTTGTTTGGGCAAGGGTGACCCACAGGATACGCAGGGCAGAGGACAGACAGGAAACGTCCCCAGCCGGTGGCAGAGGTGGCGATGGTGGTGTCCACCCCATGCAGAGGCTGGGGAGGCAGGGGGAAAGCCATCTGGCAGAGACAGCTCAGAGCTGAGACTGAGTGTGGCAAAGCCTAGGCTTACGAGAGGAGAAGAGCAGCGTGGTGACTGATGGCCGGAGGAGGTGGAGAAACTGGTCCAGAGAGTCCAGAAGGTCTCAACTCCCGGGTGGAGAATCACATTTGACCATTTTTGGGTCTGGGGGACACATTTCAGATGGATACTTACTGAACGTAAGAAGTCACTTTGATACCACCCGGGCGATCTCCTTGTCCTGGTTCTTGGGGAAAACAGAGCTGCTTTGTGTTCCCTGGTGTTTGGAGATCCCATCACGTACCAACACAGGCTTCCAGGGCTCCTGCTCATCCTTCCAAGGTGCCGTGCCAGGCTGTGCTGGCATTCCGGATCTTGCCCAGAGGCTCCTGTGGGATGCGGGGAAATGAGGGTGGAGGGGAAGGAAGAAGAAGGAGCCAGGCGAGGGGGTGGGCAGGGGTGGGGGGTGTGGACGGGCCTGGGTCGGGACCCGGTCCTCGGTTACCAGCTGCGTGACCCGGGCCCGAGTCCGGTTAGGAAGCCTCCCTGACCAGCTGATGGTCTATGATCCACTTCACAGGCTTGAATGACAGGACGTGAAAGCTCCTCACTCAGTTCCCAGGACAGAGCCAATCTCCTTGGAACAGCGAAGCCCGGCCTTCCCGACAGGGCCGTCTCCATCTCCACGCACCTCATCCCAAGACAACGGGCTAAACGTTCATGAAGCTTCTTCAGTGATTTCTTCTCCTGCAGATTTGCGGCAGGTAGTGGTTCCGTCTCTGGGGAGCGGGAGCGACTGAGGGCTGGTGGCTGAGGGTCTGCGCGCTCTGCCTCAGGACCCCCCCCCCCCGCCCCGCACCAGGCGGGAGGGGCCGCCTGCCCGGCCAGGGACACTGCATCGCCTGGTGCATGGATCCAGCCCGATTTGAAGGTCACGTTTATGTGAAAGGAAAGGCAACTCTGCACATAAGTGGAGCTTATACATAAAGTTCTCAGTGAAAACAGGGCCACAGAATAACACTCAGTTGAAAAATGTTCAAAAATTCTTTTCCTAAAATCAAAACTTTACAGCAGTTCCCTCCCCACCCCCCAAATCTGCAGTATCTCAAAGTGTGGAAGCTTATTTATAACATACTCAGGAAACTAAATTCAAGAAACAAAAATATATTAGAACCCTCCAGCCTCCCAGACTTTAATCCCAGGAGTTGTGACTGCCTGGTTCTTCTGGCCTCATGAGGTCAGGGACATGACTCCCTTTCTTCAAGGAACTCTACCTGGAGGCTCCTTATTTTCACCCCAAATCATAACGATAACAGAAGGCACCCCAGCAGACTGACTGTGGAGAGCTAGAGGGGTGCTGAGGACCCGGGCGCCAGAACAGACCAGAGCGGGTGGCAGCTTCTCTACCAGCAGGGAAAGGAGCTTGCTCCTCACATCACCCTAGGACCCAGCTCAAGGCTCAGAAGATCTCAGAACTGCAATAGAGCTTTTTTGGTCATCTAAGCCACGGAGGCACGAGCTGTGAGTTTATCATCTCGCCACCACACGGGAATCCTGGGCACTTGTGAAAACTGGAATTCTGACACTTGATACTGACTGTCACCCACTACTGACCACCCAGTGCTGATGACAGCCTCATTGAATAAAAAGTGCTACCAGGATGCGAGGTTAATTTTGTGCAACCCCTCTGGAAAACTGGAACATCAAAGTTGAATCTAAAATCCATTAATTTCACTGACAGTCTTACAAGTGATATGCACAAAGGGAAAATCTGGAAAACAACATGAGAAAAACAACCTCTCATATACAGGGGAACAATTATATGACTAATGGCTGATTTCTCATTAGAGGCAAAGGAGACCAGAAATGGAATTACATGTACAAAGTGCTGAAAGAAAAGGGAAAAATAGAAGAATTAATTATTAAGTAAAGCTATTCCACAAAAATAAAGGCAAATATTTCCAGATAAAGACCAGGAGATCTTATTGCCATTAGACTTTCATTACAAAAAAATGCCAAAGGAAGTTCTTCTTTAAAAGACATAGGTTTAAAAAAAAAAAAAAAAAAGGCATAGGTTGTATAAAGCAACAATTATAGCACTGTATTATTAATTTTATTTTATAAATTCATATGTATATGAGTGTATGTATATAGTGATAAACATATATAGCATATGACCATATTATATTATATTGTACTGTATTGTATTATATACTAATATTATATTATATTATATTATATTATATTATATTTATTATATGTGTGTACTCAGTAATAGTACAAAGAAGAGGAAAAGAAATGTAACTATATTAGGGCAAAGGTTCTAAATTTTACCACAATTAAGTTAGTATTAGTCTGAAATAGATGCAGTTAGATACATATTGTAATCTCTAGAACAAACATAACTAATAAATGTTAAAAATAGTTTAAAAATCAACAGAATTAAAATATTACACAAAAATATTCATTTTTTACAAAACAGTAAAGAAGCAGAGAAACCAGAAAACGAGACCCAGAGAAATAAAATAGCAAAATGGCAGGCATAAATTTAACATGATTTGTGAATAGACTAAATCCAGATTACCAAAAGATAAAAGACAAGATCCAAACATATGGTGTCTACACAAGATACTCTTTATACTCAAAGCCACAGATATGTTACAAATAAAATGATGGGAAAGATGTACCACGCAGCAGTAACTGAAGACATCTGGCGTGGCTATGGTGACACCAAACAAAATAGACTTTAAAAATATATATGTCACTACAAAGAGGAACATTTCATAGTGAGCAAAGGGTCAATGAATTAAGAAGCTATAACAAATATAAACATATGCCAAACAAGAGAGCCCCAAATACACAAAGCAAAAAACTGATAGAATAGAAAGAGAAATAATTCCACAATAGTAGTTGGAGTTTTCAGAATCATGCTTTCCATAAGTGGTAGTTGACTTAAACTGAAGGGAAATTAAAAAGGCAGTTAGAAGACTTGAACAATGTGACTACAAAGTTCACATGCTGCACCTAAGAAGCCCGCCTGCTGCAACTAAGAGCTGGCACAACCAAATAAATAAATAAATAAATAAACATTAAAAAAAAAAAAAAAAGACTGACAAAATTCACAAAACTTTAGCTACAATAACTATGAAATAAAAAGAGAAGAAAAATTATCCAAATCAGAGATAAAGAAGGGATATCCCTAGTGACTCTACAGAAATTAAAAGGCTTATAAAGGAATATTGTCACAATTTTATGCCAACATTAACAATGTAGGTAAAATGGACAAATTCCAAGAAATACACACATACCAAAAGTTACTAAAGAAAAAACAGAAAATCTGAGTAAACTACAACTAGTGAAGAAATTGAATCAATAATTAAAAACCTTTCCACTAAGAAAACCCCAAATGCAGATGCCTTCATAAATGAATTCTATCAACATATAGAAAAGAAATAATACTAATCTTACACAAGTTATTCCAGAAAATGCAAGAGGAAGTAACACTTGCCAATTCATTCCATGAGGCCAAAGCCAGAGAAGACAGGAAAAGAAAAAAATATTACGGATCAGTGTGTGTCATAACCATAGACTAAAAATACCTGACAAAAATGTTAATAAATCAGATCCAACCATTTAAAAAACGTAACCAGGAGTTTATTCCAGGATCGCTAGATTGGTTTAACATCCACAAACAATTAACGTAATTTACTATATTCATAGGTTAATGAACAAAAGTCACGTGCTCATCTCAACAGGGAAAAAAAAAATAATTGACAAAATCCAATATTGATTCGTGATTTTTTAAAGCACTCAACACAGTAGGAATATAGAGGAATTCTTCTATCTGATAAAGGAATCTATAAAAATTCCACAGCTAACATTGTATTTAATGGGGAAAGACTGAATGTTTTCCTTTTAAGATCATGAAGAAGGCAAGGATGTCCACTTTCACCACCTCTACTCAATACTGAACTGGAGATTTATTATTATTTTAAAAAGAAATTAAAAACGTAAGATTGAAAAAAAAGAAATAAAATTCTTTGTATTCACAGTTGACCTGTTTCGTTATATAGAAGGTCCAGAGGGACACATACACATGACCCAGCTAATAAGTTTTAATGTATCTCAAGATACAGGTTCAATACTTTTAATGTCAATTTTATATCTGTGTATTAGCAATATAGAAACTTAAATTTAGGAAACAGTTTAAATTTAGGAAACAATTCTGATCACCATAGCATGAAAAGGAATAAACTTTTGGAAAGAATATAACAAAAGAAATAAAAGCTGATACACTGAAAACTATAAAACATTGTAAGAGAGATCAGAGGACGCAAATAAATAGAGAGATATTCTATGATTACCTAAGGGAATACCCAATATTAATATGTCAGTTCTCTTCACATCTATCTACAGATTCAACGCAATCCCTATCGAAATACCAGTATGCCTTTTTTATGCAAAAATTGATAATCTCATTACAAATTTTATGTGGAAACTCAAGGATGGACCAAAATTTTTGAAAATAAAGAAAAAAACTGGAGCACTAGACTACCTGTTTTCAAAACTGACTAGAAAGTTGTGGTGGTAAAGACAACGTGGCCTTGAACGTAGGGGAGGATGCATAGATCAACGGAATAGAACTGGGGAGCCAGAAGTAAACGCTTGCATTATGGTCAGTAGATTTTCAACAAACAAACCAAGGCAATTCAATGCGTAAAGTATAGATTTTTCAATAAGTTATACTGGGGCAGTTGGAAATCAATATGGGAAAACAACCAAATAAGAAACACAAAACAAAGCAAAATATAGGACTTAGACCCTTACCTCACACCATGCATAAAAATGAACTCAAAATGGATCTTAGATCTAAATTGATGAGTTCAAATTATAAAACTTCTGGAAAACAACAAAGGAAATAATCCTTGTGACTTTGAATTAGGGAAAGAGATTTTATTATAGCAGCAAAAGCATAACACATAGAAGAAAGGAAATAGCTAATTTGGACTTTAGTAAAGATAAAAAAAATACTTATTGATTTCAAATGATGCCATTAACAGCTGAAAAGACAAGCCACAGACAGGAAATACTATAAAAATAATATCCAATATAGAACATTTATTCAGAACATAATAACAAAAAAAAAAAACTCTTGCAACTCATTAAGAAAATATCTCGATGAGAAAAAAGAACCTAGGATGTGAAAATAAATTTTACCAAAAAAGATTAACAAATAAGTAACAAGCACGTGAAAATATGTTCACCATCATTAGTCATTAGGAAAACTCAAATTAAAAAAACAAAAACAAACAAAAAAAACAACTCTTCCACTAAAATGGATACAGTCAAAGAGACTGATAATGTTGAACACTGTAAGAAACTGGAAACTTCATGCATCTTTGACGAAATTGCAAAATTTACAACTGCTTTTTAAAAGTTTGGCAGTTTCTTCGAAAGTTAAGGCAAACTTAACTTAAAATCCAGCAATATCAGCTTCTTGATCTAGATGTATATCATTAATTTTTCTTCACTTAGATGTGCACTAAGGCTCTGAATGTCTAAGTACCACTTTAGTTGCATTCTTCAAGTTTATTTATTAATACTTAGTTAATATTTCTAGTTTCTATTTTAATGTTTTTGACTCAAGGAATATTTAGAAATGTGTTGTTCAATTTTCAAACATTTGAAGATTTTGTATTTATCTTTTAAGTTAATCTATAGCTTAATTCTACCATGGTCAAAATATATGCTTTTAATTATCTCAGTTCTATAAAACTGTAAATATTTTGCACGTATTAGAAACGCATGTGTATCCTATTCTTGAGTTTACTATGTTTATTCTACCAATTTTGTAAATCATCTAATCATTTGAATCATCTAAATCCTCACTGATTTTTTAATCTGTTAGTTTTATTAGTATATATCTAATAACATAGCCCCAAATTTCAGGAACAGCAAAACGAAAGAAAGAGAAAGAGAATTCTACAGTCATAGCTGGAGATTTTATTGCTGTTTGTTTTACTACATAGAGACTTATTTTTCACTGAGGCTCACTGAGTAGTGCTTACACATGCAAATTCAGGGGTGCAAAAATAAAAATATGAAGAAATAAATGTCACATCAGAGGTTAGTATGGACCAGAAGAGAGTCCCCTGAGCATCAGGAGGGAGTTCTGGTGGCACAGGGTGAACACTCACACCACCAGGGCCTTTGGCCACTGCCCGGGGCAGGGTGGCCAATGCAAGGAGCTCTGGCTCTGACCTTGGGGAGGGAGGGTCTTCTTATCAGGTGGTCCACACCTAGCCAGAGTTGACCCTAGTTCCAGGGCCCAGAGATACTGCCATTGTTCACACCCCGTGGGCAGGAACTGCCCATCCCCGGTGTGCACTGGCCCTCCGTGCAGCTCACTGATTCCCTCATCTCGCTCTGTACCAGATACAGAGCAAAGCACCTCCTGGGCATCGCCCACTTCCTTGGGCCAAAAGCTCTTCAAAGGAACATGTGACATTGCTGCTGCAGTGGTGGTAGATTTGTCCCGGACCAGCCAGGACAGGAGGGTCAGGGGCCACACCCAGAGCAAATCCTGCTGCCATTTTGTCCCCAAACAAAGATGTGATGTGGACACGGCAGCAGGTGTCCCTCTCAAGGGTGAGGAGCCTTCACCTGCTTCCCTCTGGGCCTCCTGGAAAGCCAGTGAGCAGGACCGGGGTCTTCATGTTAGGAAGTAACTATCTTCACCATCACAGAAGCTTTTATTAAATCAAATAGTTAAAGTAATAAATTAAAACCAAATGTCAAATCCTACGTGTAACTGTGTAGTTTCCTCTAGGAGCTGCAATGATTAAAAAAGAGAGAGTGTAGGCCCAAGGGTTTCCTTTGAAGGAAAGGAGTAACTGACGTAAAGGCCCTTAAACTTTCAACTCAGCAGCACAAAAGAGGCTCTGACACCAAAGACCTCAAGCAGTTTCCAAAGGATGAGGAGGGAGCGGAGGAGGCGATGATCTTTGTGAAAACGGCGCAATTCCTTACCCTGGGGAAACGGCCGCTTTCAAACCTGTCTTGGAATTGACAGGTGTGCAGAGTGAGAGCCATTTAAAGATTTGAAATTATTTAATGATGTCATCCCGTGCAAGGCCTACCATCTCAATGCATTTAAAATACTTTCATTTTAAAGGCAGTAGATGCCATTGCCATGATGACAGATGTCTCCGAGTAGAACTCGGGAGAAGGATCTGGTGTCCAAGGCCACCACGGGGCTTGAACCCAGTTGGGTCTCAGAAGAGTCTTGGACTGGGGGCATCAGCCCTGGTCTCCAGGGTAACAGTGTGGGCCAGCCGTGATGCATCAGAGATGCCCGTGGTCTCCTTCCATCCTCCCTGTGCAGCTCTGATGAAGCTTGTGTCAGCACCTGGAAACGTATTCTTAATGCGATCACCTTTTGTCTTTGGATGCACGTTTCAATTTCAACAGACCTACAGGACACAGCTGTTTAAAATATTTATCAACTCAGACCACTCAAGTAATTTGTCATTGATAAAGAAACAGTCTCCTTACCCTGCCTCTGTGAAGTGCTTTGATATAAAACATAGGCCATCTCTTTCCATTTCTACAAATAATGCCTCTGATGAGGAGCAGAAACATGGGGTCAGGCAGCGAACGTCCCCCCGGCGACGTGGGGTGACCCGTCACGGCCACTCCCCCGGACACCTCTAAGGAGGCTCCCACTTTCCTCCACCCAAATTACCCGCAAATCCATCACCCCCATCAGGCTGCTGGCTGCGGCTGATGGCTGGGACAAACCTCGTTGTGTCTGGGATGACGCGTTAGGTGTTGTAAGAACCTCGACCAGGAAGGCTTAATGCTCCAGCCTGATAAATTGTGCCAAGAGCAGGAAATGGTGACGATTGTGGTTGAAATTCGCCCTTTGATCATTTTAGCCCTAATTCTTGACACCAGAGACAGTGCTAAGCAAACGTTGTCTAACTGCATCTCTTTCCGAGGCCTTGTTTACACCCAGAACATTTCCACGATACTGTTCATGCATCTATTTACCGCTGAAAGTCAACTGGACACCTGCGGACATGAATTCTACGTTGGGAAGCTAGTGTGACACAGATGACTGCAGTGGGGAAGCTACATGTTTACTAACACAGAAACACCCAGGAGCATCTCAGGGTGTGGACTCAAGTTCGACTCCAGCTGCAAAATTTCCCTTCGCATTCATCATCTCAGGCTTTGCTGAGACGGAGACAATGAATGTTTGAGAATCTATAGCGCTTCATAAACACTCTATGCATGTCGGCATGCACTTTACATTTTCTACTATGTTGCAGCATCTATTAAATTATCAATTACTCTCAGTATTTCCGCAGAGTGGGGCATTTCCTTTAACAATTTTACCTGGATGGTATCTGCTCCTAGATTACCTCTCTGTATAGTTATTCGTTTAACTGCAACGTATCACTTTGTGAACTATGTTTATGTGGTTTGTTGATAATTGAAAACGATCACACTGAAAGCATCCTGTTCTACCCAGGGACAGCGTGTGATGTTGTAGCCAAGTGCTTGAGAACAGGAGACAAAACAGACTCTGGAGCCTTGCCTTTGAAATATGATTTAAAACAGAATTTATAATGTCGCAGAATTACATAAAACTGTGTGAAATTGTGCAGATAATCATTTAAATCTCCCTACATGAAAAGATAATTGCTCCAGAAATTAACTGTACCTGGGGTTCATTCATTTGGTCATGGCTAGTTTCTTGTGTAGCGATGATTTGATATTAGAGTTAATTAAGATCAGGTCAGAGTGGCTGAAGGTCAGACATTAATGTGTGGGATCATTGAAATGATAATTATAAACAGATTAGGAAGCCATGGTCTTTTATAGGGGTTATTAGATAATTACTGTGAGAGTGAACGGCTTACTGTAATAATGGATTACCGACTACTCACAGCGTTTTAAGGGCGAGAGTGAATTACTTCCTCAAGGACTAAAGAATAACGTTGCCGAAACTCAGAGCTCAGTAAATAAAGTAAGTCCGAGAACGGTGGCTAGGGTCCTGTTTTCCCCCAAAGTGTTTATATTTCCGGGGGATGCCGGTGTCACTGGAGGTGCCTTTGTTTGCAGGGATGTGAAGGCCCAAGTCCTGCCCGAGGGGAAGTGAAGAAGCATCTCAGGATTCCCTATCGGGAGCAAGGGAAGCTGGGAAATTCTCTCCTCCCTGGTTCCTTTGCTCAGGAGCTTTCCTGTATGTCGGACATCCATAAAGGGTTTTCCAGGGTGGGATGAGCTTCTGGGGCCTCCGGCGCAGGCACAGAGCTGGACTTCCTCCACCCTCCCTCCTCTGAGCATCACCTCAACAGGGGACGTCACGTCCAGAACCCAGGGGTGACCGTGGCAAAGCGTCCTATACTCGCATCCTGAAAGCCCACGGTCCTTTACCTCAGGTCACATCTTAAAGGTAAACTTTCCAGGGACGTAAGATCATAAGTGTGATGAAACATCCCAGCTGGTTTTAACACAGCCTCAGACCTGAGCGTGCTGAGTCAGAGGACCTCGTCCCTCAGCCCAGTCTCCATCAAGTGGCTGTAATTCCTCACCAGCCTTCACCCTCTGCGAGCAAAGAGCAGCGACTTGTTTTGTTTTGTTTTAATTGAAATATAGTCAATTTACAATGTCGTGTTAGTTTCAGGTGTGCAACACAGTGATTTATTTATACATATACCTGTGTCTCTTCTTTTTCAGCTTCTTTTCCCTTATAGGTTATTGCAAAACACTGAGTACAGTTCCCTGTGCTGTACAGTGGGTCCTTGTCGATTACCTATTTTACATATAGTACTGTGTGTATATGTTCATCCCAAACTCCTTGTTTCTCTCTCCCCCACTTTCTCCTTTGGTGATCTTACATTTGTTTTCTGGGTCTGTGGGTCTATTTCTGTCGTGTAAATGAGTCCATGTGTATCACTCTTTTAGATCCCGCATGCAAGTGATATCACGTGAGCCGGGTCTTGCTCCGTCCGCCCCACTTGACTTGGTGTGACCATCTCTAGTGATGAGGGGGGCGTGGGCCGGGAACGCTGGTTGGAAACATGGGAAACGTGTGTGTTGACTCCAATGCCGCCTTGTTAAAGTAATTTAGTCCTTAGCAGAGATTCTGGGGAAGACTTCGAATTTTGGGTGGAGGAGATGCTTCTGTTGCATGGACGCTGTGGCACAGGCCACATCTCTGGAACACGGGGAGCCGTCGGAACCCTAGATGGGAGAGGACCCTTCTGATGGCGTGGCCCCGGGATGGTCACCCGTCAGCAGGGGGCTGCCGACATAGGGGGGCTTCCTGCCTGAGGAGCCCAGACTGTGTGAGTCTTCAAATTTAGACTCAGCTCCCAGGGACAGGTCTGGGCCTCTTGGAGTTCCTGGAAAGAGCTTTGGCCTCAGCCAGCTCTGCAGTGTTAAGATCCAAACACAGGGAGTCCCCCATTCCCGGCCTCTCACAGTGAAACGTCCGTAATGCAGTGTGACAGAGACCTGGGCGTGGCATCTTCTCTGAAATGGGGTCTGCATCTGGGGAATGAAAACAAGAGCAAGGGCTGAGGCTCGAGAAGGGTGGCTGCCCAGGGGCCCCCTTCAGTCTCCCGGGTACAAATGGGGTGGTGAGTTAGAACCCGTCCCGCTGAGAGCCACTGAGCAGGTGAGCCCTGCCGGGAGCCGTCCGGGGATTGCCTAAAGGCTCAGGCAAGGCCGAGCACTTCGGGAATGGCCTGCAAGGCGGGAATTCCGATGAAGGCATCTTCGGTTCGGGAGAGCTGCAAAGCAGGCATCTTGGAAGTACCGGAGTTCTCCGAGATTTAGTTTCACTATGAGTTTCCTCTGTTTACTTCTCTTTCTAGGAATGATGAGCTCTCTGGGTGAGGGGCGCCAACGCTGCCTTCAAGAATGGTGGCTACCCCCTGCTTTCTTGGTGTTGTGGAAATTCTATGGGCCACAAACAAATCACATTTAGACCCTTAGGGGGCCCGGGTAATGGAGGAATGTTTAAACTTATTGTCCCCACCCTTGGGCCATGCTGGCAATTCGGCCGTCATGGGCCATGCATTGTGATCAGGAATGCTGCCTCACCCAATCACAATTATCCCAAACCTCTGAAGTGAGGGTCCGTCAAACCAAAGTTGCCTATAAAATATCCCATGCACCCTTCCCTTATAAGAACGGAATATTACGGGTATCTATGTTATGTCCATGTCCTGTATGTCTGCTGTCACGTAGCATAGAGAATGTAGCTCACTAATTAAGCTTAACCTGCTAACAATGTGTCTGTCACCTCAAGCCTGGGCGCCTGAGAGGCCTGCCCTTAGAGATTGTTATCCTGTGTTCCCCTCCCCCTTGTAACCACTGGAGGGTTAAAACAAGAATGGTGATGTAAAGCATGGGGAAAAAATGTTTGATTGTTTATGGACAAGAACGCGAAGAACTGATAAGAACTAATGATTACACAGAAGACTCATCACCTGACTAAGGACTGGCCCCCGGCGGAGTCATTGGGACATTTGGGGGAGGGATATGGGGCCCCTAATGGAAAAATCCACAAAGCAAGATGTAAGATATATAAGACCCGAGCAAAAATTAAAGTTACTCTCTCACACTCTCACACTCTCTCTCTCTCTCTCTCTCTCTCTCTCTCTCTCTCTGCCTCCTGTCTCTCTCTCTCCTTTTTTTCTCGCCGACTCTACCCCTCCCAAGGGACTCCCTGGATCCTGCCTGGGCTGGACCCCGGCAGAGCCCCGTGCCAGCCGTGGTATTTCTATTCCGGCCGTTTATTGAGGTTCGTAGCCATGTTTTAACCAATTCCGAGTTTCCTGGTCTCCCCACCCCTCCTTGCTTTATCACGTCCAGGTTAGTTCCGTGACGAAGAGTCTCGGCGTCTCCCATTTCTGGTCCCTCAGCCGGGATGCTCAAAGGGGGTGGCTGTGCAGAGGGCGCTGCCCGAGGCTGCTGATTGCCGCTTACCGCGTGTGTCTGGATTGGCATCGTGGGTGACAGAAGCTGGTACACGTGGAAGAACACTTGGTGTCTCTACCATGCGGATCCCCTTGAGGGTTTCCAGTAGGAAAAGTTACACTCTGCGTCTCCAGGGAGAATTCCATCGCCAGAGACGGTCCCCAGGGAGGTGGCTGTGCGTGTACCTCCGTCTCGTAACCCTTTTCTAAGAAAGAGGCTTAATCAGAAACACACTTTGCTGAAGCTTTGTGTTGCTGGGAGTCCCAGGCCGGGCAACGGGGAGGAGGCGGTGCTGAGGTTGGGATGTCACCCGTGGAGGTCCGTGCTGCCGTGGGCGTCCGTGCTGCCCTCACAGAGCACCTGGCAGATAAAATCTGCAAGTTCACTGTGGCATCTGAGGCCTGCTTTCAGAACAGCATACTGAGATCTCTGCACCTCCCCTGGGGTCCAGTGGGAAGGAGGGCCCACCCTCCCAAGATCAAGACCCGCTTCTTCCACTGAAGCGTGAAGGTACCTGAGCTTTGGTGCGGTGGTTCCTGGACCAGGTGGAGCCATCCTGATGTGTCTGCTCTGGACGGTCCCCCAGGTCAGAGGGAGTCTTCTCCATGGCTGCAGCCTGGTAGCCCTTAGCACCACCTCTGTGGCTGTGAAGAGGATGAGGGAAGGCTGCATGGTCCAGGTCTGGGGCTTCCCCAGCCTTGAATGACACGCAGAGGTTATGGAGAAAGGAAAACACTCCTGCTAGCAGTTGAGGAGAAAGGCTGGGGGTAGGAGTTGAATATTGACTGTGACCTGCAGGCTCTAAGCAAAGCTACTGCCTGCCACCCCCCCTACACACTGGCCAAACGTGTGGGTGAGAAGCTGGGTCCCCAGCAAGGCGGTAGTGATTGGCAAACATCGTCTCGGGCAGTGAGAGCATAGACCCTCCTTGGGAAGGCCTAGGATGGAGGCCTCTGTGGTGAGACTGAGTGGCTAGAGGAGCATTGCAGGGATTTTTTGGGAAATGCATGTGCGGGAGTCACAGTGAGAAAGCAGAAGACACCACGCTGACCATAACCAGCCCTCTCCCAGGCCCTGTCCAGAGCCTCGGACCCCTGTCCTCCACTGCAGGTCACAGGCCAGCCCGTCAGGTGGGAGGTGCGAATCCAGCTGGGGGCCTGCTCCAAAGAAAACTTTCTTGTGGTAGGAATTCCTCAACGTCCAAGATTTTTTATTAATATTTTAAATGTTTATATTGGAATGCATGCCTTTCTTGCTAAAATCTCATTCACTCAAAACTCAAATGCCTTATTTTGTTACAGATACCCGTTGAAACTTGACAAAACACAGCCAAACATAAACTGGTGTTTGGATATCATTTAAATCCATGTAAATCTGTTCATGCTACCTATGACTTTTAGTAATCACTGTCCTTCCAGAGGACTGAGTGACTCCAGAGAAACGAGGAGAGTCCTTGTGCAAATGGCATAGGTGATAATCGACTTCTTGTTGGGTGTGATAAAACTAGTAGTTGCTCAGTAAGAGTTTTTTCTTTCTCTCTCCCTTCAAATATTGGTCCACGTCCTTTTAAACCTGGAGTAAAATAAAACAGTGCCTCTTATCAAGGCACAAACTCTAGAACGCACGAGACGTTCTGGGACACAGAGAACACGTGGCTAAATATGTCTGGGAAACGTAACACCCCATGCTTCCCTCCTGAGATACACGCAGGGGGCAATGTACTGAGGCCGAGAATTCCTGCAGTCAGTCAGTCTAAGGAGCTTTGCTAAGGTCCCCTTGTCTCAGTCTTCTTTGACAACTGAACACTTTCTCATGTAAGAATGGACGCCCCATAAAATGGTGTGTTTCCCGAATGCACCCTGAGTCCTGCTCTTATTTCTAAATGTACCGAATGGGAAGAACTCCGTTCATGTCAGTTGTTCGGAAATTGGGCACATGACTAATTTAGGAATCCTTACACGCAATGGTCTCTCAATTTTTTGTAATTCCTCACTGGGAGCCTCCACAGGAGGAAATCTATTACTATCTTCTGCCAATGGCTCCATGAGAGAGTTACCGGTGGTGGTTCTTATGAATCTACTTTCAATTTTCATTTAGAGACATTTAAACCAGATGACTATAAGCTTCCTTTATCTTTTTGCAAAAATTGGCAAATACAGTATGAAAGACTTAACCCAGGCAGGATTGAACTGAAACATAGCTTTGATGTCAGGGAGACAGCCAGCACTACGGATCTCAGGCCATTTTGATGTAAATTGAAAATTCCAACAGTCCACAAGGAGAATGGACGGAAACCTTAGACTCACAACAAAAGTAGAAGGACATTTTTAGGTTGTGTTATCTGAAGATAAATGACGGTTTGGATTCAGTTCAGAAAGGTTGCCCATTTCCAAAGCAGTCTTACCAGATGGAATCACAATGTGTGATGATGATTTTAAAAGTAAAAGTTTTAGGTGGTGGTACACCTGGGGTGGCTGAAATCCTTTCTGCATACTGAGATGCTTACAATTGCCGACCCCACATAGAAGTCTAAGAAATTCACTAATGGGGGTTTACAAAATTGAGTTAACTTTTAGAAATAGACCCTGTAAAATCGCTCTCTCCTGTATTTTTTTTAAAGTAGCTGCAGTGTTCTGTGTTCAGCCCAGAACTATCAATTGTTTAGCAAAAGACATAGGGGGTGTCTCCTCAGCCTCTCCTCCAGCCGCGGGGTCCCCACCAGGCTTGCCCCAGCCTCTGCGTGACCCCTCGCAGTCTGCTGTTCACTCTTCCTCTGTCACATACACGGGTGGCAGAGACCTGATTTTTCTCTCTGTTCCCATGAACCAGCTATGTAATTTTGTGCAGAAACATTCTCTTTCTGAGTCTCATTTTCCCACCTCAAATATCAGGGTGGAAATGTGCTTTTTCTCCCCAAGGTAGGGGCAAAATCAAATGATTTTACAAAGCCCTTGTCTGGCTCAATGAGCCACAATATGATTGAATGGATTTGATGAAATAAATTAGACCACAGATGAAAATGATACCTGGTTCTATATTTCAACCCTTAAAGTGTCCTTTATCCTTCAAAGAGAAGCACGTTCATCCAAAGACAGAGCCTCTCCAGAGGAGGGGGCCGGGGCTGCCTGCTCCCAGCCCTCCACAAGCCCCATCCAATTCCATTTAGTTCATCCCTGTCTTATCTAAGCCAGTAGCACAAGAAAAAGAAGAAAACACTTACCTTCAGGAGCTGAACATTCTGGCTTTCTGCTCACTCCCAAGTGTGTGGAGGAAACACCAAGGATGTTTTCATAGCGCAAAGTTTGGGTCCATAGTTTTTAACCTCTTTATACCCAACTGGTATAATTTCGAGCCGAATATTCTGAAAGCTGCACAGGGTGACTCATGGATTCTCTTCTCCATCTAGACGTCCGTGGCCTCAGCAAACTGCCTCTCCTTCTGCTGAGTGGCCATCAAAAACCCACGTCAGGCACATTTCTCCAGAAAAGCTTCTTAGCAAACACATCTGTGCAGGCAGCTCCTCGGAAAGGGCTCTGTTTTCTTCGTTTCAACTAGAGAACAAATGGGCTCTGGGATGACTTCGTGTCTGAGACTCCCCTGGAGTACTGCTCTGTGCATGGCGGGGTCCACGTGGAGCACACAGGGGCGGAGGCAGGCGCTGCGGGCTACAGATGCGCGGGGTGACAGGCAATCACAGTGACCAGCTAAGATGTTGACTTTGGCTGGAGTCTGAGCCACCCTCCACTGAGCGGAGACCTGTGCGTCTGGCCAGGCCACTCTAGAATTGAGGAAAGCAAAGACCCAAAGCACTTGGACACTGTGAAGGGAAAGTTGTCACATGTAGAAATCACATTGTTTGTGCCCGTGTGGACCAACTTTGCAGAAGGCCACCACCTTGGGCATTGCCTCTACCGCGCTTTCTCATCCTGCCTTGGTTACAGACTCTCGCGTGGTTGTGGGAGTGTCGTTTTCTTGCTGGGTTGGCTGAGGCATCTCTGTGTGTGTTGAAATATTTTCTTCACTGGGCCCTTGTGTTGAAAGTTCCTTGTCCAATTAATTGAAATCTGAGGTTAAAGTAGGAAAATTGAAGTGAGACGTTGAGAGGAAACTTACTAAAAGAAACAGGCTCTTTCGCCTATAATAACACGATTTTTTGTTTGATTTGGGGTTTCATTCTGTTGGTTTTTTCCCTCTTTTTTGAACTTTGGTATTTGGGGGTATTTCCAGTCTTTGAATCAGTCGACTGTGGTCAAACGGTGCCTGTAGCCCAGACTGGTACAAGCAACCACACTGGTTTTAAAGACTAATAAAATAATGCCGTTTCTTGTTTAATGTCATAAATTATGAATGATTCTATTAAATTCCCATATGGCCTTATTACTGTGTAAAAACAGATCATCAAAGAGACTCACACTTCGGGCAGCAGGAGAGCCTGGTGGCCCATCGTGAGGCCTTCTGGCCGGTCCTTCCAGGGTCCACACGAGAGGACACCCGTGTCTCAGGGCGTGTGCGGGCACCACAATGCAGGGTGAAGGATGGCTCAGGGCCAGGCATGTAGTACGTGTTCAATGAATGCTTCCCTGAATGACTGGGGGTGACTCCACCATGCATTTACTCCCTGTGTGGCCTCTGAATCTCTAAGAGGTCTTTGCTATCAAAAATATATAAGGAAAACCTTCCACTGTGTTCTTCAATCCTGTGAGGATTTTCTTTTTACAAGCCAAGTGTTTGGTCAGTGACCAACCCAACTGAACCACACTGGCACCATTTCCTGTCTTTGGATGCTCTACTGTGACCCGTCCAGTTGCCCACCGGGCAGGTCCCCTCCTCCCTCCCTAGCTCTCTGCTCTCTCTGGGCTCTGCCCCCCTCGCGCGTTCATACGCCTGTCTAAATGGCCATCCGAGATGACCGAGGCAGGATCCACGGTCCGCCAGAGGCTGACTGTGAGTCAGCGTGGGTGGCCAGTAACTCGCTGTCAGATGCCGGAGCAGCTGGGAACCTGGGCCGCCCCCCACCCGTCAACGAGACTGCGAGACGGCTCCAGCCCGCGCCCACCCTGGGTGGAGATGCGTCTGCCCCCGCGGTTGAGAGGCTCTGGGGACGCCTCCCCCCCGCCCGTGTCCATCAGATGTGCTGATGGGCATGAATGGGGTGGGGGGGGCGTCCCTTGCCTGCCTGCACCTGTCAACAGAGCTGATGGGCAGGGAAAGGTGGGGGAGGGCCCCTCCCATGCTGTCAACCAGCTGACAGACAAGTGTAAGGGGGCAAGGCCCTGGCCTCTCCTGGTCAGATGGGGGAGTCGTTGCTTGATGGGGGAGCAGATGGGGGTTCCGCTTGCCTGGCAGACTGAAGGGTCTACATAGACTAGAGTGAAAGGCAGGGCTGGGGTGTGTGTGTGTGTGTGTGTGTGTGTGTGTATGTGCGTGAACCTTTCTTTTTTAATATGAAGACGTGGCCATACACGCACATCACGGGGCATCCACTGAGCCATAACGTCTGTCTTATAGCGACGGGGGCAATGGCCACCTTTCATCCAAAGGATTTTGCTACAAATGGAGCTTTCACATAAATGTGCTTTCAGATACGAAGAAGGGAGACAAGGACAATATTTGTTAAGTTCCAGCTTCAAACTGATCAGATGTAAATTTGGATGTATTCTATATTTTCACGTGTATAACCAAAAATAGTAGCCTTCTTCCTTATCTCTTAGCAGGTAAAGAACGTGGTTGCTAAATCCTGCCCCCAGTGGTTTCAGTTCTTTTCCTTGTTAGGTTGGGATCACTTCACCCAAGAGACATTGAAAGCCAGGATCTGGATGCAGGTCTCAGGAAGGAAAGTTTGTCTTTGATGAGAAATGCTAAGTACTTTTCACTCACGAGGCATTTGTACCATGTTGATAGACTGAAGCCTCCATGTGACCCAAACTTCAGCCACATTCTCATGGGAGCTGAGGTCCTTCTGAAAGTGGGAGAGGACTGGCAGTGAAGCCAATCTCCTCGGAAAGGGCTCAGTGAGAAAACAGCTGGGGTGTTGTATGTCTTAGTATCTGGCTGGAGCTACACAGCCTGCAAACAGACATACAAAGTGTTTTTGTGATTCATTAAGTAGACAAAACACTTTTGTTTAACCAAAACTCAAAAAAATGCAATTCTAAGAAAGGCATTTGGACAATTATTCCAATCCCATTTTGTTTCCGTGAATAAAAAATGAAATGCCTGTTTTCACACATCCGGGGAGTTGGGTGTTCAGGCTGGAGTATTACTTTACGATGGACCCCTATGTGGTTCTAAAGATTAATTTAGATGAAGGATGCATTTTTAAAAGAGATATGATCACTCTCAAAACTTCCTAATTACGTAGTTCAGTACAAATGACCAACAGGATCATACAGTCTCAGAAATTTGTGTGGGTAGGTCTAACAGCGGCTCAACCCTTTGAAGCCAAAATCAACCCATTATTCAACACTATACCTTCTTGCCTCCAACGACGCCGGGAATTCCAGCAGACACAGCAGTTGGTCCCACGTGCCCAAGTCCCGATGCCATGATGTGGACGCCATAATCAACCTGCTGCCTAACCAGGCTTCCAGAAAGGAGCGAATGTGCTGTGTTTCGCAGCTTCTTTGTTTCCATCTTGAGGCATGTAGCGCTTTCTTGGACTCATTAGCAGAGAGTCTGTTTATATGTGCAGATGGGCTGTGATGGCATGGAACTTGGATATTAGTGGTTGAGTTAAAGATGTCTCAATTGGACCGAGAAAGAGAGGCCTTCATTTATCTTTACTTTCTCTTTATTTCTGGAAACCTTAACCCCCGGCCCAGACAGATGTCACAGGCACATAATACAAGCCTGCTGGTGTGTGTGTGTGTATTTGTTGTTTGTTTTTTTGGAGCTGTGGATTTATCCTTACTCCCCAGGTTGGTCTTTGCTTCAAGTATAGAGTCCAAAAAAAAAGTGAATTCCTTGGCTGTTTTCCTTTCATGCTCTATGCTGGTCATTTTACAGCTGGAATAGTATTTCCAGTTTGGGAAGCCGCATTAGGAAACAAAATTGAAAAGGAAAATCCCACGGGGACTGGCAAACGGCAAAGGTCTTTGACAACATCACATGAGTAACAGTTGAAGATACTAGAGCTATTTCAACCAGGAGGTAGAACACCTAGCTGGGGCATTAAAGTATTTGAAAGCTTTTCCTATGAATGAGACGTTAGAGAAAGGTCTTGGTCATTGTAGAGACTGAGCTTGGACCCTCCAATGGGTCAAGTTACAGCGAACAAGGCCCGAGCTAAATTCAACAATGGTTGCTCCGTAGATCTCTTCGCAGCACAACCGTCAGCAAGTGGTTGGAAGAACATCTCTTAGGAATGTTGGAAAGGAGAGTCCTTCCTTTCAGTAGGAGGTTGAAGTCGAAGGGTCTAAATGCGTCCTCTTACGATTCAATCATACAGCTATTTAGAATACTTTGGGTCAGGATGGAGTCAGATTTTCCTGTTCATTATAGATCACTTGGGCTTTTTCCAGATTTAACACGACGAGGGTGAGGGTTCGTTTTTAAACGTAATAGAATAGATTTATCAAGTTTTCTCGTATTAAGGCGCACGTTGATTGCATATTCAGTTTGGGTGGTTATATCTCACCTTGAAGACAACCCGCTCATAGGAAAGAAAAATGGAATGAGCTTTAAAATGGTCAATTTTGACTGCCTGATAAATAAATATACCCTAAAGACTCCATAATTCATCACTTTGAGTTATTTCTCTCTCTCAAAAGATTTCTGAGATCATCCTTTACTGTTTCGCTTGATTAATTCTTTGATCCCCACCGTGACGATCTCTTTACCCACGGACGCGGCACCGGCTGAGTTATTAAACGGACGGCGGGGGATGAGGGGGTTGGTGTTGATCAGTTAAACCTGTAAAGCGGCTGAGTGAGCAGGCTGCGGACCACAGGTTGCACACAGCTGTGACGTGGAGCGCTGAGGATGCTGTCTGCGTGTCCAGCTGTGATGTGTCAGTGACTCGTCCGCGGGCAAACTGGTCACCGGTGCAGTGGTACCTGTTTGCAAGGAGCACATCTGAGTTGCTTGCCTAAAGCCCCTACTTGAAGAGGGCAATCCTTTGCCAGTCTTTTTTTTTTTTTTTTTTATGTCACTCCACTTAAAAATCTATTTATTTTTATTGTAGCAAAATATACATAGCACAAAATCTACCCATTTTAACCATTTTTAAGTGTGTAATTAAGCACTTTCCCATTGCTGTGTAACCATCACCACCATCCATCTCTAGAACTTTTTCATCTTCATAAACTCTGTATCCATGAAACAAAAGCTCCCCATTCCTCCTGCACCTCCAAGCCTTGGCAACCACTATTTAATTTTTGTCTCTATGAATTTGCCTATTTTAGGTACCTCATATAAGTGGAATCATCCAGTATTTGTCCCTTCGTGTCTGCTTATTTCAGTTAATGTGTTACCAAATTTCAGCCATGTTGTAGCATGTGTCAGAATTCCATTCCCTTTTTAAAAAAAGTTTTATTGGTGTATAGTTGATTTACAATATCGTGTTGAGTTGGCAGCCTTTATTGGGAGATAAAAACAGTAGAGATGCTTAAAGTTTCACTTGGGTGCCTAAGTTATACTTTGAGAAGCACATAGACTTCCAAAAGTCACTGTCAAGAAAGCTAATCTTCCACTTCAGAGCAAGAGTTTGTGTATATTTTCAAGGACTCAATTAAATTCTGACTTTCTTTTTTACTGGTATTAACATATCATGGGAAACTTGGACGTGAGTTATTACACCTTGACAACCTTCAGACATTCTCAATCAGGATCCACAATGTCACCCAACATGCAGGTGGTGAAAGGTGACCAGCTTGACAAACGTGGGCTAACGGGATCTACAAAGACCAATCTGAACAAGCAAAGACCTGAATCACAAACCGGCCTCCTCAAAGCTGCCTTTTCTCTTAAATGGACACAGTAAGCTGATAAAACACCTCCAGGTAGAGGAAGTTTCCTTTAAAAGAAAGATCGGAATAGTGCAAGATTGATAATTAAATATATAAGCAAGTGGTTTATATTTGAGACTGCTGGGTGACCTATTTATTTTACATGTGTGGTTGCACACCTGGATCTGGAAGTGGGTGGGGGCCCCCAGGGCAGAGAAGCAGTGAAGGGTTGAAGGGTTCCACACTGGACTAGGAGGAAGGGTTCACACCCCCTTGAAAGATACGCCAAGTCCCTGACATAAGAGGCCAGGGGTGAGCAGCTGGATTTCTCACATCTCTCCCCTCCTCACTCCTTCCCTCCTCCCCCCCTTCCTTCCTCTCCTTTCCGTTTTGAGCCTGTGACAGCTCAACAGTTTTCTTACACTGGTTATAGAGACAACACTCAGCTTTATGTAGAACAGCACTTCCCAGGTTGTAGCAGATGCTTCTCTGGAAGAAGCAAAGGGGGGTTCAAGGGATGGCTCGATTGCTAACTGCTCATCCCAGAGGGTGGACAGCCAGGTGGGTTCCTGGGGTCCCTCCTGGGCCCTTGCTGAGCAGATACGCAGCACTGACCTCCCAGGATGGACGCACACAAGGCTTCCTGAACTTATTTGCCCATGAAATCCTTTTTCATGGAATACCTATTAATATCTCACAACATGGTATGGGAAACTCTAGTTCACTTCATTAATCTGCTTACCACACCCTTTCTCCATGGATAAGGCACCGACAAGCACAACCCTTGGCCAGCGCTGGACTTACAACGTTTTAAACCAGCAAAGTCAGATTGGTGACATTTTACCCTTGTGATGTTTCTCTTCCAAGATGGGAATTAAACAACAACTGCCGTGGTCCCCAAAGCACATCCAAGATTCTCCTGTTTTGTGAGATGCTTTAACAAAAAAGACTTTATTGATTCAGTAACTTCGGGAACTACTTCAAAATCAACTTGCCCTCCCTGACATGCAATTCACGTCTTGGAGATCCAAAAAAAAATAACAATTCTGAAAAAGCATTATGGGGCCGGGGGTGGGGGGGGGGAGAGAGAGAGAGAGGAAAGGAGAGAAGAGGGAGGAGGAAGGAAGGAAGGAAGGAAGAAAGAAAGAATAAAAAAGAAAAATACCTCAGTCCAACAAAAACCCTGCATTCCTGTCTTTAAACTAGAATTCCACAACATAATGGACATTAAATTGGTTTTTGGTTTTTGTTTTGCTTTGTTTTATGTTTTGGAAACTGCGGAATAACCTCCCGCAAGCTAGTATTCTGGAACACCCTTGGGGAAGTGCTGACCTGCCGACGTCAGTTCAAAATGTCTTTGGGAACCTTGGTTGTCTCAGCCTCCTGTCTTTCCAACGCTCAGGAGAGCCCGAAGCAGGATCAAGGGAGGATGTTAATCCCAGATGCCCCTGGAACTCTTTATGAAAGTAAAACAAAGTCCATGATAGGACTTCACTGCCTTCGCTTTAAACCGAGCTGCTGTTAAGCTCTGCTTTGTACCCTTTCTTTCATGCCTGTATCCCTTTCACAAACGCTGGGGAGCCACGGCTCAGACACGCCAGGTTCTAATCAAGCTCATTAACACTCGGGATGTGAGGAGACACTTGATAGGAGTGTGGATACTTCTGGGGTGTGGCTGTTCTCGTTTACAACACAAATAAATCTGATCTTGGCAGATTGACACCGTTGGTAAGTAACAGCATCACCGCAGATACATTTTGAATTTATTCACATATTTAGACCTTACAAATGATTAGTAAAGTAGGAAAATGATTTGTCATTCCATAGCAAGTTAAAATTTCCTAAAAATTGTCTCAAAAACTATTTCACAGATGCCAGTGCACAATGGCTCCTTGCTTTACTATGTGTGTGTTGGGTTTTAGAAAACAAAACAGACAAGTCTTTCTTCAACCTGAGATCTTTAAATCATTGCCTGCAAGGTCCATATCTTCATTTTTTCCCCCCTCAGAGTCAAATTTCTATCATCTCTGCATAGGACGTTGTAATAATTCCAGGTGTCAATATGCTCCATCCATTGTGTAATTAAGTTAACTATATAACAATAGTAGGCTATACGATGTGGTGGCTAGAGTACTTTTATCAAAATTAGTGTTGCTATTATCACCATTACCATCATTCATATTAAAACAAGCTGATACCGCAGCAGCTCAGTAATTTCCAAAGTATTCATGTAGATATTTTATAACTAATAACATGTGAAATAAGCAGATTTCTTTATTCTGAAAACTAAAGCAATATAAAATAATTTATAATTTCCATTCACTTAATTTGTGATCCCAGAAAAAAATTAATTACCAAGAAAACAACTGTTACAAAAAGAACACCAGCGTAAACTGAGCACTTACCATTTATTAGGAATTTTGTAACTGCCATTTCTGACACATACAAGGTCTGAAGGTTTTTACAGATGAGGAAACGGAGGCTTAGAGTGGTGAACAGCCAGTAAGGGTGGAGCCAGGCGGGTGAAGGATCAGGTGTCTCTGGTCCTTTCTGTGAGGTCGGACTGCCCCTCTACGAGTTTCTCAGGGGACCAAGTGTCATATGTGCCTAAAAGAACCACAGTAACCACACCGTAGTCAGAATGGCTAATCTTTTAGAGTTTTTTCTTATTTACATTAAGTATAAAGCTGCAGAGAGAGACCCTAATCTTGCCTCCATTCACCCATCCTCAGAATCCCAGCTGGAGCCAATCTGGAGATGGGCCCTCTGCACCTGGTAGAACATCGATACACACCAACACGTGCACATTTCGGTGGCATTGACCTTAAGTGTCTTCCTTCTGCTTCAACTTAGACACGTCTGTGTTTCCAGAGCACTGGTCTGTCCATATGGTCAAACCTGTCTTTCCGGTCTTCTTCCTGAGGTTTCTAAGGATGACAGGTAAGGGACTGTATCCTTTGTCCTTGAGTCCCCAGCCCTTCAAACCTGATGGGCTTTCTGTATCCTCAGTGCTTTTTCTTGTCAAATCCTATTTACGAGTCTAAAAAAAACAATATATACTTATTATTTGTAGTGGGAAAAAAAGTACAGAGAGCTAATTTTTATAGAATAAGTATCTTTCCTCTTCTACCCACAGATCTGTTTTGGAGGTTAACCTGTTAACACCACTGATAGCTGTCCTTAGCTCGATGTGGTCAAGAGGTTATATAAACTCAGCCGTACACACAGAAAGGCTTCTTGTGCTGCCACTCAGCTTTGCAGAAAAAGATCATGCCAAACTCATTACACTGTAATTGAGTTTTCTCACAATACAGCATCATGGACATTCTCCCAGTCAAGAGCTATACAACTCATTCTTGCTAATAATGCAATAATGTTCTTACTGGTCCTGATTTTTTTTTCTTGCCAATATACACAACACAAAGTTTTTATTCAGGTATTCTTACATACTACAGCTTTTTACATTTCTGTATTTTATGTTACCAAAAAAAAAAAAAAAAAAAAAACAAAGACTGCTAGAAAAAAGAGTATGCACATCTTTATTTAATAAACAACTCTCTAACAGGCTGTAGCAATTCAAATTCCTACCAGTAGTTTATGAAAATGATTATTCTCTAGCACCCCCATCCATGCCACTATGGCACTTTAAAAATTTTGCTATATTGGTGGGGTTTAAAAAAAAAAATCTTTCTCACAGCTGTGTTAATTTGTATTTCTCTGACATGGGGTTCAGCTTATTTTCATGTCTACTGGCCATTTGGTTTACCTTTGCAATGACTCAACTCTCCATAAAATATTTTTGTGTCTTTTTCTTCTCAATTTGTAAAATCCTGGTGATATACACCCTTTGTTATTTACATATGCTGCAAATATTTTTTTCCAGTATATTGTTTCTATTTGTCATCTTTTACCATTTAAAAAAATGTAGTCAGATAGGTCTCTCTTTAATTTATGGCTCTTTCTTTTTCAATAACACAAATATCTCCCAAATGACTGTCAAAATTTTCATGTCTTTTTAAAGATTTTGTTTGAATATGGTATAAATAGACATTTAGTTTTGTTTTCTTCTAAATGGACAGCTAATTCCATCAACACCATTCATTAAGTGTCCTGCATCACCATCCTGAATTGAAATAGCTCTTTTGTCATCTACCATTTCTGTACACACTTACTTTCTACATAGACCTCCCACTATGGACTTCTGTCAGGCCAGTGCAATACTGCTTTTCACATTAATGGCTTTATATACACTTTAAAATAGGTTAAGTCCAGTGCTTTCTCACTATTCTGATACTTAAAATTCTGCGGTCTATTCTAAAATATTTACTTTTCCATATTTTTTCAGTTAGACTCCGCTAGGCAAAGAAGAAACAATTAGCCTTGAAGTTTTGAGGCTTCAAGTTTTGAGACACTCTCAGCACAGGTGTGTCTCTTGCCAACTCCCACATGGGGCATGGGGGTGGACTAGTGCAGCTCCCCTCCAGGTGAGGACCGAGGATGCAGGTGGTCCTTGCAGCACTCGTGGCTCTGCCATTTCACAGTGCATCTTCTGAGTTTGTCTTTGCAAAAGGAAAGTGGAGAGAAAACCACGTTAATTCTCATGTATGGTCCATTGGTCAGGCCAGTCATATGGTCTCAGCTTAAGACTAGAGTGGATTGTGATGTGCATGTAGAGTGTGGAGAGAAGGACTGTCTTTGCCTTATTCCTGGCCTCTCAAGCCATTTTATTCAGTTCAAAACAAGGTTTTCTTCTGATTAAAAGTCCATCATATGTGTACATTATTTGGGAAGAATTAATATTTTTATGATTTTAAGTTTTCCTACCCAAGAAAATATTTGTTGCTAATGCCTTCTTGACCTGTTTCATGTTCTTTAATAGGATTTATAGTACAGATCTTTTTATCTTTCTTATTAAGCATATTCTTAGGTATTTTATAGTCCTTGTTAGCTTGGAAAAGTGGAATAATTGGTTCTTATTTTCATTTCTAACTATAGAAAGTATAGAAGAAAATGATGGTTTTGTATATTTAGCTTGTATCCAGCCACCTTACCAAATTTTATTATAAGTTCTAGTAATTTATTTTAATTTATTTTTTTTCTGGGCCAATTTGTTTTTATTAAGGTATAGTTGATGTATGATATTATATAAGTTATAGGTGTACAAAGTAATGATTCACAATTTTTAGGGGTTATACTCCAGTTATAGTTATTATAAATTTTGGCTATATTCTCTGTGTTGTACACTGTACCCTTGTGGGTTATATATTTTATACATAACAGTTCCTACCTTTTAATCCCTCACCCTTATCTTGTGCCTTCCCCCTTCCTTCTCCCCACTGGTATTAGATAGTTTGTTCTCTAGAATTGTGAGTCTGCTTCATTTTGTTCTAATCACTAGTTTTATTTTTTAGATTCCACATATAAGTGGTATCATAAAGTATTTGTCTTTCTCTGTCTGATTTATTTCACTTAGCATAATACCCTCCAAGTCCATCTCTGTTGTTGCAAATGGCAAAATTTCATTCTTTTTTAAGGCTGAGTAATATTCTACTGTATACATATAATACCACATCTTCTTTATTCATTCATATGTTGGTGGACATTTAGGTTGCTTCCATATCTTGGCAATTATAAATAATGCTGCTAAGAACTTGGTGTGCATGTACATTTTCAAATTAGTGTTTTTTGTTTTTTGTTTTTGTATTGTTTGTTTTGTTTTGTTTGGATATATACCCATGAGTAGAATTTCTGGGTCATATGGTAGCTCTATTTTTAGTTTTTTGAGAAACCTCCATACTGTTTTCCATAGTGACTGCACCAATTTACTGTACTGCCAATGGTGTGCAAGTGTTCCTTTTTCTTCATTCTAGCAATTTTTATTAGTTTTTGTTTTTTGTTTTCCTGTTCTGGATATAAAATGTCATTCACAAATAGAGTTAATGTGTTTCCTGTTTTCTGGTATATAAGCCAATTATGTGAGATTTCTTAGTACATTATCTAGATTCTCTTAAACAATTTTGTGTAATTGTGATGTTCCTTTTTTTTTTTAATGATATCCCCCAGACATCTCTATCTTGCACTCTCCTTGAAAGCCTATATGTGATCCATCACAAACCTTTCAACTCCATCTCCTAAATATTTCCCCAAACCTTGCTGTCTTCTTCTTCATCTTACACCGCCACATCCTCAGGTCATAGTTTCATCATGTTAAGCAGATTATTAGAATACCTTTCTCATTGCCCTCTTTGACTCTGAAAGCTAGTCAGCTTCCAGAGTTGTATTTCTACACCAAAATCTAAGAAGGATCCTCCTTTCATTAACACATTCAATGGCCCCTCATTGCCTGCAGCATAGAGATAAGGCTTTTTAGTGTTTGTTCTTCTCTCATTGCCCTTCACAGCCTGGTACTTGTCTACTTATTGGTCATTATACACCCTGATACATCCCTATGTGCATGGTCTCTGCTAAGCATAGAAGCACCTCCCACCTGCCGACTTTTCCTTTCAAAGTGGCTCTGTTTTAAGCTCTGTGGACAAGTTCTTCTGTGTTAGCACATTGACATCTTCCTTGCAGGCATTGTAACTTCTTAACTGACATCAGACTTTTAGACACTGGTGTGAAATCTTGTCTTCACATTGATCATTGGGATGATGGAGTGCATGGGATGCCAATATGTCTGACCAACCTCTGGATGATGTTTTCATGATGTTTTTAATCCTATGCACTGAATTACTTGATGCAATAGAATGAAGTTTCTACAAGTATGAGGAGATTGAAGTAGCTGACCAACTAAAAAGGGTATATTGCAGCATAAAATGATTGTGAACTTTGTGATAAAGTAGTAAATTAAATTGATCTTTTCAGACATTTTTTTAATTTCTAAAGGGGATAGAAATGGAACAACTCATGGGCCTAAAGTAGTTAAGATCATAGATACGAACACATAGACACAAGCTTAATTTTAGTCATTTAAAGATTATTCACCCAGAAACAGTGGAGCATATTACCAGGAAGAAGTTTCACAAATTCAGATTTCTCGTTCTCACTTATACAGATAAACCTCCGTTTACCAAGCTTCACTTTATTGCACTTGAAGGACATGGCAGTTTTTGTTTGTTTGTTTGTTTGTTTGTTTGTTTGACAAATTGAAGGTTTGTGGCAACCCTGAGTTGAACAAGTCTATCAGTGCCATTTTTCCAACAACATTTGGTCATTTTGTGTCTCTGTATCATATTTTGGTAATTTTTACAATATTTTAAACTTTTTATTTATCACCATTTGTGTTATTGTGATCTGTGATCAGTGATCTTTGATGTTACTACTACAACTCACTAAGGCTCAGATGATGGTTAGTGTTTTTTAGCATTTTTAAATGAAGATACATACTTTTGTTAGACTTTATATTGGTATTGCACTCTTAATAGACTACAGTATAGCATAAAGATAACTTTTACATGCACTGGGAAACAAAAAACATTGTTTGACTCACTTTGTTGTGGTATTTGCTTCCTTGCAGAGGTCTGGAACCAAACCCACTGTGTCTCCAAGGTACTCCTGTATGCTGTTGAAGTTCTCTTCCTGCCCCTGAATATTGCGGCACAAGTCCTCTTCCTCTTCAGCTCTTTCATTATAAGGAGGAGAAGGAAGAAAAGCCTAATCTCAGGCTAGTTTGCAAAACCGCTTCTGTCCATTTTGTGATGTTCAACTCTCCTTACATACCATCTTCCACTTCTTCCACTTTATACTCTGTCAGTTTTCTCCATAATTTCTGAGTAAGTATTTTAATATGGCTTTGACTGTATTTTGAAACAGTTATAAAATCTTGGCTACAGGTCCTTATCATCCAGTTTCTCATACACAAAGCCTCTTACAAGGATTCAAGTTCAGGGATGTCTTCCACGAATGGATTCCACAGGGACATGGAGAGTAAAGATACTACAAACATATGAAGTTATCCTTACTCTTATCTTGAGAAGGAACTACCAAGAATGGGCCTGGTGACCCCTCCTACAGTAAAGAAAACAATGGTGCGGGTTGTCAATTATCACCTACTATGTGTTTATAGAACTTCAAGGTCACAGAAAAGGCACGGATTCCCCAGAGAGCAGTGTTGCTTCTTCTTCAGTAGCTATAAATCTGGATCCTTTAGCAGCCACTGGCTTGAAAACAGTTTTCAAGGCCTTCTCCTGCCTGTTTTTCCTCCCTTTCCCTTCCTCTCCTGTTGTCTTTCTTGATGTTCCTGTATTTGGGTCCCAGAGAAAGCTCAACATCTTGGGCAGACTTGCAAGCACGATGGAGAATGGAAAGAGCTTGCGTCTGGAGGGCAGAAGAACCGACTAGGCCTGTGCACCCGTGTGCAGCCCCCACTCTGCGTGGAAGGCGGGTGTGAAACCTTCTCTGGCGAGACGTGGTCGTCTTGTCCCCGTGCTCACCAGAGGACCCACTATCTTAATATAATACTTTCTCTTTGTATTGCTTTCTGTTACGGCCTCAGTGTTCCCTGCACCTTCCTCTGAAGGGAAAGCCAACCCCAGCAGAGACATCCAACCTGGGCCACAGTGAGCCCCTCACCCCCACTCATCTTGTTTTTATGTAAAGCTGAGATCTGTTGCTTCCCTGGATTTTTTGATAATTTTACTTGTTTAACTGTTGCATGATGATATTATTTTTCGTACTCTGTTTGGTCTCTCTCTCAATTTTGCACCTGCAGTTAATGCCAAACTTATTATACCCAAGTCCCAGCCCGCACCTTAACAGAAAAATCCTAGGAAACATTAAAAATGTCCACCGAGTTGTCTGAGAGTTTCAAACATTTTTAAAGGAAGTTAATTTTTACTTTCTATGTTTTGTGTTTATCCACAAAGATAAAAAAAAATCTTTATTTTACATGAGAGAGGAGAGAAAAAGATTATTACTAGATTATTATTACTATTATTACTGGATTATTCCAAACGCAGGCCAAAACACCAAAATAGTTTTTAAAATGTACAATACATTTCCTGAATAAGTATTTTGTCAGGTGTGGTTGGAAAACAACACCCAAATTGTGACTTTTTAGGGATCTCATCAGACATCTGTCCACTCACAGAGGAGAAGGCACTCAGAAACTAGCTTCAGTGGTTCAGGATGGGGACGCCTCCTTCCGTTCTGGAAGACAAAAGATCCAAAGAGCATGGTTTGGAATCACAGGACCAGAGCACACGTGCACGTCTTTTTGAGCAGGGAAAGTGTTCCTGAAAATATAAATGCAGTTTAAGTTATATTCGACAAACATTATGAAAAAGTACTTTTTAAAGCTTTTTTATAGAAAAAAATGTTCTATCATCTTCTTTCTACTAAAAATATTAAATCATGGATTTTTTTTGTAGGAGTGGGGCCTTAGAAAGCATGTCATACAAATCTGTAATTTTATACAAATCACACAGATGAGGAAACTGAGGCTAAAAAGAAAAGGGTGATTTTCATTGATGGGATCTCCTTAAATCTCACTAAGCAAGCCTAATGTATTCACAGAGAGCTGAATGCCCAGGGTTTTGTTCCTTAAGTAGTGAAATCTACGCTTGGAGCAAACATGTTTCTTTCTCCGAGTACTGATTTGTTCTCTGACTTGAAAGTGCACGATGCTGGTCCTGCTCCATCATGTGTGGAAGGAGCGCCTGCGGAGCTGGTCTTTCACCGGCTCGCGTTGGCCCACGTTCTCCCCAGTCAGTAAATGGCTCCAAAACACTCTGAAAACAAACCACGGGTTCTGTTTGGCCACGTTTCTTTCTTGATTTCTTTAGCCCACCGAAGCACTGGGTAGTGCACTACAGTCATACGTTTATAGGCGAGAAACAAGCAAACGAAGCTCATCATCAGTCATTTCAGTTTGGTTTCTCTTTAGCAATATTATCACAGAGATGAAAAAAATTAATGGAGTAGACATAGAAAAAAAGATTCATAGGCCAGCCACCTTGAAATCCAACGTTCCTGTTACTTAACTTTTCCTTCCCTAATTTCCTTTCTTCTGCCTAGTTCATTGATGGAATTCTTTCAAAATTCTTTTTTTTCCTAAATTTTATTGAAATGTAGTTGATTTACAACGTTGTATTAGTTTCAGGTATACAGTAAAGCGATTCAGTTTTATATATATATGTAAATACATATATTCTTTTTTTACAAGAATTCTCAGAATTCTTATTTTGAATATTTCATAGTTCCTTCCGCACCAGTGTGTGTGTGTGTGTGTGTGTGTGTGTGTGTGTATAAAATATTTAATGCATATTTTGTAGCAGTAACTATTAATGTAAATACTCTTGCTATAAATTTTCTGAGTAAAAGTGTAGGAAATGCTGCTAAAAACATGTGCGGCTCCATCGTGTAGACCAGCATATGGCCACACAGAATGCAGTCCCCAGGAAGGGAGAGTTCACGTCTTTTTCATTTAGCACCTTCTCTACAGCACCTTGGCTGCCACTGGCGCACGGCAAGCGCTCACTAACCATTAAACGGTGAACGGATGGATGTACAAAGGGCTACACGAATGCTGCCAAGGTGTCTTATCTTTGTCTTTTCATGGGAGAGCATCAGTGTTTATAAGCTTACCCACAAGCTCGATGGAGAATACATTGTCATTTTGTGTATTGTCATCCGTGGACTTTAAAAGGCAGACAACGTTTAATTAGCATTGCTAGATTGATGTCAATAAAGAACAATAAAAACATAATTACTGTAAGAATTTTTTTGGAAACAATGGATGCAATCAAACACATTTCCATACACGGATCTTTGTCATTTCTCTGTGCTCTGTAATTGTAAAACTATCTAAATATCAATGCTGTGAATAATTCCCTTTTCACTTATCTTTTAGGATTCTGGAAGAATATTTTAAGGATGCTGGATGCAGAGTACAAACTGGAAAAAAAAATGATGCGAAGTGCTGTTTCCAGTGTCACTGGTCCAACTGGAACACGGCCGGGCCTGGTGGACCCGCCACACATAAGCCAGACTACAGCCAGTCACACCAAGTCCAGGTACCAGCCACCCCGGAGGTCCCTGAGCTCTGCAGACACACATTGTACGCTGCACTCAGATTCAAGGACGGGCCAACATCCTCAGCCATCAGGATAATTCACATTTCAGCACAACATCTCTAAAAATGAAATCACACCAAAAAGTCCATAAAGAATGAAACATCACGGCTTTAAATAAAGACAAGGCCAGCAGAAGCTCATTAGCGCCTCTGCATCTAGCCCGCAGTGAAGAACGATGTGAATTGATGAGAATCACCAGATGATGTGACCACAGTCAGAGTGGAGCGTGGCATGTGTCCCGAGGCAGACCTCTCCTCTGGACTGCACTTCCTAGCATCTCTAAACCTCTCCTGGGAGAAGAGATTCCTCTCTGATCAAAACTTCCCATCCAGTACTTCTCATCTCGGGCACACGTTTATTTAAAAATAACGTACATCACCCCAAAAAGAAACCTTATACCCCTTAGCAGTCACTCCCTATTTTTCCCAAACTCCCATCCCCAGGCAACCACTAATCTACTCTGACGAAAAGGTTCTAAAACTGACTGTGGTGGTGGTTGTGCAACTCTTTTACTATAGTAAAAACCACTGAACTGAACACTTTAAATGGATGAATTGCATGGTATGTGAATTATATGTCAATAATGCTGTTATCTTTAAAATAAAAAAAATAAAAATAAAAATAATGTACATAACATTTGCAAGTTTCATATAATACCATTTGAAACATGTCTACCATCTGTGGGAACAAACGTGATAAGTATTTAAATACTTCGGTTTTTAAAAAAAATGTGGTCTGCCTAATACTTATTTACACTGGAGAATGAAAATATTAATTTTGGTCCTACAGAATAACTCCGTCATTAACCCAACCTGTTATTATGTGACTTCTCATTAGCCAGGAGTCTAATCAGGCAACTTGAAGTATAAGAGCTACATGTAGTAAAATCCACAGAAAACCTAGCCTGTCACTCATCACGTCTTACTCTGAACACGAGTGTTAAAATAGCACACTGTTCCTTCCAATGGACAAGAAGTCCTTGTGACGTCACTTTGCTGCCTTGGAAGGTAATTTACTCTCCGGCCTCGTGAGGACATGAACCAAGTTACCTGGACACCGTGTGATGCGTGTGTGGCGCGGCAGCCCAGGGAACAGAGGACGACGGGGGAGGAGAATTTGTGTGTTTGTTGCTAAGATTCTGTGCACTTGTGTGCTTACGATTCTTGGTTTCTTACAAATATGTCTCATTAAATAAAGCCTCTTTAAAATGCTCATATGCGTGTGCACAGCTCATTTCCAGATTCTTCTGGAACTTTCTGCACAGCCCCTGTGGACCTTTGGCAGCTACCTGGCTGACAGCCAGGGCGGTGCGTCCTGGCTCCCTGATTTCAGGAAGTGGTTCCAGGCGTTTCTGTGTCCTTAGGGCTGCTGTCTGGGGTGGGGGGCCTCCCCTACAGGAGGTCCTGGGTGGGGGGAATCCCATGGCGACCCTGCAAGGTTTGCCCTGCCGCCCCCGGGAGCCAGCTCCTGACTCACGAACTTGGGGGCCGGGCCTGCTAGGCCGTTCCCTGCAGCGGTCTCAGGTCAGGACTAGAAGCATTAAGCAAATTACACCCCTAGGGAAGCTGCAAAGAGAAAGCGGCAGCTTCCATCCTCCCCACGACTTAGGTCTTAAAAAGAAAAAGAAACAAAACAAAACAAAACAAAACACTTGATCCAAACATCCACGTCTACAGAAACCCTTTTTTGTTAAGTCCCCAGCCTGGTCATTGAACTTGCAAATGAATGCAGTTCCAGGCATCACACCAGCCTGCAGCCTGTGAAGGCGGCCCAGCCTCGCAGCGCTGAGGGTCCTCTGAGTGATGGCAGCCGCCGCGCACTGCGCCTGCGCACACTCTCTCCCGGCCCTTGGGGGTCCCACCCCCCGACTCTCCCCAGCAGCGCGGTGCCGCGCGGGCAGCAGAGGCCAGTCCCGCACTCGCGGCCTCGCTTTCCTGCAGAGAGGAAGGCACGGCCCCAGGAGCACCCGGAGCCTGCTTGCGCTGTCCGGCTCTCCTGAGCACCCCCAAACTCCAGGTGAGCCTCCCCGGGTGCCTCTGAGTCCACACGTTCCATTACAAGGATGCGAAGGGAAAAGGGATGCCCCCTGAAGGCCCTGGTAGTCAGCTGCCCTCCTGGTAGCCAACCTGCTTACCGGGCCCAAAGGAGGGACCCTGCTTGCTCACGGGCCGATGGAGGGATGCTGCCTGTTCCTGATGGGCCTTGCTTACCCGAGCTGCCTGGTACCCACACTTCTCTGGGCAGGAGCGCCCTTGGCCTGGCCGGCCTGCGAGTTAGGGGGCCGGTCGGGCCAGTCTTCTGGGGCGGCTGTAGCAAATGACCACAGACTGGGAGGCTTGAAGCCACACTTAGTCTCTTGCAGCCTGGAGACCAGCAGTTGGGCATCAGGTGTAGCCATGGCGTGCTCCCTCCAAAGGCCCCAGGGAGAGGTCCTTTGCCTCCACCTGCTTCGGGTGGGCCTGGGGTTCCTAGTCTTGCCTCGGGGTCACTCAGGTTTCCGCCTACGTCTCCCCCCGGCTGTGCTCCCTCTGTGTCTCGGTGTTTCCACCTTCTTATGGGAACAACAGCCACTGGTTTGGGTCACGCTTTCTCCAGTAAATGACCTCAACTTAGTTTATTACATCTACAAAGACCCTACCTCCAAATAAGGCTAATTTGGAGGTTCCACATGGACATGAATTTTAGGGGATCGCTATTCACCCCATCCACTGCCTTGGAGATGAGGAATAAGTGTGCAGTGTGCTTTAAAACCAGACAGTGGTGAACAAGACAATGGATTATATTTTCACCACTTAGAAACTATGATGACAAAATTTATAGGGGTTGGCCGTTGTCTGGAGCTTTTAAATATTTGCTGGGGTTTTGAATTTTCTTTTCCTTACTGTTTTACTATTTACTCCTGTTACTTTTTTAAAAACAAAACATTCCTTTGAGCTTTGAGGTAAGCAGATTGGGAGAGAAAGAGAAAAGAGATAGGTATTCGGGGACCAACGCTTAAAGAACCTTGTGTTTCCAGCCCGTAAGCTTTCATCAACAATCCATTACTCTCCTCAGAATCTCAAAGACCCAAGTAGAATTCCATTACTTTGAAAAAGCAATGTGGGCTTTCTGGACACTTCTGTTCTCCTGCTCTGACACAAATCAGGAGGAAATCAGATGGAGGATGAGCCCTGATCCCACTTGTCTCCTCTGTCTCAACCCCTCCCTCAACACCCCACCCTGCCCTGAGCTCTGGGCTCCTTTCAAAGGACTTGCAGAATCAGTGCATTTCGTTAAATACTGAGCATTCCTCCACTTAAATTCTATTGCTTACCTACTCTGTGCACAGAACAGGCAGCTCAGGAGTCCCCGTTCCCAGGGAGCACCTCTGGAGCTGGTGTTGGGATGTGGACATATGAAGGGCTGGTCAGCTGAGTCAGCTCCGGGACCCACGGTCAGCCCTCCTCCCCAGAGGCAGGTCCAGGTCTGTGAGGCTTAAACTTCTGGGCAGTTTGGGGACCCCCACCCCTGAGTTATCCTTCCTAGTCCATCTGGACTGAACATTGCCATGGAAACATTCTCCCAAGGGATGCCCGGCAGCCTGACCCTTAAACTGACCCCGGGAGCCTCCAGCTTGCCCACCTCCTCTGTCCCATCCAAGCAGCCCCGCCCTGAAGGCTTTGGAATGAGCAGCCCAGTGGAGAGGCCCTGAAGGGACTCGCAAAGCCTGGTCTGGTTGGTCTCCTTGCCTCCCAGGAAATCAAGGGCACGGATGACAGCCAGTGTCCAGAGGAGGGCTGACAGGTGCAGGGAACCCTCCACAGAGTGACCAAGAGAGTCCGAGGAGGGCTCACGAATCCTGAGCAAAGCGTGGGGGAGGACCCAGGACAGTGGTCCCTGGAGCCACAGGACGTGAGAACCCGCGGGAGGCGTGGGGAGGGGACAGTGAGGGCACCGACCCCTGGCCCAGGGTCAGGGACCAGGTCCTGGAGCTGTTGTGACGGAGGTCAGAGGGCAGGTGAAGAATGCAGGGTCACATCCTGCTGAGGACAGCACGGAGGACAGATGCGGAGCCCCCTGGGGCCCAGGAACACCGCCACTCCGAGGGCACCTGTGGCCACTAGCTCGGTCCTCTGAGAAAAAGACTCGGTTGCACCCACAGACAGCGTGCTCCAGACAGGATAGACCCTCTTCGGGGTCCGCTGTGCACGCCAAGATGTCTCCCGTCCTCTTGCAGGCGCGCGTGTCAGACTCGTTGGATGGCTGAGTGGTTTTTCATTTTCTGACCCAGTCTTCAAGGGTACTCCTTTTGCCAGGGAACTAATCAGTAAGTTCACCTTACCTGGGGCCTGGCCGCCTGCCCTTCTCCTCCTCCCCCCAGGTCCCCCCAGCTCCCCCTCTTCCTTCCTCCCTTCCGTTTGCCTCCTCCCTGGCACCTGCCTATCGCGCATCGTTTGGGACGGGCCTTGTTCTGACAACCTGGGGTTGCCGTCATGTCGGGCACAGCTGCTCTCAATTATTCTGTGTCCCCCATGAAGTGAGCTCCACTGCACGTGATCAGACACCCCTAAACGTCAAGGTGTGTCTGTCGGTGGCTGGACACAGCACCCCCACGGATGTAGCTGTTAGGTTTAGAGCAACCTGCTGGTGTGGTCAGTCGCGTCCGCAGTGCGTTCTACACGCCTGCTGTTCTAGAATATGTGACTGCAGGAGCCGCCGTCTCCTAAAAGCGCTGTATGGACGCGCCCTGGGGTGTCTCTTCCCAGACGCCCGGAACTTCTAGTGACACCATTCGTTCTATGTGTCGAATTGAATGGGCCGGGGGCGCCCAGGTATTTGGTTAAACATTACTATGGGTGTGTCTGCGAGGCTGTTTCTGGATGATGTTAGCATTTGAGTCCACAGACTAAGGAAATCTATCGCCCTCTGCGATGAGGGTGGGCCTCACCCAACCTGCTGGGAGCCGGAGTGGAAGAAAAAGCTGAGCGAGGGAGGCGTCTCTGTCTGCCGGGCTGTCTTCACGCTGGGATGCTGGTCCTCCAATGATGGGCTTGCACTCAGGCTGCGAGTTACACACGGGCTCTCTTCCTTCTCAGGGCCTCGCGGTTGGACTGGAAACGTGCCCCTTGTGTCTGTCTTGCCAATGAAAAATTTGGGAATTTCTCAGGCCCCTCAATCACATAAGCCAAGGCAATTCCTTGTTCTCTCTCTCTCTCTCTTGTTTTTAATTTCATTGAAAATATTTGAGTTCAGAATATTTCAGGTTTTTCCCCAAAAATGATACAAAGAAAAGAGATGAAAGTGAAAGATGTTTCACTTTCATCTCTTGAAACATCATCTTGGCACGATGGACCCTTTTCCTTTTTGTTTGTTTACACTTTAGGTCATTCTGCAAACCATTTACAATCACAAGAATTTTAGCATTGCAAACCCGCATTTTGCTTCCATGTTTTCTAGCTCGAAGGTCTGTATGTGTGAAATGGATAAAGTTCTCTGAATACACTGTCAGCTCATCAAACTTCTTGTATAAACCTGGAACAAACTTTCCTGTAAACACTGATTCCAAATTCTCGTTATTTCTCTGCTGGTTTCTAGATTACCATGACTCCGAGTCCTTTCTATGCTTAGCGCCATCAAAACACAACGCGTAAGGAAGGATCTGAAATTCTGAATGCCTCATAATTTTCTTGAAGAGAGAAGGTAGCCATCTTCTTTACTCCATCATTTTAGTGTTCATTTTTAGTTTTATAATTTTTACTTTTATAATTAATTGAAAGAATAGATTCAAAGACTTTTTTTTCATTTTTACATCATCTATTTTCTTGCATGTTGAATACATACATACAACTACATACACATTTGAAGAACCATATTAAATACATTTTGGTGCAAAAACATCATAACAGTTGGAAGGACCCTGTCACGTGACCATTTAGCCAACAGGAAGCTGCAGGTTCTTGTCCCAGTCACCTGCACGATGAAACCCTTCCTGCTGGATAACTAACTGGGTGACAGTACCACATCTCCCCTTTGTCTGCAGACGTGTTGTTCATTCAGGAATTCTCGAGTTTGAGAAAATGCACCTGGGACATTTGAACTTGCTCGGGGGTTTCAGAGAGCTGACCTCTATGTATGAAGCTTCTGATTTGTCTGATGATGATGAAACTTCTTTCACTTTCATCTCTTTTCTTCCTGTCATTTTGGGCAAAACCTGAAAAATTCTGAACTCAAGTATTTTCAATGAAACTAAAAACGAAGTACAAAGAAAGTGCCAGGTCATTTTTATATCTTCTGGAAAGGTGATGTAATATTTTAGATAACACACACCAAAAAAAAAAAAAAAAAACCACAGGATGATGAAATAACAATTTATTTCATTAATTTTATCCTTCCAGGTGATTCCATCATTATTCTATACTTATTATTACAGCTTATTAAAAGCATAGTTTGAAAGAATATATAAAGATGAAATAATTCCTAGAGTGCTAAAATGGTGAAATGATTTGAGATATAGGAAAAAGAATGATGACTAAGATCCCCACTTCTATGTTAGATTTTATAAAAGGGTCCAAAGGACCCAAACGGTAAAGATAAAGAAAATTCTATTTTACTAAAATAACAGTAAATAATATTATTAGATAACGTCATATTCTAAATACATACATTTTCTCCCTATTCTTTGAAAAAATTTCTAGTAAGAAAAGTTATGAAATATCAATCCACAGAGGTGGTTGGACCTGCTCAAAACTACAGATGTCTCTCCTGCTCCTGAGAGCACACAGGGTTCACAACCGCACTTTCTGAGCTGCTTTCATTAGGACAAGTCGCGATGTTCCCCAGGTGCATTTTAACACGTGGAAATTTGATAATCACTTAAAGCAAGAAGACTGTTAAGAAGGAGATGATGACAGACAGGCACTGCCCTGTACCACAGGGAATCATAGTCGTAACAGGACACGCCTTTACCAGCTGTGCGCTGGGCGAGGGGTACTGTCCCTGCCCTCATCCTTCCCTGGCCAAACGTTGTCACGTGTCCAAGTGGTTTCCCGAGGGTTGTCCTCCGCTGTGTCTGAGCTCCAAGCCATCCTGCCCACCCCTTCCTCCTGGGGAGGCAGCAGCATCCCAGCAGAGAGCTGCACTGGAGACCAGAGATGTCTAAGGCCTTAGGACATATCTGTTTTCGTTTTCCATGTAATTTAAACCAAAACAGATTCTTGGCTCGAATCGCGCAGATTACTTGATTGACTAATTGTTGAATCAAACGTGAGAAATCTGACAAAAACTGAATTCTAAGACAAAAGCAAACAAAAAACCCTCCATTCAATTTCTAAATAAGTAAAGCAAGAAAAACAAAAGACATTTGGCTGATGAAACTCCTGGCTTCTGTGCAGCCCAGAAGGGACATATAAGTGAAGTTGAGCCTGGCAGGCAGGATGCTTGGGACACGGAGCCAGACAGCGCAGCACCTGCCCTTCCAGCCTGGAAGGTCCCCAGGCTGCGAGGAGGGCAAAGCCAAGAGGTGACATTCAGCCTTACGGGGCTGGTACCTACACGCCAGACTGTAGGTGCACGCACTTGCTGTGGTGTGACAAAGGTGTCATGGCTATTTTATACATAAGTGGTTTGGGGCAAGAAAATTTGACCTAGATGGGCCAGTGAGGCATTCTGGATGGTTCTCCATTTTCCTTCCATAGAGCTTTGGATTCTGCCTTGCTTTGTGGACGTGATGCCTCTGGGACAGCTACTCCGAGAGACAGTTAATTTTGCCTGAAATGTTTTTATGAAGCAAAGAGGGAAGACTAAATAAATGAGCTAACATGATGCTTTGTAAAATGAGTTTAAATGAGCTTCTTTCAAAGATTCGTGTTTACCCACATAATATGAGGCATTAAGACCATCTTGCCAAATGTACCACCTTTGGAAATTAGTATTCCTGGAACAGATGACTCTAGTATCAGTACATCAGCTTTTCTGGCAACGTGATGCTATTGAAGGGTAAGTATCATTATTCTTTAGGGCAAGATGCAAAGAAAAATGAGACCCGATCCAGGAGCATCCATGGCTAGGTTTCAAATACACTTGTACTAATCGTCCTTGAAGCAGCCCTCCTGTGCGTTATAGATACCCCAAAGATCCCTGGGTAATATTTACACTAGAATAAATATTGGCTTTATGTAGAATAAAATTGTGCTAACGTTTTTGGGCAATTAAAAGATAAAATATGCATGGCTTATTGAAACAAAGAGAAGGGCTTTTTTTTCTTTAGAATATTGAATACTTTTCTTTTTCTTTAGCGTTCCGAATATGAAAAACAGTCTGTTCAAAACACAGTGCAGCACCTGGTCGGAATGTTGTTGCAAAATGGAGTTATCACATCAGGAAGGGAAGCTCCGCTGGGGGTGCTTGTGTGTCCACACACCTTTCCATAAGCAGAAGCTACCCGCAGAAACGAGTAGATTGGTTCAATGAGCAATGATTTAATTTCAAAATGAAAAACAACGCACACATTCAGTTTTTATGTAACTTATCTCTTCTGATAAGCATAGAACAATTCATGTCACAGTTACATTAAAATAAAAGTGTGGTGTGTGTGGCCCTCCCGTTAATGTGTTTGCTATCAGAAACGTTAAATTAACAGTGGAGACGTTAATCTTCTATTAAAGCAAAGGAAACAGCCATTCATTCTCGGAGTTTTTGTTGTTTACAGTTTTTTTGTGCGCTAGACAGTGACAAACAATGCGTGAAACAGACCTGTATAATTAGGTAATTTATCATAGGTTAGAATAAAAACAGTAAATCCGTATCAAGTAGCTGTACTAATCTTTCATGTTTTCCTAAATGTCATCTTCCTATTTAATTTTAATAAAATAATATATGAAAAGTTGGAGATTCAAAATGGCCCTAGTATGTTTATAAACTTTGTTAATTTTGTGTCTGTCTTTCTCCCCCACATCTGTGTATGTATAATTATAGCCATATCTGTCTCTATATTAGTATCTATGTTTATATCTGCATCTATCTTTACATCTGTATCTGTGTATCAGCTACGTCTTTATCTATGCCTGCACCTACCACTAGACTCGATTTCCATCCCAGTGAGTAGTCTGTTAAAATGTGTGGCAGCTGCCCAGAATGACTGAGTGACCGGAAGCTCCTGTTTTTTTGCCCACAGCCATCATAAATCTCAAAACATATGTTGTGCGTGCCTTTTCCAAGGTTTCAGAAGAGTTTAACTAAGATCATGATGGAAACCACTGTTTGCTGAGATAAAACAAATAACTCTGGGGCCTCTCAGTGCCTGGACAGGGCACGGAGGGGACGTCCGAAGATAAAAGGGAAGTGGGACTGTTGGCCGAGTACCTCAAGCGTGATGCTATGCAAATAAGTTATCAGTTTTCTAACAGGTCTGACCCGAGCCGTGCATTCGGAACCACAGCCGGCCTCATGATTGCGTGCCCGGAGAGCTCTTTCTTTCTAAAGTCCAGCGGGGTTGCCAGACAACGAGCTGTGGTTCTGTAGTAGTTGCTGGGTTTTCAGGCATCATTGTTGAACGTTTATTTACCAAACACACACGCACTCAAAAAGCTCCTTCACTAAGTCAACAAAGCCCGGTTTATGTGCACAGGCTGTGCCTGGGCAGCTCCTCTTGGTCTCCATCCGTATGTGACTTAAAGAGTTGGGTTTCGAATTGTTTAATCTCAAGAGGGCCAGCGGAGTAAATGAGTACTCTTTCCAGGTTCGATTTCCTACCTGGGTCCTTGTCGCAGAGTCTACCAGAAAGGGCTTCCTTTATGCAGGTCATGATAAGGTGACTCAGGATAGGATGACTGCGTCTTCTCAGATGTTCCTGAAGTTTCCTGGAGGAGAGGAGGTGCTGCCTCCAGACAGTGGCATCAGATCCTGCCTGAGTTTCCAGCCTGGGGGCCTGCCCCGGGGATTTCAGGCTCGTGGCCTCACAACTGTGGGTTCTAATCCCTTAAAGAAAATTTATTTTTATTAAAAAAACTAGATAGATATAACATTATTGTATGTCTATATATAGCTATAAATGGAACATATATGTATAATATGTATATTAGATGGATAGATAGATAGATAGATAGATAGATAGATAGATAGGTCTTCTATTAAAACAAGGGGAGTAGCCATTCACTTCTGTTAGTTTTTGCTGTATTGGTATCTCAATCTCTATCTATCTATCTATCTATCTATCATCTATCTATCATCTATCTATCTATCTATCTATCTATGTATCTATCATCTATCTATCATCTATCTATCTATCATCTATCTATCTATCTATCATCTATCTATCTATCTGTCTATCCATCTATCCATCCATCCATCCATCCGTCTTCTATTGGCTCTGTTTCCCTGGAGAACCTTGACTGATACATCATCGGAGGCCAAGACCTCGGATGAGAGGTAAGAGCCCACAGTGAAGAGCTTCCCAGTGTCCTCAGACAGGTCCTCACCTGCTACCTTGGGAGGAACCACTTGAACCCCACCGACTTCATGGTGGGGGGACCAGGACGCAGCCAGATGCCTGGGGAGGAGAAGCTGATGGAAAAGATTGCCCATGCTTCCGGCCCCCAGGGATGCTGACCCTGTGCTTTGTACCAAAGGTCCTCGAGGACGTGAAGAAGTATAGGTGGAGCTCCGAATGGCCCTCCATCCTCACAGCCACGCGGATGCTCCCCAGGAGCTCCCAGAAGCCTCTGGGCATCCTCCCTCTCACCTGGGGTCCACTGGAGGTGCCCTTGCAGGAGGTGCACTAAGGGTTGACCGAAGGACCAGTACCTCCTTCCAGATGCCGTGATCGGGTGTGCTTGCCTGGCCGCTCTGACTCAGGGCTCTGGGCAGTGAGCGCTGTCTGAGCACCACCGGGCCAGCTTCACATCCACGGGGTTCCTCTCAGCCAGGTGAGTCTGCCTTTTCAAGCCTGACCTGCTTTTATCTCATAGAATTGAGAAGAACCATGGAAAGATAGTGGTGAGCCGTTGATTGGGACCAAAAAAAGACGTGGTGACTGTATTTCCTGTGGCTGCTGTCACAAGGTACCACAAACTGGGTGGCTTAAAATAACAGACGTGTATTCTCTCATGGTCCTAGAGCCTGGAAGTCTGAGTGCTGGCTGGGCCACGCTCCCTCTGAAGGCTCTGGAGAGGAATTCCCCCTGGCCTCTTCCGCTCCTGCTGGTTCCCAGAAATTTGTGACGCCCCTTAGCTTGTAGACGCATCCCTCCCATCACCACGCCATCGTCACACGGTCTTCTCTCTGTGTCTCTCTTTTCTGCTCGTGAGAATGCCAGTCACTGGACTAGGGCCCACCCTCATCCAGCATGACCTCCTCTTCCCTAGTTGTGTCAGCAAAGACTAGTTCTTTTTTCTTTTCCTTTTTTAAATTTTATTGGAGTTTAGTTGATTGACATCGTAGTAGTTTCAGGTGTACAGCAAAGTGATTCCATTGCACATATACATATATTCATCCATTTTCAGATTCTTTTCCCATGTAGGTCATCACAGAATAGTGAGTAGAGTTCCCTGTGCTGTGCGGCAGGTCCTTGTTGGTGATCTGTCTTACCTACCGTGGTGTGTGTATGTTCATCCCAATCTCCTAATGGTTCCCCTGGGTAACCATAAGTTTGTTTTCTAAGTCTGCGAGTCTGTCTCTGTTTTGTAAATCAGTTCATTGACATCATTGTTAATTTTGAGTTTTATCATATGGTATTTGCCTTTCTCTGTCTGGCTTACTTTTCTTAGTAGGATCATCTCTAGGTCCCTCCATGAGACTTAGCTGCAAGTGGCATTGTTTTGTTCTCTTTCATGGCTGAGTAGTATTCCACTGTTTACATGTACCACTGCTTCTTGATCAGCCAAGACTCTTTCTGTGTAAGGTCACATCCTGAGGTTCCAGGTAGAGATGAGTTTGGGGGACACTTCACCCCGACACAGTGAGCCTCATGCTGTTTCCTTAATCACTACCATGGATGTGCATGAAGGTAAGGAAACATGGGCCCCTGGGGTTCCCCGCTCCGTCAGGGTCCTTCTCCATGAGGGTGGGTGAGGGATCAGTCACCCTGGGCTGCCTGCAGCGAGGGCCCTAGAACATGGCCTTTTAGTGCTAAAGCTACAATGGTCCTGGGCAGAGGGGCCACCTGCAGGTCCCGCCTACACACAGTGGTCACAGGCGAAGTCTCGGTCCAGCCCAGTCCCGGCCTCTTTCTCTTTGGGACAACATATCCCTCCAGACCTGCTCAGCCTGGGTCTCAGCCTCAGGTCTTCTCCATCCACATCCTGTGTCTCTGCCCAGCTTTGCTTGTTGGTTTCGACATCCAGTTTCCCCACAGAATCATCTGCTACTGCTGGGTCTTCTTTGCCTTCCTGTCATCCTGTCAAGACCTCCTTTTCCTTTATTATCTCCTCATTTCCCCCGGGTGGCTGGACAGAAGGGTCATAAGCAGACAGAGCTAAGGGAGGATAATCTCTCAAAGTTTCCACCTTTTAAGTTTCCTCCTGCCCTTCTTCCATCTTTAGAGATTCTGAGGAAACAGTCCATGTTTTCCCAAAAGGGACATCGCATCTCTGCATCTAAAGCTAGTAACTCTAGTGTAGAGAATGACCAGGACCTCATCCCCCAGCTTCCAGTGCTGGACCACAGCACAGAAAACGTGCTGAGTCTTCGTTGTTTCTTAGAAGGAGCCCTCATTTCTGAGAGTAGACGCTTCTAGTGGAAGTGACTCCATTTGTCCCAGTTTCGGTTCCCTGGGGAGTCACTGCTCTGTTTCCTCGACCCGCCTTCCTGAATCACCAGATTCTGCAACGGCGCCGGGTGCTTTGTGGAGACCTCTTCCAAATTCCAGTGCCGGGACATGTACCTGTGTGTAAATAGAACCACAGCGTTTGGATCCTGAGATAACAAATTCTGAGCAACTTACGTTCCACAGCCTAGTTAGAGGAAGTCCTCGTTGATTCTTTGACGTCACAGGGTCCCTCCCAAGGATGCAGCACTGCCCTTGTGGCTCAGTGGGCGTCTATGTGGACATTCCTGCAGCAGGAGCCGGGGAAGGCTCCCATCAGGTTGAAATCTAGACTAATGTCCCGCGGAGGCGGTGGCGAGGTGAGAACCTTCTTGGAACGGCTATAGCTTGTTCAGATACGTCTTTTCAACTCTGGAGAAATTAAGTCCTTAGTAATCTACCTCATGTAAAGTCCAGGAGCAGGAATGTGGCTCTAGTGGCTTTGCTGGGGTTCCAGTGGGATCCTTAGTCCGAGATGTTCCTCCCAGGCAAGTCACCTGGCTGAGGGTTTCCCACCAGCGACTCCGCCCCAGAGTCCAGAGGGGTCGACTCCTCACTCTGTGGACAGCCTACCAAGATCCTTCCTCTCCTCTGGAGAGTGGTGGACCCCCTCCCGTGGGGCATGGGGGGCAGCTGGTCCAACAACTCCTGCTGGGCTGAGAGGGACTCACGTTCAGAAATGAGTTCCTTCAACTCGACTTCTAAGCCCCCAGCCAGGGCTGCTGAAGTTCAGGGCAAGTTTCCATGAGATCAAGTTCACTGTGTGGGCTGTTGCATCCCCAGCCCCAATATTTTCATTCTATGGCATCTTGGTTACTTACCATTTTCCTTTTGTGTTTTTATTAGTCTTACTAATAAGTAAGGTTTTCAAGAGGACCTAGCATTTGCAAACCCCTCTTACACCTGTTAATGTCCCTGATTCTCCAGACGGTCCAGCGATTAGCGAGTGATTCAGGAGTGAGGTGCACAGCTGTCGACTCAGACTGGTGACGCCGATGCAGGACAGACAGGGCAGAAGCCTCTCCCACGATGGGAAAACGACAGCCGGCCCACGAGAAGGCTCGCTGGCAACCACTGGGCAGGACTGGCTGGACATAGCAGCCACGTTCCCGGGGCTGGTCCCGGAAACACATCACAGCCAGAGAGCCTGGGCACTGCCCGGTCAGGAGAGGCCAGCCGCAGGCCCCTCTGGCCATGCTGGTGTGGACCTTGTCAGCTCTGCGGAGCCCTGGGCTTGGCACAGCTCCTGAGCAAGGCCCGGGGCCCTTCCTGCAGGCAGGCCCGGCCTGGGATGCACGCAGCTCTGTCTCGCTAAAACGCACCTCCCTTCAAACCTTCCCCGCCAGTGCTGACCCAGGCGTGGACGATGACGGGGCAGGGGTGTGGGGCGTGGGGGAGGGAGGCGCGCAAAGGGACTCGGAGCAAATATGCTCAGAAACCCGCATCCAGCCCAGCTTAACTGCGGCCGGGACCGCAGGACCCACCGGGCCTCTCGTCTGTTGGTGAGCACTCCCATTCTCCCAGAGGAAGACGGGCTGCGGGGGGCCTTCTGAACCCCTGCCGTGACACCCCTGTGCACGGAGGGCTCCCCGAGACCAGGGAAACCCGCCCCAGAATGGGCGGCTTGCCCGGCTCACGCGCACTTGGGGAAGCCAGCGTGCGGAGAGGATGCGGTTCTGGAGGGAGCCGGGAAGCCCGCGTGTGCGGAGAGGCTGGCGCGTGGCAGAGGCCGGCTCCGCTGGCCCCCTCTGTCCACACGTTTCCAAGGACTGCAGGGACAAGAGCAGGCGGGGCTGCGGCGCCCGGCAGCCCACTGCTGTCGGGGGGCCGCGCGTCTCCCCGCGTGGCTGCGTCCTCGGGCCTTCAGACCCGCAGCCCGCGTGACCTAGTCCTCCGCGGGGCCTCCCGCTCTGGAACACTGACCGCGCGAGAAGCGACTTCGGCCAGAAGACGTGCGCTTGGGTCCTGCCGTCTGTTGAACTCGTCACCATCTTTTCACACAGATCTCTTCTGGGTGTGAGGGTTTGTTTCCTGTCTGAGTATGTGTGTGTGTGTGTCTGTGTGTGTGTGTGCGCGCGCGCTTATAGAAACTGAAAGTTGACTCCGTACAAGACTGGCCCTTGCACCTGAAAGGAACAGTGATGCGAGGTAGAAAGGACAATGGAACTGTGAAGTCCTTGGTTCCCCCTCCCAAGCGCCCCCGTCCCACTGAAGTACTGCAGGTGGGTGGACAGTGGCCCGGCAGCCCCCTGTCCCAGGGGCGGCCGGCCGGCCCCAGGCACGTGCTCCCTGCAAACTCCCGCCCCCCCATCGGATCCTTCACGACCCCAGTACTGTCGAACGAGTTGACCAAGTATATGTCTTGTACCGACTTTCCTGCATGTAACTGCATTTTCTAAATTTAGAGCAGCCTTCTGAGATGTAAAGACAGCTTTGACGTCTTTATCTTAATTTCATCTCACTGCTCCTACGTTGTTTAATACATCACACTAAGGCACCGAGCGCAGCGGTTGAAGCATCCCGTCCCATGGACAGTCGTATAAATGAGTTTGTCCTTTCGGGGAAAGTCTAATTATCGAGGATTAAATACTCTGCTACTTTCTAAAAATACGAAGCTGGGATTCAGAGGGAAGATTCCCAGAACACCGTGACAGTAGCTGACAGCGAGGCAGAGCTCTCCGCGTTTTCTTCAAGGCGTGTTCTCATTATAATGGAGATCCACGCTGAACCAGGGTGAGAGGCCCGGACCAAGAATAGGTGCAACTCAGCAGATGGTAATGAAAACAGAATATTCGATGGAGTTAAAAATCAATAGATTTTTGCCAGTCTTATGCTAAGGAACTGCTCTGGCTTCTTTATCAGTCTCTTGGGGGTTTGAGCAAATGACACCACGCGCCAGCTCCGGAAGTCAGGTCAGCACTTTCCGGGGATCTTCCTAAGGTCCCTGTGCAAGCCCGCGCGGTGGCTGGACGCAGCTCGGACGCTCGGGCCCCCGGTATCGATTTAGAGACGTATTTGTTCTCATCCGTTCGGAAAGCACCACATCCGAACTGTAGGACGCTCGTAATTGGATTCCGCGTGTTTTGTATTCGCTAATGAGGAGCGTCGCCGTGCTTGCCCGCTTCTTTTTGTCCGCTCAGCTACTTTAATCCCCTTTATTCCCCGAAGCTAGACGGTACGATTCATTGCTTTCTTTTTAAATATTTGACGATGCACTTTCAGCCAGAACGGGGTGACTGGGGACACACTGAAAGAAATACTGATCTCATTTTTCTCGACCCTTTCTAATATTCCTTCTGTAAACTTTCCAGTAATCTTTTCCCCTTCTGCCCTGCCTCCAACACACACACAGACACACATACACACACAGACACACACACAGATACACACAGGCACACACACAGGCACACACACAGACACACACACAGACACACAGCTCCTGCCGACCTCAGGGCACACATTTGCGTTCCTAAAGCCTCTGATCAGGTCTCTAACAGATAATCTTGCACTTAATTAATATTATACCCTGGTGTGCAAAGACGTGACAGTGGGTGGGTGCAACTTGTTTCCCACTACATCCGTCTCGAATGTGCCACAATGACTGAATGGCTTTTTGGACTTAGCATTCCAGAGGCATTTGATCTGAGTGAAGCACACTTTCTGGAGCTGAGAAATCTCGAGGCTGAGCCTGCATTGCCTTTGTGTGGGCTGAGTTACACAGGCCCGGGGCTTCTTTTGAAATCAATGGGAGTCCTGAGCTGGGGCCAGCTCTGCGGAGACGGGCAGGGAGGGGAGAGGCAGACCTTTGTGGGGGCCGCGGACGGGAGAGGGGCTCCTGCAAGGGAGCTGCACAAGCCCAGGAGGCAGCACGGAGCTGAGCGCGTGGAAGAAATGACACTCCTGGGACCGCACAGTGGCCGGGAGAGGGACCACAGAGGGACGCGGCGGCCTCCTGTGCAGGGTGGAGGCAGATGGGGTCGATGGAAACAGGACAGTGGCGTAGGTCAGCTAGCTGTTACCGTCTACTGAATTTTACTGAGCATGTAGGAAAATGTCTTAAAATGCTAAAGTTATAAAAGCATTACTCTGTGTGGATCACATTCCTAGGTACTTTCTTGTAATTATGATATCATGTGTTCATTTAGTCTCATGAAATGCTGAATAAAATAAATATTGAGGTGCCCCAAGTCAGCCAGCGGCCGAGACGCAGCTTCCCCATGGTTCGTGGGCTGTTTTCCCTCCAGCACCGGGGAACTGCTTCTTCTCTGGTGGACTCTGAGTATGTAGAAAGTATGACCATGTGTTTATTTTAAAAGTTCAAAATAATGCACCTTTTAAAATTAAACTACTGTAATGTGTACACATGTGCAGAGCACTGAGGATGTGGGCCTGTGGCCGCCTTCCGTGGAAACTGAAGACCAGAAACAGGTTAAGGTTCAGGTCCGGGCCCTGGTGGGCAGTCACCCAACTGGGCACGTGAGCCACAGGAAGGAAGACGGTGATGTGGTGATGTCATCACGGCCGACAGGGAGAGTCGTCAAAGCCTCCATTGCCGCCAAGGCGTCAACTCACCAGCTTCCCTCCTGGGCTCCTCTGACGTTTGTGCTCGAAAGATCTGACGGCCGCAATAAACCCTCGACAATTCATCTTCTTCTTGTAGGAAGCGATGACGTCCCAGGTCGTCTGAGAAGGCGCCCAGAGGCCGAGAGCACCTGGTGCCCTGGGGCCTCGGCCATGACAAGCGTCTGCGTGTGTGTTGTCCTTCCTGGGCTTTGGCGTGATAGAGGCATTAGGCATTTCTATCACAATTCTGAAAATCCATGACCTGAAAATTCAAGTCACTCGAGTGCTGTTTATTTGCCAAATGCAACTAGAAATCTCATAGGTGAGAAACCTCTCTAGTCTGCTGGCTGGGCTCACCCGTGGGCCCGGGCAGGAGGCGTCTGTAGACGTTTCCTCCTGGCACAAGGTCAGAAATGCATCAGCCCCCATGCCCGGTTGTCAGCCGGCCTCCCCCATGGGATGGTGCTGCTGGAGTCTTGCGAGGAGGTTCTGTGCCACCCCAACCCTGTGGAGACGGCTCTCCTCGCACACCATCTGTGCAGTTCCTACACCCAGCACACGCCTGGCTTGTCTGGGACAGACTGGGGGTCACCCTGTCATGGGTTCTTTTGCCCTGTTTCCCTCTGAGTCTGAGCAAAATGGTGCTTCGTTCTCTAACACGTCCCCGAAGTTTTCGATTGTTTGGAATCCCAGCAGTTGGAGAAGCGATGTCAGCCGGGATGCTGACGGGCAGAAGGATGCCGGGAAGGAAGCGGGCGCAGGTCAGGACCGCCTTGCTTGCCTGCGGGAAGCAGCGCCCTCGTAGGGCCCCTGACCTCCGTGCAGGTGCGCGCGTGCCGTGTGTGCACACGCGCTGCGACAATCAGCGTGAGGCCCTGAAACAGGCCTCAGCTGCTTCCTCCCGAGAGTGCAGCAGGGAGTCAGGCCGCCCTGCCATCCTTCTCCCCGGATGCCCACCGTCAGAGGCGAGGCGCAGAGATTTAAAAAGGCAAATTTGAGAAATCGGCTGTCTGGGCCCCCGTGAGAGAGCAAACCCTGGACAAATTACTGAAACTCTCGGTTCTTCCTCTTTCTCAGTCCCTCAATGGGCATAATCATAGTCTATTTTAACTAGAATTGCTGTAAAGCGTAGGTAATATAATGCATGTGAAGTGAAGGGTTTTGCGAGGGATCCAGCTCAGGGTAGACAGGCGGGGAATCTTCTCTGTTATGATTGTATTGTTAGAAGCAACCCTGCTTACCTCTGTTTCCCTGGGGTTCTGGGGGGAGGGCAGTGGGAAGGAGGTGTTAGATTGGCCTCATGACGTTTTAAAATGATCTGTTTCCTTCTCTTCTCTGGATTTCCCTCTTTTTCCTTCTCTGGCCTTGAGATGCAGTGTAAACTGTACATAAAATGCTCCCAACACGCAGCCTGAAAGAAGAAGGAAATCCTGCCTGTGTGGCGACATGGATGAGCCTCGAGCACGTGACTCTCAGTGGGACCAGCCAGAGCGAGGAAGGCAAGTGCCACCTGGTCTCTCTTTCAGATGGATCCAGAAAGAAAGTAACTCACAGAAGCACAGAGGAGAACGGTGGTTCCCCGGTCAGAGGCTGGAGGAAACGGGGGCAGGTTGGTCAAAGGTCACAAACTCCTGGTTCTAAGGTGAACAGGCGCTGAGGCTCTCCTACAGTGTTCAGTCCGGAGAACTGAATGCCTGAGTAATAAGGCTGTGATGTACACTCGAAATTTGCTAAGAGAGTAAATCCCAAGTGTTCTAACCACACACACACACACACACACTCACACACACACACACACACGGAAACCATGAGAGGTGTTCGGTGTGTTTATTAACTTGACTGTGGACATCATTTACACACATAAATATCTCAAAACATCACATTGTACACCTCAGATATACACACACACTTTTATTAAAAAAATAAAAATAACACAGCTCATTCCCTACCAAAACTCAATGTTTTCACGTATGTAGCAAAGTCATAGCCGGCCAGGTAGGGTGGAAGGTCTGAGCCAGAGGGTGGAGGCCGTTACACCAGAGGTTCCTGCTGGAGCAAGGGCTCTTCGCCGCATCCACTCCTGCACGCACCGTGCACGCAGTCAGCTTCCCCGCGGAGCAGGACCTCTGAGGCTGGGTCCGAAAGGGTTGCCCACCTCCCGTCACTTTCCTCTCCCCCGGAGGTGAATGGCACAGGCAGAACCAACAGCAGAGAGAAACAGGGCAAATGCCAACAGTCCAACAACCCCCTTCCGCACCCTGCGTCCAGGGGAAGGAGTCTGATGAGACCCTGTGTCAGGCAGCGCATGCGGAGACGGGAACCCCTGGCCGTCCCTGCTAAGGGCACACGTGTATCAGACCCTGGAGTCAAGCTGGCAGAGCCCCGTGGAGCAAAGGTGCCTGCGTACCTGCCATAGGCCCATCTTAGATGCTCTAGCACAGGGGTCCACAGGGTCATGCAGTAAGATCCTGCACTAGATGAGGGGTGGTCCAGATCAGGGAAGGGTGTGTGCCAGATGCAGGGGAGGATGCAGGACTCGACGAGCTGCCTCGTATGGGAACAGCTGACAGCTTTCAGCTAAGGGAATGGCATGGCCCCATTTTATTTTAGGAAGATAACATGGGTAATGTTATGCTAAGTTCATCTGTGGTGAGAAACTTCTCCCCAAATCTCAGAGCAGGCAGGATGGCAGGGGTGTCAGAACGTGCAGAAGTTCTCCCAGAGGAGTGTCAGAACACTCTTTCAAAATCACTCTCCAAAAAAAAAAAAAAAAAGAAATCACTCTCCAAATACTGTGCAGCTTTTTCTTCTTCTTTAGTATTTACCCCTCATCCTCCGTCTGCTGGACATCCTGTAATGCCCTGTGGCAGAGCAATTCCTGGGGAATTAACAGAATCCCTGGGCGCGGGGATGGTGAGGAAGGAGAGTTATAAGGTGTCAAGGGCAGGGATGACTTCCACCGTCTTCATCCTCACCAGTGAGATCCAGCTTCCACGCCTGGTCTGGAGAAATGCACCCGCTTATTTTTAACTTATAACCAAAGGACTCATTTCACTGTGCTTTAAACCCAATACGCATTTAATAACGATGTCTTCTAAGAGTTAGTGCCGCCCTGGAGAGAATCTTTCAAAGTCGATTCTGATACGTGTGTGATAGAGACGCCATTGGCGGGACGGCCTCGGCGCTGGTCTCGGAGGCGTGTGCTCCGGTGCTGGGGAGTGACTCCAGTTTACTCATCTGGAGGGCAGGATGCTTTTAAAGTAAATCTGAGGGGGTCTTGCTTGTGTGAGAAGACAAACTAATGTCAGTGTACACTGGAATAACGTCAGACAGAAAAACTACAGTGTTTATGCAAAAACCAAACCAGCCTCTCCAAGGCTCAAGAAAGCGCGTACGTTTTACGGTAGATCAGAGTTTGACTTTTGTACTTGGATGTGGCCGGAGGAGGTGTTTCCAAGAGTCTGCTTTGCTGCCCTGCCCATCTCATTACCTGCCGTCCAGGAACTGATTTCCTCACACACCTGGTTCTTGCTCATTTATTTCAGGCCTCTTTGCGTTTCAAGATATCCTTCAGCATCCTCATGTGTGTCGCCAGCTGCCCCCCGCCCCGTGCTGCTTTGAGACAGGAGGAAAGGGGGCAGGGCACAACCTTTTAACAGAATCATGTAGCCATTGAGGATGAGACATAAACTGGTTAGAACTGGTTCGGACCAGGATGGCAGAGGGTTTGACTCCCAGTTGACTTCTCGAGCATCATTACAGGCTGATTGTAACACACCAGCTAAACGGCCCGCCCAGGGACCATGGCGACTCTGAGGCCAGCCATAAAAGGCCGGGAGGTGGGCAGTGACCCAATTCCTGGACATCGCTGCCCCTTCCCCAAATAGTTGCAGTTCTCCTCCCACTCATTAGCCTATGAAGTTCCCCAGCTCATAAAAACTAAACACCCCGTATTTCGGGCCACTCTCACTTCCCGAGGGAGACTGCGTTCTGTCTGTGGAGAGTGTATCTCCCTGAACAAGCCTGCTTTCTCTTTGCTGCGGCTGCTCTTGAATTCCTTCCTGCACAAAGCCAGGACTCGACACTCGTTGGCCGTCCCAGGCACACGCTCACGACCTGGACACGACCCTCCTTTCCAGCCCCATTTTTCCTGCAATAGTTTCACACAGTGGCTTTTTGGTTTTGGTTTTGGTTTTGTTTTATACAGAGGGAGGAGGTACCCTGGTGTGTCTCAGTGGCGGCTGGGAAGGGCCTCGTCTGGGAGGAGATGGAGCTGAGGATGCTGTCCGGGAGACAGTACCAGGCTCGGTGTTGGACAGGTGTGTCTGCTGGAGTAGAGCCAAGATATTTATGCAAATTATTAAAAGGTATGAGATGCTTATCATTCATAAGCCACCAGATGAATCATTTAAATAAGCTCTTCACCACATTGGAAAAAGAAATGGCTCCAATGACAGCCGAGATTGAATATACTCAACGAATTTCCTCAAAGTCAATCAACCAGAAGGAGAAAAATGCATTTACTCTACAGAGCGTCAGGACCGCGCTCAGGACGGTTACGGCTGCTTCCTGCTCAGAACTGTTCGCGTCACGTTTGCAGAGAGGGCTTGGGGTCCTAAGAGATCATTGCTCCTAAGAAATCGTCATTTCATGCATTTCCTCAAAAGTGATTGTGTCATAACACCAGATACAATGAATCCATGTGGATGAATTTAAAAGGGGCCACAGGTAAACCTATCAACTTCTGTGATTCTAAGCTGAAATGTACTTAAGCTTTATGTATCGATGTAAACCATAAAGCCCCACTATTTTAACCATAGTAAGGCCAGAAAATCTGCATTGTTGTGAAATCTGAATTAGAGGACATTTGGTGAAGTTTCTTGTTTGTTCATGAAAGTGCTGTGTGAGGAATTTGCTTTAATAAATATGTAAGAATGATTAAGAACGTATAAATGAAGGTGGATGAATTACTATCACCAAGTGAAGTTTCTCTAAATTGTTTATTTTACTGAATAATACATAAACTCCCTTTGATCTGACCTGTTTTATTCACTCCTTGAGAACATTCCCTTGTTGTGGCTATTGTTAGGTAATCCTTAAAACTCACCCCCAGGTGAACGCATCCCAGATTGCTCTGTGGGGGCTCCTGCTGAGAGGAGAGGGGCTCTCCTGGTGGGCAGATTCATGCTAGACCACACCATGTTATCGGCGCCTCCCCCCCAACAGCCAGCTTCCCAGTTCTTCTGGCTCCCTTGTGCCCCCGCCCCCAACCCTCCAATCCAGTGCTGGTTTCTGGTGGCAGGAGACGTCCTGGTTCATGGTGGCTTCAGCTCCCATAGCTGCAGCGGTTGCCCTGGGAAATCACTGTTTCCTGTTGACCAAGAAATCAGATGGCTTTCTACCCCAAGTTTCCATTTACCTTCATAAGAGCAATGCATGCCTATTCCAATCAGGGCAAACTCCTTCCATTTAGTTCTGAGTTCCCTTCCTCCTTCTCCCAACGTAGGATCAAAATTCCAAGGCCTTCGCACATTGCATCATCACAGACTTCTGGTCCACGGGGGAGCAAACTGGCTCACCCACCACGGTTTCCCCAGGTCTGCGGGTTAGGGCAGAGGTGACCCCACCCCACCCCTAGTTATGGAGGATTTCGGCTGATAAGCTCTCACAGCTCAAGCAGCCCAGAAAGCTTTGTTTCTCACAACTATTATCCCTGCCCTGAATCTCAAAAGCTGACTTGGAAGCTCAGGAGCCCTGAGTGGGGGCCTTTTGTGTTTCTGCGTTATCCCTCCTCTGAAGGCCTCCAGGGCTATTTCCACTGGAGGGCCGGCGGCGGGGGGGGGGGGGGAAGGTAAAAGAAATTAGAGGGTGTGAAACAGCTTTGTTAATACACTTACCTCACACTTAATTTGCTGACTTTATTCCTGAGAACTCTGCCCTTAAGTGAAGAGCCAAGAAGTGAAAAAGAAAAGTTTCCATTGATTTCAGTGAGATAATGGATGATGTGTTCCAGCTATACCCAGACACTCAAACAATTTTCCAAAAGGAAAAAGAAATCAGTTGCACAAGAGCAAGTTCATGTAAATAACAAGCCACAACTCCAAAGTGGGTGGGTACAAAGTTTGCACATAAAACGTAACGTAATAAAAAACAATTCTATGTATTCTTTTGGGGCTCAGGGTGATCTTGCATTCAAACTGTGGTGAAAGCAAAGTTATAACACAAGAAAACCACGTTTAGGGCAAAATAAAGCCTCAACCTAAGCGTCCTCAGACACCTGTGGAAGTAGGAGGGTGAGCCACGAGCCCAAAGGCCTTCGGGGGTGTCATTTTCATCCCCCCACCCGTCTGCAGAGCAGGAATCCCAGGCAAGAGGGGGGTACCCCATTTTGTAGCTATATTGGAAAGGATGTGGAGAAAAGGGAGCCCTCCTACCCTGTTGGTGGGAATGTAAATTGGCACAGCCACCATGAAGAACAGTATTGAAGTTCCTTAAAAAACTAAAAGTAGAGTTACCATATGATCCAGCAATTCCAATCCTGGGTACATATCTGGAAAAAACAAAAACACTAATTCGAAAAGATCCATGTGCCCCGATGTGCGTAGCAGCTCTGTTTACAACAGCTGAGACGTGGAAACAAACCAAGGTCCCATCAACAGAGAAATGGCTCAAGCAGATGTGGCACATGTATTCAGTGGGGGACCACTCCGCTATAGAAAGTAATGCAACACTGCCACTTGCAGCGACATGCATGGACCTGTGCTTAGTGAAATATGTTGGACAGAGGGAGACAAATACTATGTGATATCACTTACACGTGGAATCTGAAAATTAATACAAATGAATCCATATACAAACGAGAGACAGACTCACAGACATAGAAAACAAACTAGTGGTCATCATAAGGGAAAGGCAGGGTGCAAATTAGGGGCATGGGATTAACGGATTAAAAAGTAAATAAAAACCCAGACGCAGCTTCCGGTTGTACTGCGGGTAGGGTTACCTCACCAGAACCCTAATCCACGTCCTCCAAATAGGCTCTGCATTGCCCGACCCCCTCCTAAAGCATCTTCCCAACGCCGGGAGCTCAGCCACAACGGCGCAGCCATCAGCCTCCTCGTCCGGATGCGGACAGCGGCATCACTCTCCAACACAAACCTACACAGAGGCAGAGGCAGCAAGCCACACACTGCGAGAAGCCTCACGTTAGAAACTCTCCTTTCTAACATAAGAAGGGTTATAATATCCCCTCTTCACACACGAAGGGGCTGACACCTAACAAGCAACTTACCTCGAGAGTCAGAGCCCCGAGCCCTCTGGTCTCCGTCTCAGAAGGAGAACAGAGCATCTCAGCCCCGTGACGGTGTACCACCTACGCAGCGGCAATGAAGGGGATAAATGCACTTGCGGTTGAACTAGATAATCTCAGAATAAAGACCTGCCAACATAATGAAGAACTTGGGCATTTCCAAGAAATTGGATTAACTCATTATAATACAGAGCTCAGCGTTTAGGAGTGACTGTTCCAAAAACTTGAAAATGACCCAGACACAGACATGCTCATTCAGCACCGAGGGGAGGAGGCTGGCGTTGTCACCTTGTTTTACACGGGGGGAGGTTTTGCTTCCGGGGCAAAACTTCACTGGAAGCCTGACCACTGACTGAGTGAAAATGGGCTGGATACATACCCTTTCACCTCTTTGCATATCTGATCACATTATTGCAAGGGAACTCATAAACGGCAAACGCATCTTTTAAAAACCTAATTTTACATTACTCTGGAAATGTAATGGGGAACAATCCACTCGGTTTCAGAAGACACACTTGGTTGAGTGTGGCAAGCAGCAGGACCCTATGGGATTGCAAGTTTTGATCACCTTGATTCCAGCGGCCTCAAAGGATGAGATCTGAAAATAGATGATTGGTTTATAAATGCTGCCCATGAAAAGGTTCTGGAGGCTTGGAGCAAGCTGGGGTGTTGAGATCTATTCCAGGGAACAGGAGAAGTCGAGGAGAGGGAGACAACAGAATAAAATACTGTTTGCTTGTGATTCGTGGACGTGGAAATTTTAATGACACAAAATGACCTTCCAGACATTTCTCTTCAGAGACTTTGCATTTATGTTTCTGGATAGTAATAGAGCAATGGGCCCACAAACCTGGCTGCAGACAGGAAAATGACGGACAGGCTTTTGAGTAAGCTCATGTTGATCTTTCTACCCTCTGGGAGGTTCTGGGTAATGAACAGAACAGTTTCAGGGAGACAGAGAGACAGAGACAGAGATAGAGATAGAGACAGAGAGACCAGAGAGAGAACAGTGACTCCTCTGGGGCCGAGTCCTTCCTCCTTCATGAACAGACACAAAATTCTCCCTTCTCCCTGGCTTCTCTCTGGACCGAGCATGTACAGGGAGCCTGATTTCTGGGCACAGCTCACCGATGGCTTAGCTTTCATGTACATTCTTCCTAGGATATTTTGTGTATTGAGTTTCCTCGCTCTGTGCTAAGAACACAGGGACCAGACATAAGTCACTTCGCTCTTCGTTCTAGGAAATGCTTGCTCCCGGAAGATAGGACCATTATCCAATCAAAAGAGCCTGTTTATCCAGGCTTCCCAAGACCCTTGCTCGTCAAGGCCCTCCCTTCGCTGTCCCCATGAGTCCCAAAGCAGGATGTGACACCCTGTGCACACCTTCAGCACAGGACTTGCATCAAAGTCCCCCGGCTCAGCTGCCTCAATCCCGTCCCCCCGGGGACGAAGGCTAAGAAACACAGCTGTGCTTGGACGACGGTTCTCTGAGTGTCTTCAGGGAGGTCGAGTGCAGACACCTCACCTCACACCCACTTCCCAGGGCTGGACACGGAGGCAGAGAGAAGGCAGTTCTCACGAAGGCCGTGCCTGTGTCCCCCGGAACCTCAAACCTTGGATCTGTATCTGGGCTCTCAGCACCTTGAGTCCCCTAGGAGGCGAGTCTCAGCTTGGACCCCTGTGTCTAGGTCTCAGCCTCAGACTTCACCTGTCCTCCCCAGGCCTTGAGTCCATCTCCGAAGCCCAGCTAGACTTGGCCATGGCCTGCACCCACCCCCTGCCACCCGCCGCCGCGGAGCCTTCCTCCCCGTGATGGCCGGGCTCCCCGCCACGCCCGCTGGGACAGCCTTGTTCCTGCTGTTGGCCTGGGGGGGCTCAAGGTCACCGCCCTTCCCAGCCTGACCCAGTCCTGCCACAGCCCGAGCCTGGGTCCTGACAACATTCATCTTTAGTGCTTGATATTTAGACGCTTGAAAGTATTTACTTTCTGGATTTCTCACCCCTCGTCATCAATAATAATCAAGTTACTGTTTTCTCATATTCAAATTATTTCATGACAGTCCCTGGACTTAGGGAAGGGTTTTACTTTTCTGTTGCTGCCACACGAATCACCACACACTTAGGGGCTTTAGATAACGTGTTCCCTCGCTCAGTGTCTGGGACCCGGAGGCCGGCTGAGTGGGTGCTCTGCTCAGGGCCCCCCCATCAAGGTGTCCTGCGGGACCGGCTCTCATCAGGGCCTTGCCTGGGGAAAGGGCTGCTAACACACTCCCTCAGCTCGCTGGACGGCTCAGTTCTTTGGAATTGTCCTGGGTTTTCTTAAGGTTTTCTATCTGTCTGTTGGACATCCATTCATCACAGAGACAAAGTAACTGTATTTTCTGAGTTATTGTTGCCCTTGCATTTGGGAGCCTTCAGGCCAGGAGAGAGACGGCCCCTCCCAGGGCTGATTCTTAATAATATCAGCAACTAGCCCAGGGCAGGCCTTTCACCTGCAAACCGACCAGCCGCAAACCCGCAGCCGCGGCCAACTCCTTTATCCGACTCCCACACAAGCCAATGTATCATCTGCCCTAAATCAACCCAGGGCCAGGTACTGGGCACCTAGGACAGTGCCTGTCATAGCCTATGGCCCACCAGCATTAGCCAAACTAACCAACCCTACGCTGTTGAGACTGCCCTACCCTGCCGTTCCCTGGAAACCCCCCAAAGGGCTCCAGTCCCGGCCTATCCACGCCCCTGCTTCTTGACCACCTGACCTCCCTGTGTGCCGTGCAGGGCGGAGAAGGCCGGGCCTCCCTCTCTCGGAAAATGTGAGAAGCTACCCCTTCTTTCAACGGCACCAGCCTCTCCATGTCGCCAGCTGGACATGACCTCGTAAATCCTATCCCAACTACAATGAGAACAAGGATTCACGGGCAGCCTGCTTCTTCAAACCAGCATCAGGGAGAGACGGCCTATGGAGGGAGTCTGCCAGCAACGTGACGTCTCCGGAACCGTCACGCGGTCGGGGATGCCCCCCTCGCCTTCTCTGTGCTCTGTTGGTTAGGAGCGGTCCCAGGCCCCCCAGGTGACGGGAGGGGGTCTCCACCAGGACAAGGATCCTGGGACAGCCTTCAAGTCTGTCCACACCAGGAAGCGTTTTGTGAAAGGTCTGTGCACTGAGTGAAAGACACACGCGTCTTACTAGCTAGCTCGGTCACTCCGCGTGCCTGTGCCTGGGTGAAGGTGAGCGGGAACACACACTGGGGCGTCCCCGATTTGTTAGAAATTCGTATCAGCTGCGTGAACGCAGGCGGAGGCAGCGGTGTGTCCAGCTAGACCAGGGGCCCGGCTCAGCGGGAGCTCACGTTGATTTAGTAGATTAAGTGTCTGATTCAGCAGAAAATTCCCGTTGTGTCAACAGGTAATGCGCACGTCTGATTTCATCCTTGAACTATATGGCTCAACCGGTGATCTATTTCTTTTTAGTCGGTGTTTATTTTTCCTATGAATGATTTATCGGTTTCAGAATGAACTGTGTCAACTGCTGCACATGGTATATTAATTTCAGGGTGTTATGCAAACATTTCCTCCCTAATACACCTTATTCCATCTTTGTTTGCTCTCACTGGCAACATAATATCCTTTTTTTATTTGAATTAAATAGCTTTTTTCTCAGTAGGCTCTTCTCCTTGGGGATGGGGACACAGGGCGCGTGCAGGGCGCGTGGAAGAGGAGTTCCATTTAAAACCATTTTTATCAACTCTCACATGAGAGTGGTAACACGTTGAGTATTCTGTTCCAAATCTTCCAAAACATACTGTCATTTAATTACATAAAGGGGGGGTTACCTTTATCTGTAGTTACCGTCAGATTTGCATCCCTGGAACATTAAAGAAGCTTTATTTAAAAAATAACCTCACAACATAGCACATGGCTTCATGAGTCAAGGGAGGGCGGGTGAGACTCTTCACACGTCACGTAGGCAGTGAACACGGGGGGCTTGTGGGAGCTCAGGGCCGAGGGACAGTCACAGGCAGGCGGGCTCATCTGAGCACTGGTGCTCCCCCACTGCGGGGAAGCTCTCAGGCCTGCTTCCCAAGACCAGCCCATGTTTTCCCGATGCCTGTGCCAAACCCCAAATCACACTAGTGCTCCATCCAGAACCATCACTGTCCACCAGGCAGTGTCTGGTCTGGAACCATCACTATATACCAGGCAGTGCCTTGTTTGGAACCATCACTGTCCACCAGGCAGTGTCTGGTCTGGAACCATCACTGTCCTCCAGGCAGTGTCTGGTCTGGAACCATCACTATATACCAGGCAGTGCCTTGTTTGGAACCATCACTGTCCACCAGGCAGTGTCTGGTCTGGAAGCATCACTGTAAACAGGCTAGTGCCTGATCTGGTTGCATTTATGAAACATTCAAGAAGTTCTAAACTGTTTGAAAATAGCCTTGAGTGTAGACACTTCACTTCACCACTGACAGGCTGATATATGTAACGTAATATAACATAACACACATGACATGAAATAACAGTAAAACAGTGCCAGACCCAGAACCGCCACTCTGTGTGTGTGTGTGTGTGTGTGTGTGTGTGTGCGCATAATTTGGTAGTATAATGTGCATGCCGTGGAATGCTCAACTTTACATGTACCATTTAATCACTTTTTGTACATTTATTTAAAAACAGACTATATCCATCACCCCAGAAAGTATCTTCATGCCCCATTCCAGTCAACCTCCTTCACCCAGAAATAATCACCGATCTGCCTTCTGCCACCATTTGTTAATTTTGCTTATTCTAGAGAACTTCGTCTAGGTGGAGTCATGCAGTACGGACTTTCCTGGGTTCAGGGTCTTCCACCGGCCGCAGCAGCTGTGGCGCTCGTCTGTGCTCTCCCGTGTACCAATGTCACATCCTTTTGACTCTGAACCGTCTGCCTTTGCGGGAACATGGCGCAGGTAATGCATCCGTCCTCTGGTGGGAGTTCTCTCCAGCTTTGGCTGTTGGGAATATAGCAGCCGTGACCGTGCTTGTACAGGAGTTTTGTAAGTATAATTTCATTCATCTTGGAAAAGTACTTACAAGTGGAACGGTTCCTCCTAGGACAGATACATGCCTAAAATTTTAAGAAGCTGCCATAAAGTTTCCAAAAGTTGTTTCAGCATTCATACGCCTCCCACCTGCAAGAGTTCTGGCTGCTCTGCACACTCTTCAACACTTGGCACTGCCGAACGCTTAACATTTTAGCCTTTCTAGGGTGTGTAAAGTCGTATTTCATGATGGTTTCAGTTTGCATTTGCCTGAGAACCAATGACGTTAAGCCCGTCTTCATTTGTGATTTCTACATCTTCTTTGTGCCTTTGCCATTCTAGTCTCCTCTTTCATTGGGTTGTCTGTCTTTTCTTTTTATTGAGTTGCAGGAATTCTTTATATATTCTAGATACGAGTCTTTGTCAGTTGTCTCAGCGCTTATGCTTTCTCCCAGTTTGTGAGATGGTGTTGTGTTTTTTCTTTTCAGCAGACATTTTTAATTATGATCAATTTTAATTTATCAATATTTTAAGTCTCAAGCTTGTTTGATATTTCAAGGAAATCTTTGCTTCCTTCATGATTTAGAAGAAATTCTGTTTTTGTCTAAACAGAGGCTTTTTGTTGCACCTTATATTTAGGTCTATGAACTGTCTTAAATTGGTTTGCATACAGTGTAGCCTATCAGCAAAGGCTTTTTTGCTTATTTGAGTGTTGGCTCGACATGCGAGAATTTAGTTGATCCAGTACTATTTATTGAAGAAACTTTTCTACTTTTATTGTTTCTTTGGCATTTTTGTTGAAAACCATTTGCTCTTATAAATGTGGATCTGTTTCTGGGCTTCTTATATTGTTCCACTGATACCTTTTTAAATAACTTTAATATTACATGACTTTACTTACTGAACTTTCATAGTAAGTCTGGAATTTATGTAGATTACATCCTTTTTTTTTTTCTTCTTTTGAAGTGTGTATGTGTATGTGTGCACTATTTTTGGTCCTTTGTCTTTTTAAAAAAAATTAAATCATCTTGTCAATTTCTAGAAAAAAATCTATTGAAATGTTTACTGAAATTGCTTTAATATAGAAAAATTTAGGGAAAACTGACATCCTAACAATATGGAGAACTTCAACACATGAGCATGGTATATCTCTCCTTGATTTAAATATTCTTTATCTTATCAGTAATTTATAATTTCCAATGTAGAGTCTTCCACACCTTTTATTGCTACTATGGAGTTGATATATTTGATGCTATTGTAAATGGTTTTGGGTTTTCAGCCTAATTTTCTAAGTGTCCTTTTCAAGCATATACAAATATACTCCCTTCATGTAGAATACTGCAGTGCTGTTAAAGTCACCTATCCCAGTAATCATCTTAGAGAGTCTTTAGGCTTTTCTGTCTACACAAGCATGAGGTCTGTGATCCACTTTTACCTCTTCCAGTCTGAGTCCTTTGATTGTTTTACTGTATGAATTGGAGTCTCCATATTAATGTTGACGAGAAGTGATACGAGTACACCTCCTTGTCTTGTTTCTGATCTTAGGTGGAAAGCATGCAGTATTTCACCATGAAGTGTGGTATGAGCTGTAGTTCTTTCAGTAGACCCTTTATCATCTGGTAAAGTTTCCTTTTTTCCCTCTTGTGTAGATTTTGATATAAATGCTTTGTATTTTGGCACATACTTTCCTACATTTGCTGCCAGGATTATACAACCTTTTTCCTCCCTCAGTCTGCTAATGTGGTAGATTGTATAGGTTCAGGTTTGGATGAAGAACCAATCTTGCATCTTGAAGATAAACCCAGTCTGATCCTAATACATTGCTCTTTATGTATATTGCTGCATTCAATTTCTAATATTTTTTGAGAATTTTGTGTGTGTTTATGAGGGACATTGGAGTTCAATTTTTTGTCTTTGTTTTTCAGGGTACTAATGGTCTTGTAAAATGATTTAGAAAGTGTTTCCTCCTCCTTCTTGTTTTTATTTATTTATTTATTATTTTTGGGGGGTACACCAAGTTCAATCATCTGATTTTATACACATATCCCCGTATTCCCTCCCTCTCTCGACTCCCCCCCACCCTCCCTCGAGTCCCCCCCGCCCTCCCTGTCCCAGTCCTCTAAGGCATCTTCCATCCTCGAGTTGAACTCTCCTCCTTGTTTTGAAACAGTTTGTTTAGAATTGGAATTATTTCTCCCTGAAATGTTTCATAGAATTACAAGGGCTTGAAGTTTTCTGTGGTAAGATTTTTAATTAGGAATTTAGTTTATTAAATGGAATAAGCTATTTAGATTTTCAATTCCTTGTTGAGTCAGTTTTTTTGTTTTGTTTTCCTTTGTGTTGTTTTGTTTTGTTTTAAAATTAGGTCATTTGTCTTTTTATTATTCAGTTGTAAGATTTCTTTTTACACAAGTGCTTTATGAGATATATAATTTGCAAAAATTTTCTCCCATTTTGCAGGTTGTCATTCCGTTTTCTTGATATAATTTTTTAATATTTTAGTGTATTAGTTTTGAATATATATTTTTAATAATTTTTGTTGAAGTGTAGTTGATTTACAATGTTGTATTAGTTTCTGCTGTACAGCAAAGTGAATCAGTTTTACCTATATATACATCCACTCTTTTTCAGATTCTATTCCCATGTAGGTCATTAGAGATTTCCCTGTGCTGTTCAGGAGGTCCTTATTAGTTATCTCTTTTATATAAAGTAGTGTGTGTCAATCCCAATCTCCCAACTTATCCCTCCCATCCCCGAGTCCCCTTTGAAAACCATAAGTTTGTTTTCTACATTTGTGACTCTATTTCTGTTTTGTAAATAAGAGTTAATGTCTTTAAAAAAATCAATTTCATCAAAATTCTTTATTTGCACATTTCTGATAGATAAATTGGGGTGGCACAGAGGAGAAGGGACTAGAGGAAATGGTGACTCCATCGTGCCTCTTACTTTGGGCAGATTTGGGCCATTGAGGCGGCCTTATTTCTTGCTTGGTGCCTGTCTGCTCACCCCAGCATGTCAGCTTCTTGAGGGCAGCGATTGTTGTCTGATTTGGTCACTGTGGTACCCCTGGAACCCCGAAGAGTCCCCAACCCAGACAGGATCCTCAGTAAGTATGCGGTCAATAAACAAATGATGCGTGGTGACCTTCGAGAAACCCGGGATAGAATCTGGCACCACGTCCATCTGGGAGCAAAGTGATAACCACTTCCTCAGTGTACGGGCGTCCTGGGGCTGCCACACGCGTTCCCACAAGCTGGGTGGCTTAAAACAACAGAAATGTACCCTCTTTCAGGTCTGCAGCTCGGCAGTCCGTCGTCAAGGTATCGGCAGGTGTACGCCTCTGGGTGGGGGGTGGCTGTTCCTGCCTCCTCCAGCCTCCGCAGGCCGCAGGCGTCCTCGGTCCTCGGCTTGTGGCCTCATCCCTCCGGTCTCTGCTGCATCTTCACCTGGACTTCTCCCCTGCACGTGTCTGTCTCAGCTGCCTCTGCTTCTCTCGACACCTGTGGTGGCGTTTAGGGCCCACCTAGGATGCCCCCCTCGTCTCAAAATCCTTCACTTAATCACATCTTTTGCCCTAGATGGGAGCTTGCACATTTTGCAAGGATTTAGACCTGGAATCTTTGGGACCCTCATTCAGCTCCCTCTCCCCACTTCTATAGCAACATGGGCACGTGTATCTCAGTCTTTGCTTCTGATAAGAATCGACGTTGACATAAGACGTAGTCGGCTGGAAGGAAGTCTCCTTTGATGCTGCTTGTGGCTCTTCCGGGTGAGCAGACATTAAAGAAAGAGCATGCTTCTCAGTCATCCGCTCCAAAGTGTTTTACATTCTTTAGATGGCATATTCTATGCAGCAACATGGAAGTTCCTACCGAATACGTAACCATAATAAAGCTACTTCTGAATCATTTACATCCCTGGTATAAAATCCAGAGAAACGGATAGATCCTTGAAAACTGGAGGATACGAAGGCTGTGCCAGCCGTCTCCAAACTGTTATGTTTCAGTAGGTTCCTGTTGTCTCTATACCACTTGGGGTTTTAAGTGTTGCTGCAGGTTTTAAGGTAAACAGAGCCCAAATTCCAAACTGCGTCTGTACTCAGGATGACCTGACTTTATTAGTAATGAGATCTGATGACATCATCTTCTGACAGTCATGATCTTTAACCTGGTTTGATCGAAACCAGACTCCTCGGGAATGATATCATTAAGGTAAATCCCTGAAAAGAGACCCAGCCACCTCAGTGTAAGCCGTTTAGGGGTATTGGGTTACTGGGGATGACTTCACCCAACACTCCTTTCTTCCTTGGGCGATACGGACCGTATCAAAACTGCCGAGAAGGGCAGTGGATTATTGGAGATGTTTTTACTAATAACACTCAAATCATAGCGGAATTCTAATTATGCACACGGGCAGACGTATGTAAACGTGGCTTCTATCCTTCTCCTTTAGATGGATTTTAACTCTGGGAGTCTGCACGTCTCTCCATGCTTGAAAAGAATGTCTGGCATTTAGGCAAAGGTAACTTTAAATACACATCGTGTCTCCTGTACAGGATAAGATAGAGGCACCTAGCTTTAGTAATATGTTGTGAAAATAATCTAAAGATAGCATTTCTATGAGCCAAGAGCCGTGCGCGTGAATGAGACGTGGGTCCCCATCTCTTCCTGTCTCCGCCACCATCGCCCCATGTCCTAGCCCTGCCATCCATCTCCTCTTGTGATGGGCTTCCCCCTGGCTTTCTGGTTCCTGCTTGCACCCTCCTAAAAGCACTTCTCTGTGGGACCACAAAGAACTGACCTGAATGTATTTAGGCTGAAACGGATCTATGTCCACGCCCAAGTATGCCAGCCAGCCTTGCATGTTATCAATACCTACATAAACATTTATGTAACCACATGCTTATCAACGGCATTCATAACGACCTTGATAATCTAGTTCTAGAAAGAACTAACATGATTTTCTTATTCTGACCCAAGCAGCAGACTTTCTTTTCTTCCTGCTTTAAATCTCTCCCTAGTTCATACATGAGATTCTCCAAAAAAGTATCAGTAAACTCTTCAGAAGAGAAACACAATAGATCTAGATCACAAATCACTAGAAAAAGTACTTTGTACTCAAGGTATGTGTGGACTGACTCATACTATGAGAATAACTTTGAGCTCAGGCTGGATTCTCCGGTCTACCTTTGCGAAGCTACCGGGTGACTCCCATGCTAATGGGGAAAGATGACACCCTGGACCTTTTGACACGAAGGTATGCGCTCACGGGCGGGCCTGGCTTCCCGCACCCCCGGCTGTCCTCCCAGTAGCGTCCTCCCAGCAGCATCCTCCAGACGCGTTGTTCAGCTTTGCTCTCCCCTGTGTTCCCTGGTCTCTCCCGTCCTGGGCCCTGAGCGTCAGGAGCTAGGTGTCAGCACCGCCAATCCCTGGTTCAACGTCGGGGGCGTACAGCAGGAGGACCTCGCCCGCCCCCACCAGGAGCGTGGACGTACTGTCCTTCCTCACAATGGTTCCGATTTGGTCCCGACCCATTTCCAAGTAATAAGTCAACGCAGCTGGGAATGCCACGTGCCCCTTGCCTCCCGCCCCATGGACCAGGAGTGGGCGGGCCGGGTCCCCAGGGCAGGGGGTGCAGTCTGGTGTGCCCCGCCCCGACCCTGAGCTGGTGAGAGGAGTGGGCAGTGGTGACACACTGGCCGGCACCAGGGGCAGAAGGTTGGGGTCCAAGGCGCTGGGTCCCGGTTCCTGGTCAGGTGCGAAGGTGGCAAGAACCCAGCTCCCCATGGCTGGGTTTCCTCACCTGTGAGGTGGGAGCGAGGCCAGCACGCCTCCCCAGGAGCCACGCCCGTGGGTGACGGTCGTGGACGGTACGTTAACCCCCTGCGGCCCCCTGTGATGAGCAAGGCCAGTGGGGAGCCCAGGGAGGTGACCCGCGTCTCGCCTGAGCGCAGCGCCTCCTTTAAAGCCAGGGGTTTCTGACACTTTCACACAGTGTAACTTAATCGCGTGTGATTTATGGAGTCGACAGGAGGAATACCCACATCTCCATCCTGGAAACAAATCAAAGTTCAGACATGGGTGCAAACACTAATTACTTTTAACAAGTGCAGGAGAGAGGGGAGGGGAAGCCAGGGCTGCGTTTGGCCCTGCCAGACAGCCGGGCGATAACCCGAGTGTTTTCGACACCAGCCCAGGAGAGCCGCCTGGCTGGGGAAGTTTCAGGAAGCGCCCCGTCAGCCGCGATCAGCTCTTTGAAGTGTCCAAAGTGCGAAGCCGGCCACATCCATCTTTAAAGGCGCCGAGGCCGCGGGCTGCTTTGGGTTAGTGGAGGAATGTGCACTTATTTGAAACCTGACCCCAGGGCCCCTCAAACGTTGGGCTTAGGCGGGGCAAGGAGTGACCTTGGAAATTTAGACAGCTGCTAGGCCACTGCTAGCAGCAAATTATTACAGCAGCGGTGATTTTCCCGATGAGAAAAAAGCAGAGGGCACCTCTCTAAGCCCTGTCGGGTCAGCTTTCACCTTAAAGACCGGTGTGAGAACTGAAGCCTCAGGAGACTCGGGGCCAACCTGCGGGCGAGGCTGAGATCCCAGGCAGGGCTGCAGGGCAGGGGAAGGGATGTTGGAAACAGATACACCCAAACGGCCCCCTGCACACGCGTGGTCCCTGTCCTTCTAGAAGGCAGCTCCCAGAAAACCACGCTCCTAGTGTGTACCTCACCAAACAGTTAATTACGTGTGCTTCTTCACCAGATGACCAGGCTGTGCCCTTTAAAATGTTGCCTCCCAGGCCCCGCAGTACGTCAGCCGTTCTGCCGATGGGGCTCCGGGCTGCACAGATGCCGTCCCTAGGTGAGCAGCCTCCGTGGTTGTGAATACCAGGCTTGCCTTGATCTGGGGCTTGAGGATGAAGAACAAGGAGGATTTACAGAGATGCCTTCCAGATTTAACAGTTTAGAAACGGAGAAAAGCAGGTTTCCCAGGCGAGCCCCAAAGGAAGCAAACACACGCACGGAGGACCTGGACTTTACCACGGCGCGCGGGGACCGATGGAAGCCCTGCTGGGCCGCCCCAGCTCCTGGTCCAGGGTGACACGCCCTGCAGGAGGTCCTTACCGGGTGGCCCCATCTGCCCCGTCCCTCTCCCACCCAGGATGTCCTTTGTGCGTCTCGGGGCGGGAGCAGTAAGGGACTTGTCCTGTCAGGTTGGCACCACCAGAGGCCTCGGCATCTACCCCCCGCAGGCTTTAGTTTGAGTCCTGTGGTAGCAAGAAGCCCTTGAATAGTGTAGAAAAGTAGGCAAGAAGAAGAAACACAGGAACACAGAGCCGTACAGTCGTCCGACTGCTCCTCTGAGTCTCGTCTCCCAGCCTCGAGGGGACCCCGTGGCGTGACGGTGGGCCACGCCGGGTGGCACCCGCTCTGGGGGAGCTGGCTTTCACCAGAGCCTGCCATTCGCTATATCCACTGCCCGGATGGCTTGGAAACCCCTGGAGTGGAAACGTGGGGTTCAGAGAAGGCCAAGGAGGGGAAGCCAGCACAGGGTGAGGGACCCCTGCAGCCTCAACGGGCTTCACTGGCTTTAGAACAGGCTGTGTGCCAGGCTTCCCTAGAGAAACAGAGCCTGAAGATATAGATATACACCTAGATATAGATGTAGACATACAGAAACAGATTAGATATAGATATAGATTAGATACAAGTATTAATATAGATTAGATTTAGAAATAGATTAGAATAGAAATAGATTAGATTTAGAAATAGATTATAGATATACACTAGATATAGGTATAGATATAGATATCAATTAGATAAAGGTATATAGATATAGACAGATTAGATATACAGATATAGATTAGACATAGCTGTAGATACAGATACAGATACAGATGTAGATTAGATATGGGTATAGATATAGACATATAGAAATAGATTAGATATAGATATAGATACAGATAAAGGTACAGACATAGATGATATAGACAAAGACAGATATAGATTAGATATAGGTATAGGTATAGATTCACATATAGGTACAGACATAGATGATATAGACATAGACATGGATACAAATATAGATTAGCTATAGGTATAGGTATAGATTCACATATAGGTGCAGACATAGATGATATAGACATAGACACAGATATAGATTAGATATAGGTATAGGTATAGATATAGATTCATATATAGGTGCAGACATACATGATATACATATAGACACAGATATAGATTAGCTATAGGTATAGGTATAGATATAGATTCACATAGAGGTACAGACATAGATGATATAGACATAGACACAGATACAGATTAGATATAGGTATAAGTATAGAAATAGATTCACATACAGGAGCAGACATACATGATATAGACATAGACACAGATATAGATTAGATATAGGTATAGGTATAGATATAGATTCATATATAGGTGCAGACATACATGATATAGATATAGACACAGATACAGATTAGATATAGGTATAGGTATAGATATAGATTCACATAGAGGTACAGACATAGATGATATAGACATAGACACAGATACAGATTAGATATAGATATAGGTATAGATATAGATTCATATATAGGTGCAGACATACATGATATAGATATAGACACAGATACAGATTAGATATAGGTATAGGTATAGATTCACATATAGGTACAGACATAGATGATATAGACATAGATACAAATATAGATTAGCTATAGGTATAGGTATAGATTCACATATAGGTGCAGACATAGATGATATAGACATAGACACAGATACAGATTAGATATAGGTATAGGTATAGATATAGATTCACATAGAGGTACAGACATAGATGATATAGACATAGACACAGATACAGATTAGATATAGGTATAGGTATAGATATAGATTCACATAGAGGTACAGACATAGATGATATAGACATAGACACAGATACAGATTAGATATAGGTATAGGTATAGATATAGATTCATATATAGGTGCAGACATACATGATATAGATATAGACACAGATACAGATTAGATATAGGTATAGGTATAGATTCACATATAGGTACAGACATAGATGATATAGACATAGACATGGATACAAATATAGATTAGCTATAGGTATAGGTATAGATTCACATATAGGTGCAGACATAGATGATATAGACATAGACACAGATACAGATTAGATATAGGTATAGGTATAGATATAGATTCACATACAGGGGCAGACATACATGATATAGATATAGACATAGACACAAATACAGATATAGATTAGATATAGGTATAGGTATAGATAATAGATTCATATATAGATACAGACATAGAAAATATAAACATAGAAACTTACCATAAGGGATTGGATCATGATATATGGAGGCTAAAAAGTCCCACAGTCTGCCGTCTAAGGGCTGGAGGCCCAGGAGAGCAGGTGACATAGTTCGGTCCTAGATAAGAAGCCAGGAGTCCCAGCTGGGAGTCAGCCAGAGAGTGAATTCAGCCTTCCTCAACCTTCTCTTCTACTTGGTCCCCTCGGGATGGGAGGAGCCCACCCGTGCTGGGGAGGGTGGTCTGCCGCACTCAGCGCCCATTCAAACCCTCGTCGCATCCAGAACCTCCCAGTGCTAGCACTTCACCCAGCATCTCAGCACCGGGTCCGCGCAGTCACAGCTTCAAAAGATCTTTTCTCCAAGTCACATGCCCTTCCCCAGGAGGCAACACAGGGACTTTTTCTTCAAGAAAACTGATGGATATCGGGGTCTTTTTCCAGGGATTTTGCAGCTGTGTTTTGGTGTCAGACCTTCCTTCTGTAATTTCTGTTGTTTTGTGACAGAAGCTTCCCAGGGAAGATGTGAAAATGCCTGAAAACAGCGTGCTCATTGGTCCACAGGTGGGTCCCAGCGAGTGACCACAGCGCCCCACGCCGCGTGGCTGGAGGGCGGCGTCCCCGGGTTTCCAGCGACTGACGTCATCAGAGCGGCCAGCCCCGTGGGTGTCCCCTGCTGGCTTCACGACCTGCCCCATAGGACCCCATCTGGGAAGGGAGTGCAGACACTTTCTCGGCTCAGGGGCCGCATCCGCAGACAGAGCGAAGCTTCCAGCAACGGGAGATGTGGGAGGAACAGAGGTGCGGGAAGGAGCTGCCTGTGGAGAGAGGATGGGCACCATGGCCACGTCCACGTGGCGGGTGCACGGAGCGGTCGCTGGCGGGGGGCCCGGGAGGCCCGAGAACGACCGCGGGCTGAGCTGTTCTGGCTGGAACTCTGTGGGAATCCGCGTGAAACGATGGCCCTGTGATCCTGCCTACAGGCAGGAAATGCCACCAAAACTCACGGGCTCAGGACGCCGTGCTGCCTGCAGTGTCATTTGTGTCTTCCTTGAATCATTTCGGGTTGTTGCATCTTCCATGAAAAATAGAAATCTGGGGCGAAACAGGTTTACAAACTCCCTCTTCACCCAGGACTCGCGAGGGTCCACAGCACGGCTGGGCGTCACGAGCTTCTAAGACGGCGAGCAGAACGCCACGTTTCCCAGCTTCACGGGTCAGTGAACTATGTTCGTGGAGCACCTGGTGTCCGTGGGACCGGAGCTCTGGGAACAGACCTCGAGGAGTGCTGGCCCAGATGTGCTTCAAGGGATCTGAGTGTGAAGGAACCGCTTCCCTTTCTCCTTAAGAAAAACCCTCTTCGGAACTATATAGTTTCCGTCGTGAGATGCCAGACTCGTGTGTCTCAGTCTGCTGGTTGACTCTGCAGGAGATGCATTTACTCCTTCTTGAGGGAAACTCTAAAACACGTGGCAGATTTCTTCTGGGAGGTATGAGAGAGGCGTGACCCGTGAAGGGTCCCGTGAAGAAGGACAGCATCCATCCATGTCCCCTGCCCCCAAATCACTCAGCTCCTCCTATGGGGTCTCCTCCTGGCCAGAGCAGAGCACTCTGAGGACATGACCAGCATCATAGACAACAAAGACCTCACGTAATTGGCTGTGACATGGGTGTCAGTGAGCAGGGAACATTCCGAAAAGCACTTCTTTAACCCCAAAGGGGCTTGAGTTCAACAGCCCCTGATCCGTGCAAAGCTTAGAGCTGTTGCTCCAAAACCAGGGAGCCGTCAGGTGAAAAGTTCCGATGGTAACTGAACACAGCCCCCAATCCAGCCCCACCTACCCCTCCGCAGTCCTGGCCGCACAGTCGGGGAGCTGCTCTTAAAGGTCTGCAGTCTGGTGTCCGTGGACATCTCCGGGGTCGCGGTGACGCCCAGCCTGTTCCCTGCACCCGGAGTGGAGGAGAACCGCCAGAACGGCGTGTGTGCTGGAAGGAGGTGGCCACGGCCCGGGTTCCGCCAGCGGGTGGACCTGGGCCCCCGCCCCGCCCCCACAGCCCTACGCCTCCCTCAGGGATGTGTCACTGTGCGTGCGGGGGGGGGTGCTGAGTGGCGGGCCTTCCTCACCTCCTGCCCACCTGGCCCCTCACGGGGGGCCTGCACACTCTTCCCACAGTGGAGACGAGCGCTGGCCCTGGAGGACTGTCCCTGAAGTGGCAGTCAGGGAAGACATCAGACGCGAGTCCTTATCTGCCAGGGCTGGTGGGAGGCAGGGAATTGGAAAACAGTCTCCCAATGTCACCCACACCTCTTCCTGTGTAGCGCCAAGCACACGCGTGCTGGAGGGGACGCGGCACCCAGGCCAGGACGTGCGCCCTCCCGCGGGCACCCTGGAGGACGGCACCAGGGTTTCATTTCCGTGACCACTGAGCGTGTGCAGTTCTGGGGAAAGGAAGAGGATTGTGTGCTCCTCTGGTAGATGCACTTGTGTGCCCCTGTGCCAGAAGAGAGACGATGCGGTCCCGCTGACCGTGTCCCTGTGCCGCAAATGCACCAAGCGGAGTGTTTCTGGTGAGGCAGCGCCTTGCTAAGTCATCTCCAAGCAGCACGCATGGCAACCCCATCACGCCTGTTGGGTTCTGTGCAGTGCCGAGAAGAGGAGTTGCCTGTCCTTCATCCCGCCGGAACCTCATGACTCCTCCGTGCCCCACCGCTTTATGGTCCTAGTGCGTGTCTGGGAGAGGAGAGGCGGAGGGCACCTTGCAGGGGGAGGGCCCGAATCCCAGAGGAGGCAGCGGGTTCATGGGGCTCTGGCTATGGGCAGACCCAAGCCCGATGGCCGGCGTTCAGCTCCTAGCCCCTCCCTCACCTGGACACGTTCTCTTGGCCTCTCTCTGCCTGAGTTTCCTCACCTGTAAAATGGGACAAGAGTCGTAACTGCCCGGTCAGATTGCTGCAGTGACCATTAACAACAGTGCTGGTTACAGTCGGATACAGAGACAGAGAGATGGACAGACCAGGAAGAGACGGACAGCAAAGAGCTGTGTGGAGACGTAAAGGGGCTGTGATGGTCACGGGGAGGTTGGCTGCACCTGGGGATGGAGGGGGTTCTTTCTGGGAAGGTGACATTTGTGCCATGTGATCAGGGAACAACGTGTGATTACAGAGAAGGACTGTACTCAGGGCCTTGGATTCTGCTCCACATCCTGGGGTTTAATTTCTGGTGTGAGTTTTCAGAATTCATCACCTTCTATTTTCTGCTTCTCGTGACAAATAATAGCTGCCTCACCGAGATAAGGAAATGATAAAGTGCACAAGAAATCAAATGGAGAACTTCAAAACATCATATAAATTTCTGCTGTAAATGCCATCAATTTATAACCATAAATCACAATTGTAAACCAAAACGTGCGATCGTCCACGAGGTTAAGCCCGGGAGCCTGCCCACTCCTTCCCCGGCCCTGAGGCCTTCCGGGCAGTGAGGCGGGATCTGCCTTCTGCTGGTGGGGAATCTGCCTCGCTCGGCCCCCTCCTCTGGGCTCCCCACTCCCAACCCCCCCTCTCGGGGGTCGTGATGGGATTCGCTCTGCCTTGTTCCTAGAGCTCATGGATGTGGGACCGCATGGGCAGGGAGAGGACGTCCTCACCATCCGAGGACCCCTTGGGAAGCTCCTCCCCACCCTCAGGACCAAGGGTGCAGGCAGCTCTTTCTCTGGGGGGCGTTGGGCGTGTGAGTGATGTGGGGGGGAATGGGAGAGTCTCTGTGTAAGGTGGGATGGGGTTTCCAGGCACTGAAGCTCGGGAAGCCCAGAGGCCCAGGACCTGTGGCAGCTTCTCCAACTGAGGACCGCTCACCCACCGACAGTTGTGCCAGGATTCACATGGCGGGCAGCCAGGAGAGGAGGCGCGAGGCTGGCCTGGGTGGAGTTCGAGGAAGAGAACTCTGCAGGTGTCTCCTTTATGGAGCGGACAGAGGAGCAGAGGAGAGGTGGAAGGGAACCCAGGCGACAAGACTTCAGGAAGGATGCTGCTGGTTCCGTGAGCAAGTGCTTTCTGCCACACCCCTGCCTGCTGGTGGGAGCGCAGCATGGGGCAGCCACTTAGGAAGATGGTTTGATGTTTCTTACAAAACTGGACACGCTCTTGCCACCTGACGCAGCCGCCACACTCCTTGTGATTTACCCAGATGAGTTGAAAACTTGCATCCACACAAAAATCCGCACGTGGATGTTGACACTCACCTTTGCCAAGGCTTGGAAGCAACTTCCTCCAGTGAGTGGATACACTGTGGTCCCTCCTCGCAATGGAGCATTACTCAGCACTGAAAAGGAATGAGCTCGCAAGCCACGAGATGACATGGAGGACACGTAAACACACCTCACTTAGTGCAGGGCACCACTCTGAGAAGGCAACACGTGTGTGATGCCAACTCTCCTGGCTAATGTTACCTGTCAACTCCAGTGGGCCACGAGGTGCCCAGACTTTTGCCCGAACAGGATTCTGGGTGTGTCTGGGAGGGTGTTTCTGGATGGAGTTAGTATGGGAGCGGTGGACCGCGTTCTCCTGGGTCTACAACCCAGGTTGGGTGGGCCTCATGCCATCAGCTGAAGGCCTGGACAGAACAAAGGCTGGGGGGCAGCTCCTCCTGCCTGACTGCCTCAGGGAAGACACTCGTCTCTTCCCATCATCAGACCCAGACTGAAACATCTGCTCTACCCGGGTCTGGAGCCCGCTGTCTTTTGGGCAGGAGCTAACCATTGGCTCTCCTGGGTCTACAGCCAGCTGAGGATGACCTGGGGACTTTCAGCTTCCCTGATCACACGATCCCATTCCCTATACTAAATCTCTTGCGCTCTTTCTCTCTGTCTCTCGCGCACGCGCACGCATCCTACCGGTTCTGCTTCTCTGGAGACCCCTCACTCACCGGCTCCGTGACATTCCAGACACGGCAAAGTTGTGGGGTCAGTAAAAAGATCAGTGATCTCCAGGAGCCTGGTGGGAGGGAGGGAGGAATAAATGGGTGGGTCGCAGAGGATTTTCGGGGCAGTGAAATGACTCCGTGCGACGCTCTTGCACTGAATCGTATCATCACACACCTGTCCGAACCCACAGAAGGCACAACCCCAAGAGCGAGCCCCGATGTGCGTGATCCCGGCGCATCGCTGTGGCTTCCTGGATTTTAACAAAGATCCCCCCCGATGGGGGACACCGATCGTGGGGAGGCTGTAACCACTAAATTTTACTGTGAACCTAAAACTGCTCTAAAACAGTCTTTTTTCTTTTAAATGCTGCTGCCTCTAGGCTTTTTATCCGGGAGTTTCTGTGGATCCTGTGACGGGGATGGAAGGGTGGGGGAGGGGGCGTCCCTGATGTAGGTGACACGCCAGCCAAGGTTTCAAGGCTAACATCTCTGATGGTTTTGAGATAAACGTGGAGACTGTAGAACATCATACATTTTCTTGAGAAAAACTGGAAAACCTCAGACCTTCACTAGATCTTTGAAATTTGGAGGAAACCTGAAATTCACTTCTACGTCAGTCTGCGTGCTGTGAGTCCTGTCACCCTGGGAGTACATCCCTAGTTTTGGTTGAAATCTAAGTGTTGCTTATATGTCTGAGTCGTCATAGAGAAAGCGAAGCCAATACCTTGGAAACAAACAACTCTCTTAAGATGGATTTGGCTTATTTTCTTTGCAGAAAGTTGGGGCCTCAAGTTTTGCATTTGAATTTGCCTTGGCTTCCAAATGCCTATCGTCCCCTGTCCGTTTGGAGGAGCATCACTGTGCTGTGCGGTGTGACGGTGGCATTTGCACCCTTTCGGGCACGCAGTGGCGATCGCCACTGTCGCGGGGGGTGCTGCCAGCGGCATTTGCTATAATTTATGTGTAAACAACGGCGCTCTGGCTGAACCCGGCATGCGCCACATAGAGCGTCTCCTGGCCTCCACTCTCTCTGTCGGGCGCAAACAATGCTGGGAAAGCGTTTGTTTTGAGCTTCTCGGGCCGGGCACATTGAAAATGCACCTTGATCCATGAATGCTTCTCCTAAGAAGAGGGGAAATGGCTGGGTGTTGAGGCGGGACGCAGAAGGATGGGCTGGTGCGCCCCGCACCTGTCGGCCTGCCAGTTGCTGCTGTTCTCATCCCTGCTTTCAACAGCTTGGCTCAATCCGTGCATTGTGTGTTGAAGTAAAATTTTTTCACTGCCGTTTTCCAATGGATTTTGCATAGTAAATTCTAACAAAAGACATCGCAGCCCAGTCTTCACTCGGATGAGGCTGCAGTTTCGTGTTATGTCAGGAGATGGTTGAGGGCGTGTAACTGCTGTCGCCGGGGCTGGGGCTCGTGAGGGACAAAGGCTCCGGCTCGTCACGACACGCCCAGGCCTCGGCCGCTGGCCCCGAGCCTCTTCCGGCGTCCGAGGGGCTGGCTCAAAGCTGGCCCGATTGCAGAGCTGTGTGTGGGACCCGTTCGTCCACCGTCACGAAGTTCTGGCGTGGTGTTAAATACCTCTGCGGTTTAGAACACACGGGTGGTTGCCAAGACGGGGTGTTGCGGGAGGGGTGGAGGGAGAGGTCGGGGTCAGCAGATGTAAGCTTGGATATGTAGGATGGGTGAACATCAAGGTCCTACGGTAGAGCACAGGGAACTGTGTTCAATATCCTGGGATAAACCATGATGGAAAAGAACATGATAAAGGATGTACATGTATGTATAACTGAGTCACTTTGCCGTACAGCAGAGACTAACACAAAATTGCAAATCAACTATACGTCAATAAAAAATTGTTAAAAAAAAATCTTACAACTCAAAATAAAGATAATAAAAGGCAAAGAAACCAATTAAAACGTGGACAACAGGCACCTCTGTGGCTGACCGGTGGGCTGCCTGGGGTGATTAACCCCGCACATTGGAAGAAAGAACTCACCGAGCCCCCATTTCATGATGCAGGGAAACTTTAGCGATGGATGAAAATTCACCTCTCAAAGCCCGCACTCCGACAGGCTCCCAAGCCTCTCCCTCTGGCCAGGGCCTGGGGAGCTGGTGCCCAGGTGGGCGGGGAGGCCGCGGGCGGCAGGGACCTCCCCAGCTGCCCGCCCCCCCGCCCCCCGCTGGCCCTCTCTGAAGGCAGCACTCACCACCATGTACACACCCCGTCGGCCACAAGACAGAGGTTCATCATGGTGTCTGTGTGTCCTCTTGATCACAAACCACGTGCATTTACTAAAGGGAACAAAATCACTTTAGAGCAACATGCCTGCGTGTGTTCAGGCCCAGGCATTGGTGCTGACCACACAGCACCGCACTTCACAGTGTGTGCGTGCTTCCAGGGTCCAACGAGAGGGCGTTTCTGTCCCCTTTGAACACCAGGACAAAATTCTGAGACGGCTGTGCTGGGGCTGGGCTCACAGCACAGACAGGAAGGTGGGCTCAGAGTCCAAGTCCGTGGAGAGCGACCAGCTGGGCGGGGAGGCGATGGACAGGCCTGAGGCCGGGAACCAGGCAGCGCTTTAAAGTACTGACGTCACACGATGACAGATACAGGGACCCCCCTCAAGGCCGAGGGTCCTCTGTGTCCACTGCCTCTTCCTGTCTCTGCCTGTGGGGTTGCAGAGTGAGTGCCTGACTAGCAGCCTGTTAGAGAGCCACAGCCCTGCTCAGGGCTAAACCTGCCCAGCCGCATTCCAAGCTGGGATGCTTTCTGCACCTGGAATGTCGGTTTCAGGTCTCAACCGCACAGGGATCATGTGTATAAAAGTTCTGGATCATTTGATGTTTTTTAAATCAAATCATTTCAAAATGACTATGAAAAGGGCTCCCAATATCATTTCAGTGCTTAGGTCCCCTGAAGATCCTGGTGGGGGTGCTAAAGCCTTGCTGGGCCTGGGACCCACGCCTGTGCAGGTGGGGCCCTCCGTGCATGGGGTCAGGTCCTGTGCAGGTGGGGGTGGGGGCTGCCTCAAGTTTGAGACCCAGGACCTCCGTTCGCCTGATTCCAGCACTTATTGCCCGACTGCACGAGCCTGGCTGAGTTACTCCTCATGACCCTGTTTCCTTGTCCTGGCAATGAGGTGATGCTCTCCACCCTGGTGACCATAGTGTGAAGGTGATGTGGTGACCGAGTGGCCACACTTTGTTCCTCAGTGACTCACAGTCTGAGGCATTCAGGTGAGGGTTGGGGTGAGCACCGTCCTCTGTCCTCTGAATGTTTAAAATTTGGGTAGAGAATGGGCTTCCCTGGTGGCGCCGTGGTTAAGACGCCGCCTGCCCATGCAGGGGACACCGGTTCCATCCCTGGTCTGGGGAGATCCCACATGCCACGGAGCAGCGAAGCCCGTGCGCCACAACGACTGAAGCCCGCGCCCCTGGAGCCCGTGCTCCACGACAAGAGAAGCCACTGCAATAAGAAGCCCGCGCACCGCAACGGAGCGTAGCTCCCGCTCGTTGCAACTAGAGAAAGTCCACGTCTAGCAACGGAGACCCAACGCAGCAAAAATAAAATAAACAAATAATAAAATAAATCTTAAAAAAAAATTGTGTGCAGAAAATTTGACGATCCGAAAGGTGGATGGGTTCTTAAAGCCCAAGGATGCCTATGCAACCATCACCCCAGCCACCTGTGTGCCCCCGAGTCCCCTGTGTCCCTTTCAGCGGCGCACTTGTGTGGCCTGGTCCTTGTGCTGACATAAGGAGTGTATGAGGCTGGCAGTAGGTCCCCCCAGCCCCCCACAGCACAGACCCTTCCCGGTGGTTTGTTGCTGGACATCACATCTTTTCGGCGGCCGTGTTGCTGCCCTTGGGGGGACGTTTGGGGTCCTGCTGTGTAATTCTCGACTCTCTCCCTCCATCTTCCTGTTTGTCCCCATTGTCATCTGCTGTCCTCACCTTCTTCCCCACCCCTCCCCGCCCTGCATCCCATCTGCCCCGCCCTCCAGGGGATGCTCAGCCAGCTCTACCTGCAGCCGAAGAGTGAGGCCGCATCACGGAAGGAGTGCAACCCATCCAGTGCCCGGAGGCGCAGGTGAGCCGAAGGAGCCACCGCGTGGAGCCCCTCCTGTGCCCTCGGGGTGCGTCCTTCTCCAGCTCCTTCTGCCCCCACTGCTGCCCTGGGGGGGACGGAGGTGGGAGTACAGTGGCCATCCCACAAGTCACAGGTGGGACCTTCTAAAAAAGGGGAAGACGTGCCTGGGGTCCTTCGGCTCAGCGACCACTGCGATGGTCAGTCTGTGTGTCACCTGGGCCAGGCTTCTCCAGCCAGACACCACTCCCAGTGTGTAGCTGTGTTGGCACCTGCAGTCATGGGCTTGAGTGAGGGAGGAGCCGGGCCACGGTGCAGTGGGCTTCATCCAGTCAGCTGAAGGCCCTGAGACTCAAACTGAGGTTCCGCTGAGAAAGAGATTCCACCTCAAGACGGCAGCACCGGCTCCTGCCCGAGAGGTCCCAGCCTGCCCTTCCTGCTGGCCTGCCCCTCGGATTTCAGACTTGGCAGCCCCAAGAACTGCAGAAGCAACTCCTTGAAATAAATCTCTAAAAAATATTTCTGTGTGTGTGCATGTGTGGATATAGATATGTGTAGATAGATAGATAGATAGATAGATAGATAGATAGATAGATGATAGATACTAAGTAGATAGCTGATAGATAATAAATGGATAGATGATAGATAGGTTATCTATCCACCTACTCACCTACCTACCTATCTAAAGTTATCAACAGTCTCTCCCTATCAGCAAATGGATAATAAAGAGAGTTGCAGGAAAATCACCCCATGTGGGAGCACTTATTTTTGCTTCAGTGACTTCTTTGCAGCTGGAAAGCTACACAAGAGCTTAAAATATTTTCCTTGATCTCTTTATTAGAGCTGAGAAGTGTACAACCAGGGACTCCAGAATCTCCAGGCTGAAGCCCTGCTGTGGCCCAAATAACCACAAAACACAGGTGTATGAACCTGTGGGAGACACGTGGACTTACCTGGTGTCCATGGCTTACACTTTGTTCCTTCGTGTGGCTGGAGCAGAGCTTGGGTCAACCACGCCAGCCCTTTGCTGCTGTTTCCCTCATGGTGGGTGAAGCCAACACCTACCTGCCTGCCTCCCTGCCTCCCTGTGTGTGCATCTGTATCCCACTGGCCCTGGTTCCCTGGATGAGACAGGACTGACCAGCGCCGTCTCCCACCTGCACTGGCGGCCGTGCCCTTCCCATCGCAGGTCCACGAGCATCGTGTACACACCTGTACGCACCCCTCGCTCACTCCACTGCAGCAGGTCATAGCACATGTTATCTCAACATTTCTCTGTCCAGGAAGAGGTCCTGTCTCCCATTCCACTGGAGGAGAGTGAGGACACCGCCCTCAGCGGACCAGCACCTTTATTCACAGGGGTCCTGGGCTGTGAACGTATTTTCTGACAGCAGGACGGGCTGTGTCTCTGGCTTCATGGCTTTTCCTTGACAGGTTGGTGTTGATGTAAAAGTATGTGGCCATCCGTGGCATTTGAGACCTTTGTGTGTCCTGCAAAGATGTTTTGGGAGCTCTCTGTTTTGCTAACAGAGGACCATAAAATAAAATAAAAACTTTGGGAAATAAGGAAAGCTTCAGCAGAGTGCAGACAGTGCTATTAATTACTATGCATGTTGTTTGTGCAGTGGCCACTGGGAAGCTTGTTTGAACTGTTCTGATACCTTTTCCTGATGTGGGGAAATCTGTCTGAAGGATGTATTTTGAAATACAGAATAAAATATGATGAGGGTGCTGGTGGGGCACGTGGGTGGCCATTTTCTGACTGTTGTGTTATCCATCCTTTCATCCATGCTGTGGATCATTTCTGAATTTGTTGCACACATGTGTGTGAGCCCTTGGTTCTCAGCAGAAACAACAAAATTTAACGATAGGAGATGGGGAGGCCACTTCGGAGGTTCTAGGTCAAGGTCTATGTGGACACCAGTGGGCCTGTCTTAGAGTGAGGAAGTAAAGGCTAAAAATGCAGTTAAGAGTTACCGGAAGGGTTTCTCTGAGAAAAACCGTATTTGGCCAAGAGTTGGGCAGGTTTTCAGGGTCAGCTCTCAGGGCCACTGAGAGTATTCCTCACAATCTGGAGAAACACCAACTGTTACCGAGTCCAAGCTTGTTCTGCTCACTGTGTGACCAGCCAATATACTGGAGATGAGGTGTTGAGGCAAGGGAGGATGAATATCAGAAAGCTGGCAGACCAAGAAGATGTCAGACTAATATCTCAAACTAACCATCTTGTCGGGGTCTGGATGCCAGTTTCTTTTATAGCATGGAGAGGGGGAGGAGATGAGGAAGTAAAGTAAAATGGACACAAGATTAGCTAGTGTGCCCTGGAATGGCCAGCCTCAGGGAGGGGATGTATTCATGTCTTTTTTCTTGCCGCCATCCACAGGTGCACAGGGTCCAGAAGCTTCCCTGAACAAAGGCACATTCGTTTAACATTCAGGCAGAGAGGCAGGGTTCCCCGAGACAGGTCACTGTGTACAGACAGTATCCTTTCAGTGAACAAAAGCAACAGAAGCAAAGGTTAAAGTAAAAGAAACAGATCCCACATGCATGCAGTCAGATTGGTCTCCTCCCTGTTACACTACAAGTGCAGAGAAGTGCAATGTCTATGTTTTGACTTGTTGATTTAAAAAGATGAAAGTACATTGTACATAAATCAATAATTTGGGGAAAGCTAACAAAGAGTTACTGCTTCTGTTTTCTAATTTAGTTGTGTCAGTGGTGCCCATTTTTATTTCTTGTTCCTGCGTTGAGTTTGGGGGTACACATCTCTCACTTGTCCTCCAAGGTTCCTTTACTTGGATACCCACCAAGTGACTCTGATTTGAGGAACGCCCAGTTTGGGGCTCCCAGAAGCTGGAGCAAATTCCAAGGGGAGATTTGCCAATTCCAAGGATGCTGGAACTCAGGGCTGGTTTGCTTTTGCTTGCCTGGGAGGGACCACCCTTCCAAAGCTGCTGGGAAATAAGGCTATTAGGAAAAAGGGCCAAAATCCATCCACAGTTTTCCTGTTATATTTCAGTAATCTCACCTGTTTAGCAGAATCTTGTTGAGCAAAGATGGACACACAGGGCCAGGACAGATAAGAAAAGAGCAAGCTTCCAGGTAAGAATGCCCTAGGTGCTGTGGGGTGTGGAGGAAGGGACCTCGCTCCTTGGAAAAGTCCAGGAGTCGTAATCTGAGGCCACAGCCGGAGGACAAAGAGGCAGGTGGGGAACTCACTGGGCCAAGGGAAGGTAGTGTGTTAATTTGGTAGGTAACTCACTGAAGAACAACCTGAGTAACATTATTATTTACGTCCAAAAATGTATAGATAAGAGATACTGCAGAGCTGAAGTGGGGTTCTTGGGATGAAATGGGAAATAGGTGCTGGGAAGGTACGTTCCTTAGAGGACGATGTCTGTGGCCGGGTGCCACATGGATTGGGTTTGGAGAGATGGGGACAGTCCCCAGCATTCTTCACTGAGCAGCCACGTGGCTGGTGCTCAGGGGGCAAGATGCCATCGGGAGGTGCATTGGGTGCTGCAGATTTGGGGGTCACTGGTGCTCTGAGTTTATAGGGTGCTAGAGAGAGCCCAAGACTGTTCTGAGGGACATCAGGATGGGAGGGAAGCCATGCAGAAGATGTGTCACACCACACACCTTAAAGACCTTAAAAGTTTGGTTTATTCTTGAGAACAGGGAGTCCTAATAAGACATCTTAAGCTTAATATCGATGGTGTTTCATCCTTAAATAAAAGTCAAGCACTTCTCAGGACCTGCAGACTCTCACCATGGTACTGTCTCCAGGAAGAGCCCATTCATGGTGTGAGAAGCCCCTCTCCGAGGGGTTTGTATAAATGTGCTAGGATGACCCTGGCGCTTGCAGCATTTATTTTGGAAAAAGCACAGAAGATGTCTGCCCTGAGATTGACCCCTGGAACTTGGCAGAGGCGCTGATGCTGATGAGGTGAGACTCTGTGTTGTAGATTCAGTGACAGCCCTCCATGGGCCACGGGGCAGATTAGGAAGCGTCAGCCTGTGGCACCTCAGCAGACCCAGCATGCTGGATGGAGAGGGGACAGCTGGTCCCAGGAGAGAGGGCTGCATAAGCCCTGGGCAAGCCCTACCACCTGCTGAGTCCAGGACAGCCAGGGACTTCGGTTCTATGACTGCACATCTGCACTGGAGAGAGTCTTTCTCCAGGATGAGCAGTCTTTGTCTAATTTAATGCCTGCACTGGAGCTGTTCTTGTGTATTTCTGTTCATTGTTGAACATGCATTAAGTTGTTATTAACTGTATAAATCTAAAGGTTTTCTGTGGCCCTCAAATAAGTTTTCTGTTGGTTTTCAGGGCTTATGGGCTGAATGTTTGTGTTCCCCCCCACCCCCTGACCCCCCACCATTCCTATGTTGAAGCCCTAACCTCCAATGTGATGGTATTTGGAGGTGGGACTTTTGGAAAGTAATTAGGTTTAGATAAGTTCTTGAGGGTGGGGCCCCATGATGGGATTAGTGCCATTATAGGAAGAGCTCTGTCTCTCTCCTCCTTGTGAGGACACAACAAGAAGTTGGCTGTTATCAAACCAGGAAGAGTGTCCTCATCAGGAACCCAATATCAGCATCTTGACCTTGGACTTCCCAGCCTGTAAAACTGTAAGAGGTAAATGTTTGCTGTTCAAACCACTGAGTCTATGACACTTTGTATGGCAGCCTGAGCTGACTAAGACACCAGGTTTAAATAAAGCTGCTGCTGGAACTCAGGGACCAGGTGGCCTCAAATAGTGTTTGCAATTGAGATTCTAGGGATCAGAGTGGTCCTGGAGTGTGTGAGCATGTTTGTTTGCTCAGACACGTGTACACACCTATGTGTCTACAACCCCATTATTCAACCCTTGTGCAACCAAAGAAAGCATACACTACATCTGACGATTGTTGTTTTTTCATCCCCCTGACATAGGGACACGATAAAAAGTTATCTGTTTCCACATAGTAGGGCTAAACCTTTATCAACCTCAAAGTTCACCAAGGTGCTCACTGCTTCTTAGATGAACGCTGTCCAGGAGGAGCCCCCAAACAGTTCATGCTGAAGAGCATTTAGATGCCGGCAGTGGTCCTTCCCCACCTCTTACCTAGACCTGCCCACCTAGGCTCCACCTGGGTGCCAGTTGTTCTGCCTGGATATCCTGTTACTCAGTCTTCATCTGCAAACTGAGCAAGGCTGAGAGGGACTGGGCAATGCAGCTTCTCTTTGTGCTGGTCTCAAACCTGGGTACTTTCTGTCCTTTTAGAAACTTGGATAAGAAATCAAAACTATCCTGTTACAATGTAAAAAATAATGGTCTGAAATAATAGCATGAAGAAGAACATGGAAGATACGTGGATTTGAAAATACAATCACAGTGTACAAGTCAACATTTGCAAGCTATAAGTCCACAAGCAACACAAAGGAGATGTGGATTTAATATGAGATGTGATGTTTCATTAAAAGCTTACACCATTGAAGGAAAGTTTAAAAGGGCATTTCATGGTCAACCATACACTTGTCCCCCGTTAGTCATCAGTTTGGCCACATGTGATCCTAAATACTAATATTAATGGGGAGTGTATACTCAACATGAATTCCCATGTTCAAAGAGATTCTAATTCATTAGGTAAGCAGGGTAGGATGTAGCAAGAGCAATGAGGCTTTACAAAACAGTCATGAAAACAGAGCTGCCACATGATCCAGCGATCCCACTCCTGGGCATGTATCCAGAGAAAACCGTGGTTTAAAAGGATACATGCACCCCAATGTTCATTGCAGCACTGCTTACAATAGCCAGGACATGGAAGGAACCTGAATGTCCTTCAACAGAGGAGTGGATAAAGAAGATGTGGTACATACATACAATGGAATATTACTCAGCCATAAAAAGGAAGGAAATAATAACATTTGCAGCAACAGTGATGGACACAGAGACGATCACACTAAGTGGAGTAAGTCAGACAGAGAAAGACAAATATCACGTGATATCACTTATATGTGGAATCTAAAGAATGATACAAACGAACTTATTTACAAAAGAGAAACAGACTTACAGAGGTAGAAAACAAACTAATGGTTACCCAAGGGGAAAGGTGGGGGTGGGGAGGCATAAATTAGGAATTTGGAATGAACATACACACACTACTATATATAAAATAGATAATCAACAAGGACCTACTGTGTAGCACAGGGAACTCTACTCAATACTCTGTAATAATCTATATGGGAAGAGCGTTTGAAAAAGGATGGATACATGTGTACGTATAACCGAATCACTTTGCTGTACACCTGAAACTAACACAGCACTGTTAATCAGCTCTACTCCAACATGAAATAAAATGTTTAAAAAAGAAAAAGGAGGAGGCAGGATAGTCAGAGTCAGAGAAACACCCATGGTGGCGGAAGCATAGGACAGAGTGATGTGGGGCCAGGAACCAAGGAATGTGGACACCTGTGGAAGCTGGAAGAGGCAAAGAAACAGAATCTCCCCTGGAGCCTCCAAAGGAACAGGATCCTGTTGACCTACTTGAGATGTCTAACCCCCAAGACTGTAAGAGAATAAATTTAGATGTTTAAGCCACTAAAAAACAAATCATGAAAATGTTAAGAGTAGGGGGTTACTCAAAGGCTGTGTTGGTTGATTGGCAATAAATGGGCCACGGCTCCAAAGACATGGAACAGTGATGGGGACCGCTGGTCGTTTAAGCAAAGTGTGTGTGTGTGTGTGTGTGTGTGTGTGTGTGAGCTTGCGTGCACAGAGTGATGGTGATGGTCGTCTGGCTGGGTGGCAAGATGCTCCTGGAGCCTGGAGCCCAGGAGGGGCAGGAAAGGATGCCACAGGAAGGGAGAGAGGGACAGGGAGCCCCTGGGAGGGTAGGGAGAAACGCTGGGTCTGACCGGAGCCCACTGTGGCCCACAAGGGAGCTTGAACAAAGGAGACCCTCAGCCAATCCTCCTCTCCCCCTAAAGAGCCTTCCTGGGAGGAGAGCAGGTCCCACTGCAGTGTGAGTTTCCTCAGCTCCTCCAGAGAGGAAGACTCAGTGGATGGTGGAGAGAGAGTCGTGGGTGTAGACGCCCAAACGTGGAAGAGCTTGTTCACTGGGGCCAGAGGCTGGGGGTCAGGTTTCTTTTCATTTTCTTTTCTTTTCCTTCTTCCTCCCCATCTTACTCTTTTTTTCTTTCTCATTTGTGTTATCGAAATTTCCCACCACAGATCTGTAGTGCTTTTCTAATAAACATAATGTCATGTAATTGCTCACAATTTTGAAAAGAGTATTTATACTCTGATGAGCTCTTCATAAGGATTGGAACTTGAACAGATTTGGAAAGAAGTTTTCTTCTTCAGAGGCTGAGCTCACCAGGAAGGATGACCAGCTGGTAAGGTGACAGGACTTTGTAAGTTCTTAGGATGAATTTTGGGGTCCACTAATGGTTCTGCTCATGGCTCTGGGCACAGACACTGCCCTGTCCATTGTGTGACTTCTTTGGGCAGCAATGGTTCATCACTTCTCCAGGATAAGAAGCTCAGAGTGACCAGAGCCCAAGTCACAGAGCAGATTGGGGCTAAGAATCAGACACAGCATTTTTTGTGCCTGAGAAAAATCCGATTTAGGATTATAAAAGGAAAAAAAAGACAGGAAGAAAATGAATGATGCTACATCCTAAGGTTAGTTTAGTTTTCTTTTTCTTTATAAATTTATTTCTTTATTGACTGCTTGTGGTGGCTTCTTTTGTTTCAGAGCGTGGGCTCTAGGCACATGGGCTTCAGTAGTTGTGGCTCACGGGCTCAAAAGCGCAGGCTCAGTGGTTGTGGTGCACGGGCTTAGAGGCTCTGTGTCATGTGGGATCTTCCCAGACCAGGGATGGAACCCGCATCCCCTGCATTGGCAGGCGGGTGCTTTGCCACTGCGCCACCAGGGAAGCCCCAGGTTTAGTTTTCTTTTGATGACCCATTGCTTGAGTGTCTGTTTCACGCAGTGTCATATCAGTGACGGATATATCTTAGCATCTTATGAAAAGCTGAGACAGCAAGGCTCTCCAGGCCGGGTTGGCAGGAATATCGCCTCTGCCCGTGGCTCACATGTGTCCGGTACTGTTAATTAAAGATGGAGCCATTTGGAAGAAGTCACTGAAGCAAAAATATGTGTTCCCACGTGGGGTAATTTCCCCATAACTCTCTTTATTATTTATCTGCTGATAGGGAGAGACGGTTGATGAATGCTTATGGGGCACTTCAGGCCTGAGTGGGGTTAATCTCTTTAGTTCAGGTGAGTTCATTTTAGCCGTGATTCCCTTCATTGGCTCTCTGTAATGATTCTTAACAAGCTTAAAGACCTCTGGGAGATGGTGGATAAAACTGCAGCGCCAGGGAAGCAGGCTATCATCATGCTAATAGGGTTAGAATAATAATTACCAGGCGTGCGCCGTTTCCACAGGAATCCTGGGAACTGGATGGGTCACCAGGTTAGCCGAGCTCTCCCCAGCTGTCCATCCCGGTGGGTGCACACACACGCACTCACGCACATCTACTCTTCTGCGGAGGGTATTGAGTGTGTATCATACACGTTGCTTTGCCGTTGCACTTAAGTGAACTCGGAGTGAGATGATGGGGGTGTAAAGAAACGGCGTTTCTGTTTTCAGGCGTCGGTGACACATTTTAACGGCCTTAAGTGAGGATTCTGTTAAAATATTTTGAAACATCTCCTTCACGTCTATGGAATGGATTCCAGTTGCTTATTTCACAGGAGTATTTTAACAGCATCCTTATAACAACAGGAATGGAATGTACTTGCCACCTTTGTTTTCCCCCGGGGTGATCCTCATTCGTGTTTCTTTCCTCTGTCCTGTCTCTCTCTTCCACAGTACAGACGCCACTGTGCTTCCCTCGACATCACGCCCTTAACTCGGGGCACGTCTCAGTCTGCTGGTCGTTTTCCTGTTTGCCGTCCCTCTCTGCACTTAGCCCTGGGGTCCCAGGGGCAGAAATCATGTCTTGTTCATCATGGGGTCTTCTTCCCCTTGCACGATGCCTGCACACAGGCAGTTAATATAAAGACACATTTTTAAATGCGTGAATCAGTGGTCACATACGTTCAGTGAGTTAATGTGTAAGTTTCCCACACCAAATCCTTAGTCCTTTTCGGAGTGCAGAGATCCCTGTGCAGACCCCGGGGCGGACAGTGGAATCCTTGCAAACGTTGTCTCAGCTAGCCTGGCATCTGTCCTCAGCGTGGAGAGGCGTCCCCTGTCCTGCAGGGCAGCTGAGGTGGGCAAAGTGAGGCTCTTGTGAGCTCGAGGGGAGATGTGCCAGGTGCTGGGGAAGGAGGGCCGTGCACAGTCTTCTCTTGCACGCCCCTGGGGTGGGGTGTGGGGGGATGCTGCTCCCTTTCAGGAAGGAGGCGGCAGGCACCTCTAACCCCGACGGCCCCTTGGGTGGATGAGCAGATTGCTCAGCAGAAAAAAGGCGATGTAGAGGATTGTCCCCACCTGGGAGGGGTTCCCTGAGCAGCCAGTGCAGGGGGAGGGGGGTGTGGCACAGGGAACCAGTGTCCCTGGAGGTGGGGTCTCAGCTCTGGGACTTCACCAGTCGGTTCACAGCTGCCTCCCCAAGGCCCATGGAATGCAACCCTCGCAGAGTATCAGCGGCTATGTGTTCGATCACGATACAACGCTCCCACACACCACTCGCTCCCCGGATCAGTGAGTCACGGAGCCCCGTTCACAGCAACCTTTCGAGCCTCATTGATGCAAGTGTTTAAACGTGAAGTCTTGACTCACAGCTGCTACTTACAAAGGGGATTTGTTCCATATTCGCAGTGCTGAGATTTTCTTTTAATCAATCTAAGGATAGGGAAGTGGAAGTAGCTCCTTGCCTAGTTCTGATGTAGACAGTCCAGATGAGCTCAGTGAGTTCCTCTTCTGATTCCAAGCTGGAGGACGTACTGATTGCTGACTTGGGAGTCCCAGGCCGCTGTTGGATGGGAACAAGGTGGCCGCCAGGCTGGGTCGGGTGGGACATCCCTGGAAAGCGTGGTCCGGAGTGTCTGCCCAGCATGTGTGCGTCTGCGCCAGTCGCCTGGGCTCTGTTTTTAGCATGTCCTAAAGTGCAGCATTTTCACTATACCCAAAGCATGGGCATCAATCCCACAGGAACACTTGGCCGGACCGGGAAATGCGCGCATCAGGACTGTGCATCGTGCCAGAAAAACACACACAACTGGCGAATCGCTGGTGTTTTTTCAGGGTGACAGGGACGTGTAAACGAGAATTTGTCATTGCAGCAGGCTCATCAAATTCCATTGTTTTGGACCCATAGTTTGCCCCACAAAAGTGAATTTTAAATGTTTTGCTTGTTTTTGTTGGAGTAAATTCTTGATGAGAGGTGTTTCAGTACATACGTAGAAGTTTGATGTAAAAGCTCTCACTGAAAAGGTAATATATTTGATCTAAAGGTCATGAAGTTTCTTTTTAAGTAGGTTTATGTATTACCAGTGAGGGCAAGTATAAACATGTACTGTTTTAATTCCGTCTCCATTGTAGACATGCACCTGTACCTTCATCTCTATCCATAAAAATCCCAGTGGGGGCAGAAGTTTTAAAAATCTGTCATTTTAAATGTATTCTTCTCATCGTCATGTGCATCTCAGAAACTCCATCTAGACTCAGGCTGCAGATGAAGAGAAGAAAGGTCTGTGTATGGGGCCGGGAGGGGCAAAGCTGAAAAAATGTGGGGAAAGATTTTCAAAACCCTTTTCTCCCCTTTCTCCATATCTGAGTAATAAACAGATCAATCGTGAATATTTTCCATAAATGTGTTCCTTATGTGTTTTATTCTTCCCTGGTATAAATGAGTCCTTTTGACTGAGTGACACTAGTCTTAAATTGCTCTCCTGCCGCCTCTGACATCTCCCAAGTTTCCCTCCTTCCTTTAAAAGCTTTTCCCCCAAATCACAGCTATGATAAATTTCTCCTCTAATATAGAGTTGCAGGGAAAAGTTGAACAAGATGAAGATGATTTTAAGTGTATATTCCTAGTATTTGAATGGTTCTCCGTCTCCCCATCTGGCAACCATCTTTCAGGAAGATCAAAAGGCTTTTAAACCCAGGCTCTGCCTCCTCGCGGTTCATTCCTGTGAGATGGGCGAGCTGGAGCCGCATTGCTGCAGTAACAGGAGCGCCTGGTGAGGACCTGCCACGTCCTCTCTCTGTCCATCCGTCCCTTGCCCACCACCCTGGGGGAGACCGGGAACAGGGTCCTGCCCACCGCAGCCCTACAGCTTCTTCCATCGTGCTTTCTGAGCCAGGTGAAGTTGTGCGACAGGACTGCACCTCACGGGGACACTGGGGACCTCTGTCACCCCCCCCCCACGGCGGGTGTGAAATGGAATAATCACAGGTCCACGAGCCATGAGAACCCATCCCAGGCTGGTTTCACACGGAACATTTTCACAATGTTATGCTCAAAACAAAAATTGTATGAGTGGCTTTGGTTGTCTGGAACAATGTCCACTTGCAGGAAGTGCTGTCCTGTTTTCCGAGTGCTTTCACCTGTATCAGGTGATTTCACTTTAAGAGATATGCCTGTATGATGTCTGAAGCATCAGACGCACACTTAGCCCCGCGTGCCGGTTTTGAATGCGCGACAGGCTGGTGTGAAGTGTGTTTAAAGAAGCTACCTCCTCCCACATCCCTGCAGCGGGGCTGGAAACCCATCAGGGTGAGGCCCTGGGAGGCTGAGCTCAATGAGACCAGGCCTCCTCCAGGGTCCCGAGGTTTGGAGGCAAAGGTGTCCATCCCCAGAGCCTTCGGCCCCACCCACACCCCCCCAGAAGGCAGGACCGAGCATACCCACATCGGTGTGACCAGCACCGGTGACCAACTGTGACAAAAGCACAGAGAAGATGGAGTAAGAGCCCTGGGTGTGTGACTTCTGCGAGGTGGGCTACTGTATGTACGTGATATATACACACGTCAGGAGCGTCTGCTTGTAAATGTCCCCTTTGCCTGTTGCTAGTCTGCATGTTTGTTTTACTTCCTCCATTCGCAAATCATTCACGAGGAAATATTGTGCGATTATTGATGAATGATCATTTTTTATTGATGAGTAGGTACCCAGCGTTCATATCATGAATGCAGAGAGCTTCTTTGTCAATTAATTCAATTTAAAAATGAAATACAAAATTAGATTTTATTCTGTGTCTGGCCACGTTTACGAGCGAGGGCTCTTCATCCGTTGTAGGAGATACTTGGATGGCTGGGGGAATCGGTGGGTCTTAGTGATCAATTACGGGCAACCCCGCAGCACGTGTTCCCAGGGTGACCTCGCTCTGTCCACGACTGCATTCACAATACCTGTCCCAGAGGCTCCAACCACACAACAAATTTGTGAACCGCAGCTGGGAAGCTTGCAAGTCCTCGATGCCAGGATAAAAGCCCCCAAATTATGAAACCACATTCAATTATTCCAGGGCTTTTCTCAGCAGATGGTGTGCGTGTGTCAGACGTAGAAAGTGGGCTTTGCTCTGGCCATGCGGCTGGATGAAGGGCTTGTGTGGGGCTCACGCCCCGAGGGGGGATGGGGACACAGGCGCTGGGCCTGTCCACAGGCCACCTCACTGCCACCCAACAAGCGTGGGCTTCTGTGTGGCCCCGGGGTGACGGCTGTGAGCCCAGGGTCCCAGCGCTCCAGGTGGGGGCCGGGGCTGGGGTGCTGGCGGCGCGCCCTGGAGGACACGCGCGTTCGCCCCGGGACTCAGCTTTTGCTGGGCAGGAGGGACGTTCTTTTCCAAACCCCTGCAGGACCCTCCTGGCCTCCCCCCCTCCCCTCACGTATCTTCCGGGAACGCAGTTACCAGGAGCTCCCCGGAGCCCCTTCCTGAGCGGCCAACACAGCGACCCTACAGGCAGCCTCCTTGGCTCATGATGCTCAGCTGTTCCAACGGCCTGCCCTTTGTCCCAAGGTCACCATCGCTGGGCACCAAGTGTGTAGGGGCACCGTCCGTAGTGCCGCTGGGACTCAGGAAGCGGGTCAGGACAGGGCCAGGCCGAGGCAGCCCAGGGGAGACTCAGAGCTACATCAGGGCCTCTGGTCCATGAGGCCCGGGTGCCAGCATGGCCCTCAGACCCTGCGGCCTCACCGGTCAGTGGGAACAGCAGTGGCCAGTGCATCACAAAGCCAATGGCCGATGCAGGCGGAGTCCTGCGTGCACAGGACACTCCCAACCCGGCAGATGCTCTGCAGAGGCACCCTCATCCGGGGTCCCCGCCACTCTCCGCATATAGGTGAGGACAACCCCCTCCTTGGTCTCTAGGGTCACCTCTGGTTAGAACACTAGACTCTTATCAAGCAGCCAAATTAACAATATCATTAATGATAACCATAAAATAAAAGATTCTCTTTATAAAAAGAGGGAAGAAGGGACATTGTGAGAATAGGGAAAAACCTTGCCTTTTACAGGCTTTTTGTAAAAGCGGAGTGAAATGGATGGGACTTGATGAAGAGCCTTGGGAGTATAAAAATGGAAATAAACTGAGACGTTTTCAAACCCACAATTGCTGACAGTTTCTAGAAGACAGATGGTGCTCATGGGATTGAAAAAGAAAATAATAAGACAATGGGTTTATAGTTATTTAAAGCCTTGATTTCAGATACATTGTAAAGGTGGTGATTTGGGGGTGGGTGTCTCCAGGGTAACCCCTGGCCACTGCTGTGCTAACGGTGTCCCGACGTGCTGTCTATGCAACACACCCTGGGAGAAAGCCAGCCCACGTGCCCAGGTACAGGTGCTGGCCATCCACCCAGGGCAACGACCCGGCCGGACCTGTGTCTCCCCGAGGCCTGGCCCACCGAGCTCGCTGAGGCTCCCCAGAGAGCCAGGGAGATGGAGGCAAAGGGCAAAGGGCAGTGAGACCTGCTCAGCACCCCGTCCTCACACCAGCGGTCCCTCAGGAGTAAGGCCCCAATGTTCCTCATCGCACGTCTCCCAAATCACTTTCTCACAACCGCGGGTTCCCTCATGTCTTTCTGGTGACATTTAAAAATTTTCATCCAATGCAAGTAGCTGCAAAATATGTATTTTTTGTGTTAACATCTTTAAATTGTCACATCACTCTTTGGACTGATTGGATATCCATCAGCATCTATCTAAAAACCAAGAAGCATCTTGAGATTTAAAAGTGATACAGAATCAACGTTCATCCTCATCTATTGAATAATACGTGGTCTCTTTTTTAACGTTTGGAAAACTTTATCTTCTTTTTCTTTAAGCTCTATTTCCATTATATTTAAAATCCTAATTTTACTTAGTATTATGTTATTGTATCTAAACCTTAATTTTATCTATCATTGCTCTTAAGTCTTGTATTGATAACTCATTCTTCTTTGCAACAAAAATATGTGTATGTATATAATTGAAATCCTATTTTCTTACAGAAGTTTTGTGTAAGCTTTTATTTTGGATTGAGTTATTATTAGAAATACTATTTGTAAAAAATGGAGCAAAACAAGAAGAATATATTATGCATTTAAAAGTTATTAAAAAATACAATGTTATTAGAAAGGAATCTGTAAAAAGTTGATGAGGTTGATTACCACTAGAATTACATAGGATTCAGATTTACTCATGTCACTTTGTTGTGCACTGAAAGTACATAAACAGATGAGAATAGAAGAAACTTGGGTGTAAAAATAGCACTTGGTTCTCTAAAACCCTGAGTTATAGACCAAACATCACGTAACAATCTATCACCGCACACGGCTCTGCGTGACCATCTGACAAGACTCTTCCTTCTTCCTTTACAGGGATGTTGATAAACAGGTGGGTGCCGCCAGACTAGCACCGTTCACCCGCTCAACCTCGAGCTCCTGTTTGGTCCCCTGGCATCTCCTGGGGATGGGGGCACTGCCAAGGTGCCACAGTCAGGTTCCGAATGCTAGGACAGCACCTTCCTAGTGAGGAGTGAGGAAAGTGTGATCAGAAAGAGGGGGAAAGGCCAGCAGCGGGCAGGTCACAGCCAGAGCAGTTTTAAGAAAGAAGCGCATGGAGACTGAAAGGTTGCAAACTGACTTCTTTCCACCCACCTGAGCTGGGATCCCCTGGAAGCCCTCTTCCCTCGGTGGGCATAGTCTGGGCTGGACACTGGCTCTTAATTACCTGCCATGACTTCAAGACTATTCACGTCTCCGTGTTAATTTTGGGGAGGGACAGAGGTAAGCTCCAAGGAGGGTCTGGCCATGTTAGCATGTTGGGATAGAAACTCTCAACACCCCGCCAGCTTCTGGACAGCCCTGGGGAACGTCAGTGACCACACACAGCGGGGCCACTTCCCCGACCGGCAGCATCCCTGTGTAACTGCAGTGATGATTAGGGTGAAGCCGCCGGGTTTGCGACCATGAAGGAAACAGCATCAAAGGGCTGACGTGCTTGACCCAAGCCCTCCCCGTCCACACAAAGAAACAAAGTGTAAGCCATTTACACCAGGCAACTCCACATGTTTCCCACAGGTTCATACACACGTGTTTTGTGCTTATTTGGGCCACAGCAGGGCTTCTGCCTAGAGATTCTGTAGTCCCTGGTTATATACTGCTTAGACATAATAAAGAAATTAAAGAAGATATGTTAAGCTTTTGCGTAACTTTCCAACAAGGAAAGTAGACGCAATAAGGTTTTCTGCTGCCTGTCTTGTTTTCACGGCAGCTTCTGCACTTTCCAATGTGGGCTTACATCCCCCCAGGTTATTATCAGCAGCAAATGACCTGGAATCCAGAATATTCTCCAGAAGGGAAAGGAACCACGGAAACGTGAAAACATTTCAGTGAGCTGAAACGTCACGTATTTCAGTCCGGGAGGACGTCTGCATTCCGGGGGCCGGGTGGTCACACCGTCACGACCGTGTCCGCGGCGGGCAGAGGGACAAGGAGGCGCCCTCCGTGCACTTCGGCTGCGGTGACTCGGTGTTTCACAAGACTTGTTTGCATCCGAGATTGTAAACGTTTTTTTTTTTTTTTTTTTGGAGGGGGGTCATTTTAGAATTTACAAAAAATTTGCGAAGATAATTCAGAGAGTTCCCATATAATCTTTACCCGGCTTCCCCTGAAGTCAGCATCTTCAACAACTAGGGTGCTTTTTCCAAAACTAAGTAATTCATGCCGGGATAACCCTGTCAGCTAAACCCAGACTTTATTGGATTCTGCCCGCTTTTCCACCAATGTCCTTTTTCTGATCTAGGATCCAGGCCAGGAGCCCCCGTTGCATTGAGTTGGAGGTCCCCGTGGGCTCCTCCAGTGTGGGACAGTTTCTCAGACTGTTTTTCATGACTGTGACAGTTTGCAGGGTGTTGCGCAGCTATTTTGTAGAACGTTGAGCTGTTTGAGGTTGTGTCATGATTAGCCCGGGGTTGTAGGTTCTGGGGACGAAGAGCCTGCCCGTCACACATCGGGGACTGTGGCATGCATGTGGCACCAGAGGTGCCGCCAGCCTGGACCACGGGGCTCAGGGGGTGATGCCAGGTGTCTCCTGCATAGAGGTGCTGGGTTTTCCCTTCCAGGCTCCACTGTCTGGAAAGGAGTCATGAAGTCCTGCGCAGTCTCCTGGGGGAACCCTGGGGAGGGAAGAATTAGGTCCACTTCCTGGAGGGGGGACAGTTACCTACATTATTTGGAGTCCCTCTGCCTCTCCTTTTTCTTTAATTATAAAATGTATTCTAGCTAAGACGCTCTCTCTCTATTTGATAGGTCAGTAAAATAAACCTCTTTTACGTATGCTCATAGGAAAAGTTAGAAAAACCTAGCGCATTAGTGGAAAGGAGCAGCACCTTTGCACACAGGTGGGCTCCCGTCCGCGTATCCCCTCCTCTGTGCTCCCTGCCGAGCACACAAACATGCCGAGCCTTCAGATGCCGCGTTTCTGACAAAAGGCATGGCTCACCGTAGGTGTGACTGATGGTGGTATTTTCAGTAGGGAACTTGTTTTAAGCACGAGAAAGCCCTTTGGTCCTGAAATGCTTGCTTTCGTTTGCCATCCCCGCCCTGAAAGGCAGCAACCTGCTCTTGCTCCTGGCTCACCTTGACCAGAGTCGTCCTGCTGCCGGAATGTCGACTTGAAATGAAAGTCGTGTCACTGGGATTTTATTTCACAGCTCGAGGCTTTTGCCGAATGTTCCCATCGGCCGCTCATGTTTGTTCGGAGGTCAGCACAGCTGCACAGCCTCCTGGCCGAGCGGTGTATTCTGGGGTGTTCTCTGGGAGGCGTAAATGAAGCATAAGTGTTAGAAGCGTGGATCCTGGTACGGGTGATACTTTAAACAATTACAGATGGTGCGGGGCTGGCTGTGGTTGACAGCAGCATCAGCCCAGAAAGGGCCTTGACAGGCTCCGTCCTACGATGATTAATTACGGCGCGCTGTCTCTGGGCACTCCAATTTCCTCCCGCACAGCTCGCGGCTCCAGCGAAACCTGTAGCTCGTATTACACCACACAGCACAGGAAATGTCTTTTCATTGCCTCATCCAAGGACCACTCACGGCTGGGGAAGTTGCTAGGCAAGCCTCCCTCCGACGGCTTGGATCTGGAGAAGATCCGGCACGGGGAACCCTGAAGGAACAAACAATAGGGACAGCCCCTCTTTTACTGACTTCTCCTAAGTCGACAATGACTAACAAACTGGGGCAGGCCGATGGCCGTCAAACAGACTCGCTCTGCCGCTCAGGAGAAGAGATGCCTGAAACGGCGATGGCCTCGAGGAGGAAAATATGGGCATCCTGCCTCTCCCTCCCTGCTTTCGTCTCGCGAGGCTGGGTGATGGCTCTCACTGCGACGCGCGTGAGGCCGTGGAGACGCTGCCTTCCTCACACTCACCATTTCCTCCCTCGGCCACGGGGAGCTCAGCGCCTCCCCCAGCCTGTCTCCATGGGGGACCTTCAACCAAGGGCTCCAGGGGCTTCTCCGGGAGTCTGGTTGGTGGTCTGCTGCAGTGGTGAGTGGTGGCTGGCAGGCTTCTCTGTGAAAATGAGTATGGTGACTTCGGACCTTGGCCTTCGGGTACCACTTCGTGAACATTTTAATAAGTGCAGCTCCTAAGGCAAGTTGCCTTATTATTATTTTCTACAGCTTTACAAACAGTTATAAAGTATCCAGATCCCCAATACCTGAACTCTGAAAGGGATGTCCCCCTGTTCCCATGAGGACTGCTGGTGCCATCACAGAGCAGACAAAGCCAGATGCTACCAGAGAGATGGTGAAGACCAAGGGGGAGAAGGTGAGGACCACAGGGTGAGATGGTCAAGACCACGAGGGAGATGTGAGGACCATGGGGCAGATGTGAGGACCATGGGGGAGATGTGAGGACCATGGGGAGATGTGAGGACCATGCGAGAGATGTGAGGACCATGGGGAGATGTGAGGACCATGGGGGAGATGTGAGGACCACGGGGGAGATGTGAGGACCATGGGGGAGCTGTGAGGACCATGGGGGAGATGTGAGGACCATGGGGGAGATGTGAGGACTGTGGAGAGATGTGAGGACCGTGGGGAGATGTGAGGACCATGGGAAGATGTGAGGACCATGGGGAGATGTGAGGACCATGGGGGAGATGTGAGGACCATGGGGAGATGTGAGGACCATGCGAGAGATGTGAGGACCATGGGGGAGATGTGAGGACCGTGGGGAGATGTGAGGACCGTGGAGAGATGTGAGGACCACCTGGGAGCCAGCCAAGATATCAGCTGGGGGAGCACAGAGAAGTGCAGGAAATGCAGCCCTTGAAGTGCATTGTTCACCTAAAGAACATTAGAACCAGGAAAAGCTAACAAACCGACTTAGCTGTAGATGTTAAAAACAGATGACCACTTGGAGGAGCAGCGTTGCCTCCAGGGTCAATGGAAGCAAAGCAGGAAGGAGGCCCAGCTCCCCTCTCAGCCCCACTCAGGATGCAGGCGTTGGCCCTTGGGGTGGTCCTTCTGCCCCTTCCCTTCTGCCAGGCAGCATCCCAGGCTCCTCTCGCCCACACGTACCTGCAGTGCTCCCTGTGTTGTTTTGGTCTGCTTTGGGGCTGCCCAGGTGAGCAGGGATGGGAGATCCTCAGGTGCGTGGTCCCTAAGCAGATAATGGCTCTGCTTCACTTGCTCCTTTTGGGTGATGGAGCCCATGTGACTGCAAGATTCTGGGTGGTCAGGCACCAGTGTGACCACAGCCTGGGGCAGCTATCTGGTCCCTGCAGCCCTGTCTATACCCAGACCCTCCTGGTGCAGCTGGCATGTCCCCAAAGTGCAGCCACACATACCACGGTGAAGACTCGACGGGAAGGGCCACAGATCCAAGACCATCTTCGGAGGGATGGTGGGTAGGAAAGCTGATCAGATGTCAGCAGGGCAAGGCAGCACGCCCAGACTCGAGGCAGAAGGACACACAATCCCATCAGATCAATGCCCTTACGTATCAGTAAGAACAACCAACCAGAGAAAAGCAGCGAAGGGTAGAATCAAATAGCCAAAATACGATAATAAAAGATATTTGACCTCACATCCCAGGGAGATGCAAATTACAGTCTCGCAGATTTACAAATATTTGAACGCCCTGACCCAGCTGCATGCTGGGGAAATGTGTGAGAAGGATGCTGGGTCAAGGCCAGCTGTTCAAGGGTGGGGGATCCTCCTGGGGGAGGAGAGGGAGGAGTTCGGATGCCCCAGGAGGCTGCAGGCCCAGGGCCCCCTCACTTGGGCTCCGTCTCTGGCCTGGACCTGGGCTCCTCGACATGGTTTGGAGAGTAAAGCAAAGTGACACGTGCACCCAGGGCCACGTTGATACCTCCGTCTAGACAGCTTGAGACGCTGGGGAGTCTACACTTTTATTATTTTGAGGAAACGCATTCTTTGAGAGGAAAGTCGTTTTTGATCAAATTCTAACGTCAAATTCTCCATGGCTCTTTGGTTTTGAACAGCAAGAGTCCTGTTTCCTTTCTCTGACAATTAGCATGCAGACTTTCACATCAGAGTCCCCTGCGTCCCCTGGGCAGCTCAGGAAACGTGCAGCTGCCGGCTTGTCTGAGCCGGGGCCCAGCCCTGAAGCCACGAGGGCCCCGCGCCTCCTCCTGGGCATCCCCCGCATCAGAGACCCACCTCTGTCCCGAGAATCTCTCTGGGATGCAGGTCGTCTCAGGCCAGGCTGGGCCACCTCGTCAGGAAGCTGCCGGGAAGGCCGGCCCCCTGGGTCTCCGGTGAGAAGCATTCCAGGGCATCACAAAGAAAACAGGCATTTTCCTGGCCTCCCTCCTGCTGCTGTGCGGGAGGACCGGATTTGACCGAACGGTGTGATTCTTCATCTGGTTTCCGCAGCTTAGTTTTATTGTCCTGAGCAAGGTGGGGAAAGGAATGCATGTCATAGGTTGCAGACCACAGACCCCAGTCCTTCCAGGAGCCCCACACGCCGGAGGTGAGTGTTCCGGCCACGCTGGGCAGGGGGGCTGAGTTACACGTCGGGGGATGCCGTTTGCACCCCTAATCATGAGAGGTGAGAGTTCTGAGCCAGCTCGGATACTTGGGTCTTCAGCCTCCAGACTGTGGCTCTTCTACCACAAGCCCCTGGCTGTACCGGCCCCAGACCTTATGATTCCTCCACAGTGTTGGGGCAACTGCTCAGCTGAACAAATATTTTCAGTATGTGTTACTGGAACTAAAGACAACTGATACTTCTATGAGTCAGAAACCTTCAGCTGAGTCAGCTCATCTGATAACCCAGGAAAAAAATCAATTTGCAAATGATAGGGCATTCGAAGAGTAATGTGAGGGTCCTCACCATCTCCCCTGAGGGTCCTCACCATCTCCCAGGTGGTCCTCACCCTCTGCCAGGTGGTCCTCACCATCTCTCCCGTGACCCTCACTCCCCCACCCATGGTCCAATATGTAAAAGACTCAAGAATAAATAGTGAAAGCAAACAGCCTAATAGGAAAACAGACCAAGGACACATGCAGACAGTCTACAAAGAAATATGAAATTCAGTGAAATGTAAAGAAATTGCTATGTGCTAGTGACCAAATTTAAAGTTTTGTACATTTAAACAGAGACAAGCATTTTTCACCCATCAGTTTAGCAAAGGCTTAGAAATGATCTTATCTATTTCAGTGAAAGGGATGGGAAATAAATCATTTTCATACACTTGGTGAGAACACAAATTTGTACAAGCTTTTGGAGAGGAGTTTCGCAATCGTTCTTTCCAAAGTCTTAAAGATTTGCATACCCGGCAATAACCGCATTTCTAGGAATTCACCCAAAAGAGACAATCATCGGACAAATGTGCAAAAGTTTTTACTTAAGGATGCTTATTTTAGCAACGTTAGTAATAGTGAGAAATTAGCTTTGACACCCAAAAATCAGGGTTTGGTTAAAGAAGGTATTGTGTAGCATTATAATGGAATTCAGTATAGTCTTCAAAATGAAAGATGAGGGTCTCTGTTTATTGACAGGGAGATAGGTTCATAATATACTATTATATTAAAAGCTACAAAATAGTATGATCTCATCTAAACAACATGGATAAGGATAAACAGAAACAAAACAAAAAGTCTGAAGGAAACATGACGTAATTTAGGGCTTTGCAGAGATGATCTGTGGGTTATTGAATTGGGGATGTTTCTTTTTTTATGTTTCTGTGTTTGCTAACTTTGTTTACAGTGGACATTAATTACTTTCAGAATCAGGAAAAACAGTTATTTCAATCTTCCAAAATGTGGGCTGCCCATTTTTAGCTCATGAGAACTTGACAATGCCCAGGAGTTATGTCTCTTGGCCAACGTGGCAGCTCCTTTCTGCTTTTCTGGAGAGCTGTTTGCAATAAAGTGCTGGCACCTCCTCTTCTGTTTTTCAAGCACTCTTGAATTCAGCCCACTTTCGTTCCCATCACCTTACGTAACATCTAACTTTGGGTCGCTCTTTATGGATACAAACTATTTTTCTCTGGTTCACTTCATTTTCCTCTCTTCTTCTACAGGGTGGAATGTGGAATGCATTTTATCTTTCTTTTAACTAGCAGTAATATATTCTATCTTAGGGTAGTAAATCCCTTTTAAGTGATCCATTCTTAAAAAGCCACCAAATGTTTCTATAAGTATCTGCAATATTTTATTTCCCTTCTGAAAACTTTTCTCCGTAAATGTTTTTAATCACCAGTCCTTTTAAGCTTTGTAAGATTGGCATGCACAAAATCCTATCTGACTCTGATACATTAGGCTCTGTCTTCTTTGTAAGTTTTTTTTTTTTTTTTTTTAAGGGACATGCAATGGACAATGTCAGAGTGTTCTTGACTTCAGCGACGGAGAATGTGCATTTCACCAGCACTTCAACCCGTGTCCTCTCTCTGTTCCAGGACTCAGTCCCGGAAGCCCGGCTGCACTCAGCTCTCACGCCCTGTCGTGGGGTGGATTGCGTCCCCGAAGCCCCACACCCTATGTTGACGTTGCCCAGTGAGTGCTAATCTGCCGTGGTGACCTGAGCAGACTAACACACCTGCCTTCCGTGTTCCTGATGTACCCCGAGGGTCCTGGTCCATTATTTGTAGAATGCCCCTCAACTGGGGTTTATCCAACATTTTCTCATGGTTATAAAGATGCCGTGAATTTGGGGCAAGAACACCGCAGAAACGAGCTTGGGCTTCTCAGCAGGGCATCCCGAGCGTCTCCTGGTGGTGATATACCCACCACTGTGACGTCTGCGAGGTCACCACTGTACCTTAGAGAACGGCATGGCACTGTCACAACCCTGGCTGTGATGACCGTGGCTGTGTAAGAGGCTCACCTCCAGAGAAGCCGGGTGAGAGGTACACAGCATTCTGCACTATTTTTGTAACTTCTCTGGACGTCCAATATTAGTTCAAAGCAGCAAGTGAAAAAACAGATGTCTCTTTGTCATAAAACTTTTGGAAAGAATCCATGCTTCTCTCAAAAACAGGTCTTCAAATGCGGGAACTAAGGTGGATGGATGGGCGAGGCTGAGAAAGGCACCTGGGGACGTGGTGCAGCACGCAGGGCGTTTGAAGGAGGTGATGCGTGTACGGAGGGGCCAGGAGACACCTGGAAGGATTGGTCTCTTCTGAGAGGAGGAACCTGAGCCCGAAAGGCGATGAATGGAATGAAGTTGCCGCTGTAGATTTTTTTTAGATTTTATTGAAGTATAGTTGATTTACAGTGTTGTGTTCATTTCTGCTGTACAGCAAAGTGACTCAGTTATACATGTGTATATCCTTTTTCATATTTTTTTCCACTACGGTTTATCACAGGACATTGAATATAGTTCCCTGTGCTACACAGTAGGATCTTGTTGTTTACCCATCCCGCGTATACTGGTTTGTGGTGCTGCAGAATTAGAAACACGTAGTCCTTTTCTTAGTTGTATCTATCTGGGTGTCAGGGCCAGGGTGGCGGAGCTGCAGAGGAAGGTACTCGGGAGCGTCCTGGTTACCTTTGTGTACAGCTGCCCTGTCAACCCAGTGAGGGAGGGTGTGAGCTGGATTTTTATTTTCCTTTTGCTATTTGTTTAACTATCACAAACCGGTTAAAGACAGAGGGCATGGTGCTCCTGGTGCTGTGTGGCATGATTTTGTGACTTTTATGAGAAGATCATTGTATTATAAAAGTGATTTTATCATTTATCATTGGCTCCTGAAATTAAATAGTATGTGTGGGTATGTGTGTGTGTGTGTGAGAGAGAGAGAGAGAGAGAGAGAGAGAGCTCAGAGACTCTGACTGTTGGATGGATATTTGGACCTGACCTTGTTAAACAGGACCAGAGTCAAACCGTAGTGAAAGCCATAAAACTGGACTTTCTTCAGGAATTGCTGCGATGGGGAAAGGGGCCTCAGGGCAGAGCTGGGCTCCACTCTGAACGCAGGAAGGCCAGGTGGGGATCAGACAGGAGCAGGTGGGGAGACCCCTGCGAGGAAACATCAAGGGCGAGGAATGGTCCTGAGGGCAGTCAGGTTGTCAAGTATCCAAGGTGGGGGTTCTGGCTCACCTGACTTAGCAGGATGCCTGCTGGACGGGGCTGTGCAGGCCTGAGATGGGGCCCCAGGAGCTGATGCAGGAGGGGATCTCTACGCCATCAGATGGGGCTGAACTCAGAGGAGGAACATGGGGGTTCTCAGGGCTCCGAAATCGCCCTCCCTCAGCGGTGGCTGCCACGCCCGGGGTGAGGCCGGGGAGGGGAGCGCCGCTGCCTGAGGGGGGAAGACTCCCCGAATGACCGGAGGGGCAGAGCTGGCCCTGCAGGCGCCACGGCCTCAACCCTGCTGTGCGGCGGGGCTGACCCCCTGGTCCTCATCCCCGCCTGCCCCCTGCCTTCCGCATTTGCCGAGAAGTCTGCCCCGGGGAGCCAGGGAGGCTCCGGCTGGAAAGGGCGTCCCACTATGTCTGCATCTGTGTCTAGGGATTGAGCTTTTAAAAAAAATAGGGGAGCAAATTATTCCTGCAAGTTTAATTTTTGTTTAACTACTTTGGTATCCAATTTTTTTTTCTTTTCTAATGAAGAAGTAGAGAAGCTCATACTGCTCTAGTGATTTTGGCCCCAGACGGGCATTAAATACATATGAAATATCATGGACTCGGAAAAGCTACGCAGAGACAGCAACCATCCAGGTCTGTGGAGGGCGCGCCGGCGGCCTCTGTGGGACCAGGAGGAGGGCGAGCCTGCAGCCTGCTCTCGCCCTCTCTGAGCTCTCCACAAGCTCGCTCTCCTCATAAGTTCTTACACCTAATTATCCGTAATAACACCCACGACTCATCCCCTGCCAATGTCATTCCTCTATACGTCAGGGACTCGAGAATGTACATCAGGCTGATGTCACAAGCCTTGTCCATTTCGAAAAGGGTTCTATTCAGCTCTGGATGAAATGCCCTTGACTTTCCCCACCCTGGGAACCGCTTTCTTTGATCCCAAAAGATGAGTCTTGATGGGACAATGTTTATACTCATGCCGCAGTTAAGGATGAGACCGGTCCTATCTTTCTCATTTATAAGAAACAGGATGATAAAATTGCTAAAAACTAAATTGAAAATATCCGGTAATAACAATTCTGGAGCGGAGCATGTTATGGAAAGGTATTATTTGATTCTAAGTTTGGGAACAGCACTCAGTCCACAGCATTTCTGGCTGTTAACTGCTCCGCTGGGTAAATTTGATTTCCTGGATGTGCACAGAGTGAGACCACGTTCTGAACATTTACCCCCCAAATGACGTCATATGTTGTCTTAAATGTTCAACTCTCTTTCAAGTTACTTTTTAAAATGTTACAATGTAATATCCATTTAACTGCCACAAATTCCAACCCTAGTAATGACAGGAAAACAGACAATACGGTTGCTATTTAGAATTATTAATAACATGTAGAAACCAAAGGAACAGGAAAAGCACAATGAAATGGGAATCTTCTACATGAAACAGTGACCGAACGGGAAGCTAATGTTTTGAGCACTCCCTGTGTGCCGGCAACTTTGCTAGGGGAGTTTTATATACTAGGTCATCTCTTTAAATCTTTACAATGACACTGAACTTATCATTTCCATCTGCCAAGTTCATCCTTCAAAAGGCAGATAAAGTGAGAACTCCGTCTCCCTGTAATTGTTCCCAAAGGAGTGAGCCCCCTGGTCCTCCTTGCAGCTCTGCATGTCTCATCCTCAAGGCAAGAATTAACCAACTGATGCATTCGGGAGGAGAGACGGTCAGGTCCTGCTAAGCTCCTTCCTTCCCCTTCCTCTCCAAGCTGCAGTGCGCTTGGTTGTTTTCTCTCTTTACCACGTGGTCTTGAGTCCACACCCACATGTGACACGTGGCCAGTCTGGCTGTTTTTAGGGAGAAGCCTTGGAAACCCTTTGGTGCTGATCCAGTTCCCCTTGTCTAATCACCGTCATCAGAAATAGACATTTAGCTTCCATACGTCATCTTATCTACCGATTGGTGTTGAGATCGGGAGAGAAAGGGATGGACAGTCCTGCACTGGCCCTTTCAAACTCAACAGCTGCCCTACCATCAGATGCGGGTGTTTGGCTGGATGGCCTGGTGCGGGGAGCAGCTGGTAAGGGAAGTACTCTCAGCTGCCAACCAGATCAGAGTGTTGAGGATTCTAAGGTGAAGGCTCCACTGATGGTTCCTCGATGACAACCCTCAAGAAGCCTCGTAGAACCCAGCTCATGGTCCCAACTTCCTTAATGATTTATGCATATCTCATTCTTCTCCGTAAACGCAAAGGTCCTGGGAAGGATAGGACCGCCCAGCAGATCGTTTTCCTTCAGTCAAGACTGCTATTAAATCAGCCCGGCAGACACGGCTGTGTAGCCCTCAGACGAAGCGGTGCCTTAGTTTTCCCGGGTAACTGATTGCCCGGACTCACCCTGAGAGTTCACAGGATGAACAGGAAACTACCTCTCCTGCAGTTTACCCAGGTGTCACTTGGTTGATTAGGGGGAAGACAGATGGGGTTACCAGGCCAGCCAGGAGCAGAATTCCGAGGAAGGCCTCTTACGGATGCCGAGCTTGAGGAGTGCAAGTTCTCTGTTCCAAGTGCTACACGTCACAGATGTGGAGACAGAAGCCAGTGGGGCTAAGGGCATTTCCCAGACCTCGAGATGAGCTTGCCGTGGCTGGGAGCCTAGAACCCACCCGCTGCTCATCGACGGCCCCTGCGCTGTTCATTAAAGCACATCTCTCATCCTGCAACCTTCTTTGCTTGCCTGAGTCATCAGTTCGTTGCCCTGCCCGGTTAGCCAATCCTGAGAAACACCTGACCCTGGGGGGAGGGAGGGAGAGCAGCCCGACAGGTGGGCGGACAATTTGCCTTAATCGTGTGAAGCCCACACTGTAGGCATGGAGTGATTTCACATTCACCCGTCCTTGTTTTAACAGAGGCTCACCAATCTTGGCATTGTATCTGCAACAACACCCTAAAAATTAGGTTATTCCGAGAAAACAGTAGTTTTTTCAAGACTTAGCATTTTCAGTGTTCCTCCACATTGTTTTTGAGGTGGAGTGCTCAGTCCTACCAGAATCCTCTGCTCAGCCTCCCCTGCAGGTAAACACCAGCATCTCCTCCTGGTTCTCTCCGGGCCGCTCCTCGCCCATGCGGTGGTTAATCTCTGCCAGGGAAGGAGGTCTTTGTCAGGCATGCTGGCCCTGCAGCCCCATCCACACCTGCCTGCAGCCCCCAAAAGACCTGTCCCCCTGACCTGCATTTCTCTATTTTGTTTGCTTTGCATGAAGCACACTCATTACATAAGCACATGTTTTTAAAGCCTGGGTTAGTGTTGGGGCTTTTTTGTATTTTTAAATCCTTTACCCCATCACCCTAGGAGACTGCCCTCCTTCAAGGCTTGCCCCCTCAAGTCTACATCTTTTTGTTTTTTTAAGGATCTTTATTGGAATATAATTGCTTTACCCTGTTGTGCCAGTTTTTGAGGTACACCAAAGTGAATCAGCTGTATTTATACATACATCCCCATGTCCCCTCCCTCCCGCGACTCCCTCCCACCCTCCCTATCCTGGTCCTCTAAGGCATCAACCATCATCGAGTTTATCTCCCTATGTAATGCAACAACTTCCCACTAGCTATCTATTTTATAGTTGGCAGTGTGTATATGTCAATGCTACTCTCTCACTTCATCCCAGCTTCCCTCCCCCCCCACCCCGTGTCCTCAAGTCGATTCTCTACATCTGAGTCTTTATTCTTGCCCTGTCACTGGGTTCATCAGTTCCATTTTTTTAGATTCCATATATATGAGTTAGTATACAGTATTTGTTTTTCTCTTTCTGGCTTACTTCACTCTGTATGACAGACTCTAAGTCCACCCACCTCATTGCAAATAACTCAATTTCATTCTTTTTTATGGCTGAGTAATATTCCATTGTATATATGTACCACATCTTTATCCATTCATATGTTGATGGGCATTTAAGTCCACATCTTGATAGTAGAGCTTCACTATTTTCCAGTTTCCAATCTGTGTTCAGTGCTCTTGCCAAGGAGAGGCATCTGGTCTACCACACATTTCCTGGTGGTGTAGCCAAATTTCCATCATAGTCACTGAACATCTAAAGTACTTAATACATAGACTGTACATGATATCGTTTTCTATGAAGACAGTTTTTCTCATCCAATCCTTGCCATTAAAACATTTTCATAGTTCTCTGTTAATGAAACTTTTCCGGGGAATGTTGGTCATTTTCTATTTCTTGTCACCCACCAATCAAACCTCTTTCCCCTTGGTGTGGAATTCCCCTTTGGGTGTAGTGTTGAGGGCACAAAAGCCCACACCTCCTATAATGGAGACACACTGGGGACATCTTTCTTCCCTGCTCCCTGGAAGCCAGAGGCTCGGCATGTGACCCTCCCACCAGGGACCTTGCATTTTAAGGAGGGTCTTAATACCTGCTGACCCTTTGGGGTTTGCCTACAGAGACCGAGGAAAGGCCTACAGCAGGGGTCCCGAGTGCATCCTCATGCCCTTGCCCTGCTCAGGTTCCTCACTGGTCCCCCAGTTCAACCACCAAGTCTCCAAGCTACGTTCCTCATTCGCCAAGCTAGCAAGAGTTGATTCCCACCAGTGAGACCACAAACCCAGGGAGTCACACCAATAGGCTGAAGAAAGTGGAGTCTCAGTCCAGCTCTCTATTTCCCAATGATCCTAAACCTCACTACCCAGTATGAGAAAGTGCATTACTCAAAATAGACCATAACTCTGCATATCTTACAGCAGATCATACAGAAAAATCAACACGGTGGACTTCGTAGAAGCTGCGAGTCACATTTCTCATGTTTTATATCACTTATTAAAGTGTATGTTAGCAAATGGAAAGTTCTGTTGGAAATCATCACAGCACGTTTCACAAATGTCTGATTGAGTATTGTGTCTTGTATCATAATGTAGGGCAGACGCTTTCATTTTTAAACTCAAAGGCGTCTTGTTGAACTGCACTGTCATTGTTTTCCGACGACAATTTATTTAGAAGCTTTTTTGCCTTCCTCTCTGCCCTTAAGATCAGCATATTTGCTCCATGCACCTAAATGTTTTGACTTGGAAAACTTAGAATTTTTCACCTATGTTTGCATATAAATGTATAAAGACAAAAACTGTCTTTTTGCCTTAACATTTTCTTAAAACCTGCCTAATTCACAGTGAATACTGGACACTGGCCAATGTTACTTGGTGAGCTTTTAACCACCTGCCATTTCACTTACATCTCCAATAAGACACTGACATCCAATGCCTGCTGCCTGGAGGCGGATAACTTCCTCTCTCTGCAGGTCGGGACCAGTAGCAACTTGTCTGCAGGAGACAAGCCTTTCAAATCCTGGGGTCTGAGCCTGACTTTGGAAAAAGGATGACTACTGAATTCCTCAGAGCCTGACCGCAGGCCTGCTGGGGAGCTTCAGCTGCCACGACGGGGCTCAATTTCAACAGTCTGCCCACAGGAACATGGAATAGGTTTCCCCATTGTGTCTTTCTGCAGAGGGCCCTATCGGAGTGTGCTGTAAAGGATTCCATCAAGCTAACAGGTACTGGGATTTTAAAATCGAAGGCTCCCCAATTGCAAGGTAAATATGTATGGTTGACCCCAAGCACGTCTCCTGTTGAGTCAATGCTCCCGATGAAGGCAAGACACAGCCAAGGGTGTCTCTGGTACACAGCAGATTTCATTTCATGACGACGTGTCACATTCACAGAAGGCTGGTTTGATTTTTAACTCAAAGAAATGTGCACGCTCATAGGGCTTGTAGTTTTAACTTCCTGGGCAGAACATTAAGAGGTTCACAGTATGGCCGGAATTTAAGTTGATTTATATTCTCTCGTAGGAATGATATTGTTGAAAGTGTACACTTTTTCCCCATTCTTTGTTGACCAGGAAAGGCTTACCAACGTGATGAAGGCTTCTGAGATTGTGTTGTGAATTAACTAGCATCTGTGTCCATCCCCACATCCACATGTTGAAACCCTAACCCCCAGTGTGGGTAAATTTAGGGTAAGGAAGTGATTAGGGTTAAGTGAGGTCATAGGGTGGGGTACTTATCCCATAGGTTGGTGTCCTCATAAGAAGAGACACCAGAGCTCTCTCTGTCCCTGTGTCTGTCGATCTGTCTATCGATCTGTCTCCCTGTCTTTATCTCTCCTCTCTCACCAGACACGGACCTTTCAGATCCTGATCTTGGATGGCCAGCCTCCAGAGCCATGAGAAAATACATTTCTATTAATTCAGCCACCCAACCTGTGGTATTTCCTCCCTGCAGCTTGAGCCGACCATCACGGCTGGAGGTTGGTCTGTCCACACATGTCCTCAGCTTCCTGGATTTGCACACAGAATGAGAGGTTTCTCCCATGTTATCTGTAAAGAAAGACAGTGTGCTTTGTTTATGCTTGCTATTGTGTTCAATATTTCTATCAATCAGCATGAAACCGTAAGTAAACTGGCACTTTGAATAAACATCCTTATGGCAGTAAGAATAGGACGGACCCAGGAAGCCCTGGTGTGGGGTCCCCTGTGCCCCCAGTCCCTTATGGGGGCAGATTCCCCGCTGCTCCTTGTCACTGAGAGTGACTTGCTCAGGACGGTAGTACATTCTGCAAATGATGTCACTTCAAGACTGAAAGTTTTGTTCCAGAAGTTTCCCTGAACTCCCTAGAGTACACGTCCCAGGGCCCAAGGCCATGCCCCTGGATTGTAAGCAAATGGAGTTTCAGGTGTTGGGTGTCGTTCCATCGCTAGCTATTTCTTCACATTCAAATTCCTATGTTTTGTGTTTTTATTTTTCTGTTTATCAAGGAAAAAATTAAAACCTCGTTGGTGGCAAAGGTATACTTGAAAGTAGTTGTCAAATCCTGTGGTTGCTGCAGGACCACGGGTCTCTCGTGACCCTTTGGGTCCTGTTTGAGTTCCTTGAGCACATGGCTGTGATCTCTGTCAGGGTCTCTTCCCATCAGGCACCCTACACATCCAGTGTAATGAATGTGCAATAATTACAGCAAACAGAACGATAGCCACTTCGCCCGTAGTTGACGTGTTTAACACCATTTTGTGGGGTCAGTGCTATTCCCCACATTTCACAGCTGAGGACACAGAGTCACAGAGAGGTCGTTGCTCACCCACAGCCAGGAGTGGGACATGGGAACCGCAGGATTAGCTCCTGAAAGAGGCTTTAAAGCCCAGATGCTATCACACCAATTTAAAATGGTAATGCTTTTAAGCTTTATTTATTCTACTTACCCTGGTTATAACTGAAATCACCTAGGAGGGAGAAAATATCTTTCCTGTGTATACTATCTCTCTAACAAGAACTTATCTATTTGTGTGGAAAAATAAAATAATTGTTTTATTTCCTTAGAAATGAAATCTTTGGTGGTGAGAAGAATATAGGAGACAATTTCTTCATCTGTCTGTCCTTGAGTCCTAGGTCAGAGGTTACAGCACAGCCTCTCACCTTTGTCCCACCAGGAGGGTGCCCCAGCCAAGAATCCCAAGGAGGGAAAACACTTGCAGTGTCAAGAACTCCAAATCCCAAGATGCTGACAACTGCCCATGCACACCCTCCCAATTGGGAATCTCTGAATTATAATTACCTTCCCTTTATTTCAGGTCTTCTGACTTCTCAGAGTCATCACCTCAAACCCCAAAATGTCTGTCCCAGACCCCAAATATACTCATGCCTGAACAGTTCACAAAGGCCAATGGAGCTAGGTCATTTACTATTTATTACCCCCACTTTCAGGAAGCGCTATTCTAGGCTTACGAAAGTAAGAGTTTGCTCTCACCAGTGGATTGCTGACCAGACGACACAGATGAACCTGCTCCAGCCACAAGGACCTCCTCTGTCTCCTGCAGCTTGAACACCCTCCAAGCACCTGCAATGGTCCAGAAAGGTGCCTATCCAAGCGGGCACAAGAAAATGGAATTCTGAAATTGTGTGGAAACTTACAGACCCTTCACACTAATGGTCTACATCAAATTCCTTTGGAAAGATCAGGTGAAAACCTGCTTTTAAACAGACCTGCACTGAGCTAATATAATACAAGAAGGATGAGGACAAACTTGGGGACCCAGTTTTGCGTAAGAGCCACACGAGCTGACCATGAGGTCTCCAACCCCTGCTGATTCGGAGACAATGACTCCCTTCTTCAAGTTCAGAAATAAATGTCCCCTACCTGACCTTTGTGTCTGGGTCCTGTTTATACACCCTCATGTAACAAGATCAGTAAAAGATTTCGCCAAATTAAGCATTCTGTAAGGGGCGTTGGCCTCCAGAAACCTCTGCAGCCCTTTCTTCACGAGGGCCACCGGCTTGTGACCTTGGACCCTGGGGTGAACCCTGCTGGCTCATTCTCATCAGCTGGACCCTCAGGGTCTTCTCTTCCTTTTGTTCTTTTTTGTCAATAAAGCACAACATCGACTGCTCCCAAATTGGGACACGTTATTTTAACAGAAACGACTGACGCACATCACGGTAATTCATCTTAAGTGTGTCTAAAGTGGCACTGAAAACTTGAGGTCTTTGGGAAATGTTTCCAAAATAAGCAGGAAGCTTTGAGTCACGAGTTGTACTACTCTTTAAAAACAGTTCAAGAGATCTTTTAATCACCACATAAGACTTTACGGTTATTAAGCTTTCTGGGGTCTCTGACTCTGGGATAAAACCCTTTGGAAGCTAAATGTCGTGAGCTGATAGACCACCCTCCATGCCCCTCCCACTGCTGCCGCCCCCATGGAACTTGGCAGGTGATGCCTCCTCCAGTGTCAAGGTGGGAAGGTACTGAGTCTACAGTTTCCAGAGGTTAAGCAAGGGCATGTTGTATCACCCACAACACTCCCCACGGATGCATGTGTGTACGTCATTTCATGACGGCAAAGCGAAAGCACTGCAAAGTCAAAAAATGCAAATCACAGCAAAGAGGTAAGCTTTCCTGCATGACACAGAACCCAGTTGGAAAATGATGAAGAGCTGTCTGAATGTCTTTCACCCTCTGTCCCTCAATTATGACACACAGGGCCCGTGACAACCAAACCTTTGGATGCTTCACCCTGATGGTTCAAATCCAGCTGCTTGAGGCAACAAGGGCCTCTGTATCTGGTGAGAAACTGCACACCCCCCAAACCCCAGGGCAGTAAGTAAGGGCTGCCAGTGCACAGGCATCCTCAGAGAATCCATGCCCTCCACCAGGAAATCACTCTAGACCCTAGATTGGGAAGAGGCTGAAGGCCCCCCAACAGCAGTGCGTGCTGGGTACCACAGTCTTCGCAGATGCGGACAAGCAACAAAGTCTCCACCTGGAGACCTTAAATGGGGCTTTGACCTTTGCCCAACTCCTTATTGGGCAGAACTTTGGTTATTAAGAGGATGGGCTCTGGAAACAACCATTTGCTTTTTTGTAATTTTTATTGGAGTATAGTTGATTTACAATATTGAGTTAGTTACTGCTGTACAGCAAAGTGAATTAGCTATACATCCACATACATCCACTCTTTTTTAGATTATTTTCACACATAGGTCATTACAGAGTATTGAGTAAAGTCCCCTGTGCTCTACAGTAGGTCTTTACTAGTTATCTATTTTATATACAGCAGTGTGTATATGTCAATCCCAATATTCCATTCATCCCATCCCCCACTCAACCACTTACATTCTGAGCCTCAATTTTTTCATCTGAGACATGAAGACAGTAATGATTCCTATTTGTAAAGACAGAATTGTTAATATTTATAAACTCCAGTGTTTGGTTCACAGCGATCTCTATAAAGATGTCTATTATTTTTTTTATTCTTAATTTCAGCATGTTTTTCCTTCCGACTTTCTGTTTTTCCTCCATAGAAGTGATATCTTCTCAGATGTTACTAAAGGCATGCATTGACTTTTCTGACTTTTGCTTCTAGTTTCTGTAATAAATTATTTTCAGAGATTTATTGCATTCATTTTCATAAACTCCTTTTAAAAGGTTGATTAAGGCTTGAGTGATAAGAGCTCACTGTCAGCAGAAAGGTGTCTACATGGCCCTTGGTCTATTTTCCATCCACGTGGAGGCTGATAAAATCACCTACTGATTGAGAAAGTGAAGCTTTTACATTGGGATCGAAACTTGGGCACCACTTTTTAAAATATTAATTAATTAATTTATTGGCTGTGTTGGGTCTTCATTGCTGTACCTAGGCTTTCTCTAGTTGTGGAGCGCAGGGGCTACTCCCTGTTGTGGTGCGTGGGCTTCTCATTGCGGTGGCTTCTTTTGTTGTGGAGCAGGGGCTCTAGGAGCACGGGCTTCAGTAGTTGTGGCACTCGGCTCAGTAGTTGTGGCTCGAGGGCTCTAGAGCGCAGGCTCAGTCGTTGTGGTGCATGGGCTTAGTTTCTCTGTGGCATGTGGGATCTTCCTGGACCAGGGATCGAACCCGTGTCCCCTGCATTGGCAGGCCGATTCTCAACCACTGCACCACCAGGGAAGTCCAGGCACCACTTTAAATCAGAAGTTTTCCTCTGTTATAAACATTTATCTTCACACATTACGAGACGCAATCTGAATAAAAGCAGAGGAGAATTACAGACTCCCTAGCTAGTAACCATGAGATTTAAGATCACCCAATACCCCGTATCTAGCACAGACTACCAGTAGCCTTGACCCCTGTCATCCATCTCTAGGTGGTTTGACCCCACCCCACCCCCAGTGAATGGCAACCAAACTGTCCTGGGAAGACCACACCCCCTCGCGAGCAGTTAGGTTAACTGAAAAATCTCCATCTCCTCAAACTGCACCCCCTTGAGCCCCACGACACCTCCAAGAGGGGTCGCACACATGCTGTGCTCTGTTACTCTCTGTCACTACGTGCAATGCCGTGAATTCTGCCTCTGCCAGCTCCCTGGCCTGCTGTCCTCTGCCTCCCACCAGCCCCCTGCTTGTCAGGCAGGCAGACCTCTTTCTTTCTCCTGCATCCTCGTGGATAAGAATTGGAGAGCATCCAGTAGTCACCTCCTCAGAGGGGGTTCCTTCCGCAGAGGGGCTGGAGGGGTGTGAGGGCTGAATGAGAAAATGCAGGTAGTGAGCTTAGCCGGGCCCATCTCAGTGTACTCGAGATAGAGTCATTAACGCCTTCTTGCAAAATGCGACGTGAAACTGAAGACTTCCAAGTGTCCAGAAGTGTCCACCTGGAGTTTCCATGTTTCCTCTATTTTAGTCATTTATTAAAAGAATGTAAGATATATATTAAAGCATTATTCAGTTTTCCATTGCAAACCTTTGCTTTTTCATTACAGCTTGAAAAAGGGACCTTGGGGACCCAGGAGAGAACTTGAAATCATCACCTCAGGATATGAGTCGCACCCCAGCGTGCATGTCCCTGCGTTTGGTCCATCACACTGCAATGATGAGACGTAGTTCTGCTCTCAAACGCGGCTCCAAAAACAAAGGCAGGAGGTTAGCAAACGTTCACGGTGATTTTGAAGGTTACTCTTGACCCTTCCAAGGGCCCCGAGACTCTGGCGTGGGTCTAGTGGGCCCAGGAACAAACTGGAGGCTTTAAGCAGGCGATGTATCCCATAGGTATCATATCAGGTATATGTGCTTTGACACATAGATCCTGCACTTTGTAATAACAGCTGAGGGCCTCTATCCCAAGCTCCTCATCTTTAGACACCTCATCTGGTCTCCCCTCAACACTCCTCTGATGGGTGCCCGTATCCCAATTTTAGACATGGTGTGATTCAGGCTAAGACATGTAGCAGAGATAATAAGTGATACCACCGGAATACACAGAGTTCTGCGCAATCACTGAGTTCAGGCAGCAAGTACAGCAAATACCGAGTGCCGGCAATGCACCTGCCAGGCCCCACAACAGACAGCGGGTGTGGAGGAGGTGGTACAACTGCCAAGATCACCGCCTTTCAAGCTTGTTTTCTGACATCAAAGCCTCCCCCCCTCCACTCCACTCTCACCCCAGACCCTGAGCCTAAATTTTCCCCCTAAAGTTTCCAGGTCACCTAAATTTACACGAAGTGAATCTGGACGCCTTTCCCCTGTGAATCTATCTTGGTGGGTGTGGCTTCCAGGCCCAGCAGGGAACCCTAAGAGGCCGGAGGAAAACATTCCTCCCAGTCAGGTGTCCTAACAGCAACTTGCCACGACTTGGGGCAACCGTGTCCGTCTCTGATGCAATTTCTTACAAAAAAAACTTCACACATAAAAGTTTTGTTAATTAACAGCATTTTATCCCCCACAGTCTATTGTGATAGTTGGGCAAAAAGCCACCTTCCCAGAAGTCCATACGCGGAAGCACGTGCTTGCTCCAAACGTCTCACCAAGGCTGCCCCTTGGCCCCCGCGGGGCCCCCACGCCTACTCCCCTCTGCTTGGGCTCCTCCTGGGAGCGGCATTTGAGGGGTGGGGTGGAGGGTGAGGAGAGGAGGAACACAGAGGGGCCGGGCGCAGGGGCCAGGTGGCCCCGTGGAGGAGAGCGGGGCCCCGAGGCAGGGTGGGGACGGAGGCCAAGTGCAGGGAAAAGCGTGGCAGAAACAAACCCGGGTCTCCACCGGCAGCCCCTGCTCCCAGGTGACTCTCACTCTTCTCCAGGAAGCCTGGAAACCATGGTGGTTTTTAAATTCTCATTAAAAAAAAAAATAGTAGCAAGTCGATTTTCAAAAACACTGCGCAGGCTCCCTGGCTCACCCCTCAAAGCCTCAGTCAGATTCAGCCCCACGCTGCCAGCCTGAGACTGGTGCTTTCAATCGTGTACGTGAGCTGGGGTCCCCTAAGGTGGGCCATCCTTTTGAGGACTTTGAGGTCCTACACTGGAAATCCTGGGAGAGTCACACACTCTTAAAAGGGAGTTCCTCACCAAATGCTGGAGAGGGTGTGGAGAAAAGGGAGCTCTCCTGCACTGTTGGTGGGAATGTAAGCTGGTACAGCCACTATGGAGAACAGTTTGGAGGCTCCTTAAAAATCTAAAAATAGAACTACCATATGACCCAGCAATCCCACTCCTGGGCATATACCCAGAGAAAAGCATAATCCAAAAAGAAACATGTACCGTAATGTTCATTGCAGCACTATTTACAATAGCCAGGACATGGAAGCAACCTAAACGCCCATCAACAGATGAAGGGATAAAGAAGATGTGGCACATATATGCAATGGAATATTACTCAGCCATAAAAAGGAATGAAATGGAGCTATATGTAATGAGGTGGGTGGACCTAGAGTCTGTCATACAGAGTGAAGTAAGCCAGAAAGAGAAAAACAAATACCGTATGCTAACTCATATATATGGAATCTAAAAAAAAAAAAAAATGGTACTGATGAATCCAGTGACAAGGCAAGAATAAGGATGCAGATGCAGAGAATGGACTGGAGGACATGAGGTTGGGGGGGCAGGGGGCGAATGGGAAGCTGGGATGAAGTGAGAGAGTAGCATAGACATATATACACTACCAACTGTAAAATAGATAGCTAGTGGGAAGTTGCTGTATAACAAAGGGAGATCAACTCAATGATGGGAGATGCCTTAGAGATCCAGGACAGGGAGAGCGGGAGGGAGTCGCGGGAGGGAGGGGATATGGGGATATGTGTATAAATACAGCTGACTCACTTTGGTGTACCTCAAAAGCTGGTACAAGAGTGTAAAGCAATTATATTCCAATAAAGAGCTTAAAAAAAAAGGGAATTCCTCCCAGTGTTTGAGGGGAGCTGAGGAGCTGAGGTCCCCTGGCCTCCTTGTTTGCAGATTAAGGAGAGGCTGCACCTGTCCACAGTCTGGTGACCGTCCCTGGCCAGGGTCCGTCCTCGGAACCCCAGAATCCTTTGTCAAACTTCTTTGTCAAACTTGAGCTGCAGTGGAGATCGGAGGCCAGTCCTGCCAGAAAGGACAGAGAAGAAGTCTGTGCTTTGGGATGAGGGGGTTTGAAGAAACTTGGTGAGAAAGGTTTAATGAGAAAAATGCACGTTGTCTTACGAGTGTGGAGTCTCTTGGATAACTGTGTTTTCAGAGGACTCTTGTCTGAAGGCCTCGTCCTTCAGGAAAACTTGTCCTGCTTCTCGTCTCTCCCTACTTCCCTACCAACGTCCCCCTGCCCTTGGGAAGCCTGGCCCTTCCTTACAGCCAAGGATTGTCCTGAAGCAGAGGCCCTAGCAGAGAAATGCAACCAAGGGAAAACTAGGTGGGGCCCTTTCTTCCACAAAAGACACAGTTACTCTGTCACTTAATTCACACCCCCGGCCTCCTGCTCACAACAGTTATGGAAAAGCTGTGAACGTTCCAGAGCACACGGTGGGGACAGAGGGGATCTGGTGGAGCCGGCACATGTGCTCAGCTTGGACAGGAGGCACGAGGCTGCAGGACACGGATCCGGACGAAGGCCCCAACCTGTGTCCCGGGGGCGCCTGGGCCCGCCGTGCCGGAGCTGCATGGAGATGGGGGTCTGACCCCGAGTCACTTTGTTCGCTGACCCGCCTCCCACTTGCAGTTCAGGGACCATATGCTCAGCGTCCCTTCGGCTACAGGTCAGCACCGACTTGAGGACACGTTCATGAAAATACGTGGCTGCCACCAGAAAGTTTTAAAAGCATAATTTCAGCTTGGTCGTGGGCTGTGTGAGGTCCTGCGATGGGCCTCGGGGAGCATTGTGGGCTCGTGCTTGTCTGAGTGTCCACAGCAGCTGTTTTCTCTGCCCAGACGCCCAGGCAGGCGGCTGCTGAGGCTACGCTGTAGGCGGGCAGTGTGGGAAGTGTGGGCAGAGGGCGATGCACAGGAAGGAAGCAGAGAGGTCGGGAAGGAGGGATGCTGGCTCCATGTAGCGCGTCTGAGCTGGTACCAGCGTCACGAGAAAAAGCCCATTGCTCCGTCCTGAGGAGCATCACTGGGCAGGTGGGTTGAAATCACCTCACCTGTGCCCAGGAGGGAGCAGAGGAACCCACCCGCCAGCATCCCTGACTCTGGTTCCCATTGGGTGGTGCTTGCGGGCCTCCATCCTCTCCACGTGCCAGCACGTCACCTGCCCCTTGGGTGGCTGGCCCAGGACCCCTGAGCCAGGGAGAGGCAGGGCCAGCTCTCCTCTGCTTCACAGGGCGTCGATGAGCTGTCTCCACCCATAACCATCTATCCAGCATCTATCTATCAACTATCTATCTATCTCTCTATCTATCTATCATCTATTATCTATCTATCATCTATCTATCTATATCTATCTATCTATTTATCATCTATCTATCTCTCTGTTATCTCTCTATCATCTATTATCTATCTGTCTATTTATCTATCATCTATTATCTATAATCTATTATCTATCTGTCTGTCTGTCTATCAGCTCTCTATTATCTCTCTAGGTATCATCTATTCATCTCTCTCTCTCTCTGTCATCTATCTAGCTATCTGTCTATCTACCTGCTTAATTAACCATGTTTTGCATGTAAGGAAACTGCTGCTTTGGAAGGTTAGTGGAGCTTGGCAGGGGCAGAGCTGGGCTTGCAGGAACTGTGCCTGTTTCCAGTGAGCCCTGTTTACTTCACCCCCTGCAGCTACATCAAGGAGGGGACTTGCCTAAATTTCTCATGAAACAGAGAGTTTAGGTGAAACAGATCAACGGCTTTTGCCACCTGGTCCTTCAGTGGTTCTTCTGAGGCTCCGAGATAGGCACACTGGGGGAGGAAGTAACTTCCAGATGTCAGCATCCCCCCCTCAAAGAGCAGGGGCTTCTTCTCAGGCCAGGGGTTTGGCAGGTGTCTGACCTTTCCTCAGGCCCTGAAACGATGGGTGTGCACCTCTGGGGCCCCCGTCATGAATCATCCCTTTCCACGTCTGCAACAGTGGGGAGGATGGTTTACTACACAGAATGAAATAATAACTCAGTTCCATATTGACAAGCCGGGCAGTATATACTTCCTGCCTGTGAAGGGGTGTGAGCATTGCTCTGCAGTATTTAAATAAGCGGGATCTCAATAGACATACAAATCTAGGTGCACTTAATCCATGTCTATGTGACTGACAAGCACGCGACCCAGGCTGTGTGGCCTCATCTGACCATAGAACAATTGATTCAGTGTTTTTGACCGTGGATCAATGACCCCCATGGATGGAGTCAGCTGAGCAGCGGTTGACGCTGTCACCGGAGCCTGGGCCAGCGTAGCTCGGTGTAAAACGACCTAAGTGTCCACCTCATGTCCACTCCGTGAAGCCCACCCTGAAAAATACACCCTAAACCCTGAAGCCCTGTCTGCCCTCCACTTTTAGTGATAATACAAAACAGTGCAATTGTACCAGCAATGAATCAATCGGATGTGAAATTCTGGAAATGTTAGGAAAAGAGGAGCACATGATGAGCATTTGGAAAGAGGAGAAACGTAAGGACCTGTGAGATGGAACAGTGGAGGCCGTCAGTGTTCCTTGGTTTTGTATTTTGAGTTTCACCTCAGGAATCATGCAGCAAATTTTTCACAGAACATAATTCTGAGGGAAGGACCAGCTGAAGGGCCTTTCATCTGAGAAAGCAGATCTCAGGGGAGTTTTACGCGGGCGTTGCCAGCTTGTTGGCCAATACATAAGGCTCTTCTGTTGAGCACCACTCCAGTCACTCCCTCCAACCTCACAGACAGCCTAAGGGGGCAGCCCGGAGCCTCAGGAGCCCAGGACAGGACGCCCGTGGGCTGCAGCTTGATGAAGCCTCTTCCTAGAACAGCTGTGTCCAGAGTTAGGGCTCTGCTTCCAAACTCCAGAGGTGACAAAGGGGCTGGAGTAGCACAGACCCAAAATGTTAAGGATTCAATTATTTTTTTTTTTATTTTACTTATGTATTTATTTTATAAATTTATCTGTTTATTTATTTATTTATTGGCTGTGTTGTGTCTTCGTTGCTGCACACGGGCTTTCTTTAGTTGCGGGGAGCGGGGCCTCCTCTTCATTGTGGTGCGCAGGCTCCTCACTGTAGTGGCTTCTCTTCATTGCGGAGCACGGGCTCTAGGTGCGCAGGCTTCAGTAGTTGTGGCATGTGGGCTCTAGAGCGCAGGCTCCGTAGCTGTGGCGCACGGGGTTAGCTGCTCCGGGGCATGTGGGATCTTCCCGGCCCAGGGCTCGAACCCGTGTCCCCGGCATAGGCAGCAGATTCTTAACCACTCTGCCACCTAGGAAGTCCAAGGAGTAAGTTATTTTTAACTTAATGAACATGTATATAATTTGCAAAAGCAAGAATACACAAATGTCATCATGACTTAATGTTGATTTTTGTTCCTTTTCTTCTGTGTCTGTCACTGCTACACGCCCTGTGCCCTCCTCCTCTTCCTGCGAAATCTGCCCAAGCTGTGCATCACAGGGAGTCCACTGTAACCACCTAGTATTCAGCCACACACACACACACACACACACACACACATATGCACGCACCCCTGGGATCACATATTACAGACATTTGCCTCCATTCTGCTTTCCTGCTTCATCATATCTGCTATTTGTCACAGTCTCTCCCCTCTGCCAGGGAGACACCAACACTGCAGACAGTGATGCCTCCGGGAGCCTCAGTGCCTGGGTGGCACTTACGTGGAAGAGAGGGCCATCCACCCCACCACCACCAATGACCTGAGATGGCATGTCGCTTTAGTGCATCATCCTAGTTCTGACAGATGCAGAAATTGTCGTGTAGAACTGAACTGCTAGAGAGGAAGGAAGGAAGAAGGGAGGCAGGAAGGAGGGATGGGAAGGAAGGGAAGGAAGGGAAGGGTGGGAGGAAGGAGGGAAGGGAGGAGACAGGAGACAGAAAGGAGACGGGTACAGACACAGACACCGCATTGACTTGGCTGATTAGCGTCTCATGACAATGCAGCTCTTAATCAGCGTCTGGAAAGAGGGTGATCATCTTATGGTGGCAAAACGTTTGGAAACTGCCGCCTGTGGGCACTTGTGAGATGCTCACTATTGGGTAGCTTCAAGGGGAACAAGACCGAAAAGTGGAGTATTTTCATGTACGCTGGTTGCCTTCATCTGCACTTGGAGGTTATTGAAAGAGAGATATGATCAGAGAAGAACGGGTCCATTTGCAGGCAGGGATGAAAGGAAACATTCACAAAGATTAGAGCAGAGATAAACAAATAGACTAGAAAAACAGTAGATAAAAAATCACCAAAAGCAAGAGTCAATGCTTCCAAAAACTCACAAAACTGGCCAACTCTAGCTAGACTGACTAAGGAAAAAACAGAGAAGATTCAAATAACTGAAATCAGGAACTAAAGAGCGGACATGACAACTGATGTTACAGAAACAAAAAAGATTATAAAATAATACTATGGACAACTGTACCCAGACAAATTAGATAACCGAGATGAAATGGGTCAATTTCAGAAACACACAACCAATGTGAATCAAGCAACCAAAATGGAATTATGAAGAAACAAAATCTGAACAGACCTATCATTCACAAGGAGATGAAACGAATGTAAAACCTCTCCAAAGAACAGCCCAGGACCACTGGCTTCACTGTGAATTCTACATTTAAAGAACTAAGACCAATTCTCCACAAAGTCTTCCCAAAAACTGAAGAGGAAACACTTACAAGTGCATAGTGTGAGGCCAGCATTTCATCAATAACAGAACCAGACACAGACACTTCAAGAAAAGAGAACAGTAGAACAGTATCCCAATACATGTCGATGCAAAAACCCCCAGTAATATCCTAGGAAACAATTCAACAGCACATTAAGGAGATTATAAAATATACAGATGTAATTAAGAAAGTCTTGGAGATACAATCAAGAAATTTCCTTAAAAAACTAAAAATAGAGCTACCATATGATCCTGCAATCCCACTCCTGGGCACATATCCAGGGAAACACATAATTCAAAAAGATGCATGCACCCCAGTGGTTACTGAAGCACTATTTACAATAGCCAAGACGTGGAAGCAACCTAAATGCCCATCAACACATGAATGCATAAAGAAGATGTGGGCAAGATGTGTGTGTGTGTGTGTGTGTGTGTGTGTGTGTGTGTGTGTGTGTGTAATGGAATATTACTCAGCAATAAAAAAGAATGAAATCATGCCATTTGCAGCAACATGGATGGACATAGAGATGATCACCCTAAGTGAAGTAAATCAGACAAATGTGACATGATATCACTTATATGTGGAATCTAAAAAAAGGATACAAATGAACTTATTTACAAAACAGAAATAGACTTACAAACTTTGTGTTACCAAAGGAGAAAGTGGGGAGGGATAGATTAGGAGTCTGGGATTAACAGATACACGCCCTGCCATATTGTTTGGCCGATGCGGTTTGAGTGGGCGTGAACGCCGTCACTCTGGCACAGCCTTTAAGAAGCCTTAAAGAAAGAATAATGGTTTTCCTGCTTACTCTCCTTGCCAGACGATGTCCTAGGTGGTTACACCGCCTGCAACTTCAGAAGGGCTGGTACCACGAGTGAGAAATCCGTCTTTGTTTCTTAGAGCCCCTGAGATGTGGGCGGTGTAGGTTACCACAGCAACGTCTGACTCACCCTGACCCAAACCACCACTGAGCGTGTTTAGGGTGACATTTGCTTTACAAAAGCTCTTAATTACTTTCTTGCAGGTAATTGTGCCTTTCTTTTCATTTGTCACTTCTGGGTCTCCAGGCTTATCTGGGAAGATCTCCCACGTGCCAAATTAGAGATGTTTACAGCCTTCGCCCAGATCTAACCCAGATTCGCCTCCTATGCCAGTGTTCTGGGACCTCTCCATGCCATGTGTCTATTCTACCCCACCCCCACTCCCCCAACGCTGTCCTGCGCAGGAAATCAATTAGATTGGTCTTTTTTAGTGGAAGACAGAGCCGATTATACGTAGCGAGCTTTTTGCTTAGTAAAAAGGTCTAAAAAATGTGTCCAGGGAGGAGGCTCTGTCCCCAGTGACCACCGTGACCACCCACCTCATTTCTGTTTCCCTCACTCAGAAAGCTCTATGTCTATAAATTGGATTTTCTTTTCTTCACCTCCCGAAACTCACCGTTTACTGTTTATTCCTCAGAAAGAGCTTTCTCACCACACGGCTTTATTCGCAAAGGTCATTCTTAGCAGGAAGGAACCACTTTAGGAAATATTAGTTACACTCTCTGCTGTCAGGGGTGATGATATGACATCAGGCTGCTCACGTCTGCCCTCCCCCCTCCCGACTCAATCAGAAAAGACTGAGGACATGTTTTTAAAAATTATTACAATTATGTAGCTCATCTCTCAACACCATAAAAATAGCTGTAAGTCAGGAGGTTAACTCTTCCAATTTACTCTGTTATAAATGGATGTGAGAGCTCGATCTCAAAGTTACGGAGGATGAAAGGAAAAAAAAAAAAAACATGACATAGGCTGAGAGAGTGAAAAGGAATAGTCTATTTTGTGTGTGTGAGTCAAAAACAACATTCCGTTCATAGAACGTGCGGGGGTAAAGATGTGCTGAAGTGAGCTCGAAGGCGACCGAAGTGGCTGCTCCTGTGAGAACTGTCACCGCTCTTATTCACACCCCAGTTTATAAAGGAGACTCTTGAGCGGGATGAAAGCTCAGCCTGCCTGGATTCTGTTTGGAAGTTTGGAAAGAAAGAAACTGGGTGAAGGGGGTTCCTTGATGGCTTTTAGAAACACCATTGGATAATAAAGGGAAATTTGCATTTAATTCTCACCAAAATGCTTCCGATACTTCGTTCTCTCGCCAGAAACAAGGACACACAGTGGAACCTCCACTGAGAAGGTGACCCTTGAGTGACGTTGGCTTATTGAGTCTGTAAGGCTATGGAGGCCCTTGTGAAAATCGCTTAGTTCTGCTCTACAGACAAGAGCTGCAGCCCCCAGCTTCCGGTCCTCAGAATCTGCAGATGCTCTGAGGCAGGAAACGCCTCTCAAAAGGCAGCAGCCGTCAGATGCGCTGCGGTGACTTTGGTCTCTGGGAAGCCACCCAGGGCCTTGCTAGCAGGTCAGTGTGGACGTGAGGTGACAACCTCAAAGCAAACCCACCCTGTCCTGGTTCCCCCCTCAGGGCAGAGCAGAGCTGACGGCTGACTTCCCAAACCAAACACCAACCAGGTTCCCAGGCTTGCCTGGTGGGGCTCAACCTCTGGAGTCCTTGGCTTTCTGGCTACAAGCAAAACCTCTTTCTCCCTGGACATCTTGAGCTGAGAAGGACACCTGGAGCCTGTGGCCTCAGCTTCCCAACAGGCCTTGACGGGGTAGGTGGCGGGAGAGGTCACCCACCCTCGTGCTGGCTTTTGCCTGAAGTGATGCTCTGGGTGGGGCTGGGAGTCCGTCCTATTTTCGGAAGGCCTGGCTTCCTCGGCTGTCAGTGCCCCCTCGTCACACTCCCGTTATCTCAGCGCAGCCGGCCCGGGCAACGTGTGAAGTGAGGAAGCGCTGTTCCCGCCTAGACAGGGGCGGGTGGCCGTGAGTCCCCTCCGGGCTGGGCTTCCTGTCGGAGCTGGAAGGGGGCTGTGTGCACCGGGGGTGAGGGGCAAGGCTTCCATCCGCACAGCGGGCGGCCACGCAGATCCTGGAATTCACAGCACCTTCCGGGGCCGCCTTGCCCCCAGGGATGATGTGTTTGGGAGACGTTGGAGTCTCAAAAATTGAATAACTCCATTGCCATAAAATACTCTCTTTCCAAATATGTACTGTGAAGGAGAACTTTTGTCCCAATTTGTAAAATTATAGTTTATTGCTAAAACAGCCTGAGGGTACGAGTACAAATGAAATGACATTAATTAAAATACATGAAAACAGCAGAAGGGATCATTTTATCATGCAAGTTCAAAAGAACAGGAGAGAAAAATGGAAAGCTCTGTCCTTCCACCACTGGGGAGAACGGGTTTGAAAAGGTGAGAGCCCTGCCCCCAGCTCGGGAGACCGAACCCAGCCGTGTCCTCCCATGGAAAACACCCTGCCTGGCTTTTCCAAAATGTTAGTCTGGAACTGTAAGCGGGCTTTGCTCACGGGTCTCAAAGGAAGCAGAGGAAAGCAGTCTCCCTGTTGCTTTTGTGGCATCTTTTGCAGGGAGGTTTGTGTCCCTTCAACCAGCTCCTGGAGTGTTAGAGACATGCCAGCTGTGTAGACGCGTGGATGGGCGGGCCTTGGAGATGCGGGCTGCCTCCCGCCCGAGGGGAGGATGCCAGCGAGGGGTCCCCACCCCTGGTTCCAGCGCATTTCCTGACTGGGGGAGGTGCAGCAGGTGACCGACCGGCCATGAAGACGCTCCCCAGAAGCACCCCTGGCCCTTCACACTCGGGGGGCCTCACGGGGAGGCCCGCAGGGAGGAGGAAGGTGTCCACAGCCTGCCCTGGGAGAGCGTCTATCAAGATTACATCCGTCATCTATAAATCAGCTATATCCACACTTATCTTTATAGCTATAGCTATATCATCTACACCTGTATCCGTATCTCTATATTTCTACACCTATACTCACATACACACCTATCTCTCTTTCTATCATTTTAAATGTAATTTGGAAAAAATGGAGAAGTGTAAGGTAAAAACACCTTCTATTCTCACACGCAGAGATCAGCATTAATAGTTTAATTATTTCCTTTTATATTTGTCCCATATTTTACCCAATTGGAATAATATTGCATTTTTGTTTGCAAACGGTTTTTGCATGTAGGTTTATGTCATATAAGCATTTTATAAGATCATTTCACATCCTTATTGCTTGAAAAATGTTCACCATATAACTTTACCAAAGTGTATAAAAGCCTTCCCTGGTGGTTAGACATTTAGAGCTTGGCAATATGTGTAGAACTTCAGTCATCTTTGCGCTTGAAGCTGCTCGGGGTGTAGAGTTACGGTCTAGTGTTTAAACCTCACACTTGAGGGTGAGGCTGAGATGTAAATATGCCCTGGGTGCCCTGAAACCTCGCCCTGAATTGCTTCCAGAAAGTTCCACCTGTTTGCATCCCCAGGCCTTCCTGGCTTCGTGCCCTGGGATGAGAAGGGCGCCCCGCGTCAGTGCCGGTGCTCAGAGGCGCCCGGACCCCGTTCTCAGACCTCAGCCCGCCTGGAGCAGGCAGGATGCTGTCCCCACGCTGGACGTGCTGGATTATTTCATTCAAACTTGATGCCCCCGGGGAATTCACACAAGTCATAAACATTTTCACAGAAACTGCTGACTTCAGGTGTGTCCAACATCCCGTGAACAACAGAGAATCCTGGCCATAATGTCCCTGGATACCGGCTTCTCTCAGGCTCAACTGGGAGCTATTGCATTTCTCCAAAGCGGTTGATACTTTAATTTAAACAATTTTGCTGCTGCATAAAATTACCCTTGGATTATCTGGAAATGCACAATCCCCCGTTATCAGCCACTTTTCTTCTGTGAAACCCTTAAGTGGAGGCATCCACATTTTGAGAGCTGCTGGGTACATGAACGTGGCAGAGCCCAGGTGTGAAGAGCCCCGGGTTAGAGACGCAGCATCCAGCTGGAAGCCACCGACGGGCGGCTCCGAGGCCGCCGGACCCTGCACAGACGTACAGGTGAGTCCTGCCCCTCGGGGCCCTGGCCGACTCAGGACCACGACGGAGCCCAGGCCGCTCACACTTGCATTGAGGGCAGTGACGATACGGCATCCTTCCAGCGGAATCGGGTTGGGTGACGGTCTGCGGGGGAGGCTGCCCTTGGGTGGGGTCAGTCCCGCTGGTGCCCGCTTCTGCCACCATGGGAGGCTCTAGAAGGGATGGGCTGACCTGACGCAGGGGAGAGGGGCTCAGTGGCCCTGAGCGAGGTCACGGTGGGGGTCTTCTCGGGGAGCTCCACCCGCCCCAGCTCCCACCTGACAGCATGTCCACCAGGGGACGGGCCTCTCTGCAAGTTCTCTGTCACAGTCAGCTCTTGACGACACCACTTCTCCCTTGGCCCTAACAGGTTGTGTTTGTATAGTCACATTGCATTTTTTTCACCCTGGACTAACACTCAAGTATCTTCATTAGGGGACTGCATAAAAATAAAGCATCATGTTTCTGAAAGCTCAAAACGAAGACACACTTAGCAGCTGACACAAGGAAAACGTCTGTCAGGAGCCTGAGAGAGCTGAGTGCTGTGTCCGCTGGCAGGGAGCTGGCTCAGTTTTATTGGTTTTGCTTGTGGTAACAGACGCAGGGACCACTGTGCTTGTGTCTCGGTGCGCTCAGTGGGCTTCATAGGTGCAAGGACAGCCTCTCTCAACACCTTTGTGTGTACCGGGAGCCATTCCGTCCCATCTCCTGGGGCCAGCATGGCTCTTCCACTGCTGGGGCCGCCTTCCAGATGCCCCTCTGATGCTCCGTGCCTGTGGCCTGCACGATTTCACTTCTGCCCTGCTTCCACCCTCTCCTTGGTCCTAGGCTGACCACCTTCACTGGGGTTCCTGTCTTCTGCCTGTGTCTGCCCACTGCCCAGACGGGCAGCCTACAAAGTCATGGGCCGTGGTGCCATGGCAACCCTGGACCACAGACCCCGCCTCCCCTGGCCCAAGACAAATGTGATGAACTGTGAGAACAACGTAACCTGCGTCTGTCGAATCAGACCCTTATCCTCAGCCATCTTAATTTGTTTTCTCTGGAATGACTCAGTTTATTACTTTTGGTATTTATGTGTGTTTCCTTCAGATATATTCACCTGTCCTGATGCAACTTGCCTAGAATTTCTTTCAAATTAATAGAAATATATCTGAAGCATCAAAACTAACATATCACACACTGTCAAGGTGTATATTCCTGCTACATGTCACAGGTGATAGTCTCCAGGGCTGTTTTATTTTTTTGGTGAAGCCAACTAAGGAGATTTGCTGGGCGAAGCTCCTGTTCTGCGGGTCTCATGTAGAACTCACGTTCTTCTGACAAGTCAGCCATGATAGCAGGTTAAGAGGCGTGTGTTCACATATTTGTTTCTAAAAGTTCAGAATAAACATATTCCGTAAACTAAAAAACATCCGAAAATGCACACAAGCAAATGCTGGTTAATGGCTACGTGCATAGATTGTCATTAATCTTTAACTCATGTCAACCATTAATCAAAAGCCCTGTAGGACACTGTCATCTATCTCACGGTAAATCCAACAGAAACGATTAGCTAAAGCACACAGAGTTGAGACGCACCCTTTCCGTCCTGACCCATCCTGGTTAGAAGCGCACGTGCGGAATCCTCAGGTGTCAGCTGGTGCCCCGCTGCAGCTGGGTACAGACGGCGAGGCCCGCTTTGGGTTTGGGTTTCAAAGGTGCAATGTCTTCCCTGATGGAGCTTGAGGGCAGCTCTGTCTCTAGCGCTGTCATCGCGAAGGCCTAATTCCAGGTTCCTGTTGTTTGATGGCCGCTCAGCAAACAGCTGCTTGTTTGGAGGGTCTAGCGGTGCGTGCCAGGCCTGGAGAAGGCACTCATGGGTGGCACCTCCACGGACGGGGCCCAGCGGCCCCCCTGACTGTGAGCACCTCTGTGGGAGGTTGGGGGTGAGGTGTCATGACGATTCCACTGCGGGCCACCCAAAAGGAGGAATCAAAAATAGGTTTAAAGCGGAGCTTTGAAATGTGAAACGGGTAATTTTCTGGTGCTGAAGATGACGTCTGTGTGAGAAAGGGGGTCTGGGTGACGCGGAGTGACGGGGGAGGAGCAGGCAGTCACCCTGGTGCCTCTCCCTCCCGTCCTCCTTCCTTCCCGCCTCCTTTCTCTCTCCATGTCTCTCTGGGTGGACAGACAGACAGGCGGCTGCCTGGCCGGTTGCCATGGAGAGCGGGTGCCCTGTCTGGGCTTTGAGGATGGGCACTGGCCCTACCTTGCCTGCATCCAATTGTGGCTTCAGAATTCTGGAACACAAAAGGATAACATGCTACAAAATGCATCACACCTGTAATAATCTGAGGCTAATTCATAACAAAGTGTCTGAATTCAAGCTGGCTGATTTCCTTTCTGTTTTCTGTGACTTTCCTGCAGGGTCCTCGTGGCCTGGGACGCTGGACCCCCTTGGTGTGGATGCTCTGATGTCACTGCACCGGCCCACGTGGCCCGCCACGGACTGTCCTCTTTGTGGGTGTGGCCTGTTGCAGAGGGTGTGGCGTGGCCTCTGCCCAGCAGCTGGCAAGTGGGGACCGGTGGATGCTGGATGCCAGCCGGCCGTCCCCTCGTGGAGCATCGAGACACACGTGGTCACCAAAGGAGCCTCCACAGATCCTGAAACGCCTTCCGTTCAGCCCCTCTTACTCACCGTCCACACTCCTGGAAGTTACTCTGAGCTCTGGGCTCATATCCAGAAGGGAAAAGTCCTGAATTCACCCATGAACAACCCGGCAGGCTCCACCCTGGGCGGGGCGAGTGCAGCTGTGCACACTCGTGCACGTGCACACAGACACACACACACTCAGGTCCCCGCACTCAGGGAGGGCACAGAACCCCAAAAAGGAAGCTTTTCCAACCCAGGAACAAGATGCTAAAATGGGGGTTCCACGGTCTACATTGAGGCTTAATGCGGTTGAATTTCCTCTAAATCATTTGAGAACAAATTCTGAAAAGCATGGCCCTGAGAGCAGGTAGTCCTGAGTGAGAACATTCAGAAGGACACGGGAAGGTGACAGAGGGAAGCCATGAGGAGCACGCGTGACAGGTGGGGTGCAGCACCCGTGCAGGGGCCCCACCGGCTCTGTCTTCCCCACTCGGACCCCAGTCAGGACCCAGTGGTGTCATCTTGCACCTCCCTTTGGACTGTTTTTTGGGGGGAACATCACCAACGTTTATGAACGTCTGACCTCGAGACAGAATACAAGCCATGAAGCAGTGTGGACAGCTGGGGGCCAGAGCTTCTAGAAGCCAAGTGTCCGCACAGCAAGGGCACCGCCCTTGAGTCCCCCAGCTCTGCAGGCCTCCCTCCGTGGCACTCGATAACACGTGTCGGATGGGGGATGTGTGGCCATCGCCAGGCCCCCCACCCTGGACCTCTGCTTCTGCGCGGTCACCCGACATCACCCAGGGATCGTTTCTCCACATGGAGCTAATAAGCCCACAAGCACCCCCATTTTTTCACAGCTCAGAGGGAGACACCCCAGCAGTACCTTGGGACAAGGATTGTTTTGTCCCAGTTATCCTTATTAAGATTATATTGAAAGACTATACTAGCCTCAAAAAATGAGCTGGGCAGCTTTGGCTTTTGTCCTATTTTCTGGAACAATTTGTATATGTGGGAATTATCAGTTCCTTGAAAGTTTGATAAACTACATCTGCCAAACAAAACAAAAAAGATTGTTAATTGTTGCGACTGTGGACGTGGCCTTTAAATGTCCCAAAAGAGGATTCTGAGCGCACGCGGCCTGGATGCAGAGATGCCGGCCTTTCCCCTCTTCTCTGAGTCCTTCCCCAGACGCGAGCTGACAGCAGGTCCTGTGCTGACCCCTTTCCCTCCGGGAAGGACCCCGGTCTCCCCACCACCTGAGCAGTCCACCCTGGCCTTGTTGCCAGGTCAACAAACACTTTCCTATTCTCCTGAAGATTCAGGAGGTCAGCCCGGGGCTCGCAGGGACACTCCAGGGTCTCCTTGAAACGCTGGCCGCGGAGCCTGGGGAATCCAGACGGGGCTGAGGAACTCTGGGCCCAGGGCCCAGCCGTGTGGGGCTGTTTCCGACTGAAGCAGGTCTGGGTGTGAGGGGATGAGACGTGATTCTGTGAAGGGCACCTGGACTCTGTGACCGCGTCACCTGTAATCTGGGGCCTAAACGGATGTATCTGGTCACAGAGCACCATGTAGAAGGCCTCTCCATACATGAATGAGCTTCTCGTCCTAAGCATCGAATTTTGAAACGGCACGTTTTCTGTTTGCAGAAAGGAAAGTTTTGCACTCACTTGCTGGACGAGGCTCTGGACACCAGCTCTGCACGGAAGGTAGAGTTTGGGAAAGATGCGGCAAGCTGTGTGGTGAGAACACGGGCAGCGCCCCCAGGGCCGCAGGACGCGTCCACACTGTGCAGGACCTGCCAGCTTCCCCTTCCTAGGATGGCCTGAGCCTTTCCAGGTGAGGCCGTGGGGGCACGGGGACCCAGGATTGGGAACAGGCCTTCCGGGGTTCCCAGGATCCCCCATGGCTTTGATTTACACTGTCTGCTCCTTTTCCCTGAGAAAGCATTTCATGTCCATCACCCCCACTGTCCCCACTGTCCTCAGGGCCAACCCCCCACACCTCCCAGACCCCAGATGCCAGGCCTCTGCAGGGAACCAAGAGAAAGGGAACCCAGTGATGCACAGCAGGTCGTCTTCATTGTTTAATGTCGGCCCACAGCTAGAAAATACTCAGAAGGAGAGGAAAAGTCTTGTGCAGCATCTAGGTGGCCGACGTGGCTCTGGCCACGGACCAAAATCCACCAGGCTTAGCGGCATCCGTGAAAATCCCTGATGCCTGCCCGGCCCGGCCATGTCCTCCCGCCTCTGTAACCACAGCTGAGCCCCTGCTCCATCCGAAACAGCCTGCAGCCTCAACCCCAAACCCAGGGCCAGAACCTCCCTGAAGCCCACTCCCCCCGCCCCCCCACCCCTTCCCCTCCCCCCACTCCGCTGGGGGTGTCTTTGTGCTGAAGTCTGTGCTGCTTTCCTGGCCATACTGGCCTCCTCCTGGGCCTCCTGGGGGATGGATGCATTTCTCCCTTCCCCCTCCACCGGCTCCAGGAACGAGAGGGATCTGGACGTTTAGGATGATGGGAAAGATATACCTGGACCTGGAGCTACTGGAATAGGGATACGGGCGGGCAGGGAGGAGATACATCTGGGGAAACCGCACGTCCTGATCAAATGCTGGGAGTAACAGGACTGCAAGGTGCCGTCACTGCACTTACAGTATTTGTGGTAAAATTATTTGCTTTAAAACCCGAGGATGTGGGGGTGGAGATTGGAGGCTGCCTTGCAGCAGAGACCGGGTGGAGGCGGGACAGGTGTGGGGCCAGGGCGTGGAGCAGGGACTGTCCTGCAGCACGTCCCCAGCCGGACCGTCCCCAGTGCACACCTCGAGGGCCTGGCTGACACCATCCCCTCAGGGGCCGCGCGCTCTGGTCCCCTGCTCACCGCAGCCTGGGTTAGAATCGGAGGCCGCTCTGGCCCCATCCCCTGACCCGGCTGCACCCGAAACACAACGCTTGGAGCCGCCGGGGCGAGCTGGGGCCCCCACCACCAACCGCCAAGGCTCCTGGAGGAGAAAGGAAAGTGAGTCCCACAGGAAGACACAAAGTCAGGAAGGAGGAGAAAGAGACCAGGTGGAGGGCTAGGGCTGCTGCCTGCGCGCTCTCTGAGTTTTCCTGGAAGGAACTAGAAGCCCGCTCAGAACGCAGGCGGGGATGGGGGGGGAGGAGGGGGTGGTCTGAGGCCAGGGCTGGCCGGCGTCCTGCTCCCTTCCGAGTCTGCATTCCTACTCGGAGCAGGCCCTTTTGCCTTTGCGGTAGAGCCGGATAAACAGGGGGAAAGGCAGTTCATACAGAATTCGGGGCCGACTGGGAAATGTGTGTCCTCTCTCTGCCCCCATCCTCGGGGGGTCGTGACAAGCGACAGGCGCCTGCCCTAAAACCGTAATGAGGGGCGGCGGCCGGCGGGGAGCGGGCTCGCTCCGGGTCCCCCGGCGGCCGCGCCCCGGCGGGCTGTGCAGCGAGCAGACGGGGTCCCCGCGACATCGCGGCCACGCTCCCCCCGACGCCTCGGCATCGGTGCTGAGGGAGCGGCGAGGCCCGACCTGGACGTGCGCGGCCGGGTGCCGCCTTCCCGCGGGTCCCCGCGGATGCAGTGAGATGCCGGCTTTCCGCAAGGCCCCTCTGATGGCCGGGCGGGGGCTGCGGGTGGGAGAGGCGCGGATAAACCCAGGCCTCCCGCAGCGCCCTCAGCTCGCTCCGGTCCCCTCCGCCCAGGAGGACGACTTGATGCTGCGCAGGCCCGTCAAGCCGCTGAGTGTCCTGGCACTTGGATGCGGAGGCCTGACCTTCCCGGGCCGCCAGCCCCCTCCTCGCCGTCTCCTTTGCAGGCTGGCCACAGTCAACTGTGCAAACAGGCAAAGGCCGAAAAAGGGAGGCAGAGGGCCGTCGGAGATCGTTAGCCTAATTTGAGCTGAAGGGCCTTTGTTGGACGTTGCGGAGGGGAGGGACCTGGGGACCTTTCCGTGTTTTGCCGGCGAGCTTGTTGAGATATGGTTGCCTTTGTTGTGATAATCTGAAATTAATTTGCACTTGAACCCATCTTTCTTCTGGGCTCCCTTTAAACACTGTTATAATTATGCGCCCGGCGTGAAACGGAGCCTGGCCCCGGTATGGCAAAGCTGGATGTTGGAATTCCCCAGGTACGGAAGGCTTTTTTCCCCACTTATCTCACAAGGTAATAAAACAAAATGTTCCGGCGCCCACGCTTCAGAGCCAGGTATTTGCCGGAGGGGAACAGGGCTAATCAGTGCATCGCAGCACATTGTACTGTGTACTTTCTCAGTGGGTCAATCACTGCCTTTTAACGTGATGCTACGCTTCTGCTCGTATGAGTTGATTTGTACCCGGAACGCTATGCAGACGTGGAAATGCTGTGTTTTGTTCTGTTTCAGCCACTTCTCGTCTCAGAGGCTTTGTCCCCAACTCCCTTTTCTCAGGTTTTTTTCAAGCGGGATGAAAGACCCCCTCCTAACAGGCGCAGCGGGTCCGGGCCAGCACCCTCCTTGTTCACCCTGGGAGCGGCCCCATCCTTAACGGCATTCTTTTAGTTTTAACCCAGATTAGTGTTTTGGGTGAGAAATCTCATTAACTCTGGCCAGCCCGTCCCTTTTTGTGATGGCCTTTGGAATTGCAATGGCCTCAAAGGCCAGGGGGGCCCTTCCCCGAGGCTCGATTCTTCTGTAAATTGCCAGCATCTTAGAATAACGACCGTCCCTCCCAGAGAGACCTGCTGGCGGTTTGGGAGGAAACCGAGGTTTCGCCTCCCTGGACGTGGTGACCGAGACTGCCGCCTGGGAACGGGGAGGGTGGGAGGCAGCCCTCGCGGCGGCACCCTGGCCCCTGGACTCCCTCCCCCTCCCCCGTCACCCCCACCCCAGCCCCTGCCCTCCTGCTCCCCCCACTCCTGCCCCAGAGGCGTCAGGGGACCCCTCTCCAAAACAGAGCCTATGAATTGTCACCTCATCCTAGTGCTTAGGAAAAACTGCAATCTCACCGTCACACGAAGCAAAAAAGAGCCCATGTGCCCAACAGAAGCTCCAGGCGAGGAGGGCCGTGCTGCAGGGAAATGGACTCACTTCATTTATATGTTTATATAAGTTTAATCACTTTTATAAGTGATTAAACACACAGACTCAACTTATTTGAGGAATGAAATCTTTTTTTTTAAGAATCTTATGGAGATGTAATTGACATACAATACACTGCATATATTTAAAGCGTACAACTTGATATTTTTTCCTTACTAGTAATGTATATATGGCAATCCCAATCTCCCAGTTGAGGAATGAAATCTTCAGGGGTCAAAAATCATTGTGATTTACAAAATAAAATATCACCCCCTGCATGTCAGTGTATTTATATGGCACGTAGGGTTGAACGTCAATAGCAAATTTGTAGGACTGCTCTCATTTGTTAAAAAATTCAATTTCGAATAATACAGATGAGTCATCGGGTACAATATTATTTTTTCACCAAAAAAAAAAAAAAGTATGTACTTGTGGAGCGGCTTGATCCTCTCTGATTAGTCGTTCTGTGTGATCTCTGTGGCTACTTCAGGGAAAGTGAAAGACGGATTTTGAGGTTGACTATGGTAGTAACGGGACTATTTTATTTACTGCTCCCCAAAGCTGACTAAAATAAACACACGAATAGCATCTCTGTTTTCTAATCACTTTACTTACAACATTATTTTAATTTTTAATTTAATTAAAAAAATTGTATTGAAGTAGAGTTGATTCACAATGTACAACATCCTTTGAGACAAAGGAACGAGGCAATGCTTCCGTCGTGCCTGGCCTCCGTGGAAAGGCCGTGCCGTGTGCTTGCACTCGAATAGAGGCAGCAGGGGGCCTGTGATCACACAGAAGAGGGGTGGGTGCCCAGTCCCAGGGGGAGGCGTGCTGTGTCCACTCGCACATGGACGGGGTGGAGCACCCCTTTCCCTACAGAGTCCATCACTGTGCAGGAGAGGTGTGCCCCTTGCTTGTGCGTGAAAGCGGAGAAGGTAGCCAGCATCCCGGAGCCCAGGTGCGCGTGCTGAGGTCCCTCAGGGGGGCAGCGGCGCCCCTGCGTCACACAGACAGCGGGCATGGGGGGGACCTGCTACCCTGTGGGGGTGGGGGCGAACCCAGTGCTGTACGGAGAAGAGACAGTGTCTGGTATCCCCTGCGCGCGTCGTGGGCAGGCCCCATACCACACCTCAGAGGGACGGGTCCCTAAGGTGCCCCAGAAGAGGCGTGGGCACACTCGTTATCACATGAAAGACTGGTCCCCTGGAGGAGGCTGGGGGTCCCCATTGCCCCGTGGAAGACGTGGGCGTGCACGGCATCCTGTACAGCAGGCGTGTGTGGATGCTGTCTGTAGAGGACCTGTGAGTGTCCTCATCACACAAGAGGTGCCGTGTGGATGCAGCCCACATCTGGGGGTGGGGGTGGGGCGGGGGGCTACGCTGTGCCGTCGTCCCTCGGGGACGGTGTGAGCCCGTTCCCCTCGGGAGCCCCACACAGCCCCAGAGCTCCGCCCCCATGGCACCCCAACTTGCCACCGTGTCCAGAGCTCCCCAGGAAGTGTCCCTAAGAAGTCCACCCCTCAGAGGGGTGCCCAGTGCCCTGCGAGGACCAGGACGGGGGGGCCTCGTGGCTGAGCTGCCCTGCTTCTCGCGCTTTATCTCCAAGCCCTCGGGGTCCCACCCCCACACGACGGTCTCAGCTGACAAGCAGCCTTCCACACACTAGGCAGGCAGCCCTGTTTCTCTTACGATAACATCTCCTGATCTCATTATTGATTATCTGCTTTCTCGGGTCCTGTTTCCTGAAAGTTTGATACGGGGCAACAGAGGTGACAAAAGATTGGCACTGGCCTCTGGGAATGAAGCAGCCCGTCATTAGATTAGCATCCACTCTGGAGGGGGCGGGAGGGGTGTTTGGCAAAAGCATGAGGTGCCTTCTTGACTTAATCTCTCTCTCCTTTATCTCCAATCTGTTTTGAACCCTCCCAGGCAATTTACCAGCCTTGTCATTGATTCCTGTCTCCTAAACGCGCCCCCACGAAGAGCTACGTTTGGATGATGAATCAGCTCTTCACTTAAACAACTGTGGGCTTCACCTTAATGCGAAAATAGCTCTCGAAACCACCACGACAAAAATACCGTAAACGCCGTAAGCATTGTAACTATTTACAGCTGTCTTTGGCCAGGACTCTTATGGTCCTGAAAAGGCCCCCGGGTTCTCGTGGTTGGTGGTTTGTTAAAACCAAGTGCATCCCGCAGTTGAACTCACCGCGTGGAACATGTGTGCACTGCAGGGAACACGCGTGCACGGCTCACAACCGTACAGATGGCAGATGGGCCTACGACACACTGCCCGGAACACTTGCAAAACTGATTCACGTGTGGCCTCTCCTGTCGTGAGACTGTGTGCGTGTGCAGGGCCTTTGGTATTTAAGACCAGCTCAGTTTTCAGGGTGGAGTTATTGGACTGAGGTCTCCTGGCCGCAAGTGACCAATGACAGGCATGGCATTTGAAGTGCAGTTTGTTGTTGCTGTTTTTTAATTTCCAGCTGCCTCCATCCCCTCCCCACTCTCTACCTCTGAACCAATATCAGGTCCCCTTTTCTTGAATTCGGCTGGGGCCAGGGGAGCTGACCACCTAGGCAGGTTGAAGACAGCGTCCATGGGCCCTGCGGGCAGCAGAAAACGTGCAGCCTTGGGTGGTGAACCTTCTCCGCCTTCGCAGGTTTGGTTTCCATGTGATCGGCATTGGGGACGCTCCTCTGAGGCGATTCACACCACAGTGGAGCAGCACTTGGGCCCTTTCCCAGATTCCTGCCACCAGAACCATCTCGTCACTGCATCCTCAGGGGAGGTGAACCTGGGAGTCTGGACGGGGCACTGACATTGAGTGTCCCACAGGTGCTGGTGGTGTGTGATGTTCCTCAAGGTTCCTCTAGGCTGAGCAAAGCCCTGGGCATTTTCCTCCCCTCTTTATGCTGCAGGAAATTTAAGGACGCGATATTCATGCAGTGGGGCGAGCGACTTTGAGATCAGGTCCGACAGACGTACAAGACCCCAGGGCCTTGATCTTTGGAAAAGGTGCAAAGGGATGACTCCCATCCATGCTCACCTTCCCGTTGTCGATACAGATGCTCTGAAATGTGGCTGCAGACTGGAGATGCCCCCCGTCCTCCCTGAGGCCAGGGGTGCCCGGGGATGCCACACACTCCAGGAGTGCAGGGAGAGAGCAGGGAGCCAGCTTTGTGGTCCTGCTTGGTGAGCATTTTCACTCTGCAGAAGCCGCCTGTCTCACTCTGGCCTCTGAGCAGACATGCACTGTCTTACCTTCAAATCAAAACTGAGGCAGTCTCAGAGCCTCAGCTCCACCCTGTCTGCTAATCATCATGATGACCGAGTTATAGAATGCATCCCCGGTGGAGTCTCTAAAAGATGCACACGGTCACATCCCAAGGAGTCCATTTAGGCCCCAGATTTAAAAGCCAACCTCAACTCCTCGCTTGCTGTCACTGTCTGCCACCCCAATCCAGTCCACTTCAGGGAGTCCTGTTGGACCCACTTCTAAGAGGTCTCCAAAACTGGAGTCACCCCATAAGCTCTGCTGGCTCTTCTCCCTCCAATTCCTGCCTGGCTCTCTGCTCCACCCCCATCACGCTTTCCGCAGGGGAGGCAGGGGGATCTTCTGGAAATATGCACCCTGCTCCTGGGGGTCTCAGCAGCCCCCACAGCGCTTGGGACCCAGATTCCCACTGTGCCCTGTGGGGTCTTGGCATTGGCGCCGTCTCCCACATCGCCCTCTGCTCCAGCCGCGCTGGCCTCACAGCTGGGCTGTAGGGGTCTACACGCCACTTATTTCCGCCCCAGGACCTTTGTGCTGGTTGCAAATCTCTTCTCCCAAACTCAGACATCACCTCCATTACTTCCTTACAGAGAGGTGCCCTCCCTGACCCTCCTCAGCCACACTTTATCTGGTCAGGGTACTTAATTAAATAAAATTAAATAGAATAAAGTCCTCCTTTAGTGTAAACTGTTGGACAAAGGGTTCTGAGGGATTCCCGGTCACGCCCAGGAGGAGGGCGCGGAGATTCTCCTCGTCAGTATCTACCTCACCCAAGTACTGCCTTTCCTTTCCGCGTTTATTTCGTGGGCTTATGTGTAGTGAGCTATGAGACAGGTGCTCATGGGCAAGGTGAAGTCCACGGCTGGGAAGGGCAGGGGATTCATAGCAGGCTGAGTCAGAGCTCCTAGGACAGAGCCTGCAGTCGGGAAAGGATGAGAACCGCACACCTGAGACCTGCATGTCAAATCCGTTCAGGGAGGCAGTCGGTCCCAGCACAGAGAGGTCAGGTCTGGGCAGAGCTGGGCATCAGCCAAACGCAGACAACACCCTTAAGACGTTCCTAATTCAGGCAGAGTTATCAGAATACCTGGATAAAATGGTTTGGAGTCTAACAGAGTTTCATTTTTTATAGTTGGAAGAGCTTTCAAATCACAGAGTGCACAGGTCCAAGGACCGTCAGGCTTGCCTCTGGCCTGACCGTGTTAGAGGAGACCACGGACCACAGAAGCCCAGGACTGTTTTCCAGATGGGCTGGCAGCGCTGAAATGCAGCCCACCAGGGACCCTGTTCTCCCCCGGCGGGGCCAGGGAGACCTTTTCCTTTCTGTGGCTCCCGGGGGATGCAGTCACGGGCAGTCCACCCCACCACGCTTCTGTGGAACTTTCCACGTGTTTCTCGAAGCGCTTCAATGAGCTTGATCAGACAGGAACCTCCAGCGAAAGCAGAGCCTAACTTTTCAAGGATGGGCACTGACAGATTGTAGACAAAACTGCCCCGTGCCGCCCAGGGTCAGAACCCTGTTTTAAACCTTCAAGGGATCCTGCTAGGAGGGGCCTCGGGGGCAGTTTCCACTCCTGCGACGGCCACCCCAGATGACACACAGCACCTGCACCCTCCTCCCCCACTCCCCCACGCCCAGGCCACACCCTCAACATCTGTCCCCCCATCGCCACTTCAATCCCTACTTTCCAGGTGAGTTTTAAACAGTGAAATGCATATAAAGCGTAGAGCACGCTTCTGGGGCAGAGCAGGTATTCAGTGGAAGGTGGTAGGTATCATTAACTTTATCATCAGTATTATAACTCTTGGTCTGGATGCAGCTGTTTCTGAAGATAAAGGATCACAGGGCCTCAGGGTGCCCGCTGCCCAGGGATGCTCCCACACCAGGCAGCGCTGAGTCCTGGCTTCAGGAAGCGTGTGCAGCCCCCAAACTGGAACGATTTACTATCTGACCTTTTCAAGACAAAGCTTGCCAACCTGCTTGAGGCCCATGCACGACGCCTTAGAACCATCGCAGACACTTGGACATCGTTAGTATGGAGGTGAGGACGGGTGCCGAGTGACCCCGTGAGGACCACAGCCCGAGAGTCCCTGTAGCCACGAGTCCCCTAAAACAACCACACAAGACATGTACCCTTTGGGGCAAAGCGTGGTCACCCATGGACTGCAGTGTCTGCTCCTGACTTCCTAGGTCTGCCGTCCACTCTCTCAGGTGGGGCTGCAGGGGTCTTTTTTTTTTTTTTTTTACACTCTTTATTGGAATATAATTGCTTTACACTCTTGTACCAGTTTTTGAGGTACACCAAAGTGAGTCAGCTGTATTTATACACATATCCCCATATCCCCTCCCTCCCACGACTCCCTCCCACCCTCCCTGTCCTGGCCCTCTAAGGCATCACCCATCATCGAGTTGATCTCCCCTTGTTATACAGCAACTTCCCGCTAGCTATTTTACATTTGGTGCTGTATCTATGTCTATGCTACTCTCTCATTTTGTCCCAGCTTCCCCTTCGCCCCCACCCCAGTCCCGTGTCCTCAAGTCCATTCTCTACATATGCATCTCCACTCTTGCCCTGTCACTGGGTTCATAAGTACCATTTCTTCAGATTCCATATATATGAGTTAGCATACGGTATTTGTTTTTCTCCTTCTGACTTACTTGGCTCTGTATGACAGAATTTAGGTCTATCCACCTCATGACATATAGTTCAATTTCATTCCTTTTTATGGCTAAGTAATATTCCATTGTATATATGTGCCACATCTTCTTTATCCATTCATCTGTCGATGGGCATCTAGGTTGCTTCCATGTCCTGGCTGTTGTAAATAGTACTGCAATGAACATTATGGTACATGTTTCTTTTTGGATTGTGGTTTTCTCTGGGTATATGCCCAGGAGTGGGATTACTGTATCATATGATAGTTCTTTTTTTAGTTTTTTAAGGAACCTCCAAACTGTTTTCCATAGTGGCTGTACCAACTTGCATTCCCACCAACAGTGCAGGAGAGTTCCCTTTTCTCCACACCCTCTCCAACATTTATTGTTTCCAGATTTTGTGATGATGGCCATTCTGACCAGTGTGAGGTGATACCTCATTGTGGCTTTGACTTGCATTTCTCTGATGATTAGTGATGTTGAGCATCTTTTCATGTGTTTATTGGCCATCTGCTTGTCTTCTTTGGAGAAATGTCTATTTAGGTTTTCCGCCCATTTGTGGATGGGGTTATTTGCTTTTTTGGTATTAAGCTGCATGAGTGTAGCCGTTTTGTAAAGAAACCTTTGAGAAGCCCAACTTCGAGGGAAAGGCTGGCATTATATTAGAACACTGATACTGCAGCCAGTTTTTGTTCCAAACCCAGGAGTCTCTCCCAATCCCAATCTTATTCATCCAAGATGGGAGTTTCACCTTTTCAAAGAAATTTTACTCATGGCGTTTGGGAAGACTCTAGATCGTTTAAATGAAAATATGCCCATTTTGAATGTTAAACCTGATTCTCATAACAGAGACAGTGCTTCCTGTCCTGCGGGTACCGGCTTGGATGTCTTTGAGCGTTTTTACTCTGACCTTTCGTCCCGAGAAAGGACCGAAACCGTCCATTTCACTTAACGTGTTTAAGGGGCCACATCCTATGTGGACAGGACTCAGAGTGGGGCTCAGCAGGCGGTTTGTGTGTAAGGACCAGAGGAGAAGGAGACACAGGGAGGAAGACGCCCATGGACACCCAGTCAGTCGGCTGAACTGCAGGTTCACGCCCTGAACTGATGGCCAGAGGCGGGTTAAAGTGGAAACACACATCTGTGGAACACTGTCACCGGAGATGGTGACAGGACTTTCAGGTGGATTCTTAAGATTCTGTCACTAGGATCCTGAGGGAACACACACAGTTCAGACCTGCTACCACCTGCCGTGGACCTCGGGCACTCATCTCAGGTGCCTACCCTCCTTCACCCCCTGGTTTGGGGAAATAAGTGCTCTGGAACGGTTCATTTATTTAAAAATCAATTTGACTTTACATCTTGAGTATTCTAATTTGATGGTCACTGTGATAATGTGCAGAACAGAGACATGTTTTTTAATGAGAAATGGCCAGTCCTGGGTATGGCCTGGGTTCACTTAAAACTAGACTCTCTTAACAAGTCGAGCAGGATGATATCTTGGCTCAAACTTGTTTTCATTTTTAAGTAGGATAACGTAGACTCTCCCGTAGGAGGCTGGTCAGTCCTAAGCTAGTCTCCCTGGAAAGTGAGCCCTAGCTCCGTGGCAGCCGTTCTGTGTCTGCGTCATAACCCCATTGTCTAGGTCTCCTCTTTTATTCTGAGGATGCTGACACGGCCCTAGCAGTGGAGTCCTAAGTATTTCTAAAGGCAGCGCTCTCACTTGCCCCTACCATTTGTGGTAGTTGGACACGTGTGTCCTGTGGAGCACTCCCCTCCCTCTGGGGAGGCGGGCCCAGTCCTTGGAGGACAGGCAGGAGCCCTGGTGGGAAGGGGACCCTTAGGCTCCCAGAACGTCTGAGCCAGGTGTGGGGTCAGGCTTGCAATGTTTCCTCGCGTCCGTGGTCAGGAGAACTCCCAGTTCCTTTCTCCTAAATAAATGCCTCAGACATGAACATGGCGTGGGCAGGGAAGGCAGAGGTCAAAGGGCTTGTTTGAGGTCAAGAAAGAGCCCCGCTGGACTCAAGACCATCTCGGCTCTTGTGAGTTGAGACACAGGGCAGGGTTTGTCCCCCACAGTCCCTCCTCCCTGGCTCTTCCGTTCCAGGGAATAGTGGATTTTCAGAACATGCCTGTGGCCGGTGGACACTTTACCTCCAACACGGTTACTAACTTGTTCCTACGTTTCAACAAACATCAACAAAATCCAACCAGGAGGGACTTCCCTGGCAGTCAAGTGGCTAAGTCTCTGCACTCCCCGCGCAGGGGCCCGGGTTTGATCCCTGGTCGGGGAACTAGGTCCCGCATGTCGCAATTAAGAAATCCGCATGCCACAGCTAAAAAGATCCCTCATGTTGCAACTAAGACCCAGGGCAACCAAAAAAAAAAAAAAAAAAATCCAACCAGCACAAAGCGGGGAAACACGGGACTGCCTTTACCACGTGCTGGCCGAGGACTAGTCCTCACTCCTGTCCGCCCGTCCCCTCCCCACCCAAGGGGCCTGGCTGCTCCCCAAGGAACACAGGTAAAGACCTGGGTCTGAAATTGCCGAGGGTCACAGCAGCCTACCTGCCGTGGCTCCGCTTCGCTTTGTGCTGAAGAAGCTGAGCGCGTCCCGTGCGCACCTGAGCTCCACCCCGAATCTCTGATATTTCTCCTGGCTTAAAGCCGCAGAAGGAAAGTGATGTTTGTGAGATGCCCTTGAGGGACAGGGAAACCATGCATGGCTTATGGTGTGTTTCTATGGGTAGAAATACTTTTATAGCTTACCTATAATTATAATTTTTATATATTTTTATATATTTACAATTTATTCATGCTTTTAACTATTGGAGAACGTATTTCATTCCATTTTACCATTTTTTATAAATCTTTGCACCTGTGCATATATGGTTTGAGTGTAGGTATTGTGTAAACTTTAAGGTAATAAGTGAGCATATAACAGCAGATTGCAAACCATAGGTAATAGTTTACATTTAAAAAATGGAAAATAATTAGAACATTCTTTACTGTAACTTACTTACTTTTTCAAAAAGTACTTATTTTTTATGAAGTTTGGTCTAATTTTACTTTTTTTTCCTTGCAATGGTGGGATTTTAAACTCTTTTTCTGGAATTATATTTCCAAACATTAGGAATTCATTAAATTTTTAAATTTAAAAACAACAAAAGTAGATCATTGCTTTGGGTGGCACCAACCTGCTGCTGGGAAAAGGAGCAAGTAAAGGACACGGTGTTTCGTAGCTGGAAGAGCTCCGTGGAGGTGTTGTCCACATTCTAGTTGACAGGTGGACATGTGAGGCCATCAGGTTCCAGGGCGGGTCCAGGTCCTGCTGCCAGTTCCCCTCGGGGTCGAGACTCAGATGTCCAGATGTTAGATCGTAACTGATGGTACGATTGTATATCAATATACAACATTCACCCAGGAGAACATAAACTTTTTTCCAATACTGTAGGAAAGTGGAACATTACCAGTTCCTTTCTCCGGTGTGACTTTAAACTTGAACTTTCCACACCATGAGATATCCACGCACAGACGTCATCCATCCCGTCCCACATTGAACAGGTCTTCTGTGAACAAAACAGTGAGGGGGGACGTTTCCCCAATCCCAGTAAGCGCCCAAGATACACAGATGCCAACTCAAGCCCGAGCTTGCACGTGGTCTTCGTGGTGCAAGTTTCCCAATTGAGACACCTTTTTCCTGATGAAGACTCACATCCTCCTCCACCTTCATGCTGCTTGGGACCATGTGTTAGTATCTCCTGAAATAAAATCCTGCCCCGGACCTTCACATGCCTCTAGAGTCAGACCTGTTTCCTAGGGACAGGTAACTGCAGCTAGTTCTTCGTATTCTTAACCAGGCACTGGCAGTTCATTAGTATTTAAATATATGCTAATTTCATCAAGGTGTGAAAAGATCTTCTTCTTGCATATACATGAAATAACTATATTACTATTCAACTAGATTTTTTTTCTTTTTTTAACCCAAAAAATTCTCATTGTGATTTCACAAAAGGAAAGGAAGAAATGATTTAAAAAAAACACAATCTAGAAAAAGGTAGAAGAGAAATTTGTTTATTTCACATTGTAAACGTGTGTGTAACACACAGGGACTGGTCCCTGCACCTGTGCGTGTCACAGCCAGGTGCCTGCACTCTTAGGAGTTCAAAATAACATCCCAGATGTCACGGATGTTATGATGGCTGCCTTTTTAGGGTTTAGGTTTTTCCAGATGACACGATAGGATGCTATGTAGTACCCAAAGGCTTTTCCCAACCCTGGTGTCTTACTGTTTGTCTACTCCAGATAAAAAAAAAATCTACAGATTTGGTCGACATGTAGGTACGGCACAATGCCATCAGATGAACTTGCAACACGTGTGTGCTGACTGCGGGGCGTCTGAAAGCCATCGCCCTGGAGAATCCCCGGCCAGGTGGATGCGGGGTGGCTGCCCAGTCTTCCCGGCCGGGCAAGCTGCCACAGTCTCTCCCGAGGCCCCTCAAGCAGCTCCACAAGACCCACACGCTCCTCATGGTGCAGCTCAGTGGTGTCTGCGGCGGCCTGGTGTGCGGTGTCGCCATGGCAGATTGGGGCCCTTATGGGTTTACTCTCGTTCTGGGGTCGCCTCCCACGTGATGGAGGGGGTGAGCGCAGTGGGCCCGGAGGCTTGGGGGGTTAAGTGTCCGGCCTCTCGCTGGCTGGCATCCCAGCGGGCAGGCGGGGCCGGGGGTGGTGATGACATGACGGATCACCCGTGTCAGTCGCGGTGCCGTCAGCGTCACTCTGCCACCGATAAGACGGCCGCTTTCCTCCCCGCCGAGAAGGCAGCTATTTTTCTCCCTGATTTTCGGGTGAGAGCTCTTATAGGTGTGTTTGCAGCTGAGTTTGAGAAGGCATCTTACTTGGGCAGACCCATCGGATCCCTCACAACGAACTCACTGTAGCCTTGTGGGTTGGAGATATACTCTCTGCCCATTTTAATGAGACGTGCCAACATTTCTGAAAAGCCACTTCAAATTTTGCAGCCTGAAAGGAAAACTAGAGGGTAACCTTTGCAAGACTCTTGTGAATTCTTAAAATAGGCTCCCAAACATCCAGTGTGGACCGTCTCCTGCCTTTGCCTCATGCGTTTTGTCTCGGGGTTAAAGCTGTCACATACTCTTTTTGAATGAGCTGAAAAAAATAAATTTATCTCAGGGAGCTCCCCGGTCGCCTAAGGGTTAGGATTCCAGGATTTCACCGCCCTGGCGTAGCCCCAGTTCAAACCCTGGTCCGGGAACTGAGATCCCACAAGCTGTGCAAAGCAGCCAAAAAGTAAAATTAAATTTAAAAAAAAGTTATCTCAGCAGAAGCTACTCTTTTATCTTGCAGAATTTCATGTGCAAACTGCTTGTTTCATGTATGAAACTTTCTGCTGGAAAGGAACAGTCATGTTTTCCTCCAAACGGGAAGGGTGATCGTGAGAAGACTGCAGACGGTCACGGGGCTGATTCCTTGCAGGAGACGGCATTTCTTTTGCTACCCTGCAGTAACAGGACAGGCATTGATCAAGCATGATGGCCCAGGTGAGGGTATGGGCGCTGGGCTCAAAGGGCCATGGAGAGTGTTCCCTCCAGCCAAAGTGGCCGATATTAACACAAGATATTAACACAAGATATTAACACAAGAAAACACAAGATGTTAACACGAGAAATTTTATTCTCATGCTCTGTCAATGCTATTTAAACAAAGACATGAATTTATCTTCTAGACCTTGCTGTGTCTACATAAGACTGTTCTGCAAATGTTTATCAACACTTCCTTTAATATTTTCACTGGTTTTGAAGATCAGCTGGGACTTGAGTCCCCGCTGCTGGAAGCCTCTGAGAGGTGAGCCCATCAAGCTCCCCAGAGTGTAACCATCACCCCCATCATGTAAAGACAACAACAGAAATTGTTCTACTGATGTTTCCAACCAGCTTTGTTTTGAAGTTTTAATCAGGCCTAAATGGAAAATTATTGAGGAGAATGGTGTGGTCTGCATTCTAATCCCTGGACCCCCCTTTCCCCCCCTACCTGCCCCCCCACCCCCCAGTCTCCAGCTTTGTTGTGAGTGGTATGGCCTTGGATTGCAGTGTTTCTAACATACATAATGAGCTCAGTGTCAAACCGCCGGGGCTTTTGTCTTTAACAATAAGCATTTAGCTCCACTAAATGAATAGAAATTGCTTTAGTGAATTACAAAAGCCAAGGTCTTTTCAATGCATGAACGCTGACATTAATTATTTTCAACACTGTCTTGTTTTTGCAAACATAGTAACTTAAAATTACACTTAAAAATGTAGTAAATTAATGTACTGTTTAAACTAAAAAAAATCATCAGTAAACCCTCTTTTGATTTAAAAAAAGTGCACAATCTTACGAAGGGCATCATTGCATTCCCTTGATTATGAGTCTAAAGCAGTTTCACAATATCTGCCGCCCTCCATCAGCTGGCTGACGTGAAAGGAGCCCACCGCCTCCTTGACTGGGACAAGTTCTCCGAATCAGCAAACAAGGGCCGACATCCTGCCCGGACACTCGGTCCTATGGTGAGCGCCCTCCGCCCTCATCCTGCAGTTGCCGCGAGAGATCTGAACGCTTTTCCCTAACTCTCTGTAATCCAATAAGCTTTTGTCTTCAGCAGCTTGTTTTGAAACTCACACGCACCCCAGCCTGCGCCGTGCCTCCGTGCACCCGCTTGCAGGCAGGCGAGGGCCCCAGGGCCAATCATGACTCAAGGCGGGAGGCCTGCTCGGCCCCCACCAGAATGTAATTTGTAATTAACTGTCATTTACTTCTGTCTGCATTGACTTGTTCAAAAGACGACGTAGCAGGGCTGGTCACTCCTCTGTCTCTGTTGTGGATACAGCGTTGCCGGCTCGGGCTGTTCTCACAGCGTTTGGAAGCCCAGGGCTTACCCTTCCTGAAAGCAGGAGAGGAGGGATTCACTGAAATAAATCCAACACAAATAATTTGCTATGCCGAGGCACATCAAACATTCTGTTTGATGAAATGGGATAAGCCATCTTACAGGAGAACCACAGACAGTCTGAGCCAGATAATTTAAATGACCCGCGTGAGCGTTCTCCCAAGCACATCTTCTAAAATGCTGTCTTCAAAAGGCGATCCGTTCTGGAGCTGTGGACTCTAATTTATGCCTGCCTTTCAGTTTAATTATTTGCTTGTCACACTTTTCATTAGGAGAAAAATAAACAGAATGTGCACAGAAGCCTTGGATCAGGGGTCTGTGTTCCCAAGATTGGCAAGTCATTCCAAGTTTGACTACTTGGAAATTAACAAGGCTTAGAGTCCGTTCCGACGGAAGAGACTGTGAATGAATTAAGAGGTCTTGAAAGGAAAACATCAGTCCTCTCCTGCAATTAGATTCCTAACGAGGGCACCACTCACTCCTTCACATGTTGGGGGCTCACAGTGGTCTTGAGGGAGAGTAAATAAATCATCTTAAATGTTTAAAATCGTCACTGGGAAATCTCCACTCTCGCTGCAAACAGGAATGCCTCAGGTTTTACCTGCTCCAGGACTTTTTTAAATTTTTTTTTCCCCACTCTGAGGGTGCTGTACGGCATCTACCATCAGGCTGGTCATGATGAAGGATGTCATTGTGTGTTTGTGAATAGAACCCTCGCCCTGAGTCCTTGTCCCCTGAAAGCCAGGCTCTTGACCTACGCCAGTTCTCTGTCATCACAAAGTCCAAAGGCTTAAAATTGCCTGCTTATCTTGGAAAGCCTGGAGCCGTCTCCGTGCAGGGTGAGGGTCCTCACTACATGATTTTCAAATGCATCAAGGACATGAAGTTCGGGCACAAAGATGAGGTCAGGCTGTGGTGATGGGCAGGGCGTTCCATGAACTTCAGCCTTGAGCCATGAAAGGTGGGCGGGTCACCACTCGACTTATTGTTTCCTGGTCACTTAGAACCCTTGAGAGCTCCAAGCCCAGCTCTTACGTCTATAGATACAGAGCATCCCCACATGGACAGAGATCTCTCAGAGTATGTTCTGTGTGTCTGGGTCTGGACCAGGAGAGCCGGCAGAGGAGGGAAAGAGAGGTTTTGTCCAGACCAAGAGTAATGCAGCATCAGCCCCAAGGAGCCGCCCGGGAAGGTGCTTCGTGCCGGCCCAGGGGCCACCCACTCCAGAGGCACCGTCAGTGAGGTGGCCCAACCTGGCCACTCCAGAGGGTCAGAATGCAGTTCCTGCTTGGCTTCCTCAAAACGGCAGAGCCCAGATTTACACGTTGTTATTACTACTATTATTTTGGTCATGCTAAGCAGTGCGTGGGATCTTAGTTCCCTGACTAGGGATCTAAACTCGCCCCCTGCCGTGGAACTACGGAGTCTTAACCTCTGGACCGCCAGGGAAATCCCAGATTCACACCTTATTTGATGCGCTTTTCCCTGCTGATAAGCGGTTAAAGGGAGCCCTGATCCTTCCCATCGGGACTGCCAGCCTCTAAATGCCCAGGCCTGCTAACCTGTCCCTTGGGACGGCCCGGCAGTGGCCCTCCACAACCAAAGCTCTCTCCTTCTCTCGCCACGCCCCTTAGCTTTCTTGCCTTTGGTTTACATCCAAGTTGCCCAGAAATAAGAGATGACAGTTCTTATAGATATGCCGCTTTAATGACTTGTCAGCTTACGGCTGGTATCTCGGGCAGCTGACGCAGAAGCTTAACTTTCTTCTAGTAGCTTAAAAGCTGACCAGCTGCTACAGCTTTCGTATTTAGCCCTACAACTCCGGATACATTTAAGATAAAAAAGAAAATAGACGCGCAGTCTTTCTGCTGTGCTGGCAAAAGCCATCAGCCTCCGGTACCCCTGATTCCATGCAGATGTCAAGTGATGGGAGATTTCGGGGCCCCGCTGACATTTAGGGGAGCAGCGATGCGTTTTAATTCCATTTTATAATTTCCCTGAGACCCCACTAACACGCCCTTGTGCTGGTACCGTGCAAGTGAGAGAGCACACATCCTATCCGCTGTACGTGGAGTTAAAGTCAGGAGGACGTAAACAACACAAAGGGGTCTCTCCGGCCCTAACCCCGACCCGTCCCTGGTCTGAAGAAGAACCTGACCATATATCACCTCATATGTGGCAACTGATTTTTAAAAATGATACAGATGAACTTATTTACAGAACAGAAACAGACTCACAGATTTTGAAAATAAACATGGTTACCACAGGGGAAACATGGGTGGGGGATAAATTAGGGGACTGGGATGAACATGCACACCCTCCTATGTGTAAAATAGATAATCCACAAGGACCTGCTGTACAGCACAGGGAGCTCTACTAGGTATTCTGCAATAACCCATGTGAGTAAAGAGTCTGACAAAGAATGAATATATGTGCATGTATAACTGAATCCCTGTGCTGGGCACCTGAAACTAACACAGCATGGTAACTCAACTACACTCCCATTAAAAAAAAACTCAGTAACATGAAGCTTGACGGGAAATAAAAGAAGAATCTGGATGTACTTGTAATTTAAATACGGCTGTCTGCCTGGATACTCCGCTGATTCCTTGTTCATAACTTCAGCGCTTCTGTCGTGTTGGGCTTATTACGCAGCACCTCTGCTGTGGACCTGCTCACCAGGCCTGCTTCCCTCGTTCCTGGCCTCTGTGTGTGGCTGGGCCCTCGACGTCCCCAGAGGATGGCTAGAGCGCAGGTCTGGTGCTAAGTGCGCGTTGGTGTGGAGCTCAGGCAGCCCCCTGCCCCTCCCCAGCCCGCTGTCCTCCAGTAGGTTTCAGGGTTGTTGGGTTTTTCAGCCCAGTCTCTGTTATCCACCAACACAAGGAGTTTCTACGAGCAGAAGTGGATTGTTGGGTACTGTCATTTCCCTGCCGCTCCCTCCAGAGCTGCAGAAGCTGAGCACAGTGGGCGGTTGGGTGCGGTGAGGGCGCAGGAGGCTAAGGAACCCTCTCCCCGGTCTTCACTCTGATACATTCTTGGTTTGTTAGATGCACAGCGGAGGGCTGGGTCCCCTTTTGCGCTTCATCTCTGGGTCTCCAGTTTACTCAGAAATTAAGTGAAGGCCTCTCGGACACGCCATCCTCTGTAGAGCTGCTTCGGCTGAAGCCAAAGGCTGCTGGTCAAGGACCAGGAGGTCCAGGCCAGGGCAGCTCTGCCCTTCGTTTGCCCGGGTCCCAGGCCTGAGGGCGCTCGTTGCCATCGAGCACAAAAAACCATGTACTGTCTCCTCCTGATGCTCTGCAAAGACATCCTCCAGGCTCTTCTCCCCTGGTAAAACTGCCCCACCCAGGACTTTGAAGGGAAGATGGGACATTTACATCAGGAGAGCTGGGAAGGTCACCTTCCACGAGAGAACATGGAGAAGAGCCTTCTGAGCACGTTGGCACCAGAACTGTATGCCGGGAGGCGGGCGCACAAGTGTGGAGAGGCCCGGGTGATGCGTGGGGATTAGCACGGAGTCGTTGTGTGCTGGAGGCCAAGTTCACACTCAACAGAGGATGACTGGAGAAAAGTTAATGTGATGTGAGAGCCAAAAATGTCACATGTTCAGTTCTTTGCACGGTTTCCTCTTAACCAGCGGCCCCTGCCGCAGGGCTGGGTGTCTCCTTGGCAGTGGTCCCGGCCGTGGGAGGCAGAACTGGACCAGGGCTGCAGCCTGCGTGTTCCACAGGGACCCCCAAGAGTCAGCACCGCAGGACCATGCGGTTCGGGGTGCGCGAGAGTCCCCTCGCCTGCCCTCCTCTGGCTTGGAATGCTCCTCCGGCATCTTGTGTTCACAAACAAAATAAAAATAACACAAAGAGAAACCAACCAAAATAAATCAAGAGGGAAAACTCAGGAGAGGTGATGTGATACCCTCCCGGTAAAAGTGCAACCTTGCTCTCCACTGTGATTTGACATTGCTGAAGGTTCATCTTGATTACTTTCAATAAAATTCAAAGTAAGGATGACTGTCCTGGCTCACTAAGCAACAAGGTTTTATCACTAATTACAATCCTTTATTACCAGTAGTTTAATAGGTTTATGATAGGTCATAAAACAATTCAGCACGGGAGTACAGAAAGGGGATGGCTTATACAGCTGTGACACCTTAATATCTTTTCATTGTAATCATTTTATGATCTTTAATGGTAGTTTTTTTTATTAAAATATGTACATATGCCTTTACATGGGCTGTGTGGCCACCAGCACTGGGAGGCAGAGTGAAAAAAATCACACAACTATATACTAAAATACTTAATGAGGCATCTTGAAAACTTCTATTGTAGAAAGCATGTCGACCACATCACATGTGCGGAGCCTCATTACGGCTAATTATAATAAAGTTATAAGTGCCATAATAATTCTAACCTTGAAGGCACGGTAAAGGGTGGTTATATCTGCTTTCCTAGCCCACACATCTGAGGCGTTTTCTTCATTAACTGTATTTCACAGAAGAAGAATTATGTTGCGTAAGACTGAGGTGCCAAGGTATCTGCCAGATGCTGTCCGCTGCAGACTTCCTCCAGCGAGCTTTCCCCGGGCTTAAGCGCGTTACCACCTGACCTCGCATTCCAGGAGGGAGAGAGGCAATATGTAATTCACGTGGCTGGAAGGAGACTGTTTCTTGTTGGTCTTAATTTTATTTTGTAACCCAATTAGCAAACTAAATACATCGGGAAAAGACAGGCTTCTGCCGAGGTTGCCGCGGGGCTGTGTCTCCCCCGCAGAGCCAAACCATCCTACGGCTTTCTCACCTAGGCCCCCCTTAGGCCCTCGCCCCAGCCTGAAGAACTTAGGGTCTGGTACAGCCAGGCTGGGGGCGGGGCGCCTGGCGACGTAGGGCAGGCCCACCTTCCTGCGGTCCTGTCGCTATTCCAAAAATCTATTTGCTTGTGCAGGTATGACCTACATATCCGATTTCATTTATTTCTGGCCCAGGGACCACCCTAACCCTGGATCTGAGGGAAAATCCTGGATTCGAATATGGATTGTGACTTCAGATGGCAAATGACTGGGGAATTTAAAACTTGCACCAGGATGACAAGTTTATTACTTGTACAAAATACGTATCAATACTCATCAAGCTCGTCAGGTCTCTTTTGTTGAGAGATGGGTGATGCCGGGTGATCACCCTTTTCTGAGTGTGCACACACCATCTTAGCTGCAAAAAATGCCCCTAAAACCTAGTTCCAGTTGCAGCATGGTGACTGGATTTCTGGACGCTGAACCACCTCCTTCCCTCCCTTTGCTCGGTCAGGCTGGTTCCACCACCTCTGCCGAGAATTTTCTCTTAGGGAGAAGCACTTTCTGGGCATCTTAGAATCACATTAGAATGCAAGAGAAAAAAGTGACAGAAACTGCAGTGACATTTTACTAATTTAAATTAATTAAACAAAGCCCATTTAAATTATAAAGCATGTTGGGACACAGATTTTGTAGCTTTCAAGTGTAATAGTAACTTAACCCAGGCCAAAAAAAAAAAAAAAAAAAAAATAGAGAAAGAAAGAAAAAGAAAAAGCCCAGCTGAGGTTCTCAAGGGAATTACTTTAGTGAATAGACCGGAATGATTTGTAATTAGCATATAAATTGTATGCATGTAAATGATGCTTCTAAAAGGTATTTGAAAAGTTTATTTTCTTAAGTATTTCAAATCAGACCCCCTGCAACCTTGTTTACAGTACTGATTTGCACTTTCATGAGAAAGATTTGCAGTGGAAAAAAAAAGAAAAAACCTTCAGTCCCTGTTCCCCCTTCTCCCCCCCACCCCCCGCTTGCGCTTTATCACAAATTACAAATTAGTGGCATAGAAATTAATGAGGTTTTTACAGTATTCGGTCAAATCATGCAATAAAAAGCTTTAATTCAAACACTGGAACTTGATTATTATAATTTATTTAAATGCAATGCACTGTTTGCTAAATTTCGAAGGACTGGAATCCATGTGTAATTTAAAGTTAATTTTAATACCGAGGAACAGAAGCACGGGCTCTCCAGCTGGGTGGCTGTCTGCTCCACTTTTCCGGAGGAAACAGCAATTTTGTGCTTCATAGAAACACAGCCTTTAAAGTGATGGGGACCAGCCAGCTCCGCGTACAGGAAACACAGATGTAGGGTCAGATTTGCAGGACCCTGAGGTGTGGACTAGACCATGTGGGAGCTTTGCAAAGGCACCTATTTAGGTAAACATCATCAAACACCAGTGTCTTCACCAGGCCTGTCTCCTGTGCTTACAGGGCGTGAGCAGTGACCAAGCCTTCCTGTAATAACCTAATGCATCCCGCCTGTGGGTGACGCATGGGACACCCCGAGGTCTTTCTAGTCCTCGGGCCTTTGCTGCGTGGGAGAGTGACACGTCTCTCTTATGCAAGAGGTGCAGCCCTCGGTGTGAGACCCTTTCCCGGGTAGGGAGAAGGCCACATTTTTCTTTGCTGCTGGGACCTGCCACGACACGCCAGCCTGCCCATCCTGATCTGAGGGAGCAGGACACGGGCTTTGCAGGTGCCATTGGTGTTCCGTGTGGAACCACGTTGGAAACACCGGTGTAAGGCTGTCTTCACCCATCCAATAGCCGTCAGTCCCCTTCGCTATTGACTTGGTTTGATTTGCCTTCTTTAACTCATTTTTAAAGTAATGGAAATAAATCTACAGGATCAAAGGGAAATCATTCAGGAAGTCTCCCCTCGCTCCAGGGAATAATCACTCTTGAGCAGTTTCTCTCCAGAGAAGTGGTGCATCCGCGCCCGGCACCTCACTCTTCTGTCACCTAAGTGGAGGTACGTGTGTGGAGCCCTCCTGCTTAGTAACATTTTAGGTACCCTCGGGGGACCTGCCCTCCCCGATGGCTCCCACACTCCTGGGTCCTTGTCTCCCTAGCAGTTCCCTGGGGTCCTACCTGCACCTGAGTTTACTCCACCACTCCCGTGATGATAGGCATTTTCAGTTGTTTCCAGTTTTGTTTTGCTTTTGAAAACCGTTGTGAATCTCCTTATACTTAATGTTTTTTGTATGACTTCAGGGCAAAATTCTAATAGTGGAATTCTACCACCAGCAAGTTGATGGAATTAAAATGTGCCAGCTATGACCACGTTCTCCCCAGGACACGCTGTAGCGAATGTATATGCGCAACCACAGAGCGGAGAGAAGATCTCCTTTATATCCTGGGTGATGATGGAGTTTGAAAACTTTTCATTACCTGTTTTCTTTCAAATGGAAAATGGTAACTAAATATGGTTTTGATTTGCATTTTTAAAGTATGAGTAAAATTGAGCTTTTTGTTTAGATATTTATTGGCTTTTTTGTATTTTTTTTCCTGTGACAAGTTCACACCATCTGCTCCTTTTTTTTTTTTTCTGGTAAATTGTGTGTGTTTTTCCTAGTGATTTCCAAAAGTTCTTTATCATACCAGAAACAAAGCCCCTTGTCCATGGTACTGGTACACTGGTGAAATGAGGAATAATAACATGGCTTTTCGGAGGGGATTAGACGAACGAAGTGGTAGCACATGGCCTGGGATGGAGCCGGCTCAGCAGGGCCGGACATAGTGATTGTCCTGATTCGATGGTTTCTTTTTAACTGTCTTTCCCCAACGGCACCTGGGTTGGGTGTCCTTTGAACACGTTACCCTCTGTGAGGCAGCACATAAATAAATTCGGTTACGTCCACTTAGAATTCAAGTGGAGATTCTTATGGAATAGATTATTCTTCTCAGATCCATGGTTGCCTTGAAATGTGCCTCATATTTTGTGACAATAGGTATAAAAATTGGGTGAGTTTAGTATTTCTTGGTAGGAAGAGTATGAGAAAGCCAAAATTAGACCCATGCTTATCTTTCACCTGAAGGGAACAAGCCTATGGTTATATTTTCCTTTCAATACAGAAATCAGAAGTTGTGAATCAGCTGTATTTATACATATATCCCCATACCCCTCCCTATGCCATCCCTCTAGGTCATCACCCATCATCAAGTTGATCTCCCTGTGTTAGGCAACTTCCCACTAGCCATCTATTTTACATTTTGTAGTGTATATATGTCAATGTTACTCTCTCACTTCATCCCAGCTTCTCCTTCCCTCTCTCCCCATGTCCTCCAGTCCATTCTCTGCATCTGCATCCTTTTTCTTGCCCTGCCACTGGGTTCATCACTACCATTTTTCTAGATTCCGTATATATGCGTTAGCATACGGTATTTGTTTCTCTCTTTCTGGCTCACTTCACTCTGTGTGACAGACTCTAGGTCCATCCACCTCACTACAAATAACTCAATATCACTCCTTTTAATCGCTGAGTAATATTCCATTGTCTATATGTGCCACATGGGAACTGGCACAACAGTGTAAAGTTATTATACTCCAATAAAGATGGCGAAAAAAAAGAAAGATACCAAAGAAAAAGAAAAAGAAATCAGAAATTGTGCAGTGTTCCTGCTGCTTTTTGCTTGGGGCTGCTGATAGGCCACATGGGGTTGTTTCTAAGGTGCTCCAGGAAGGGAAACCCTCCAGCCTCTTACCAAATGGTCCGTGGGTGATGAAGACAAAGCGGTAGTTCCCATATCTTGGGGGATCTGTGGCCCCACCTTGGGGCTCCCTGGGCACCCACGGGAAAGTTGGCAATGTCTGCAGACCTTTGTGGCCACGACACCTGGGGAGGGGGCTGCTCCTGGCATCCAGAGGGCGGGGGCCAGGGCCACTGCTCAACAGCCTTCGAAGCACAGAACGGGCCCCACCAGGAAGAGATGTTCTTCCCGGGACGTCCCCCGTGCAGAGGTTGGGAGAGGCCGTCCCGGCTGAAGACCTGAGTGAGGACAAGAGGAGGTGCCACCCCAACCCCGGGTCCCCCCGAGCTCAGGTGGCCTTGGCAGACAGCGGCTTAGAGCAGGATTCGGTTCCCGGCCAGAGACTGAAGTCAGGCCTTGGCAGTGAGAGAGCTGAATCCCAGCCGCTAGGCCCTGGCCCTTGGGCTTTGTAGAAATGAATTCCCACAAAGACATGGGAGGTAGTACAGCAAGAAAAGTGTTCATTAGGAGGAGAAAGAGTCCGTGTGGATAGACACACAGGTGGGCTGAGAGAGAGCTGCACCCTCGTGGTGGTTTGAATCCCCTTTAAGGGGCATTTCTCCCGGGTCTCCTGTGGCCATCCTCTTGCTTTGCTTGGTTCTAGGTCCGTATGTGGCATCTCAGGGTCTCCCCTGTGCGTGTGTGAGCATCTCTCAGCCATGATGGATCCCAGCGGAGGAGGCCAGTGGGTAGGTTGACATCCCACCATTCTGTCCCCTGGGGAGCCCTGCTGCACATGTGTGGTCAGGAAGGTCTCCTTGACCTCGAGAAGGAGGGCTATGTTGTCTTTTATCTCTCATCCTGGCAGGGCCCAGCTCCTCTCACTCCTGCTGTTGTAGAGACTCTGTCCATGGGGGTGGGACTCCAGCTGCTCGGCCGGGGCCCGTCTATCTCCTGCTCACACCTTGCTCCCACCAGCTGCCTGCAGGATTCAGGCCCCTGACCTGGGGCCTCACACCTGACAGAACAGGAGGCCCTGCGGCCACAGCTCTCCCTCCCTCCGCGAGGGCCTCCTGTCCCACCATCCCCACTTCCAGGGTCAAGCGTGTGCACCAAGCTCTCTCCCACACTTTACAGCATCACCCCGTCGGGTGCCCCCAGGAACCAAATGAGGCCTCTCAAGATTGCTCTCAATATTAGTGAATTATACCCCGAACCATTCTCTTAAAGGCTTGAAGGACTCAGATGGGCATTCTTGTTGGTCTCCCTTTAGTATTAAAATGGATTTAAAATTTTTAATTACATTTTAAATATTAATATTTTAAATATATGTGTAAATACACGTTAAGACTCTCAAACAGAAAACTTTTGGAAGCACACAAGCTCTGGCTGACGTCCTGACTCATCATATGACATTTTATTTCTTTTCTGAAATTTCAAGGTATCATCATTGGCAAAAGGTCTCCTCTTAGGAGTCTCAGATGCCACCTGGCTTCTGAGCCCCGAGGAAAATAGCTGTCAGAGCCAGTGACGTTTCTGGTGGTGAGAAGGTCCGACATTTTTAGTAAAACCACTATTTTGACATCAAGACTAGTGATTTGGCAACCGCACGTTCTTGTTTCTCTGGAGACTCTTGATTCTCTGCCTGTAAAGTGGGCAATAGACTAAAAATAGAAGAGGAAGAGGTCCCAAGAAGAGGACGCGTGATGCAGAGAGAGGACACGAGATGTTGAAAAATGCACAAAGGACATCAGTTAAGAAAAACCCACTCGATGTCCACACACGCAGGCTTTCCTATGCAGGCAAAGTGCAGGGACAGGGCTCCTGTCACTGGCAACCTGAGTCCCTGCAAAGATGACCAATAGCCCTTAGTTGACTCCACAGACACACATGGGATGTGTGTCAACGCTCTTGGAAATAGTTTCAGCCACACAGTTAAACGGCAGGAAACGTTTCCGAAAAGAATAAACGGCCGCGCTCTAGACTATTCTCCCACTGAGGGAACTGTGTGTATCAGCCAGCATGAACAAATGAGGAGACGCATCTGGAGGTGGAAGGAAACCATCTGAATTCAGCGCAGGCAGCACTGGCCGGAGTCACCCATCGCTGGATGCCACCGGCTGCAGGAGAGCAAATCACTTCCAGGAGCCCACGTGTACCTGGGCTGAGGGCGGCCTCCCTCCTCTGAGCCTTGTCTGGAGGTGGAGACAGAAAGCCACCAAGCAGAGCTCAGCTGCGGAGAGAGAATTCCGGTTCAGAGGAAGGCCACCGTGTTCCTTGGGACACCCCCTGAGTGTCCAAAAAGACGGAGGGAGTATCTTTGTGCATCTCCCTTCATAGAATATTCAAACAGGCTTCTTATTCCATATGCAAGCGTCTGTGCTACACTGAGTTATTGATCTTGGAGGAATAAAGACGTGAGAACATCACGTGGCAGAACATGCTTTGGGGGACGGAGAAGGCAGGAGTGAAGGGTTGAGGATGGATTTTGGTTACATTCTAGTCACGTGGCTAAACATTTCTAGCAGGTGCATATTTAGCTGTTCTTGTTTAGGCTTTTAAGGTTCTTTAGACCATGGTCTTGTACGTTAGGAAATAAAGATAAATCAGCCAACAATTCAGCTTCACGAAACACTTTGGTCATGACATGTAGTTTTTGAAGGAACAAAAACTTACTTGAAAATTATATTTACTTAAAATAAGTTATAAATCAGGGGATTAGCTCTTCAATTAGAACTCCATACATTCTTTTCTATCTTTTCTCTCTCAGTCTTTAGGGTGCAATGTATACAGATGTAAATAGAATGCAAATATATACATACATTAATGATGTGTACATTTATATACAAATACAGACATACAAATAGTACATGAATTGTAAACATTTATATATGAATTAAGATTCTGATAATATTTCCTTCTAGAAATAAGTTTTAGAATAGCGGTGTTCTCTGTCATACAAAGTATGGGAAATTGCTGACTGAGCTGGTTCTTGTGGATAATGTAATAAGACACAGAGGCAACAAATAGAATAATTACGGGCGTTTTTATCTGGGGGGGACCCCAGGTGAAGCCTCCTTGTGTGTGTGCCTATAGATATGAAGCGTTGATGGACATAATCTCTTCTAAGTTTATGTTGGTTGTGTCAGTAATATATATTTTATAGACTGACGATGTATGCTGTTTTAGGTACAATCTTCCAGGGTCGCCCACTACACAGCTCTGTCTAGGATATCCCCAGAGGTGGATAAGGATGTGACACTGCACATTTGTGGGGTGAGTTAAACTTTCTGCAAGAGTACGAATCCTTCCGTATGGATTACATATTGGAATCCACACCATGGCGTTTGTTTTCCTGAGCCACTGGTGGAGACAAGTCTAAGGAGGTGCCTTCACTTATGGGCAAAGAGCAGCCCTGCCCGCCGATGGCTGCAGGGGGTCTGCGGCCCCCGCGCGCACCCCTGCCGTCGACCCTGCAGCCTCGTTCCCATAGAACGTAACCGCTTTCAGCTTCCGTTTGTCCGTCTCTAACTGGCGAGGCCGTTGTGCACCGTGTCTTTGCTTTAGAGACTGGAGGGATGGGGCCGAGGGAGACATTTGCTGGGGACCGTCGTGACGTATAGGATCCCAGAGGCATGGAAGTTCCAAACGGGCTTGGAAACCGATAAACCAGGTTTATATGTTAAACGAAGAAGCAAAGCTACGTTGGAGAAATTATTTCTGCATTTTTTAAATACTAGTAAATTCTTAGAGTTAATTCAGTACCTAAAGTTATGTTCCTCTCGATAATTAATGTAACTAACAATTCCTCTGTGCCAGAAAATGTAACACAGATACAAAAACATTTAGGGCGCGGTCACTGCTGTCCCGGGTCCCCGTCTTGTTGGGAAAGGCGGGCGTGATGGGCAGCTCTGTGTGTGGACCTGGCCGGGCTATGAGGCCTACTTGTCCAGCCAAACACCAGACCTGATGTCGCTGGGAAGGTACACTGTTTAGATGTGATTAACACCTGACATTTAACTCAGTGGACTCTGAGGGAAGCAGCTGCTCCTCCACCAGGTGGGTGGGCCTCACCCAATCAGTTGAAGGCCTTAAGAGCAAAAACTCACGTTTCCCAAAGAAGAAGCGATTCTGCCTCAAGATGGCAGCATAGAAACCCTGCCCGCGTGTCCAGGCCCCTGTCCGGGCATTCAGACACAAAACTGCTGCCTCGACTCTCCCTGGCGTGTTGATTAGAGATGGCAGGCTGTGGAAACCCCATCGAAACGGGAGGGAAGAGTCTCACAGAGACGTTGCATGTTGGGCCAGTCTTGGGTTGTGTGCAGGACTGGCCGCAGGGCCACAGGGGCTGGGCTTCGGGCAAAGGAAACAGCCTGGGTGCAAAGGTCGGAAAAGGAGGTTTCACAACGTCTTCGGGCACCGGGTCGGTTTCGAGTGGGGCATGCGAGGCTGGAAGCTGGAGGGTCAGGACCCAGAGGGTCTGGGGTGAAGATCCGGGGTGTCCTCTTCCATCAGCGGGGAAGCAATGGCATCATCAGACATGCATGGAAAACACGGAAAGCAAATGCCTGACACGTGCCGTGCCTGCAGTTCTGGGCGCTCCCGGGAGCCCCGGGCCCAGGCACAGCCTGCCTCCTGCGAGGCAGCCAGTGCTCAGCCAGAGGCTGGGATCCTGCAACTGCGACCTTCGGTGCTGCAGAGGCCACCTGAGTGTCTCCGAAGCAGACGCCTGGGTTTGCGGTTGACCCCTGTCAACCGAGCCAGGGAGCCTGTGGGGCTGGCCCCACACCTGGCGGGACCCTTGCTCTGCAGGATCGCCTGAACCAAGGAACTTGGGTTTGTGTCTAGACTCCTGGTCTACGTGCTAAGGGCAGAGGCCTCACTTCCACCCCGGCAGCCCCCTCCCCTCCCTGAGAGCCCTCAGAGCCCCAGGGGGCGGGGTCAGAGAAAGGCCTGTGGGGGATCCTCCAACAGGTACTAGGCTTTTTCTCCCGTGGGGGACTTTCTCTGCCGAGAGGCAGCCCCTCCCTATGCACTTGTGCTCCTGGAGCTCCTATGAAGGGTAGGAAGATACTCAGGGGACCCCGTGACCTCCCAGAGACCAAAGCCCCTGCCCTGGAAGAGGTGCACTAAGGGGTGTGTGTGATGTCCTGCGTCAGGGGTCGGGGTGAATTGTCGGTTTCTCTCTGCGAGTCCAGAGCCTCGCAAAGCCCTCCCCCAGGCCTGGATTAAAGGCTCTGAATGTGACCACGGCGACTTTCAACCCCACGGCCCCCCAGGTTCCAGGTCGCCTCTCCCTAGCCTGCCCAGGAGGTGCCGTCAGAATAACCTTCTACGTCGTCCGCCCCTTTATCTCTCAGATCCGCATCCCAGGCACTTTCTCACATCTGACACACAGGACAGATCTTTCCATCACTGGGGAGCTGGCAGCCCAAGTCAGGGCTGATGTAGGTGGTCCCTCACCTGGCGGGGAGGAGGCTGCTGGTGTGTGAGGTGCAGAGGCTCAGGGCTCGAGGGAGAAGGTGCAGAGTTCACAGGAGGTCAGGGGTGGGGCAGCTAAGGTGACAGGCCCCTGGTGCGCCGGTGTGCATCACAGGACTGCAGATTCCTGGTGACTGTGGAGCCAGCGGTGGACCTGGAGTACTCTGTGAACCACGTTTTATTAAAACAAGAGGCTGCTGTGCTTTTACCTCTCGTCTTGGAGACGTGTGGGTCCCGTCCCATGTCAACCTTTGGAAACACAGGACATTGGTTCTAAAGAGCCATTAAAATGCTGGCGCGTCCGTCGTGAGGGGCTTGCAGAGTGCAGCATTGTTGGAAGTTCAGTGTCACCCCTGGTGACCCGCGACCGGCGCGCGGAATCCCTCTCTATTTTCTCCGCCCGTGTTCGTAATGACCTCTTGGGTCCACCCAGCCAACGAGGTACCAGATCCAGTCTTGCAAAAGTGACTCAAAGCACCGTTTGTGTTGCAGAATTATCACTTCCTTCATTGAGGTTTTCCGTCCTGTGTCATGAGATTCTGAAAAAGTCTGAAGCCAAGAGAGTGGGTAACGCCAGACGGGACTGCATCGCGTGCTCTTGAGTCTCAGAGTCTGGCTCTTTTGGGGCCACTGAAAAGTGACTCGAGCTCTAGGTAAGTCTCTTCCCTTGCTTTCCACGTGCTGCAGGTGGAGGGCAGAGCCTGGGGCACCCTTGGCAGGGAAGCCTGCTCAGGCTGGCCACGTGCAGACCCAGGAGGGCAGCGTCAGCTGTGACAGGCGCTCACGTGAAGCTGGTCACATCCCAGGGGATGCCGTGCTCTCGGGGGAGTCAGCTTCTCCCCGCAAGCGGCCCTCACTGCCTGGTCCTGGACCAGATCTGCCCCGGGGGCTTCCCTGTTTCAGTTGTGTTTTCAGGTGGGACAGGATGGCTTGTGGGACGGGGGAGGTGTTTCCCTTCCCTCAGGTCGGTTGGGCTCTGGAAAAACCCCAGCAGGTCAGGCTCTGGGCAGACACCTTAGGATGAGGGCCGGCCTTATTAAGAATGGATAATTCAGGGCACGTTTCAAACGGGCCACCTGCCGCCCCCACCCCGGGGCACCAGGAATGATTCTCTGACTTTCCCCGCGAGGACCTGGCGGAGCTCCTGGAGTAAAACCTCACGGAAGTGCGGGGTGCCGCCCCCACTCCCACCCCGTGACTGGGTCCTCCTGGAGCTTTTGTCTCCCAGATCTGCCCACCCTGAGCCTCTGCCAGCTCGTCACGTGCATTTTAGTGTCTCCCACCCGACGCTGCTTCCAGTCGGCACTTCTGCTTGTGATTCCATCTGCCTGTCTCTCCAATTTCGGGGACACTGAGGGGCTCTGTGCCCTCACTTCTCTGATGGATCTAGGAAGAGTCGTTGACTTTCGGTGAATTTAGCCTTTGTCTTGTTGTGCGGATGGGAACGTGGACATCCCATGTCCTTACTCACCAGCTCAGAAACCGGCGGTCACCAGCGCCTCCTTGTACGTCCCTAAAACCTCGTTCTCAGGAAAGGATGCACCGTTTGTTTCTCCTGCACACGCAGTGCAGGACTCGCCCTGTGCGGGGCTCTGGGGCGCAGGATCCTGACCCCAAGAGAGGATGAGAGCAGAGATGGTGTCCAGCGCAGCCTTGAGTGAAGGCCGGGAGGAAGCTGGGTCAGAGGGGCAGACGGCAGCCCGCGATCACAGCAGTAAAGCCCCGGCTGACTAACAGAACACTGACTTGTAACGACACTTGTAAGGGGGACAACATCTCAAGCTGAAAGAATTGGTTTCAAATAAAGTGAATCCGTAGTGGAGCTATTTTCAGGGAAAGGGGTAGAAGGGGAGTCTTTCCCAGGTCTTCTAAGGCACTTGGCTTTCAGATGCGCGCCCGCCCACCCTGAGAATTTGCTTCAGGAATCCTTTCTGAATTTGAGTGACCCCCATGGGCAAAAACAGGGGTGAAGAATGCTCTTTTGGCAGGAGACCCCTTTGGAGGGCGTCTGTGGCCTCTGAGCGTCGAAATCAAATCTTGCCCCCTTTCCGTGCCTCTCCCACTGAGAACTGAGACAGTTTCTTTATTCTCACAGAGAGAAGAGGCCAGAGTGCGGTCACACCCGTGCTGGGTGTGATCTTTTTTGAATGAAAATGTCAGCATCTCTAAGTGGGTGCTGGTCCCCTCACTGTCAGCTTAATTTGCACGCGTCCGGTTACGTTTCCAAATCTCCATTTAATTGATTTTTTTCAGGTTGGCCTGGATTATACCCTGTGTTCCTGTCAACTTTTTGCGAGTTTCTGGCAATTATGACCAGGTAGCCAGCTTACAGGGCCCATGTGGTTACTTTGTGCTGCTCGTAAGCAGATGTCTTGGAAACTACGACGCACACAGTGAGGTCACTCTCTAGTGTCCATGCTGCTTGTGTGTTAGCACTTTATCCGTTACATTAAGTAATTCTAGCCTGCATGCAATCTGGTCTCATTGAAATGATAATTTCTCCCAAGAGCTTACCTCCCCCCAGAATACAAGAAAGGAGTTGGAAGATTATGGGTCCCCTGCAGCGCGGTGGTGAGTCCACACCACCCACACTGCACCAGAACCCCAATGACCGTGGTCAGCAGGCCTTGCACGCTGGCTGACGGTCCTGAATCACCGCAGCTGTGTTGGAAGCAGGTGGTGGAGGCTGGCTGTTCAGTGTTTCTCCCCTCGTTTGGCCCCAGGAGCTGGGCTTGCAGTAGATGGACAGGGAGCCCCATTCTCAGCACCCCAGGAAGGGACAGAACTCATGCCTCAAATTCTCACCCCTAGGCTGTAAGGTTCCTTCACTTATGCAGCCAATTTATGCAAATATACTCTGTATGTTCTGTGTTATGTATAACACATATGACGCCTTTTGTGTATAATAGACATACAATTTTGCTTCTAAGGGCCCTCTTATTTGCATATCATGGGGTAAGTTGGTGATTTATGTAAATATATCGTCAACGTATCCCATGATATGCAAATAAGAGGGCCCTCGGGAACAAAACCGTATGTGTATTATACACGCGCTACTTCGGAAATTACGTGGAAAATCGCCAGTAGGATCTATCAGGAGGGATCAACGTTTCTCTTCCTACTAAGTCCAGTTTCTTGTATTTTGACTTTTCTACTTAATCTCTCCGTCAAAATATGCCATGGCTCTAACAGATTTTAACCCTCCACTCACTGTTCTTGAGGTATTTTAACAGGGTGTGCCTGTGATTTTTGGAAAGTTTTCATTTCTAAGATGGTGAAGTACGTAGCAGCAGGATATTAAAACACCTACAAAGTCATCACTCTGGCCTGATTTAAGGCCCAGGAAAATCAGTCCTGTAGGTAACCCAGGACAGTAGGGACAGCAGCAGGTGGCAGCTGGGGACACAACATACCCTTTAAACCTTCACTCAGCGGTGATGCTAGTTCAAAACTCCACCACTCCTTTACTCCTCACCAAGTTCATGTGTATTTCAGAAAACTGTATGATTTGTTGCCTTTTTACCTTAGGACCAAACACTTAAAATGAAACTTTATGTTGTGTAAAAAAAGATAGAAAATAGAGCCTGCAGCTATATCCTTAAGGCTTTTATGGTTATATATATAATTATATCATATAAATATATGATGCTTATGTAACTTTCTGTGTTTAAAGTGACCTGGGGGTGGGGGCACAAGGACATTTTGGGGATTGGGAACGTTCTAAGTCTTCATCGTAGTGATTACCTGGGTATATATTTACATTTGTCAAAACTCATCTAATTGGACACTTAAAATGGGTCCCTTTTGCGGTGTGCAAATTATAGCTCAAGATGTTGATTTTTAAAAACCTCAGTGGTTATCTAGATGATTTTTGAAACTTACTGAAAGTAATTTTAGAAAAGACTCCAAAATTTAGCAAAGTTGAAACTCAGGTTTTCTCCTAAGGAAAGCTTCCCTTAGAGATTAAAGCCCACCAATGAGATTGTCATCTATATCAACAGCGTTTGGCATTTCCTGTACTGGGTCCGTGCCCCGAACAGGGGAAGGAAGAAGCGTTGCAGAAAATCAGCCCTGATGAGAATACCTCCTGTTTTGCCTGCAAATGCCTGCCTTTCAGGGGCCCCGTAGAGGTCAGAAAATCTGGCTTTCCCATCAGCTGCTCTGAAGGGGATGAGTCACAGCAACTGGCCTCCGATCCCCGGGATGAGGTCGGGAGACCAGGAGGCTGGATGGCGAGGGTGACAGCTCCAGCAGACCAGGACGGGCCCTGGGAGCTGGCACTCTGGAACTCACTCCTGCAAGCAGGCTCCTCGGGGGGTCGCTGCCACCACCCCATGCCTCTGCCCCCACCCCCTGCTCCCTGTCCGGCCCGGTCTGCCTTCTGCTTCAAAGATGCTTTTCTGACCTTGACACCAAGCAGCAGCCCCATCCCTCTCTGGCCCATGTCCTACTTGACCTTGACTGATCTCTAAGCAACCACTTCCCCTAATCCACGCCTCATTTAACCCAACTGCTGTCTCTGTCTGATGTCTGTTCATCTCATACCCACTGAGAGCTAAGGCCCTGAAAGGTTTCTGGAAGTTTGTCCTGGAAGGCCCAGCACATGGGGAAAGCTGAGGCATCATCCGTCGAGTTTATCAGGGGAGTGGGGGCGGCGGGGAGCAGTGCCCCTCCTCTTATTCTTTTGCATGCAAGCTAATCCCTCCTGCCCTAACCCCGGCCCGAGTCACCACTATCCGGTGCTTGGAAAGAACCGTCTTCTACACTGTTTCTCTGCTTTCCGCAACACCGCCTTCCTTTTTTCTCCATGCCCAGACCAGAGGGCTACTTCCAGAATGAGATTCTGAGCTTTCCTTTCTCTTGCTTACAATTCTTCTACAAGCCTCCTTTGCTCTTGGAAAAAAATAAATGCTGGGCTAACCTTCAGTTGGCCTTGGGTGATCTGGCTCTTTCTGAGCTCTCCCCTCATCTCTAATTACTCTGCTCTTTTACAGATGGCCTCATGACCCCCCGCCCACCTCATCCGCACCTGGTGAAGGTTTCTCCGCCTCAGGGCCTTTGCACGAGCTTTCCCCTCTCTCTGGAGTGGCCATCACAGCCCTCAGAAAGAAAGCCCTCCTCCAGGTCTCAGTCTGAATATCAGGTCCTCAGGGCAGACTTCTCAGTTCCCAGCCCAAGGGAAGTCCGCCTTCCCCGCGACCTTCATTGAGGTGCCGTGCACAGTCGTATTTCACTCACCAGGTGTGCGACTGTCACTCCCCGCCTGTCTGTCCTGGTGTTCCCGCCACTGCAGGAGCCCTTGCCCTGTTGTGCAGCGACAAAGTGAGCTACTTCTTAGAATCTGTTGAATGGACAGAGTATGTTTCTTTTGCAACAACGGTTGAAATTTGGTCTGTTACAACATTTTTTTAATCAATTTTAATGAGCTCTTTGTTACTTTTGGAGATTTTATTACTTTCTTGACAAGGAAATAATTGAAGCTTTATTATAATTGGTGGTTGAATGCAAAAGAGAAAAAACCTCAGGGCCAGGCTTGCTGTTGCTTGAAACTAGGATCTCTCAGAATCCATTAGGAGCAGATCCTCCACCTCAGCACCACTGTCGTTTGGGGCTGGACCGTTTGTCCTGGGGGCTGCTCTGTGCACTGGGAGACACCGAGCAGCACCCCTGACCTCCACCCACTAGACGCCATCACAAAAAACGTCTCCATCCAGTGTCGACTTGAAACATTGCACTAGGTGAGAGTTGGGAGTTAAGTTTCATCTGGGGCGAAATGAGGACTGCAGCCTGGGAGACAGCATCCCAGATAGCTCTGAGAACCTGCCTCAAAGAGGCGGGGGGCAAGGTCAGCATACATGTGATTTTGGTGAAGGGGGAGTACACGTAATCGAGCACATATTTTTTTAGCAGAAGGTACTGCTAGTCACAAGGCACAGACATCACCGGGAAGGATTTTAGTGTTTTTCTAGGTATGAGGAAATACAAGAATTGGGCTCATAAAATCGGCTCCTGAAAAGATCTACCTCTCTGAAGACCTGTTCTGCCAGTTCTTCCCAGAGCCCAGAGGGCCTCATGTCTGCTCTCCACCCTGAACTCCTCTCGGGGAGTTGGAAGTCGGCCGCTGCAGCAGCGCGGGATTTAATCCCTGCAGAGGTAGACGGCAAGTGCTCGTGGCAAGTGCCAGTCGTAGTTGACACCAGGCAGGGTCAAGGGTTCCCTGGGGGCAAAGTTGCCCTGGGATGAGAACGCCTAATGTGGAATTCCGTCCTAGCATCTCTGCTTTGGGATATCAAGCCCTGCACCTCTTCCACCTACACAGACATTGACACACGTTGCCTACACACTTTTTAAGTGTCACCCTGTTGGATTTTCTGCACTCCTACTAAACACTAGGGAGTATGCCTTCCATGTTTTTCTTGCTGGTGTATTTGAATGCTTCTAAATTTGCACAGCTTGGAGACTCATATCCCGAAGGAGCTGTAGGCCCTTCCCCGAGGCAGCTGGTGTGTCTGTGTCTACACTGGCGCATTATTCCCCCGTCACCGCCACGGCACAAGGACTGCTGAGACTCTCTATCACGGCTGTTTCCACCACTGGTGATCCAAAGTGACTTTTTGAATGTTGGGGGATACACGCTTGTTTGGAAAGGAAGGGGTTTAAGGAGGTAAGCCTTTAAAATAATAAAGGAGAGGCTATGGACGAGAGAGCAGGGGTCCTGTCAGGACTGTCTGATAAATGGGGTGCTCCAGGGGCCTTGCTGTTTGTTTAGTGCTCTTGTTCTGCGTCAACTGTGCACAAAACCAGCACTGAAATATCTGCCATGAAAGAGTGACACAGCCGGGCCACAGTCAGCCCACAGGGCCCAGCTCAGGGGAGGCCTGGTTGTTCCTTGGGCCTGGGGCCTGGCCATGTTCTGGGAGGGGCTGCATTACAAGGCCTGGGGAGAATTTCCAGGCCGTCAGGAAGGATCTGACCACTTCCCACCCACACTGCCTGGCCCAAGAGTGGCTGGTGGGGAAGCTCGGCCCAGCGCCCTCAGCCTGCGCCTTTGTCCTTCTTTCTCCTCCTGTTACCGAGTCCAAGCCCACTCTGCTCGCCGCAGGACAGGCCAATGAACCAGGAGACAAGGCGCTGAGGCAAGGAATACAATTTTAAAAATCGGCAGACCTAGAAGATGGCAGACTAGTGTCCCCAGAAACCCATCTTATTGGGGTTGAGATGCCAGTTTCTTTTATAGCACAGAGAGGGGGAGAGGAGAAAGTAAAGTAAAAAAGCCATAAGTTTTGCAAATGTCCCCTGGAATGGCCAGCCTCGGGGAGGGGATGTGTTCATGTCTTCTTTCTTGCAGCCACCCACAGGTGCACAGGGTCCGGATGCTTCCCTGAACAAAGGCACGTTGGTTTAACATTCAGGTAGAGGGGCAGGGTTCCCCGAGGCAGGTCATTGTATATAGACAGTATCCTTTTAGTGAACAAAAGCAACGGGAAGCCAAGATTAAAGTAAAAGAAACAGATCCAACATGTAGTCGGACTTGGCTTTTCCCTGTTACACTCCTAAAACCCGGAGAAGGTGGCCCAGCACTTATTGAACCTGCTCCTGCAGGTCTGAAAATGTTGGGCAAACTTCTGTGGCCACTCACGTTGAGTGTCTGCACGTGGCAGGCATCAGAGCTCTGTTTCCCCTGGTCCAGGAGTAACCTGACCTTGCACACGGCTGGCCTCTAGGTGTTCAGGCCATGCAGGCCGCCCACCCCGAGCCCCAGACTGCCTGCTAATGGTCTTAAAGTGCTCTTTCTACTCCTAGGGAGGAAGAACATTTCAAATGTCACCAGGGGTACTTAATTAATTTATGTTACATTTTAAAGAGACGCAGCTAGGAAATCAGTATTAAGTTACTACACGAGATGCTGATCAAAGGATTGAAGGTTTTTGTGGGTAAATAACACATAGGACCTTCAGGGCTTTTATCAAAGTTTACTCTATGAACATCCTGTGTTTGGGTCATAATTGGATTACGTGAACATCCTGGGGTCACTTTCCCACCACTTTCAACACCGTTTCTCTCGTTTATGATTTTTTTTATGACCTTGACATCTTTATTAGTAGTATTTTTTTCTAATCCTGGTAAAATACCCATGAGATAAAAGTTACCCTTTTAACCTTTTTTCCGTATGCAGGTGAGTGGTGTTAGGTGCATTCACATTGCTGGGCGGCCATCACCCCTCCATCTCCGGAACTCACTTCATTTTGCACAGTTGAAACTCTGCCCCCACTGTCGAGATTTTCTATTTTTCTCCCATTTGTTTCAAAGTTGTTTCTAACTGTTGAAGCAAGGTTATGACGACTGCTCTAAAATCTTTGTCAGATAATTCTAGCATCCCTGTCACCTTGACCTGGGGATCTACTGGTGACATTTTTCATTCAGTTTGGGGTCTTCCTGGTTCTTGGTCTGATGAATGAGTTTTGATGGAAACATGAGCATTTGGGTGTTTTGATATGAGACTCTGAATCTTAGTTAAACCTGCCCGGTGGGTTTTTCTGACACAGCTGCGGTCGGGGAAGAGCGAGCTCTGCCCCGGTCCTGCCAGGCGGGGTCGTCCAGCTTCCCCACAGGGCCTCCAAGGCGGGGGCTCCGCGCGGGCGTCCTGTGTCCCCAGCAGGCCTCCCCTGATGTCTCCCAAGGAGGAGGAGAAGCAGCGCCTGGTAGCTGACCCCCACGTGGTCTCCACCGACACACGGGGAGGGGTCATTGTCCGGGGCGGGGGGGCAGTCCTGGCTCTGCCACCACGGCCTTGTTACAGTCTCCCAGGCTCTGACTCCTGCCAGCACAGATGGGGGCAGGCCCGCAGATTTACTGCTATTGTGGATGGAGTGACTATTGTCTACATGTTGTCTCTCCTGCTAGGATGTTCTTTCTGTGGCCTTTTCTTCGTCTGCAGCCCTGCATTTCCAGCCCGAGCTCCTCTGTCTGCAAGCCCGGGCTGTATGAGGCAGGGAAACTCGGGGAGCTCACCTCTGTGTCTGGACTTGGTCCCCAGGACGCAAGCTGATTGCAGGCTTCTCTCCGTCTTTCAGAGTTTTCCTATTGGTTTTATACATAACATCCATGGTCCACCAGTTGTATTTAGTGGGAGGAATAGGAATAAATATATCTACTCCGTGATTCTCGAAGCAGAACAGGCCTTTTATTTTTGATTCGTAACGTCCACTTTTTCTTAGCCCTTTGTCCACATTTTGGCTCATTTGCTTTATCACCTTCTCTGTCTGCAGATATGCATTTCTTTTCCTGAATTATATGCAAATAATTTTAAAATATTGTGACATTTTACTCACAAATACCTCAATGTCTATTTCTTATTTCCTTGCACAACCGCAGGATATGTTCCAACACCAGGAAATTTAACATTGATGCAATGCTAAAATTTAATCCTAATTCATATTATTTCACTAATTGTCTCAATTATGTCCTTTATAGCTTTTAAATTTTTATTAGTATTGTTTTTTAAAAGAACAGGATATTCTTGAGAGTGAAAGGGGCGTAAACAAGGCATAAACAAGAATCACCAAGGCAAACTCAGGTGCAGTGAGTCCACCCAATTCAGGGCCCAGAAGGGAGTGGCCTCAGCTAGGAGGAGAGAGCCCATCACAGGACCAAGAGGAAGAAGACACAGATGCTCAGGGCCTGGAGGGCTTGGTGGTGGGAAGGCACAGTCGCTCTCCTCTGGCTGCTCATGTTTTCTTAGAGTCACAAGAAGTGAGGTGATCAGAGGAGAGAGGCGCACGTCAGGGATATCAGGAGCGCACAGTAGACGTGTCCAGGGGGATGGAGGGTTCCCTACTATGCCTGCTCACTGTCTGGCTGGCATCAGAACTCTCTATCTTTTCTTTCTGAAACCATGAAGTATTTTCAAGCAGAACTAGCATGGTAAAATTTCCCACTAATTAATTTGTCTTGCCAGACCACAGTTCCAGCTATCAATTTGAATTTGTCTTAGGTTTTGACAGTCCTTTCCCACCATTTTAATTTTTATTTTGACACACCCTTTATGTATTCAGGCAATAATTTTTGAGGGCCTGGTCTGTGTCTGGCACCAGGGTTGAACCAGCCAGCAGAGCCGCCCAAGGCCCTGCCCTCAGGGAGCTGACAGTCTGCAAGGGGAGACGCACCACAAACAGGAAACAAATGTGATCCGTAAATTAGGGATAAGTAAGAACACGGCAAATGCTTTGGAGAAAAACGGAGCAGGACTGAGGTGGGTGAGGAGGGTTGGGGACATTTGATTGCAATGTTAACTGGGCCTGGCAGGGAAGAGCTTCTGGAAAGGATGGCTTGTGAGAGCAAGGTTGAAGCCAGAGAGGAAGTGAGGCAGGCTTGCAGGGCATCTCAGCCAGGAGCGTTCCCGGCAGAGGAAACGGCCGGGGTGAAGACCCCAGGTCGGAACACGCCTGGTGTAATGGAGAAACTGTGGAGCCAGAATGGCTGGTGTAGGCAAGGTGGGGATGGGAGGTGGGAGGTGAGGTGAGGGAGGAAATCGGGCTCGCAGGCCAGCCTGGGACCTGATGTTCACCCTGGGTGCTGCGGGAGCTTGAACAGAGCAGGGCTGCTGGCTGATGTGGTAGAAGGTCCCCGCGGTTGGGTTGCTGGGTGATGGGATGCCACAAGGGGGCCTGGCCCAGACGGGGAGGCGGGGACTGTGGGTGGGGCCACAGGTGGTGATGAATCCGAGTGGCAGCAGTGGGTGGCAGGGAAGCGCTTGGATTCGGGAACATCGTGGATGTAAAGCTGGGGAGTTTGTTGGGGATTTGTGTGGGGCTGTGGGATTTGGCCTGAGCCACCGAGAGGGTGCGGATTTCATCCCCGAGAAGGGGGATACTGAGCTGGTCAGGGGAGGCCCTGTAGACACGGCCCTCTTGAGGGGCCGGTTAGACATCCACGTGGGCACATAAGTCTGCAATTGGGGTTGAGGAGGGAGGTCTGGCCTCAAGAGACACATCCGAGAGTCATCAGCACATAGAGACTCGTGCAGCCCCGAGACCGGAGCCGGGCTCGGGTCCCGGCTACAAAGTGGGGACGGTGGAGCAGCCTCCCCTGGGAGCAGTGTGTGCCAGGCTGATGGGATGACCCTGCAGAGAGGAGAAAGGTGAAGCTGCACGTCTGTCACATGGCCGTGTTAGGATGGCTGGTGTGCATGTAACACGCCCAAGGTTGACGGCGGGCCCCTGGCTGTCCCGAGCTCCGAATCCCTGGGAGAACGTCACGTGAAGCAGTCAGTAAATATTTGTGGCGCTCCTATTAAAACCACAGAGCCCTTCAAGTGTGGGCATCAGAAGCAATGTGCATGTTGCAGAAGGAATTTGGGTGAGAGAGAACAAGGGCGTGGAGGCCCCGGCCAGCGTGAGTCCAAGGAAGAGCTCAGAGCTGAGCACGGCCGATGTGGGAGAGGCAGGCAGGCCATGACTTCAGGTGGCCAGGTGGCCCAGGACAGGTAGGAACATACTGAGCCCAGGAGTGTCCGAGAGGCAGGTTTATCCTCGTTGGCTTCACGTACGAGGTCAGCACACTCTCACCCCAATGACGAAACATAGGGGTGGCAAGAACCGTTCACCAGGAGTGAACAGGAGTTTTCCTGGTGAAGTTGGTGTGAGATTTGTGCACCGTCGACGACCTGTCCTCGTCCTCTGTGAGAATCTGTGGTGACTCCCGTTGCTCTGGACAGAGGGACACAGTCTTGCCTTTGGAAAATGCATTTTCTCCCTCATCAGCGAGCAAGTACAGCAACAGGCCCGTGGGACCGGGCTGAGCGGAGGCGTCCGGTGGTCCTGGCGTTGTCACAAGTTCATGAAAAGGTCATTAGCCGGCCACCCCTCCTCGGTCTCTGTCTCAGAATCATGTCATAAATATCGTCACTGGTCCAGCAGGACCGCAATCCACCTGGGCGGCCCCCACATCCTGTCTCGGGCCATATGTTCCTGTTATTTATGTCAAGGAAAGGGCACTTACACGCCGGCTTCCAGTTGTTTATGGAAGGTGAGCTGTCCTGACGGAGCCCTGTGTGCACCCGGGCTCAGCCGTAGACAATACGTGAGCAGCTTCATCGGAAGGTGTGTTTCTGCCCACCTCACGGAGGGAACGGACCAGAGCCGGCAGCACCAGCTGTGCAGTGGCAGGGTGGACCGGGGTGCTGCAGCACCCCCTCTGCCTCCTGCATTTTGTTGAGAGGCTACGGTGGCTGTGGTCTCCTTCCGGAGGCTCGCAGGTGAGGACCTTCTGTAGGGGGGCTTCCAGGAGCCTTGGTGTCTGACGGGGGGTCTCCCTGTTCACAGACGCCCAGCACCGTGCCTTCTCCTGTGGGTTTGTGTGCAGTCTGTCCGTTTGCCAGTGGAGCTGGCAGCTGGCAGTGATTCCTCTGGTCAGAGGTTCCTCTTTGAATTCAAATCAGTGGACTCGCCTGGCCCATGACTGTGGTCTCCTGTATGAAGCTCGCACTTTGGCCCCATTTTCTATGGACACAAACACACAAAGGGTGAAAGATGCGCATGACATCAAACTTGGAAACAAGACATAGCATCATTGTTGACCTAAGATTTTTTAATAAGATTAGGATAGCAAGTTATTTTTCAATTACTAAAGCGTCAATCAAGACCGAGATGTCACGTGCTTCTATACTGTTAAATATATGCATCTCTCTCACACACACACACGCACACACACACACACAGGCACACACACACATGCGCACACACACACGCACATGCACACACACGCACGCACACACACACAGGCACACACACGCACACACACACACGCACACACACACACAGGCACACGCACACAGGCATCCACATGTACATTCGTCCAGTGTCATTCATCTTTCCTTGGTAAGCAGCCGCCATTCAGTGCTGACTTACCTCCAATGCCTTTGTCTCATTTGGTAGCTCAGAAATTACCTTGATCTCTTTGAAAATAAAATAACTGAATGCTCAGGCATCAGTCCTGTTCATGATGTCTGTTCATAACAACGCTGGCACGCTTAGGCGATTTCACTAGAACGTTATAAAATAGGAGAATAATTTTTTTGAAACTGAGCCTCGAAAGCCTGTATACATTTGTTAGTGGTATTTATCTTAGTTCGACAATGTGGAGCAGCTCCAATTCCGCGTCCACGGCAAGTTGGACCAAAATTGAATATAGATCAGATCTGGAGCCTGGCAGTGGAACAAATCGGTCTGATTATGTGGGATTACATGGTGCATGAATTTTTAAATTAAATAGTTTCTTGCCCTATTAAATAATGTCAACAGTATTGTTGTGGGGTCTTATTTTCATTTTGTGTCTACTTTTATATACAAGTACTTTTTTTTTCTTTTATTAACCCACATTCCTTTATTTAGATTCGATAACACCCAGGACGTCACCCTGCTCTCTGCAGTCTATTCACGTCAAGTAAAATCTCAGAGTGAACTCATTTTTTTTTTTCTCATAGTATGTTTCATCATAGCATTCTCTGGAATTCTCTTTGTTTTTGTAGAAAGTCAAACTGTGTCTTTTTACTGGAGCAAATCAATGCAGAGGCTCTTGGGGCTCCTATTAACATTTGTTGACTGTTTTCTGTCTGTGGTCCAGCTTCAGATGATGTCCTGTTTGCCACTGGTGTTCCCAGGGCCCGAATCCATCCAGGAATCTGGGATTCTGAGAGCTGAGGCAGCAGTCTCCTGGCCAGGAGGAGCCGCAGGTGGGCGCGTCCATCCAAAGAGCCCACATCACGCCCGCTCCCTGGGGCCACAGGCAGCTTCAAATGCCAAGATACACTGTCGTGAGCCCCGGGCTGTAAGCTGTGGTCTTATACTTCTGTAGGGGAGACACAGTTTGGTAAAACCACGTGGTCTGGCTTCAGTGTGCTCAGAGGGCGTGCAGCCAGAGGAAGCCGCTTAACTCAGCGTGGCGGTGGGCGGCCTCCTCCATCAGATGCATGTCTTAGTCGCCGTTTTCCGCGCCTTCACTCTCATTTGGGAGCATGTGTAAGTTACAATCACTCCCGTTCGTGCATTTTCTTCTCAAAGTCGGCGTATGCCACCACAAAGCCTAAGGACCGTGGTCACAGTTTAGTCCACGTGCTTCCACAGGGCACCACGTGGAGACGACGGCTTGGGGCCGCACGGGGTGCTCTCCAAGTCCTCTTGGGGGGCCAGCAGCTGACCCCCCTGGAGGGACACCGTCAAGCTGAGGCCGGCTGAGAGGTCCCGCAGACCAAGGCGTGGCCGTCGGCAACCAGACGCCGGTTCTGTCTCCGTGGGGCTTTGGACTCGCGTCCAGCGCCTGGCCCAGCAGCCACGTGGGATCCACCGGGCGCTCACAGGGCTTGGAGGACATCGCAGTGACGCCGGCTCAGAGTGGACACCAGCCCCGGTCCAGCATCCTTCCTCAACATCTCCACCTTTCTATCTGGATCTTCGGGACCAAATGTCACCGCCTTGAGGGGACCTCTCCCCTGTCCGCCTGCCCCCTCGGTGTGCACGTCTCGATCCTACTGGGGCAATAACAACACAACAGTCACGGCGATGCCGGCAGAGCTGCGCTCTGCGTGTCGCACGTCCCCTCCACACCCGCAGTGTGGAATTCTTGGTGGCGTCCCACACGCTCACAGCCCAGAGCGCACTGCGAGCTCACAGTGATGCCACTGTGGGTCAGGGGCTGCCGCGTCCTCAGGGCCAGATCCTGCACTCCTGCTTTAACCGTTCTCATGTCAGGCACGTGACAGGGACGTCTGCATTTGTCACGTTACTTTGACATGGAGATCACATGTCATAGAATTTCTATGTAAACATGACTTGGTGATCACAATTTGCTTAGAAGAGTTTTGGGGGAATTAGTCATAAAACTGTTTTCTTATCAGTGAGCACGCTCCTTTTAAGTAGATTGCTTCCTTATTTGGGTTGGCTTGGAGAAAACCTGCAAAGATAGGCAAATGTAATTTAGAAATTGTGTGTGTGTGTTTAGTTGAAGCTAATGTAAATATAATTATACTTATACACAAATACTTTTCAAAACGGGTACATGAAACATGGGCTGAAATATCTATGTCATCTACAGTTGCTTCTCCTTTTAGGATCAAATGATCTGTCCTCAGTGAGAAGATAAGATGGATGAGGACGTCTCCTGGGAAAACGTCTCCTTAACGCATCCACTGAGGACATTCAGCCCTTGTGGTGCAGCCTCAGCCGTCCCCTCCTAGCCAGGGTTTCTGTCCCACTTCCTCTCTGCAGCGTCCATTCTGCCCACGATATCTGGGTGTGAATAGTGAATGCACGAGTTTCAACACCTGTGCCCCCAAATGCACAGACAGTAAGTGTTTGGTACCACGAGTTTCAACAACTGTGCCCCCATGTGACCCACACCCGAATCGAGAAAAGGAGAGTTTCATCATCTAAGCATGGAATTGCTGGTCCATGAAGGAAGTACATGTTTGACTTTATTTTAAAAAAGGCCGTATGTTTTTCCGAAGTGGAATTTATGAGAATTTTGAAAGTACCGGAGAGTTTGATTGCTCCACATCCTCAGGTTTCTGAGATTGTTGGCATCGTAAGTCTTCTTCAATTTACCTGCTCCGTTGGGTCTGAAGTGGCTTCTCACTGTGGCTGTAATTTGCATTTTCCTGTTGACCAACGATATTGAACACCTTTGTGTGTCCTTATTGGCTGTTCATATATCTTCCCTTTTGAAGTGTAGCTTCAAGTGGTTTTCCTGTTTGTATTAGGCTGTGTGTCTGTTTATTATTAAGTCGAAAAGTCTGTGTAACACTCTGGATACTAGTCGTTAGTCAGATATAGGTGTTTGCTCTGCTCTGTGGCTTGCCTTTTGATTTTCTTAATGATGTTTTCAATATCACACATTTTTAATTTTGATAAAGGCAATTTGTCATTTTTTTTCTTTTATGACTAATACACAATGTATCTTATCCAAGAAATTTCACAGTTGTGAAGCTTTCCTTCTGTATTTCCTTCGAAAAGCTTTATAGACTTAGCTATTATATTTATTATATTTAGCTGTTATACCCACATGAAATTAATTCTTGAGTATGTAAGAGGTAAGGGATGAGTTTGTTTTTTTTCCATATGGGTATGTAGTTATTTCAACACCATTTGCTGAAAAGACTTTTCTTCCTCTATTGAATTCCCTTGATGCCATTGTAGAAAATCAATTTCCACTGCAGATGTGGGACTATCTCAGGCCCCTCTCCTCTTCCTGTCATCTGTTAGCCTCCCATTACTTCCATATCACATCGCCTTGGTTATTGCAGATTTATAGTCAGTTCTAAAATAAAAAAAGAGTAAGTCCTACAGTTGTGTTCTTCTAGTTCAAGTTCGTCTTGGCTAGTCTAGGTTCTTTTCCTTTATGTATATAATGCAGAATCAGCTTGTCAATTCCTGCATGAAAGCCTGCTGGGGTTCGCATGCTGTATACACATTAACCTTTTTATTATGAATAGTATTCTATGTTATTGTGGTGTCTCACCAGACATACATGGCATCATCTTCTCTCTGAGCTGGTCCGGCGAGGAATTCAATTTGGTCCACAATTTGCAAACAAGGCTGTTGTTCCAGAGAGATTACTTCTTATTCAAGTGCATTAATGAATATGTCTGTACTTTCCAGTTTCTGTGTTTCTCCCTCCCAGGCTGTCCTTCCTTGTCATAGTTCCAGACAAAGTGTTCCCTCGCCGGCCAGGGCGCCATTTAGCCTCAGCTCCTCTGCACAGGCTCACTCACTGCCTTCAGACCCACCTTCCCTCTGTAATGGGAACACCTCCACCGGCTCATCACAAGAATGTGCCACCTTTTGCTTACCTGTGGCCATGGCTAACCTGTGTAGTGATACTTTAAACTGCTAAGGTCAAGATATCGTGTTTGAACAGAACCGTACTTCCCAAACTTGAAAAGATGCATCACAGGTAGGAAAGGTAGGAAGTAAACTTGCACAACGTCTGTGGAATTTAGTAAAATATGTATTACTTTTACAAAATTACGTAACAGAAAAAATAGCTAGGTAGTATGTTACATTTTGGATTTGTGTATAATTTCAAATAGAATTCTTTTATTTCATTGGTGGTGAGAAATTTGTTGTTATTTCCAACAAATGTATTTTTTAAGTCAAGTTTCTTACTTGAAATGGCTACCCATAATTTATTTTCATGGCCTGGTGATGAGTTTTTCAGATGGTTGTTATTAAGGAGAAATTTGCTTTGCACAAATAGGTACATGAATTTGAAAACTAAGTTTTTGAAAAGTACCACTCAAAAATTTACAACAGTTGAAATTACATCCAAAGTATCTAAGAACTCTTCTTTACCCTTCATAGACAAATGTAACGAGATTTTATTTTGAGATGATGTGAGTCTGATCTCGTGGCCACCTTTTTTTTTTTTTTTTTTTGGTCCAACCTCAAAGTAATAATGCTTTATTGAATACTCGCAATTTGTGTCCTATACCCAGAAAACATTTAACAAAAAAGAAATATTTTCTAGCAACTAGAAAAATATTTTTTTATTTTTTTTGTTTGTTTGAATACTTATGATGGCTGCTGTGTAGTACTACTTGGGAAATGACTGTTTCTAATTCAAGCGTGAAAAGGATGTAACAATTATGTTCTAAACCTTAGCAACACTTTAATATTCTTTGATTTTAATGTGCATAATAAAAGTTTAAACAATACAAAGTGTGTATATGTGTATGTATGTTTACATGTATAATTGTATATATGTAATAAGTATGCATATATATACTTGTAGATATATGTTGTATGTATATATGTGTATAATTATGTGTATACTTTACTTTTATATACAAAAATTATATATACAGTGTAACAGCATATTACATTGTTACATGTAACAGTTAAGTAAAACCACCTCTGCCCTTGATCCCTGAGTGTCTCAGTTTCCCTTCCCCACCTGGAGGTAATCACTGGTACTATTTTCCTATGTCTCATTCCAGAGCCACTATATACATCAATAACTACATACGCACATATACATGCAAACACAGTTTATGTGTGTTTGATTACAAAAATGGAAGCATCCTATCCACCATGTCATGCACTCTACTTTTTCCAGTTAACATAACTTGAGTCTAATTCATTCTCAGTACATGTATATCAACCACATTCTTTTTAATGAACAGGGAAATATTTAAAATGTGCTTCACTCGTTAGCAGGAATTGATTTGCCTGATGAGGAAACACAATCAGGCATTACAATAACGAAAACGGTGACAATGGGAGCAAGAGAAGGAAAAGAGAATACAAGAAACATGGGACGTCAGAGTTAAAATTCAGGGTGAAGTTACCATTTTAAATACTTTCTTGACTATCAGAAAGATACAGCAAGAAAGATACATCGATTGAGTCTTCGATATCACCCAAAAAACTCTTTTTTCAAGACAGCCACATCCGATCTCATGGCCATCTTTAATTGCAGAGTCTGCGGGCCACTCTTTGCCCACAGGGTGCTGTGTGCACACAGGTGGAGAGGTAGCTGGTGTGGACAGCTCACCTGGATCCTGGTCTGTGGTGGGCAGATGATACTTGTAGCAGCTGCAAAAGGACAAATACAGACAAGAGGATGGACTGGGAGCAGAGACTGAGGAGGAAGGACTGTCCTCACCTGGAGAGACACGCAGAAGTTTTCCTCGGGAGGGCGGAGCTGTCCTGAGGGCGCAGCACACCTGGTTGCCAAGCTGACCCAGCCTGGACCTGCAGTCTGCACATCAGCTCAGAGAATTCAGCCCCCACAGGTCAGTGGGAAGCTCTGCCAAGGTGGCCTGGAACCAGGTCATCCTGCAATAAACAGCTTAGATTAATCGATGCACATTTCTGCACTAGTGAGAGGAAAAGGAGGGAGGACGGAGGTTGCCATTTGTCTTCAGGTTCAGAATTGGGCTTTGCTTCTCTTCCTGTTGGTGACGCTCATTTAGGTGCTGTACTGTCTGCAGGAGGCGAACAGGCTCGAGGCACAGAACGGGGTTGACGGGCTGGCCGTTCTCCCTAGGCGTGTCCTGTCACCAGGAGAGCAACGAGTTCCAGTTGATCGCTCTTGACAGAGCCGTGGAGTTCAGGGGTGACTGTGGACGGACCACTGGCTCCGGGCTTGGGACCTGCTGGGACCCAGGGAGATGTGAAAGTTCTGGATGGTGCCGCAGCTTTCCTCTGTCTCTGGCTGGGGGTGGGTTATCTATCATTTGAATAAGGAAATCGGCGGTGTGGACCCCTCCTCTCCTCTGAAGAGGGGGATGGGATTGGTTTTAGATGTGCTAAGTTTAGGCAACTCAGGGTGTTCCTAAGATGAAATGCTGGCTGTCCTATCACTCTTGAGATAATTGATGTGACTCTGGTCACATTTTTTAGCTCCTCCTCATCTGTGAAATGTGAACGGCTACATCAAAAGATATTTATGACTGTTACATGCGTCAAAGTACAGAACGCATTACTCAAGTCTGGCACAAAACCAGAACTTGAAAAATATTAGCTATGATAAAGATAGAAATGTTAAAATTAAAAAGCCATGATACTTGGAATAAATAAGCTGCTAGATATTGTGTGTGTGTTTGTGTGTGTGTGTCTACCCTCTATACACAGAATTATTAAATTAATTCAGAGTTGATAGAACCATATTTTCAAGAGTGAGGCTTTCAGAAGCTAAGCTTTTGATGATAATTTTTTTTTTAGATTTTGAGATTTATCTTATGGAACACAACCTTGCCTTCACTCAATATATACTGAGGATTACAGACGAGGTGATGGATAGATTTCTTATCTTTTATAGATGTCATCGGACGTGTGGCTCCAGTCTCCCGAGCGTCAGCCGTAGAGATGGAGACAGAAGCTGTTCAGTAAATAGTTATGGCATCGGTTCAGGTCAATTGCCATTTGCCAGAGAAAGAATGAATTCAGATCACTTCAGACGCGAGAACCCTTCTGCGAGGGACCTTCCTCCATCAATCATGCAAGCGTGGTGAGAACGTGCTCGCTCTTCTCTTAACCTACGATTCTCCTCTGAGGATAGAAATATCACAATAAAATTTCACTTCACTGGAAGCCCTCAGCCCTAACACACTCACCCGCAGAGAGCCTGACCAAAAGCCAGAAAGCAAACACGTGAACATTTTCTGCACGGACGTACAGAGGTCACGGCACCGAGAGCTGACTCTCCTGCACGTTACGTGGGAAGCCCCCAGGCTGTTCCTGAAGGACACCTGCTCTGTGCACAAGTTTCACAAGCTCACAGACCGTTTTCCAAACCCATCCCAGGTTAAGAGGCACAGGAAGGAGGGGGGGGGGGTCCCGTTGCAGGACACTGGGAGCTGCCCAGTGATCGGTGTGGGGCCTATGCGTCAGGCGGTCTGCCCAGCCCTCGTCCCCCCGCCGGACTCTCCTGTGGTCTTGCCCTCGCTCCGTGGAGCCTGACTCCATCTGCACCCCAAGGACCCAGGGGCTCCACCGCCAGTGCAGGCTCCTCCTTGAGCTCCAAGCTCACAGATCCAGCTGTCTCCTGCCACCTCTCCTTAGATGTTCCTCAGGAGCATCGCAGAGTCCAAAGCCTGACTCACAGCCCCACCCCAGCCCCCAAGGTGCTGCTTCTCTTCCTTTTCCTAACTGGCCTCTCTGTTCACAGCAATCTGTTCATCCTGTCGCTGCAAATCCACAGTGACTGGGTCGCCACGCTGTCCCTTTTCCTCCCTCCCCACGGCCCCTACCCCAGTCACGGGGTCCATCCCAGTTGGCTTGGGTCCCCGCAGCAGGCTCTGACCGGCCTCTCTGTCTCCCACCTCGCTGGCCTCTAATCCCTCCTTCACTGCAGACACAGCTGTCACGCTCAGCATCACGTCTCATCGTGTCGCCCCTCCCCATGTGTCCCTTTCTCCCTAAGCCCAGAATCCTGACTGTAACAGGTCACCGAGACTCTTCATGACCTGTCCTCCGGCTAACTCTGCCCCCTAATGTCCCCACCGCCCCCTCTACCCTGCCCATGTGTCTCTCCAACCCACCCGCAAGCAGCCAAATTTCATCCTGTCCTTTCAGGCTTCAGCTTTCCCCGACCTGTGAATCTGTCTGGCAGAAGGAGTTTTCCTCCTCCCCACACTTTCCCCGCACTAATGCCCACACCATCCTTTGGTTTCTGGGATGGATGCCACTTCCTCCCTGAAGTCTTCCTGGATCTCCAAAACATGGGATAGACACCTCATGGCATATGTTTTCTTGGCCCCAATATAAGCTCACTGCCCTCATCCTTACGATAAAATCTTACCGCTGCTCGTCGGATTGCTTTCTTCTCCCTTAGTCTGCAGGAGGAGAAGTTGTGATACGTGGGCATCGTGCTGAGTGGTTTCATACGTTATCTAATTGAGTCCTCGGGCAACTTTCTAAAATCAATACTGTTGTCAACTCCACTTTAACCAATGAGAACACTGAGATTAACAAAGAAGTAATTTGCCCAAAGTTATCTGGTGCGATGGGGCCAAGGGTCAAGCCTAGGCACTGGGTGAGATTCCTGTCTGCTTCTGACTTTCTTCTACATGGGCCTGGCCCTTCTCATTCCCGCTCACCCTGGGTCCCCAGGTCTTAGCACCATGTGTGACACAGAAGTCAGGCTCAGATTTCTTGGGATGTTAGCAGCTGAGTACACGGTGACCATGAAAGCCTACAGAGGACCTGCTAGAAGAGAAGCGGGTGTCTCATGGAAGAACCAGGCTTGAAGGGGCAGGATCTGGGACAGAGACTGCTTCTGAGGGAGCAGATCTGACAAAGCATCACAGCTTCCTGGGGGAGGGGGCCCCCTGCATTTTCTATCCTCGCAGGCTCCACCCAGGACTCAGGTCCCCGTGAGGAGAGCACTGGGGGAATTGATCTGTGCGCCGTTGGAGGGCCATGACTGACGGTCTCCGTAGGACTCTGCAGCTGGGGGAGGGGGTGTGCTAGCCATCTCTATACGATAGCATCACCCGCAGACTCTCAGGGCAGACATGCAAACACCGACTTGGTCCTGAGTCGGATGAGCCTAGGGAGTGCTGCCCTCCCTGGCGTGGGCGTTGGGGGTCAGGGGCACATGGTCAGGTGGTTTTGCAATTTGGGGGCTGGATTTGCCCATCTGCAGGCTGATCTAGGTTGGCCTGCTTGGGACATGGGTGATTTAGCTCTGCTTCGTGTGAGTCGTCCTCCGGCGGACCAGCCCGGCACGTCCTTGCTGCAGGGAGCAGAGAGAAAGCCAAAATCCACACCGCCCCCACCCCCCGCCCCAGTGCTTTTCAAACTTCTGCATCCATCACTGCATCAGCTGAAGCAATTCACACGCTGAACTCGGAACCAACGAGCAGTGAAATGAATTCCACCTCTTCATGGAGGACTTGCAGGGCGTGCATACAGGGGAGGCCAGGGGATGGGCTCATCCCTGCAGATAATCTAACTCAGAGAGATTCTTCCCCAAACCGGAAAGTCACTTTCGGAAGGAAGGCACCAAGTGCTAGGTTTCTCTTGGGCTTCGACCCAACATGGTGACCACGGGAGACACAGCCACGCTGGGAACATGGAGCTCTGTGGTCACTACCACATTAATAGCAAAATGATCTGGTCACCTTGGGGGAAACAAGTGTGGAATTATAATAAATTACAAAATAATAGTTTCTTTCAAAAGCTGTTGTGATGTTTGACTTGGCCGAATATTAAATACATACATACATACATACATACATACATAAATACATTGCTGATAAATGAAGCCTTACATTTTATTATCTCAATAAGTAGATAAGTAGTATACACTTTGGGGTAAACTGTCACTTGTTGATTTCTACAGAATGCACTTCACTATACATGCATATTTTGAGAATCATATTTTTAAAATAAATCCTTTTGTTTACAACAATTAATTTAGAAGAAGTACTTCAATAGTATTCGCCTAAATAAATACATATGGAACTACGACAACTTACACACATAGATATTACAGAGACTAAAGCAGTGTAAGCAATTTTGTGAAAAACTTGTTTGCTCTGTATATAAGTATGTACGTAATTTTTTACAGTGGGATAGAAACTTCCTCTTACTCCATGACTAATAGCCAAAGACTCCACGACTGAGGCTTCCGTGAGATGTCTTTTAACAAGGATGGCTCTGGATTTCCCAGAGAAGATTAAACAAAGGAGATTAAAACAATGGGGCAATAATTTTCAAGGGAAAATTAAAATTTCAGAAGCTCCTGCCGTGAGAGCGGCTGTCAAGACACACACTCTGCTCTGTCTTCGGGGCTCCAGGTTCTAGCAGCCTCTGCAGCCGAGCTGTGGCTTCAAGTGGGAGATGTTCTCATCTGTACCAACACAAAGGCCCGGACTGTCAGAAATCCAACATATTTGCATACTTGGATGTAATACATGGGCTTACAAAACAAAACAAAAGAAAAAACAAAACTATACATGTGATCTGGCACCATAAGTCCACTTCTGATTCTTAGGGCACTGATATAAGAAGATAGGAATCCTGTTGGCTGACTGTGTCTTGCAGAAACCAAGGGTGTTAGTGGTGGGGTGGCCTTGGCTGAAAAGTTGCAGAACCTTTGATCAGAAAATGCATTTCCATTTTCGTGCATTGGAAATAATGACTTCATATTTTTGTTAGTTATTTTATTTCTGAGAAATAAAGTCAGGGTGGTAACCTGGAATATGAGGGGTTGATCTATTTAAACAAATACAGGCGCCTCCAAACAAAGAGTTTTTGCTGCTATTAGGAAAAAATGAAAATAATAAGAAAGAAGTTGAATAAATTTGGCATTTATCTATCAGAGACTGATATTTTCTTTTCTAAAATGCCACTGAGATCACCAGGATGATACACAAGGAGACAGCGTTAACACAAAGGAGACTGCAAGCCCATTCTGCATGGATTTCCATTGGCCGCATGGATTTGTGACATCCTGTCCTGAACAAGGATCCCACCGTCTTGCCCAGGGCAGCCTCCTCGGAACCCTGGTTCCTGGACATGGCCCTGCTAGGAAGACGGGTGGCTGCTCACCCCTCTTTTCTCCCAGGACTAAGTCCTGGAGCAGCTAGGGTTCTGCTCTGCACCCCCTTCCCCCCAAGAACAGCACAGCAAGTGTGTGTACAGGACGAGATCAGCCTTGCCATGCATGCCGTAGGCTGGCGGTGGGGCAGAGGAAGGTGTGGTTCTTCGGGTACCATGTGCACATGTACACAACACCCTGGGAATAGGAACAGACTCCACTTCAGGCCGTTAGGGTCCCCAATGGAGAGAACACCTTTAAGGCACCAAAACTGGTTTAGGTTCTTGGTTAGGCGTGGAGTGTGGCGCCCACACCTTGGACAGACCAGGCAGCGTGTGCACCATGCCCCCTGCAGGTGATAGACAACAGTCTTCAATCCACTTTCCCACGTTCAAAGACGAATAGACCCAGTAAGAGGTGAACATGGGCTCCCTGCAGTAGGGGCAGGCAGTATTCTCACAAAAATGGAGAGAAGCAGCCACCGCTAAAATTGGTTTATTGCAAGTAGCAGAAGGACACGAAGGAGTCCTTTCCCCTGAGTTTCCCATTTCCTTTGGGAGTGGGCAAAAGCTGTCATTGTTGTGGTAGAAAGAAGGATGCCACAGGAAGAGAGAGGCCAGGTGAATGATGTGTGTGAGAGAAGCTAAAGTAAAGGAGGAAAAAATGAAGGAAACCCCAAATTAACAATGTAATTAAATTCCTATTCAAAGCATAAAGAAGAGAGCATCTAGGACAGAATGTTGAATCACTGATGCCAAGGAAAAACTCCAAAGACTTGAGAAGCACTAGATGACAAGGACAGAGCAGGGTTACCCTGAGGGTAACTGGGACTACTAGAAATCACACTTAATGAAGCAGACTAAGTTACCAACACATCAACATTACTAACGTTAGTATCAATAATCAATAAATTATACAGAAAACTTTCCTGGACTGAAAAAATGTTCTCTGTCTATCATCAGAATAATTGGGTCAAAGGAAAAGGAATATGTTTAGGCCTACTCATTTTCTGCTCCTGTTTATTTTCAGACATAGAGAAAAAATCCTATGAACTTCCAGAGAAAATTAAAAATAAAGCCAAAACCAGGCTGACTGCAGACATCTCCTCAGATAATAACAGAAGACAGGGGTGTTATAAATCCAGGGCCCTGGGAAAGAGGGTAAAGACAGCCTAAAACTCAACAAACGTGAACAAGAAAGGCCCTTTTTTTTTCTCTCAAGAATTCTATGCTCGCTGAAGTCGTTCAAATACAAAAGTAACACATATTCTCAAGTATTCAAATAATTAGAAAGTTCTATGTAATCATTGGAGAAAAATTTATTTGAAAGTAGACTCCAGTTAACTGTAAAAAAGAATCAAAATTGTAAACTTAAGAACAGAATAATAATAAATTTATATAGTGCTAATAATGTAATGATATACGATATTATTATTGTAAAGAATAAATGGCTAAACACAAGTGACCGTGACCACTATGAATTCAAAATTAAAACAAATGCCAACAATTCTTGAAAGAAATCATGTATCAACAGGTTGAATATAAAATGCAATTAAATTAACAAAGACTAGGAAGTGGAGGAGAGAGTTCATAGAATAAAAAGAAATTTAAAAATAATCAAACTGGTTACATGATTTGAACAATAAAAGCCCTACATATAAACATATTTAAATCCTCAAAATTGATTTAAAAGATAGTTTTCTTTATGACAAAATTCACCCAAATGATTTACATGGTGTATCTTTTCTTTCTTTAGATACAAGTTATTACATGTTCCAGACTCCTGAAAGTTGGATCTCTGAAATTCTTGTGTAACTCAGAGAATAATGTATTTTAAAGCACATCAGCAGCATCTCCCACAGCTGTGCCTGGTTCCAGGCTGCAGGCTCAGGAGACAGGTGTTAGGGCGGTGGGTGTGGGATCACACAGTCCACCTGCGTAGAAAGTTCACTGGGAAGACACCCTGGTCCCTTTGGATCCATCACTAAGGCGTGTGTACATTTCACACCATATCTCTGTGACTGTGGGATAAACTGCTTTGCCAACACCTTCACCCTGTGAGAATGATTTGCTTAACCTGGTGAGAGGAAGGGGTTCTTGCTGTCGGGCATGACCTTCTCATCCTGGTGGACGAACGTTCCATAGCATTTCACCTCTCCAGAGAGTCTGAAAAGGGGGCTTTCCCTACCCTCACCCTCACCCTGATCGGGGATGACTTCAACAAACACTTAGTGAGCACCGACTTTGGACCAGGACCTCGGCCAGTCTGCACTTGCATCCATGGAGGGTATTTTCTACTGTGGTCACAGGCGGAGATCAGATGGAGGGTATAATCGGATAGGACATCAGAGGGTGCAGGGGTCCAGGAAACAGCAGGGAGTGTCAGGGGAGGGCAGGTTTCCACTGTGAAGTAGGGCCCAGAGGAAGACTCATGGAGGTGACGCTTGAGCAAAGACAGAAGGAGACAGGGTGTCCTGGGGGTGCTGCTACACTGGGAATAAGGAGTGGACTGAGGCTCAGAGTTGCACGTGTCCCTCCTAGTAAAGAAGAGGGAGAAATGGGGAGGGGAACTTCAGACAAGAGCAGAGAGCAGAGCTGGATCTTTCTGTTAGTTTTTAAATTAATATTTTTAGGATCAGAGAGCATAATCTATATGATTTTAATTACTTTAAATTTATGGAAATAAATTTCCATAGATGACATGACAGTCTAGTATATCATGTATATGTACTTGTAAAGAATGTGTGTGCAGCTGTTGATGGGCAGAACATCCCATAATTATCAATTATGTCAAGTTGGTTAATGGAGTCATTGCTACTTTTTATCTACCTGTTCTAGTTGTTACTGAAAGATGACTATTGAAATCCACAGACTTGAAGATTTGTTTATATCTCCCTTCAGTTCTGTCTGTCAGGGCTTTGTGGATTTTTAAAGCCACTATTTGATGCCAACTGTTTATGGTTGTTTTGTCTTCCTGATTAATTGTCCTTTTCATCTTTGTAAAAATGTCTCATTTTTAATTCCTGTTAGTATTTATTTTCCCGAGTGTATTTTGTTTGCTATTAATATAGCCAGGCTACTCTTGTGCTTAATGTTGACATGATATCTATTTTCCATAATTTTAAATTAGATATGTCATATTTACAGTAGATTTCTTGTGTAGAATAAATATTTGAGTACAACTGATCCTTGAACAACATTGGCGATACCAACCCCTCCCTGCAGCTGCAAATCCGAGCACTGCCCGTTTCTGCCACAGAAACAGAAACTCATGATTAATCACCCAAGGGCAGGAAGCTGAAACAGTCTGGATAGAATTAGGACTCAAATTCTAGTTCTTCTGATTCCATATATCATGATCTCTAATCAAACACAAACTTTTCCCTATACTTAGTTAAAGACCTGTAAAATGAAAATACAAGTACTATTTTTATTGAAAAAAAGCCATGTAAAAGTGGAGCCCGGCAATTCAAACCCGTGTTGTCCAAGGGCCAACTGTATTGCTTTTTGATGCAATATGACAATCCCTTTCTTTTTATTAGAGATTAGATCATTTATATTTAATGTAATTATTATATGGCTATATTTAAATGTGCCACCTTGCTGCTTGTTTTCTACTTCTTCTTACTATTCTTTGTCCCTATTTTATTCTTCTCCTGATTTCTTAGCTCCCCTTCCAACTTTCTTTCCCTCATTTTACACATAAGTGTGTAACTCTCTCCCATCCTCAATCTTACCTGTGGTACATCTTCAATTTAACTTCTCTGGAGAAACAAACAAAGGAACACTTTGCAATACTAGTGTCTTTCACTGTCTTATGACAAAGGCAAAATCAGAAAGAGGGTGTCGGACTTCCCTGGAGTAGAGTGAGAATAGTTGTGATGGTCAAAATTTAATAATCTTACACATTCTATCACCATATGATTGTCAAGAACACAATGCTCCTGTGGCCATACCATGCAAACACAGCTAACTGTGTCAATAAAAACGAGTAAAGGTTGTATAGAACCTTAATTCATCACAGCAAAAAACACATGGCAATGTGTTGATCCCTGTCTATCTATGTCAATGTCTGTCTGTCTACTATCATCTATCCCTCTATCATCTATCTACCTACATTTGTCCCATACTTAGTTCAGATTATAATTTATAAAAAGAATGCTCTGAGGAACTACTTTTTCTCTGAGTTGTCTCCCATTATTTTCTCCATGCATGGCAACGAGAATCACATCCCACTGCCCCCTCTGTTGTGCAGCATGTGGGATCTTAGTTTCCTAACCAGGGATTGAATCCGTGCCTCCTGCCTGAAACACAGAGTCTTAACCACTGGACAGCCAGGGAAGTCCTAAGAATCACATCTCGATATATGTCTCAGCTGCACATTCTCTGTAATATCAAGAAATAGGAAATTAAAGTTTCCATATTATTTTCTGACATTACAATGCCAGGATTGGAGGTAAGTTAGCATTTTCTGTTTTATTGGATATTATCATTTATTTTATCAAAAGATTGCTGGATACTGTAAATGTATCACCTAGACCCTTACAAGTACAGAATATCAAAGATTTGTACCATCTATATATTTTGAGGGACTATACGATGGGGTGATTAATTTCCAACAAATAAATAATTAGCATAAATTTCTTAGGGGTAAGTGGAATAGGAATATAAATTTAAAGATTAAAAGAAACAATAAAACGTTTGTGAGAACTGGAGAGGTTTTCCATGTATTTTATTGCAGATGATGGTGGCTATCATACGATAATTGAATTTCATCAGACTTATTTAAAAATGAGTGTAACAATGCTATTGTTAGAAATCTAATATTTATAATGCAATGGAAATGACTTTACAATTGTGTAAACATAGCATAAAAAATTATAAATCTGTACATGTGATTTTACGATTGTCTTAATGGGAACACAACAACAAAGGTTTGAAAACCATCAATCCAGACTGAATTCCTAGAAACAGAATTGCTAGGTCATAGGTTATGGTCATTTTTTACTTTATTCCAAAGTGGGTGTGCTCACATACATGCCTATCAGCATTGATTTAAACTCTCACACCTCTAGCCAATTTGTGAATAAAATGTTATTTATTGTTGTTTTACTTTACATTTCTTTGATTAGTGAGGTTGAGCATCTGCTTATGTTCATAAGATTTTTTCATTTGTAAATTGCTTAATTTGCTATAAATTTATAAAGATTTTAATATTTCATAGATGCAATTATCTTTGTTGGCCAGAAAATATATTCTATTAATATATAGCTTATATTTTAATTTTAATTATCTTACTTTTGTCAAGAAAAATTACAAATGATAATAAAGTCAGATTGATCATTTCCTCTATGATTTGTATACATACATTTTTTTTCTCATTCAAGAAATTCTTCTCTTTCTCAAGATTACCAAGTATCTTGCTAGATTTTATGTGGTAACATTTCACTTAGGAATATATGTATACATACTATCAATACATTATGATATATAATATACTGTAATATTGTATAATATATTTTACAATAACATATGCAAGAATATACACAACAAGAGTGATTAGCTCATGCATTTTCTTCCCTCACTTTCCAGGTGTGAGACCTTGGGCAAATTATTCAAACACTCAGCTTCAGTTGTCTCATATGTAAAATGGAGATGAAAGTACTTACCTCTGTGTTGATGTCAGCATTAAATGAGTTTATTGAAAGTAAAGTGCTTAGAACACTATGGGGTGTACTAAAAAGCTATTAAATTAGATATTATTTTGTTATCTTTTTTTCATTGTCTTTTGGCTTTGGTGTGAAGGTTACAATGGCATTATACAATGGCATAAATTTTATTTTTGTGTGATTTTTTAAAAAATCTCTAGTTTTATTTCATTTTACAATCAAAATATTATTTAAATATGAATGCTTTGTTTACCAGCCATTTAAATGGTTGTATATTTTTATTAATCTTTTAGTGAAAAGACTGGTTTTGTTCACGTTGTTTTTCTTAATGTTTTTATATTTAATTTATATTTATACTCATTTTTCAAAATCACTTTCTTTGAACTTTACTATTACCCTATTTTTCTAATTTTTGAGTTGATTAAGGTTCACTCTTTATCCTTTTGTAATATATGAACATAAGGTAGTAACGTTCCCTCTAAATATTATGTTGGTGTACCATAATAATAGTGAATTCACTGTTATTGTTTGAAATATTTCTAATCTATATTATAATATCTTCTTTGAAACATAAATTATCAGGACCTGATTTAATTTCTAGATGCTTTGGTAGGCTATTGTTTTGTGTTCCTTCCTAATGGTATTTTTGTCAGTAGAAAATATCCTGATATAAAAATGTTTGACCTTTTTTGAATTTCACTGCATATTAAATTATCAAATGTTGAATATATTTAAGTGAATGAGAATTTTCCAATCACTGGGTGCAGAGTTCTATGAATATTTATTTGATCAAATTTTATAGTTGTGTCACTCAATTTTTTAAAAAAATTATAACCAAGTTTACTTGCTTGCTCTATCCATTTTCAGAATATCTTTGTAAGTTTACCAATTATGATGATGAATGTGTCCATTTTTTCCTTGTTTTTTTTGTTTTGTTTTGTTTTTTGTTTTGTTTTCATTTTTGTTTTAATTTTTGGCCCTAATCCACAACATGCAGGATCTTAGTTTCCTGGGATCAAACCTGGGACCCCTGCAGTGGAAGCATGGTTTCCTACCCACTGCGCCAGAGGGAAGTCCCATCTTTGTATTTTTTTTGTCAGTATATATTCTGAGTCCATGTTATCATGTACATATAAGATAAGCACTTTTATAGTTTTTGGTGAATTGCTCTCTTTATCATTAAGAAATGACCTTGTTTTAAGTTTTTTCTTGTTATTGTTTTTATTGGTTACCATTAGTGCGATTACGTTTTACTGGTTAGTATTTTCTGTGTACACATCTTTTACTATGAATATTTCCTCATCATTAAACAAGATACTGAATTGTTTTCTTTTGTTTCTCCCTGATAATATCTATTTTAAATAAGGCAATGTACTATTTTTACATTAATTTTAATTGCTTTCATATTTGGGATAATTTCTGCCAAATTATTTTAAATTTTTCATTTACCATGTATTCTTTTCTTCCTTTTTTTGGGGTCTACTTTTATTTTTTCCCCTTGTGTTAGATTTGTTTACTCATTTTTTCCTTGTTGTTAATTTGGAAGTTTTGTGTGCTATTTATGTAAAAAGTGAAAATGCTTACCTAGTGTATAAAATCAATCAATAGTTTTATGTTAATTTTATCATTAACCTCATTATCTTTTTTATTAACAAAATTTTAGTGTTTAACTGATCATTTCTTCATCTTCAAAGGTATTTTGTTTGGTATGTTATTTCCATATTGTTTTTTAATGCACAAGTGACACAATTTTATAAATAACAATGAAATTAAATTAAAACAAATAATGTTAACAATTTATCTATTTACTCACCAATGTGTTGTTTAACACTTTTTCCTATCACACTTGTTTCTGTGTTCAAGTTTACTACATTGAAGTAATAAATAGTAATATTCTCTTAGCCTTGGTGAGACAACATAAAGATTCTCAGTCTAGATTTTTTGAATATTCTTTAATCTCTCAATCTCTATTTTATAATAGAGATTTCCATCTATTTATTTTTCTGGGATACCTTCTGAGTAATTTCCTTCTCCTGTCCTCCAGTGTAGTAATTCTCACTTATCCACACATGAGCACTTATTTAATTCTTGATTATACTTAAAAAAATCTACATTTATTACCATATATACAAGTATTACTATCTTTTATTGTATCAGTGATATCAATTTACATTTCATCACATTTATGCCTTTTTTGACATTCTTTATTCCTTTCTATTGTTCTCCCAAATCAGGTCACATTTCTTTTACCAAAAGAAACCTCTCCTTAGTATTTCTTTTTGTGTAGGTAATGGGTGATAAATTTTCTATGTTTTCTATGTTTCTATGTTTATCTGTACATATATTTATTTTAATTTGTGCAGGTCATTTTGGTTGGTTGCAGAATTCTAATTTTGCAGTTATTTTCTCCCAGCAATTTAGAGGTACAATTCCATAGCCCTCTATCTTCCATCATTTCTGTTAAATAGTCATCTGTGGATCCTGTATCAAGACTTTTCTGAGTTCTTTTTGGCAGTGTTCCTATGGTGTTCTCATGTATGGGTTTTTATGTATTTATTCTACCTGTCGTCCTTAGATATTTTGAATATGTGGGCTCATATTTCTCATAATTTTGACAAAAATGCTTACCCATTATCCCTGCAAATATTTTTTTCTGCCTCATTTCTCTTTTCCCTTTCTATATTTTTTATCTCTCTTTCTCTGAGTTTCAGTGCATATACGTCCATTGACCCATCTTTTAGTTGTTTAACTCTCTTCCTTCCATTTAACCTGCTTCAAACTCATCAACTGAGTTTTAGTATGTAATATTGTGTTTTTAGTTATAAAATTTCTTCTTTTTTTTCTCTTTTTTTGAAATTCCAGTCTTCTGGTAAAGGTTTTCATTTATCGATCTTATTTTTTTAATGTTTTAAAATGTTTCTGAAGATGTTATTCACAGTTACGTTACAGTCCTTAACTGACAACTTTAAGGTCTCAATCACTTATGAGTCCTGTAATGTTTTTCTCATGAGTTTTGTTCATAATATTCATTTCCTGGAATCTTGGTAATTTTTGAGTGAATACCAGACAATGTGAAGTAAACACTGTGGAGGCAATGAATGAGGTTACTGTTCTTTAGGAGATTATTTATTCTTTCCTTCGACAGGCAGAGAGACTGAGGACTGGTCACCTTTATTCATTCAGGGACTAACAAATGAGTTGCCTTTATTATGTTTTTATTATTAAATATTGTATTTTTTGTTTCTAGAAGTTCTTTTTTATTCTCCAAACTGTTTCTCTTTAGTGTTCTTTTTTTTTTCAAGATTGTTCCTTTTTCTTCTTATATCTATAATAATTTTGAATATTTTTTCTGTGTATATTTATCTCTTTCAGACTGCTTATTTATTGACACTGCTAATTACTTTGGTATAGCATTTGACTTTCAGCCATTTATTTTATTTTTTAATTTTTATTTTTATCTTCCTCTTCCTCAGCTTGGATTGTGTAAAAATTCTTATGGGACAATAGTGTGTTTACCTGGGTCTCCAGGAGTTGTTTTACTTTATATAGCCTGGAAATTTCACTTTTGCTCTTTTGAGTGTCCCATTTGCTATGTCTGTCTGTCTGTCTATCATCTACTTATCTATCTATCATCTATCTATAACTATCTATCTATCATCTACCATCTATCTATCTATCTATCTTCTATCTATCTATCTACCTATCTATCATCTTTATATCTATCTATCAATCTATCATCTATCTATATATATATCTAATATCTATCTACCTATCATCTATCTATCTATTTATCTATCTACCTATCTATCATCTATCTATCTATCGATCATCTATCATCTATCTGTCTATCTATGTATCTACCTATCATCTATCTATCTATCTATCTATCTATCTATCTATCATCTATCTATCTACCTATCATCTATCTATCTACCTATCTATCTGTCTATCTACCTATCATCTATCTATCAATCTATCATCTATCTATCTATCATCTATCTATCTATATATCTAATATCTATCTACCTATCATCTATCTATCTATCTATATATATCTAATATCTATCTATCATCTATCTATCTATCATCTATCTATCTATCTATCTATCTATCTATCTATCTACCTATCTATCATCTATCTATCTATCTATCTATCATCTATCTATCTATCTATCTATCTATCATCTATCTATCTATCGATCATCTATCATCTATCTGTCTATCTATGTATCTACCTATCATCTATCTATCTATCTATCTATCTATCTATCTATCTATCATCTATCTATCTACCTATCATCTATCTATCTACCTATCTATCTGTCTATCTACCTATCATCTATCTATCAATCTATCATCTATCTATCTATCATCTATCTATCTATATATCTAATATCTATCTACCTATCTATCATCTATCTATCTATCTATATATATCTAATATCTATCTATCATCTATCTATCTATCATCTATCTATCTATCTATCTATCATCTATCTATCTACCTATCTATCATCTATCTATCTATCTATCTATCTATCTATCATCTATCTACCTATCTATCATCTATCTATCTACCTATCTATCTGTCTATCTACCTATCATCTATCTATCAATCTATCATCTATCTATCTATCATCTATCTATCTATATATCTAATATCTATCTACCTATCTATCATCTATCTATCTATCTATATATATCTAATATCTATCTATCATCTATCTATCTATCATCTATCTATCTATCTATCTATCTATCTATCTATCTATCTACCTATCTATCATCTATCTATCTATCTATCTATCATCTATCTATCTATCTATCTATCTATCACCTATCTATCTATCTATCATCTATCATCTATCTTTCTATGTCTGTCTATCTATCTATCATATATCTATCTATCATCTATCTATCTATCTATCTATCTATCATCTATCTATCTATCTATCTACCTACCTATCTATCTATCATCTATCATCTATCTTTCTATGTCTATCTATCTATCTATCTATCTATCTATCTATCTATCTATCATCTATCTATCTACCTATCATCTATCTATCTATCATCTATCTATCTACCTATCTATCATCTATCTATCTATCATCTATCTATCTATCTATCTATCTTCTATCTATCTACCTATCTATCATCTATGTATCTATCTATCAATCTATCATCTACCTATCTATCTATCTATCTATCTATCATCTGTCTATCTATGTATCTACCTATCATCTATCTATCTATCATCTATCTATCTATTTATCTATCTATCTACCTATCTATCATCTATCTATCTATCATCTATCATCTATCTGTCTATCTATGTATCTACCTATCATCTATCTATCTATCTATCTATCTATCTATCTATCTATCTATCATCTATCTATCTATCATCTATCTATCTACCTATCTATCTATCTATCATCTATCTATCTATATGTCTATCATCTATCTACCTATATATCATCTATCTATCTATCTATCATCTATCATCTATCCTTCTATGTCTGTCTATCTATCTATCATCTATCTATCTATCTATCTATCTTCTATCTATCTATCTATCTATCTATCTATCTTCTATCTATCTATCTATCTATCTATCTACCTATCTATCTATCATCTATCTATCTATCATCTATCTATCTATCACCTATCTATCATCTATCTATCTATCTATCTATCTATCTATCTATCTATCTATCATCTATCTATCTACCTATTTATCATCTATCTACCTATCTATCATCTATCTATCTATCATCTATCTATCTATCTATCTATCTATCTATCTATGTATCTATCTATCTATCATCTATCTATCATCTATCTATCTATCATCTATCTATCTATCTATCTATCATCTATCATCTTTCTATGTCTATCTAGCTATCTATCTATCATCTATCTATCTATCTGTCTATCTATCTATCTAATTCTATTTCATCCATGCCTCATGTTTAAAATGAGAAGTCATCAATTTTATTTTTGACTGCTTCTTTTCTGTCAGAATCCACAGCCTATTGTCTGTTGCATAAAATTTATGCCTCAGTCCTTTGAAACTTAATTCTAAATTCTCAGAATCCAGGCTTTCCAAAATCAAGTTCCTACTTTTTCAACAACTTTCTCTGCAATTTGACTCAAAATTCTAAAGATCCAAAACATGGAAATTGTCTTATTAATTCCCTGAGTCTGCTGTGGAATCCCTTTCCTGAGACATGGAAATGAAAATCATAACATTATGGCTGGAACAGGTCACAGTATCCAGTGAACTGGAGGGGGGGGTATATATAACTTTAACTAATACGTTAATTTATTATCTTTTTAAATGGGCTTTGCCCATTCATCTTTAAATTGGCATTAAATCAACAATAATTCACACATGCATTGTCATAGATTTGAAGCCATACCTTGAAAGAAACAAACTATAATACCCATCAATTATCAGGTAATCACTCCGTCTACTTTGTTTTATGCTAAAGCTCTTAGATTACAAAAATATGTTTAAATGCATTAACAATTATCCTGGGGTGGAAATAATGACTTTTTAGGACTATTCAACTCATGTTGATGTGCTAAATCCCCTTCATGAAGATAGTAACCATTCATCAAAATTAGAAAAAAAATTCTCCAAGAATGGAAGTGTGAACCCAGGTACAATTGATATTAATACGTTAATATCATTTATCCATTTATTTTAATAGATGTGTGACATCACTATCTGATTTCTTAGTGTAGAGGGGCCTTGTTTTTATTATAATATTGAATTAATCACTTGGGCCAGCAGAGAAAGTCAGGTCAAATGTCGTTGTCAGTGACCTCCTGAAGCTTTCTGAGACACGTGGTCACAAATGTGGAAGGGATTCCATTAAATCAAAATGAAACTAGAAATCTATGTTTACAGTAAAAAACTTCCACGTGGGTGACAGGAATTGACAATGATAATGTATCCACAAACACCACAGATATACCTTCTGTGTAACAAATATGTGTATAATATATGCATTAAAAGATATATATATTTTAAACAAAGATGGTCAAACTATAGACTTTCCCCAGTTGTCCTTTCCCACTCATAATCTGTCCAAAGTACTTAAAACGTTTCTCAAAGTCCATCTCAAAAGGTGATTGAATTGAATAAAACCCAAAACAATAAAGACATGTGAGCCTCATTCAAGCAAAACATTTTGAGGGATAAAAGACCTGCAGATATTTCTATGTATTAATCTGACAATAAAATAAACTAAAAATTCAATACAAACACACGATTTTTCTCTGTTGCTTTTTATTTGTGGCAAATTTTCTAAATTTAAACTTGGAAGAGCTTTGAAAAATCTGTTTCATGCTTTTAAAATGTAGTTTTATGTAAAGAAAACCTCAAAGTTCTTTAGAAATAAAAAACAAAATTTCCCTGTATTTGAGATTGCTTCACTATTGGGTCTTGGTTATGACTCTTAAGGGTGAGTAGATGTTTGTACTAGACCCAAATTCAGTCTCTGATGGGAAGGAGAACAGTCAATATTAAATGATCAATTCTAAATCCAAGTTAGGGATAAGAAAGTCAAGGGGTGGCCTTCCCTGAATGAGAGTCTGAACCAGACCAGGACTGCAGCAGGATTATAAATGAGGGAGAAGAAGCCTGCAGGTCTAGGGGTCTGTGTGAGGGCACGTGGGGAACTAGGACTTTGGGGTTATAAACTGGGAGGAACATGAGGGAAAGACAGAGAGTGGAGGCTGGTCTGTGCGGTGGAGCTGGGTCTGGAGGTGACGGGGAGGTTTTGCCCCATGGAGTTGGGTGATGTGGTCCCATTCACGCAGTCACTGGACCACATTGTAAAGTTGCGGGCGGGATCACATACAGGTCTGACCATGTGGTCCACACTCTCTGTACGTCATCCCTGGTTCCCCAGCAAACCTGAAAATGAAGCCCGACTTTCCTCCTTCTAAAGATAGGAAAATAGGCTCCTGGGAAAGCAAAGCAGCTTGTTCAAGGTGAGATCTCAGTTCAGATCATCTGGACTGAAGTCCCGGGCGGTTCTCACCACCACATCTTCCCACAGGGACTGTGAGTGGGGAAACTGAAGCAGGAAGGACTGGGAATGTGAGGAGGGGTGGGTGACAGCGCAGGGGACCCATTCCTACTGCCTGGCAGAGCTATCACCTCCCTCAGCAAGCCACCAGGGGCCACAAAACCCACAGGCAGGCTTGGCCTCCCAGACGCTGGGACTCAGTTTCCTCTGCCCAAGGCTGTACTCACCTTTTGACCCGGGCTTGGCACACAGGAGGCACTCCATAAACAGGTGGTTCTCAGAGGGGAGGCATCCAGGGCCTCTTAAAAGAGAGTGAATTGTGTCATGTTTATTCTGGATTAATAGGAAGAAATCATGCAAGATATTTGAGAAGAAAATTTCTGTAAAGAAGTTTTAATGTTGAACTTCCCTGGTGGGGCAGTGGTTAAGAATCCACCTGCCAATTCAGGGGACACAGGTTCAAGCCCCGGTCAGGGAAGATCCCACATGCGGTGGAGAAACTAAGCCCTTGAGCCACAACTATAGAACCTGTGAGCCACAACTGCTGAGCCTGCATGCTGCAACTAAGGAAGCCCACACACCTAGAGCCTATGCTCTGAAACAAGAGAAGCCACTGTACTGAGAAGTCCACATAGCAACGAAGACCCAATGCAGCCAAAAAAAAAAATAAAATTAAAAAAATTTTTAAATTATAAAGAAGTTTTAATGTTGTTGTTTGAAGCAGTAAATATCAGTTGTGTATAAAATTACTTCTGGCAGGAGCCTCAGTTGCCCGATGACCCTGGGTGAGAGGAAGCGGCTGATATTTAGGGTTTGCCAGGCTTGAACAGTTTACCCACCTCTGCACCCTGAACTCCGTCTCCGAGCACACCCCGCAGGCTAGGGGAGCCCACACCCTGCCAGGTGATGTGGCCGTGCTGGGCAGCAAGGCTTCTGTTAAGGGGGGTCCTCAGAGCTCTTTATTACGGAAATAAGATGCAGGGAGGTTAGTGTATCGCTTGACAAAGCTGGAAACTGAATCTGATCTGCAAAGCACCAAATTATCCAAAACCATAGCGAACACATGGCCAAGTTTTGCCTGATTAACACAAATCCCTTCTCATAAGAAGTCAGGAACGGACCTTCACTTGCTCACCATTGCGCCAATGATTTAAAGATGGGAGTCTTTGAATAAAGCCAAGCTCAATTCCAGAGTGTTTGTTGTACACATGTCTTCAGCTGCTCAGAGGATCAACTACCCGAACAAAAGTGATTGGGACTTGAGGAGCAAAAGGAGGAAGAGAGAAGGAGGCACACGGCCCCCAGGAGGGCAGGAAGAAGTCGTCCAAGGGAACAGATGCTCCTTCCAAGCCACCGCCGCCAGAAGTTAAGAACAGCAGCAATGGTACCCATCTTGCCTTTGTCCTTCCCTTGAAGCGTTTGAACGTTCACCATGGATGGAGAGCAAACCCCTTGCCATCAGATGCCTAAAATGTCCTTAGAGAGAAGCATTATTTGTAACCAACACAATCCCTTTTCAGAGAAAGTGCCCTGGCTGAGTGTCCCCTCGGGAGAGCCCTGGCTGACTCCGTGTGAGATGAGCGTCTCCCGGGGGCATCTTTCATGGCTGACAAGAAATGCGGGGTGCCTCTCGCTTCCTGGACCCGCTTCCAGCCAATTGAGCTGAGGATCCTGATTCTCCGTTTGAGAAAACAGAGCACATGATGAAGTAAGAGGTAGACGTCCTCTGGATGACATCAATGTGATGCCCCAGGTGGGAGAAGGATGTCCCCAAAGCACATCTAGTGTAAGGAGGCCCCCGAGACGCAGCCCCTTGCAAACACGATCGCACCTTCACCACGAGGTCAAGCACTGCCTTGGGAGGTCGTGGTCTTTGTCCTTAGACTCAGCTCCCATCCCCCGTGGGGGTAAAAGAGGCCCATCACGTCTTCTGTCCAACGCAGTCCTGTCCAAAGCCTCTGCGGGAGATTCGCGGGCCACACACCCCAGTGAAAGACCCCAGGTGATGCATACGGGGTTCCCCAATAACCCTTTGGATTGTTTAGTAACTGTGCAGCTGTGAGGCAGATACGTGATGGGCGTCCTGATTTAATTAGAAACTCCTCTAACCAGCATCTCTCCCTCCACGAGCAGATTTGTCTGGTTTCCCCGCACTGGTCGGACTGGCGAAATGTTTCCCACATTTGCTGGAAAGCCCACTGTGGCCGACACGTCGGGGGGTGTCAGCTTTTAATTGTAACTGTCTTGCAGAGCGGTGTTGTTTTAATATCCTGTATAGATTTTTATGTAATACACTCACTTGCAGGCAGCCGGAAGCAAGAATCAATTCTGTGAAGGGTTCTTCTTTTGTTAAAAGCCAATCTTGTTTTAATGATGCATGAAGAAATATTCGAACATTGACATTTTTCTGTCAGGTTTCTTTTGAAAAATCAATTAAGATAATACTGCTTTGACCTAGTTATCTAGTTAATGCTTATTAGGAATGTAATATGATTTACTGTCAGCATAATAATTTTTGTATCTTATCCCATTAGCTTGTGCATATTTCAAAGTGTATTACACAATGGTCACTTCTTAAAATGTAATGTAGCAGAATACATTAATTAGATTGACTGGGATCATTAGACAGAAACTATCTCATTGGTGCCTTGTATCAAATTTGTATACAATCTCTATCAAGATATGGCCTTATTTACATGGCTAAAAACCCACCGCGTAATCAGAGAGAGGATGACCAGGTCCGCAGTCTTGATGTCCATCACCAGCTATACTTCCACAAGTGACAGATCGTGGATATTGTTGCTTAAAATTGATGGGTTTGGGAAGGCTCATTATGCGTGGAATTTAAGCAAAATAAATCTCAGGCACGTTGAAGCCCACGTTCCCCAGCTCAGCGCCGCGTGGCCTGGGGTTAGGATGCATGCCGCCGCCCTGAGCGTCCGACCTGTCCACGGAGAGATGCAGAATCGGGTGCGGTTTCAAAACAGACCTTGCGATTCTTTGTTGCCTTTGCACTAAGGGCTGTGGATGTCTCTGTCAAGAGGGAGCGCTCGCAGAGACCCTTCCGGGGGAATGATTGATTTCTGCCCAATCGGGATTCACTGCCGGCTTCACCTCGCTAAGTAGAACCCGATCAAACCTGTCCCTCTGCCCTTCGTAGAGACGGCCCTTCGAGTCAGCCTCCCCCCGGGTTAGCAGGAATGCCCTCAGGGCCGGTGACCTGCCCGAAATGTCACAGGTGGCAAAGCAACGCGGCTTTCTGCCCAAAGCACGTTTGTGAGCTGAGGATGAATAACGTGCTTCAAGGCGGCGGGGGCCGGAACCCTGCTTATGCGTTTCATCCTGATGGGGACCAGCCTCCATGCATGTTTACCTGAGGAGGAAGCACAGCTCACTTTGTCTAGTTCCTTCTTTACCTGGACGGAGAGGCACCTTTGGCCCTTTTATTAACACAGTCCCCCTTATCCACCCCCGTCTGTCTCTCCCCATCTGTCTCACGGATGTTCCACCAAACGATATGCATGTAAACACATCCCCATCCACCCTGCCTTCCCATCGCGTTAGGGGGGACTCAAAGGAAGCACAGACAGGAGAAAAAAATTTCAGGTGTCGATTAGCAAAGGGACGGGGTGGCTGAAGGGCTTCTTACTTGATTTCTGTCTTTTCGATGTTTAAATTCTCTCTTCTTGACGTAACCCTTACACTGGATCACGGGGGCCCAAAGGTGCCATCTTGAGTTGTATGTCTGCCAGACGTCATCTCAGATTTACCAGGGAAAGATTCGCACTGAACAGAAGTGACCTTGTTTTCCAGACAAACATGATGAATGTACGTGGATAGCTTAGTGGAGCTGTTCGTTCCCAGCCTGGTAACACTGTAATTAATTAAACGTAAAAAATCAGTGGGGATCGTTTCAGATTCAGATTCATAGATTCAGATTTTCTCTAGGATATTTTACGTGTCCTACTTTCCTTTTTAAAATTCAAAGGTTTTTTTTTTTTTTTTAATTACTTTAATGTTTTGGTTACATGTTTCTTCTCTCTGTCTCTCTTTCTGTGTCTTAAAATGCATTTCTCCAGGGGCATTTAGGGTCCAAAAGGCTGCTGAGTGTTCTCAGTGCAGACAGTATCTGAATGCTGTAGGGTCTTGATTTGAATAAAGCGAGGAGTGGTTGCCCTAATGTGATGGCATCTTGAATTGCTAAGTGGGGATGAGGCTGAAAGCCCAGTCTGGCCCCTGAGGAGCACGGGGACCGCGCACAAAGGAAGGCAGGAGGAAACAGGGAGGAATCCGAACACCAACTTCGTGGAAATCCTCTTGGACGGGCAGGAGAGGGGAGGCCAGCGGGACTGCCCCCACGCGCCTGCCCGTCTGCACACAGCTCCTGGCTGGGACCGCGTCCCCCGTCCCCCGGCAGCACTCCTTAGCACCCAATTAATTGGCTTGAGTTCGGGGAGATTCCTCCTTTCAGAGAGACGCTCCGGCAGACTGCGGTTTTAATTACAGAAAAATGTTAATCGCGGATTAAAATTGGAAACCTGGAATTACTGTTTCATCACCATTGATCAAACACGTAATCCAGATAAAGAAAATTAGGAGGGTAGGCATGAGAGTGAGGACTGGGGTTTTACATTATTATCTCCCGCCTAACTAGGCACTTTTCCTGGGTATCTGAACTCTCTTGCCTTTTAACTGTGCTTGCAGTTGCTATAGTGATGGCATAATTTTGTAATGGTCTAAAAATGACACTGGCACAGATACTGACAGATAGGAATTAATTCACTAACAAGTAATTATGTCGCGAAATGTTGACTGCCACACAGAGGGTGTGCGGTGACACCTTTTCTGTTTTTCTGGAATGGCAGTAACATTAGCGTTGGTCATTAGTGGTAGACATCTCTGCAGTGTTGGATACAGACTTATATGCAGACCTATTTAGTTACCTCTGTGACAGCCTTGTTCAGGACACCAGAAACAGCTGTCCTAGCCTGTATGAGCCGGAATAATTAGGCCTGTCATCTTCTCGCTCTGATTTCCCCTTCAACCTGCTCCACAAAATGCAAATATTTTGCTTTCATTGTCACATTCACCTTGACATGGATATCGCTTTCGCGCGTAACTGGATAAGATGACTCAGAATCTGCATTGTTCATTCTAATAAATTTGCCTCCCCTCCATCGCATGGCAGGACCCATCAGATAAAGTCTCCCGGAGTGTCATCAATCACCCACCCTGACAGACGGCTTTTGCCTTCATTTGTTACATACGAGAACATGCTTAATTATTTGTCCTGTAATTAGTTGGGAAAATGTCAGGAAATGTCAACTCTCTGTTCGCCGTGGAAGGACTCGGCTTGAAAGCCGGGATGACTGAAGTGTCATTAATGCCGCCTAACTAGAGGAGGATCAGCTGGAAGCGGAGCGCGTCTAAAAAAGTAATCATGGAGAGGTACGGAAAACGGAAAATCAGCCCCCAGAACACGATGGGAGCCCTATTAGCAAACAGTTGTGTTTTTCATCTGCTGGTCTCCACAATAAAATACGGGAGCGCGAAGCTCAGAGCAAGCATATGGGGTTGCTACCATTTCCGTCACATCCTCACCGGCGTTCCCTGCGCCAATCACGCTTCATGTATTACTGTGGGGGCACCTAATATTTAATTTGCGGATGTAAAGCTCATCTTACCATGGGAACCGCACGGCGCAAAATTCAGCGAATATGCAAAGGTGAACGGTTTTGCATTCATCTGGTAAAGTGACGGATTGAATGTGTAAAATGAAAACTGTCATTCTGCTTTTAGAAGCCTCTGCTAATAAGAGCAAGTTGCCATTAATCATCACTTGGCAACCTCAAACCTCAAACAAAAAAATATACGTGAAAAGATGCAGGACGGACGAAACTGCGCAGGCAGTCTTGAGGCCCAGAACAAGTTCGCTAGATAGATGTCCTGCCCACACCCAGGATGCCAAGAGGGGCTCTTTGTTAATTCCAGCAGTGGGAGAGAAGGCCCCCATGCTATTTCCCAGCTAAATCAGAGAGAAACAGATGCATCGGGAAGAAAGAACAATTTTATCACGTGACAGGCAATTTCATCTTGAAATGGATGCGCCCGGGTTTTTAATTGCGCTCCGAAGCCCTGATACCTGACTGGTGTGTGAGCTCGTTGCACTTTGCGGAGGGCCTGGCCGCCTCACCATTGTGTGCGTTGGTTCAAAAAACGTCCCCAGCAGACTCCGCATCAAAGACACCGCTCTTTTCTATATTGTTGTCAAAATAACACGCTCACGTGAGATCTTTCTTGACTTAATAGCTGACATCATTTTGTGTCTCCAGAACAAGTAAATTATTGTCAGGCCTCACAAGAAAGAGGAATTAAGATGGCATTCTGTAGTTTAGCAATTCACAACTTGTCACGGGTAGGGTTGGGCTAATTATCAGATGGTTAAACATTTGTTCTGGGGGGGACGATGAGAGCAGTTCCGTGCAAGTAAGCTGTGTTTAAGGGAAGGCCATCCCAGCCCACAGATGCTTCAGAGCGCCTGGAAAGTTTGATCTGCTGCTCTGTAGATCAGACTTCAGGAAAGCAGACTATTATTTTATCTTTCGAAATCCAACAAACGAATGAAACCAGCCATTGGACGCTGTGTGAATGTTACAGACGTCGAAAGACCATTCACTCTTGATATTCTGATTTTTGAGAAAGATGAAAACGTAGGCACAATTATTTTGGCTGGGCAGGCTTTCAAAGCTTATTCTAATTTAATCTTTGTCCCTAAAAGTCATCCATGTAAGGTACTATTATTAATTGTCCTGGGGGAAGGCCTTCATATGGACTGCACGGGGACATTTCCATTCCCTTTTCTTTAAGAAAGGGCTCCGCGTGGCTTTCAAAGACTCAGCCATTGTGGGGCCGATTTTGAAAATTCCAGCAATTAACCACACAGAGGAATAACATTTTCTTTCTAATATCCTGGGATTTTCTTTCAGTTCTTTACAGGGGGAACCATCTTTAATGAATGCCAAGGGGATAGCTTAAAAAAAAAAAACAACCTTTTGTCAGTTAAGTCTTTCAGTATTCCTGTCTGCGAGGGTGGGGATGGAGCAAGCATTAGAGACAGTCTGAAAATCATCTTCTTGGGTCACAGTTGGAGTGGAATCAGAGGGAAAACCCTCCTCATTAATAAGGAAGAGGAGATGAAAAATGAAGATGTCGATTTTGCGCTGTCCACGTTTCCCCTGGACCTTGCCGGGACAGACAAGACAGTTCTCTCTCAAGGTGGCAGGAAGCATCACACTGACCTGTGCAGTTTCCAAAGTTGCTTTAACTTCCCGGAGGTTGGCATCGCTTAGACTTAGCTCACGCTGCAGGCTTCATCACTGATGAGGAGGCAGGGGCAGCGTGTCCCCTGCTGGTCCAGGATGCCCTTCTCATGCAGCCACCAGCGAGCGTCTGTTCCCACTCCCACCCGGATGCGGTTTACAGGCAAATGCGAGCCCTCCTCGATAACCTGGCTAATTGCTGCAAATAAAAAAGACTTGCTCTGATGGGAAGAGAAACCCCCGAGGATGCATTTGCTCTAGCTCTCCAGGGAGCTCGGGCGCACCCTCACGCCCCTGCAGCTTGGGTGGGTGTCCCCTGTTTGTGCCACGGCTCGGAGCTCAGGAGGGGACCAGGCAGAGAAGGCAGGGACCCGGCCGCGCGGCCGCGCTCTCCCGGGGAGGCCCAGGCACGTCACGGGGACAGAGGCCGTTCACCCAGGCAGCTGCTGGGGAAGAAGCGGGCAGACAGGGCGGCCTGGAAACCTCTCGCTGACTTTCCTCCAGCTGCCGCCTGTGTACGGAAGCAGCTGTTCACGGCACTTCCAAAAAGACGACTCTCTTTTCAGAGGATTTGGAGGAAATAACTCACCATGCTGGGGATAGGGCACATTTTATTAGTGACAAAAACCCACGGGTGAATTTGTTTTCTGTTTTCTTGAATGCAATGTAGCAACGCAGGCTGTCACATGTAGAGTCTGAAAACAGGCTGCGTCGCTCTCTGTATTTACCTACATACGTATTTGTCGTTTCACTTGGGGTGGAGGAAGGATAAATGACTCCTTTCCTTAGGGAGACGGCACGGGCTTTTCTTTTTCTTGGAGAAAGAGAAAAAGGCTAGAGAAGTGGTCAAGAGCATTTGCTGCTTCAGAGGCAGGAAAAAAGAAACCACGATTCTTTCTCTGGAGTGAAGGTATTTTGACCCTGCAGGAAGCAAGATTCTTGCAGGCAGTGACTGCAGAATGTCAGGACCGGAGAGGCCTCCCAGTCTCCAGATCTGCAGGTTCCCGGGACAGAGTGTATATTTTACCAAATGATTAATGCCGACGAGAAGCTCAGATTTTCACATTAACATATCTAAGCCTACATAATAAATTGGGGATTCTTACAAACAGATAAGACGGGTTTCATGGCATTCCGGACAAATAACAATGCCATAAGCTTGAAACAATACATTTAAGAGGAAGAAAAACAAAGATGTAAGGTCAGACAATATCTCCCATAACATTTGGGAAAGGCTGCCAATTGTTTGGATAACGGTACAATGGCAAAGCCTCTTAGAACGTTGTTAAGTCTTTATTCAGTAATACATTATCATGCATATTTCATAGCAGGGATTACTAAGACAGAATTGTGTGTCATTTTTGTTGTATGTCTTTATAATTACACCTTGAAGCCACAACTCGATTTTTTTTTAAACTACATATTCATGAAAAGCGGACTTGTAATTTGATAAAGGGGAGCTGTGTTCCCGTCTCCATTCAAACGGCGTCACGAAGCAGAATTAAAGTAGGCATCTGTGTTCTCCGGCATTAATCTCCTCAAGCACATTCCAGCTGCTCTGATGTGCAGGAGAGAGATAAGTGCTGCGCGGACGGGAGCTGTGCAGGCCAGACAACTCTATTATTGGCTTCATAATTGCTTAATTAAACTTTTGTCACTAATCATTATGAGGGCAATAGAGCTGTTATACTGGCTTCTGTTAAGCAAAAATCAATAAACTGTTGGAGTTAATTTCGCCGTATTTTTTGTCCTGCAAATGAATTTCACTGCTGCCGGTTAGTGATCTGTGTGGCTGGCGCCCGGCTGATAGGAACTGCCATCACCATTTGAATTGAGGTATTCAGTAGCACATGAATATGAACAAATGGCAAACATAAATCTCTTGCATGAAGTACACCTTCTACCCCTTTATTACGGAACAATTGACCCATCCAAAATGAATTCTAATGCCAGGAAAGCGTTTAGATTTAAATTACACCATGGTCTTCTGGATCTGAAAGATGGCGGCATAAAAAAGATTAATATGCTAATTATTTTTCTCCTTATTTTTTTGCTTCGACATCCATGGTGGGGTATTGTGAAGCGTGTAAATAAGATGACTGTTTTGTCAAGAAATGGCTCGGAGGCACACTCTATTCCATTGCAATTTAATTTGTTTATTCAAAACCTCACTCCAGATTTTAACTGTGTTTGCAATAACACTTTATTTTTCGCATAATGTTTTCCTTTCACAAAGAATTCCCGGAATAAGGAAAGCATGTTTTTGTTTATTGAAATAGATTTAATGGTATTATGAGTGATGATATACTTAACCAAGGCTGTGTTTATAAATTCCTGTCAAACTTTTATTTTCTTCCCTCCTCTCGAGCTTACAGAATTGCTCTGAGGTGGTATGTGTCTCCTCTGCCCCTTGTATTGGGCAGACACGGATGGGAGGAAGCGCACAGGAGGCTTTGTTATTTCGGCACTGTCCTTCGTCCAAGTTACCCAGGAACCACCCATCGCCCCAGACCCTGATATTCTTAGAACAAAACAGAAACAGAAAACAAAAGCTTAGCTGCAGTGGACACGCCAGCCTGGGGTGTAGTGAACACTGAGAATCATATACGTCTGCATCACCGTGTGATCTGAAGTGTTTACTCTTTTTTTCCTCCAAAATGGCCTTGATGTTGCCAATGACCACTGTACCAGAAGCAAGAAGGGCAGGAGGGAGGGAGGGGCTTCCTCGCACCGGCGATTTGGGTGCCACCATGTACCTTTGCATGGCATCTCTGCAAGCACCCACGGTGCCGGTCAGGCAGCTGGCTGGGCGGGGCCACGCGTGGACTCGGCAGAGGACGCGTGAAGTGCAGCCGGACCCACAGTCATCCTGGAGCCTGTGAAACGACTCTAAGTCCTTTCTGGGGCTGGGAAGTCAAGTCCAATTGTAGAAGGAAAATGATTTATTCTTTGAAGACAAAGGAAAGAGAGAAGATTCATTCTGAATGGTCGGATGCTTTGTGTACCCAAAAGAGAAGAAAAATAAAAGCAGTAAAAGATTGAGAGAAAAATCCCATCATTTTATTCCTCAGAATCGTCACACCATGGATTTATGATGCAACTCCTCTCTGTACCTGAAAAATATTGAAAGCTGTAGAACTCGATGGCCAACAACCCAGCTCAGGGTTCATTCTTGGATGCAAGCGGCTTATTTTATGCTCATGAAAAAGGGGCTGTCCTCAACCTTTCACTATGTCTGTTAAAATAGTTTGAACAGCATAGGTGTTCAGTTCACGGCGTATAATGAAGAGATGGATAAATATGGCCCTGAAGGCCTTCGTTTCTTGAGGGGCGTAGGTGGACAGGTCCCTCCCGTCCCCAAAAGCTTGCTGATGTTGATTTTTTACGATTAGATGTGTAATTTTTGCTTTTCCAGGAGGAGGGTGGCTAAAATAGTGAGAATAAGAAAACAAATACACAAGGGAAAAACACATGATCTCAACAGAAATGATCAGAAATTCATTTTCTTATTAATTTGGGCCGAATCTGTTTCTATATGTGCCAGAATTATTTTCAGCTGTTCTCTTTGTTTTCGCTGCCCCCGCTCCAAGAATTGTTTTAAAAGAAATGTTGCACAAGTTATGAGCACGATCTCTGCCATTATTATAATTATTATTATTTATATAGTCTGTAAGAATGGAGGGGGAGTTGGTAAATCCTCTTCTAATAAGAAAAATGTCTGACGTCGCGAAACCAGACACTTCCTTTTGAGCCCCGAAACAAGTTTCACCAAACGAAAGAATGGAGTCTTAGGAAATACTACTTAAAAATCACACATAGATTAAAATCACACGCACAGTCGAGCATATTGGGATTTTAAGTTTCGTTATTGCATTCATTATACGATTTAAATGAGATTACAGTGCAAAATACACTGTACTTTGTGATTAAACAATATTTAAATACCCTGTAAGTCTTTTTAGGTTATTCTTTTATAAAATTGCAACTTACTCATTTCAACACTCATTATGTATTGAGTTTTAAAGCTGCAAAAAGCTGGTATAAATATATGATTTTCCTCTAAGAACATCTAGAAGTAAAAGGGATTAGAAACCTTTTGACTGGATTGAAAATGATGTAGGTGGCAGGGCTGGGGAAAGCCACCAGGGGCGACTGAATTAAGGGAGCTCGCCCTTGGGAATTTGCCTGACAAACTGGCCCCACAGGGCAGGTCCCGAGGGAGATTTTTACAGATCTCTCGAAGGTACCTTGAATTTCTACTTGGAAACAGTCATCTTTGCTCTCTGTGCTTGGTGCCTTAGTAAAACCGCCCTTGAATGTCAGCAAGTGTGTTCTATATACTTTCTTAAAATTGAAAAAAAATAAAAGAGCATTTTTTTTTTGTTTAACCAAACTCAGTATTTGAAAGTGTTTAATGCCACAGAGTCCAGTTTCTTGTTTACGTTCCTCTTAAAATGTACTCCCCCAACCCCGTTCGGCTCACCCCTTGACAGATGAAATTGATTTCAATTTATCCTAACATTTTTTTATGACTATAGTGAAATGCAGTCATCATGCCGGCATTGGGAGCAAGACGACTCATAGGTTCAGTATGTCAGTGCGGTTTACGTGTAAGTGTGTTTCCAAGGTAATTATTCGCCTCGTTTTGTGTGCAGATCCGTTCATGTTGGGCTGGGTTATGATGGATTCGACTGTAACCACTGGGCAACGTTTATTAAGCGTCCCCAGCATTTGTGAACAATGAAAATACAAGGCCTTTCACGTCAAATAGCTTATTTCTTCCTCCAGAGTCCAAGTAGGTAGAGGGATAGAAAGAGAAAGAGGAGAGAGAGAATACACTCAAATATAAGCAAGAAAACGAAGAATACCCTTAAGCATAAGTATGTTAAGTGTGTGGCGTCTACCTGCATTAGGAATACACTTAAACACGGGGAAGGGAAATTAGTTTGTTCGCATCACTTTTGATGACTGTCTTAATTCGGTTTTGGAATTTTAGTTTTTATTTTGTTTTGACGTTGGAGAGCGTTGTTGCTTCTACGTCTAAGGACTTAATACCTAGGGAAAACTTGAAAATTAAAAAAACTTAATACTTGAAGAAAATGTGAAAGTCAAATTGGAAAATAAAAAACCATCAACAGACTCAGAGATAATGGGGGAAGAATGCGATTCTAGGAAGAAATTGTGCCCGTGGGTGGCCTCCACAGGGTCTCCCTCACTCCACACTCAGACTCTCCCTAGGCCAGGTCCCGTTTCCCGTCTCCTGCTGTCTGTCTGGTACCCCTTTCCGACAGGCACTGGGCCCCTGAGGCCGTCTCAGGGAGGGTCCCCGATGGCATCTCCCCCTGCGTCTCTGGAACATCACCTGTCCATGCAGCTCCCTTGAGCCTCCCTGCTGTCACTGGCACAGAACCAGGCCCTTAAAGGAGTATTTATTGTACTGTTTTCTCCTGGTAGCATAGTAACTATTCTTTGCAGAAAGTAATAAAACAAGGAAAAGCGAAACAAAAAAAATGAAAACCACCCACAGTTCCCAACTCGGAAATAACCTCTCTTGGCATTTACATGTATAGACTCATATGATCTACGTACATGGTTCCATAAGCATGTGAGTGCATATGCGTGTTTGGAAGTGTGTGTGTGTATTCACATGGTTTTATATTCTGATCGGGAGAAAGCACAGCTTGTCCAACTGTGTATCTCAGCTAACACTTGGCACAGTGACTTGGGCTCCTGGCATCCTCTCCATAGATAGTTGTTAAGTAAATGAATAAAAAAGCATATTTAATGTTTTCCTTTGTTTTTTTCTACACAGTGACTTCTTAATTGTCTGAAAATAAAGAGTGCAGTTATTTTGTGCGTGTCATGAATTGGACCAGCGTTCCCAGGGAACGTGCACACCTTCTGACTAAATAAACTCACTTGCCTTGGCAAACACTCCTCGTGGCTGCGTCCAGCTCGTGTCTGTGCCTGAGAAGGAGAAACGCCTTTCATTTGCGTTAAGAATCGAAGGTTTCATTCCTTAAAATACTTTTCACGAGTGAAACGTCTAACGTGTTTTTCTATATGATGCTATGACTGTAAACAACTGTGTAGACAATTATCTTTGTGTTAATTTTCTAGCCAGCTGTTGACCCCGGTCGGTAACTGTCCACTCAGTCGCTGGAGGAAGACACGAGGGTGCTTTCGCGCGTAACACGTGTGCCCTGCGTATCGCCGGCCCTGCTAAGGGCTCTGGCTGAGCATGCTTTTATAACTCAAGATGAAGGAAGACTCTCATCTTTAGCAAAACTGTCCCTGGCACAGCCATCCTGTGTGTCCCTTCTGATTTTACTGGCAGGCGCCGTGACCAAAGCAATTCGGCGTAGAAATTAGGGACACGGGGATTTGGAAGGAGCGAGAAGGTCTCTCCTTTTCCTTGCCAGTGTCTGCTCTTCCTCCCACACAGAGGGAGGATGGAGAACTTTTCCTATCACTGTGTAACGTACTGATGAGATGTTAGAAACAGGTTTGAAATAATTAGATGTGACCTCCTCGGTTTTCTCAAGCTGGGAGCAAACTTAGAGGGAAAGTAGGAGAATGAGTGTGATCTGGGGCGAGCAGCCCCCGGACAGCCTGAGGCCTCAGGGCAAGAGGCTGCCTTCCGAAAATAAGAGCGGGCTTTCTGTTCCTTTGGGGAAAACGTCCATCTCCCCCGTGCTCCACACTGTGTCTCCAGGCCACTGTCACTGCGTTCAGCCCCCCTCCGCTCCCGAGTGAGCTCTCTGCTGGAAAATGAAAAAATGAAACCTCGACTGTTATCTGAACTTACGCTGCTAGACACTTCTATTTCCTTCAGTCACATACGAATTGCATGTAGACTCGGCAAGGAAGAAGACGTCTTTAAAGCTGGTTGGGTTTAATAACGTCATTCCAGGAACGATGGATTTCCCAGCGCAAGGCGGGGGTCCCTGGAATGTGGTGCTGTGTCCCGTCAGGCAGGACAGACGTCACACCGAACACGTCTACTTAGCGGGGCCTCAGAGGAGGAATGGTGCCTTTTCCAGGATTCCTCGTGGATTCACGGCGAGATGTTGGTGCTCCTGGGTTAGAGCTTTGCTCTAGTGGAAGCGGGGTTATTAATGGACTGAAAATACACTGCATTAATTTTCACTGAAAATAGCATACGGCAGCAGAGGCTGAAGAGCACAATGTCAGGGCTGTGACAGATGACTGTCCCCGGGTGGCTCTGGGTTTTCTTCGGGAGGGAGAGGGGCAGCCAGGGGCCTCCTGAGGCCCGTGCACCTCTCCTCCCAGCTCCAGAGACGGGCAGCAAGGGGACCTTTGTCAACAAACTCCAGGCCCCCGAAGGAAGCCCTTTCTGGAGGCCCATTGACACCACTGTTTATTGACGGAAGCTCCTGAGGCGTGGCCAGCATGAGAACACGGCATTCAACGTGGAAACTTTCATTTTCATCTCATTAAGGGGCGTGAATTGAATACTAATTAGAAAAGGGAAATAAAATAAAAACGGCTGCTCCGGGTCGTCCAATGAAACCACGTTGGCTGCGTTCATAAGAGAAGCCAGGATTTAATGACGTGCGTTCAATAAGTAACCTGCATTAGCGGCCGGTTTAAATGACACTGTGAAAGGATGTGAGCCGGACTTCCAGGGAACACGCATTGTCCCAAGACCTCACTAAGGACACCTCACGGCCGTAGATTTTCAGCAGTGCCTTGGACCAATCTTGAAATTGACCATTTAAATTTCCAAATACATGCAGAACTCCGTGGTTTTGCAAATAGATTTACTTTCTCTCAATAGCATAATCCAATAGCTTCCGAGGACGTAGAAAGTTAGTGCACGTGATAAGCCACACCCCTGAGTGTGTCCTCTGGCCCCAAATCGGCATCCCCGGGTGTGTGGGAGCATCCTGGCCGCCGGGCTTTTCCCTGGATGCTGGGAGGTCCCCGAGGCTGCTGAAGGGGAAGACTGTCGTCGCCGGTGGGACGCCCCCCACCCAAGCCCAAGGTGTGGTCCGAGGTCACCGCGCTCGCGGGGCAGATGCAAGAGGGGACAGCGGTGGCCCATCCGAGCATCTCCGCCTGCGGACCCGGCACAGCGCCCTCTGCCGGGCGTCCCACGGGGGGGGGGGCCTCCGGTGCCCTTGCCAGGGTCTTGACAGGCTTAAGTGACAACAAAAGATCAAAAGCTCACCTCCACTGTGAGTGAACAGGACTCTCAAGTCCGGGAAACTCTGTTTATCATTTCAAGAAAATGGAGCTAATTTCTTGAAAGCCGGGCAGCCGGCGCCTCCCGTCCCTGGGAGAGCCGTGAGGTTTTGTGGGACAGGCCGGCGCTTGTCCTTGGGAATCAGGAGCATCGAGGTTGTAGCCACAGTGATGTCTTTGTAAAGGTGATACATGCGGTGTGTCTGTCAGACAAATACCCAACAAGTACAAGTGTTCACCAAATTCCCTGTAAACTCGCAGGTCTGAGGCCCTTTCAGGCTGACGTGGGAAGGCTTGCTCACCTCCTTCACACAGAAATCACTTAATGATAGTTAATATCGCCCCATAATCTCAGCAGCTCCCACTTAATTGCAACGTTTTGAAGTCTGTCTGCACCCCTGGAGGACGGCGGATCCCTGGTCTTAAGCATCATTCAGGTGGTCCCGGCTCCCAGGGAGGCAGGGGTCACCTGCCGAGGGCGCCTGGTCCGGAGCCCCTCCCGGTCCCTTGGGGAAGCTGGTCGCACCCTGCCCCCCGGGGAAGACCACCGCTGGGGAAGGCCCGGGAACGGGCATGGGGCTGCTTCATAAAGGGAAAACCTTTTTTTTTAAAACCCCAAACCTCAGCTTTTGAAGAAACACACAGTTCAGCATGGACTTGTTTGGAAATGCCAATAAAATAGTTTAAACACATCTAGTGCCCCTTCTTTGTGTGCACGAACAGTGCAGTAAGAGATTGGCTGGCCTGTGCAGGAGAGGGTTTCGTGTATTTTCTTTAAATGGAAAAGTTCCTCTGGGAGAGCGTCTTCCTCGGGACTCACCTTGCTTCTGTCCGCAGCAGGGAGGGTGCCCGGTTATTCTCCGGAGTCACCCAGACTGGATTTCCCTCCTGGGCTCCGTACGTAAAGCCCTGAACAAAAACCACTGACCTCAACATGGTTTTCACACGTCTTCCCTGTTTTGATGACATAGACGCAGACTTCATGGCCCATAACTGCTCAAAACACACAGATACGTGTTGAACTGAACTTTTCCAACAAAACCCATAAAACTGTCAACAAATGAAGAGTCTTGCCGTTATCACTGAGCTTTTCTCAAAGTTCTATAGGTCGATTTCATATGTATATTCAATCATTTATTTCTAATGTGATGAAAATATTGCAGTGTGGACTTATGAATACCTGTCAAGAATATCAAAGTATCTGGGTGAAGCTGGTGGCGATTTGCCTGTAACAGTCATTGGATCCTGTAGACCAGATGACCGCCAAGTGCAGCTTTAACCACAAATGTGAAGGCATGATGTCTAGGATTATGACAGAAGCTTTAATATGTTGAATATTTTATTTGCTTTTTGAAGCAAAATGGTATGTAATTTTTTTTCAAAGTGTGAACATATTTTTCTCAGAAGATGCATGACTTAGGGGTTCCATTGTTTTGGGAATTATCTTAATTACAATTATTTATATGAGCTGCCATAGATTTCCAATTTGGGGGCTTCTGTTCACTTTTCTTTGGGGTTCTGGGTGAATCCTTTCTATTTACATCTTTCGCTGGACTGAGCAAGCCATTCACACACATGAAGTGACACTTATTCTCATCCACACTCACTAGGCGTTTGCCTCACGGAACCTGCCTTTTAGAGGGACACACCTTTTTGTTCTCCTGAGTTAGAAGCCACGTGGGAGAGGTCGGGGGGACCGGAGGGTTGTTTTAACTCGTGAACAACGTGAGTCAACACTGTCTTTTCAGCAGTGCTTCCCTAAGCATCCTCGTGCCAGAGGGCAGGTGGTACAGAATTGAAAGCATCTCTCAATGTCGTCATCTCTTATTCCTCCACTTTTTATTACAAAATCGACACAACACTCAGTGGGTTATTACACCCCCAAAATTCTTCAGGTAAGCAAGCGACTACCTAACAATTATCTCAAAGTATGAAGACACAGATTAATTGATTAAATAAACCCACGTCTACTGCAGTTCAGCAGGGCCTGCCAAGGAACAAAGGGTCTACCTGTGACGTTTCCCTGAAGTCGGGGTGGGGGGGCATTAATTACACCCGTGCTGTGGGCTGATTTGTGTCTTGTTTCTTTTTGTCTTGGAGTTGACTGCCTGGACTTCAAAGGATGCTTTAAATCTGAATCTCTTCTCCATGGCAAAAGCCAGTGTTAAAAGACTGGGATTACAATAAAAGTTCTGCAGTTAAATACCCAAGCTCATCTTTGCACAAACTTCACAACAGTTAATGACATACATAAAGCTATCAGCATTTTCAAGACAGACCTCTTTTAGAGTTTAGCATGGGAAATCCACACACGTTATTTAAAGGCTATTAAAACGTGCTCTTTATTTCCTTACCCTGAAAGCCTCAGGAGGCCCAGGTTTCCCTGATCTTGACAGCGTTGCTTGTGAGACACAATGTCACGTAAAGTCCGCCGTCCACACGGACCTCTGTGCTTATTGATTGGCCTTTTGTCCAAACCCACACATTTGTCTCCATACATCCCCCCAGAATCGGATGAAAGCCTTTATCAATTTCTGGGCAGAGTCTTTTAGGGCTGAGTGCTTTGCAGCTCCCTGGTCCATATATGGGTAAATAGATTAAAGCAGAGGGGAAGACATGTAGCGAGTCATGTATTGGTGTAACTCGTCCGATCAGACACTAACTATCGGATCCTATCACCTATTACCGATCACTCCCAAAGTGCAAGCATCTTTATTCTAGCTAGCCTGATGCCTCTGCCAGCATCTTTGTGCTTCTTAAGAACCAGTTTCTCTTTTTTTAAGATGAGAGTGCTATTTTCCCTTCTTTGTTTTCTGAGGCAGTCCCTCAGCTAGTTTTGCTAACAGGTCCTGTCTCTTGTACAATATTGCATCACAGCGGTCCTGTGAGATTATTTTGTATGTTAACCAGCGTATATTTTGCCTGACTCAAGGCCTTTGGAACTTTATTTTCTGTTTTGTTTTGCTCTGCTGTGCCATGTGCGTGTGGCGTGTGTGTGCGTGCGTGCACACGTGTGCACATACAGCATCAGGGCTACGCCTCTGATGGTCTCGGCGGCTTTTGTTAATCTCTCGTTATTGGGTCCACTTGATTTCCCTCAGAATGAATCTAGATAATTCCCCATTCTGAAGAATGATGTCCTTGCACTTATTTTCTTGAGAAATCGGGGAGTTTCGGGAGGCTGAGAGGGGAGCGTGGTCGCCACTCGGCCATTGTGTTTCTGGAGAGCTCAGCTCAGCTCAGCTCAGCTCGCGGGCGGGCTCGGGCTCAGGCTCTGGCCCCGCCACACAAAAGGCTGCCTGGCTGGGTCTTGAGCTTGGGTGCTCGCGGAGGCGGCCGCTCTCAGCTGCCCCTCGTCCCCCGTAATTAGCCTGTGATGGCTGTGCCTCTCGTGGCTGTGCCTGTGAGAGACATTTGACACAGCAGACATCAGAGGGATTTTTCAGGAGGCTCTCGTGGCGTCCGAATGGCTCTTAATTAACCACTTAGGTCCCCTCCTTCCCTCCCCTGCTTGGCACTTTCCAAATGGTAGGGGTTGCGCTGTGGATCTAAACTCCGGGGGAAGCGTGCTATCAAAAGAGCTTGTAAATGAAGGCTTGTGTAAATTATTTTTAATGATTCCCTCCCGGCACATCATTATGTTTGTAGCGACACACAGGCACTTCAGAGACGGCTCCTCTTCCGCGAGGTCAGCTGCAGGACCACCCTAACTAGCTGCAGTCAGGAAATGGCTTATTAATTAGCGCAGTGATTTTACATCGCTAAGAGCTCTGATGTATGGAGCTAGAATTGTAATTGTGTAGAATCGAAATAATAAGCCATCTCCGGGCTCCTTATGCAAATTGGCATATTATAAAATCATTACCTATCTAAACACTGAGTTTTAATAAGAATTACAATGATGAATTTTATGATAATTGACACTCAAATTTTAATCTCTTGGATTTTTATCATTTTGGTGGTTAAAGTGTGTTTCTAATTAAATGTTGCTTAAAATGCAAAGAATTGTTTAACGATTCTGTTCCGTTCTTCTAGTTCAAATTAGGTTATTCTCTTTGGTCACAGGAAAGAGGCCTTCTTACTAATAGATATGTGGCATTATGTGACACTTGTACAGAAAGATGTTTCATCATCACATTCTTTATGAGTATGATTTTGATGACGATATAGTGTCAGCCGCGAGACGAGAAACGCCAAATGACAACCTACGTGGCTCCCATTGTAGGAGTGACGTGCACTGAAGGAGTAAAATTGGGGAAAAATATTACATCTCTATGAGAGCTCACGGATTTGGGGTGGGGATTGAATTTTTAAGTAATTACGGTTTCAGAAGTAAAATGTTTCCTAAAACCTATGCCATGCAATTTAGTTTTTTTTTTTCTTCTAATATTCATTTATTTATTTATTTATTTATTTATTTATTTATTTATGGGCTGTGTTGTTGCTTCATTTCTGCATGCGGGCTTTCTCTAGTTGCGGTGAGTGCGGGCCACTCTTCATTGCAGTGCATGGGCTTCTCATGTCAGTGGCTTCTCTTGTTGTGGACCACAGGCTCTAGGCGGGCAGGCTTCAGTAGTTGTGGCACACGGGCGCAATAGTTGTGGCTCACGGGCTCTAGAGCACAGGCTCGGTAGTTGTAGTGCATGGGCTTAGTTGCTCTGTGGCATGTGGGATCGTCCCGGCCCAGGGATGGAACCCACGTCCCCCGCATTGGCAGGTGGATTCTTAACCACTGTGCCACCAGGGAAGCCCCCATGCAATTTAGTTTTAATATATTGATTTAAAATCACCAATACTACGATTTATGTATAACATCATACAGTAAATGGCTGTCACTGTTGTTTCCAAAGCAAACTCTAATAGGCAAAAGAAGAAAACTTTTCCTCTTATGTGATGTGGGTTAAGCCATCGTGTGAGTTATCACTGTTGGCTGTGAAGTGTGCCTCGTCGAAACAGTCACATACTTACAGCAAACACCACCTGCCCTCCAACAAGCACGAGCACACTGCTCTCTTGAAGAAGACTGCAGTTGGAGCGCGGAAGAAGTATCTTCCGCCTTTACGATGTTGAATTGACCTCAGAAAACCTGACACGTGAGCTAATATAAGACTGAGCAGCCTGAAAAAAAATGACTGGAGTTAAGAAACAAAACGTGCAGCAGTTCTTAGAGAATCAATGTCACATCTTTTTGGAGGTCATAGACATGCAATTGGATCATGGTGATTTTATGGAACTGCTGCAGATTAAATAAAAGTGTTTAAAGGGTTGCTTTCCCGTTAGGCCCCTGGGGAGAGTTGAAGGATCCACATGGAACGTGGGAAGCGCCCCAGCTCCAACTCCAGCCCCCTGGAAGCCTGACTGTGCAGGGTATCCCGGAACCCTGGCCAGGTGAGGCTGGGCAGCCCTGGGGGCCCCATCTCTGCGAGGGCAGCACCCACAGATGGCTCAGCTGGGGGCTGGGACCGGGGACCAGAGCCTCCCCAGCTGGAGTCCAGCACAGCAGGGGCGGGGCTTTCTCCTTCACTCACCGGTGACCTGGTCTCCCCTACCTGAACACCGCTTGGGGTGGATGCACCCGCAGAAGTGCCTCCAGCCCCTCTCCCTGGCCCACCGTGGTACCTGACCCACTCACCTGCTCGATGGCTGGGGCCGCACTGCCACCAGCCCAGGCAGGGCCTCCGTGTTTATGCTTTGATGAGACATTTTAAGTGCAAACAGCAAAACTGCAGCCCGCCACCCCATTCCCTCAGCCCCTTTGGTCCTTACGCCACGTGCCCATCTCAGGAAAGGTGGTTGGGAGCATGGATGTTGATGGATGGATTCCCCTGCTCCTCCTTCAGACCTACGCCTACACCAGGTGTCGGGGCCCCGAGACGCAGGCTCTCTGCCGTCTCGCGCAGCCTGATCTAAGTGCCCCCTTCCCAGCCATCCCGCCCTCCTGCTCTTTGCAATTTGCCCCACAGTCAGGGTCAGGTGTGGGCGTCCCAGCCGCGTCCACATGCTGATCTAACTCCTCACGTGGCTGCCCCCACGTCCTCAGTCTACAAACCTAACCCCACCTCCCATTTCACGGCATTCTGACCTTCAACCTGGCCTTGCGCTGTTTCCGCCAAAGCACAGCAGCCCTGTCCTCGTGGATCTGACATTCTGGAGGTTTGCTTGTAACACACCCTCAGCAAGAGGGAGCCAGCTGTCCCCTGAGAGCTCTGCCCCTAGCGTTCCAGAACCTTCGGCGGCAGGCTGGGGTTCCTGCGCTTGGCTCTGCCCGGGGAGAGGAAGCCGAGCGTGGACCACTTTCCCCTCCTGCCTGTGCTTCTCATCAGCCAGGCGTGTGCGTGGTCATCAGATCGCCTCTGAGCACGTGGCGGCCAGGATGCTGGATGAGTCGCAGAGCTACTCGTCCGAGCTCAGCCCTGATTCACAGCAGGGCGGCTGCGGGCAGCCCAGTTACTGGCGCAGAGCCAGGGCTGGGGACAGGTGTCCTGAGAGGAACGCGCCCCATTCCTCCTTCTCCTAAGCTCCCCAAAGGACTCAGTCTCGAGCGGCTAATTTAAGGAGATTGTCCTTTTTACAAAAGCACGAAATGTGTTAGATGAGTTCTGTGGAAGAAACGAGTTACTTGACGAACTACAGTTTAAGCCAATCAGATGCCACTGTCTCAGGCAGCAGGAGGCTGAGGGCCAGGACCAGCCAGCACTGTCCACCTCCACCTCCATCTACAACTCCATCTACACTTCCACCTCTATCGCCACCTCCACCCCTACTCCCACCCCCACCTCCGATTCCACCTCTACCTCAAACTCCATCTCCACCTCCACTTCCATCTTCACATCTGTCTCCACCTCCATCTTCACCTCCACATCCATCTCCATCTCCACCTCCACTCCCACCTCGCTCTCCACCTCCACCTCCATCTCCCCCTCTACCTCCACCTCCCCTCTGTCTCCATCTCCATCTCTCCTTCACTGTGCCCACCTCAGCTACTCGTCCTCACTCCCATAGCCAAGGGCACAGAGCGGTGGTGGACCCTTGAGCCTGACACCCTCCTGCTCTACTCACCCTGTGCGGCTGTAATAAAGTGGCACAGACACTTTATTATAGCAGGGGCAGCTGAAACGATAGCAATTTATTCTCTCACACCTCTGGAGACCAAAAGTCTGAGATCAAGGTGCCAGCAGGGCCTCGCTTCCTCTGAAGGCTCTAGGGAGGACCATTCTTTGCCTCTTCCCGCTTCTGGCAGCTGCCGGTAATGCTGGGGTTTCTTGGCTTGTGGATGCCTCACTCCAGTCTTTGCCATCTTCCTCACATGGTGATCTCACCTGTGTCTGTGCCCACATCACCCTCCTACAGGGACACCCGTCGTTGGATTGGGACGCCCTCTGACCCATGATGACCTCACCTGAACTTCGCTGATTGCGTCTGCAAAGACCCTACTTCCAAATAAGGTCACATCCTGCGTGGCTGGACAAGAATCTTGGGGGGACCATTCAACTGACTACACCACCCCATTCAAGGAAAGAAGGGGCGGGCAAGGGGAGCCCCTTCCAGCTCTTCTTCCTTGTTCTTTAAGGAGGAAAGCGGGGCCTTCACACAAGCCCATCCCTTCCCCCCGCACAGGTTTAATTTCTTCATCGTATTGACTAAAACAGGTTCATGGCGCGAGGTGCTTTTCACAGCCTCTCCCCTGACCCTAGAGAAAGACGGTGCGTGTATTTGTCAGGATTTTCTTCAGCAACCGAACCAATAGGAGAAATGCAGACACAGCTATTTACATGCAATATACAATGTCATATTAACCTACTTATCATGAGGAATTGGCTCACGTAATTACGAAAAGCCCCCCCCCCCATCTGATACTCAGATTGTGGAGACCCAGGAAAGCTGGTGGTGTAGCCCCTCTGAGTCGAGTCTGAGGGCAGCAGCCTGATGTCCCAGCTCAAAGTCGGGCAGAAGAAAGGAGCAAATTCCCTCTCCTTCCGTCTTTCTTTCTATTCAGGGCCTCGGCGGATGGGAAGGTGCCGGCGACATCGGGGGAGGGCCACCAGCTTCCCGGGGTCCACCGATTCAAAAGCCGGTCTTATCTGGAAACACCTCCCTGACACCCCAGCATAGTACGTAGCCAAATATTGGGGCCCCGGGGTCCAGTCAGGTTGGCCGGTGCGTGGGCTCATGTTCTCCTCCACATCTCCCTGGCCCTCCTGGTTGGCCACGCCGATCTCACCTGGGTGGTGGCCCGGGTCTCCTGACCCCTGACCCTCCAGGAGAAGCCTTCTGCAGTCAGGTGATCAACACACTGGGCCACGTTACCTATTGAAACGCTCTCCGTAAAGACCGCTGCCACGATGGGTGGCCTCGTGGCACCTCCCCCACATCCTGTGGTCCCTGACGTGGCTCACGGGTCTTCAGCGACAGCATTTGCTGCTTCTGTTTCCTCTGCCTGGGAGGCTGTGCACTCCACATCCACCTTCTCTGCTCCTTCTTCAGACTCCAGGGTCCGTCGTTTTTCCTCCCTCACAAAGCCGGCCCCGTTTCCCAGACAGGCATCGCCCCCGGGAGCAAACACTTTCATCATCGCTGTGATTTCATCTTCCTTGTGCTTCTCGAAATCACCAGGAGCCATCGGTCCTCATCGCCGGCTCCGAGGCTCACGGAGGCAGAAGGCCCGCTGGCCTGCTTGTCACTGCGACCTCAGCTCAGTGCCAGACACAGGGGGCACGATCATTGCTTAGTGGGTGAGCAAGCAAACACCAGCACACCCTAAAAACGCTTTTCGTGGTACTTAGCAATCTCAAAAGCATGGGCTGTCCCATCAAGTTTCTCCTTTTTAAAGAAATCTACCTTTTCAAGCTTTCTGCTTCCCTCTGAGAGCTGTAGGGAATCACTGGCATCTATTCACAGTGCATGGCATATTATATTTTTACTTTAAGATGGACCAACCACCAGATTATTTTGACAAGCATGAATCACTCGGAAAAGGAAGGAAAGAGCATGACTGTTCATTGCAAACTAAAAGAAACATTTGCTTTCTCCTGCTCTAGACCTCACCTTTGACCACGTGGTCCTGCTACACCAAAGCCAGACAGTGGACCTCGTTTTTTTCAGGCCCACCCTTGAGGTCCACCCCTCGGGCACCTAGAGGGGGTCCCCTGGGCACTGTCTGCAGCTCTTGCTCGTGTCCTGGGCACGTGAGGGGCACGTCCTGGAATGCACCCCGTCTGCTCACGCCCGTCTACCAGTGGATTGTGGTCACACACAAGCACGACGTTTCCTCGGCACGGCTGAAACGAGACGTATGACCCGCAATCCATCATCTTCCCGCCATCCTTCTGTGAGTTGTCTACTCAAGTCCCCAGGGCGCTTGAGAGCACAGAGCAGATCCCGCTAAGTTCTTGACCAGCTGCCAGCTGGCCCCCGGAGGAGGGCGTAGTGCCTTTTCTGGGTGCTCCCAGCAGCGCCCGCCTCCCAGCCAAGCACAATATGCGCTGGCGTCCCCGAAGCGCTCCCGACCCCGCGCTCCTAACCTTTCTAGCAGGTGTTGTCCTGAGACTATCTTGTTCTCGGCACCTGGGAGGGAGAAGCCCGGCGAAACCAGCTTGGAGGAAACGGTGAGCCGTGCAGGGGCCTCCTCGGGAGTCACTAAAGAAGGTTATTAAGTTTTATGTTATGAGGGGAAACACCGCTGGAATGTTTTCTGTCTCACAGGAAATCCCACGTGGTCTAGAGGTCATCGCGACGGCGGCTCGGGGTCCACCGGCTTTGCACAATAAACCCCTTTTTTGCAGGGATTGTCGTGTGATGACCGATACCTGTGAGCAAGTTTTGAATTTGTTATTTTTAGCCCCCAAATTAATTTTTTTAAAGAAGATCCTAAAAACAAAAAAATCCCAGGTCGTTGGCGTTTGGGGGGGAAACAAGGAAGAAGCATGAGGTCTGCCCATCCGGGGGGACACATGACCCAGAGTTTCAGACGCCCCCGGGCAGAGCCGTCTCCTCTCTGAGCCCCAGGTGTGTGTCTCGGGGTCCACGCAGCGGTCCTGCAGGCTAAAGGCACACACCTTGAGACCCTGGGCTCAGCCGGGACAGGCGCCTGGGGCTCCCCGCTTCAAGGCTGCGGCGCGGCTCGCCTGGAGCTATACCCTGCGGGCTGCACTTCCGGCCCGCGGCCTGCCTGGTCCTCACACAGTCTCCCATCTTCTTCCCCCAGCCACAGTTCAGGACTAACCAACCAGGGGGGACGGATCCCGAGACCCACCCGCCACGTCCATCGACACTCTACGTCGGCCTCCGTCTGACCCAGCTCCCGGCCCCAACCTGCCGGTCCGAGGGGTGATCTATTGGGACAGGGGATCCCTTGCCTTGGTTTGCCGCCTCTCAGGAGCACAGCGTGCCCCACGAAGGACTGCTTCCGAGAGGCACAAGGAGCGGGGGCCTGCTGCCCAAGGCTTCCTCAGCCTCCTTGGCTGGGGGTCCAGATGCCACAGGAAGACAGCATCGCTTGTGTCCTGCCTCTTGCCTCACCTGACATCACCCAGGGCCTCTGCTTTCCATAAGATCCTCCCTGAATGCCCACGGCCACCCCGACCACACCCTACACCTGCTCGCTAACGGTCCTTTCTCTTCCTCCACTCGGGTTCCCCTTGCTGTCTCTGCTACCGGGAAAGCCACAGGGGCCTCCATCTACTCTAGGCAGCCCCGGCCACCCCACCAAGGGTGCAGCCTCCTGCGGAATCCACACCTGTCCCCCGGCATTCACTCTTCCTGAAACAGGAAGATGCCACGTCCTCCCCTGGTCGGGGCCTCTGTCACGTGGGAACCAGAGCGGCCCTCCCTCAGCCCCTGCCTCTCAGCCCCGCCGGCCCGCTGAGAATAGCCGCTCAGCCTCTGTCTCCCCTCGATGCTCAGAGCACCCAGATAGGGTGACAAGCTGGGCCGTGGATGGAAGCCCGAGGCTCCCGGGCCAGAGCCCTCGTCCCCTCCCGGCACGTGGCCCTGCAGCCCTGCCCCTGGGGTCTCCGCAGACACGGGTCCTGCCAAGTCCCTCTGGCTCTCCAGCTGCAACCCGGCAGCAGAGGAGCCATGACAAGTTCCGGAAGGGATTCAGGGCACACAGGGTCAGCCCTCAGCCCTGCCACCATCCGCCACAAGGGTCCTGCCCGACCGCTCCAGTTTGGGAGGGGTTGGCACAGAGAGGTCCCCACGAGGTGTGAAGCGTCACGCACGGCATCCTCTCCAGCGGCCCAGCAGGCGCCACGCGGAGCCACAGAGGCGGAAGGGCAGAGAGTCGAGAAGGGCGCCGTCACAGGAGCAGAGCTGGGTGGCCGAGGGGGACACGCCCCTCCCTCGGTCACCAACCACGCAGAGGGTCGCGGGAGCTTGTGTGGAGCCCGCAGCCACTCAGGCTGGTCTGCACGGAGGATGCCGTCTGCACGTCCACCTCTCAGCGCGACGCCACAGCCTTCCCTGGGGCAGGACAGCCCAGGACGCTCCGTCTCCCCACCCCGCCTCCCTCTCAAACGCTCCTTCCGGGGGTCCCGAGCGGCCAGGCTCCTCTTCCCCTGGGCACTGGGGTGAGATGAGCCCAAGAGAACGCTGCGGTCCCCTCCCCGCCCCGTCACACACCGCACGGAGGCTGCGGTCTCACCCAGATGTCCCCCGAGTCCCCCGGTGGAAGGAAGCTGGCCAGCAGGACGTCCGTGTGGCGTACGTGGACCTGACCGCACGAAGCTTCCTCCGGGCCTTGCCTTCGGATCCGCTGTAATCGGCGGCAGAGTGAGGTGACATCAGCGCAGCCAGACCCCAGCCAGACCCCGACCACCTGCAGAGGGGACGAGGGACGTCCCGGGGCCCCTCTGGGGGAGATGGCCAAGTGCGCCCCGGGCCCCCCGCGCCACCTCCAGCGTCAGCCACACGACGCTGGGCTCCCAGCTCGGGATTCCAGGGCAAATCCTTACCCAAAACGCCCGTTCAAAGCGGCAAGCTCTGAAACTGAGTTTTACATAAGGTGTTGTGTGTAGCTGTGTTTGATCAAACATGAGTCTGAGCTTTAATCTCTTTTCAAAGAAGAAAAATCCTATTCTGTCATGGTTTAGATTATGGTATCCATGGTCCAGATGAAATTTGGTGATTAATCAGAACACATTGGAAAGCTGATGAGCACAGAATTTCATTTGACAAAAACTGGACGAAGAAGAAAAAAGGCTTGAGTTTTATGGCAAGTCTTCCAAATATTTATATGGTTTATGGGCTATAAATAAACAAAAGCAAATTTATTTATTGTATAATTTATGCATCGAACGACCCGCTGGGCTTCAGGGAGTCTCAGGGCAGGTCACTGGAAGCATGGAGACGGAAAAGGATTTCTGGTTTTCAGGGCCGTGTTCTCTTTCCTGTGGGAACATTTAAGTACATGTGCTTCTGCTGTTTGTTTTCGTCGTAAATGTCAATATTATTATTTTTGCTTGCCTCGACAGTTGCTCACTTTTATTTTAAATGATACTATTACTGTTTTTTTCTTGCGTATGTGGTGCTCTCCTTACATGGTGAGTTGAAGAACTCGCAGGTCTCTGGGCCATCAGTGTGGACTTGTCCTTGGGAGGACTGCGGGACAGAAGTCTGAAATTCTGCGTGGGCTATGACGTCAAGTCCTGTACGGTGTGTTATCTGAACAGAAGACTTGGAGAGCTTTTTCCTGGGCAACGGGAAGGTGGGAATTGCTCTCCGAGTCTGGGTGAAAGCGGTGGCCCCGTGCCTTTGGCTCAGAAGGGCCGTGCAGGGCTCCGCATGACCCTGTGCCTCGGGCATCCTCCTGCCTGATGCCGGCACCCCTGGACCTGCCCGTGGCCGCTGACAGCACCGACCCCGTGGGCTTTCTAGCACTCTTGTCCCTGGTGAGGGGGCAGGAAAGACTCTGTTGGGGCTTCTAGACTGGATGTCCTATTCCGCATGGAACTCGGGCTCCGGGAGGGTTCCCGGTTGGATGCACACGGGCTGTGCAGCCAGTCCCCTCCCAGACTCCATCCTGGAATCACTGAGGTCCGGGCGTCATCCATCTACAGTTATCACGTGACCCAACATTTCCACTGGAAATAAAGCGGCCCAGGTTGAGCCCCGTAAGTAGATGGAGACAGGGAGTATGGGGCTGGGGAAGAAACCCAGCTGTTTTTGTTTCACTTTGCCTCAGCTTCCCTTAGTTTTTTTTTTTTTTTCCCCCGACCAGGGATTGAACCCGGGCCACAGCTATGAAAAAGTCTGGAATTTAACCACTGGGCCACCAGGGAACTCCCAGCTTCCCTTAGTTTTATTAGCAGGAACCCTAAGAGGAAACCACCTCTTTTGTCCCTTCTTTCTCTGTGAGGCTCTTTAGGACACTCGGGTATTCTCTGCCAACTGAAAAAACCGTTTCACCAAGACATGCTTATCCTCGAAACGCACACCCGTTCTCTCAGATCTCAGAATCTCCCTCTGATTCTGAGCCTGTAGTGCTGGCCATGCGATGCTTTGAAGGGAGGGGCTGGGGGAGGAGAAGTGGCTATGTTGGCCTCCGGAGCCCGGTATCCTATCAGAGAAATCGAAGCAGACACACGCGCACCTCTGAGGCAAAGAAGAATGAAACAAGCACTGTCCCAAGTGCACAGGGCGCGCGGCCCGAGGACTCAGGCAGAGGCTGGTTCGGGAGGAAAGTACAGCGGGTGGAAACAGCAGGGCGAGGGCCCGGCCTCAAGTCTGAGTCGCGTCCGACGCACCTGGAGAGCTTGACACACACAGGTGCCCGAGAGGCACCGCCCGCCTCACCCCGCTCCTGCTTCAGCAGATCTGGGGTGGACACACGGGAGTGAGGTTTCCTTACACTTTCTCCATCCTACCTTGCTCCCAGGACCGCACCTCCTCTCCACCGGAACCAGCATCACGTGCGGCGCGAGGCCCCCGGGAAGCGAGGGCACGGGAAGCCTGTGTCGGCTGCTTCCCCTCCCCCCCCAGCGCCCCGCACCCTGCCTCCCCCCCACCCCACCCCCCGGCTCCCAGTGGCCACTCTTCTAGAAGGATCCACACGATTAACAAGACATTATTCAAGCGTCTCGCAGAAACCCACAAGGAACCTCGGAGCGTTTTGTAGAGGCCTGGGGAAGATGAGCTCTGGGGCATCTCTCAGTGGGTGGGCGTGCCAGCGGTCAGCAGGCCAGGTAAACAGAGGAGGGGCCACCTGCAGCCCGTCCTCCGCCTTCGGGACCGTAGGGGCCCTGTCTCCCCAGCCCCCTCATCCTGCATCCCCATCATTTCAGCTGACGGGCTGAGGTCTGCTGTGTGACGACATCCCCGTGTCCACCCTGACTGTCCTCACAAAGCAGAGGAGGATGGAGTGGGCACGGCCTGGACCGGCTTTGGAACAAGGACAAGGACCTGGAGGGAGGGTCCTGGGTGCAGTCGATGCCCTGGAGACAGAGCAGGAGGGGTCGGGCGGGCTGGTCACACTTTAAGGCCCAGGGTGAACGCGGGAGGGGCTCCCTGGCCACACAGGCCTCTGCTGACCTGCAGAAAACGCACTTAGAAGAACCGCAGAGCTCCAGACAGGTCATCCGATGCCAGCAGGCCTGCTCAACAAGGCTGGCCCCATCCTGCTCAGGGAGGACCTGGACCCGAGACTCGGGTGGGAAACCTGGGCCAAGGCAGTTGAAAATCTCAAATTCTTCTGCACCTGGGCCCTGGGGGCTCACAGGCAGCCCACCCTTCCCTGTTAAGGTTGGCTCGCTCACGCTGATGAATGATGACGTGGAGGCTTCCCGGCAGGACACACACACGTGCTCACCTCCTTCAGTGCCAGCACCCCGTTGCCTCAGCCAGGGGCGCGCTGAGCCTGCCTGGAGAGGGATACCTACAGGACCCGGCAACACACGCTGGCCTGAGCCTGGGGCTGGGTCCCCAGGGGCCTCATCAAGCACCACGGAATATGAACTTGGATAAAGGAGATTTTACCTACACAGGGGCTTTGTCTCACAAAGTGGCGTCGAACACCCCAGCAAAGGCCCCCGGGAGACGGTGGTAATACGTGGCCGTATGGGCGGCGGAGGGCTTGGAAGGCAGTGGCCCGGAGCAAGTGCAGTGGAAACGGCCGTCTCCAGGGCAGATGGCAGAGGAGGGACCACAGGCCCCGAGCGCTGGAGGTGGGGCGGCGGCACGCGCGCGGCCGGGAGGTCTGCAGCCCGCTCCGCGCCAGGCTGCTCTTCGGGGATGCTCGCCCGCCGCTGGGCCCCGGCGGCCACAGAGGAGGGGCAGGTGTGGGGCTCCTCTGTAGGACGCACGGTGGGGTGATTGACCCGGTCGGGGGCGGTCGGCCTGAGCGCCAGGAGGGCCTGACCTGCCGGAGCCGCAGGGCGGCGGCGGGGACACGGCAGCCAGGGCGACACGGCCGGGCGGCCCACGAGGGCACACGGTTCGGGCTCCACACGGAGAGCACGGCAGAGCTACCCGAGGGCTGTCGGCAGCCGCCCTGCACGCCGCCACAGTCCCGCCTCAGATCCTGGACCAGAAGCGGGTTTTAGACCCTGAGAGCGTTGACCGAGGCTGAGTCCGCACGAAGGGCCCGTGACATCACGTGGAGAGTGTCTACGGCAGGGATGCCCGGGGTCTTCCTGCGAGGAGCCCCAGAGCGCGGGGCAACTGCACGCCGGGCGGGAGGGGACCCCGAGATCGTGAGGACGTGTCACACGGCTTGAGGGGACACGGGTGGCCTCGTCACGGCTGCCCCGTGGGAGTGGCAGCGTGTGGGAGCCGCTGATGAACACGGAGCCCAGGTCAGGGTCAGGGTCAGCTCACAGGGGGCCTCTGTGCTGTGGACCCGCCCCTTCTGTGCTGCGGGTCCCCAGGCTGCCGGTGTGTAACCAGGACGCACGTCCTTTGGGGCGGGCAGGGCCACACACCGGTTCCTCGGCCAGCATCCTGGGAACTCTCAGCGGGGAAGGGCAGGAGGAAACCCTGCTCAGCCGGGACAGTCAATCCAAACAGCACAGCAAACCGGGGCGGGAGGGGGGTGTTGGAAACGGCAGCGTCAGGGCCCCCTTGAGACCAAAGGACGTGGAGGTGACGGTCCCAAGGTGTCCGCAACCAGTTCAGCGTCTGGCTCCCGCAAAACCAGGCAAATCCCAGGACACCAGGAAGCCCACCGAGTAGCGGCCAGGTCCCCGCAGCCGCGCGGTGTGCTGTCTTTGCTGAAGTCGGTTGAAATGGAATCAGGCCCGGGGGATGCGACCACCGACCCGGTAAATGCATTAGTTCACATCCTTATCAAAAAGAAGCACCAGGCACATGCCCGCAGCGAAGACCCAGCTCAATCAAAGTAAAAAGTAAATAAATACATAAATCAACAAATAAAATACTAATAAATTAAAATAAATCCATTAAAAATCAATTAAAAAGTAAAAAACCAGGAGCACCAGCAGCCGGCTGCGTTACGTGACGTTGGCATCAGACCCCACTCAGCCTTGCCCCCCGGCTGTGTGGGAGGCCGGGCCCCTCTGGTCGCGTTGCAGACAATTCAATGGCCCCTGTGTCAGCGACATCACGTGAGTAAGGGAGACGGTCACAACGGAGTGAGACCTGAAGGCGTGGCGGGGACAGGTGAGCCGCAGAGGGAGGGGCGACCCCGGGAGAGGTCCAGGGCCTGCCCCGTCAGGGAGCCGCCGGGCGTCTGGTGTCTGGGGCCCATCGGGGCAACCCCTCCACAGCAAAGGGAAAGTTAGTCCATCGTAACCTCCCATCGCTAAGAAGGAAGCGGGGCGCCCGGCGGCCCTCCTGACAGCTGTACCCCACACCTGGGAAGATTTTCTGACTCGCTCGCCAAGCATCACAGAGGCTGCCAGCTTCCGGGGGGGCCTGGAGGAGGGAGGGTGCGGCGGGGCTGCAGGCTGTGGTGCAGGACCCTCTGCAGTTCCTGACGCTAGAGGTGGCCCAGCGTGCGGCCTGAGAGGCACCTGGGTAGGAATGACACCTGTGCCCTTACATCAGCACCCAAGAGGAGACTCATCCCAGGCTCCGGGACTCAGGAACACACCCGCCTTCCTCCACAGACGGGAGAGCAGCTTCTGGGGCGCCGTCGGGCCCTGGTAGCCCCGAGGCCGGAGCTGCCCACGGGCTGTGCTCCCTCAGACCCCACGGCCTCCAGGCACAGGGCGGGAGCCTGCAGGCATCTGTCATGAGACGGAGGTGGTGCACGGGCTGTCAGGCGTGAGCTGGGCCAGTGGGCTGCAAGGTAGGGGGCTCGGACCCGGTGTCTCCATCACGGAAGCCCCGGAAGCTCACCCAGCTCACACCTACGGTACTCGGGGGGTCCCGGAGGGGAGGGTGAGGGACGAGGGGGTGGCTGAGCTTGGTTCTCACCGGGTCAGCCTGGTACCCGGGTGTGAGCTGGTAGGGACGGCAGCTGCCCCACAGCCACCCTCAAGAGGGGCCCTGAGGGCCAGCAGGGAGGGGACGTCCTCCCAAGGGCCACACCCTCAGGCTATGCACCTGGTTCTGTGATTTGTGCAGAAGCAAAGTGGCCTCACCCTGATGTGAGAATCTATATAGACTCCCGGGCAGGGGCTGGTCAGCCAAGTGCTGGCAGGAGAAACACTGGACGGTCAGCTGCAAGGAGACCCGGGGCAGAGCCGTATCACAGAACCTGCGGGGTCAGGATCAAGTGGAAAGATCACTGTGGTATGTGTTTATGTGTCCCCAAGCCCATCCGTGACAGGGGAGGCAGCAAACAGCTGGGTACAGAACCGACGTGGGCATGCCCACCAGACTCCGGAACACGAGCCCCGTGGTGGGGCTGGAGGCTCCGCGTGGACCCCGGAGCCCGGCGCCCACTCATCAAGGCTGGCCCAGTTCCCCTGCTGCCCAGTGTCCGCCGGGCAGCGGGAGAGACCAGTGCTGGTGGACATTGACCAGTGCTGGCTTGGCGCCGTCTCTAAATTTGGTGTCAAGCTGATGGCACTGGGCTTCTTCCAACCTGGGAAAGGGGTGCTTCCTGCCTGGAGTTGATACAGGTTCTTGCTAAGGGTTTGCCTTTCATGCGAACAGGACCTCCGCCCGCAGTGCACCCAAGGTCTTTTTAGGGTCTGAGGTGCTGGTGCGAGGACCCACTTAAGATCACATCAGACCAAGGGCCCCGCTCACAGCAGAGTGAATGCAGTGTGGGCTCCGGGCCACCGGGCCCACCTGTCTCCTCACGTGCTGCCTTCTGGGTGGAGTAAAGACCAACTGGGACCCCAGCCTGGGACGCCCTGTGGGGATGGGCCACCCGCAGCCAGGACCCAGTCTACACACTAAGTCAGGGATTAGCCCATGGTGCCTTTTCCTCCACACGACCCTGGCGTGGATGGCGGCGTGGCCCCTCCCACCAGCGCTGTAGGGACCAGCTCTGGCCACGAGCACGTGCTGGTCCACAGCTGGGGGTTCTGCGGGCCTAGAGAGCCTGGTTCACAACAGGGGCTGCTTCCCCCAGGGACTCACAGAGGACCACTCGCCTCCAGCTCTGGCCGCCTCGTGGAAGCTTTGGGTGCCTCACGGCAAGAGACCAGTGAGGAAGGAAGATCCCCCCCCCCACCCCCCGCCCCGGGCAAAGAAGGAGGAGGTGGGGATGCCGCTGCCCCGTGGGAGCAGGGAGCAATCCACTGTCACCCACAGAGTCCTCTGGGCACCTTTCCAAACTCTGAGACTAAACTGGACAGCGAGGGGACAAAGCTGCAGTCACAGCTGAGAGGAGCACGGCCCCAGGAGATAAGGCCCCCAGGATGAAGCCGGGCATCACGCCACCGGGTGAGGCACCGGGCTTGCAGCCGAGGGCAAGGGGGCTCTGTCCCGGGTGCCCCAGAAGAAGAAGAGCCATTTGAAGCTCTAGCCCAGCTGCAGGGGCAAAGCCTGAAGTTCACCACTGACCTTGGTCTTAGAAGGTTTCCCAGGAAAAGAGACCCAGCCGTGTCCTGGAGGCACTGTTTCCAGAGGAGGGAAATCGGGGTGCAGAGAGGTGGGTCTGAGCAGGGCGTGGGGTGGCTGCAGCGTTGCCAGGTCTGCTTTCAGGACTCAGGCAGTCAGTCCTCAGTGGCCAGGAGCCTTGTCTGCTGGTCCCTTCCCTCCGGGTCCTCTGCTAGAAATGCCCTTCAGCAAAGGACGCCATGTCCTCTGCAGACGGGAGCAGCCGGAGCAGCGCACCTCGGTGACGGGTCAGCGTGAGGAGTACAGGCCTAGCCTGCCCCCGAGGAGGATGCTGGGAGGGACCACCGGCTCCTGGGCCCCCAGCCCCCACTGTGGGAGGGCACCCTCCAGGCCGCCTCCATCGTCCCCTGAGCAAGCTGCAGCAGGCCTCCCGGGCCCCACGTGCATGTCCATTTCCCGGGGAAATGACTTCTGATACAGGAAGAGCAGAGAACTGGGGGTCGGAATTCAATGCCATGGTCCTTTCCCTCAAGCTGTCCAGGCTAATAAAGGAGAGGAAGGAGCACAGCCCCGGACACGCGTCCCTCCCCCTGGATTTCGGTTCCCTGCCGCTGCCCCGAGCACACTGGCTTCAGAAGCGCCGGGGTCGAGGCACCGAGTCCAGCCTTGCTGGGGCTGAGCCCCTGGCCTCCTCTCGATGTCACGTCCAGCACCAGCTCTCCCTCAGGGTACCACTCGCAACCCTCCCTGTGGGGGACAGCAGGACCCTCACTGGTGTTTTCTCATCTCTAAAAGGCAGTCAACCCCTCCTGCCTCAGAGGCGTGTTGTCAACAGCTGCGTGATGCTTCCCGTGCTGTTTGGAACATAGGAAGCGTGATAAACGGTAGCTACTTTTTGTTAACCTTAGAAATATTAACTTCAAGAGAAACTTATGAAACACTGCAACTCAGGATCATCTCATTTGGACCAAAAATGTGCTGCCAGGACCTCCAGCCTCTCAGTTCTTGGCAGCAACAGCAGGAGTAGAAATATACAGTCAGCGGAACGAAGACGGCAGCAGGAGAGGGGGCCTTTGAGCATCACTCACTAGGTCTGGCATCGTTTTCTTTGGTTGGGTTGGGATTCTCTCCCATCACTGGTCTTAAGGGTCTCCTTTGATTCCCCAGAAAGCAGGCACAGGAGACGGGAGGAGGCAATCTCTCAGCGGACGCGTTCCCAGCCGTCCGGAAGTCGCAGATGTTGGCAAGTTTCCGCAGCTCACGTGTGGGTAGCACCCGTGGTACCCAGGAGTGCCGGGCAGGGGACAGTGCCCAGAAGCAGCGCCTGGCACTGGCGTCGAGGGTGTGCATGGTTTGCAGAGCTCCAACCCTATTAAGCCCTATTGGAAAGTAGTTAGTGAAATGAAGTGTTGAGAATTTTCTAGCTAACTTGGGACGTGTTGATGCCCAACGGAGATAATTCAGATCTTTAAGGGAAATTTCAGTCCTTAATTACATTCAGTCACTTTGCGTTCAGGTCCAGCACATCATCCTCAACTTTGCTTTTCCACGGCAGACATGGAAGCATGATGGCAACAGCTACAAAATAGGCACAATTTACAACAGAGGCTTTATATTCTGAGGGTTCTTTTCTTCTGTTCTTTTTTTTAGAAAAGTGGGTAGAAAAGATTAGTTTCAGGAAAATGGCACCAGGCTTAGTGGCATTGTCTTGGGGAATCATTTCTGCAGTTCCCCGGAGAGCTGGGGTAGGAAGCACGTCCAGGATGGACCCCCAGGGCAGGGAGAGCTTGTTCTTGGAAGGCTTCTCGGAGGAGGTAGCATTTCTGCGGCAGCCTGGAAGGTAGATTTCATGGGCAGAAACCTGCACAAGATAAAGGAGATCTTAGTCAGAACCTCATCACTTACACCCCTTGCTGCAGTGAGAAGAGAATTCCTTTGACTTCTCCCCACTGACAGGCAAATGCGTTTTCAAGCCTCCAACTCTTTCATCGCTGCTGCAGTTGGTTGGGTTTTCTGGATGAAAATGGGATGGTCATGTTTCAAAATTCATAAGGTTAGTAAAGAAAAGGAAAAACTTTCTCTACACCAAGTCCGAAGATTTGATGACGTGGTTCTTGAACTTCTGAAGAAAAATCTGAGATGGGTCATCCAGTTCCAGGGCAGGGCAGCCGCTGCAGGGTCCCCAACACCCAGGCTCCCCTGGGGCAAGTGTAGCTGCAGCTCCCTCTGCAGGGACCCTGGCCCAGAAGGTGGGCATGGAGAGAGGCTCTCGGATGAGCCAGGGGGCTTTCCTGAGTGATCCTGCTGCGAACTCCAACTGTCCGAGTGCCCTGCTCACCTGGATGTGAGATGTTGACGCAGGAAAGTCAGTGGACGCCGGTGGGAAACAGCCTGGGAGGACCTGGGAGTGTGAAGGTCCGGTGACTGGTTTCTCCTGCACCTGCTGCAGGACCCCCAGGGGCAGCCCCTCGTGAAGTGGAGGTCTCGGTCACACTGGCTGGGGGAGGGCGGTGCAGGTCGAGGGCCAGGTGGCCGGTGCTCTGGAGGACGTGGCCAGGGGTCCCTTCCTCATCTTCCTCCTTTCCAAGCACAAGGTACTCTGAGAGCACAGGCTGCTGCTCTCAACAACCTCAGAGTAGATGGGGCAGAGGCATTTAATCAGAGAATTACAACTGTCAGGACACTGAGGCCAAAGAGAGGGACCGGCTGGCCTTCTTGTGACAAATACGCATCGCACTGTGACCCGTGCTGGGGGTGGTACCCTCCTCCTGTCCGCTAGCTCTCCGGCCACGGCCTTTCTCTGTGGTCCCCTTTCCTCTCCCAAGTCTGTCCCCTCTCTCCCCATGCAAAGCAGGTCTTCCATGAGAATCACCTGCTCTCTACCATCTCTCCGGATGCTCATAGTATGCAGTAGAAACCTACCTGAGTACACGACCAGGGGGACAACTTCAGAGTCGCTCCATGCATGTCTTCTGAATGGGTATAAATGCACCCAGTGTCCATCTTTCCCTCATTATTTATGTCTTTGCTATGTGCAAAGGGAAGCCCTAAACCACTAAACTCCTAGACTTTAAAACAGCACTGGCCTTTCTACAAGGATGCAGTTTGTGTGTTTTAAAAGATGTACCTTACCATTGTTCATTTTTTCTTTGCCGAGGCTTTTTAAAAATTTTTATTTTTTATATATTTTATTTTATTGAAATAGAGTTGATTTACAGTGTTGTGTTAGTATCAGGTGTACAGCACAGCGATTCATTTATACATATATATGTCTATGTACATATATATATATATATATATTCTTTTTCAGATTCTTTTACCTTATAGGTTTGCTGTTCTTTTATGTATTTGTTCATTGCTGCCAACCTGGAAACAATGATAAAAGGCACATGGTTTTCTCAGCATTAGGTGTGAAACTGTGAATTCAGGTTGATAATCTGGGACGTGGAAGATAAATAAGCATCTTGCTTAATAAATAAGTTTAGGGAACAGCTGACTCTATGCGGCTCAATTAGCTGATCATGAGGGTAGCATTTGCCTGGAATTGGCAGGCATGGGATTGTTTCCTTTAACTCTTAACTCTTCTTGCTTTTAACACCAGGTACCACGTCACCGAAGGCTGCACGGCCTGGGGGAGAGAGCGGGTTGTCGGGGTCTGCGAGTCTGTGTGGGTCCTGGGAGTAACGTGTGCTCCCACCCCAAGCGCTTCAGAGGCCCCCGTACAGTGCCTGACATACAGCGCACGCCCAGTGAGCGGCCGAGACAGTCACGACTTCCAGCCGCTGACCACGTGGCGTGGGCACGGTGTCCTGGCCAGACCCCCTTGGCCACCCATCAGCGCCCTGGCGTGCATGCTAAGAGCCTGGCCCTCACTTTATGCTGTGGATCCAAAGGTGAATAGGATGTATTTCCTGCCCCAAACAAAGCTCACCTTCCAGTGAGGTCCTGCCAGGAGAAGTGACAACACAGCCGTGGCCTTGCAGAGATGTGAGCATGGCTTCTTCTATAATAGAAGCTTCACAAACGGCTGACCACGGCCCTGCCTGGGGGAATCCCTTGCATCGCCCACCCATATCTAAGGGTCAGGATCCCGGGAGGGGGACCCCTCCTGGCGCCCGCATCACAGGCAGGGCGTGCGCTGATGGTGAGGACCACGGTGTCCTGGGGCAGAAGCCACGTTTCCTTGTATTTGAAGCTGTAACAGTGTTAGCTTGGGGGCTGTTTCTCCCTGAAGGTGACTACTTGGCAGGTTGGAGAACACGGATGAACTCTGTGGGTAAGGAGGCTCCCAGGTCTCCTATCCAACACCCCACACCTTTAAAAATACAGAGCTGGGCTGTCGGCGGCAGAGCAGGGGAGGGAGCCCTCCTCAGGACCAGAGCCCTGGCACCGCCGGTGTCCTCCCGGCAGCCCGCAGGAGGTCACCGGACACACGTGTCTAAGAGTGGTCCTAAATCCCCAGGCTCGCCCCAATGCGGGCTCTGGGTCCTATCCAGGAACAGGACTCGTGCACGCGGGCAGGTCAAGTGTGCACCGTTCCCGAGGGAGGAATGCCTGCTCGGCTGGCGGAGCTGCGCTCAGAGCACCACCAGCTGCTTCTCTTCCCGCATCAGCCCGGGGGAGGAGATTTACCTTGGCTCAGGCTTGCTGGTGGTTTCCTGATCTGGCCACACGGATGCTGGCCCGTGTAGACAGCACCTAGGCTGTTCCCAGGCAACCCGGAACACTCACGGCCAGCTTCCAGAGGAAGGACGTTTTCCCACCCTCTAGAGAGGGTGGATGTGGACGGCTCACTGGCAGCAGGGGCCTCTCGCTGGCCTGGGGGTCCTGCGTGCCATGGCGTGATGCTCCTGCATCCATCAGGGGGCCTCAGCCCAGGATCTGGGGACCAGGGCCATCGGGGAGATGGATGAAGGTATCGGGTGTTTTAGGAAGACGTTTGCCGTAGCCTCCCTCACTGTTGGCTTTTCGTCCTAGAAATCCCCCCCGCAGAGACACCATCACGCATGCAGCCAGGGGCAAGGCAGCGGCATTTTGCAGGAAACATGCCTTTTCCCTTTCAAAGAGCCTGACGCATTACGACCCACTTGGAATTCGACACCGTGATACTCTGTTTCAACATTATGTGACATCATTATAGACACTTTATGTTGTTTTTGTCTGTGGTTCGGCATGATGTCTGCTTAATCAATTCCATTATGCATTCAACTTCCATGACACATCAAAGGCTGATAACGTTTTTTTTTTTTTTAAACTTTGCTTGCTTAAAATGATTTCCCTCCAGATCAAGATGCAGAGCACAAAATATTAATCAGTTTAAATAAATATCAAGACTACCCAAATAATATGAATAATTGGCACGGAACAGCGCCTACTGCCCAGTTCCCAACAGCTGGTCACGCTGGCACGTGGCACCCTCTCAACAGTCTTTTAGATAATGACTTTGGCATCTGCCAGTGGATGAGTGCTCGCCACTGCCCACAGAATTTACAACTCACAAGTGGGAAACAGAGGCTCCGACAGAACTTTTTTATGCAAGGTCTTTGAAATTTATTAATGTAATGCAAACACAAGGCTTCCAACCCATTAAATTGTTGATGTTATGCGAATCCACTCTGGAATGGCAGGTTCTCATTAACATTATTTGCATGTTAATCTGCATCTTTTTAATTAGTGATATTATTTATGCACATAATTTTCGCCTACTGGTGCCAAGGCTGAAGCGCATTAATTAATCTACTGAGATGCCAAACTGTTTATTTTCTCCTGTACTTTTATTTGTTTACATGGTGTTTTGGATTCAGGGAAAATAAAAAAGAGCCCGAAGAATAAAAGCTGAAAGACAAGATTAACTAAAAGCTCTTTTTGTTTTCATAATTTAAATTGTAATATTAGCCAAATGTTGTGTTTCTTCCCTTAGAGATCGGTTATTCAGTTACATTACCTTGATGTATTATTAAAATTTATAATGGACTCCAGAGGCTTCTGTTAGTTCTCTCCTTCATTTACAGAATATACTCAATGTTATTTTAATCTTCCTACAACGCTCCCATGCATAGGCAATGATGAGTCCTCCCTAGCGAGTCGCCGGCGGGGCTCCACTTCGCACAACTGATAAACATTTAAATCAGCCCTTTCAAAAAAGAATAGCACGTACAATTATTAACCCGTTGATGGAGTTCGCTGCTGCTCAGCGATTCTTCTTTCCTCAAAATAGGTCAATCGCAGAATGCTTTTGATTTGGCGACGCCGAGTCATTCCTGAAACTAACCGTGATTTGCCAGGCGTTATCCAGAATTGTGTGTCCACTTGTGTGCACACAGGCAGCACAAAGATTTTAAAGTGCGTGATCAAAAATGTTCTGCACCATCCGTGAGAAGTACGCATACTTTTTGAGCCAAAAGAAGAAAGGGAGATTGTACACCACTGGGCCTTGTAATAAATGATAACGTAATTCAAAAGCAGTTTATTCCAGGGGAATGAGAGGAAAAAATTTCATTCCACTAACCACATATTTATTATTTATACCACACCAGAGCGTGCACCCAAGAGTGGTGCGTAAAGAGACTCCGGGAAGCGTTCATCCCCTCAGCGGCTGGACCAAGGATGTGCTTCCTGCATCGGTTTCCCCGGGATACAAGGTGACACCCCTTCTTCCCCACATCACACCTGCCTTCGTGAGAGCTGCCCCCAGATTTTCTCCAGTTGAACACGACCCCACATCCCCCAGGTGACAAGCTCCATCGCCCTGCCTGGAGTACATCACGACAACAGCCCCTGTTTTAATAAGATGGTTGAAATCTATTGGGCGTGACAGCTCGCAGGAGGGACGTTGGGCCAAGTTCCTGCTCTATTTTATGTGATCTGAATAGCACAGTATACTAGTTGTAGTTCATTTGTGAAATGACTTCAAGTCACGTGCTTCCTCCTGGTTCACCGAAGGGTCGAGGAGAGGGGTTGGGCCGTGGGGTATGCGGAAATTCAGGAACAAGATGGGGCAACAGTCTCAGGTACAAACAGGGCATCTCGGTCCATGTTCCGCAGGTGGACGGGGGGAGATGAGACCCCAAAGCTATTAAGCTTTGTTTGTTGTGAGCTAGCAAATCTGGAATATAGGTTTTTTATTAGCTAGTTTTTATTCCGGGGGGTTCATTGTAGGTGCTGTTGAAATTTTAAATAAAAGGGTTTAAGGCCAAAAGGAAAGAGCATCTTCCTGATCCCTGACTGATGCATTGATTCTTTTTCCAGAACATTCTATGAATATGTGAGCATGTATCTATGCAGGAAAAACGGGACTGTGTTATGCCTGCTCTTCTGCACTCTTCTTCCCTCCAAGCAGCACTCGCAGGGCATCTTTCACGGCGCATGTAGCCTCTGTAATTCCCGACTCCCCTGGGGTATCAGCCACAGGGCTGCATCCACGGTAAAGTGCACCCCTGGGGGTGATGGGGAGGAATGGGGGATGTGTTCCCATCAGGACTGACTTGTGAGTTGATGAGCTACATTCATTAATATTTAAAATTTTTTATACTCCCCAGGAAATGGTTTGAGAAAATTGTCCAGAAAAGACTAGACGGGTCAAGCAGTGGAATACACTTCTTCTTGTAATTCTGGAGCTTGCTGTTGAAAAGTGGTGTAATGTCAGTTAATACACATGAGGACATGCACAGAATCATCGAATTGTACGAACTGTGTGCAAGAGGGTCACGTGACATGCAAAGCTGAAGAGAAGGGGGGCCTGAGCTGCACCTGGCCAGTGGGTGTCTAGGCTGCTTCTGCGGTGACTTTTGAGGTTGGAGGCCTGGCTGAGAGCAGAACGTGGCCACCACACGTGGATTCCACGATCCGTGGCTTGGCATGGAGTCACAGCGGGCGAGCTGACGTCAGGGTTGGGAGTTTCCTTATGGTCGTAAAGTTTGGAATTACAAGGAGTTTTGAGGCTGGACCTCGAGAAGCATGAGGTCTGACCATCTCCGTACAGAACGAGACGTTTCTGGAGTTTCTTAATGGCGGCGGGGGGAACTCTCAGACTCCTGGACTAGAGGCTACAAAGTCTGATTTGGCTTCCCTTCCTACTGGGGTCACTGCCCTGGTCCTCAGCCCTCCTCTGTCATCAGCCCAAGGGGGTTTTCTTCCACCTGCTTATTGGAGGCAAGGTGTGTGCTCTGCATAGGACCTGGCCCGTCCTCCCCCGAGACATTAGGTTAGTGGGCGGTGTCCCTGCGTGGACTAGCCCAGCATCTGGTAGGAGGAATTTGTAAAATTTTAAGTCAACCACGTGTACAGTAATAAGGTATATTCTCACATACGCATTCACTAATGTAAATATACCACATGTGTATATTATGCGTGACATTATACAGTCACATGTGATGGGGTGCAGAGCGTACACGACCCATTTCACATTGTATATTCACCCCACCTCGTCTGAGCAAGGCGGCTCCCCGGGTGGGTCGGGGTCTCTGCCTGTCCCACCTTAGCTCAGAACAACCCTCTACCTGGCATGCTTTCCCTCTAGTTCACCTGGGATGCCTTCTCCACCCTGAGGATTGCCCAGGGAGCTTTTAAAATCGCAGACCCCAGGGCCTTAACTCTAGGGACTCTACCCCTCTGGTCTGGAGTGGGACCTGGGAAATGACATTTTCTAGAGCTCCTCACTGCTGGATCAGTGGACCCGCTCAGCTCTGAGCGCTCAGCGCGGCCTCACCACCCAGCCGGCCCTGCTCAGCCGCCTTGCTCCCTAGAGCCGCTCCTCGGGACGCGCCCCTCCGCAGCTATCCCCCAGCCAGACTTGCTGGGTCACCTGTGAGGGCCCGGCACGCGGCCGTGAGCCCAGCCCGCAGCGGGCACTCAAGGATGGTGGTTACCAATGCCCTGGGGTCATTAGTACTCTACTAGCATCGAGGTCGTTTACTGTACTAAGTTAACAGGTGAATCTTTTCCTCATTTCTCTTTACATTTTCCAACTTGTACTTGAACGCTCTCTGCAAAGCCCATGGTCAGTTCCACAAGCACATGGACATGCATCTCGTAGATGCAATTTGTCCAAAGTAAGTATCATGTGGACCTGAGGCCACGCCCTGCCCTGCCCCCCACTCCCCCACCTCCCGCTCCCTGTCTGGTGGCGCCTCGCCGTCCACTCACGCTGGGCCGTCTGCCTTAGCCTGCTGCGCGGCTGCTTTCAAAGAAATTGCATGAACTTCAGGCCCCAAGAGAACTGAGAATTTTTTATAAAATAGTCTGTTCCAATGTTTAAAATAAGACATACACAAACGTGTGTGTATATATATGTATATAATCTGTGATGTTTATGCATGTTTTATAAATTTTTTGAAAAAAAAGAATTCTAATTCTTCATGAAAAGGAACCATCATCGTCATGGTCACCGTCCCAGGGTGACCCGATACCTTTATGCTCCTTAGGGTCTGTGTTGGCTCTGTTTATTCCTTTGTGACCCCCTCTGCATGTTCTGGGGGTGCATCCTGTAGCTATGCTGAGTGGGCCCGTCGCACCCTCCAGACAGGGATGCTCACCCTGTCTACCCCTCCTCCGCAGCCCCAGAGCCCGGGGGTGCTGAGGACACGGTGACCGTGGGCCGGGGCCCATGGCCTCCTCAGTTGTGAGTCAGGTTTGAGATGCGGGCCCTTACCTGCTTCCTGCTGTCAGAGCGATTAAGACGCATCTTAGAGGAACAGCACTCAGTGGGTGTGTGTCCACACTAGCCGGTGGCCAGCACATCATGGTTGTCCCTTAGAAAAGCTGCGCCAGCTTCTCCTACCCGTATGTGATGCCTGAACAGTGAGCCTAGCCCTACAAGGAACTTTAATAGGTGCCTCTCTCAGAACAGCAAAGGCACAGAGAAGAAGACGAAATGAGCAAGAATAGGGGTGTAATTTTTACTCATCAAACTATTTTCCGTTTTGTAAAAATGCTTTTTTCTTACAGTCTCTTATCTGTTTATTTGCTCCTTCACCCATTCCCTAACCTTTCAGCGTTTACGATGTTCTAGGTGTTGGTTAGGAATTGGGACTGGGATGGACAAGGCAAACACCTCTGCCTCCAGTCAGTTCTCAGGAGGTAGCATCTTCAGACAGGAGTATCCTAAAGGGTTTGCGTCCGAGGGCTTCTGGCAAAACTGATGTTAGGCTGGACCAGCCACCAGGAGTAAAGCCGTTGGACACGTGTCTACCCGTGGCCTGAGTCCAGGAACCCTGTGTCCAGCTGGGCGAGGAGAGAGTCAGTCTCGCTACACGGTCCTCACAGTCACGCCCGGAATTCTCCAGGCATCTGCTCAACCCTGTTTGCAAGCCCACCTTCCACTCAAGTGCCTGCAGATGCCCTGTTCTGCAGTGAATTCTGCTCAAATACCCCATACACTGGGTGCGCTCAGGTGAGAGTGACATTTGCACTTGGCGTCTTAGTTTACAGCCTCTTTAATGATGCCCGGTCTCCAAAGCACTTACAAGATGCTCTTAAATAGAGCTGGCCCTTTTTGTTTAATTTCATTTGCCTGTTAGTGTTTGGAGACGGTCCAGCAAAGCACTCGGGTAAATTCAATAAAGTTCATACCACAATTAATATAGGACCCGATGCCAACAGCGGCCAGTCCTTTAAAAGAAGCATCATAACTCGGCTGGAAGCACCGTGTTTCAGTGAGGCAAGGAACCAAGTCAGAGTGAACAGATGAAGTCAAATATGCTTTGTGTAGGGTTAGTCAGCTCCAAATGTAGTCTACGACCAGATCCAATCAAATCTGGAGCTTTGCACAACTGAACGCGCATTGTGAACCTGTGGATTTTGTTGGGATAAATGGCCAGTTTCCCCGGAACCCATCACACACATTGATCTAGTGTGGAGTTTTATCTCTGGCTTTGTTTTGCTCTTCCATTTCCATGCTTGCTGTCATTTGGAGCTGTGGACGGAATCCGCGTACTATGTATTGACTGCTCACGTTGCTTCCACTTATGATTCTAGAAATACATATTTCTTTTCAAAAGTTATCATTACTAGTTACTGATTGTGTGTTTCGAGGGACTTCTGATTTATGATAATCAAGGTTTGCTGAATTAAGGGAGGCTGAAAAATAACAAAACACAGTGTTGGCCACAATCTCAAGGAAAAGTAATGCCTCCTCATTCATCGTGGACACATCTGAGCCGTGCCCATCACGTATGTGTTTCCACATTCTCCTCAGCCAGGACCATCCATCTCGAGAAGCTCTAAATAGAAAGTGAGGATCTAGGTTCCGAGTAGAAAAATAAACTCTGCACAATCGGCTTGCATCTAAGATGCTGCCAACGTTATTATTTCATTAATAATGCATTTTTGGTTGTCAAAAACAATCAACATTGCAGCTCTCTCCTAGATACTGTTTATTATAAATCACTTTGCAACAATACACTATTTTGCACAGAATGAAAAGCAAAACCATTCCCTGTCAGCTGGAATTAACAGTCAGGAAACTACAGTCTTTCGGAAAGGGAAACAGGTCAATTAGCATATGGAAAGCTGCTCAAAACATCAGCCTATACTTGTTGACATAGGAAAATGAAATATGTGTATTCAAGCGCAGAGATTAAAGTTACTTGAAACATTTCCTAATTGTTCTTGTTGGTTAATAAGAAAGGACTCTTTGAGCAATGTCAAGTTGTTGTTTTTTAAAAAATCTCCGTTGGGGCTTGTACTACGTGTAAAATAGATATTTCGGGAGGAATCCTCCTAAGAACTCAAAATGGTTTAAATCAGAACATAACGTTATAGCAGTGTGTTAATCTTACTCTCAGACCTTTTAAAATCCTATTGTCTGCAAGTCACAGTGAGATTTCAATTTACGCGGGATGTTCATTTATGCCGAAGGGAGGGAGATGTTTCTGGAGCGGGGCCCCACCATCAGCACAGATGGGCACGGCGGGCGCCGGGAGGCAGTGGTCCTGCTGCATCTCCAGCACAGGGCGCGCAGCAGCCAAGCCTCCTCTGTCAACGGGAGGGACTGAGAAGATCCCTCTCCTGGGGGACAAACGGGCCAAAAGGAGCGCACATCTGAGCCCCTTCGGTTTCTCAGGAAATGGAAATCTGCCCAGTTGGATGCACACTTCGGACCCTGCCACCTGCAGAGACAGGCAGGCCTGTTTGGGGTCCAGCTTGCTCAGTGAATTTCACATGTGCCTGAAGGAAAATGTTGAGTAAGGGGTGGAATTTGTCTGGGGAAACAGTGGTCTCAAAGTCACAGCCAAGATGTACACCAGAGTGTTTAAGGACCAGTGACACCGGGTCCTTCTCTCTGAAATGTGGAACCTGGCCCTCCAATTACCCTACAACCCGCCTCCTGTCTGAGTGATGAAATAGCAATGCAGTAAGACACCCAATCTTACATGGAGAACACAGGCTGTGGTTTCAAGAGAATTCATTTTCAAAACACACACAGTCAAGAGGAGGCTGGCAGACAGGGACGACTCAGCCTCTATCATTGGTAGAGCCTAAGAATGACCTTTATCATCACTTAGTTCAGAGGGACGTCCCCATCGGGTAGAGAGGGAGTGAAGGTTACAAATATCCAAGGCACCATCCCTCACAAATATTAGAAGCCGTCCTTCCCCATCACAAGAAACACATCGCAGGAAATGGCTTGTCTTCCATCTTTCCTGCCTCTGAGGGGCAGACTGCAAAAGAACAAAGCCTCCTCATCCTCACCGCTGTTGACCTCCAAGGAGGCCATTGCAGGAACCTCTCTTAAGAGGACTCCCTCTCCACCTTCGCAGCCCCTCCAGTGGCTCAAAGAGGCTTCTGTCCTCGGCTTCACCAGGAACAGGTAGCCCGTGCGCCTGAGGACAAGCTCCCAGTGCATTTCCGTGGTGATGACAGCCGTGCGTGGCCAGCGTGGTGGGGTTGCGGGGAGAAGGCCAAGGGCACACCACGGCCGGGGCGTGATCAGAAAGGGCACGCCAGTGTGCAAGAGACAGGCGGCTTTCCGTCTTGGCGGAGCCCCAGTCATGTAGATGTTGTTTGCTCTAACAAGCTGGACCTTGTCCAGCTCCAAGAAACTGCGAGAAGTGGCTTTCCCCGTTGAAATGTTGCTGGGCGCTGGATGTGAAGCGTGCCTCTGTAGCGGGTCCTGTCTCTTCCCATTGGCTGGCCATGAACTCCAGCCACGCCCACTGCCTCCTTTCCTCTCCCTCCATGCTCCACAGGTCCTGTCGCCACTCCTAGTATCCGTCCTCCTCCTCCAAAGCAGAGCCATTCAACGCCATCCGGCCACGGGCTCCAGGAGCAGCTCTGGAGACGCCCCACGGCCTGGTTCAGCCCCGGGGCCCTGCGGGGCAGCGGCATTCCTGGGGGGGCGGGGGGTGCTGGCTCCCCACTGCGGTCTGAACATCCTAGGTGCTCAATCCCTGAGCTCCGGCTTCACGGCCTGAAGGAGGCTCCAGGGCCTCGCAGCGGAGCCCGAGGAGACCCAGGGTGCAGGGTGAGCTGAGGGTGGGCAAAGGGGTCAGGCACAGCTCCGGGGCTCACAAGCCCGGCTGCTCCTCCTCCCTCCCCCACCTGCTGCCCCAGACCAGCGCCCCACGTACCGGCGTCTGGGTTGCTTCATCACCACCATCCAGTTTCCTGACGCTCGGAGGGGACCACGCGAGCTCCCGCAGCTGCACGACTGGGGAGGGGGCTTCGCGAGAGGGCTGCCAGCCCCCAGGGACAGGAAAGGAGGCGAAGGCACCGCCACCCCTGCAGCCCTGGACCGACCCCCGCGAGCACGCACCAGGCACCGCAGGACTCGGACGAGTCCGTGACAGTCCACGCTCCCCTTCCACATGTTTTCCCTGGGAGTGAGTGGAAGTATGGAGACCCTGTCTCCTCCAGTAGAAGAGGTGGAGGTCAGCCCTTACGTCGGCCCGTTTACAGATGTTGTACAGAAACTGATGTGGGTGCTGCCCCGATCGCCCCTACCCACCCCACTCCAAGCAGCACTGAGGAAAGGGCATCCTGCACCCTGAGCCGTGAGCTGAGGTGCCGGGCAGACTGGCCAGGGGGGGGACCAGTGCCAGCCCCCCCCGTCAGGCCCCCGCAGGGTCCTCCACGCTGCTGGCCTCCACGTCCAACCAGCCCAAGGCACCAGGGTCTGCCCTTAGCTCTGGTGAGCTTGGTCCACAGGTGGACTCCCCATGTAGGAGAGCCGCCTTAGCACACAGCAGGGCTCGTGTCTACACTCTGCAGGGTCAGCTGCAGTTATTGCTGGTAATGGGTGCAGACAGCTGAGGGGCAGAGGCGGGAGAGATCCCCACCGTTGGAATGAGGCCAACGGTCGTGTGTCCTGGGGCTCCCTGGAGAAGTCCCCAGTGGGAAACAGGAAAACCATCCTTCCTAGGGGAAGGACCCTCGCAGACCGGCAGACACCGCCTTGGGGTGGCCTGTGCCCGACCGCCGTCACCGCCCGGGGCATTGCAGCCTCACAGAGGCCGGCGGCAAGAGGAGGGCAGGGCTGTGCGGACGGTTCTTTCCTTTCCAGGTCGGTTGTAACGGAGCGGCCTCACCTGCAGGGTGGGCTGTGTCCCCCGCCGCCCAGAGGGCACTGGCCCCAGGCCGTTCCTTACCTGGAGAACTTCAGCCTTTGCCGGCCGCCCTGTGGGGTGGGAGCCGGTGAGCATCGGACACAGGCCGAGCCTGGACACCCCGCGGGCTGACCGGCCACTGCGGGGAGGGAGGAGCGTCCCTGCACGGCCCCGGGGCCCTGCTGCCAGTGACGCCTGGCCCAAGCCTCCCCGCCTATCTCCCCAGACGGGGACTCGGTTCTGAAAGATGCGTGCCTGAGGTCTTGCTGCATCACACAGAGAGGTCTGTGCCGTTAGGGACCCGTTTAGAGGACTCTGTAAAATCTCAGCCGTTGTTTGTAAAGAGAAACAGCTGCACTGGACAAACCCAGTAAGCTCGAAGGAGAGAAGAGGCAGATGCCATTGTTAGTAGTGGAATAAACACATCAGGAATTGTGTACACACACACACACACACACACACACACACACACACATACATAATGTACTTGAAGACAAATAACAGTTTACTAGTTTTTAACTTTAGTAAATGTATGTATTTATTTATTTTTATTGGCGTGTAGTTGATTTACAATGTTGTGTTAGTTTCAGGTGTACAGCAACGTGAATCAGTTATACATATACTTACATGCACTCTATTTTAGATTATTTTCCCACGTAGGTCATTACAGAGTATTGAGCAGAGTTCTCCGGGCTACACAGCAGGTCCTTGTTAATTATCTATTTTACATATGGTGGTGTGTATGTGCCAATCCCAATCTCCCAATTTAACAGTTTACTATTTTTGAGTATCACACTCAAATGTGAAATTAGTAAAAGGAATAGAAACAAAGTCCCAGCACCCGAATAAAGGAGATGGAAACCTCTGAGGGAGCTTTTGGTAATTCTAGGGAGATTTAACTCTTTATACCAGTGGGAATTTAACTTATTATCATTATTTGACAGCTCCTGGTTTTAAAAATAATTCTAAAATGATAAGTGGCCTGCACTATGTAATTCATAGGTATAGCAATTTTGAATTTCTTCTAAATATAAATATGCTATGTAATGTATAATAACATGATAGAATTTTCAGGGAAAAAAGGAATTAGCACACAAAAATGCCACCACTTAAATACAGTTACTGGTAAAATTCTATTGCTTCAAATTCCTTTATTTCACATGTTCTTTTGTTTTTAATTTTTAAATAAGATAGTAATCTGGCAAATACATATTTTATATCTTGTTTCTTAAACTTGAGTGCATGTCATTATGTACCCATATTAAATGCCTTACTGAAGAGTTAAAACATTTAAGGTTGTAATTTTTCCTCTGAGTATGGCTTTAGCCATGTTCTATAAGTTTTGAATGAAATTCTCTGATTCTTATTGAGTTTTAAATAATTTGCAACTTCAGATTTCAGTCCAGTTTGACCCAAGAGATATTTAGAGGAGGCCCCTCCACTGTCCTGAGTGTTTGGTCCAGTTTTTGTTATTGATTCAAGGTTTACTGCATTGTGATAAAAAAGGGTGCAGCCTATAATCCTTACACTTACAGAAATTTAAGATGTTCTGTGTGATTAATAGTTGGGTATAAGTAAAATAAAATATTGTATCTATGGAATGCAAAGTTTTTAATATGTTAATCTCTGTTAAATCAAGCAGTTTCCTTGTTATTCAAAATCACCTGTGTGTGTGTACTTGTGATTATTGAATTATTCATCAAACTTCCAAAGAGGTGTTACAATTTTCTAACATAATTATAGGTTATCACCTTCTCCTTGGAGGACGTTTGTAAGAGGTTTTGCCTTTTGTATTTTGCTATCACAGTGCTAAATGCCTGAAGTCCACCATAGCACTGTTTACAGATTGTACCGTTACCACCCCAGCCGGTAATTTGTAGAAATTCTACTCTCTGATACTCTCCAGGTGTTGTCTTTACATTTTTTAAAATTAATTAATTAATGCATTTGTTTTTATTTATTGGCTGTATTGTTCCTTTGTTTTTGAGCACCGGTTTTCTCTAGTTGCAGTGAGTGGGGGCTACTCTTCATTGCAGTGCGCAGGCTTCTCATTGCGGTGGCTTCTCTTGTTGTGGAGCATGGGCTTTAGGCACTCGGGCTTCAGGAGCTGTGGCACTCAGGCTCAGTAGTTGTGGCACACAGGCTTGGTTGCTCCAAGGCATGTGGGATCCGTGTCCCCTGCATTGGCAGGCAGATTCTTTATTTATTTATTTATTTATTTATATTTATTTATTTATGTATTTTATTGGCAGTGTTGGGTCTTTTTTGCTGTGCGCGGGCTTTCTTTTTGTTGCTGTGAGTGGGGGCTACTCTTCGTTGTGGTGTGCAGGCTCCTTATTGCCGTGGCTTCTCTTGTGGCACAGCACGGGCTCTAGGCGCGTGGGCTTCAGTAGCTGCAGCACATGGGCTCAATAGTTGTGGCTCACGGGCTCTAAAGCGCAGGCTTAATAGCTGTGGCACATGGGCTTAGTTGCTCCACGGCATGTGGGATCTTCCTGGAGCAGGGATCGAGCCCATGTCCCCTGCATTGGCAGGCAGATTCTTAACCACTGCGCAACCAGGGAAGTCCTATCTTTACATTTTTTAAAGGCACATTTATACCTACATTTTTTTCCCAGTGTTAAAATTTACACTATAGTCTCATCTCTCTCTCCTCACCAGCATTTAGAATTCTTTTACATGGACTTTCTCCTTTTCTTCCCAGTTTGTGTTGATGTAAAGTGGAATGCTATTCCAAGTATTTTTTATTAAAGCATGTTAATTTATTTCTAGAGTGGTTTCTTAACCATTGTATTACAGTTATAACTGCATTATCAATGTGTAATCAACTAAGTATGCTGTTTAACTCTTACAACTTTGTCCTGACACTTCATGTTTCTGTACAGAGATGCCTTTTCTGATTCGATTTTTAAATTAGGATTCAGAATTTTCTTATGTGATTTTTTCCCCCTGAAGCTTACACAAGTTTCTGAAACCATGTGTTACACAAATTCTTTCTTGCTCTACTCATGAATAATAATCAGGTTGGGTGTGGAATCCTATGGTCACATCCTTGTTCATGCTTTTCCTAGATTTCAGTTTTGCAGATTACAAGTCCAAATTCCCATTGCCTTGTGGTATGAGCTAAAGCGGAGGCTGCGCGATTTGTTGAGAAGGTGATCCATTCCTTATGGACATGCCCGTGTGCCTTTGTTGACCATACACGTGTGAATCTATTTCTGGACTCTCTATTATTTTCCATTCATAAATAAGTTCACCTTTTTGCAAATCAAACACTCTTGATTACAGATTTATAATAAATATTGATTTCAGGTAGCATAAGTCCTCCAACTCTGTTATTTTTCAAAATTGCTTTGGCTATTCCAGGTCTTTTGCATTTCCTTATAAATTTATAATCAACTTGTCAATTTCTACAAAAAAGCCTGTGCTGGGATTTTGGATGGATTTTTGCTAATATAATGATGAATTTTGGAGGAACTAACATCTTAACAATGTTCAGTCTTCTGATCCATGAGCATGGTATATCTCTCCACCCATTTAGGTCTCCACTTCTTCCCAGCAATGTTTTCTAGTTTTCTGTTTACACACAATAACACAACTTCTGTCAAATGTATCTCTTTTTTGTTTTCATATTTCTTCAGTGCTACTGTAAATATTTTTTTAATTTATGATTTTTTGTCACTATCCTTAATCCTGCAATCTTGCTAAACACACTTACTAGTCCTAATATCTTTTTGTACATTTCTTAGAATTTCCTGTGTAATATGCTATCTGTAAATAAAAGGAGTTTTGCTTCCTTTATCCTTCCTCTCCCCAGTCCAAATGCTTTTATTTTTTTTCATCCTATTTCACTGCTAAGATCTATGTAATTATGTTGAACACAAGACATTGAAACAGAGAAAGACTCTATGGTCCTTCCCCATCCCACGTCCCCTGCCTACCTTTTGTCTGTGGAAAAACCTTTGCCAAAGAATAAGTTTAATCAGAGAAGTAAGAACATGCAGAAACAAAAGAAATCAGTCAAGGGAGACTAAATAATAATAGTTGAGTCATTAAGTATAGTCAAGGACCTTTAGTTCCTCCTCAAAGGCTATAGATAATATTCTGAGGCATATCCTGTGAGCTGTCTTACAGATACTGAAGGCCCCACCAAGTGGGAGAAGTTAACTACATGGTGACCAGACTGTAGCCATGACATCAGCTGCCACAGTTATGAAAAATTGGCCTCAAGGAAACGGGAACAAGCCGACCCTGGAACTGAAGATTAACTGTACTTAAAACAATCAAGATGACTCTGGTCAGACCACCAATGACCAATTTCAAGATGACTGTCAGAGCTGACTGTGCTGTTTCTGCGTGTAACTGCCTCCCTCCATCTATAAAAGCTCTTTCCCACTGATTGTCAGTTGTGGGGAGTAGGTCTTTGGACAGGAGTCCACCCTCCCCTGAGGCTGCTGGCATCCAAAACAAAGCAAACTTTTCTTTCCACACAACTTTGCCTCTTTCATGGCTATTGAGTGGTGAGTAGTTGGACTCTACTTTTGGTTACAATATGAAAATAGAATCTTTGCCCTTTTCCTGATCTTATGTAGAAAATAGTTTTTCACCTTCAAATGTAGAGTTAGCTATAAGTTTTTAAAATTCCCATTGAGGACTTTTTTCCTATTCCTACTTTGCTGAAAATTTTAAAATGAAAACATGTTGAGTTTTTTCAAATTCTTTTCTGCATGTATTGAAATAATTCTATATTTTTAATTCTTATTAATTACACAGATTGTTTTTCAAGTAAAAAACAAACTTGCATTCCTACTTCGTCATGATCTTTTAACATTTGTATATTTTTGACTTGATTTAATAAAATTTTGTTAAAAATATTTGCATCTAATTTCTCAAAAGATGTCGAACTACAGTTTTATTTTTTCTAGTATTTTCATCTAACTATAGTATCAAAGTGATACCGGCTTCGATGGATGAGTTTGTGTAGAATAGGCATTATTTCTTCCTATAACATTTTTTAGAATTCATCAGTGAGGCCATATGGACCTGGAATTTTCTTTGTGGGAAGATTTTAAAATATAAATTTAATTTCTTTAAAAGATATGGTGTTATTTAGTTTATCAATTTCTTCTTACATGAGCTTTGCTATTTTGTATCTTTCAATATTTTTTATTTTTCAAGAAATATGTTCAGTTAATCAAATTCACTGCCACAGAGTCATTCATAATGTTCCATTATATCTTTTAATTGTCTGTTGGGTCAGTAGTGATGCCCCCTCTGTCATTCATGATGTTACTAATTTGTATCTTTTCTCTTTTCCTAATAAGTCTTGCTAGAGATTTATCAATTTCATTGATCTTCTCAAGAAACCAGCCTTTGGTTTAATTGATTTTCTTTATTGATTTTCTGTTTTTTTTTAATTTTATTGATATTTGCGCATATGCTTATTTTCTTTGCTCTACTTTGGTTTAGAATTGTTCCTTTTGTTACATATGAATGAACCCAGATGCTGGCACTTGACTTCAATACCTCTCTTTCTCCACACTCCTTCAGCCCTGGGAGGTCCTGCTTCCCACTCCATCCCCATCATTCAAGTTAGCACTTGGCTGTCCTTGTTGAGCTGCCTACCTTGATGTGGGTCTTGCTTCCTTGACTTTGCCCCCTTTCTGTGCCTGACTGGCAGTTGTCCCAGGTGGGTGGGAACATGGATGTAGGTAAGAGAGTCCAGAGCTGATGCTCCTACAATATTTATTTTTGAGAACTATTACTTGATAAAAGGACATTGTGATGACCTGAGGGAGTTTGAGAAAAAGTGCAGAGTGGCAATATTTTAAATAAGAAAAATTATTAAAATGAATGGCTAAGTCAAGTCACAGGCAGATCACTGTTCATAAATGTCAAGGCTGTAAATGACTCAAATTTATGTCCTTTAATACAGAGCCTTCTTAGGACTTGCCTGGGAAGGAGAAGGGGAGACACCTTTCCGCTGTTATCAGAGCAGTGACTGTCGTCTTCCCCGGGAGCCTCCAGCATCCCACCTTCTAGAGACCTATGGGGTGTCTCTCCTGGGCCCACGGTGTTCTGATCCAGGGAAGACCACCCACTGCCAGGCATTGAAAGGCTCTCCACCAGAGTGTGAAAAGGGTTGGCCTGAACATCAAGTCCAGAAGCTGGTGGAGGAAAGAATGAGGGACTTGGGAAATTAGCAATGGAAATTATGAAATTGAAATGACAAAATACTTACATAAATTACCATAAAAAATGCAATGTTTAGGCATAAATGTAACACAGTAGATGTTAGATCTGTACTGAAAACTACAAAACATTTCAGAGAGAAATTTTAAAAGATCAAAGTAAATGGAGAGATATACCATATTCTACAAAGAATCTCATGTACTGGAAAGGAAGAAAAGGGGAGAGAGAATGAGTGAACCCTAGAAAGCAGGTCATCAACTTTTAGTGTCCTGGGTGCAGGATGTGGAGGTGAGGGGCCTGTTGGTAGGACTGAAGTGAGGGGAGAAAAGAAGCCATTTTGGCACATGGAGCACTGCAGGAGATCAGGGCTTGGGTCAGGGGGTGGGTGATAGGTTTTCCTAAACTGAGGCAGGATGAGAAGCCATAGCAGCATATTGAGTAGTGGTGTCTACTCTCCAAGGACTAGAGGTAAAGGTCCATTGGCTGCACTGCCCCACCCCACCTTCCATCGTCAGAGTTCCTGTAGAGACGAGTTTGTCTGTCCCCTGTTCCTCCTCTGCGTCTCTGCTCAGGGAGCATAGAGCTAGTGCCTTCCTCTCACTCATGGATGTGGGATAATTGGAAGCAGGCCTGGAATATTGGCCTTCCTCTCACCTTGACCATTTCCCAACAGGTGCTGAAATAGAGATGTTCCTCATTCACTTGGGAGAAGCCCCACAACCTGGAAATGATGGGTGGGTAATTTGCTGAACCCTCCATGTTCATGCAGCTGAGGAACCCACGGGAGTCTGTCTTTCCAGTATTTAAGTTTGATGCAAACACCATACCAGCATGGAGGAGCTCTTCTGTGAATACTTAGGGGACATAGGACAGTAGCCAGGCAACTGAAGAGGCAAACTGGAAAAGAAAGACCTGTTTCCAAACTCCAAAATACAATCTGGTGTAGGTACAAGACAGGATATAGTAAATTCTCAAGAGGATAAGCTTTGATGTAATTAACAGCTGAGTTCATTTGAACTTTGAATTGTTTGATGAGTGTTAAAAACATGATTCATTTTTACCCAAAGTCAAAATTAAATAAATATCAATACCCACTCAGATGTGAAGATCTCCAGTTTGCAGCTTTTAAAAACATCATTTCAAATGTTAAATATCATTTAGTTGCTTTGTTGAACAATCCTGTAATTCTTGAACACTCCAAAAATTCCACGTAGACTGGGGCGGTGAGAGGGCCTGGCTGGTAGAGAGAGGATGCGCTGATATTTTTCTAGAACAACAGAGAGAGACAGACTTTGCAAGAGGACTAAGAAGCAGTTCCTCAATCTGGCAACTCTCCACGGCTTTGGATTCAAAGAAGAGTCAACGTCAAAGATAAGTGTAGATGTGCAATCACATATATGATTTTATAAAAGGCAAAGCATTGGGTACAGGCAGCCAGTATGTCTCACCTGTGCGGAGGGCCTCCCATAACTGGGAAGGATGCATGTGTCTGGGTGTTGGGCTGAGCTGGGCTCTCCCATCAGGCGTGTCTCTTTCACGAAGGCCAAGGTTACATCCGTCAGCCCTGGGGATTTTGATAAACTCCTCTGACCTCCACAATTCACTCCCCATGGAAAATTGGACCTAACACATCAGCCAGGCTCCTGTGGTTGAACTCAGAAGTCAAGAGTAAAGCAGGACAAGCTACAGACCAAGGTTTCCCCGTGGTCTCCCTCACCCCATCCATGCATGCGCTGAATGTTGCTCGAAGGATGAACCTATTAAAAGAAAATCTTCTCTTAGCTGCATTAATCTGGCTTTGAAGCCACAGGTATGATGACAGTGAAGTTCTCACATCCCTCTCTCCCCACCTGAATCCCATCCTGAGAAGGTGCGCCTGGTGAGTGGCGAGTTTATGGTTGAAACATCCCAGGGAGCAGCTGTGTGTCTGGTGAAGGATGAAAGACTTTTTATTTCCAGCTTTTTGTTTGCTTGCTGTCCTCCTTAAAGAATGTGTCTGGACGTATTTCCAGCAGGTGGGAGCAAGAGGAGAAAATCAGAGCGTTATAGCCAAGTGGGTGAGCTGCCGGCCTGGGTGTGGAGACCCGGGGAGACTTGGGGGCTGAGAATGCTGTTTCAGCCCCTGCTTCCCATCTGCCAAGTGTGGGGACTAGACCAATGGGACTCACGGGCCTGTCCAAGGTCAAGCTTGGCATGGTTTAGAAAGAGGTTAACTCAGCAGAGGTTGGTGAGAGCAGAGTTTTTCTTGTGTGTTCCACCCATTTAAAATCAGAGGGTGACACAAGTAACTTTATGGCTTCATCAACCACCTTCAGCATGACGGCTGTATTTTCCTTTCTTTTTACCCCCCGACCACCCTTATTTGGGACGGCGAATTGAAGAACAACTCTGAGAGAAAAAGAGCAGCGCGTGTATCCCGGTGATGGGACTAGTGCTGTGAGCAGGGGAATCAGGAACTGCAGTCCCATCAGCTCTGGAGGCTCAGTGTCAGGACCTGCGCGGTGAGGACATGCACGCCTTCAGCATCAGCTGTCACCCAGCTGCCTGGTGAGCCATTTGATGACTTAGGTAAGGACTCTCAGAGCCTTCACATTTGACCGCACTGTTATCTGCAAAATCCGGTAAAGAGAGATTGGAGTTTTGTTGCTAACAGGGTCCTTTGAGGAAACTTGTGAGAGAAATCAGGAAGCCCCAGTCTTCATCCTGGTTCTACCTGGGCTTTAGTCTGCTTGTCCGTAAAACTCAGGCAGGTGGACAAAGAATCACCAGCATTTCACTGGCGGGAAACATAATATCCCACAGCTTTATAGCTTGGAAATGTTTCTTCTGGAGAATGTACGTGTTTATGAAATATATCTTGCTCATACATGAAAGAACAAAAACATACTTTAGGTTCTAAACAGTTACCTGCACTATGCATTGAAACACAACACTGATGACAGGGAAAGAAAACCCTCATCATTGTAATTAACTGCAATCTTTTGAGAATAAAACAGAATGAGATGGGGGAGGGATAAATTAGGAGTTGAGGATTAAGACACACACACTACTGTATATAAAATAGATCACCAACAAGGACCTACCATGTAGCACAGGGAACTCAACTCAATATCTTGTAATAACCTATGTGGGGAAAGCATCTGAAAAAGAATGATATATGCGTGTGTATAACCGAACCACTTTGCTGTGCAGCTGAAACTAACACAACATTGTAAATCAACGATACCCCAATACAAAATGAAAATTAAATTAAAAAAATAAAATAAACCAGAATGGGATGGTGTGGGCCCAATCTACTGGCATAAAGTCCAATCTTCAGGGTTTCCCTTCATTTTTGTCCAACCAGATCATGGAACTGTGATGAGGAGACACCACAGGGCTGGGTCTTCGGAGGCAGCGACGTGTCTCCGCTGAGCCCTTCTCTCTGGGAAGATGGAATGGAGAGCTTTTCCTTTAACAGAGATGCCTTCAGTCGGGGCAGCCTGCTCTAATAGCTGTCATCCGACACTCTGACAGGGCGACAAACAGCAGCTCATCTGATCTGAAAGAACTGTGTCTAATCTTCTGAGTGAAGGCTTTGTGGCTGCCAGACTTGCCGTGGAGATAAGTCAGCACATCGTGTCTTGAAATCAGATACCAAGAGGGCACACAAACAAATTGAAACCTCTTGTGGGAAAGAATGTTACCCAATCTCAGCATTCCAGGCACCAGCCCAGGGAACTGGTCAGACTCTTCTAACCCAGCCCTGTAATTTTGGTACAGACTCTCATTAGACACATAAAGACAGCAAGAAGGAAGAGAGAAGCCTCATTAAAGAGGAGAGAGCACACGAGGGACCACTTCTGTTTTTCAGGAGAGTTGACCAAAAACCTATTTGAGGATGAGAGCCTCATGAACTTAGTGCAAAGCAGGAAAAACAGATGAGCCTTGATAGAACTTACCAGTCTGTCTTTGTGGGAAGCACATTTTCATTTTTTGAATTAAACTGTGTATATGGATTGTATTTGCCAAGAGAATGCCACATACTCCGTACTAAAAACAGACTTTTCACAAATCACAGTCACACACTTGGACTGTCTTAAAATGCCCAGTTTGCTCTGTGAAAGTCAAATAATTAAGCATTTTATTCTGGCTGAAAAAGATGATTGACATAAAAAAGCAATTGCATGATATAGATCTGTGTAAAACAAATCGTTTGTTAAACAGCTGAGGAATTTAAAAAAGGAGCAGGTAAACCTAGATAGGACTAACATAATTATTTGAAATCTTTCAACTGAGTTTTCTTTTAGGAATAAAAATCAAAGACTCTCTTGCTTCACAAAATTCCTAGGATTTACCACACGTGACTAAAGGGAAATCACATGAGAGAAGATGCTACTTAGCACGTTCACAGCACTTCAGCGAGTCAACCGTGTGAGGCACACAGGAAAGGATGATCTTTCCTTGTAAGGCTTTCACGTATGTTGTTCTATATAATGTTTTCAAAAGCCTCAAAATCTAACCATCACAGGCACTTGCTAGGAGCAAAGTACCCCTGCTGACAGGACCAAGTTTTCAGGTATAAGAACAAATCGCTGTGTTCCCATGGAAATTGATTGAAACACATCTACGGTCTGCCATCAATACAATTAATAGCAGGCAGGCACGTGTATATGAGAGATGGTGAAAGTCAATCTCTTCGGAAGATGCTGGGCGTCCCTGGGATCTCAGTTCTCTATTTCCTGCGCCTTATCACGCCCAATCATATCAGGAACCGGTTTTCAATGCGTTTCTCAAAAATTCCTGGTCTGATTCCTCAAGTTCAGGGAAAGTCTAATCGGATTTTTCGTCCCCGGCTAATCACGGCACGCACGGCACGCCAGGTTTAGGTGGACACTGAAAAGCGCTTTCCACCACCTATTATTTCAAGGCCAGCTCGCATGTAACCCGAATCACTAGGAAAAGAACGCGGTAAGCCCTTCTGCCGTGTAGACGTTACAGGAAAACAATACGCTCCTTTCTTCACCACCAGGGCCGGCCCCGCCTTTGAAGCAGCTTTGACATAATGGACCGCCACGGGCTATTTTCTTCTGGTTTCTATGTTTCAATACCAGGCTTGTCTCCTCTGTTTGTTTTCAGCTAATTGCCTCAAGATCTAATAAGTTCGTGATGACGGCTGCTGTGCCCAGGACCCCGCCCAGGAGAGATCACATCCCCGCAGGTGGGAGGAGCGCCGGGTGGGCGGTCCCGGCTCCTGTGTGGGGCCAGAGCAGCACTGGTGATGGGCTTGGGGCTGGAAGTGTCCGCACGGGTGGGGGTGGGGGGAGCTTCCCTGCAGAGACCAGCGGACGCCCTTGTCACCAGCCCGCTTGGCATTTGGCCTCGTTGGGTGCGAACCCGCCGCATCTTCCTGCAAAGCCATCACACTGGCCTTTTTTTGAGACCCATTAGGGGAAAATTCAACTTTGATGAGAAGTGTAATCTGGTTGTCTCTTTCCTCCCGCGAAACACGCTTTCTTGAAGTTTTATCCAATGTTCTCCTCTCCTCGGGGCAACTGAGGCTGATAAAGGAAATAAACAGTGCTGGGAGCTGGGGGGCACCTCAGCTTGGGGGTCCTCCCTCACACGGGCAGGCTGTCCAGCACTGACCGGGGAACAGCGTCTTCCATCAAAAGGAAAATCAGGCCCCTTAATGATATGACAGTGTTTACACACACACGCATGACTCAGGGGCAAGCAGCCTTTGGACCCGAATGCTCAAATCCCAGGGCCAAGTAAGGCAGGGCACGGGTTTCACACCAGGGTTGGAGTGTAACCGCCAGCCTTGTCCATCCTCAGAAGGACATGCTGCACGTGTCCCAGGGCTGCACAACAGTGACTGCACACGGGGGTTTAGCACATCAGGCACGTGTCATCTCCCAGATCTGGAGCCAGAAGTCTGACATCAAGGTGTGCAGACCGCACTCCCTCCAGAGGCTCCGGGGAGGGTCCTTCCTGCTTCTTCCAGCTGCGGGGCTCCAGGTGTGCCTGGGCTGTGACCACGTCCCCCCACCAACTCCGCCGTTGCCTCCTCCCCGCTGGGGGCCTTCTCCTTCACACAGAGTCCTCTTCTCTGTGTCTCTGTGTCCAGATTCCCCATCCTACGCACCAGTCACTGGATTAGCCTCCACCCAATCCGACACGAACCTGAACTTGATTACCTAAACAAAGACCCTATTTTCACATGAGGTCATGTTCACAGATACGCGGGTTAGGGCGTCCGCATGGCCTCTGGGGGACATAGTTGACCCGCAGCACACACTGCAGAGGAAGGCTGCTTATTTAGCCTCAGGCTATATCCCCAAGGGGCCCTGATGCAGTCACGTGAAGAAGCCACTGACGGCTGTGTCTCTCCTGTAACTGGTCCTCTTTGGCCTCCCTGTTGCCACCCTGAGCTTCTCTCTGTCCTCAGACTTCATCCAGGGCCTGCAGGAGCATCCAGAGGTCTGACATGCTAATTCATCCTGTATTTACATCTAATTATAGGTTCTCCCGGGTGTCAGGAGCTTGTGATCAGAGCTGCAGAACCAACCTCACAAGGGGGGTCTTTCTAGGTCCAGTGATTCTAAGTGTCCCTTACAAACACCCTAAAGCACCAGTGTTTTCTCAGGACGTGATGCTGGGAACAGAAGGGGCCCAAGGTGGGAAGACAAGGATTAAGTTGCACCCGACAATCAAGACTCCAGAGACCCTTTTCCAGGGAAGATGCCATCCCTACTCTTCCATGTGCCCCTTGATCAAGCATCCCCTGATCTCCCTCTCCCTTCCATCCCCTCTGCACTGTGTAGGAGGGCAGCCAGCATCTGGACACGGTGTAAGTTAACCACGTCCTAAGCCCATGTCGGTGCAGTAATTCAATCTTCCATCTACTGCACCTAGTTTTTCAGTTGACAAGTGATCACTTTTCAATTTTATTGTCATTTTTTTCTGCGTGTTTGGCATAGACTTAGATTTAGATACCCAAGTTTAATCTGAAATATTTACTGAACTAAATATAGAGAATTTTCACATCAAACAATGATGCATTTAACTGGGAAGGTTTTGACAGGGTGCCTGTTCAGGGAAAAATAAATCATTTTCTTAATAAAAGATACAACTCAGTTTATTTTGAAGAGACGTTTCCCATTTAGAATACAATTTAAATATATTTTTATGAGTTGGGTCATTCTTAAGTCTTTGGTGATATAATAAACTCTCCCAAAAGAAATCAGAAATATACATGGAAGGCATATGAGCTTTGGAAGTTGTATTTGAGGAAGACTTAACCCTTTTTCTGATTGAGATCATGTTTGCGGTTCCCTTTGTTTAAAATATGTCTAAGAATTCTACTTCTACTGCAAAAATAAAGGATAAATTATTTATACATACCAATTATTTATTATTATTTATGCAAAGCTTGTCACATTATGCATGCATAAGGGGATTAAATCACCGTTAACCCACAATGCCTTTAGGGCCATTAGAGGACAGGGAAAAGGTGGCATGTGGGTATTACCGTCGGCAAATATGTGCCTTCGGAGCAGACACAATGTTTATGTACATTGCTGCTCTGATATATTTAATAGGAAGGGAAATACGGTATCCAAATTGTATCAACCAATAACGCTTATCCACCTAATTCTAAATTTGATTATCTTGGCACTAAATAAATAACTCACCCCAGGAAATGCCCTGCGCATTGTAATGTAGACATAAAATGCCCATCAGTTTAAGCTTGAAACTAAACGAAACAGATGAGCTCAACTTTAAAAATAAGTGTGCTTTTCTCAAGGCAATGCTTTTGTCCTATAATAACGATGTATTGCAATCAAGAAAGAGAGATAAATCAGGAAAATACTGTGATATTACGACTTGTCACGGTGCTTCCTGATAGCATCCTGAATTTCAAGGCAAATTCAGCGAAGGTATTTTTTTCCAAAATACTAATGCATATAAATGAAATTATTAGCAGCATTCATTTTTAATGGCAAACCTAATGGAGGGCTTGCAAAACGATATGACTACCCTTTGATCCTGTGAAGGAGTGCTTCCCAGTTCCTAGGGCAAAAATTATATCCAACATAATGGTGCTAGAAAGCCACCCATCTCAGCTATTGACAGTTTGAAGATGTGAAATATTTTTAAAGTTCTGTTGGAAGTGTGTCCATGCATCTGCTGTGTCTGTTGGTGCAACTGGGGTTTGAATGAGGGCTTAGGAAGAGCTGGCTCTAGAGCAGAGGTGGCATTGGGGTGGGGATGGGCAGCGAATGACACCACCTGACTACTGAAGAAATTAACTTGCCTGTGGGGTGTTCTGGAGGGGTGAGTTATTTGATTTTTTTTCTTGATCAGAATTGCTCCATCACTCAATTTACATCTATAGGTTTGTGATTTTTTTAAAATAACTTTATTTGTAGCGAGGTGGATGGACCTAGAGTCTGTCATACAGAGTGAAGTAAGCCAGAAAGAGAAAAACAAATACCATATGCTAATGCATATATATGGAATCTAAAAAAATGGTACTGATGAACCCAGTGGCAGGGCAGGAAGAAAGATGCAGATGCAGAGAATGGACTTGAGGACACAAGGGGAGAAGGGGAAGCTGGGACGAAGTGAGAGGGTAGCATTGACATATATACACTATCAAATGTAAAATAGTTATCTAGTGGGAAGCTGCTGCATAACACAGGGAGATCAACTCAATGATGGGTGATGACTTAGAGGGCTGGGATAAGGAGGAAGGGAGGGAGTCGCGGGAGGGAGGGGATATGGGGATATATGTGTAAATACAGCTGATTCACTTTGTTGTACAGCAGAAACTGGCACAACAGTGTAAAGCAATTATACTCCAATAAAGATCTGAAAAAAATTCTTATTGAAGTGTAGTTGATTTACAATGTAGTGTTAATTTCTGCTGTACAGCAGAGTAACTCAGTTATACATGTGTAAATGTTCTTTTTCATATTCTTTCCCACTATGGTTTATCCCAGGGTATTGAATATAACTCCTTGTGCTCTACAGGAGGACCTTGTTGTTTATCCGTCCTGTATATAAAAGTTTGCATCAGCGAATTCCAAACTCCCAGTCCATCCTCCCCCTTGGCAACCACAAGTCTGTTCTCTATGTCTGTGAGTCTGTTTCTATTTTGTAGATGAGTTCATTGGTGTCCTATTTTAGATTCCACATGTAAGTGACATCGTATGGTGTTTGTCTCTCTCTTTCTGACTCACTTCACTTAGTGTGACCGTCTCTAGGTCCATCCACGTTGCTGCAAATGTTGATTGTTTACTCTGTCCCCATTGAGAGTCCCGTTTGCTTATTGTGTCCACATTGGTATTAGGGCAACTCCCTTGATGTTACACAACATTTCTAACCTTGAAAAAATGTGCTTTTGTGTCAGCTCTAGTGACAGTTAAAGCCAATGGCCATTCCAATTACGTCACAGCTCTGCTCTGTTTCCCAGCCATAAAAGCGGCTTCCTTGCCCAGACGCAGGTCAAAACCCTCCACGCAGTCCAAGCCACGACTAGGTCAGCCTCCTGCCACTGTTACACATTCCATTTAAAGGGACCCTGCAGCTATGCCTGGTAGTTGGTACCCTCCAGAAGCTCTTGTTCTCTGATTTATAATAAAACCATCTCTTTGTTTTCAACTTAAGCTCTGTCCTCTGACAGTAGCTTTTCAGATGTAGCACAATCTTTATACTCGTGGCAGATATATTCCAAGACCTTGGTGAATTCCCAAATTGCAAATCTCACTATGGAACATAATTCCCTTCATAAAATGCAGTTAACTGTAGCTGAAAATTTTAAACAGGTGTGTTAAGACCATCAATGATCAACAGAGTACCAAAGGCATTCATGAAATGATCAGCACCAATTGTCTCCTGAAAATTATTTACGTTGCATCACAACATTGCTGGAGTCATTTCAACTGTGTGTTTTTCTAAGTCAGCAAAGTGGAGGCAGAGGTGGGCTTGCGTCAGGCACCCCAGGGACACTGCAAGGATGAAGGCATGGGGAAGTTTCCTCACTTCACCCGCAGTAGGATGTAAGTTTAGGTGCCACTGACGGCTGGTGCTGTGTGAGAAAACCAAACAGGATGACACAACCAGTGTTCTCCACTGAGCTGAGCACTAGAATCGCCCTGGAGCTCAGAAACATACGGATGCCTGGTACCCGGCCTCAGAGGTTCAATGCAATGTGTCTAGTGCAGAGTCCAGGCGTTGCAATGGCTTTTAACTGCCTCTTGAGTCTACTGTGCAGCTAGAGATGACAGCTGGGCCTGTGAAATCACCCTCGTGGAGCGGCTGGTTTGCTTTACTTAGAAAATTGTAATAGGTTTAATGATAGATTTATCTCTTGTCAACCTCTGTGCCATAAATATGTTCCAGGTGATGAAGGGGTGGGCAGCATCACTGGCTATAGATCAGCAGAGATGCTCAGCTCCTCCCCGTGATGGGGACCAGCTCCTGCCGGGGTGTGGACGTGCCGGACCCGATGCCAGGGTAACTTCTCCGCTCTTGCACTTGCGACAAGGTGCCCAGCATCTCTGGGCCTCGCTTCCCTTTGGTAAAAGGAAGACAACACGGCACTGATATCGGAGGGCTGCAGGGGTGCTTCTAACAACACAGGGTATGTGATCCCTGACGGCTGAATCGACGTACCTACCCACCGCCCACGTGGGCCATTGGCACCCAGTGCCTTCCTGCCCTGCCCCAGTGCTCAGGACCAAGTGCACAGTCCGCATAAAGAAATGCCCGACAAGTCCCATCCCACAGTGACGCCTGGGACGCACCTAGGAGCTCACAACACGGGTGGTTAGCTGGACACTGTCAGTGGTGACGCGCCTTTGGACAGTGGGCAGAGCTTGGTGTCTGAGCGTCTGCCCGTGTGGCTGTGTAAACAGCTGCTATCATTTGTCTCGAAACCCCCCCAAGCCAAATACAACCTCCCCGAACACACACACTCACAGGCACACGTTCACATGTGCGCACGCGCGCACAGACACGCACGCGCGCACAGACACGCACGCGCACACAGACACGCACACAGTCGTGTGGCCACGCTGACCTCCTCCGCGTCTCAGGATGTGCTCCTTTGCTTGTCAAGTTCATCCTTGGCTTGAAGACTCTGTCTGGAAGTCTAGGAAGACGTTTCCACCTCCTGCCTCCCCCGCCCCCGTCTGGCCCCTGGGACCCTGCAGAGGACCTGCCGTCTGTGTTTGCTCCCAGACTGTCTGGGGCCCCGTCCAGGCGTGGTACCCGGGTCTCGGTCCTGGGCTCCCTCAGAACAGATGGAGCAGCAGAGGGAGTGAGGCAACCTTTCAAACTCCTTCCCCTTGGAGCCAACGGAAGGGATGGCTAAAGACCCGAATTCCAAGGCTGCACCCTGACCTGCCGGCTAAGACTCCAGGGTGGGGTCAGTGCGTTTCCAATGCCAGTGGAGGAGGAGGGCGTGTGTGCAGGAGACAGGGGTGTGGGGGGCGAAGAAGGGGGGACCTGCTCCGGGAGATGTGCCCCCACAGCAGTGGCGTCCAGCCTGCACAGAGGATGGACGGAGGGGCCTCCTCCCCAGGGATGGGGAGAGCGGGGGGCAGACGTGAGACGGAGGCCGAATCACCTATTTCCACATGGTGGGTGCCGTGACTCGTCCTTTTGCATCCAGGCAAACATGGCTTTGAGGGGTTTGGAAAATCCGGTTGCGCTTCGGGAAAAGCATTTTCCCCACAGATGGAACCTAAGTGGGGTCCGTCCAGATCCAGCCTCCGGAGCCGCTCACCCTCAGGACGTCCCGACGCTTCGTGTCCTCTGGAGCGTCTGTGGGAAACGCACCCGTGCGGCACGGCCTGCCCACGGCGTGGAGAGGAAGGCGGGCGGGGCTGCCCGTGAGCATCCCCGGGAGGCCGTGTCCCAGGGCGGAGGGCCGTGTGCGCCTGTGCCTGGGTGAGTGTGGACGCAGCACGTGTGCATCTGGGGTGCAGAGCGCAAAACTGTTGCAAATACAAACAGGTTGCCGCCGCACGTGACGCACAATCCCCCGAGCTCCCCCAGCACGTATGCAGACGCGCAAGCCCGGCACCTTGGAGTCATTTAAAAGGATAATGAGCGCGTGGCGTCTGTCCGGGACCCTCCGAGGGTTAGTGTCCATCCTGTTTGTCACTGTTTCTCTCCTAATCCCCTCTAATGAGGGTTTGTGTTAACACGGATAAGCCCTCGCTGTGCGCGCTGCCCGGCCAGCTGAGCGGACGGAGCACACGCTGCTCAAGTGTCACGGCCCTGGACTATCTGGCTGCACCAGACGTCAGAGGGCGTCCCTGGGAAAGGCTCCTGCGGCTTCTGCCGCGTCGGCACTGTCGCTGGGCTGGGGGGAAAGCCCTCCCAGAGGGTTGCCCCTACCTCCGCCCCTGCTCTTCCTGGGATTCTGTTTTCACCTGATTTCTGCAGCTGGCGGCGGTTAATGACGGCCTGCTTTGAAGGGAGCCGCTCCGCGCCTCGCTGCTTTGGGTCTTGGGAAGCACGTCCCGGCCCCCACCACGAAGACGGTGGTAACAGCCGAGCGGGCCGGGGCTGAGCCAGGCTGTTCCCTGGGACCCGAAGCTTCCGCAGAAGCTGAAAGCGAGACTCAGGGTTCCCCGGGCTCGGCCGCAGGAGTCAGCCACCGTCCACTTTCGGAAGTGGTGCTAGACCTTCCTTTCCCCTGGGTGGTATTTAAGGAAAATTTCAGGGACGGGAGAACGGGGAAGAGGCACGTCTCCCCGTTTAGACGGGCAGGAGGCTTTCTGCAGGCTAAGCCTTGCCACCACATTTATTTAGATCCAAGATAATAATGCACAAGTAAACAAATCAAAACATAATAATTATCACAATTTAATTAAAAAAGGGCACCCGTAACATACTGCTATTTACAAGGCCACGTACACGTGTGCCGTTTGTATAGTCCATTCAATAGTTCTATGTTGAGGGCATAATTACTGGTCTTACTTTACATGGAAACCCAGGTTCTGAGTATGAGGCGCTGTGTGTTTCCAGGCACACTGCACTGAGACACAGGCTTAGATCTGCAGCCTCCCCTGCCCTGTTCTTCCCACCAGACCCAGACACCAAGACGCCACGTGTTTTAGTGACATGAGCCTCAGGCGCCAATGACCCATTTTTAAGTCTGGTTACCGCGAAGGGTGGAGAGGTGGAAACAACATACCAGGCCTGCAGGGCTCACAAGTGGCCCCAGAATATTCTAGGTCTCTGTGGTCTCCCTGGGGAGCTGTGCGGAGGGGTGACAGCTGGATCAGGGAGATGGGGGGATGTGTGTGGCCACGCCTGGTGGCCTCTGGCGTCTGGGTTCAGGCAGGCTCCCCTTGCAGGGCGGCAAGCGTGGCCGTGGCTTCGCCGAAGCAGCGGCCAGTGGGGGTGGCGCCCACCTGCATCCCTGCCTGGCCGTCCCCAGGCTGCCCAGCCGGGCCTCCCCCAGGCCTCGTCCGACAACTCTGCAGCCCAGAAAAGGGTTTCTCTGAGATTCTGGCCAAGAAGAGAGAGACAAGGAGGAGGACAAGCTCAGAGCCCCACGGCTCATGGGCTTGAGGAGAAGAATGCAGACCTGCACTGACAGAGGTGGGCTTTTATTTATGATCTTGTGGGGGGGGTGGAGAGAGAGGGAGGGTGTGAGGGACCCAGAGAAGTGTGGTCACTTGCCTTACGAATATCCCCTGCACCCACCTGAGACCAGGTCGCTGGCAAGCCGCCGTGCGAGGGTCTGGACAGAGGTGCTTCCAGGCGCACAGACACAGCATCCTCTCTGCGGAAGCCCAGGGGGCTCCCTTGAACTTCAGGTGGTGCCTGGGTGGGGGCAGGGGGCGAGGATGGACACGTGGGGACCACAGTGTGGACACAGGTGGGAACACTTGTAGCAGGACTCTCAGGGGAGCCGCCAAGACAGCATCTGGGGAGACGATGAGCAGCTCAGAGGGTGATGCTGTCAGGGTGACACACACGCCAGGATATCGCAGTGTCTGCTGCACAATAATTTAAGGACATGTTTTAAAGAAGGAAATAATCTTGCCATCAGGAGAGAAGAGCTTTGAAAGGAGGAATGAGGGAAAGTGCAAGGAGGCAAAGCCTTGAAGAAGGATGTTCATCTGGGGAAACGTTGGAATGTCAGACGGTCACTGCGGGGTAAAGGGGCCTGAAAGACCTGTAGGTGCCCCCGCAGGACCGGGGTCAGGCGGGGCCGCCATCCTATGTCAGGAGAAAGGGTCCGGCAGGTTTGGGCTTCCCCGGGTGACATGTGACGTCAGTTTGGGCCTGGGCGGTAACGGGAAGAAGACACTGATGTCCTAGAGAGCTGGCGTCCAAGAATTTTCTCAGTAGGGTCTCAGGTACACACGATCAGGTGACCCCACAAAGTGGCAGACTTGACTTTGTGAAAAATTCTCCAGAACCCGTGTTTCCACATGAATTGTTTTCCCCTTAAAACAGTCACCCTGGAATGGCGGCACGCCTTCTGGGATCCCCGGGCATGGCCTCCAGGACACTCTTTTCCCCTGGATGCTCTCGGGGCGGGGGGGGGGGGGGGGGGGGGGCACATTTTGTCTTTGGAGGATGGACAGCTCCCTCTCCACCTCTCAAGGTCAACTCCGTGTTCCATAGGGCCCGGGTTGTTTTTGTCTGTCTGTCGCTGGAACCCCCGCCCCCGACACAGGGCAAGTCCTGGGGCGACCCCCAGATCACTGTCCGGATTGATGAATGAATGAGCTCATGGGTCTGGGTTTTGTTTGGGGTCAGAATACGGCGCTGAATCAGGGGGCCGTGTCTGAAAGAAGGCACAGGCAGGAGGCCACGGACTTTGTGGGGTGAAGGGACTCGGCCCAGATGTGGCCGGGCCTCCCGGGGCCCTCGGTGCTCCCCGGGTGCACATGCCTCACAGCTCTCCCCGAGGCACCTCTGCCTGTCCTGGGGGCTCCCTCTGACCTCAGGCAGCCCCCTGCACGCAGGAAGGGCCACACTGCTCAGGGCAGCGCCCCCAGGAGCGACCCTGAACCCACGATGGACCAGACTTGGTCAGTGCCTTAGTCTCCTGGGGGGTTGTCACAAAATGCCCGAAACAGGGAGGCTTGAAACGGCAGAAATTTATACTCGCACCGTTCTGGAGGCCAGAACTCAGAAGCTGGGGTGTCAGCAGGGCCGTGCTCCCTCTAAAGTCCCCCGGGGGCACCCGGTCTTGCCTGGCTCTCGGGGATGCTGGCCAGCTTCGGCTTCCGGCTGTATCACTCCCCGCTCTGCCTTTGTCTTCACAGGGTCCCCCGTGCCTCTGGGTCTCCTCTCCCCTCCTTCTCAGGACACCCGTCACGTGGGCTTGGGACCCATCCTAACTCGGCATGAGCTCACCTTAATTAATTATATCTGCAAAGACCCTATTTCCAAATACAGTCCTATTCACAGGTTCCTGGGGGTAGGGCCTGAATCCCTCTTTTGGGGGATGGAATTCCACCCACAGCAATGGGACACCACCTCCCCAGCCCTGGGCGGCTCTGGCCTCCCTCCCCTCCCAGCATCACCTCCCACCCTTCCTGGGCTGGGGCTTCGGGGGTCACGTCTCACTCATAAATCCTTGTCTCAGGGTCTGTGTGGAAACTCAAGCCCATACAGGATGCGAGGTGCCTTTTTATTATGGGTGGGGTGTCTGAGGTCCGACAAAGGACCCCTCCGAGGGGCACTAAGCCCCTGGCAGAGCAGGAAGCAACCTTGGCCTCAGAGTCGAGGGTGACTTCTCTCTGCACAGGTGACTCAGGCGAGGACGTATTATGTGTTTCCCCCGTGGAATCTCCCGGTGGGAGGGCTGATCCCTGCACCCACTCAGAGGGGGTCTGGCAGACCACCCTCCCCAGGAGCCGAGGGCTGAGGGCAGATCTGGGACCCACATCTCGATTCATCAGCAGGACAAGGACGGTGGCTCCTGAGCCGTTAGCTCAGAGCCCACGTGCTGCTCTGCAGACAGAGGCTTAAGCTGGCAATTTTCAACGGCAGGTGTCAGATACCCAAGACAAGGGGAAGGGCAGATCAGGGCCATCCCTGTGGATGTTCAGAGAAACGGAAGGAAGACTGCACACCAGACATTGGTGAGATGCACGGGCTGCATCCCACGGCCAGCGAGGCCGCCCACCTCCAGCCAGCTCTGGACCCCACTCCACCTGCGAAGCTCGAGACCAAAGCCTGGTTTCCGTGCTCCTACCAGGACTACTCACATTTCGGGGTGAAACGTGAGAATGTCAGCACACTGTTTTCCATGGGAATGACACCCCGTATCCCTCAGGTGCACACCCCCCCTCCCCAGGCTGGAGGTCTACCTGGACTGCAGGTGAGGCTCAGCCCCGAGCCAGTGGACCAGCCTGTGGTGTGTGCCCCTGGGCGGGGCTGCCATGTGGGCCGTGAACCACATGAAGTGAGCCCTGTCCTCCCCAGGGGGGTTGGCCAGGCTCTGTCCCCACTGGGTTGTCGCTTTGCTTTTAGAGAGCGAGACTGAAGCAGAGGATCGCATCCTTCCCCTCTCTGTGTTCATTTTCTTGCCAACAGAGCATCTGCAAGACACATGACGTGTAACGTGTCGTCTTCCGCCACATGCTGGACTGAGCTGTCAAGGCAGCAGAGCTGTGGCCCTGGTGGTCGCCATGCCCTTCCTAGACCCACGTGAGGTGGGTGACAGGTGTGCGAGAGATGGTCTCGGAGCACACGTCCCAGTGACCTGTCCCTTGGCCACCCCTTCACCGGGCAAGAAGGGCCCTGCAGCCTCCAACCTTCCCTCCATCCACGTCCAGTAGCTCAGTGGCTTCCGAGACCAACCGGACGACACAGGATTGCTTAGAACGTGCGAGACTGAAGCCACCCTGTGTCCAGGTGGAGCCCTTGGGGTTTTAGGTGTGTTTAACCTCAGAGCATGGTCAGCAGAGCAGCCCTGTCTGGAGCCCGAGCAGGACACCCAGGGAGCACCCGCATCTACAGTGCTTTGTGGGGGATTCTTGTCTCCACTGCCCACCCCCAGGAATAACTGACCACAGTCAGGGGTGGGCCGTGTCCCACAAACTCGCACAGGTGGAAGCCCAGCCCCAGTACCTCAGACGTGGCTTTATTGGGAAACAGGGTCTTTGCAGATGGAATCACGTTTAAATGTGGTCATTGGAGGCTCTAATGCACGGCCACGTCCTTATCAAAAGGGGAAATTTGGACGCAGATACGCACAGGGAGAGAACACCAAGTGAGAATAAATGCAGAGGGTGATGGTTCTACAAGCCAAGGACGCCGAGGACGCCGGCAGACCCCCAGAAGCCGGAGCGGGGCATGGACCAGATTCTCCATCACAGCCTCAGAAGGAAGCAGCCTGCTGACACCTTGATCTTGGCCTTCCTGCTCCACATGGGAGGATACATTTCCGCATCGAAGCCACCCGTTTGTAGAACTTGTTACAACAGTACCACACCCGCCCACAAAGCAACATAGGTGCCTCCTGTAGCGTGTCAGGCACTTTCAAACTGTACACAATGTTGTAAGTGTTCCGCTTTGGGCCAATCAGTGTGCAAAGTGTTGGACTATAAGGTAAGTTAGGATAAGATCTCAGTTCACTCAGGGCTCATGTGTAGAGCAGACAAGGCTGCTAGTAAGCGTGAGGAAAGCGGAGGGGAAATTCTCCACTCCAAGTGCAGAATTCTCAGATTTGGCAAAAAAAATAGGACTTGGTTAAATTTCAAATTCAAATAAGCAATGAATAATTCTGTTCAAGCATGTCGCATGCAATATTTGGGATCTACTTATACTGAGCAATCATTCCTTGAGCATCTGACGTTCCAATCTAACAGCGCATCCTGTGTGTCCGGCTTGGTGTGGGGCTCCCCTGAGGCCAGTTGTCCAAAGGCGGGTCATAGTCAGTGCGCGATGGGTCCAGCAACACTTCACAACTACGCAGAATGTCCAGCTCTCCCCTGTGGCTGAGCTCTGGGGTCCCGCCACCCCCACCTCCAACTGCGATGGGTTCCGTGGGTGGACCCCATGCCCCGCGGGGCTGCCGCAGCTCTGGCCAGAGACACAGTTGGACCTGGGAGCCAAGAACACGATTCAGGCAGGTGGAGCTGCTCTCCTGGCGGGAAGATAAGTCACATCCCCGGCCCTGTGAGCTCCGAATTTCTGCTAAGGCTGCCGGTGAGGGTCAGATTTATGACCTTCTGGGCCAAGTTTTCACAGTTCTCTCTCCAGCAGGGCTTGTCATCGGACCCTCTCACCCAGACCCTGAAGCCGGCAGGGGTTGGGGGCCTCATCAGGAAAGACTGGAGGTCCAGATCACCCTTTTTGTCCAATTTCTTAAAAAAATAAAAAAAATGAACCAGTCCCTTTAAAGCTGAAGTCATAAAACTGCCTTAAGCGAGGATCCTGAGCCCCTGGGGTAGACGTGGGCAGGATTTGCTGCCTGGGGCCGGGGTCAGGCCGTGAGGACAAGGCCTCTGTGCACACTCGCTGGGCACGGCTCAACCCAGTCCATCTCAGATCAGGAGGCAGTGCACACCGTGTCCTGCGTGGAGAGACCAGCTGGCTCCTTCTGCAGACACAGGGATGGTTCTTCCGGGGGAGGACTCGGGGCCGTGGCTGGCTCTGAGCACCCTGGACCACTTCTGTGGCAAGCCCGTGGCCTTTCATGGGGAAGACCCGGCAGCCCTGTCTGGGCTCCTGGTGCTGCTGGGGTCCTGCTGAGAGCTGGCTCTGGGGCTCCTGCGTGGTCCTCGCAGCTCAGCCCCAGGTAAGCTGGGGTGGGATGGGGATTGGTGGACCCCGTGTTCCTCCCGCCCCTCTCGTCATCAAGTCTGGCCTGTCTTGGCCTGGGCGCCCACTGCTTGGCCTGCCCTGGCCCGTCCAGGTCTGCGGAACCTTCCTGCTGGGTGGCCTAGAGAGCCGTTCCTTCTGGACTTAGGCACCGGCTGCTGCAGGCGGCTGGGCTCCTGCCCTGCCCCCACCTGGGTTGGGCCTGCAGGGAAGCTCTGCCTTCTCTGCACGGCGCAGCCTCAGGCCTTCCTGGGCTTCTTTGGGTTCTTGGGAGGCACTTGCATCCAAGCCTTGGGCCATCACTCTCCCTCGGTAGCAGCAGTGACCTCCGTGAGGCAGGGCCTCACCCAGGTCAGGAAGGAAGATGCAGGCACACACGCGCCGAGAGGACCCTTCCCCCACTGCTGTCCTTCCGCTCAGCGAGGGGGTCGCAGGGGTCCCACCAGCCTGGCTCACCACCTGCCCTCGCCTGCTCCTGCACCTTTCCTGCCATCCTAGGTGCCCCTGGGTCAGGCCGCGTTCATTTTCTGAATGTCTTCATAGTGATGTGGCCAAAACACAGAAGCAGTGGCCAAACAGCGATTCTTGAGAGCCTGGTGCTCTAGTAAATGGCCTTTTGCAGAATTTTTTTATTTAGCCAAAGATGTTTGTAATTCAGAACAAATGTTCCCGGAGAGTTCAAGAATGCCACATGTTACACGCTGCAAGACCGTGTTTTTTCCGCTCAGAGAAGTGAACTGTGAAACCCTAACTGCCTGCCTGGTTCACACCAAGATCTTTGCTAGATCATGCCTGAAATACATCATCTCATTCCCAGCGTTGCCACAGCGAGAAGGGAGCGTGGACCACCCTGCCCTGATCCCACAGGCCGCAGCCTCAGCTCACCCTGGTGACGGAGCTGTGTTAGACCAGATGGGTCTTCTCAGAGGCAGATGCCAAGTGCATTAAATGCGCTGTGACCAGACTGGGGGAGATGCTCTCTTGTAAACAACAGCAGGGAGGGGCAGGAACCGCTGGAGATGCCCTCTGACCCCAAATGAAGGTGAGGGAGGAGGGAAGTGGGTGGTCACATCCCAGACTCCCCTGAGGTCCCAAGAGGTTCAAGGGCGTGGTGGGCGGGTCTCAAAGACCAAACCTGGCTCAGGGCCCCCTCTGTGTCCTGGGGGAGGCGGCCTGGCACCCCCGACGCTGGCATCAGACTCCAGCACGAGGGCCCGGGGCCAGTCCTCTCCTGTCGCCAAGGCTTCGGGAGCATCTACATGGACCCCACACTGTCATTTCCTGGCTTGGCAGGAGGTTAGGCGTGAGCGGACTCCGCGGGTTGTGAGATGGGGGTCTCCGAGGGCTGGGACCCCCACTCACCCTGCTCAGCTCCGCAGGCACGTGATAACCCAGCTGCTGGGAGACCCTCCCGTGGTGCCCTGTGTCTCGGGAGACTGCCGGGGCTGGCATCTGGGGAACTGGTGTTGAGGGCGTCTGGTTACTGCGCTGGCGGGTCTGGGGGGAGGAGACGTAGCTCCTGACCTGCTGTGCAGGGTGCCCCTTTGCCCACCCCCATGTCCCATTGGTATGGACAGGGCCATGACCTCACAGAACACCCCAGGTGATGGAGCAGGGGTCCAGGAAGCACTAGTGACTCAAAGGAGGCCCCTGAATTCGGGCTCGGGGCGGGCAAGCCAGGCACCAGGAGGAGATGGGGGAAGGGATGTTGCTCTCTGGGACTGTTCTGGGCTGGGCAGTGGGGGCAGGGAGGGCAGGCAGTCCAGACTGAGAACAGGTGGGTCCGGTGTGAAGGTGGGGCTGGGGATGAACGGAGGAAGAGCCTGTGTGTGTATGAGTCTCCTCCTAAGTTTTAAGACGTTTGAGGATAAATGCTATATTTATTGCTAAAAGGAAGGTGAAAGAAAATAGGTGAAACTAAAGAGAATAGGGCCTAATACTGGATTCAAAAGATAGAAAAAGAAGTGAGAAAAAGATGGGAAAGAAAGGTGAATAAGTAAGAAAGAAAGAAAGTGAGGAAGGAAGGAAGACAGAAAGAAAGGAAGGAAGGAAGGAAGGGGGGAAGAAAGAAAGAAAGAAGGAAAGAAAGAAAGAGAAAGAGAAAGAGAAAGAGAAAGAAGGAAAGAAAGAAAGGAAGGAAGGAAGGAAGGAAGGAAGAGGAAGGAAGGAAGAAGGGGGAAGAAAGAAAAAAGGAAAGAAAAAGAGAAAGGGAAAGAAAGAAAGGAAGGAAGGAGGGAAGAAAGAAAGAAAGAAAGAAAGAAAGAAAGAAAGAAAGAAAGAAAGAAAGAAAGAAAGAAAGAAAGAAAGAAAGAAAGAAAGAAAAAAGAAAGGAAGGAAGGAAGGAAAGAAGGAAGGAAGGGTGGAGGGAGGGAGGGGAGTTGAGTGGGGGAAGGTGTTTCAAGAAGAAAGGAGCAGATTGAACAAACGGGGAAAAGGAAAGATATAAAAGGCTGTGCATGTGATGAAAAATCCCCCGTATATTAAAAAGCCCAACTGTTCTTGATGGGTCTTTTCTACAGACAAGCAGAGGTCCTGTTCGTGGAGGCTGTGGGCGGGCAGGTGGGGAGCTGGGGGGGCGGGCACACTCCGGTGGCGTGGGTGCAGGCTTCCAAAGCCCCGGGCCACCCCTTCTCAACCTCCTCTCTCCTTCTTATAGTTCTTTTAATTAAGAAGGGTCTGCAAACCACGGAGATCCCAAACAAAGAGCAGTGTGCCCCTCTGGGGCAGAGCCCCCGAAGCCCCTGGTCCAGGGACAGCCCTCACGCCCGTGATGAGTTCTCCACCAGGGATCCAGGCAGGGCGTCCTTCAAGCTGTGAGATTGTTCACCCGGGAGGATAAAATGGGACAGATTTCCCCGTCCACGTGGCTGACTTCCCCAGTGGGACAGGCTGAAGTCACATGCTGATAACGCTTATAATTTCCATACCTTAAATAATTTAACGTGAAATCACATAAATAAAATGCTGTAACTGAGCGTAATTCTTTATACATTTTCTAATAATCCTAGCCTTTTAAATTAGCATAATAACACAGAATAATTGAAGAATTTAATTGCATGGAGCACTGGAATATTATCTGCTGAGCTGGGTGCCATGATGAAACTCTGATTAGCTTTCATTTAGTTGGTTTTCTCAATTTAGTTTTCATATTAGATAATGCAGCAGAAGGTAGAGACACACAAATAAACCATGGGGTACATAATTGTTCATAAGTGCCTACACGCTTTGCTGAAAATCTCTAGACATGCCATTCTTGAACTTCACACAGAGGAGAAGAATTAGTGACTTAAAAATATTGTGTTGCTTTTCTTTCTGCTGTGTCCTCATAATTTTCCGTGCACGCCGATGTTAAGTGTTTGATTGCCCTAAGATAGACATTGTCTCCTTTTTTAAAATTCCTTCTCTCCTCTCTCCCTCCCCCTCTTTTTCTTTTCTTTTTCCTCCCTCCCTCCCTCCTCCCCTCCCTCCCCCCCCTTCCTTCCCTCCCTCTCTTCCTTCCCTCCCTCTCTTCCTTCCTTCTTCCTTCCATCCATACTTATACAAGGATGGCTATGTCCAAAATATTCAAGTTCCTTTTCTTTAGAGCAGAACTATGCAGTTAATTTAGAAATAAATTGTACTCTGCATACGTTTCACAGATATAACAGGAAGAAATCATATGCTGCCTGGATCTTAGATGTCCATATGTGGTTTTAAGGCCATCTCAGAGCCCCATGAGAAACAGACATCACTGATGAGGAGGAATACCTTTCTCTAAGAAAAGTGAATATTTGAAATTCTTGATTTCCAAAACAGATACACTCGTGAGGTCAGCACATTTCCAATTTCTGTGAAGATTTAATTCAGAATGTCTTTAATGACCCAGTTTTTGCGACATTTTAAAATCCTGGCAGCATATTCATGGCCCGTTGTTGCATGAACAGTTACCAGAAATCTAACGGCTTACGTGGCGTGCTTTCACGCCCTCACAGGTGGCGTGGGTCAGGGATCTGGGCACAGCCTGGCTGGTCCTCCGCGGGCTGTGGCCGAGGTGGGCCAGGACGGGCCTGGGGCTGGACAGGGGAAGGAGCTGCTGGGTAGCCTGCTCAGGAGGGTCGCAGAGTCCACTTCCGCGTCGCCCCGGACCCGGGGGCCCAGCCTCTCCCTGGGGTTGGGCGGAGGCTGCCTCAGCCACCAGACATCACTTCAGCTTCCCACACGCGTCTTCAAAGCCTGCAAGGGGACAAGGCTCTAGAGCGCGTCTGTGCACCAGCCCAAGTCCTCTATGACATGATGTTTCCCATAAGCAGCATCCTGGCCCCTCACCAGGCTGCGGGGCAGGTCGGGGGAGGGGACTGCACCGGGCAGCAGGCCCGCAAGTGCGCGTCTCTGGGGTCTCCTTGGAGCCTGTTTGCACACACGCACCAAGCTTGGAGGGACCCCGGTTTAACACCATGAAGTCCTGTTTGTTTTAAAGAAGTTATAAATGTAGTCCAAGATCTGTTTTATTAAGTGGATCTTATTTTCAGGGTCTAATGATCACTTTTGGAAGTTGGAATTCACATGTATTCTCAAAGGGGCAAAATGTGTCTCCAAGGTCAGGCAGTTTTTGTCCGCTCAATACAGTGTAACTTATCAAGGCATATCTGCACACACACACACACAGGCACACACACACACACAGACACACACAAACATCCACAGACACACAAACACACTTTTGAAGGGAGTGGGGTTTATAGGACCATTTCTCCCTGCCCCTGATTTCGGGATTCCAGGGACTGCCGTGTGTGCGCTCCAGCAGAACCCCGTTGCCCTGCGTGGCACGTGACGCGTTCAGCTGTCCACCCCGGAGGCCTGTGGCCCCTGGAGGCTCGGGCAGTACTGCTGACCGTCTCAGCCCCACACTCGCCGCCGGGAGCCCTGAGCCGCCTCACCTGTCAGCTGATGAGCGATGCTCCTCAGGTGCACGGGAGGCTGGAGGTGGAGCCCGACAGGCAGGTGAAAAACCCTCCACGTCCGACGTCCCCTCCCTGCACGAGTAAGTGAGAGGGAGCGTCCGGTGGCTCACCCGGCTGCAGGCGGCCCAGCCCTGGGGCTGGGGGCCGGAGACCCACGAGCCGGCCCAGCGGGCTCTGCCCCATCTTGCCCGAAAGTCCAGACAGCGTCCCCAGAAGCTGCACGTGCTCAGCGTCCTCCAGGAGCAGAGCCTGAGCTGCAGGTGCTGCCCTTCGGGGAGGCAGCACCGAGGGCGGCAGGGAAGACGGGGACCCCCGGCCGCAAGGCCTGGCTCCCACGTCTGCCCAGAACCCAGAACTGACTCCGGGACCTGGGACCTCTCCTGAAGGCCTCAGCCTTGCTCTCTGTCTTCACTTGTGTGGAGAAATACACCCAGGCACACACGTGCACACACGTAGAGCACACTGGCACACACATGGCCACATGGGCGCTCACGGGCAGAGGAGATACACATAGACACGTGAGCGCACGCACACACAGTCTCACACCCATGCGTGCACAGACTCCTGGATCCCGCCTGCACAAGTCCTGATTCTTTGACTCTGGGTTGTGTCCCCAGAATTTCCATTTCTCACAAGCTCCAGGGTGATGGCAAAGCTGCTGAATGGCCAGAAACACAGGGGCTGCAGGGTCCAGTCACCCCAGGAGCAGGAAGTCAGACAGAGTGGGTGTCTTAGAGGATAAAGGCTGCTGAATCTTTACAAAAGTTAATGTCACGAGGAGAAGAAAAAAGTGGGGAAACTTTTGGAATAAACAGGACAAAGAAAGTGCCGGCAAACTATTGTGATGTCTATTTCTGGAGTGAATCCTGGTGTCTAAACAAGAGGAACCCACAACACCAGTGCCTGGGATCTCTCAAGAAGCCTGCTTGTGAAGAGGATTCCTCATCGCCTGCAAGGACCTTGGAGAAAAGGAAACCGGCAGAGTCTGGCCCGTACTCGCCTACTGGAAGCTGTGCAGACCACACAGCAAAGCTGGGTTACCCAGAAGCAGCAACACACAGGCAGCGCCGGACAAATGCCAGGGACCCCCAGCTTCCGTGGTCTCTTCTGATTAAATGCTGTCCTTTCTCTGTGGGCAAGAGAAGCTCGGAAGAGCCTGGCTTTCAGCTATCGCAGCCTCAGTCATAATCTTGCACATGAATGCCAGCGCCTCAGCTCACGTGAACCCACACATGTAGAACTTATAAAAAACTTGCAAATGTGTAAACATATACACAACATACCTGCCCTCAGAAAACAAAATACTGTATTTAGTCGAAGGTCCAAGCTTTTAGTTTTTCATTCTGACCTTCTGACCACAGACACAGCCAAAACACCTTACTCATGTAACATAAAGAATGTTAAATAAGTTCAGGATAATTATTTAATTGAAGTATAGTTGATTTACAGTGCTTCAGGTGCACAGAAAAGTGATTCAGTTTTATATAGAAGAATCTGAAAAAGAGTGTGTATGTGTATATATATAAAGAATGTGTGTGTACATATATATAGATTCTTTTCCATTGTAGGTTATTACAAGGAATTGACTATAGTTCCCTGTGCTATACAGTAGGTCCTTGTCGTTTATATTTTTGAAGAACTTTTACTGAGATACAGTTAACATACAATATACTGCCTATATTTAAAGTGTACAATTTGGTATTTTTTTTCTTATTACTAATGTATATATGGCAATCCCAATCTCAATTCATTCCTCCCCAACCCTCCCCGCTTTCCCCACTTGGTGTCCATGCATTTGTTCTCTACATCTCGGTCTCTATTTCTGCCTTGCCAACCGGTTGATTTGTACCATTTTTCTATAGTCCGCATATATGTGTTAATATACGATATTTGCTTTTCTCTTTCCGACTCACTTCACTCTGTATGACAGTCTCTAGCTCCATCCATGTCTCTACAAATGTCCCAGTTTCATTGCTTTTTACAGCTGAGTAATATTCCATTGTATTTATGTACCATATCTTTTTTATCCATTCATCTGTTGATAGACATTTAGATTGCTTCTATGTCCTGGCTATTGTAAATAGTGCTGCAATGAACATTGGGGTGCATGTGTCTTTTTGAATGATGGTGTTCTCTGGGTATATGCCCAGCAGTGGGATTGCTGGGTCATATGGTAGTTCTATTTTTAGTTTTGCAAGGAACTTCCATACTCTTCTCCATAGTGGCTGTATCAATTTACATTCCCACCAACAGTGCAAGAGCGTTCCCTTTTCTCCACACCCTCTCCAGCATTTACTGTTTGTAGATTTTCTGAGGATGCCCATTCTAACCAGTGTGAGGTGATACCTCAATGTCATTTTGATTTGCATTTCTCTGATAATTAATGAGATTGAGCAGCTTGTCATGTGCCTCTTGGCCATCCGTATGTCTTCTTTGGAGAAATGCCTATTTAGGTCTTCTGCTCATTTTTTGATTAGGTTGCTTGTTTTTTTGATATTGAGCTGGATGAACTGTTTATATATTTTGGAGATTAATCCTTTGTCTGTTGATTCGTTTGCAAATATTATCTCCTATTCTGAGGGTTGTCTTTTCATCTTGCTTATAGTTTCCTTTGCTGTGCAGAAGCTCTGAAGTTTCATTAGGTCCCACTTATTTATTTTTGGTTTTATTTCCATTATTCTAGGGGGTTGATCAAAAAAAGTTCTCGCAGCTATTTACATCGAAGAGTGTTCTTCCTATGTTTTCCTCTAGGAGTTTTATAGTGTCTGGCCTTGCATTTAGGTCTTTAATCCATTTTGAGTTTATTTTTGTGTATGGTGTTAGGGAGTGTTCTAATCTCATTCTTTTACATGTAGCTGTCCAGTTTTCCCAGCACCACTTATTGAAGAGGCTGCCTTTTCTCCATTGTATATCCTTACTTCCTTTGTCATAGATTAGTTGACCATAGTTTATCTCTGGTCTTTCTATCCTGTTCCATTGATCTATATGTCTGTTTTTGTGCCAATACCATACTGTCTTGATTACTTTAGCCTTGTAGTATAGCCTGAAGTCAGGAAGCCTGATTCCCCCAACTCCATCTTTCCTTCTCAAGATTGCTGTAGCTATTCAGGATCTTTTGCGTTTCCATACAAATCGTAAAATGTCTTGTTCTTGTTCTGTGAAAAATGCCATTGGTAATTTGATAGGGATTGTACTGAATCTCTAAATTGCTTTGGGTAGTACAGTCATTTTCACAATGTTGATTCTTCCAATCCAAGAACACGGTATATCCCTCCATCTGTTTGTGTCGTCTTTGATTTCTTTCATGAGTGTCTTATAGTTTTCTGAGTATAGGACTTTTACCTCCTTAGTTAGGTTTATTCCTAGGTATTTTATTCTTTTTGTTGCAATGGTGAATGGGATTGTTTCTTTAATTTCTCTCTCTGATCTTTTGTTGTTAGTGTGTAGAAATGCAAGAGATTTTTGTGTGTTAATTTTGTATCCTGCAACTTTACCAAATTCATTAATTAGCTCAAGAAGTTTTCTGGTGGCATCTTTAGGATTTTCTATGTATAGTATCATGTCATCTGTGAACAGTGACAGTTTTACTTCTTCTTTTCCAATTTGGATTCCTTTTATTTCTTCTTCTTCTCTGATTGCTGTGGCAAGGACTTCCACAACTATCTTGAATAGTAGTGGGGAGAGTGGACATCCTTGTCTTGTTCCTGGTCTTAGATGGAATGCTTCCAGTTTTTCACCATTGAGAATGATGTTTGCTGTGGATTTCTCATATACAGCCTTTATTATGTTGAGGTAGATTCCCTCTATGCCCATCTTCTGGAGAGTTTTTATCATAAATGAGTGTTGAATTTTGTCAAAAGCTTTTTTGTGTGTCTATTGAGATGATCATGTGGTTTTTACCCTTCAATTTGTTGATATGATATATCACATTGATTGATTTGCATATATTAAAGAATCCTTGCATTCCAGGGATAAACCCCACTTGATCATGGTATATGATCCTTTGAATGTGTTGTTGGATTCTGTTGGCTAGTATCTTGTTGAGGATTTTTGCATCTAAATTCATCACTGATATTGGTCTGTAGTTTTCTTTTTTGGTAGTATCTTTGTCTGGTTTTGGTATCAGGGTGATGGTGGCCTCATAAAATGAGTTCGGGAGTGTTCCTTCTTCTGCAATATTTTATAGTAGCATGTATATATTAATCCCAAACTCCTAACTTACCCCTTTTCCCCTGAAATTTTTTAATCTTGAGAAATGGCGTAGTTTTGCTCTTACAGGTATAGTTTGGCTGGGATTTAAAAACTTGACTTGTCTAAAGAGGGAAGGGCCCCGCTGAGTTCACAAGGAATCAGGTGGACGCTGCCTGCAGGAACCTCTGTGGACTGTGACTCTACGAGTCACATCTTACATGACATTCGATGATGATAAAACAGCTTAACTTTAAACCACATCTTTAACTCAGCAAAGCCTCAGCTCAGTATCAGACAGTATCTATGTGCCAACTTGGACTTTTAGAACTGGCTAATTTTGTTAGCAGTCCTTCGAAGTGTTTCTCGAATTTGGGAAAAATATGTGTTTATTGGTTTGTATAACTGAATACAGGTTAAGAAATTCCCTCAGGTTTGCCAAACGCAAAACAAAACTCTAACACTTCTCCTTTAACACAGAGTCTGGAAAATGTGTGATTTCTGGAAAACCACCATGTGATAATTTAATAAACATGGAGACAGTTTTTAACACTTTATTGAGGTTTACTAATAACAGATGTGAAAAGCGACGGGCCCAACACCATTTTATGTCCGTGTTAGGAAAATGAACTTGCAAATCTATCTGTTGAGCCACTGTTCCCACTTCTGATTTAAAGCTCAGTGAATTCTTCTCTGAAAAGCCCATGTTTCCACCTTGGCCAGAATAAGAATATGGGCCTTTTCCTTTTTAAGAGAGAGAAATTTGGAGGTCATTGTACTTATTTGTCCCTCTTTTCCTTTGCTGATTCGCAAGGATATATTGGGGTCTTACGCATTTCCACGGCATTGAGCACCAAGGTTAGAGGGCCCTGCACATGGGGTGGAGGGAAGGTGAGCCTGAGTCAGCCTCCAGGCTCTACACCCTGGATTCTTTCTTATTGAGATGAACGTTGTGTAACTAGAGCATACATGCAGAAAAGGAGCCCAAATTATAAGTGCACGGCACGGTAAACCTTTGCAAAGAGAGAACAGAGCGATCAAGACTATGCCGTACACCCAGAAGCCTGCACCAGGCCCCCCGGGCCTCAGAGGCCTGTCCCCACAGGAGGAGGCCGTGCTCTGAGTCCAAAGCCCAGTGCTGCCTGGGGCTCACACAGGTGCCGTGTCTGCGTCTCTCCACGGCGATGGTGCAGCAGTAGCTTGTTTGCTTCGGCCGCTGTGTACTGTTCCATCCTAAGAACGCACTGGGACTCATGGGATCTTCGTGACAGTTTGGTAATTTGCGGAGTGGGGATCCTACAAAGGTTGCTCCCGTAGACGTTCTTCTGTTTGTCTTTTGTGAACCTGCGTGAGCACTTCTGGCAGATTTATACCCGGAGTGGACTTGCTGGGTAAGGCCAGACGCACTAGCTTTCCTAGGTTCTACCCCCGTTTCCGAGGCAGCTGGATCCATCCCCGCCTTGTCCACATCCTCAGCAGGTCACGTGACAGCGCCACATGTGTGCCCTGCTCCTCAGATGTGGAACTGTGCCTGCACTTCCACTGCAGAAACGATTCAGGCTTTAAATGGAGGAATGGGTGTATTCTGAGAGCTTTTTGGCTCAAAATGGCTTTATTTAGTAGTGGGCTTTAAGAGTAGGAGCTCCAGGAATGAAGAAACAGTGGACAAGCTCCCTGCAGGCAGTGGTAAGGAATTAGCTCTCAGGCCAGGTAAGGAATGATCTCACATCTGTGATTAAGGGGCTTTTAAATTAGGGAGAAAAATGTTAAATTTCTGAAGTAGGATTTGCTCACTTGCTCAGGCAGGTTGTTCAGCTTCTGGAAGCTTCTGGCCCAGCCGAGGGAAGGAGAGCTTGGTCTCCCATCCCCGACCCTGGGCTCCAGCCCCTGAGAACCACAGCCGCAGGGACAGTGGTCAGCTTGTCCGTCCGCCATGGATTCGTCACTGCGTAGCTGTCCAGCTCTCCCTGGGTGCCAGGCCTCGGGGTCCCGGGGTGAGTGTTGGGCCCGGCCCTGCCCCCCGCGGGAGCACAGAGTCTCAGGGAGGCGGGGGGGATCAGCCCTCCCCTCGGGACATCCTGTCTACCTCCGACCGCCTGCCGGGACAGAGGGAGCAGGACTGGAAGGTTTACAATGTGGGCAAAGAGAGGAAGAGCCTGCCGGAGAAAGGAAAACAAAGGAGGCGCTTGGGAGCTATTTCCAGATAAATTATTTGCAGTTATTCTCAGAAAGAGGAAAATAGTCCCAAATACCCTCCGTTTCCCCCACTGGGCACGACTTGCATTCACAACATTTTCAGGTGAGCCCTCCACTCACCTGTGTCTTTCCTTCCAAAAGGCAGAGAGGATGGTCCTTTAACCAGGCCCAGGGGAGAGATCAGAAGGTCCTGGGAAGTTCCAAGGACAACTGTCCCAGCATCACCGTGGGGCCCACGTTCAGCGCAAGTTCAGGCTCAGCTCCGCCTCTGCTCCAGCCCCCAGCCCTGTGCACCTGGAGCTTGGACACTCCCGGCTGCCGGGCAGCAGGTCTGAGACGTGGGGTGGCTCCAGAGCAGCGGCTCCGGAGAGACAGACCACGAAGGCCGTTCCCCGACTTGCTCCAGACACAGAGGTGAGCCCCCCACCAAACGTGCGGAACTCGGGGTGCAAGAGAGGTGCGAACCAGAAGCTTCTGTGGAATGCACTCTGCTTCGTGCTCGCAGAGGTGGGATGCGACCGGATTCCCAGGGAGGAAGAGGCCGCTTCAGAACGTGGGATGGCTAAGAAGTTGCCATTAGTTGTCAGGGCCTTAAAGGACATGGAGGTAGAGTTTTCTACAGATTTTAAATACGACACATGCCCATTGCAGAGAAGTACAGAAAGTCCATAAATCTCACCATTTCCTAAAGCCACCCAGCATGTTGGTAACCGTCTCCTAAAGTCAGTTGTCTGCTTTGTCTCAAATCAATGAAATCTTCACCAAAATCAATGAATTTAATTAAATTAGTGCACCGTAACCTAAATCAATGAAAACTCATGCTTGAAAAGTCTGGACTTGCACCAGGGTATGTGGATTCAGGCTCGATGCCATCAGCACTCTAAGACATCTTGGCATGTCCCCTTTACCTGCCAAAGGTGGCTTGGTGGTATTTACACCGTTTCAAAATAGGATGTGACATCTTGGGTACATGAAAAGAGCATGGGAGAGGGGAAGACCCTTTGCTGGCCATTTTAGTAAAGGTATTCTGCAAGAAATTAAGCTGTTCTCTCCAAGAATATTTTTAAATGAATTAAAATTGAATGACTGTATTATTGATAGAAGTAAATTGTGAAACGATCGGAACTGGATGATCTTAGGAATGTAACACGCAAACATGGTAAATGTATATGAGCTCACACACGTGCACCTGAACACGTGCTAATTCCAGAAGGGAAGATTCTGGAATAAATACACTAGGTGAGGGAGCAAAAAAAACACAGCTGATGTTTTTCCTTTTTAATCCTGGGACCCTGTCCTACGTCACCTACATTTTAAAGCAATGTCACCGCTTTACTTTCGGCTTTAGTTTTAGAATTTTAAATAATTTCACAAAAAAAGTGAAACGTGAATAGGTCCCTTTAGAGAAATCCTTTTGGCAGCCAGCTTTGAGTCACGTTGTTTTAAAAATATATATAAAAATATATAGATCGAGAGGTTGCCCTGTCCTGACCATCTGAGGTATTCATGGGGCATGTTTACTTCTCAGTGACGGCCTGCGTGTACGTATGTTTTGTTTAGGCAGAAATCAGCCAGGACAGCAAGCAAAAGCAGCACCGCTCCTGCTGGCACTGAAGAGACTCGTGCTTTCTAAGGGCCGGCGCCTGCACATCCACACCCCAGTCCCGCTTTCAGTATTAGGCTGGCGAGAACGTTCCCCACGTCCTGAAGGAGCTAATAGGGCTGCTTCTGGTTCTCCATTTTACCTCTGGAAGCTGGAGAAAAAAGGTCAGCTGAGAAGGGAAAAGTGTGGACTCCACATCCTGGGAAGCCAGCTGACTCAGACGTCACCATCCTCCCTGAAGACCACAAAGGGGCCTTGACGAGAAGGCTGGCTTCCGTCAGAGTCTGTGGGAGCCTCGGCAAATGCGGGGCGCTGTGTGGGCCTGGCTGCCGCACCCCATCTGGACTTGCTGCTCCGTGGGTTCTTTCTCGTGGCCTCGTAACGTTTGTTTTCTAAACAATCACGTCTGCACGGACTCCAGGTCCTCAACCCCAATGCCATCGCCCTCCATATTCAGAACAGGCGTCGAATATCAATCCCAGGGCATGTAAGCCACGCGGGGGCAGCTCTCTTTTCAACAGTTCTTCTCAGCGCCACGCTGCTGATTGAGCTGTGCTGGGAGAACCAGAAGACGAGGCTGACGGTGAGGACAAGACTTCTAAGAAGAGAGGACGTGCCCCATAAACGTGAAACAAAGTAGCCACATGACTGTAAGTTTTCTTCCTTTTCGAGGAAATTAAGCAAACTTTTCATCGATTTTATATGATAAATGATAAATTTATATTTATATAACATTTGTACTTTGTGTTAAATATAACAAGATGTGTATTACATTGTTATCGGTGGCAAACAATATATTTAAAATTATAAAATATCAATATTTTATGATAACATTGTGACAATGAAAAGGATTTGATACACAAAACTAATCGTGTGTTCGGTCACTTAGAGAAGAATCGAGTTTATTAGAGCATCTTTCTTGGTTTCTCTTCAAAATGCATCCCATGACCACTAAGGGAGAGAACCGTAAGTGCGATAGACGTTACTGGAGTGTAAGGGGTGTTTTAGATGAGGAGCTATGTGGTGAGCTCGTACAATTTTATTTGAATTTGGGTGGAAATTGTTTAAGGAAACTATACATGACTACTCACAACTGATTTCAGGTTGGTTTCCTGGTCTATGGAACGAGTCTAAAGGAAAAACCTAATCTGGAACCTGAAATCCTCCTTCCCTGGGTGAGTTAGAGCCCTACCAGACGGATCAGAAAAGGAAATCCCTCCGCATCACGTCCCAAGCCTTGGTGTTTCATCCCTGCCCAAGCCCGTCGGGTCCATTAGATCTCAGCCGTGGGAGGAGGCCTGGTGAGATGAGAGGCCGGGCTGTTCACGTCGGGGTCGGGAGGAGCTGGACGCCTGCCCCGGCCCTGGGTCCAGAGTCTGCAGGACAGTCCTCTGCTCCTGGGGTGACACGAGGGTGGACCCAGACAGAGCTCCCAGCCCCCGTCGGCAGTAACTCCCTGATCCTGACGCATGGCGAAAGAGGCCACATCCTGGCCACGCTGACAGGCTGGTCCTCACATCCCTGGCGATCCCAAACCGCAGCCCCGTTGTCACCAACTCCAACGTCACTAAGGCCCAGTGTGGTGGTCTCCTGGTCCACGTTCCTGAGATCACTTCAGCTGAGAAAAAACAAAAGCTTCTCTTATCCTGGCCCGTTTGGAGCGTGTTGTGAACCGGGCACCACTCAGAGCAGCACGTCTGCTCCAGGAGCGATCGCTGCTTCTTCTCGTACGTTCCTTCTGCGTAACGACCGTCGCCCATTAAGGAAAGCCGCTTAATCCCTAAATTAGGGAAATGCCGAAGAAGCTTCAAACCACAAAGAGTCCGAAAGGTTCTCAGAGCGATTTCTTCTGCGTCTAAAAGAGGCGCAGACACCTGCAAGGCTGCCGTCTGGCTGCAGCGGCACCGGTTTCCTGCAGAATCGTGACCGTCAAGGTGGGCCCGCATTCTGGGCAGGTTTTATGCACTGAGACAAGACTGAGAATAGATGTGAGATCCAGCCCTGGAGTGATGTGTTTCAGTAAGTAAAGGAACTGTCTATCTACCTAATGTTAAGAAGAATTCCGGTAGAATAAAAACACAGTCGTTTGAAAAGCCATCAGTGGGTTTAAACTAATCAGTGGTTAAAACAAGCAACTGGGTGAACTTCAGATGATTTCACCACTCATCTGGGACACGGCTGCAGGTTGCTGAGGCTAATTGGTTTGCTCATTTTCATAAATGCACATTTCCTCACACGATAAAGCTAAGTCACTCATTAATTTGTTCATTCATTTCACAAACATTTAGCAATAACCTGCTTGAAAGGGAAGGTCCCCCAGCAACGGTCGAGACTGGAGAGGTGTGAAGAGATGTTTAAGGTGTCGGATCTGAAGGAATTTGAAATTTATAATTAAAGAAAAGGAAAAATTGACAAGATACACAAGTTACATGTTTATCCTGCCTAACTTGTGTTTTTCCTCTCCAGGCAGAAACGTTGATGTATCTTCTCCACTGGTGTGTCCTGGGGACCTGAGCAGTGCCAGGTACTCAGGAGGCCCTCGGTAAATATGTGTTAAATAAATGAATGGACAAACTCTCGCACTTGAAATCTGCAGAGGCTGGAGGGTATTTAGGAGGTGAAACTATCAACCCACAATCATAGGTGTACAAGAAAACTACCTGAGTTTTCCAAAGCTCAACTCTCTCTCTCCCTCCTGCTCTCTCAGGGGGGAAGAGAATTGGACTCCATCAATCAAGGTCACTTCCAGTGGTTTTCTGGGTTCCTCTTCCCTCACCTCTTGGCTGTGCCGAGAGTCCTCTGAGAGTGGACCAAGGTTCCAAGCGTAAGGAGGTCATGTACTTTTCAGGGTGGGGGTGGTCCTGCTCTGCACGCCCACCTGTCCTCAGGTGGATGGCTGGGTGCCTCCTCGTCTGGACTTCGAGGGCACCTGGGAAACACCACTTTGCTGACCACCCCCCCAAAAAAAACCTCACAGGCTCACCCATCATCCTCTGCCCAGGCCAGCGAGATAGTCGTCTGCAGGCACAGAGCGGGTGCTAGGCGGCTGGAAGCAAACGGGGGGCACAGGGACCCAATCCGGGAGGCCCGAAGCCCTCCTGCTTTTCCATCACAGCCTCCTTCCTGTAGATCTCGGCTCAGAGCACAGGGCACAGACCCCTTCCCCATCAGGAACCTTCTAGATTCTCCTCGGAGTCTCTCTTTCAAGCCCTCGTGTTTGTACCCGGAGGTAAAGGGCAGGGCCTGGGGCTCTCCTCTTCTTCCCAGTTTATGTTTGTTTCTGTTTTCTTTTAAGGAAAAACCCCTTCTTTAACAGCTCAAGTCCGTTTGTGGTGTGGACTTGACTGTAAGAGGCATTTTCGAAGCAGAACTGCAGCTCCCCAAGGCCGCGGCGGGTCTGTCTCCTCCGGCCGCCCTTCCGGCAGGGGCAGCGCTGGGTGACGGGGGGATGCCGGCCCCCAGCCTCGCCCGCCCGAGGCCGGCGCCCCCGGGGCTGGAGGCTGAAGGGCCCGCCCCACGCAGGTGACTGGTCACCACGAGGACCGTCCCTGGGTTTCCCTAAACTCACTTCAAAAAATTCGCTTGTGCTACGAGCTGCTCCACCTGAGCTCAGCTGTGTGTATGTTTTAAAAGTTTTATTTCGAAACAAACGTAATCACACAGAAAATTATAAATATAATGCGGAGAGCTCCGGTCAATCCTTTACCTCGCTTCCCTCGATGGCATCAGAAATAACTTTTACCTTTGGTTAATTACATATTTTTAATCCTTTTATGTGTTGGAAGCAGGAGACTCAGCCGTCACGGCCCAGCCTGAGTCGAACACGCTGCTCACGTTCTCCCGGGAGGCTTTCGGGTAAGTGGAGTGTGTAGGGGGTGTGAGGGTGTGTGTGTTGTGTGCACGGGTGTGCGTGTGGCCCGTGGTTGTGTGTGGTGTGTGCATGTCTGTGGTGTGTGCATGTGGGGGGGGGGGGTGTGTGGAGGGTGTGGTGCGTGTGGTGTAGCGTTAGTTTTATTTGTTGATTTTTTTCTCTTCAAATGCAATGACTGTGAACTCCTTCCAACACACAAGAGATGAAACAAAATCTAAGAGCGACAGTTGAGACCTTTCCCCAAGCAGCACCTTAGTTAAAAGAAATCACAACAATTCCATCGGCCGTGGTTTCCACGTTGAGGGTCCAGGCGTGGTCTGTGTGGCGCTGACATGGAAGAAAAGGCCCCGCGGGGAGTGAAGTCCACCAGAGAGCAGTGCACGGACGCACCTGCACCCTTGACCCACGCCGCTCCTGCGCGTTACGCGGCGTGATGTCCAGGGCACAGGAGAGCCCAGAGATGCTGGCGGCCAGGACCCCACACCCTCCCCACCTCGCGGCCACTCGCCCGCTGCCGGCACGACCTCAGGGCAGAAAGTGCTGACTCCTGCAGAGCCGGCCAGCGGGGAGAGGGCGACATCGCCCCTCCGCCAACGACGGCGGCGAGTGCCGGGTAAGGAAGTTAATGTTCTGTGGCGTTTACAGCCTGCTATTAATGGTCTCTCCTCCAGACACCCTCCCCTGACTTCTCCGTTTTCCCCCAGAGTTTTTTTAAACCACAAAAGCAACAGGACAATGTGTGAAGGCTCATTAATTCTCTTTAGTTCTGATTTTCCCCTTCTCTTTTCCGCTCGCCTCCTCCTGGAGGTTAAACAAGAGGCATGTCATCGGCCTTTCCAGAAGCTCTGATTCACGGGAGGGTGAGAGGGAGGCCTGGGAGCTGCCGGCCCCTCTCGCCCCGGCCCCCAGCGCCCACCGTTTTACTGCCGTCTGTGTCAGCAATCACACAGGCGGAACAATGGACCTACCGCTTTAATGACCGGGCCTCAAATTTGCCTTGATTTGCCCGTGTGTCATAGCAACACGCCCCTCGCGGGTCGGGGCAGCCTAATTACAGGATGAAGATGGATCAGGGCCTGAGAAAGCCTCGCCCCGGGGACTGTACGCAGGCCCCCTGCCCCCCATTCCGGATCCTGACCTCTGGCTGCCCCGAGTGCTCACCTGACCCGGGGATGCTGAAAGGATGCGGCAGGCTCCCCGGGACCTTTCAAGTCCCTGCAGAGGTGGGGAGGGGGATGCCGTGACTCCGGGCCGGAGCACCCGGCTCTGTTTCCCTTGACCAGGGTGCCCTGGAGACGTGTGTGGCAGGATTTGCAGGTGAAGCAAAGCCCTTCCGGTCTTGTTGGCCCAAGTTGTGTCTGGGGGAAAGCGCTCCGAGGCTGTTCTCACTACCTTTCAAACTGAGAGGAAAATAATGGGTGTAATTAGAGGGAAACTGAGATATCATTTCCAAAGTAAAGAGGCTGATTCCGGCAGACAAAAAATCAACAAACATCACTCATCTGAAAAATACGTGTTTGATACAACTGCGTTGTTTCTTGCTCCTTTACCCCCTGCGAGGAACCACGGACCTGGATGTCAAAGCTGCAGCTTTCCCTGCTGCATGAATGTCCTCCGAGGAGCCGACAGCCGGGGCTTTCCACTCCTTGGCACCTGGCCGATCCCTTCTGCAGCAGCACAGCTTGCAGCATTGGAGCCCACGAGGCACAGCCATCAGACTCCCCTGGCAAGGCAGGCGTTCTTGCACGGGCCCGTGGTGGTGTCCCAGGCCTGCCGACACAAAGGGCCACAGTGGCTAAAACACCAGAGGTTGTTCCCACAGTTCTGGAGCCAGAAGCCCAAAGTCCAGGTGTGGGCAGGACGGCGCTCTCTCCGAGGCCCCAGGGGAGGGTCCCTCCTCCAGCTGCCTGCAGCACCCCTTGTAGAGCATCCCTCCCATCTCTGCTCCCTTCTCCCTCTGCTGCTCCTGTCTGCGTCTCCGTTTTCTTTTGTAAGGACACCTGTCATTGGGTTAGGGCCCAGGCTGTTCCGGCATGATGTCATCCTAGTCAGTTACACCTGCAAAGACCCAATTCCAAATAAGACCCTGAGGGTCAGGACCTGGACGTATCCCTTTAGAGACATGATCCACCCACAGTAAATTTCAACCATGATGCTCACCAGAGGCCGGTCGTGGGGGAAAAGCCTCGGGACGCCCCTCCTAGGCATCTCCTGCCCGGGTTCCACCAAGAAGCCTGTAGTTCTCATGTCTGCAGTATGAGCTCTGCCTTCTCTCTCTCCCTGCTCCCCCCGCTTTCCCAAAGAGCCCTCTCTGTCCCGTGGCCCCTTGGAGCCTCCAGGACTCCTCACACGTAAGAGTGAGGACTTGGAAGTCTCTGCAGAGACCAGCCTTCAACACTGCTTCTCATGGTTGGGAAGCATGGATTCGGAGAAGCCCCGCTGTATCCATGGGTGTCTTCTTTATAAAAGGAAATATTAAAGTTAAAGAGTTGACAACCACATAGTAAGACTTGTTAGCAAAACTACTTCCTTCTTCCTCTGACTTCCCTCTTAATGGTTTAAATGTAGATACTACGATAACGGAACTCCCTCCTGCCTGAAGGATATGGAAAATCATAAAAGGTACGGCCATTATGAGGGTGGACGGTAATGATGGTATCTTTTCTCTTGAGAAATAAAGTAAAAAATAGCCTGGCCACAGTTGGAGTCCGTTAAGCCCAGTTTCCATCCTAATTAGCATTGTATGCAATAAACGTCGCCCTTTAGAAATATGGTACTTCTTCGTATCTTGATGCTAGAGTTATAATAATAAAATCTTCAGTGCTCTTTACCCTAATAAATATTTTGAACCCCGAAGGAAATAAAATTATTCAAAAAGCCCAGCAAAACTGTGACTTTATTTCAATTCCAATGCAGGGAAAGAAATTGCTGAGTTCCCTCAATGTTATTTGCCCAGAGAAATATAAGCCTGCATTCAGGGCAGTTGTCATATTTTGCAATCTCTTCTGTAGAAAGAAAGTTATTCAGACTATCTGGGAATGAATGTACAGGAAAGGAAGAACGCATGTTAATATTCTGTGGTCTAATTCCTCAGCAACAGACCACGCGGTCTATCGTACATTCAGCCAAACAACGTTTTCTTTCCTTTCATCTCCCGTCACAGCCTCAGTGCAGACTCTGGGTCACAAAAGATTGAGCTGATTCTTACCATAATTAAACAGCTGGGAAGTTTTTAAGCTTTTAACCCTTTTACAAAGACTTTTGGTCTGGGTTGTTTTGATGCTTTTGTTCTGGGAGCCAAAGTGCTAACATAGCACCTGAAGCGTGAGCTGTGGTCAGGAGCCTGAGCTATTCTGTCTGGAGGAGTGGCCGCGGCAGCCTAGGCTCACGGGCTGTCCCCGGGCTGCCTGCCCCTGGCGTGGGGCTTAGGAGAGGGGCCCGCAGGCTGAAGGGGCCTCGACACTGTCCTGGACCACCTTGCCTGTCCCGCCCCCTTCCTTCACTGCCGGGCTGCTCTCCGGGCGAGGTCGTCCAGCCGGGGGGGCTCATGGCAGCCCCCTCTCGGCTGTGTTAGAAGAAGTGCCCAGGGGAGACAGTGATGATTATCCCGGGCGAGGTTTCTATGACCTGCTCATCAAAACAGACGGAAAACCTCAGACTCATTCAATTTCATTTTAAAAGTGTCACGAGATAACAGAGAAGGGCACATGAGGGTGGCCGGCTGTGAATCCCATGCGTCTCTCTGTGCCACACAGAATCCGTAAACACCTCCAGGACGTGGCCACGTCCTCCGTGCGTTCGACCCTCTACCACAGGAAGTTTCCCCTCTGGAGGAGAACACAGGGTGGAGAGGTGTCGTCTCCGGGGGAGGGCTTCGGGCTCTGGGGAAGCAGCCCCTAGACGCGGCAGGCTCCCCTGCTGGGGGCTGCATGGTCATGGGTGCATGGTCTCTGTCCTGTAGCCTCCTGGAGTGGAGAAGGACAAACCACCAAGACCGCCCAGCCTCCTCCTCCAGTGGACACATTGGGTGGAGCCACAGGCACCTGCCTGGGAGAGATGCAGGTTGCACAGAGCGACCACTGTTCTCACCTGAGGCCATTTCTGAGGCCACCGTGGGCAGGAAGTCTCCTTGCAAAGGCCCCCCCCCCCCCCCACCGTCTTGCTAGGAGTGATTTTTTTTAACTTTTTATTTTTTTATTTTCTACAATAAACTGCATATATTTATAGTGTACAATTTGGTATCCCAATCTCCCAATTCATTCCCCCCCCCAACCCTCCCTGCTTTGCTAGGAGTGATTTTGACAAAACCAACATGCTATGGTCCATCTGCCTCAAGCACAAGAAGACTCTACCAAAACCTCCTAGAAAAGAGTGGCAACAGACAGACCCAGCCGGCAGGTACGAAACTAGCAGGGTGAGGTGTCCTTTTGGATGAAGACACGGGTTGCCTTTGGGCTGAAAAACCACAGTCTATCAGCCAGAACGTTTTTCACCATTTGATGATGTGTGGTGGGGACACTTCAAGGATGAGGTTTAGCGAGACCTCAGGAACGGATGACCTCGCCGCCAGGGTCCCAGCTGAGCTGAGAATCAGAGGGCAGAGGCCGTTGTCACCCCGGGGGGGACTTTGGTCCATGTGGGATGCACCCAAATGGTGAGATCACACAGAGAGGCAGGATTTAGACCAAGTGGGCCTGCACAGTCATGTGTGAGACAGAAATGAGCTGGCCGTCCTTTTCACTTTAAACTGAATTACTGTACTTTCAACTATCAACGGACACCTACCACTAGGTGAGCAGTTTTGGAGAGGAAAAAACAGCTGGTTAACTCTTCGAAGCTGGGGTGACAGAGAAGAGAGGGATCTAACATTTACTGTGTCAATGCCTCAGGTGCCAGGCGCAGGGTTGATGGTCTTGCAGACCTTGTTTTATTTCTCCCGCCAGCAGCTCTGGTTGATGTGGATGTGTCTGCTGTGTAGGGCAGCGGCCGAGGCTCAGAGAGGTTCAGTAACTTGTCCTCATCATCGCAGCTAACTAACGGCAAAGTGGAGAGTCTAACCTGAGTCTGCCCGAGTACCCTGTGACGGCTCTCCCCCTCAGCATGTTTTTAGAGTCCAGAGTAAACTGGGAGGTGCACAGGCCCCCCCAGGGCCCGGAGAAGAAGGGCATGAGACAGCTCCCCGGAGGAAAGTGGGGTCTGAGCCCCGTGATGTCCGGGTGGGGCTGCTGTGCCAGGCACGCCTCCCCCACGACCTGCACAGAAGCATCGGGAAAATGCCTCCAGAAGGTGGAACGGAGCCAGGACTGGGGGTGAAAGGGATGTCACCCCCAGTGACATCGGAGCGAGGTGAGTTCTTCCAGCCACGAGGGAGGGTGCTCAGGAGCCCTGGGCATGCAGGTGGTCAGGCAGGGGGTTTCCCCAGGTGAGAATCTAGATTCAGGGCACGCGGGGTCCGGCAGCAGAGCGACAGCTTAGCAAGGGGGGGCTTAGGTACCCCCTGGGAGCCCCCTTCTGGGGGCAACAGAGGCGGCACTCGAGGAGGATCTGTCCAGCAGATGGACAGAGGAGGCCACCCTCGACTTTGGTACCCAGACCTGCCCTCTGAGCCCGAGTGCTGCAGCCCCTGCCCTACTCCACACGACACCGCCCAGGAGGGCCCGGCACTCCAAGCAGGTGGAGAGAAGATACCATCTGTCTGCTTCCAGAGCCGCTATCTCCCTGGTATCTGAGCACACTGAACAGGAGACCATTGCTCGGGCTTCTACCCTCTCGGGAGATAAATCTTCCAGCGGATCACCCCCGCCAGCCGGTGCCGCGTCTCCACGTGGCCCTGGACCTCGGAGCTTCTTCACCAAGCGATCAGGATGCTTGAGGGAGGGTCCCAGGGCAGCCAGACCTCGTCCCGCCTGCCTTCGCCTGAGCCCTGGACCTCCACGGAGGAGGCCGGGCCTCAGGCGGCCCCCAGCCCCAGGTTCCGCGGGCCGGGCAGGAGGGCGTCCTGACACACCCGCTCGTCCAGCGGGAGGGGCCCAGCCTAGCCCGCCGCAGCCGCGGGGCCCGGGAGCACAGCTGGCCGTGCCGGGCCTCCCCTCGCGCAGGGGGCCCTCCACGTAGCCCATGCCTGCTCCCCATCCACCGCCTGGTGCTTTAGGGACCACACTGACTCGGCTGTTATGTAGACACTGACAGCCCAAAGCCCTCACCCCAGAACTAGAGGGGGAGGTACACGAGAAGCCCTGGATTCTGGGCCTCAGCTTCCACTGGACGACACCTGGGGGTCTCACACGAGGGGCCAGGAGGCAGAAGACCGCAGGGACATGGGTGTTTGTGGTCAGAGCAGCTACTGAGCAGGAACGCTTTGCTCGGACACACATCACCTGGTACGCCACCGTGCAGCTCCCAGCGGCCCTGTGATCTCTGGGCATCCGGGGGTCCCCGTGGTGCCAGGAGGGGCAGCAGAGGGGCTGTCCTCGTCATGTCTTTGGGGAGAGGCTTTCTCCCCGCCAGCGACTCCGTAACCCACAGGCCCACGGACACAGGCACTGGCGTGTGTGTGGTTACTGAGTGGCCCTTTGGGGACATCTGGTCACCACAGAAGGTGTCCTTGAGGGTCGGGGTTAGAGCTGTGAGCATCCAACACTCTCCAACGTGTGCCGAGAGCCTCCCTGGCTGCTGTCTGTCCTGGGAAAGGCACCCCGGCCCTCGTACTCTGTCCCCGGCGCTCACGGAGAGGATGTCTCCCGAGTGCGTGACCACTGCTGCCCGGTGTGGGAGCCGCACTGCGATGGGAATTTCGCCTTCTCTCCTCCAGTCTTCCCACCTGGACGCAGGGCCTTGCAAAATGTTACGTAGCCATTGGACACCTTAACTTTGCAAACTATAAAAGCCCACAGACACACCAAGCAGCACACACGACGGTACTAGCCCATACTCAACAGAGAGGTGTCCGACGCCTGGATTCTTTTAGAGTTTTCTTTTTCTTTTTAATTTGAAAATAAACTGTATGCATATTTTCAGATTATAGAAGTAATACACAGTTTTTTAAAAAAATTTATCAGGATATAGTTGATCTACAATGTTGTGTTAGTTTCAGGCGTACAGCACAGCGCTTCAGTTATACGTGTACATATATTCACTGTTTTCCAGGTTCTTTTCCCTTACAGTTTATTACAAAATACTGAGTATAGCTCCCTGCGCTGTACAGCAGGTCCTTGTTGGTCACCTATTGTATACACAGTAGTGCGTGCGCATTAATCTCAAACTCCTAATGTATCCCTCCCCCGCTCTCCGCTTTGGTAACCATAAGTTGCTTTTCTATGTCTGTGGGTCTGTTTCTGTTTTGTAAATAAGTTCATTTGTGTCATCGTTTAGATTCCACGTGTGAGTGACATCATACGATATTTCTCTGTCTGACTCACTTCACTGAATATGACAATCTCTAGGTCCATCCATGTTGCTGCAAATGGCATTATTTCATTCTTTCTTACGGCGGAGTAAAAGTCCGCTGTATAGATATATATACCACAGCTTCTTTCTTTTTAGAATTTCCTTGGCATCTTTGCCTCCAATGGTTACTGTGTCACCGTCTGTGACCCTGGCGTACATCGGCTGTGATGCAGGAGGCAGACAGCCGGTGGCCGAGTTTCCACAGAGCGGAAGAGGGAGGGGAGAGAGAAGTCTTTGGTCCGCAGGGATAGACATCTCCAAGGACCAGGCAGGGTGTAGCCCGCGGGCACTTCCCAGCTCCCGGCTGGTGAGACGGGGATTTCAAGGTGGGCCCGGGTTACGCCCCGTGCTGTGTGTGCCTCTGTGTGACCCCCTCCCCCGGGGGGTCGTCAGAACCCGAGAGGTGGGACTCGGCCCGTGATGAAGTGGCCTCACACAGCGTACCCATTGGCTTGGGCTGCCGGGGCTTCTACAGCAGACGTGTATCCTCCCACAGCCCTGGAGGCAGGGATTCCACAACCAAGGTGACAGCCAGGTGGTTTCCTGTGGGGCCTCTGTCCTTGGCTTGTAGACGGCCGTCTCCTCCCTGTGTCCTCGTGGGGTGGTCGTCCCTCGGTGTGTGTCTGTGCCCTGAGCTCTTCTTCTCATGACGACACCTGTCGAATTAGACTAGGGCCCTGAGCTCTTCTTATGACATCTGTCATGTTAGACGAGGGCCCACCTCTACGACTTCATTTTACCTTAATCACCTCCTTAAAGACATGCTTCCAAATACAGTCACAGTCTGAGTACTGGGGGTTGGGACCTCACATCTGAATTTTCAGGGGGTAAAAATCAGCCCAGGACTTATGGCAGAAATGAAGGCACTTTGCACCTACAATTAAGGTCTCAATTGATAGGAAAAGGGAAACTCTTCTTGGTGGGCTTGTCCCAATTGGGTGAAAACCTTAGAAGAGGGACGTGTCCTCCTGGAGACAGAGTGATGCTGTCCTGCCAGCCTGGAGGAAGCACACACCCACAACCTGAGCTGCTGATGGGGGAGGTGGCCTCTGGGGGTGAGGGTGAGGGTCTCACTCCTGCAAATGCAAGCTCTTGAATTCAGCCTGCAACCCAAGCCCCTTGGAAGCAGACCTTCACCCAGCCGAGCCTCCTGCTGAGAACACAGCCCACCAGCGCCTGCCTTTCAGCCTTGTGAGGCCACGAACAGAGGACCCGGCTCAGCCGTGCCCAGATTTCTGACCCTCGGAGGCTGTGGGATAATTGAGGGGTGCTGTTTCGTGCTGCTGAGGCTGTGGCGCTTGTTACCCAGCAAGGAAAGCGATCCAGAGGGAGAATACACGGGCTTCTGTGTTGGGAGAACACCTTCTTCTGCCCCTTTACTCGTTCAGAAATGATGAAAACAAGTCCTCAGCCATAGCTCGTCTGTTGTGATTTCTAGAAAATGGGAGGCCTTCCTTATTCTGGAAGAGAGAAGCAGGGAGGAGAGGTCTTGAGGTTTCCGGGGGGTGGGGTTGGGTGGCTTGGCCCCCGTGGGTCCAGCTGAGCCTGCTGCCCGCTCAGAGCTGAGTCTCCACCGCGCCACCCCCAAGGTCGCTGGTCTGCTCCTGGCTGCAGTGAGGCCAGCAGCCTACGGGCACGTGCGAGCCCCTCTGGTCCAGGGCTGGTGCACTGGGCTGCTGCTTTGTGAAGAACGCGGGTGGGTAGGCAGGACCTTACGTAGGGGAGACATGACGTCACCACCTAGAAAACATGCCCTTCCTTAAACCCTCCTTTCTCCCCACCGGGCTTTCACAGGACTCGTCCTGAGTGGTTCCTCCCTTGGTCAGTGCCTCAAGATGCTTAGCATCTTATGAAGTTGCTCCAGATCTGAAGGCCTCTATTTGGCTTTACCACACACTTTGTCCCAAAGAGCTACACCTCCACCAACTCCTCCTCTGGGAAGGGTGCTCGGAAACCCCAGGTCCAAATGGGAACCCACAGTGTCCGGGCCACCTCCGTGCCCGGGGGGACGGGGACAGCGCTGACGCCTGAGCAGGGACCGCGGGCTCCCCACCTGAGACGGATGCATCCAGCTGGAGTATCAGGAGCCTCTTGGGGAATGGAAACCGCAGGGACCACGTTTTCTCATTTCTGTATTTGATGCTTTGACATCTTGGGTCTCATTGGCCCCGCAGGGACGGCCATCCCCCCAGGCTGGCTCACTCCCTGGGGCAGCAAGCAGTGCTGTCATCTGCCATCCACGTGCGACCCCGCCAACCCAGAACCACACCCACACCACCTATTATCCCAGGCCGCGGTCCCGCTGCCCTCCTCAGCCCAGGCAGGCACCAGATGACTCCAGACAGGACAGGCCCTGTGTCCCAGGGCCCTCGGAACTGCCACCCTGCCACCTCCTGTCTTTCCTACAGAAAACACGGTAAGCAGTCTTGCCACGTTTCCTGTCACCCTCTGACCCCTGACAGACCCTCTGCTTCCAGGTGTGGCCCCCGCAGCACGCTGGATCCCCTGTTTCTAGGGACCTGTGAGCATAAGCCCTTCCTCCTCACCCGTGACTGTCATTCCGTGTCTGTGTTATCCTTCCTTCCTGGATTCAGACAGATCCCGGACACCCTGTGAAAACAGAAGTCATAGTTGGAAGCAGGGTGACCTGGTCAAGTGAGTCCCAAGGCCCTGATCTGAGGACTGACCCTCCTTCTTCTTGGATGATGGACTTCAAGGCGCCATTGTTGCTCTAAGTTTCAGCCTCTCCACGGGGAGAAGCAGACAAAGCCTCCACCTGACTCCAGGGATAAGGATGGAAATGACATAAAAGTCTAGCAATGTAAGTATTCACCCCTCCACACCTAAGGAGGATGAGAGGGTGATGACACCAGCAACCTGGCAGCGAGCTGTCATGGTAACCACTTAGCACTGGTCCAGGCTCGGAGAGTCCTGAACCGAAGGGCTCTACTCAGCTAGAAGTGACTTTTAAAGTCCTGGGAATTAACCCAGTGATTCATCTTCACTTGGCGTAGAAATCATCTTTTTAGATTCCTGTTTATTTTTTAGATGTGAGTAGGTTTATCCTTATACAAAATGATAATTTTCACGTAGGTCACAGGAAAGAAAGTTCATCTCTGTGCACCATGTTGAAATGGAACCAGCATGGAGGGGCAGGACCCCGCGTCGCCACTTCCTGGTTCTGTCTTTGGCTCACTGGCTGACCTCACAAGAGAGGCTGACGGTCTCTGGGCCTCAGTGTCCTTCCATAGAGAGCCAGTGGGTTGGGACGAAACACCTACACTGACTTCCAAATATAAAATCTGTCTCTGCCATGACCTGTCCTGGGTCTAAAGGGCTCAGGGTATCTCGAATCACTGAAGGACAGGCAGGGAAGACTCAGGCAGTCGTTCTCAGAGTGACCTGAGCAGAGCGGCTTTATAAACGCCATTAAATCAGCATTCCAGGTGTCATCAGCTCACGTCCAGTTTCTGTTTTACTCAGCGACTCATGTTGGGTTGAAGGTCCCTTTGCAAGAAAGACATTGGGAAATTCTGCCAAAGGGCACTGGCTTCCTTTCTGGGGTTTCAACCTCATGCGTGCCGGGTGGCCACAGCCTCTCCGTTCTCACCGTCTGTGACCCGTGCACGTGCCTCGACCAGCCTGCCCACGAGTCTGGCCAGCGTGTCCCAGCTCTGGACGTGGGGCGGGGGGCCAATGACTGAGGCAAGAGCTGTTCCTCCTGCGAGATGACAGGCGGGCCTTCGTCGGCCTGAACAGCACGTTTAAAAGCAGAGACACTCATTCAGAGGAGAAAGTGTGGCATTTTCTGCCCCTCGAGCTCAGCGATGCCAGGTATGCCAACGTGTGGGTGTCTGCGTCGCCCCTTGAAATCCGAGCCCGGTCCGAGCCCGGGTCTTTGTCAGTCGCCCCCAGGGGACTGCAGGGCCGTCACCCAAGGACACCGCACGCCCCGCGCTCAGCAGGCAGGAATGCGGGGCGCCCGCTGCACCTCGCAGGATGAACAAGGGCCACTGACCCTCCCTGCCGGCGAGGCCCCGTCTGTCATCGGCCTGGCACACACACCAGCGACCTTCGACGCCCTCTGGCAAACGTCCCCCGTGCGCGTCCCATCAGCAACAATAAATCACCTGTGAGCATATGTAGCAATTATCACCTGGAATCAAGGCGTCGGGTCTTAACAAGGGGGTGTGCCCGGGGCGCGTCGGCACAGCCCCGGCTGCGGGGGAGGCCTCGCAGCTTTGGTGACTCACCTGCCGAGCTCAGGGTTGGTGGGTACGCGGCCAGGCCCACGCTCTGAAGACAATGCGAGCCTGTCAGCGGCCTGGGAACAATAAACGCCTTGTGTCCTGCAGCTCGGTGCAGATTTAGCAATGTTTCCACTTGCCAAGGGCGAGCGCCGACAGGTAGCTGGCGCGAGAGCTCGCAGCAGGGGTGCTTGCCGGTGCGGGGGTCGCAGGGGGGTGCGTGCCGGAGGCGGGATGCAGCTCCTGCCCAGCACCCGAGGTCCCCACCCACACCCGCTGCCCGGAGCCTTCCAGGTGGAAATGCAGAGACACGCACCAGAGGTGAGCTTCCCTTTCCGGCCTCTGCCGTGAAGACAAATTTCAGGAGGGGCTGCTTCCCATCAGGAATGGGTCATCTGAACACAGAGCAACACACATGGGTTGCTGGACGTCCCAAGATGTCAGGCTTTCCCCCGACCAGTCACGGTGTCGGGAAGAATGTGCGGAGCCCGGGTACCCGGGGCTCAGGTGACCAGTCCCTCCTCCCACCCCCTCGGTCTCTCTCTCCCCCCCATCCTCTCTCTGTCTCTGCCAACCTCCCTCCACATTTCTCTCTCTCCCTCCCCCCCGCCACACACAACCTTCGAATTCACTTCTGAAACGTCGCTTGAGGACACGTCCCAGCCCCCATGGCCTGTGTCTGTCCCCATCCACTCCTCACCTTTCCTTGGTCCTTTTCTCCCTCCACAGAGAAGGACAAGTGGGCAGGAGTGACCAGGCACACCTCACGTCCATCTGGGTGGGAACAGTCACTTCCCCTCTAAGCAGATCTGCTAGACCTGAGATACCTCTTTATTTTCCTTTTATAAAAATATAATTAAAATCTAATAAGTGAGTCGGAGGACCGGTCCAAGCTGGCTGACATGCCCCAGGGTCCCTTCCTCACTGTGCAAGCCCCGTGAGCTTGGCAGCCAGTGGTCTGCAGCCTCCCCCTCTGTGAAGACAGGTTGTCTACACCCGCAGAGGGTTGGAAACACCGTGGAGCAGAGCGTGTGGCCACAGCAGGAGCTGCCCTCAGCAGCTGCCCCCACCTCCGGAGCCTCAGCCTCCAGGCGTCGACCCTGTGAGCCCCTCTTCACAGGGAAGTCAACCCTGGACTCAGGGGCTCCCCGAGAAGCAGCCCAGACCCCAACGCCAGCAGCATCTTGCTGGCGAGAACCCGTGAGAGCCGTGTCATCACATCACAAGGAGGCTGCAGGGTCACTTTGGTGGGGGTGGCGTGCACGAGCCCCCTTTATGTGCACCCCCCAAGGAGGGCGGGATGACACCGGCCACGTGGCTGTTGACGCAATGTCGTCCACACAACGATGGCTTCAGAGGGCACGTGCGGAGCGAAGGTGCAGACGCAGGTTTGGCGCCACTCCTCGGTTCAAGTGATGCTACAGCCGCCCTCTCTCTCCGCATCCTCGGTGAAAGCACCACGTGGGCAGGAACTGCCGGCATGAGGACATCTGGGTACCGGATGCCAGGGAACGTGAGCACAGCCGCTCATAAAGCAGCAGTGGGCTAGGACTCGACACCCCGCCTCTGGCCCCTCACGTGAGCTCCTGCTCACCTGAAGCTGTGCCGGGGCCCAGATTATTTTGGCTGCAGCACCACGATGGAGAGGCAGGCAGCCTGAGCGGGGATGGTCACCATGGCCAGGTTCTATCACTGCCACACATTTGCCTGTGGTCAGAATCACAGGACAATATAAACTAAACAGGCTTCTCATGAGGGACTCTACCAGCCACAGCTCAGCACTTCACAACTGCCATTTATTTTTTCTAAGAGATTATAAGCTTCACAAATCAGGGTCTGTCCTAGGACCCCTGGTGCCTGACAATAGTTATTTCTTGAGTAAGGAAAATACATGATGAGCTTGGATTTGTGTTTTATTTGAAGGAAAGTTAGGTTTATTTTCCAAAATTAATAAAATTTAGTTTCTTTCATTGAATTAATTGCACTTCCTTTCCAACTTAAATACTGGATACTTTTATCTGCCCTCAATATATATTTTTCCCATTATTAACTGGAATATAGAGGGACCACGTTTTTCCCTGTCTCTATAGGTGACCTCACACAAAGACGTCACTTCTCCTTAGTTTCACCCTCCGCTCATAACTCTTGCCTCCAATGCAGAATTTTCGGAGCATGCCCACCACGTGCTCACGTCTCCATCACTTCCTGGGGAGCCTCCCGAGGTCTCCTCCACATCAGGTTCTGTTCCAGAAGGAGACGGACAGTCCCACCCTCCTGAGCCTCACTTCCTAGCGCAGGAGGGGGTGGTGATGAGGGGTAACACGGACGGGGCTGCTGCAGCCTGGTGGGTCTGTGATGCGGTCAGGTGCAGGCGCGCCAGCTGGGCAGAGAGGCTTCTTGGAGAAGATGCTAGAGCTACACCGGAAGAAAGAGGACGATCAGTCTTGGCCAGACCCGGCTTCTATAGCAAAATGCCACAGACAGGGCAGCTCTAACAACACATGTTTATTGCTGACGGTTCTGGAGGCTGGAATCTGGTCTGGGTGCAGCGGAGCTGGGGGCTGGTGAGGACGCTCTTCTTGGTTCACAGACGGCCGCCTTCTTTTTGCATCTTCTTGGGGCAGACAGAGAAGCAAGCTGTCTCATGTGTCTCCTCAGGGGGCAAAGATTCCATCACGCGGGCTCCACGCTCACCACCTGGTCACCCGCCCAAAGACCGCACCTGCACAAACCCTCACACTGGGGACTGGGGTGCAGGGTATGACTGGGGGGTGTGGAGCACCGAGTCCACAGTGGTGTCAGCCACAAAGGCGTGGCCGGGAAGGCCCGGCCAAGGTCCTGGGTGAGGAGGAAGGCCGGTCACTGTACCTAGAGCCACACCCTCAGGGGACAGCTGCTCGCTGAGGGAACAGAAGACGCAGGCCTTGTGGACACAGTGAGGGAGGCCTTCCAAGTCCGTCCTGGGCAGGACAGGAAGCCTGTCAGCCATGTTTTCTTTAATAGACTTTTTATAGCAGTTTGGGTTTACAGGAAAAGTGAGTGGGAAGCACAGAGAGCTCTCATATACTCCCTTACCCCTCCCCACACCCACATGCACACACACACAGGCTCACATACACACATGCACACACACACAGACTCACATATGCACATGCACACATGCACAGGCTCACATACGCACATGCACACACGCACAGGCTCACATACACACATGCACACACGCACAGGCTCACATACACACATGCACACACATGCACACACACAGATTTTTCCCCGTTACTACCATCTTGTCCGTGTGGGACATTTATTAAAGTGGCTCAACCAACATCAGTACAGAGTTCCCGACTGAGCCCGTGGTTTACGTAAGGGTCCAACCTGCATGCTTCCCTCTCTGGGTTTGGACAAATGCATGATGACGTGCGCCCACCACCACAGTGTCCCACGGAGGGGCTTTGTGCTGCACCTCTTCGTGCCCCCCTTCTTTTCCCCGGTCCCTGGCAGCCGCTGCTCCTTCTAAGGTTTTGCCTTTTGCCGAACGTCATTGAGTTGGAATCACGCAGTGTGGAGCCTCTCCAGACTGGCTTCTTCCACGTACCAATGCGCATTTAAGATTCCTTCAGGTGTCTTTACAGCTTCATAGCTCGTTTCTGTTTCTCTCTGAGTAATATTGCACTGTCTGGATGGACCACAGTTCATGTGTCCATTCACCTACTGAAGGACATCTCATCCGTCCACAGTTTTAGCAATTACAAAGTGCTGCGGCTGTTTACGTACAGGTTTTAGGTGGTCATAAGTGTTTAACCCATTCGGGTGAATACCAAGCAGTGCGATCGCTTGATCATATGGTAAACGCATGTGTCGTCTTGCAGGAAGCCACCAAAGTGTCCTCCAGAGTGGCTGCACCACTTTGCATCCCCACCAGCGATGCGTGAGAGTCCCCGTTGCTCCTCATCCCTGTCAGCACTGGGTGCTGTCAGTATTTTGGACAAATGTGAGGAGCAGCCATCCTCACAGGTGTGTAGTGGCCCAGGAGACATCGTACTCAGAGGAGGCACATGAACTGATGGACATTTTAGAAAGATGCTTCTGGCTGCTCTGGGATGGAATGATGGAGATGCACGTGTAGCCTCCCAGGTGAGAGGCGGCAGGCGGGGGCAAGGATAGAAGCTCAGACAGGGAAAGAGACGGTGTGGGACACCTGGTGGAGGAAGACCCTATGGGACTTGTTAATGGTTGGGCTGGGGAGAAGATGGAAGGGAGAATCCCAGGTGTCAGTGCTTCAGCCATCAGCGAGATGGTGGGGCTCTCCCCAGACGGCACTCGGTGATCTATTTTATACATAGTAAGCTCCAGGTTTCCTTTAGGAACTCAGTGCGGGTGCCAAGGGGGATCAGGTTTTTAATCTGGAGCTTGGAGGAGAGACCAGTGTCAGGCAGATGAATTGCGGCTCACCCCGGGGCACCCCCATCTCAGGCTGACCATTCACTCTCTTTCCTCTGGTTCCCAACTTACTACTTTTCAGACCTTAGTTCAAACATCCCTTCTCCAGGGAGACCTCCCCTGCTCTCTCCATGAGACTAGAGACCCATTCCCTGGACCACTGGATTCCAAGTTTCCTGGACCCCAATATCCACCTACTGGTGTGACGTGTACCAGTGCACTTGCTACCTCTCATCTCCTTTAGGCTCGAGGGTCTCTGAGGATCCTTGAGCATCTATCTCATTCACCCCCGTGCTTCTGCCATCCATTGTGTACTGTGCTCCCAGTAGATACTTACTGAATAAACAACTTATTAAAACACAATATAAAATGTTTCCAAGTGTTTGGGGGTTGGGATGAACCGTATGTGGATAAGCAGACTGAGAAATCCAACCATGCATGTGACCTACCAGGTCAAACTGTCTTCTTAAAATTATATTCCCAAAAGTCAGTTATTTTCTGTAGCTGCCCCAAGGATTGTCTCACCCAAATCAACAAATGTCCCCGGTCCCCAAGCCCACCAACACCCCCCATCCCCCGTCCCACACAATTATTCTCTTCTGAGCAGAAGGGGGCCAGGTAGTCCTCATCTAAGTCCCTTTCTCTCCTTTTCACAAACTCAACAGTTTTCCACATCACATGTCAATAAAAGAGACTCAACTTACATCCAAACATTGGTAAATGATACGCTGGAAGTTTGACCTAAACCGAGAAAACGTGGTTAATAACTTTTATCTGACAATTTCAGGTTTGAAATAGTGATTACATAGCCACCTGCCATGAAAAAAATGTGCTGAAGGAACACAGCAGAACACGAGCTTAATTGCCTTGTCATCCCTGAGAACTTTCCAAACACCCAAGTTTTATGTCGGGTGGGCTTGTAAGATAGCTCAGAGCTGTTTCCACCTTTAGGATTACCTAATGGCAAAGGCGAGAGGCTGGGTTTACAAAATCCCCGCTCTCATCACAGAGCTGGTTTTTAAACCACGAAAGCCCTGCAGATAAGCCTTAATAGTACAGGCAGCAGTGCCGCAAATGATGCAGTTTGGTTTCCCAGGTCAGCCTGGTTTGTTTTGCTAAACTGAGTGCATTGTCATCCAAACTCCTATGCTGCACAAATATCAATTAGTTAGCTGCTGACCTGATGGTCGTAATCCCGCAGCATATTAGAGTCAGTTGACACTTTCCCTAATGAGAGAAGCCTCCAATTATAGTTAACCCAAAGGTCAGTGCTCCCCGCTCGCAGGGCTGCACAGTGCTGCTGGTGCTGGCGCTGGGTAGCACGGAAACGAGCCGGACAAAGATGCTGCGGCTAAGGACGCAGGCAGGACCAGGCTCCGCGTCTGCACACGGTGTCCCGGACCCGCGGTGCAGCCTGTGCCCAGCGTTCCCCCGGCCGTGAGGTCTCACATTTCCCCTCTTCCTTCCTCCGCGTTCCTTCAGCCAGTCCTTGTCTTTGCTGGCTGGAAAAACTACATCTAATTACGTCATAAATAGGAACGGATGCCACCATTCTTAATGAATGATTCATTGGGGTGGCATTTCCTAATGGTTTGTAGCTATTAGAGCATTTAAATAAAATATTCATATGCATTTTCTTAATTAAAACATTTTTCTTGAAGTATGTTGGAGAGCTTGGCTTCGGCCTCCTCTTGCATGAGGTTGGGAAATGTCCACACCTTTCTCATTATCTTTTCATTTCCTTTTTCCGTTAACCGATTCAAACCCTTATTGTCAAAACTTCTTCTACGAGCCAGACCAGAGATGCTACGTATTACAGAAAAAAGTGCCTTAACCCTCAAAATTAGCTGTCTCATTCTGGATGACATTCTTCCCTGCATACGATTATCCTTTATTCACAAAAACAAGTTAAATAACCATAAAACTGAAGAGAGAGATACTAGGATAACTTTTTAAAAGTATGCCTTTTTCCCACTAAAAAAAACCCAGCAGTGCTATTTTACTCTTGACACTATTGTTTTCAATAAGACAACCATCCTGAAGTAAAAATGAAAAAAAAAAAAAAAAAGAATAATTTTACATGTGCATGCAGGGGTCATGGTCAAACAATGGTGCTTTCAAAACAAGGCAAACAAGGGTGCGGCAGAGACAGCTCCGATTTAAAAATGCACTTATCAAATGAGGTTTATTCCCGTGCACATTCCCAGCGAAGCCAATAATCTTGGCCCCTGAAGCTTACATTTACCCAGTGGACGGTGTAATTCTTTTATTCCTGTAAAAGTGCAGTACATTTTCCCTTCCAAGGAAGCTAAACAGAGCAGCAAAACTCACGGCCATGACACACTTCCCGGGATGCAGGGCACGGCCTCTACATCGCTGCATTTACAAAACGTCTAGAGGGTCGGCTCACGTAACCACAATCAGACACTGCAGCCAGATGTTAATTATGTTGGAATGCTGGCAGAAACGACAACAGAAAAACTCTCAAAGAATGTATCCGACGAAATCGTTTCAACATCCACATCTGAAGTGGTGAGCTGGCCTCCGGTCTGCGGCCCACATGCCTGCCACCTTACAGGGATCTTTTTCGCCACAGGAGGGCTCCCATATAAAAAGTGAAGTAAACCATTAATAAAGAAATTAATCATAAAAAGAGAGTTGAACCAAAATGCATGGAAATAGAGATCATGTGACAAATTTTCTGGTTGAAACAACCACCTGCAAATTGGTGAACAGGAACCCCAATAACTCTGAGAAACACTCCATCAAACCATCTTTTAACGTCCTGATGCCCCCAAAACTCATGCATGATTTAACCCTGCAGTGACGAAAGCCATCGCCCACCCAAACATGTGCACACAACGTGTGCCACAGAGCCATTCCTCCCTTTCTAAAAAATTATTTCTTTATTTATTGGCTCTGTTGTGTCTTCGTTGCCTGCTTGCAGTGGCTTCTCTTATTGTGGAGCACAGGCTCTAGGCGCACGGACTTCAGTATTTGTGGCACATGGGCTCAGTGGTTGCAGCTCACAGCCTCTAGAGCGCAGGCTCAGTAGTTGTGGTGCACGGGCTTAGCTGCTTCGCGGCATGTGGGATCTTCCCAGATAAGGAATCAAACCTGTGTGGGATCTTCCCAGAGCAGGGCTCGAACCCATGTCCCCTGCATTGGCACGTGGATTCTTAACCACTGCACCATCAGGGAAGTCTCCCTCACATTTTTTGAAGCAGAAAAGAAAACCATTAGTGGCTCAATAGCATTAAAAAAATCCGTCCACACATGCAGGAGTTAATCCATTTATTTACTCACCCAAATTAATTTCACACGTACCACGTGTACTGCCCGGACTCCGAGCTCCCAGGAGCTTGGTATGGATGACGGAAAGTCTTTTCTTTCGGGAGAAGTTGGGTTCCCTCTCTCTTTTTCTTCCTGAGGAGGAAGTCTCCACTGGGGACAAACCACTATATTGTTTTAAAATGGGGTAGAGTTGCTTTACAACGTTGTGTTAGTTTCTGCTGTGCAATGAAGTGAGTCAGCTGTAGGTACACATATAGCCCCTCCCTCTCGGACCTCCCTCCCCCACCCCACCCCGCACCTCTAGGTCATCACGGAGCCCTGAGCTGAGCTCCCTGTGCTGTACAGCAGGTTCCCACTAGCTCTGTTTTACACGTGGTGGTGTGCATATGTCAATCCCAATCTCCCAGCTCCCCCTCCTCCTCGCCCTGCGTCCACACGTCCATTCTCTACAACTGCATCTCTATTCCTGCCCTGTAAATAGATTCATCTGTACCATTTTTCTAGATCCCACATACACGCGTTAATATATGATATTTGTTTTTCTCTTTCGGACTCACTTCCCTCTATATGGCAGACTCTAGGTCCGTCCACGTCTCTACAAATGACCCAGTCTCGTTCCTTTTTACAGCCGAGTAACATTCTGTTGTATAGATGCACCACATCTTCTTTATCCATTCCTCTGTCGATGGACTTGTAGGTGGCTTCCGCATCCTGGCTATTGTAAATAGTGCTGTGAACACTGGGGTGCGTGTGGCCTTCTGAAGTGTGGTTTTCTCAGGGTACATGCCCAGGAGTGGTATTGCTGCATCATAACCACTCTATCTTGAGGCACGTAGGCTGGCTTGCCCTCTGGCCGAGGGGAGACATAGGCCGGGGCTCGAAGGCAGACCCCGCCGTGAGACGATGATCCCCCAAGTGCTGAGGGGTCTTGTTTCCAGAGTGAGCCAAGTGCTGAGCAAGCCTTCTCCGGAGGCCAGGGCTGCACAGGCAGCAGACGCTTTTACCCTGTAATTGAAAGCTGGCATCAGAGATTTTTATGTCTGTTTTAATTCTGATCACACATGCTCTGCTTGAGAGACCTAACTAGGAATTCAAATCCCTGGGCCTCACTGTCTTCAGAGACAGCAGTGTCCCAGATACCCCGCACCTTTCCCGGGCAGGTGGGAGCTGTGTAGGGTGCCCTGGGCCTGGGGTGGCCTTCAACCTCAGCTGCCTCCAAAGCTCTTTCCACCGAAACACAAATGCCTGTCTGGTGAGGACCGGATCAGGTGACGGAATGTCTAACAACTGGTTTGGTTGTTTTGGTATCATTTGGACCAACACAGACCTGGCAACTTCCCTGTAAAAGGAGCTACAGTAGGGGCACTGCCCCACTCAAGCTTTATGTTTCTAACGAGGACAAAACTCTAGTTACCGCTTTGCCATGTGTACAAGGAGAATAGATCGCCTTGTAAAGGCTGAGCACCTGGTAAGAAGCATTGCCTGCTGGTAAAGTCTGCAAGATCTAAAACGCGATACACCGTGTTCCGACTGTTCTCGTGTTTCGTCCCATCACAGGCATCTTCGCTGGAGTAAAATGATTTGGTGGAAGCTCTGGACAGCATCACTTTTACACTCCAATGGTTTTGTTTCTCTTTCTAAAATACCCATCGGCAGGTACTTCTCCCCACCATCCTCTGTGTGGGCATCCCCAAGCTTCTGCATCACGCCACGCAGACTCTGCTGTGACTCGGCTGTCATGTGTTCTCAACACAGATCTGTCTTCATCTTCAGTTTTCAAATCTAAGCTGGGCATTTGAAAACAATGGGAATGTGAGTGTATCCACCTGCATCTAAGTAAGTATGTGCACATATATATGCATTTATTTTTGATCCTGCATTTCTCTCTCTTTGCTATTTTTGGAAAAATATAACATCTCAGTTGCAGGGCTTGGAGCGATGGTCGTGAGCAGTAAGCATCATAATGTTTTCAGGCCTTTCTAGAAATCTGCTTCCATCTTGTTTTTAACTGTGTGTGATTTCAGATGTCAAAAATGCAGAAAATGTGGAGAGAACAGGATTGTGACATAACGTTATGTACATCTTGCGCAAAATGTGTAAAGTCTTGGATCGGATCGAGTGTTCAGGGCTGCTAGCTTTGCTCTCGAGAATGGAGTTCCCCAGCCGCTCAGTAACTGCCCAGGAAATTGTCTGAAGATTGCGTGTTATTGCTGGATTCATAAAGCCCTTATTAAGAAAAATGAAGCTAATAATGAAGCTGAAGGGATCTTTCCACGCACTGCCTTGCGACCACTGTCACTGGCTCTTAAAGTGAGCAACTAAAGACCAAAATGAGCCCTGCAATAAAAATTAGTAGGCCAGAAAACCCATTGTGACGGGCAGCGATTTGCTGAGAGTAAATCAGGTTTTCTGGGAACTTTGGATACGCCCGTGTGCACGTCTGGTTCTCACCCTGCCTGGAGCTGCCGGGAGAACCATGGACCAGCGCGTGGGGCGGCGGGACCGTCCATCTCCAGGAGGAAGGACTCGCACGCGAGCAGAGAGGGGATGTCCACCCAGGGGCGCATGGAGGAAAGGACAGTGGGGGCGGGGGCACATCTGGGGAGGGGCCGGGGGACCGCGGGGCTCCACGCTGCAGGGAACGGGCTCAAAGCCACGTCCCCTGGGGGACAGGACTTTGGACTTGCGGGGGGTGCGGGGGCCGGCGCCGTGAGCGGTGTGTGCAAGACGGAGCGTGGGCTCTGTGTGTGTGCTTGTGTGCGTTTGTTTATGCATGTGTGTGTTTATGTGTGTGATACGCAGGTCTGTCTGCTCATGCCTGTGTGTGCCTGTGTGTATTGCGTGTGTGTGTGTATGTGTACATGTGTGCTTGAATATTTATGTGCGTGTGTGTGCACATATGTGTTTTCTGTGCTGAAAGGTGGGTGTTTATTAACTGGGTTGGAAGCCTTTCTGTATCTGAGCCCTGGCTATGGCTGTGCCAGGGGCAGGACCCCAGCCCTGAGGCCGAGGGCCACCGTTTCCCTTTCTTAGCATTTTGGCCCAGAGCATTGGCAAGAGGACTGGAAGCCAGCCCCTTGCGTCCCACTGCGCTGCATCCCAAGCTCTCCTGGTCTGAATCTAGCTCTGCGTCCACCGATCGCCTGGAAGACGTCCCCTGGCCTGTCTCAGCGTCAGTTTGCCAGTCTGTGAACTGTCCTGATTTACAGGCTGTCGGGACGGCCGGCGAGCTGACACACAGATGTCCCTCTGGAACACCGGCGGGAACGTGTCCGGGCGCTACCAGCCTTGTGATGTGACGTCCACTCCTGACACCAGTCGGGATGCTGCCAGCGAGTGCGGGACCCATCCCACTGCCTCCTTCACACCTGAGCGTCCCAAGCGTCCCCACTCCGTCCACCTCCCTCCCGCCCAGGCCCTCGGGGCTCTGCACTGCTGTGCCCGGGATCCCACCCCAGCTCTCTGCACCGCGGAGGGGTAGGGAGGGTCCTTCCCGCCGTGTCAACAGGGAAACATGTCACCCGCTGGGTGAAATGGGGCATTTAAGCTTAAAGATGGCAGAGGTGCTTCATCCACCAGGAACTCGCCGTGGATCCCGTGAACCAGAAAACGGCCGCATCTTCCTCTGACTCTGGGCTGTGTCCACCTAGCGTCTGTCCTGCCCTGCCATCCCTGCATCCCCACGCCGCCCAGAGCACTTGCCACTACAGATGACGTTGCCAAGCCTTGTCCGAGGGACCCTGGCTTCTCCTCCGAGTCCCTGTGGGGTTTGCTTTGTCCTGCAGACTGTGCTGTTCTAGGAGGACCTAGATGCATTTCCAAAATCCATCCAAATTTCCCTTTATGAACCTAGTAGACCAAGTTCCCAAGCCACCCAACGCTGCCCCTGTGTGTGTGTCATTTTAAATATATCTGTGATCACATCCTGCTTGAAAAACAAAAGCAAAACAGCCTTCACACCTTCGCAAGAGTCATAGCTCATCCACAGGGCCTGCTTGGAGCGAGGGCACAGTTCCTCACAGGTCCGGGAACCGACTGGCTGATCATTTGAACAACTGTCAGGAGAGCCTCAAAATACCGTGGACGATGCTGTAAGATACAGAGAGGCCAGCCTTGTCTTTCAGATGCCATCCAGGGCCTGACCCCAAGGGAGAGGCCCGAGATGGGCAATAGATACTACAGCCGTTTTCCAGGACCACAAAGCAAGAAACATGCATAAAGGCATTTCAATATTTCTGCAAGCTCACTAAGAGCAAACCCTTTCCCTTTCATATTTAATAAAGATCTCCTCCGTCAGCTGCAGCCAGTGATAAGTGTAATATCCTTAAATGGTTCATGCCGGGATCACGGCTCAAGTGTCTTCTGCCGGTCAGAGCAGGAAAGCTGTTAGGAGCTGCTGTGTGCATTTCATAAACCCAAGGAAAAAAAAATTTTTTTTGATTTGGCTTTTTACTCTATCTTAAATGCTTTATTTTTCAGGGGCGAGATAAGGCCTGGTTCTTCCCATAAAACCAGAGCTAAGCCATCCCCGTGTCTCTCTCCGTTCAGGAGAGGGGCCGTCTTTGCACAGATGGCTCAGATTAAATTGTATCTCACAGTCCTTACAGCGCGAGCACTAGATGAACTGCCAGAAGGGCCGTAGGCAAGAACTAAATTGCTTTGGTTTCAGTACACAGTGAATTTGGCTCAGACAAGCTGAATCAGTACATTAAATGCGAATCCCTTGCAGATTTGAAAGCAGCCTTTAGCACAATTATTGACTGTGAGTGATGATTATGTCTAATTGAAGGAGACTTTTGCTACCTGTAGCTCCGCTGGAGTCCACCCGAGCCGCGGCCTCTTAATTCACTGTTCCAGCTTGAGAGCAGCCGCGGAAGCTAAAGCCTGACGTGTGTACACATGGTCGATAAACTTTAATAAACTTTACAGGTTCCGTAACGAGGCTGAGTGTATAATTCAATTTTTTAATTCAGGAAAGGAAAATGGCTAACAAGTCTGCAGAGCTGGAGCCATGCCTCAGTTCATCGCATGCAGAGACCTTCCGGAGAAAAAGAGCAAGCCTGCCCCGCACCTCGCACCTCGGGGGACCGTCTCCTCGCCCTGCAACACCCCGGGGGCACGGCGCTCAGGCCGGCTTCGTGGGCCAGAACCCACTTGCTGCCAATCTGCCAGGAAAACCCCGTGAGGTGAGGATCCCGCCTCTGTGTGAGGCAGGTGCCGCCAGTTCCCAGAGAAAGGGGTGGGTTTCTTCCCACATCCACCTGCCTGCCCAGACCTGGCCAGTCCTGACTTATGGCCCCGGCCCGCCCCGGCCTCACCACGGCTCCAGAGACAGCTAACCCTTCCCCGAAGGTGTGGGCTTGCCTCAGCGAACGAAAGGCAGTTTCCTCATGGGTTAGGATCTTACTTTTTGTCCTTTTTGAAAAGGACCCACACACAACACCAGATCCTGAAAATATTCAGGCTGCGAGACTCTTTCTCCCCAAGCTTCTCTGTCTGCGTGTGTGTGTGTGTGTGTGTGTGTGTGTGTGTGTGTGTGGTTTCAACCCAGCGGCAGTTTTCCAGTTGGAGTAAATCCACTTTGAATGAGCACTCAGGCCACTTGACATTATTTTAAAGAGCCTTTATGGCAGGATTTGTAAATGAATTCCTCTGCCTTGCTGCAGACCGAGAGCCTGGCTCTCCCTGCCCTGAAACCATCCCTCAAGGGTTGCACAAGCCTCGTCTCCTGGCCTGTTTGCCATTAATTCTCCCTGTGAGGAATGGGCCCATGTCCACGCCGACTTGAGTTATGATTTTCTGTAAATTGGAGCATTTGTTAGAGAATAAAAACACAACCCTAGGAAGGCCTGCCTGGACCGTGACCACGGCTGGCAGACACGGACGTGGGGGAGCTGGTTCTGAGCGCTGGCAGGTGAGGGTGCCCCGCGCCCGTGGGCCCAGAACAGACCCGCCGCCTCACACGGGCCCACGTGTGGCTGGGCACCCGCGGTGGCTCCGTGGCCTGTGTCGCGTGGAACCCAGCCACATTTCACGCCCACGTGTCTGTTCGCGTGTCTGGTGAAAACAGGAAGAGGCCCTCTGCTCGTTGGCTAAAAGCGGATGTAGCTTTTGCTCAGTGTTTACACGGAGATCAAAATGCCAGGTCTCTCGTCTGGAGAAGACTGCAACTTCTCCTCGCCCGTCCTTCCTTTTAGACACCATGGTCGGCAGGTCAGGAAAGCACCTGCGGGCCCGGGAGGTGCTTTGTGCGGGGATGCCACACAGGTGTCTCCAGACCACACCTCACCTGCGACGCCGGGCGATCCCCTCGGAGGCCTCTCCCCACGTCCAGCGAAGATGGTCATGGGCCCGGGAAGGGGTTCTCCGTGTGCTCGGCCGCGGCCACAGGCTCCGTGGCAGAGGCCGCCAGCGGCACGGTGTTTTCTTTCTGCTCAAGTGCTCGGCACCCAGCGCGGCTCGAGCCCCGCGGCGTGGCCGGCGCCGCCGGGGAGGTTCCTTCAGGGAAGCAGAGACTCCGGGTGAAGGGGGAGCTCGGCCCTCCCTGTGGATCCTGGATGTGAGGATGACACGCGGGGGGCCCCGTCCTGCACCTTTGCTGACCGGGCGCGCAGAACAGTGACAAGTTACTGAATGAAACGGACTTCCAGGACCTCAGAAGACGGCACGGGGCCTCCGACGGGGCAGCCCGGAGGCCGTCGTCCTGGCAGAGACGACGATGGAGCCCTTCGGGGTCACGGGCTGGGCTTTCCTTTACCTCCTCACCTCTCCCGGCAGTACGCACTCAGATTTGGGGCAATTCTCGCCTGGGTGAGTGCAAGATGAACTAAAACGGGCAGAAAGCTCTAATGGGACACTTCTAGCCAAGACTGTGTCAAGAAAACAGTTTAGATTTTCTCAAGAGACTTTACTTTAATGCAAATGCCAGGGCCCAGACGTGGTGCCCTTTTTTGGGAGGGAAACACACAGTGCCAAGTTCCTGAGTTTCTCAGAGAGACTGCTGTGCACTTTTATGGTTCTCTTACAATAGTCTAGCAAGTGAATTGTAAGGTTCTACAGACACAAGCAGAGGGCCCTTCACACACACCGAGCTCACGGGCCGGGATCTGAACACAGTGTCTGAGGGACGGGGTTAGCCTGCCGCGCTGAGAGGCAGCCCCTCCCTTCTGGCCCCTCCTGGGCTGCGCGCCTGCCTCCTGCAGCCTCTGTCCCTGACCCACGGGCCCGGGATGGCCGGCAGTGGCCTCTGCACTGCGAAGTCCGGACAAGTCCCCTCTGACCTGCGGGGCCACCTCCCCGCCACCTGCACCGCTAAGACAGCTTGATCCTGTTAGCGCCGGAACCCCCCAGCCTCCTGGGGCCCCGGGGGTGGCCTCTGCACATGAAGGGGTGACACTGGTGCATCACCCCCTCCCTCTGTGCCCGTTTCCTCACCTGCGAAGCGGAGCCCCACCCCACGGGTCACCGGAGGAATAACCCGGTCTAGACAAGTGGATTCAGTGTGGAGAGAGTTCTCCAAGCCTGGTAGCCGGTGTGGTCGTTAATGTCGCTGTCGTGTTCGTTTCCTGCAGCTCCTGGGACAGGTTACCACGGACCCGTGGCTTAGAACAGCGCACGTTTTTTATCTTACGGTTTGAAGATCAGAATTCCCAAATCAGTTTCAATGGGTGGAGTCAACTTGCTGTCAGGGCCGGCTCCTTTTGGAGGCTCCGAGGGCAGAACGCACCCCCTGCCCTGTCCAGGTTCTAGGGGTGCCCGCACCCCTTAGGCTGTGCCCTTCTGCCATCTCCAAAGCCAGCAGCCCGGCATCATCTCTTCTTCGTGTCCTCTGCGCCTGTCCTCACGGCTTCTCTCTCACTCTGACATGGGAGCCCTGAGGTGACGTTGGGCCCACCCAGATAACCTAGGACAACCTCAAGGTCTTTAACTTGCCACATCTGCAAAGTTCCTTTTGCCATGGGAAGCCACACCCCACAGGCTCTGGGGATGAGGGCTGGGGTCTTGGGAGGCCCATCAGTGAGCTCGCCACGACTGCTACCACTGCTGCCTGCTGCCGTGGTACCTCTAGTGGGTCTGACTCCCCCTGTGACCCCACCTGGCCATTGCGATTTTCCTGACCAGAGTGATTGGTTCAGACACGCACATGGCCTGACCCAGGCTGATTTAAACAGTCTTTTCTTGGAATCATGGTAGCTGATAGAAATACAGGCCAGGAGCGTCAGGGCAATGTTTTCCAATAGGTTGGAGAGCTCACCTGAGATGAAGCATCCACATCACAGAGGAAGACAGGGCTGGGAGACAGTGAGAAAGAGCCAGGGCCTCTGAGCTCACAGTTGGAGCTCCTGGATCCAGCTGTTCCTGAAGCCCATAAACCAAGCCAAGGATGTCTCACTTATGAGCACCAAGAAGTACCCTTGGCTGTGTAAACTAGTTTATGTTTCTACTGTTCTTATCAAAAGCAATGTTGTGCCTGACATGGCAGAGAGGACAACTCGGTGTCTTCCAATCCCATGCTGCTCTTCCCCTTTACAGAGAAAATCCCCCATATCAGGGGAGGGCTCATGCTACCCACAGCCCTCTCGGCCCAGGCTTCATGGTAGTTCCTGTGAAAATTGAAGAAGTAATTTTCTTCCAGTGTGCATTTACAGGGATCCCGTAGATCAAACTCAGCATTTTTCTCCCCAAAATGTGTTGAACGTGATTGTTGTTGCTTGTTCAGGCAACATTTAAACAATTCCAAGCACACAGGCACCCTGCCCATTGCATCACGCGGGTGTGTGTTCCCAGCCAGGGAGGCTCGCAGTCCCGGCTGAGGCCCGTGCCGGCTGCACACGCCGCTTGGTGCTTGGTACTTCTCCTGACGTGCAGCAGCTCTGTAATTTCACATCCTTCCTGTATCTCGGGAAGTCCTCCTGGAACTGGTTTCTCTGTGTATTTTTCATGCTGTTTTAAAAAGCTGGAATGACATGTAAACGTTCAACATGGAAAGACAAACAACAGAAATTGAATGTAGGAATGGTTATGAGAGGGGAGTGGGAAATAAAGCATAAGAGGAGGAATTTGTCCTTCTTACCCACAGAGGACCTGGTAACACTGCCACTGAGACAAGTCTCACGTTTCTAACTTTATGAAACTCACATCAATAACAGCGCAGGGTCCTTTTTCTGGGTCACCTCTGGTATCACCCTGAGAGGTAATACCTGCACAGCCACGGATGGCGGAGCAGGACCCCGAGAGGGCCCTGGTACTCTGGGGTGCTGTCTTTGCCAGCTTGGGCTGCTATAACAAAAATACCATAGACTGAGTGGTGTAAACAGGAGACGTTTATTCCTTGTAGTTCTGAAGGACGGGAAGTCCAAGATCAAGGTTCCCACTGAGGACTCTCTTCCTGGTTTGCAGACGGCCACCTTCTAGCTGTGTCCTCACATGATGCAGAGAGAGCTCAAGTCTCTTGTGTGCTTTCTTATAAGGACACTAATGCCATCCACGGGGGCTCCACCCTCATGACCTAATCACCCCCAAGGCCCTCCTCCTGCTAGCACCACACTGGGGGCCACACCTTCCGCATGTGAACTTTGGGGGGACACTTTCAGTGTGACCCTTGAGAATTATGAAGCTGGGAGTGCATCTCATCAAAGGCTGCTGCTTCATTACCTAACAGTACTTTAGCCTAGCTCTCCTTCCTTGCATTCCAAGAAGCCTTGGAATGCAGATATTTGGGGATGTTCAAGGATGGTGAGGATAAGCACACCATTCCCAAAATGATTTTCCCTTTAAGTCCCATCTGCCCTGAATTCTGGGAAGAATGAGAGCCTGCAGTCCTGCCGGGAGCAGTGAGGAAGCACCGGCCCGGCTCGGGTCGGCTCCGACACCTTCTGGTGCATGTGCGGGAGCTGCCAGCGTCAACTCTCCCTAGGCCTTCCTGTCAATTCTCACTCTCCAAGCTTTCTTTCTGCTGGTGGCCTTCTTGTCAGAACTTCCTCAGTCCCCAGAAAGGCTGCCCGTGGCCCTTGGTCCTGGCTGCCTGTGCACCTGCTAAAGGAAAATCCCACCTTTGACCTCCATGTGGAGGCAGAAAGGTACTGCAGACGTCATGCAGGTCAGACTCCCTGGGAGGGACAGGAAAGCCCGAAGGACAGCAGCCTATCTGTCCAGTGGGCCTGGGACAAAGCCCTCGTGACTCGGTCAGCTGGAGCCTCCACTACGGGGACGCGCTGCGGTGAGGGTTAACTCCCGAGGCGGGTCCCTGAGCACCCACCCAGGTCACCTCTTATAAGGCTCTCCGGGTCAAGGACCAGGCAGGATGGGACCCAGCCGCCCTCCTCTGCCCACCCTCCTGCATCATCCTCCTTCATCCTCTGCTCAGAACCCTGACCCTGCTGAGGGCATCCGTGAACCCAGCAGGAGGGCCTTGTGGGACATTGGCGGCATCTCCCGTTCTACCTGGAGGTGAAGTCTGGTCTTCAGACGCCCCCTGGCCCCGGGGCCAGCTGGTGTGAGGACACAACGGTGCAGGGCGCCGAGCGTGTGCTCTGGGTGTGCAGCAGGCACCAGGTGCTGGGGAACGTGGGGCCACTGCTCCTCCCGGGCTCACAGTCACATCACCTGCACACAGCTGTCCCCTCTCTCCACGCATCCCCTGGGCTCTGTAACCTACAACGCCTGCCTACGTAGATGACCCCCAGAGCCCCACAGAAGCCGCCCGACAGCTTCAGGTTTACAGCAAGCTTTGCCTCGTAGGCAGGGAGCAACGTCATCTAGACCAGCGGTCCCCAACCTTTCTGGCAGCAGGGACCAGTTTCATGGAAGGCAATTCTTCCACAGATGGGGGGGCTGGTTCAGGCTGTAATGCGAGGGATGGGGAGCCACGGGGCCGGCAGATGAAACTGCACTAGCTCGCCGCTCCCACTCACCTCCTGCTGTGCGGCCAGGTTCCTAACAGGCCAGGTCTGCAGCCCGGAGGTTGGGGAGCCCTGGCCTAGACCACCTCTCCTTACCAGCCTCACGCGGAGTGCCTGGTCGTGAAGCCTTGATGTTGACACTGTATACTCTCTGCCCAGGACCCAGGACAGTGGACGCTGACCCCTCGCCCCTCCTGACTTTGCTGAACCAGGCGCACCGGGGAGAGGCCGAGCCTGGGGAGCAGGAGAGCCAGGAGGGGACGGATTTTGTCGTTGCCGAAACCCCTTAGTCTTCCGTCTGAGCTGCCCCTGGGCAGGAAGCCCCAGCCAAGCGACCCCGCTGCCCGTCAGCGAGTGATGATGTGATTCGTCCATCTGCTGCTGCTGCTATGGTAACACCCTGAGGGTCAGGAACATCTCACAGACCTCCGCAGATCAGAAGCGTCTCTCCATCATGTGGCTCGGTCCCCAGGTCCCACCCTTCCAAGTTCATCCCTGGAGCCTGCTACCTTTTGTACGTGTGTAGCCCCACGTCAGCCACCCACATAGATGTTCCCTTGCTGCCCACCTCCTCGTGTGCCTGTCCTCATAGGCAGGATTGCAGGGCGCCCAGGAGCACCGGGGCCCAGAGAGCTCACCCACACCGCCCTCTTGGCCTGGAATCTCTTCCCTTAGACCAGGGCTGCCTCCTTAAAAAGGCAAACACCCCTGCGGAGGGAGGATGTGGAGTTGCTTGAGGCTGCCAACCCCACAACGGGAACAGATGGTGGGATCCTCCCCAGGAGGGAGTGAGGGGTTCCCGGGACAGGACGGAGTGGCCGTGATGGGGTTGGGGGCGGTTTCTGGGATGGGATTGTGAGCAGAAGGCAGTGGCAGGTCACTTGGTGAGAAGGTCCCTGAAAAGTCCACGGTGGGGCTGGCGTGTCCAGCCCCACTGGCCGTCCTTGGCAAATTCTCCCAAGTACCAAGCCCCAGCCTGGAACCCGCTCACCGTATCTCCACGTCCCTTCCTCGGCTCTCCTGACTTGCACTTCGCAGCCCTCCGTCTCACCTGACCACACCTGCGCCCCTGGAGTCAAGGCTGTTCTGTTAAAGCATATTTCAGCGCTTAGTCTCAGACAAACAGGGGGTGGGGAGATGACTTAGGTTAACTACCTCCTTCACGAATGGGGCGTGTCTTAAAATTCCACTCATGATTGTCTTACCGGGGTGGGGGGTGTTAAGTCAGACAAGGTAAAATAAAGCAGGCTCCACCCCGCTTTCTGTGGTACAGAATTTAAAAATATTTTCTAAAGCCCTTTGTTGGAATTTTTCTGTCCTTACAGAAACAGAAGATAAGGCCGTATTGAATGATGCTTAAATAAGATATTAAAGATGCTTTGATTTGAATCTATTAAGGACGAGGAGTGGCGTGAGGCTGGTATCTGGATTTCTACCAACCTGATGAAGGGTAAATGGGGCTTCTGAGGTGATGAACTTGGGCACTGGGGTAGCGGTGGGGCCTGCATTGTTTTTGGGGTGGCCCCCGGCGGCGGGGAGACACACTGCTGCCGTTTTGCTTCTTAAGATGAGCTTCCGGGATCCGGCAGTTTTGTCACTAACAAAGCCCTCAGAGCAGCTGCTTCGTGGTCTGGGAATGATGGCAGGTACCTGCTGCAGGTGCCCTGCTCCTGAGAACAGAGCTGGGTTCCCCAAGGTGAGAACGGTGCTGGCCTCCCCTCTGCCCACCCGCTCATCCACTGACACCGAGAAGGAGGTTCACGCGGGGTCTGGCTCCTTTGGGCTGTGGCAGCCAGAGGGCCTGGATGGACCACTCAGCCCGGAGGCTTTGCTCAAGGCCAGACACCCTTGTGTCTCTTTTCCTCCTTAGAAACAGTTCATTTAAAAGTTCACTTTGTTACGTCAGTGCTTCCCAGTTATCTTTCACAAACACCACTGACGAAGCACTCGGGGTAATATCTGTAAGTCTGTGCGGTCACACGATGTGACGTTTGTAAAGCCCGTTGACGTTTGTAAAGCCCGTACATGTCTGTCAGTTCTGTGAGGTGGTCAGATCAGGGTTGGTTAACTTCTGCTGCGGGTTGTGGTGTCCACAGACATTTAAACATCTTTCTAAAGGAATCACCTGTCGGTGTCAGTAAAGCCACTGGCTTCGATCTGGCACAGAGATTGAGGACACACTGTGCATCCTGCGGTCGTGGGGGCCCTGGGAGGCTCACACGCGCCGAGTGAGCAGGGAGCAGGGCTCCCCCCGTGTCCTCTGTCCGTCTCCAGCCTGGCAGCAGGTTAGAGTCTGCACCTGACAGGACAGTGCTGCTCTCAGGAGCCTCGGTGGTTTCCTGAACTCATCGGAGAGGTGATTTTTAAAACTAGTGCGGGCGCACACACACCACATCAAAAGTGTGTTGTTTTCCCTTGCTCTTGAAAACCAAATTGACATGCTCGCAGAGATGGTATGTTCTCAGTTGCAAATATTTCTCTCTTCTCACTGCTTCAGATGGTGACAACATCCATTTGGTTAAAATTTGTTGTTGAGAAAGACAGTTCCAAAGCGTTCACAGTCTGTCAATTTTTATTGTGCTGATCTTTGAAAGACACCAGCCAGTTCAAACCAGAGGGATGGATACAATAATGTGTGCTCACACACACACACACACTCTCTCTCTCAGGAGCACGGCTGTTCTATAAAATATAGGCCACGTCTTTTACATGCCAACCACATCACACAGCTCAGATATTGATCACTGCAGTATTCTATAATATATAATGTATATATTCCACATAATATATGGAGAAAACATATATATTCTGTGTATATATATATACAGTCTATATATATTCTATACACAAACCACGTGCACACAGTCTCACACATTCATTGCTGTAGAATTCTATAATATATAGAATATATATTTGCTGTATATAAAGACACAGATTATTCTATAGAGAGAGAATACATACATGTATTCTATACACGAACCACACACACAGAGGTGCACACACTCTTGGTAATCACCATAGTGCTCTGTAACATACAGGATGTGTTTCTTTTACATGCAAAGCACATCACGCATGTACTCACACATTCATCATTGCAGTATTCTATCATATATAAGGTGTATTGTATACTGTATTCTATATAATACATGGAGAGAATATATGTATTCTGTTTAGGTATATATACAGATTCTCTCTCTCATATATGTATACATTCTATACACAAACCACACACACACACACACACACGCCTCCGTCCATCGCCATAAGGCTTCCACCATTCAGATAACGTGTGTGTGTGTGTATTTTCCTAACCTTTCGAAGGCTGACCCCCTAAGCCTCCTCCTGTAAATAATGCATTGGAGTAAACTACGAACTGTCAAGCTCAGGCAACAATGAATTACACAGCATATAAATCCTTCCTTCCAAATGACTGATACACAGGCCTTTGTGCATAAATGTTTCTCTGAATTTTGTTTGAACGTCTAGCCTCATAACATCAGATGGTGCAGTCAGGATAATTTTCATTAGAAAAATAATTATAAGCTAAATACGGTTAATAAAACATTAACTATAAATTTGAATATTTTAAAAGCATGTCCTTCTAGAAGCAGCTTCTAATGAATTTTGATGAAAATACCATGATTACTTAAGGAAAAATAAATAGATGTGATTATTACACACAATTGTGAGATGGATGAATTACAGAAAACAATTTTAACTTGGAAATAACTATTCTGGGCAATCTGTTTCATAAAATTGATGATCATAAGAAGAGAAGAAAAAAATAATAATTCTTCACAGCTGACAGAACCTTGGGTCTAATTTTGGTCTTTTCTAGAGTCATGAATCTGTAGTCATTAATCATAAATTCCTCAAGTTTTAAGTTTAAAATAATGCCAAAATATAAACTTCTGTTGAGAGATTCCCCTTGGATTTAAAGTCCAACAATAAGGCTTCCTGTGGACTCTGGGGATGGCGGGCCTCGCTCTGCATGCTGCAGGAGGGACGGCCTTGGAGGCTGCCCTGGTCTGCCGGGAGCCCCGGGGCGGCGGCTCGTTGCGGGGGGAACGACACACAGCCGTGAGCGTGAGCACATGCGTGCAGGAGAGCGCGGGAGACTCACCCTCAGGGGCCAGCTGCACCATCCCATTGCACAGAGGAGCACACCGAGGCTCCAAGGATGCCCCCGGCTCTGAGAGCCGCGCCTACGACCCCACACTGCCCATCTGGCCCGGGATGGGGGGAGGTCTCCCTCCTGCAGCCTTGGTCTCTGAGCCCCGTAATTACTGGTCTTCCTCGGGCCTCTCCCCCAACCCCACCAGGACCCCCCACATCTGCACTTTGCGTGCTGTGCAGTCACGCTGGTGCCCACGGCCAGGACAAGTCAGCGGGTGTGCAGGGTGTGAAGGTCACAGGCCCCGTCCCCCAAGCCACCTGGCATCCTGCACCACAGCTCCTGCCCTGGCCCAGGCCACGCTGCCTGGCCGCCGCCACCCCACCGTCACATCTGCCCATGTGGCCCGTGGCACCCGCCTTCCAGCACTGGCTCTCTAGCTGATGCTTTGAGCACCAATGGATGAAAAACACATGGATGACATTTTCCCGAAATCACATGTGATTTGACAAATGAGCAGAAGTCTCTGGCAAAACACATTAAGAATTTTTTTTCTTGCCTCAAAGTATGAAAAATAAGTGTGAGAAGCCACACGAGCTTGAACATGGCACTGCCTGCTCGTCCGTACCACGCAGCCGAGGAGTAAATGTCTGCACGGAGCGGCCCGAGCCAGAAGGCGCCCCACCCTCACCCCGGGGTGGGGTGAGAACAGGGGTCAGTGTTTCCTCCCTGCCCTGCCTCGGGCTGAGAAAGCTCCTCCTTGATGGGACCAAGCTCCACGCGTCAGGCTTGCTCACGATGCTCACGGTAACAGAGACAGGAGTGTCTTCAAACAAAGGACGGATCTCCTCCAAGGGCCTCATTCCCTGCAGATGAACAGAAGGACTCTTGTCAGTTGGCCTAATCACCCTTCCTAAACATGACACATCTTCAGGCAGGTGCTGACTGACCCGAGTCCCTTTCAATGAAAGTACGATTTTAAGGTTAGGTAACCTCTGTCCACTAGTTCCCCACGAGCAGGCTGAGAAAGGACATGCGTGAAGTCGGGCAGATCAGGGACCCTCCCCACTCCTCCTCCCCCGCCATGTAGGGAGGGCCCCGGGGGCAGGCGTCCAGCTCTGGCATGGCCTGCCCTGTCCCCAGGCTCACCCCCAGGCCCCTGCGCCCTCTCACACAGCCGCCGGGGCTCCGGGACTTGGTCCCGACTCTTCCCGACTAGAGCTGGAGATACCTGAAGCCCGGAATCCAGGAGCCAGACGGCGCAGGGGAGGGGCAGCTGTAGGGACCTGGGCGCACCACGAGTGCTGCCTGGTGGGGGCAGCTCAGGCTCTGGGTTCTGTCTGGGTCTTGGGTTGGGCTCTATCCTCCTCTCCCGCCCGGGCACCTGGCACAGAAGGCTCTTCCCCAGAGTGAGATGAGTGTGTGGGTGGGAGTGCCCTCGTGGCTCTGCCCACCCATGTCAGGGCAGGTGTGGGTCCCTCTGCCACTGCACCTGCCTGCCCAGCCCTCCGGACACCTCTGGGCACAGGGCAAAGTGGCCCCGGGGCAAGGGGCCACCTGAATCCCCCCCGGCCTCCTCTTTCTTTGCCTGTCCCCCACCCTCGGCAAGCTGCTATTTCCTCCCTCCTCACCTCACTTCTCTCCTGGGATCAGATGCCCCTCAAGGCCCAGTTCTCGGCCTGGCATCCAGGGCGCCTGCCTGGCCACACCTGACGCGAGGCTGAGCTCTCCTCCTGTCTCCCGGCCCCTGTCCTCCCCATCTGGAGAACTTTCTGCCCCAGAGCCAAAGCCCACCATTCCCCTGGCCTCAGCATCTTCCCAGACCCCCGGGCAGGGATGGGCCCCCCACTTCGCTCTTGCTGCGCCAGGTGGCTTGGAGCTGGTGCCGCTGGGGGTGCCCCCACCGAATCCCACAGCTCCTAGAACTTGACCTGCGAAGAGCAGGTACCCACACGCCTGCTACACTGAGTTAAGACGTCGAGACGCAAATGGGCGCTTTCTCGCCCTGAAGTGGGGGGAGCGGGCCCCCCATTCGTCAGTGCTCCGCCTCGCCACCTGTGAGGATCCCAGCGAAGCCCCCTCCGTGCCCACCCAGGGAAGAGTTTGGGGGCACGCCACGGGCTGAGGGGGGCGGAGGGAGGCAGCGGCAGGCAGGAACTTTGAGCACACATGGTCAGGGAGGAAGGACCGGTGAGGAGCAGTTTTCGAACGGGGCAGGTAAGGCTGCAGGTGGGCATGTTATCACCATCTTGTTCCAGGCTATGTAAAGCAGCACCACTCAGTGCACAGAAAGTCCCGGGGGATTCCCCACATACCAGGCGCAAAGCAGAGGAGCTGAGAATTAAGGCCGGTTACGCCGTAATTACCACGATTCAACAACAGTCATTATCGGGCCTTAACTTCTGCAAGTAGCCGAAGAGGCAACCCGGAGGACGCCTTTGCTTTCCTTTCCTCCCGTGGTCCTGGGACTCGAGGGTCAGCTGCCTGGGTCCGTGGCCCGTGTGCAGGCGTCCCCAACCCTCCTGCGATGGCAGCGGAGGAGATGCTGGTCCCCGGACCTGGGGGACACCATCAGGACACGAGGTTTTGCTTCGCTCCTCTCGAGACCACGTTGAGTGGCCTCCCTTTTGCATTTGGAGTGTGTGTGTGTGTGTGTGTAACAGTAGATTCACAAAACACTGAGAGAGCTGCTGGGACATCCAAAATGCAATTGCCAAAATTTTGGGTGAGTTTATTGTCAACGGATCAGAAACACATGACTTCAGTTACCATAGAAATTCATGTTTGGAATTCAATGAAAACTGTCTTTGGCAAACGGATGCTCCGAGTCATCCGAGAGGAGGTTGACAGGGACCGAGGGGTGGAACCGAGGTCACAGGGGCGCCCCCGTCCAGCCGGACGGCAGTGCAGCTGCGGTGCGCTGACCGTGGCCCCCAGGGCGCCTTCCTCTCTGGCCCCTCCCCCTCCTGCCACCCCACTGCCCAATATTCCCAGGAGCGTCCAGCCCATGAGGTCCTGCTGCACTTTCACTCCTGGAGCCCAGCACCGAGTCCTGCTCAGTCACTCGGGGTCCTCCAGGGGGCTGGGCCACCCTTGCCGGGGTGATGCAGGACCCCTCGCGGGCTCCCGCACATCTTTCTGAACTTGGGACCGAAGTGGGCTGCATGTCCCACAGGTCTACAGAGTTCTCAAGAAATGACGGGGTGCCCAGTTTCCTTTACGCTCTGTGTTTATTTCTCATGAGATGAGAGAGAGAGAGAGCGCACACTCCACGTGGGCAACCTCTGGGCCAGGCTTGTGCCTCCATCCTCACAAGAGCATCACCTCCTGCTGCACGAAGATGCTCAGCAAACATGTGTAGGGCAGCCCCGCCTCCCAGGCAGGAAGGTGAAGTCACGTGGGGCACAGGTGGTCCTTGGCCGAGGCCTCCGACCTCGTTCCGTCTGTCACTCCAATCGGAGTCTCCCTCCACCCGTGTCCTGAGCTCCCTGACTGTTCTGACCTCCTTAGGCTGGGGACCCCCATGCCAACTAATTCCTCTTAGTCACACAAGGAAATCCGCTTCAGGAGGACTTCTCTGCGTTCCGTCCTTTCCTGCTGCTCAGTGGGATGGAGGTTCCACTGGCCGTTGTAGCCGCCCTGACTCATGTACACAGTAACAGGGGGCATCCCTCTCCTGAACACGCCAGTCAGGTCCTAGGGGAAGACTCCTGCCCGATGGCCTTGAAGAAAGGTCCCGTGGAGGCCCTGGCTGTCCCAGTGCCAGTACCAGAGACAGACGCTGCGCCCCTGGACAGGCCTGGAGCTGCAGGCACGTGAGGAGGGGAGAGAGAACCCATCACATCTCCATCAGGCACTTACATGCAGCGATTCTAGACTCACCAAACTCGTTCCTCTGTAGGGCTTACGTCCTTTTACTTTTGCTTTTCTTTCACGTTCCTATTTGTGGTTCTAGAAGTACGAATCACCCCAGTATTACCAGCAGCTGCCCATGGTGGTCGAGGAACATTTTACAATATTAAATCATTTTTATTTTTCTCAAATTGATGTATGAGAGGATGTAGCAGTTTCCTGGGGCTGCTGATAAATGACCACAAACCAGGAGACTGAAAACAACAGAAATTTATTCTCGGGCATTTCTGGAGGCCAAAAGTCTGAAATCAGTGTCCACAGTGCTGTGCTCCCTCTGCAGGCTCCATGGGAGGGAACCTCCGGCCTCTTCAGGCTGCTGGGGCTGCAGGAGTCCAGGGCGCTCTTTGACTTGCAAACACGTCTCTCCAATCTCTGCCTCTGTCTTACAGGGCATCCTTAGAATGACACCAGTCATTGGATTTAGGGCCCACAGTACTCCAGTGTGACCTGACCTTCTCTTAACTCAATGACATCTGCAAAGACCCCGTTTCCAAAGAAGGTCACATCTATAGGTAGCAGGGGTCAGGACTGCAATACATCTTTTGGGGAGGACTCAGGACAGAGGGTCAGCAACAGGTATTAAATGTGACGCTGACTTTTTTTTTTTAATTTATTTATTGGCTGTGTTGGGTCTTCATTGCTGCACACGGGCTTTCTCTAGTTGCAGCGAGTGGGGGCTGCTCTTCATTGTGGTGCGCGGGCTCCTCGTTGCCGTGGCTTGTCTTGTTTCAGAGCATGGGCTCTAAGTGCGTGGGCTTCAGTAGTTGTGGCACATGGGCTCAATAGTTATGGCTCGTGGGCTCTAAAGCGCAGGCTCAGTAGTTGTGGCACACGGGCTTAGTTGCTCCAGGGCATGTGGGATCTTCCTGGGGCAGGGATCGAACCCATGTCCCCTGCATTGGCAGGCGGATTCTTAACCACTGCACCACCTAGGAAGCCAGACTCTGACTCCTTATACTGACGACTAGATGGATGTGGAATACTAGATTTATGAAATAAAATTCATTTTTCTTAAGAAATACTTAAGTTAAAACAAATAGAAATTAATTTTTAAATCATTTTGTTTTACACTGTAGATCTTCTTGAATTACAATATGTACTTTAATTTTAATAGGATTTAAATATTTTAGGAGAAAAACACCTTGAGAACATAGAAGAATAAGTTTTTAATTTTAAAAATCACTGTATTTGAATATATTCAAATGTCCTATTTTTTGTAAATGATGAAATTTTATTTCTAAACACTTTATAGCTATATTGTTAACAGAACAGAAAATACATGACCATCCCAACTACAACAGTGTAACTAAAGATTTTGCTGAAATAAAGGTGAGAAAGAATAAGCTTTTGAAATAAACATATAATTTATGAATGATGGAAGTTGTTATTTTTTACTAGGATGACACCCAGACGTGTATAATGATAATAATTAAAACATCTTTGCTATCTTGCCAAGTTTTAGATTTGAAATACTTTAGCTCTAGGGCTAGATTTTCATGCTGTTATGTTGAAGGTATGTTTGTAAAGCAGGAAAACAGAACATAAGTATCAATACCTTAGCTTTGTTTCCAACGGTTAAATATTTAGACATTTGGTACACGGGCCTCCAGTTTTATCCCTGTCCTGCGCTCATAAAACCAAAGAATGGCCCTGTTGGGGGAAGCAGAGGGGCAGGGGGTCTGAGCCCCCTGTTCCAGAGCTTGGTGTAGAAGAGAGAGGCTCGCCAGGGAGTGGGCAGAGTGCATCCCAGCCCTGCTTCTGTCTGAAAACAACGTTTACAGAAGAATTGTCAAAAATCAACACTAAACGCCTGCTTCCTGGAATGTCTGCGCTGCCTGGATTAGCCCTGCTTTTTACCTTCCATTTCATCTGTACCCCAGGAATGCGCTCCCCTATACTGGACCCAAATGCACCTCTTGGGATGATTTTCATCACAGTGACGCTGACATCTATCTCTCTGCACTTCAACTGCGCTGGAAGTCAAACTCACATCATCCACCGCTTCATGCTCCACAGACATGTTCTAGGGACCAGCACATTGTTTCCAAAGCCCTTTCACATCCACAATGCCCTTGCAGCCCGCCAACAGCTCTGTGAGCTGATTGACTCAGGATTCGGTGGGGTGAGGGGTAGAATCCGCTCCAGGCGGCCACAGTGTGAGCAGCTGGCATCCTGGAACCGTGGGGAAGGAAGGCATCCCCACCCACCATCCTCCCACCCTCTGCTCCCCTGCCTCTTCCTTCCAACGGCCAAAACCAACCAGAATTCAGGGGCCAGGGCACCCAGACGTAGTACCCACAAGGGTGAGGCTTCCCTCCTTACACAGAGCCGGACAGAGAAAGACGGGGACCCTGTTTGTGTGAGACGAGTTCCATGTGCAGCATCCTTTTTTTTCCCGATATTTATTGCAGTATAATAGCTTTACACTGTTGTGCCAGTGTCCGCCCAGTACAGCATCCTTGCCTGTGCCCGTTCACATAACGTGGCGCGGCGTGCAGTGGCGGGGATCGCACGCCCTGGCTGAGCCGCCTTCCTCCCTAGACAGACACTGTCTGTAGAAACGTCTTCTTGGGTTGGGCTCAAGGGTTCCCTTGGTGGCAGCATCTACTAGCCCTGCTCGCCCCTTTGGACCCGTTCCTGACTTCCTCACCTCCCCTTCCTCACTTCCTCATCTCCCCTTCCTCCTGCACTCCTTCAGGTGGATGGGATCGAGCCCCTGCCCTTGTGAGCCTCCCTTCCGAGGCCCACACTCCGGGGTCTGGTGGGACCTCAGGCATCGCTGTCCTGAGCATCCTCAGCATCCCAGGCATTCAATTCCAGACACCCTCATCCAGGTGTGGCACGAGGCTGCTGTGTGACACTGAGTGAATCGCCTCCTCATGGGGACCTAGTCCCTCACCTGGGCAGGACTGGACAGGTGTCTTCTGGACCTTCCCATTCTTCAATGTCAGGTCCTCCATCACCAGAGGTGGGGCTGAAGAGTATTTCCTGGATGTTTCCAGTTAATCTTCTTAGTATGCCAGCACACTGCCGTCGCGTCTTCCAACCTCAGTGGCTGACAAAGCACTGTGGTCTGCCCTGAGGATCCTGTCCTCCCCCCACCCCCCTCCCATCCTCCCTCTCCCCTCCCCCCTCTTCCCTTCCCACTTTTCCCCACCCTCTCTCCACTCTCTTCCTCCCCTTCTCGCTCTTACTCCCCCCATCTCTTCCATAAGCACATTTTTCTTTTCCTTTCTTTCTCTTGAAACAGGAATAAAAGGAAGCAGTTTCCTTGAGAGAGGGCTTTGGTTTGGTGAGAATGAATGGAGTTTCAGGGGTTGGCACCCTGTGCCCGCAGCCCTCTCTGCCGCGACAGGCACTTGACTTATGGGGAAGGAGGCATGGACGGGGAAGACGTATAGCAGGAGTGCACCAACCTTTTATCCTGACCTCCTCTTCTTCTTTTCTGTGACATAGATAAAGGGGTTTTGCTTATGGCAAAGAAAAATATCCCTGAATGGCTGAAAAGTTACTTTTGTATCTTCTTGATATTGACACAAACAACATTCCCGGCTCTTCCTCCTCCTCCTAGGTTTTCTTTGGTCTCCTCCATCACAGCTCCAAGGGTCCCAACTGGTGGGACTCTAGCCAGCCCATCAACTTCGGACAGACCCCAAACCCTGTTTCTGGACCCCAGGATGCTGTGGGGACCCCTGCTGTGGGCCTGACAGCCTGGCTGGCCCCCAGGACACCTGCCCAGGTTCCCCTGGGAAACCTCCTGGTGCTGGTGCTCACGAGGGCCAGCAGCTAAAGGCCTTCCCTGTCCACCCTGACCACCTGTCCTGTCCCTACTGAACCCAACATCGGTCACATTTGCTACAGCTCCGCCCTGCAAGGCCGGAGGACCCCAATCACAGAGAAAAGAGTCCCCCAGGGGCCTGTTCTCTCCCGCTGGCCTGGTGCACTGCTCTTATCATTTCAATTACTCACAGCCTTCATGTCTTAGGGTTCCACTGGGGTCGTTTCCTTGTGATAAATCTACACCAGTGGAGCTGCTGCTTTCGGAGCCCCAGGCCTCAGCACCCTGGCCCAGAGTGGACTCTGCCCGCCACACAGCCAGCCCTGGTTTGCTGTCTTCTGTGCCTACGAGGCCCCTCTCTGGTGGGCTGTACCCACACTGGTGCACTTCCTTCCCGCCTGCCTGTTAGAGTTGCATTTGCTACCGTGCACATCTTTTCTTTTTTATGAACAATGTTTTTATTGCAGTATTATTTATAAGAACCCAAAATTGGAAATAACCATCATGCCCACTAATTAGACACTGGTTTAAAAAAGCTATAGTGTGTCCGCAAAGTAGATGATTACAGCCATTTAAGATCAATGGCATAAGAAAAGTCTCAAAATACAATCTTAAATTTTTAAAAGTCAGAACGCAAACTGGAAAAGTAATAAGTAAGGAATTCTGATTTTTAAAAATGTATTTATGCATAGAAAAAAAGGCTGAAAGGAATTCCTTAAAATGGTAATAGTGATTGAGTGGTGCAATTGGGGTTACTTTTTTTTTTATCTTTCATGGAATATAATTGCTCCACAGTATTGTGTTAGTTGAACAGATAAAGAAGATGTGGCACATATATACAACGGAATATTACTCAGCCAATAAAAGGAATGAAATTGAGCTATTCGTAGTGAGGTGGCTGGACCTAGATTCTGTGATACAGAGTAAAGTGAGTCAGAAAGAGGAGAACAAATACCATATGCCATCTCATATATATGGAATCTAGCAAAATGGTACTGATGAACCTAGTGGCAGGGCAGGAATAGAGATGCAGGTATAGAGAATGGACTTGAGGACACTGCGGGGAAGGAAAGCTGGGACGTAGTGAGAGAGAAGCATCGACAGGTACACACTACCAAGTGTAAAATAGGTGCCTAGTGGGTAGCTGCTACAGAGCACAGGGAGACAAGCCTGATGCTTTGTGGAGACCTAGAGGGGTGGGATGGGGAGGGTGGGAGGGAGCCTCGGGAGGGAGGGAATGTGGAGACACATGCATACACATGGCTGATTCAATTCGCACACCTTACTGATTTCATTCAGCATTTGTTTTGGATTATGCTCTTGGGTAAGAATTTAATATTTTTCAAATCATTATCCTTCTATACAATCAGTCCTTCTCCACTGATACGAAATATAGATATTTCAATAAATATAATACATATATATAAGATAGAGAGAACATATATGAATATATGTGAAATACATATGAAATAAGTATAAGACAAAATGCATTTTAAATCAATGGAGAAAGACTGATTATATAGAAGGATATATAAGATTATATAGAAGGATATGTAAGATTACACAGAAGAATGAATATATATATATATGTAAGACGTCAGGATATAAATAGATATACACATATATCTACACAGGTACCTACTTTTCTTGCCATAAATCCCACTATATTTTGTGTGTGTCATGTGTGATACACCTGGGACATGAACCAGGCTCCTCTCCTCCTCCCCTCCCCTCTCTCTGTCTCTGTCTGCACTTCTGCCTTCCCTCTTCTCCATGTCTCTGTGTGTCTCTGTGTGTGTCACTGCACTCAGGTATTATATATATTTTTCACTTAATGTGTATCCGTGTCTTGATTTCCTCATTTGTTCCATTATCTTTCTGTCTAATCTTTACCAGTAGCACAGGGTTTGGTGTGTTTAGTATCAAGGACGTTTGGTAAGGTAGGTCTTCGGTCATTGCTTCTTGAAGCATTTCCTTGGCCATTCTTAGGTGCTTATTCTCCCAGGTCCCCATTAGAACGTCCATATGATGGCAGGTCCTTAGGTTGCACTAGAGGTAGAATTGCACTGAACATACAGACGACTTGAGGGAACCCCATCCCTTCCAGCGGCAGCCTGTGTTCCCCACTGTCGATTTCTCCTTCCTCTTCTAACGAGGGAAGCCCCCACCCCTGGAGATGGAGGTGGACGCCACGCTTTCGGGGCCCTTTGCAGCTGACTCCATGTGGGGTGACCGGATCTGAGCAGAGGTGAGCAAGGCGATTCCCAGGCAGTACCCCTGCCATCAAAACTGCCGCTCAGTCCCTCTCCCCCCTCCCACAGCCAGGCCTCGGGGACTGCAGGGCCGGCCTCCAGCACACCCGGCAGGTGCCGTCACTCACCCAACCAGGGAAGAAGGCCTTGGGGCCCCGTGCCTTCTCTCAGAGCAGAGCCGCTCGCCAACAAGGACACAGCACATTTCCCATTTGTTCAAATGTTTTAAACATCCTTCAGTAAACCTGTTACCAGTTTTGGTGGTACTGAAATCATTCTTCGGTATCTAATCACTTTTGTTGCTGTCCTAAAGGAGAATCATTCATTCCACCATAACTGGTGGTGGTTCTCATGTGCAAAAACGTTCATTCTGAGAAGTTATTTAAGGATTGGCTTTCTTGCTATTTGTTATTGGTTATGATTTTGCAGCTGCTCAGGTTGTGCTAACATCAAACATATGACATGCAAATGGTATACTTCCTTGTCCTCCTCTTGATGTGATGCTCAAGACCCAGGGCCCTACCTGCCCATTTCCTCCTGGTGCTTCTGGTTCAGAGTTCACCTGCTTCACGAGCACAGCTCCTCTGGGCATGCGGCTCCACCGCAGGCCCCTCCCCAGATCGGACATCCCGTGGTTCCAATTTCCAGCTGGGTTTCTCCACTTAGATGCCTTTCTCAACCGTTAAGGCATCACATAAATCCACTGTTTCTCCAAAACCAGCTTCCCCTGGGGAGCACCACGCTTGTCTAACTGCCTGGACGTGCTCCAATCACCCGCACCCTCTTTCTTTTTTCTGTGGTCCAACTGGACCCCGGCCCTCGGCAGCCTCTGCCCCCCCGGCCCCCAGTGACCACGCTTCATCTGGGCCTCCCTACGCTCTTGGTCTGCATCTGTTATGCAGAGTTCTGGCATTTCCATTTCGATGTTTTGATCTGTTCTTCCAACTGCGATACAAGAGAAGGGCAGAAAGCAGGCATGGGGTACTGTCTGCATACTATACACCATGGGCGCCTTAAGTAAAGCGGAGCTGAATGCAAGAAACACTCATTAGGTACCAGCACGGGCCAGGCGTGGGGACAGAGCCATTCATCGTCATCAGAAAGGAGACACATCTTGACACTTAAGCTGTGCTTTCCGGAGCGCCCGGGACCGCTTCCCTACACAGGGTGACAGTTGCTGACCTGTTGGAAATGGTACACGGACATATTCTAACCACTAAGCGGCCGTGCGGAGTGTAGATCGTATGTATCCCCAGCTGTGTGTGTGGGGTTCTGACGTCGGGGAGCCCCTTGACCTCCTTCTCCACCCCTGTCCTCCCGAGAAACCACCTCACCACCCCCACCACCCACACAGCTTCCCTTCCTTCTTAAGCATCTAGAGACGACGGAGGATAGATGAGGCGTCCGGGAAATATTTGGAGGAAGACACTGTGAATGTGAGGGGGAGCGTTACCTGTCCTAAATGGCCAGAAGGGCTGCGATCTGGGTGCTAAATGGCCACGCTGCTTCTGGCTTCCGCAGAGGGTCCCCGCGAGGCTCAGGCTTTTAAAAAAGAGGGTGAAAGAAGAAAACAATGGAAGGTGCCTTGGTTTATAAGTGGCCGTAGTATTCTTAGAAGGCACCCCTGGCGTGGAGCCTGTGAAGTTGCTGACTTGACGTGATTTAAGCCGGCAAGATCGATGGCTTCCAAGTCCCCAGGTGCCAGGGCTGGGCTCCCGAGGTTTCCTAGGTGCCCTTACTCACCGTGGACGCTGGTGCCACTTCGGATTTGACTAATGATTTTTTAATGATAAACTCAGAGTGAAGAAAGTCTCTGGAAGCACAAAATAACGTCGGTGAGAAGCAGACAAAAGCCTGCTGTGTGAAACAAGCAGGCCAGCCCGCCCCACCGGGCCCACTGCCATCCCCCCGCCAGCCCGTTTCCGCAGATGCTCAGGTGATAAGACTCCGTCTCCCAAAGGACCGGGCCCCCAAGTCCTTAGCACTTCCACAGGAGAAACCGTTCGTTTCAAAACGGATGGATGAAAAGCAGCATGTCTTCCGTCTCGCACACTCAAGATTGGACACAAGACACGGCGCTCCACAATCACAGTCCCAGCTCTGAAGGCCCCTTGCACCAGGGCCGTGCTCAGCCTCCCCATGGACTTTAAATCAGCCGTGATGGGGAGGCAGCCACAACAGTCACAACATAGCACCAGGAAGAGGGTGAGGCCAGACCCAGCAAATGTCCAGGAAGTGCCGCAGCCACCCACAGGGGCCACCTGCGTCGGCTACTCCTCCTCGTGTGTCGGTTGTTGGCGCGTGGTCACTAGGCGAGGCCTCTTCTGCTGGTGTCCAGGACGGGTGTGGGAACTCAGACCGCCAACCTGGTGTCTGGTTTTCTAAGGACACGGTCACCCAGATCGATGTCCCTAGGTTTGCAGTCACTGGCACCATCAGATTCCTACTGTCCACAGGGGCTGCTGTCCACTGTCCACAGGGGCTGCTGTCCACTGCAGCTTCACAGGAGAGCCGGTGACAGTGGTTCAGGCTCACGCGTGGAGAGGTGTCTGACCCCCATCTGCCCTTCCCCCTGCAGCCCAAACACAGGAAGCTAACCTCAGATCCGAACAAGTGTGCGGAACGTCATGGATTCCGGGGCAGGGGTGCGGCTGGCCACCTCCTTACAGCCGTCCCGCTGTCCACCTCGCTGGAAGGGGCATCTTCAGGTTTCAGACTGCACTGTCTTTCTTGACTTTGAATCTCCCTCCTGCCACTTGGGGCGGATCCTACTGAGTTGGACAGATTCTGAGCAGCAGGACAACCCCAGCCCCAGGGATGCCCAGGTACCAGGAGCTGCATCAGTGACCCTCCGATGACAGATGCAGCAGCTCAGTGGAAGACCGTCTCCACCCTTCAGATTCATCTCTGCCCCTTGTCTTAGAGGAGGTAGTCTCTCCCATCACCCGGAAACCAGTTCCAGTGGTATCCGAAACCAGGCATCAAAAAACAGTCGTCTACCATTCAATAAATAGGTGGATAAACAAATCTTCCTTCTGTCAGGACTGGGGAGGTCGGCCAGGTCTCCCTGTTGGTAAGATCTCTGCGTTCCGCTCCCTTTGCCCACCTGGCTCTGGACTAGTGCACGATGACGGGGACAGTGCCCTGGGGTCACACACAGATGGGGCTTTGGAATGAGATTCCCCATCAAGCAGGCAGCCCGGCAAGAACTCTCCTGCTTCACCCGACCCCTTGCAGGAGACCCTCAGGTCACGTGGCCCCAACCCCCGGTCGCCCCTGGAGTTAAACAGGGGTGCACCGGCCAAACGCAACAGTGACATCACGGCCCCACGTGACGGTGAGGTCGCAGTAGCACAGGGCAGCTGCTGGTCACGTGCACACTGGGGGCCTTTTTTTTTTTTTTAAGACCTTTTCCTGAGATATAATTGACATACAATAAACTGCAGGTACTTAAAGTGTACAATTTGATGTTTTTTTTCTTATTAGTAATATATATGTGGCAATCCCAGTCTCCCAGTTCATCCCCCCTCACCCCGCTTTCCCCACGTGGTGTCCATATGTTTGTTCTTTACATATGTGTCTCTATTTCTACCTTGCAAACCGGTTGATTTGTACCATTTTTCTAGATTCTGCATATACGATATGTGTTTTTTCTCTTTCTGACTCACTTCACTCTATGTGACAGTCTCTAGGTCCACCCACGTCTCTACAAGTGTCCCAGCTGCGTTCCTTTTTAGAGCTGAGTAGTATTCCATTGTATATATGTACCATGTCTATTTTACCCATTCATCTGTTGATGGACATTTAGGGTGCTTCCACGACCCAGGTATTGTACACAGTGCTGCGATGAAGGTTGGGGTGCATGTGTGTTTTTGGATTAGCATTTTCTCAGGGTGTATGTCCAGTAGTGAGATTTCTGGGTCATATGGTAACTCTATTTTTAGCTTTTCAAGGAACAAACTGTGGATCTTCTGACAAAAGTGAGGACGAAGCTGAGATACCCACAGCTACACGGATGCAAACACTTCATATTTCCTTCTGATGACATTTCTAGCAAATGACTTTTTAGAGTTATTTAAATTTTGTCACTACACTAAGCACAGTAAGACCAATGATCCGTTTTGATATGCCTCCTCTCCCAAAGTTCCCCTTGTGGACGGTGGAGGCCAGGCGCCTGGACCCTCTCGTGGGCAGGGCATCTCCCCATAGTTTGACAGAGCACGGGGTCAGAGAGGAAGGTAAGCAGGGCTTGTCCTGGATGGAATTGGGGAATAGACAGAGTCCCCGGAAACCTTCAGCCTCTTCTTTCAGTCTGCTTTTCCCCAATTCTGACCACTGTTACCTCCTCCCCATCCTGGGCTTCTCATCCCTCCCAAGGGAATCCAGAGGGACTCTTTACATTTGGGGTCCCACTGTCTGGGGCCCCCCGCAGGGGTGTTTGCACTGAAGTCCCAGCTCCGGTTAGTGAATGAATCTGGTCTTGGCCAGTTTTAGCTCCAGAAGCAGGTGAAAGGAAGCTGGTGCCGTGAGGGCCATGGAATGCACCACGTCAAGGTCAAGGTCGACGATGTGGATCTCGGGTTTACAGACTGAGTCGACCCTACTTGAAAGCCACCTGCTCAAAACTATCACCCTGGCCTTCCCAATGAAGAGCAGCTCAGGGGAAACCCGTGCGTGGCTGTAAGAGGGAACGTCCCCGTTCCCGTTCCTCTCCTTCAGCTCTAAGTACAACCTGCAGCCCCTCGGGTGTGCAAAGTCCTCCCAATTACTTTAATGTTTGCACCCTTCACGTCCTCTGGCTGCTGGTTCCCTTCCCAGAGCGGGGCCGAGGTGTGAAGAGCAGGGTGGCCGCGTGTCACGTGCACCGGAGGGGATCGGCCTGTTAACATGTCAGACGCAGGTCTCCCCTTCGACGTGGTCACATAGACCGTGTCTCGGCCAACCTGGCCCAGCACCACAAACAAATGACAGCTTTGTGGGCAGGAGACAGATGCACAAGTACCTTAGTTTCCTCCAGAGGGACGCCCTCCAGCATCCAGGAGCAGCTGGAGTCCCGGCGAGCGGGCCGGGACGCACAGGTCGGGGTGCTGACCCGGATTCAGGAAACAGGGCTGCCGGCTGGGTGCGGGGAGGCCCCTCAAAGGGCAGGTGCCCGGGGTGTGTGTCTTTCAGTGGGCTTGTCTCCAGGGGGCTTGTGTCCTGAGCCTGCTTTTCTTGCGAGGGTACAATTCTGTTCTTCTAGGGAGCTCCCCCACCCAGGGCAGAGGTCTCCGTGCAGCTAGGATGGCCACGCGGTAGGTGAGACAACCGCCGGGGTCGTCTGGTGCAGGCTCACAAGGTGGACCGACTCGGAAACGTAGCGCGAGGGGGTTGAGCAGGATACGGGCGGTGCGAGGGTGTGGCCGGGTCCGTGGGGAGTCACGAGGGCTGCGGCACAGGGCAAGGACCGGTGCCTCACGGGGACAGCTGCTGTCCACCCCGGCCACTCCTGAAAGACCAAGCTGCAGAATTCAGCAGACGTTCGGGAGCAGGACGCTGGGCCGTCACCCGGGCATCTATCGAATCAGGTTTACAGGGGAGACCTAGACCCTCTTCTGCAAATTGCCATCCTATCCGTAAGACCGCGCTGTTCTCAGTACACAAGGTTCTAGTCTTTACAGATGCTCCATATTTATAATGGCAAAGATGAGTCCACGAGAGAGCCTACGAATGCCAGCTGACTAGGGCCAGCTGTGCTGTCTCAGCTTCCTGTGGCTGCCGTATCTCGCCACCCCAAACCGGACGACTTAAAACAACAGGAATTTATTCTTTGCCAGGTCTTGGGGCCAGAGGTCTGACACCAAGGTAACAGCAGGGCTGCACTCCCTCCAAAGCTTCTAGAGAAGGATCCTTCTTGGCCTCTTCCAGACTCTGGGGTCTCTGAGTGCTCCCGGGCTGCTGGCTGCATCCCTCCCACGTTGGCCTCTGTCTCCACGTGGTTGTCTTCTCTGTGTGTCTGTGTCTCAAATCTCCCTTTTGATGCACCGAGGTCCACAGAGGTCACTGCTTGTCCCTTTGGGATGGTGTCCGCCTGTGCGCATCTCCAGGAATGCTGTTCTCTGGAGCTTTCTCCACCATGGCCTTCAGAGCCCAAGTGTGAATACTCCACATCGGGAATCTAAATTTCAGTGATATCAATGAAATCAGCTCATGATCCTTAATTATAGCTTCAAAGATCCTTTTCCAAGTAAGGTCACATTCGAGGCTCCTCTTGGGTGTATCTTTGGGGGAGGGTTCCCTCTTCGACCCACTAACCTACCTACACGTGACATCCGCACATGCAACGTATAGGGTGCATGCCGGGAAGAGGGGGTTTGTTCATATTACTTTTTCAATGTTTGCTCTCAAGAGACAGTGTCCTCTGTAGGGGGAGTGGAGGAGGGCAGAGGCAGCGCTCAGGCACATTGGGAACCCTGAAGGACGTGTCCCCTGAGGTTTTGTCCTATTTTCAACTATTTATAAGTTAGAGGATAAAAATTCCTGTAGTCGGCCTATGCATGTCCACCCTTAAGCATCAGAGAGAGAAAGGCTAGAACTGAAAGAGGAACTGGGTGTGACGGGAGAGGACGGAGATTCTTACAGATGGAAAGTGGGTCACGGGATTCTTCTGGCGACTCTGGGGCGATTACCCTCACGCGGCGCCTTGAGCCCGCGTCTCCACTTTGAGTTAGGGCTAGGCTGGCACCAGGCATCACACTGCCCCTCCAGGTATTTCCTGCCCTCGGCTCTTTCTGTGTGTGTGTGCGGGGGGGGAGGGGTCCCAGAAGCACCTGTGGTGCAGATTCAGGGGGTCTCAGTGGACGCATCTGGACACTTGCAGAGGACAAGCAGATGTGCTGTGCGTCCGAGGGGCTGTGGTCTGGCTGTGAGGGCTGCAGGGTATTGAGTTATGGACACACCGTGCCTCCCGCCTACCCCCGGGGACACACAGAGAGTCCGAGCCCACATCTCTTTGCAAAGGCAATTCCGCGTCCCCTGGAAAAGAATAAGAAGAGAGAAAGGATGAAAGGAGAGTTGGAAAGCTCCCGGGAACAAGAGACCAACAAAGGCTGGGGAACCTGGAGCCCTTAGTGATGGGAGCTGGCAGTAAGTGGTACTGGGTGGTTAACGGATACCTCGAGTCCACAGGGGGTCTGCACGGGGTCCTTCATGCCACTGAGAAGCCCACAGGGGAGGAAAGGGACAAGCAGGGGCTGAGAGGGAGACAGGTTTAATAACAAGATATTTAACTGACCTTATTTTTCTGCAGTTTATTGTGGTCTGAGCTGAGCATTTCCTGAATGAGAAAGAGGAAATGAAGTCCATCCAGGTAAGTTGCCTAAACACACGTGTGTATCCATCAGTCACGTGCAGATGCAGGGAGACCAAAAGGCAAGATCACACGTCACCGGGAAAGTGGGGGTGGGCCAGTCATCCAGGCTGATAAATGACCTGGTTGATGTGTTTTGTCAGGCTTGGAGGGAACATCTAAGGAATCTTAAAAGTCACAATTTTGTTGGTGCCAGCCACATTTTCAGCAGAGTTCTGGTGACATACAAGTTTGGATCGTGTATTTCCTTTTGCAAGATGTGTGGTGTCTCTTCAGTTTGAGATGCATTTGGAAATCATCAATGTTTGCATTCCCTTCTGTATTTTATGTAAATATTTTCCCATTAATAAATGCACTTTCCAAACTAAAGAAATACGCTGGAATCCAACAAAGGATCTTTTGGAGGCCATGAAAGAGCAGAGGAATATTCTAGATGGACATGGGGAGATGTTTTGGCCACACCCATCCAACACACGGCTGTTACTTTAGAGGATTTTTACGGCTCCGCTCTCTTCATGTCCGAACTCTACTGAGCAAGACACTCAGATCTATTCATGAACTTGACCTCATCTTTAAATAGTTTAAAACTCCTGGGATAATATTTATCATTAGTACAAATTAGGGGCAGTAAAACATCTAAAAGAGCTTAGCTAATAAATGAGCTGAGCAGCTCGTTTACGACCAAATTTAAGAACCCCAGCATAACACATATATCATGTTAATGCATCTAATATGCAACACACCCTGTGATTTCAACGCATAGCTTCCGACATGGGTCTGTTATCAGGATTTTCCTCTATCCTGTGAGCTGTTTTCCCCACTGCTCTTCCTAAAGTCAATGCTAAAAGTAGTTTTCTATTTTTTTTTTTTTTTTTTTTTTTTACGATTTGGTTATTTTTTTTCTTATTAGTAATAGTAGTTAGCCTTTCTGACCTTTCTGAGTGACTTTCAATTTGGGGGAAAAAATGAAATTAGTAGCTCAATTGTTAACAGGATTAGGGCTATTAAAATCCAGAAAGAATGACTTCGAGTGTGTAGAAAACACTTTACAAAATCCGCTTCATGGAGAAACCATTTCATGTTCCCTTTAAGGATTGACTATTAGCCAAAAATGTCTTCTGAGTGACACTGCTTAGAGCTGAAACTTGGATTTTCAAGGAGGTTGGAGTCTTACAGCAAGACCAGCTTGTCACTGGTCCACATAAGGGGACACTTTGGACAGGTGTCTCTTTTAGGCCCCGCAGAGAGCAGGACAGCCTGGCAGCATAAAGGCCCGAGTCAGATTCAACACAGAGGGAGGGAAGGCCGTTCTCCAGACCAGCAACCTCCTCCCCGAGAAGGTGCCCGCAGCCTGATGTGCACGGGCTCTCCACCACTTGCCTGCTCTCAGCCGCAGTTATTCAGGTAAGAAGGGGCTAAAACAACCTCCCAGCATCACATCACGGCGGGAGTCCCCACAGGGCTCCTATTCTCAGAGTCAAACAGAACTCCCCTGGGAATTCTGTATGAGATAAGCCAGGGCGACGTCATTTGTGGTGGTCACCCTTCTGTGTCAACTCGCTGGGTCGCAGGGCGCCCCGATATTCAATGACTCACTATTCCAGGTGAGTCCATGAGGCTGCTTCCTGTGAGACTACACTTGCTTTCCTGGACTGAGTAAAACAGGTGGTCCCCCGCCAAAGTGGGTGGGCCTCAGCCCATCTGCTGGAAGCCTGAATGGAGTAAAAAGCAAAGTAAGAAAGAACTGTCTCTCTGCTCGACCGTCTTGGAGCTGAGTCTCCCATCCTTTCCTGCCCTGAACTCGGGCTGGAGCTCCCCTGGGTCTGCAACTCACAGACGGCACCTCTGGGGACCACAGCCTCCTGAAGCGTGCGAACCAATTCCTTATCGTGTCTTTCTCTCACTAGATAGATGACAAATAGACTGACAGGCACACAGACAGACAGATTCCTGTTGGTTCTTTCCCTGGAGAACCCTGAGGAATGAACATGCTGCCCCGAGCTCCCTGCTGAGGCCCCGCTGTGAGCGCGGGCCCCGCCCTGCAGTACAGGAGAGGCGCTGGCCCAGGGCCTCCCGCGGTGGAGGGCGTGTGAGCCCAGCTCCCCCATCAGCACTGAGGAAGAGATCCCGTCCCACATCCTTGGGGTGGGAGCATCCACTCTGTATATCACTTCCAGGCCTGGGAGCCACTTACAAAGAGCTTCGGAATACTGTCAGTCCTCCTTCTCTCTGGGAGGAATTCAGAGACGTCACAAGGGTTGCGAAACATATAAGTGTGTCCCCAGTATTGACAGTAACCTCTCAGCGTGATGTTCTAGTTGAGGAGCATTCATTAGCTCTCAGTGTTCTCTCCCGTTACCAGCTTTTCATCTTCTCCACGTCTCCATGCCTTTTTAGAGAAGAAACTTACAAAATTGTTTTCATGAATTACTCTGGTTCCTTTAAATGGGAAAAAAAACGCTAAAGTCCCCCCCAGAGTCCCCACTTGCTTCTCATAGCTTGCCTCTCTCCGTCTGGGTAGGTACCAGTGCTGGACTTCAGCAGATCAGATAACGTGACAGTTTACCAGCTTTCCGTTTTTGAGAAGGGACGTGGACACCGGCTTCCCCTCCAGGGTGGCACCATCTCCCCAACGCTGCTGCATCCGGCAGATTTGAGGGAGCTGGTGGTCTGGCAGGGGAGCCTACAGGAAGGAACTCGGAGGGTCCAGGCGGTGGCAGCACCTTTAGTGTCACAACAGACCCTTTAGGCTGCATGGTGGTGCTTCTTTTAATTGGATTCCTGCCTAAATTGCAAGATAGGGTGGATAAATGGTCAGCAAAAAATTGTCTTCTCCCCCAAAAAGGAACCAAAACACGTCAACAGCCCATCATGTAGGGGGAAGTGTACGTGCATCTTATTGAAAGGAGAAACACAATTTGGAGAGATGAGGCGATAGCACGGGGTAGAAGCTGATATTCTTCCCCGATAACGGATAGCCCCACGTTGTAGAGGCCATTATTTCTTGCATTTTCAAAGCAAATGAACTTGACAGATGGCCGTGTCACCCAGACCCCCACCTACCGACTTGATTATGCAGAAAACAATACAATAGAAAAGAAATCATTACTGAAGGAACCTGGTTAGTCCACAGAGGGCCGGGGAATGCAGAAGAACAGAATTACAGGGGTGGAATTGAACACCAAGAATGCATTTAACATAAAGTGGGTTACAGCGAGGCAATCAGTCATGGCTAAAGCTATTGTCTGGGCTTGCTTGCATGGTATATGAAGTCATCTGTCATCTCCCACGGAATTTATGCTTAGTTTATAGGAGAAAACGACAAAGGTTTGCCAGGACACGTCTTGGTCGCCTTAAGCAGCTCAAGGGTAGATCCACAGAGATCAAACGTGGGCCTTTTCGGATGCTGCCCTGCCGTCTGTGGCTGAGGCTACGATCTTATCACCCAGGGGCTCCCCTCAGACACTCATATGACCTGACCGCTGCTGTCTGGGGAGGTGACGGACACAGCTCCCTTCAACTCCAGCATAGCACAAGCTCACTGCCACCCGCATCAGGCACACAGAAGTCCTGGTTGAGAAAATAGGAGGCCAGAGGTCAACAGGACTTTACAAAAATCAGAAAGAAAGGCTGCCACGGGTGCAGAAAGCCTGGCACTTCCTGCTTGCGGCATTAGATGCTTGCTGGCACTGGTAGACCCTAAATAACTAAGCACCGTCCTTGGTGTGACAGCCAGCCAGGGATAAACCGTGAAATTGCTGTGATAGCCACACTGAGCATTTCAGCCCCAGGTGGAAAAAGGTGCTTCAGACCAGCCATGACTCCTGAAGGATGAGGCCACTGCCTTGTTCTGCTTCTGCACAGCCATGGGGTTTTACATATCTTTCTGTCTGCATTTCTCCCATCTGCCAACATCCTTCCCACCCATCGCTGCTCCCTGAGGCCGTGCCAGCCTGAGGGCCCAGTTCAGATCTGACAACCTGTGGCCACGTGGTTTGCACCCCCACCATCAAGAGACCCCATTCTCCCTGGTGCTCCCTTCGCTTTGGTCCTGATTCAGCTCCCCTGTGGGACCCCACGCTCCCAGGATGAGTGGCTGTGTCATTTCTACCCCACCAAGTGGCTCCCATCCACGTGCTGCCTGCAACCTCGGTCTCTATACATGTGACGTCCAGCTGTGGGTGTCTATGTGTTGAGTCTGTAGAGCGACCTCTACTGAGTAGCACAGATCCTTGTAGACAGACCCTCAGATCAGAAACGCAGATATATAGGCACTTCATAATTTAATAACTTAATCTAGTATAATTTTGAATATAAGTGTACAGGCAGACCTAATTGTATCGCCCTTCAAAGATATTGCATATATATACTACCAACTGTAAAATAGTCAGTGGGAAGTTGTTGTATAACAAAGGGAGTCCAACTTGAGGATGGAAGATGCCTTAGAGGACTGTGGCGGGGAGGGTGGGGGGGACTTGAGGGGGGGAGTCAAGGAAGGGAGGGAATACGGGGATATGTGTATAAAAACAGATGATTGAACCTGGTGTACCCCAAAAAAAATAAAAAATAAAAAATAAAAAATAAAAAATAAAAAAGATATTGCGTCTTTCACAAATCGAAGGTTTGCGGCAGCCCTACTTCGAGCAAATCTATCAGCGCCATTTTTCCAACAGTGTTTGATCGCGTCATGTCTTTGTGCCACATTTTGGCATTCTCACAACATTTGAAACGTTTTCATTATGACTTACGTCTCATAGTGAGCTGTGATCAGTGATCTCTGATGGTACCACTGCGACCTGCTGAAGGCTCCAGTGGTTAACAGGTTTTAGCAATAAAGTATTTTTTAAATTAAGGTCTGTACTTTGTGTGTTTAGACAGAAAGCTTTTGCACACTTACTAGGCTACAATATAACAAAGCGTACGTAAACTTAACTTTTCTGTGCACTGGAAACCAAAATTCTGTGTGATTCATTTTATGGCGCTATTTTCTCTGTTGTGGTGGCCTGACCGGAACCCATAATATCTCCAAGGTCTGCCTGTGTAATGTGAATGCAATCAAACAACATATATTACATATAGTAACCTACGGTGTAATTTAAGATATTAAAATGTAATATAAATAGTATTACATTTATATGTGTTGAGTGTAATTAAATATAAACTTGTTAAAAAGTAACCCAGAAATTACTTTGTAGCTTTAACAAACATGAAGCTATTTCTCCAAAGCATTCACTGTGTCTCATTATCGACTGCTACTGTTTTCAGATATATTTGTAACCAGGGACTCACCTCTTTCTTTTACACTTACTTGATGAAAGATAAATACCTGGCCCCACTATAACCATAACTGATTTGTATGTTATGTCAAACGAAAGAACAAGCACAAACACGTCGGAGGTGATTCTGACGTGTCCGCTGTCAAGCATCTGTGAGAAACGTATCTTCCCAGATCCAAAGCCACTGAGCAGAGGATAGATCCCATGTACCTAAAGCGGCTCATAGAGTCTCCCATGAAATCGCATTTGCTGGTAATTACGAGGCTCCCAAGCCCTGGATTCAGTTGACCCCGGATGGAAGTGCCGCGCATCCTGGTGCGGAAGCAGCAGCTGCGCCTCCGCAGGAGCCAGTGCCCCGCCCACGGGGCTCCGGACCCAGCCCGTGAAGCAGGCGCACGCGGGCCCGAGGCCGGATGCGGGCGGAACTTGCACCCCCAGCTCTCTGGTGAGATAACGCACTTTGACATCCTCTCAGAGCTCAGACCAAGTGGGCTATCTGGGGACAGTGCCACCGCGCTGATTTCCTAGGGGACCGGCGCCTTTTTGGAGCCCCCCCCCCCCAGGTGGGATGGAGGAGCTGGAGGAGCCCTGGGGGGAGGGGGCCGGTGGGGGCATTGCTGAGAGGGGATGGGGGTGGGTCTGCCACGCCACCTGCAGCTGGAAACAGCAGCCTGTCCGACACCTTGACTGTAGCCCACCAAGACCCGCTGCTGACCTCTGAACTCCAGAACTGTAAGTGATACACCTGTGTGGTTGCAGCCGCTAGGTTTGCGGTCGTTTGTCAGAGCAGCGATAGGACACAAGCACGCCTCTCCCCAGATCTCTGGGTCCCAGCTCCGCAGGACCAAGCAGGCTAATGCCTTACTACTCCAGGGAGCAGATCCAGGTTCTCACTGAGACTCTGAAATAAATGTCCTAAGAGAGGAAGTAACTTTAAAGGAGTGAGATTTTAGGTGAGTTGGACAGCCCTCTGGGGACAGGAGGCCCTCTCTGAAATTCGCCTTCACAGCCCTGAAGTGGCTGAGTGCACTGAAGTGACCATATGTGAGCGGCGTGGAGCTCCTCGGACGTCCCCCGACGGGCCCGCCTGTTCCCGAATGGCACTGCCGCGAAGGTACCACCCGTCCCAGGAACAACAGAGGCTTCCAGAGCAGCCTCTGAGATGATGCCCCTGGGAAATTCAGAAACCCAGGAGCCGCAGGTGTGCCTGGCAGCGCGGGGAGTGTGAACCCTATGTTTCTAAAGGTCTTGGCCGACAAAACGGTGGGATTTTAGACACGGGAGAATCAGGGGTTAGTCATTCAAATAACTGACAGTCATTCTCCTGGGCCTGAGGAACAGGCGTGCTGTGGGCGTGACCTGTAGCCCGAAGCCCAGCCTGGTAACAGCATCCCTGTCACATGCCTGAGGGCATCTCTGTTCACCTGGGTGAGGACATCCCGTCTCACCCGGGTGAGGGCACCTCTATCTCACCCGGGTGAGGGCATCCCTATTTCACCTGCGTAAGGGCATCCCTATCTCACCCGGGTGAGGGCATCCCTATCTCACCCGGGTGAGGGCATCCCTATCTCACCTGGGTGAGGGCATCCCTATTTCACCTGGGTGAGGGCATCCCTATTTCATCTGGGTGAGGGCATCCCATCTCACCCGGGTGAGGGCACCTCTATCTCACCTGGGTGAGAGCATCCCTGTCTCACCTGGGTGAGGGCATCCCTATTGCACCTAGGTGAGGGCATCCCTATTTCACCTGGGTGAGGACATCCCTATTTCACCTCCGTAAGGGCACCTCTATCTCACTGGGGTGCGGGTGTCCCTGTCTCACCCCTTACACATCCTTGTTGAATCCTTCTCTCCTCCCTTTGTTCTTACTCAGCGCTCACAGCACCACTGAGGGACAAGTGGAGGTTATCCATGACCTCTGGACAGAAAAGTCTTGTGGAAAGAAGAACTGGCCTAATGTGAGGCTTCTTTACCCAAAGAAGAGCCTCCCAGAGGAAGCAGGACCCACCTATTGAATCCTTCAAAACTGAGTCTGCCACAGCCCAGGAGAATATGCAGTTGAAAGCAGTCTTGTGTTAGCAGAAAATAGACCAGATGACCAAAAATCCAATGTATGTATTTTTATGATTTCAAAACACACATCTGCAGAGTTCAAGGCTCTGGCCTTAGTTTGGAGGTACCCACTGATTTTATTAGTGAGGAAGCCTCAAAATAGCTCCGCATGTCAAGGCTGTGAAGCTTGAAGTCCACCCATGCTAATAGGGCGTGAGATCTGAGAACAGGGCCGAGGCTCTGCCCACAGAGGGCCTCTTGGTTCCATCCCGACCATCGGTCCTTCACGTGGAGACCTGAACGCAAGTGTGAGTGCCCACCTGAGACACACTGAGCACAGAGGGAAACCAGCCTGAGACACTGCTTCCAGCCTCAAGCACGGAGTCCACCCTCGGTCTCAAACTTTTGTGCTTAAAGGGTGGACAATAAAAAGATGGGCCTTAGCAGGGCTCCCTCCAAGCCAAGACTTCAATGGGGATTCCTGTCTGAAAGATTTATTCCGGGAGGGCTCTCAAGAGGAAGAGGCACGAGGGAGGCAGGGTGGGTGAGGATGTGCTCTCAGCTGGACACTAGCTTCAGCCTAGTCCTAGGGAAGCTCCGAGGCCCAAGGGGGCCCCTTGAAGGAAAGGGGGGCTGGCCTTTTGCATCCCATGCCAGGCAGTCTCCGACTGAGGTCCTCTTGGGGCAGGGGCATCACCCGCAGGAGAGGCCAACCTTGGCATCAGCACAGTAGGTCTTGAGGGACGCAGGGCTGACTGGTAAGGGGGACCTGGGCACAGCACCCCACCATCGGGGCAGTCAGGCTGTCATTTAACTCGTCTCCATCTTCTACCTCATCTTTTTAAACAAAAAATTATTTTGGAATGATTTTAGATTTACAGAAAAGTTTCGGGACAGCAGAGAATCCCCAGAAGCCCTCCACCACCTGCGCCAAGGCCCCGTCTTTCCTTTGAGCCTGCCCTCTCACCTGGAAGCAGTCATTGGGGGTGCAGAGAGTAGGATGCAGAACTCGGGGTGCTGACTCACTCAGATCCATCCTGTCCTGGTGCCAAGCCTCGGGGGACCTCAGAAGGGAGATTTAAACTCATTTTCCGGGAACAGCCCAGCTCTTGCCAGTTACGTAACCTCAAAGTCCTTCAACCACAGACTCTGACCCGTCCACGCAGCGGAGGCACCAGCGCTACCTGGACCACATCCGAAGGCTCGGGGGTGATGACGGGCATCCTCCTCTCGGCTCTTGCCGGTGGTGGAGGGATGGGCTCCCAGCCCCGCCGCCGCTCTCTCCATTGGTCCAGCGCCTGTTGGCCGCCTTTCTCAACAGGTGAACCTTCCCCTTCTGCTGACAGGCATCACCTATCCGGACATTCTTGGGGCTGGCGTGTAGCTGCTGCACTAAACCTCCAAGCTGTCAGAGGAGCCAGTGGATAAACGCTGTTGCTCTTCCACACTGTTTTCTCCCCCTCTGTTTGCCTATGAAGCGCCCATAAGGTTCTCCTAGAGGGGCTGCTCCAGAGACGCGCATTTGGATCCCATGCCCCCCAGCCCCCAGCCCGCCATCCTCTCTGGCATGTACTGCAAGTGGTAGGCTGGCAGCCCCACAGTCGTCTCAGTGGCGTTTGGGGCATCCACTTTCCCCAGGGACAATATTCATCACTTCACACTGAGAATCAAGGCCTTCTCCAAAGATGCCCAGTGCCACCTGTCACCCCCTCTGCCGCCCCCACCCCTGGCCAGCCCTCCACGTTTCCTTTCTGTGAGCTCACCTCCTTCTATGACTCTTCATCTGTCAGCTTCAGCCTGGAAACCCTGAATCCATTCGTTCTGTCTCGCCTGGCTTGGCCGTGGAATTCTCGCTCCCTTCGGAGGTGACGTGAAGGCTCTCAAGTTTCCCCTAAATGTAGAACATCTCAGCAGACACCAGGCCAGGCTGAAATATGTAAGCCCTGATGTCAGGCTCTCTCTACTGCTGTATCGTGGTCGTGTCAGAAGCCCCCCAAATCTGCATTCTCATCCCAGATCAGCTGCTGAGGTTTTACACTCTCCCTGATATTTTAGGCCAATTTCTGGGGGCAAGTGTCTTTCTCTTTGGAGAGGGCCCAGAACTCATACCAAATCTTAAAAAAAAAAAAAAAAAAAAGTGCATGGTCAAAGGATAAGATTTAGTGTTCTAGACCTGGAGCATGATGCCGGGTACAATTAGGGACTTAATAACTGCCTTGTGAAAATAGTGGGCTGAGAGACGGTTGTTGTTGTTGTTTGTCTGTTGTTGTCTAATTTTCTTCAGGACTGAAACCCAGAAGCCACCAAAAAGACAATGTAGCTCTGAGATGGGGTCTCACGGGCTCCTTCCCTCCACACGGCGATGACAGCCGCTTCCGGTTTCCCCTCCAACATCCACACTCAAACGGTCAGTGGGACGGGCTGCCCACGGCCACTTGTCAGCACACATTGTCCCCGTGGGGACGTGTCCAAGAAGACGGCATGGGGAGAACAGCTAGAGAAGGAAGAGGGATGCTGGAGTGACCGGTGGTCCGCACAGAGCCTAAGGACATCCTGCAGGAGACCAGGGCAGGGTCCTGGGACTGGCACAAGCTCTGCCCATCAGGGTCCCTGGTCTGAACCCACCTGCTGGCCTGGAAACAGTCATTTCAGATGCGCGGGTGGAAACCTTCTGGCAGTTGCGGCTTTTTGAGATCCACCCGCCGCCCGTCCTCAGAGCACTGGGGGGCAGGTTCCTTTGCCAGAGCCCAGCCCCAGGCTCTCTCTGCTGTGGACGTGCTCTGGGTCCCATCTCCAGGCATTTATGTCAACGCAACCCTCCGGCACTGACTCCAGCTTTTTAGAGGAGATTCATGACAATTCCCAATGATGTTCTATAATCTGTGGATTTATGCGGTTTAAGCCGCAGATACGTTTGTTCTGTTAAAGACAGTCCATCGGAAGTGGTACCTGTTTGCTGTTCAGCTGCTGTGTTCGTTTCCTGTGGCTTCTGTAACAAATGACCTTAAACTTGGTAGCCGAAGCCGAAGCAATAGAAATGTGCCTCTCGTCCTTCTGAGGCCAGAAGTCTGACGTCAAGGTGTTGGGAGGGCCTGGCTGCCCTGAGGCTCCAGGGAAAGGTCCTGCCTCAGCTCCGGCAGCTTCTGGGGGCCCCGCAGCTCCTCGTCCGGGGGCAGCGCGATTCCAGCCTCTGGCCTAGTCTTCTCCTGCCCCCCCACACCCCCACCCCGTGTACCCTCCCCTCTTCTCTGCTTCTCACATGGACGGTCACGGGCTGAATCCTGTCCCCTCAATCGTGACACTTTCAAGCCCAAGGTGATTGTATTTGGAGAAGGGCCTTGGGGGTAATTAAGGTTAAATGAGGTCATAAGGGTGGGGCCCTAATCCAATAGGACTGGTCTCCTTATAAGAAGAGGGAGAAAGCTCTCTCTCCAATCAGAGGCACCAAGGAAGGGCCACGTGAGGACAGAGGAGAAGGCAGTGTCTAAGCTGGGAACCAAACTGGCCATCATCTTGACCCTGGCTTGGCGGCCCCCAGAGCTGTGAGAAATTCACTTCTGGTGTTTAAGCCACCCATCTGCGGTATTTACTTTGGCTGCCTGAGCTAAGACACCAACACTTGTCGTTGGTTTTAGGGCCCACCCTAAACCTGGATGATCTCATCTCCAGTCCTGAATGAGATCTGCAAAGACTTTTTCCAAACAAGGTCCCATTCACAGCTTCTGGGGAACATATCACTTTGGGGGAGGGGTCACCATTCAACCACTGCACTTGTGAAGAAAAGCATTTGGAGAATGAGATGCATAGATTATCCTCTTTTTTTTTTTTTTTAGGTACAAAATGAGTATTTATTTAGATGAGGAAATCACAATATTATACATTTTTGAAAGTTGAAAAATATTACACATAATACAGCATTTTCACTTTTATTAAATAGCTGTCAGGCCACCCTTCCATAGCTACCCCCTCACATTTGACAGCTATGTAGGCTTTTTTTTTATTATTATTGTTTTGACCGTCCTCTTGTTCGCACCCCACATTCTGGGCTATGTTGCCAGTCACCTGCAGAGAGAAGTGTTTTTTCTGGTCCTCGTAACTGAATCTTTTGCTGAGTCACTTACTCATCGGAGCCCTGGCTTCAGCTGTCCTGCACAATGAGGACTCAGATCTGCCTGAATGCTTATGTGACCTGGTGGCCAGGCCACTCCGCCTGTGGCGCTCTCAAGTGGGCCTGGGTTATCAACACAGAGGGTCCACCTGCAGGGTGCCCACCCTGTGAGAGGTGCTCTCGCCACTTCTTTTTTTTTTTCTCTCCCTAATGGGAGAGGGCCAGAGGGTGGTGAGCTGACCTTGCCTGCCACACTTTATTTTTTTTTTTAATTTTTAATGTTTTAAATTTATTTTATTTTTGGCCATGTTGAGTCTTCACTGATGTGTGCACGGGCTTTCTCTCGTTGTGGTGAGCGGGGGTTACTCTTTGTTGTGGAGCACCAGCTCTGGGAGAACAGGCTTCAGTAGTTGTGGCACACAGGCTCAGTAGTTGTGGCACACAGGCTCAGTAGTTGCGGTGCACAGGCTTAGTTGCTCTGCAGCATGTGGGATCTTCCCGGACCAAGGATTGAACCCGTGTCCCCTGCATTGGCAAGTGGATTCTTAACCACTGCACCCCCAGGGAAGCCCTCTCCGCATCTTCAGGAAAAGCTTTTACCCTTCAAGCAGACGGCAGAGTTCCCACAGCGGAGCCCCCGTCACAAGGCTGCACTGTGTCTCCTGATTCTTACTCTCTCTTTTCATGCTGCATGTCCTTTGATTTGAAGTTTGTGACTTTTGGGTGAGCTTTTTAGCTGTAGGTTCTCATCAAAGACTTGTGGTTTTGTAATCTAGACGTCTGTCCACATTTGCTGGGATGCCGGAGCATCCTGGGCTTCGGGTTCCGACTATCGGGGTGACTCCTGTGGGAATGCTGTCTGTCCCGCGCAGGGAGGGAGGGAGGGAGGGAGGCAGAAGCCCAGGCGTCATCACTCAGGCTCCATCACCACCACTTCCAGGCCAGAGTCCACGATGAATGCCGCAGTCACCTCATCCTGCAAACCAGCAAGCAAACCAGAAACTCGCTGGAGATCATTACCTAAATCAGTTTTCAGCTTTAAATTTTGAAATGTCTCCTTTCCTGTTTGAATCCGACATCCCAGGGCATTTTTCGAAGGCTCCTGGAAGGCGGCTGTGCCTCGCTCCTTCGCAGGGTCGGTTATGTTTTGATCAATTAAGTTGTTACATATGAACTCTCCTGAATGACTTGGGAAATTCTGAATAAATGTAACTTATGTGGGGCTTCACAGATTCCCCAGAAAAAAAGCCTATTGTAGGAGATGCACTTTATTCTTCTGATGTAATATTTTCAAATGCAAATGAGATTTACTTCATCTCGAATTCATCGATAACATCCAAATCTGCGCAAAAGGATGAAGACCAGTGCAGTCAGACTAACTCTCAGGGCGTGTGTGGGAGAGGGGCAGAACCCTCATCCCTCTACCCCATCACCAGGTGTGCAAGCACCCTGAGACCAGGGCTAGGGAGCAGGTAGCCCCAGGTGAGCAGAGACCTCTTCCTTTCTTGAAAGTTCCATTCCATTGACAGTTGCTGCAATTTTTGGAGGAATTTTCATCCTTCTCAGCAGAGGTTGGCCTTCTAATGGTGTCTACTGGCAGGGCTTGTGTCTACCGCCTTGTTACACCAAGAACAGCTCGGAGCCTGCAGCCAGAGGCAACAACAGCTGGCGGTACCCCCCGGCCTCTTTCCAGGCGAGACCCCCATGTATCTCTGGACACATTTATGTGCGGTTCTGAGCCTTCTGCTCGGTCGCCTGTCTTCACTCACTCAGTCACCAACACTGAGCACCTCTCATCACATGCAGAGACAGTGCTCGATGCCCTGTCGAGTGCGAGGAATACACTCACGCTGCGTTCAGAGCCATCCCCTGTTTAAGCCAATGAGCTAAGAGACAACACTGTTGTTAAACAAACGACACTAAGAATTCTTAATTAGAGAGAGGAAAGGGGTCAGGGAGGCCCTCTTGGAGGAGGTGACACTTAAGCAGAGACCTGAAGAATGAGAGGCTGGCCAGCGCTCGGGGCTGGGTGGGAGGTGCTCTGGGCAGCCCCAGCCAAGGTGTCCAGATGGCAGGAAGCTCAGCAAGGCCAGGGTACCTGGAGGGGCCCCCAGTCAGCGAGCCAGGACCAGAGGAGGCCGTGAGGTGGCCACCCTCGGAGATGGTCCTGTGCTGGGAGGAGGAGGAGCTGCAGGGCTGAGGTGAGCCCAGGGAGCGACCACTGCTCTGGGTTGGGGGCTCCAGGAGAGGCCACCAGGGTGCCAGTAGTGGGAGTGGACAGAGGGGACAGAGGAGCGGGGGTGGCCTGGAGGGGTGGAGCGGACAGAGGCCCTCACAGGAAGTGACAAGGTGGCCGTGGGACTCTGCCAACAGGAGTGACGGATGCTCATCTAGACGTGGCCTCCTTGTCAAGACAGGCCCCCATCTCCCAGCACTTTGGCCAGGCTGTAACCCTCACAACAGCCCGTTCAGGGCTGGGGTACATCGAGGGGGAGGGGGAGCCCCGGCCCCATCGTCATTGGCTGAACTTGCTGCTCACTTCCCACTGCAGGGGTCCGGCGGGACCCTTTCTTCTCTTCCGGGGCTGGTTGGGGTCCCTGCCATGCACACACGCAGTGCAGCTTGCTGGAGTGTGTGAGGCCATCACCGCGTCTCTGTGCTCACACGTGGGCAGAGAACAGAGAACCACAGCCAGCGCTTGGGAGACAGCCCAGCCGGGGCTCCCGGGCCAGTGGAGAGGCTCTCTCCCTGGGCGGATGGAGGAGGGACCCAGGATGGGCCTTGCAGAAGGGCTGGAAGCACCGTCCAGACATAGGCTCTGCCCCCTGCCCCGTCCACGGGTGGCAAGAGGCAGGCTGAGCCGGCCGACACGTGTAGATGACACGAGGCGGGGAGCCCTGCTTCAGCATCTGCCGCCCAGACTCCCGGACGTGTCCCTTCACACTGCCACCTCTGTGCCCTCACCTCGTCACCTGCGGGGTCCCTCGCTGCCCTAGCCGTGGCTGGTCACATTCCCTGCGAGCCCCGCCGCGGCCCCTGGGCAGACGAGGGGTGTGATGGTTCAAGGCAAAGTTGTGGCCCTTAGAGCAGGGCCCGCCTTAGAGGGTCTGCAGGTCCGTAACGCCACCTTATATATTCAAGAAGATGTATCCTTCGTGAGGACCCAGGGACAGCTCTATCAGCATCACTTTTAAAAGAGTGACATACGTATCTATCATTTCACTATATATGAATTTTTTAATATTCCCCATATAGATGATGCTGAATGTGGGATTTCACGCGATATGATTCCACTTAGCCTGGGGGCCTTTGATTCCTCTGATGTTTTTTATCAGGTTTCATCAGCTTTATTGGAAAACGGGCTGGGGCCTTATTGGAAGATGGGTGGAAATTTGTCAAACACTTAGCCATGCTATCGCGCCCAGCACCCTCAGCTGCTCAGACACAATTATTGCGGTGGGGAGTGGATCTGGAGAGCTCCTAGAATGTTCTCTCCTCAGAAAGAATCTATGGATAAGCACAGAATAAACATGCTTTTTTACATATATAGCAACTAATACGGGAGAATAAGAGGTAGGCCAAAAAAACCCACAAACAGATATGGTTACAATAGCTCTGTTAGAGTTAATGAAAACTACCACTGTTTTCAAGCTGGAATTAGGGAGAACAGAGACAAGGCTGAAAATATTTCCTAGGTGAACAAGCATGGGAGAGAATTTCTTTCTCCGAAGGGAAGGAATGAGAGCGATCTGAGGGTGAACATGGAAACTGTGAGACTGTATCCAGGCTTAGAGGGTGGGGTGAAGTGACGGCCAAGGGGGCAGGCCAGAGCGAGGTCTCAGAAACGTCCTTTGGGGTGGGTTGCCAGGGGCTGGTCACTAGCCCCGAGCCCTGTAGGGAAGCCTCTGCATCCCGTCCTTAAGAAGACTTTGCAGAGAAGTGGTGCTCTGAGCAGAGCCCCTGACCAGCAGCATCAGTTACCTATGAACTTGCTAGAAATGCACATCCCCAGGATCCGTGCAGACCTGTTGGAGGAGAAAGTCTTGGGTGGGGCTCAGTGGTCTGTTGTAATAAGCCATCAGGGGCGGGGGGGGGGGAGTCCAGTTGTGCGGTCAGTTTGAGAACCCGTGTCCCCAAAGGACATTTCTCCAGAACAGCGAAAGAGCGAGCCAGATGGTTGGGGGCAGGTGACAGTGCTTAGGGGCTGGAAAACGGACGAAAGTAGCCTTTTGGTGTTAAAAAACTATACTTCCAAGACAGAGGCTGGTTGACCGTAAGGAAGGGCAGCTCTGAGAGGGAGCGCCAGGTAAGCTGGGGGTGGGGCAGCCAGGTGAGCACACCTGTCAGGTAAGTTGGGGGCGGGGAGTCCAGGTGAGCACACCTGTCCTCCTCTGAGGACAGAAGGAAGGGGCGAGGATGGCGCAAGGATGCAGGCTGGTTAAGTGAGAGGAACAAAAACAAGGCCTCACTGGCTCCGTCTGCTAGGACTTTGCACACGGACTTTCCTAGGCTGAAGCTTCAGGCATGCCTGCACAGTCTGAAGCTTCTCCAGAAGCTGGTTGTACTCATGCCTGGGGAAGCTTTGATCTGGTCTCCAATGAGTAGGCTTCCTTCATCTTCATGAAAAGAGCCACTTTGTGCACGGCTCTGTGTGATGTAGCTGAAATCTTCTGCTCTGTCTCAGATGCGAGGTGGTTGGGGGCTCCTCTGAGGAGACTGGAGGTGTCCTGGGTACCATTGATGACATCATCAGCGTTGGGGCACTGCTGAAGCTAAAAGTTCCATGGAAAGCTGACCAAAGGAATTTTTTCAATATTGATCTCTTTGCAGCATGAGGGCATGATTTATTATCTCCTCCTGGGATAACGCAGCTCAGACGCTAATTCCAGAGCCCCTTCTCCTAGTGGGAGAAGGTAACGCATGGAGGGGAGAATCGGAGACCTGGATAACGAAATACCAGAAAGTAATTCATATCAAAGATGAGAAAGGCCTTTTCAAAAGTCTGAACATCTTCAGCCACCACAACAGACCAAAAGATAGATAACAACCCCTTTAAGGAAAAAATGAGTACATGCTCCCAAGAAGGCATCCTTTAAGCAGACATGTTGGTCTCTGGAACTGCTCACCCCAGTGCCCTCATCTCTCTGTGCATCACCCTCACTCTCAGAGCTCCTGCAACAGCTCCACGTTCAGGTTGCCTGAACATCAGTGGAAACTTGCTGCGTTAAGTACCCCAGTCACTGATGTAGCTGACATTTCACACCTGAGCCAGGTCAGCAAGAAGGGGATGAATTGTGGGTTAACAACAGCAGGAAGCCTGGGCACCTCGCATTTAGGGGGCTTGTGTCAGACCAGGACATTTCTACACAAGTAGAGTGTGGTTTCCGGGTAATTAGTATATTTCTGCAGTAAGTCAAAAATTTAAGAGAAAAAAAAAAAAAAAAAAGAGAGAGAGAGGACCAGGGAGAAGGGCAGAGAAGGGAGAGCAGGAAGAAAGAGGGGTGTTTGCAGGTAGAAACATATCAATTCTGTAATAAATGGAGAAAAGTGTTTCCGCATGGGAAGAGCCCCTTCCAGGGGTCAACCCACCTTCTGCTGGGGTCCACGGTGGCTGATGGCTGGACCGAGAGCAAGTGACATCACCCACCAGAGCCTCAGCCCCGTTAGTCCACACCTATATGGCCCATGGCCTCCCGGTGGGGTCCCCGCTAGACGTTTCCAAATTAGCTGGACTCAGCATCCCCAAGGCAGCTCCTTATCCTCACCCACGAATCCTCTTCCTCCATCCCCGTCTTGGTGGGGGTCAGCCTGGACCCCTCCCTTTCCTCACCCCTACACTCGGGGTCACTGGCTGAAGTCATCCCCCACTCCTGCGTGTCTTTTACGTCCTGCTGGCCACCATCCTCAACCCACTCAGCCTCTTCTCAACTGACTTTGGGTCAGGTGAGACTTTGGGACTCTGTGGTGCATTTCTTTCCTGCATCCAAAGTGGTCTCTTCAAACTGAAAACCCAGTCCTCTCACGCCTGCTGAAAAACCTCAGGGTAGGGCTCTCATGCTGGCTGCCACAGGAGAAAGTTGGTTGGGAGAAACAATGGTCAAAAAGATTTGAATATTTTAGAAATTTGGAAATTTTGGAACATTAATTTACCCATATAAAAAATCAGATTCTTATCCTTTTCTAAAACATCAGAAAGCTTAGCACACTGGATCCCCAGACTCACTCGCAGGCCTGGCTCTGAGGGGTGACTTCCCATTTAGAAGGGCGTGAGCTGCCCACCCCGCAGTCACCAGGCCCAGACACCAGCTGCCAGGGTCTCTCTTTTCTCCTGGGAGCATGAGGGAGTTCCCCATCCACTCCCATGACCCCCCCATGACCCCCTAGCGGTTGGATGGAGCACATGACTGGTTACGGCCAATCAGAGGTGGAAGGAAGCAATGAGACCCTTTCTGACCGAGTCAAAACCAGCATGTGAGTCTCCAGATGTGACGGCTACAAGATGGGGTGCCTCCACCACCCTGGGTCCTGAGTGCCTCTGTGGGGCAGAGATTCCCACTCTCTGACCCACGTTAGGCAACTAAGCTGACCAAAATAAACCTTTCAATGCCAAGGCACCAAGGATTTGGAGTTAAGTTGTTAATTCTCTGCTCTGACATCTCCCCATGGCTTTGTGGACAAAGACCTGCTTTATCACCAAGAGTCCTCACTGAGGCCAAGCCTCCCCACCTCCCCGCTCCTTACTCACTGCTTCCCTTTGCTCTCCAGGCTCAGGCTACGCAGCATTGGTTGTGGAGCCTTGCACCTGCTAATATTGCTCTTGCTATGGGTCTCCCTGCCCCCCCTCCCCACCCCAACCCTATCTCCCTGAAGCATCACTGCTCACCAGCCTCTAAGTTTGGCCAGCTGTCCTGTTACCATACATCCCCATCTGTCTTAGCTCCACTGGCATGGTGTGGTTTCCCGTCATTGGGTGAATTCCCATATCTGCCTATTACACTGTATTTCTGAGCCTCATGAGGTAAGAAATCCTTGGTATCTCACCTACTCTCGTAACTCAAATACTTTGCCCAGAATATCACATTTAGAAGACACACACATTTATTGAATAAAGACACGTGTATTCTTTTGCTCTGTTTCCTACGTCAGGCAATCAAATAGTTGTGTGATTCTGAGGAGAATGTTTAACCGCTCTACGTCTTTGTTCTTTTGTCTACATTGAGATAAACTTTAATCTTCTTTCTGACTCAAATTTCTCATTAACTCGGGTTTAACTATGTTTAGCAAGATGACACCCTGAAGAAAGGGTTCACACTTCTGTTCTGCTCCCCAAATTTCCTAACACATTCTACTGTCCCCAAATCTTTTCACTCCCCGAGTGTTACTAATGAACAAAAGAATACCTGGTCGAAAAAAACCAACAAATAAATTCACTTCTTAAAAACTGTTTAGCTAAAAGAAATCTAAATGTTGACTAAAAATTCATCAGTTTATTATTTTGACAAAATAAAAACAATTTTTTTTCTCCTAACCATGATAGAATAACTGATATCAGATGAGCTCTCCTGCTATAAAACAATAAAACTGAACAGTTCTGATGCATTGGACAGCAGGTAGAGCAAGGCCACAGTCTAGAAATCTCTGTGTGGGAACACTCAGCTGAGGATTGGTCTGGATACACATGAGGTGAAATTTACATTCAAGTGTCAATTACAGGGTTGAAAGCAGAAGAGAAGTATGAGGTTAAACAGTGCTGAGATACATTGGTTTCCAGACCAGTCAGAGTGAAGAGAACTCAAGGACATCCCAGGCTTCAGCTGAGACATGAAAAAGACCTAGACATAGATGTAAGGACCATAACTTAGATTAAGGCATTCTCTAGGCCCAGATTAACAAAGTAGCAGGTCAAGCACCACACAATCCACAGGGAAGACAGAGTTTGGAGATTTAGTTTTGTCAAGTTAGATAAATTTAGTAAACGCCTCAGCCTTTCCACTGTTCTGTTCAAACAAAACATAAAACTAAGCCTAAAATGTCCACTATAATTAGTCAACTATTGAACTTTGTGTTATATAAATGAAGTCTTTACCATTCAACACTGTCCAGAAGAATATAACAAAATTCAGAGATTTTATAGTATATGATCCTCAATCAAAAATGTCTTGTCATGGGAAGAAATACAAAAATGTGACCCACAGTCAAGAAAATATCAAACTATAGAAATGCACCTTGAGATGGTCCAAATGTTGGATTTAGGAGACACAGATATTTTTTTTTTTTTGGGGGGGGTACATCAGGTTCAATCATCTGTTTTTATACACATATCCCCGTATTCCCTCCCTTCCTTGACTCCCCCCCCCTCGAGTCCCCGCCACCCTCCCTGCCCCAGTCCTCTAAGGCATCTTCCATCCTCGAGTTGGACTCCCTTTGTTATACAACAACTTCCCACTGACTATTTTACAGTTGGTAGTATATATATGTCTGTGCTACTCTCTTGCTTCGTCTCAGCTTCCCCTTCACCCCCTGCCCCCTCCCATACCTCGAGTTCTCCAGTCCATTCTCTGTATCTGCATCCTTATTCTTGTCACTGAGTTCATCAGAGCAGACACAGATATTTAAAGTAGATATAAATATTTCAAGGATGTAAAAGAAAATGTGGCCTTAATGAATGAACAGATAGGGTATCTCAGCTGAGAAATAGCAATTATTAAATAAATAAAAAATCTAGAACTGAAAATTACAATACCTGAAATGTAAAGACTCATTAGATTACCTTAGCAGCAGAGTAAATATGACAGAATCATGGTCAGTGTCCCTGAGACAGAGCAATAAATAATTATCCAGTGTGAAGAGCAGAAATGGAGACATTATTGGATAGAGTCTCACTGATCTCTCAGACAGCAGTAAATGTGCTTAAATATGTGATGTTGGTATCCCCCCAAAAATTGCAGGGACTTCCCTGGTGGTACAGTGTTAAGAATCTGCCTGCCAATGCAGGGAACATGGGTTTGACCCCTGGTCTGGGAAGATCCCACATGCCACAGAGCAACTAAGCCTGTGTGTCACAACTATTGATTCTGTACTCTAGAGCCCGAGAGCCACAACTGTTAAGCCCACATGCCACAACTACTGAAACCCACTTCCCTAAAGTCCATGCTCCACAGCAAGTGAAGCCACCACACTGAGACGCCTGTGCACCACAACAAAGAGTAGCCCCTGCTTGCCACAACTAGAGAAAGCACAGCAATGAAGACCCAACACAGCCAATAAATAAATAAAATTAATTAATTAATTAAAAAATTTTAAAAACCCTTAAAAAAAGAATTTCAAGATGGGGCAAAAAAAATATTTAAAATTTAATGGCCACAGACTCTCCAAATTTGATGAAAGTACATCAATATACAGACCCAAAAAGAGCAACCAAACTCAAGTAGAATAAACAAAGAGTAAGCCACACCTGGGAACATCAAGGTCAAATGACTGAAACTAAATATATAAAAAAGAATTTTGGAGCAGCCAAAGAAAAAGAAACATTATACATAGGAAAACAATGATACGAATGATGCCTATACTCTCATCAGAAACACTCTAGCCCAGGAGACTAAATGACAACTTTAAACTGGTAAAGAAAAAAAATCTGTTAATGAAGAATTCTGTAAGCAAAAATATTCTTCAAAAATTGGAGTGAAATGAAGACATTTTCAGATAAGCAAAAATAGAGAAAGCAGAGTGCAAGTTGAGTTGCCAGAACACCTGCATTACAAGACATGCTAAACGATATTCTTTAAGTTGAAGGAAAGTTCCATTTGGTAATTTCCATCTAAAGGAAAAAATAAAAGAGCACGAAGAATGGCAACTATATAGGCAAATACAAAATAATGATGTGGGTAACTTATATTTTCCAGCATACAGGGCAGAGATTTTGGATGATTTTGAAATTGTCTTTCAGTATGCTTATCCATTCTAAACAAAACCACAGATTATTTCTATAAAGGGGGCAATAAAGATTATCTAGCCTAATGCTCTATTTTTTCAGTTTGAAAATAAACGGTCGCTTTCAAAACTCATTCAGCAAATAGAAGTATCACTTATATCAGTGTTTTCCTGACCGCCACACGCAAGCCCAGTTACACAGGGGTTTTCCCATCATGGGGTCAAATGGAAGAAGATACTTCATAGTAACACTGAGCAGCCTCCGGACAGCCCCACGTGAGCTGGGACTCTTGTTCCCACGCCCTCATCCACTCTCCTAGGGATCACCAACTGTGTCCCCACACACGATGCTAACTGTCCTTCACTGGGCTCCTATACTTCACCACCCATGGGATATAGTCTCCACTCTTTCATTTATTTATCAATGCAGTTTTTATTCAATAAGTAGGCATTGAGCGCCCACCATACGATGGGCGTCATGCTGGTGAGGGAGGCAGCAGTTGGGTAAACAAGCAGGAAATCCAGGTCTTCCAGAGGCTGCCCACGTGGCTTCTGTTTTGCTCCATCAGTCCCCACACTCCTCCCATCTGGAAGCTTCCATCCTGGGGTGGTCCTGAGCAGTAGGCCCTCTGCTCCTCCAGGGCTGCACGGCAGAGCAGAACAAAGAGAGAACCTTGGTTAAACTTTGCCATGAGCGTTGGTCACTGATGCTGTTGGGGCCCCTTGGGTTTCCCCCCAGTGCTCACCATTTCTACAAAACTTGAGGGCTTTGTTCTGCAAAAGTGACTCTGCCTGAGTTCCTTCTCTGGGTGGGGGCACGCTTGGTCCACATGTGGCGAGGCTAGAGGTTCCTGAGAGCACCCTCGGTGATGGATGGGAGTTGGCAGAAAACAGCCCCACTTCCTGGAATGGTGCACGCTGTGTCCCGGGTCCTCGGGGTCTGCAGGGCTCACCTGCCTGTTGGTGCATCCTCTACTGGTATCTTCCCTTCCCTGTATCACTTCCGCACTCCTCCTCTCTTCTTCTCCCCAAAGCACCTACTTGTACTCAAACCTTTGTCTCCAGCTCTGCTTCTGGGGAACTCACACAGGGATCCCGCCATGCTCACAGCTTTGCACTCCTGGCTCCCCCTCCTCCGTGGTGCTGTGGTTTCTTTACTGCTTTTCTGCCATAGAACATGCTTTCTCCTCACCGCGGCCCCTTCCCAGCAATTGGGGAGGCACAGGTTTCTTAGCCGGGCGAATAGGCTCCCTCTTGTTTTAAACCCTGAAGACACACTTGCTGACTCCCAGCTGATGCCCCAGGCCAGATCCGAGTGCCACTGTGCTCTCTCCTTCGCAGTGAGTCCATGTATTGCCCGGGGGTGTAGAAAGCGGCCACTGCTCCCCAGATGCTTAGTGTCTCAATCACAGACTCCCAGCTGTAAAAAAAAAAAAAAAAAGGCACGTTCTCTCCCACAGGCTTGTTTATTTCCATCTAATTCATGATAGCTCAAACGAGAAAAGTCAGATTGTTAGTGCCCACCGCTTGATCTGCTGCCCAGAATCCTTTGCACACCTTTTGATAAGAAACTCTAAACCCTGTGAAATTGGCGGTGTGGTGGCAATTGGATGGATATTTGCATACTTGTCAAGCTCAGCCCAGCAGCACGTTGCAAGTGAACGGCAGGAGGTGGAAATGTTTTCTTTAATTTTTTTCAGCATCTCTGTGTATTTATTTCAGTATTTGCAAAAGCTCTGTAATTCAGAAAAGGGCCTCTGGGTGTACATAAAATACTTAAACATCACATATCACTCTCAGCCAAACGGGAAGCCACCCAACACACCGAATCCATCCCTGTGACTTTTGACAAAGCCACCTAGGAACATACTTCTTCAGGTGCTTTTGCTACTTCATAATCAATTTGAGCATTTCTTTCATTCAAAGACTAGAGTTGCATTAATAATCCAGTGTAGGGATGATGTTGTAGAGGGACCAGATTTTATGTAGAACTGGATAATGTCTCTCACATTATTAGTTGGAAGTTAATTTAGTGAGAGTAAATCAAGATTTTAAAATATATACTTACATTTTCTTTTTGAACTTCATTCTGGGAAAGGTTTTGTCTTAGTAATTGATAACTGCTAACAGGTGACCCCCAAATTTAGTGACGTAAAGCAATGGGCGTCTATTTTCTCAAAGGTTCTGTACGTCAGCCGTCCACGTGCAGCTTAGTTGGACCCCAGCTGGAGGTTTGTCACAGGCTGTGATTACAGTGTCACCTGGGGCTCAGTCGTCTCAGTCTTATCATCAGCTGGAAGCAGATGCCCTTCCGAGGTCCCTCTCCTGGTTGCTGATGGGACTCAGATCCCAGTGGCTGTTGGATGGAGGCCTCAGTTACCACGTCCTCAAAGAACAGCATCTTAAGTAACAATTCGCACAAGCGTCAAACTCTGTTGCCATAGTCGCACGGTGCCCTCTATTTTTAATCAAATAATATTTAACCATAAACTTTTTTAAAACTTATTTCCACATTGAAACAAATTCTGTTCCGTTGTTGAGTTCTTACCCACTCTTTCCTCTGCATGGGGCTGCTCGGAGTCCTACCGGGCTCTGTGAGTGTCACACGTGTGTCATGCAGGAGATGGGGAGGGGCGGGGCTGGGGGGCAGGTGGAAGGCGCCAGGGAGAGAGACCCCAAAGGTCAGGGAGTTTTGTCAGGGCCCCAGATCCCAGCTCCGGGCCTGCCCCTTGCTGGTGCTTCATCATCTTGATCTAATCCTTCCACTGCTTGGGGCTCAGTTCCTTCCCTTGTAAAACTAGGAGAGTTAAAACAAAAGATGTTTCTGGTGCCTTGTCTTAGCCTGTCTGGGCTGTTATAACAGAATAGCATAAGCTGGGTGGCTAGTGACCAACAGAGACTTACACCTCACAGTTCTGAAGGCCGGGAGGTCCAAGGTCAAGGCACTGGCAGATATGGTGTTCGCTGAGAGCCCAATTCCTGATTTATAGTTTACTGTATACTCCCTGCGTTCTCACTTGGCAGAAGAGATGAGGGGACTCTGTGGGGTCTATTTCATCGGGGCACTAATTCCATTCCTGAGGTCGCTAGGTCTCTGACCTAATCACATCCCAAAGGTCCCACCGCCTAATGCCATCATTGTGGGGTTAGTATTTCAACACACAAAATTGGGGCAGGGGGAGTACAAACATTCAGAGGACAGCAGCCATCTGCAACTATAAGTCCATATGGTTAAAGGCCAAAAAGTCTCAGTGTTCAGTGAATAAGCATAATTCCTAACCAATGGATGCTCAGCAGGGAGGCTAACCTCTGAGTCTGGTGATGGGGATACAGGGTGGTCCTTCTGCTCAGGAGAAGAACAGAGCACTGGTGTACACCATACGTGGTATCTTGGTCTGATGCCACGCAAAGGTAAATTCAAGCAGCCCCCCACATCCAAACTCAGGAGTGAGGACAGGATGAGGAGACGCCCTGAGGACCGGGCCCCAGAGATGGTGCATCGCACACTAGCGGGGCATTTTGGCAAGCATCCCAGGCAGAGGCCCTCATTGGCATGCAGCAGGCACCTCCCACTGCCTCCCCTCCTCTGGCCTCACTCTTGACTCCAGAATTACCCTGAACCCCAGCCCAAGAGAAAGCTCTGTCTCCCTTTTAACCTGCCATCAGGAGCTGCAGCCTGCAGGGAGAGATGTGCGCTCTGTTTTTCTCTTACTAAACCCACACAATATCCACACTTGCCTCTTCTGATTGAATCAGAAATCACTCTAAATCTATCATTCAATTTCAAAGCAAAATGCAGTTAAATCAGCAGGCTCAGAGCACTGGCGTTTTCTCCATCCGTTGCCTCTAAAGCTGTCACAGCCTTCCTCAGCCTCCTCTGCTCTCCAGAAAAGGGCCTTAACTGTCTCTCTGTCTCTCTATGTCTCTGCCTCTCTCTCTCTGTATGACTCACTCTCTCGTAATTCATACAATACTTCAAGATTACAGAAGAGTACAGAGAAAAATAGAAGAAACGCTTTCATTAATCACCTGCATTCCCAAACCTTTCATTTTCCCATATTTGTTCTAGGGTTTTTAAAGAAGCTACGTCCTTGAAGATTCTGTTGGAATCCTTCTCTGTATTCCTTCCCTCCCATCCTAAACAGGGTGTTGGCTGTTCTAATGCACAATTTAATACCTTTTCTGCTTCTGCTGTGCTAATGCACTTTTCACAGCAAGGTGTTACCTGCTTTACAATCAAACACAAGCACAAGTCTCTACCCTTGTACCCTTTGTTTTGTGACTTTAACACTCTATATATTTCTTGGTATCTAAGACAATTTCTTTTTGTATACTTTCATTTTAAAATTCCCTCATTTTGGCTTCTCTTTTTGTGCTCTTAATGTTTTGTTTTGAAAGAATTATAAATCCTAGGAAGTTATAAAAGTCGTGCAAAGGGATCCCTTGTACTCTTCACCCAGTCTCCCCGGTGATTACATGCTATATAATTACACAACTTCAAAATCAGGACTCTGACACTGATGCAGTGCGGGTCTGTGATCTGATGCTATTTTATCGCCGGTGTAGACCTTTGTGACCACATCACAACCACAGCCAGGGCTGTGACACCACCACACTCATCTCCCCCTACCTTTCTAGTCAGACTCTTCCTTTCTCAGTCTGGACAATCGCTGGTCTGTTTTCCATCTATCGTGTTGTGATTTCAAGGATATCATGCGCATGGAATCATGTAATGTGTCACCTCTGGGGATGGGCTTGCTTTTACTCTGATGATACCCAGAGGGTCGGCGCACGTAGCTGTGCACATCAAGAATGTCTCCCTCTGCATTGCTGAAGCCCAGAATCCCAATGTCGGCAGACCCAGTGTGCGTGTCACCATTCACCCGCAGGGGGACATGTGGGCTCTTTATAGTTTGGGGGTTGTTGCAAATAACACTGCTCTGCAGAGCCCTGCACAGTTGTTTGTGTGGACGTGAGTTTTCTTGGATCTGGATTAAGTGCCCAGGAGGACAAGAGCTGAGTTATGTGGCTAGAGGGTTTTGTTCTGGTTTTGTCTTCAGGAAATTGTCCCACTGCCTTCCAGAGCAGCTGGGCCGTTTTCTACCCCCACCCCCAACTGTGCAGGGGACATGCTGTGTCTCAAACAGCATTCAGCATCCAGGTCCTCATTCATCCCTCCCTCCTGGACCGGGATGTCAGGCCTCTCTTCTCGTGCTTACCTGCCGTCCATACACCCTCCGGGTGAAATGTCTCTTCGTATGTTGCTTATTTTCCAATGATGTTATTAGCTTTTTAATGGTTGAGTTTTAAGAATTTATATATTGTAGATGTGTTCTTTGTTAGATCAGGACTTTGCAAATATTATCTCCCAGTCTGCAGCTTGTATTCTCATCTGCGTTACCCCAGAGCAAAAATATTTAATTTTGATGACGTCTAATGTATGGATTTATCTTTTACAAATTGTGATTTTGATTATGTCTAAGAACAAAGACGTGCTTCTATACTATCTCCTAAATGTTTCATACTTTTATGTTTTAGACGTAAACCCATGATCTCTTCTGAGTGAATTTTTGTATGAGGTGTGCAGGTTAGGGTGAGTTAACCTTTTTCTAGGGGTCTTCAATAGCTTTAGTGACATTTGCTGTAAAGCCTTTCCCTCCTCCACTGAATTGCTTTTGCATATTTGTCATAAATCAGTTGTCTGTACTTGTGGGGGGCTATTTCTGGGTTCTCTTAATTCGTTTTATAAATCTATGTCCCATCACTCCACCAATATCACACGATCCCACAGTCTTACTATACGTGTGTGTGTGTATATATAATTTACATTATATACATATATATATATGGAGAGACTCAGAGTCTTAAAATAGGGTAAAGTGATTCTTTCTACTTTATTTTTTTTTTAAGTAAGCTCTCTTTGAGTACAGGTTTTATATTTATTTATTTATTTATTTATTTATTTATTTATTGGCTGCATTGGGTCTTCGTTGCTGCACTTGGGCTTTCTCTAGTTGTGGCAAGTAGGGGCTACTCTTCGTTGCAGTCTGGGGCTTCTCATTGTGGTGGCTTCTCTTGCTGTGGAGCATGGGCTCTAGAAATTGCAGCACATGGGCTCAGTAGTTGTGGCGCACGGGCTTAGTTGCTCCGCGGCATGTGGGATCTTCCCGGACCAGGAATCAAACTCGTGTCCCCTGCATTGGCAGGCGGATTCTTAACCACTGCGCCACCAGGGAAGTCCCTACTCTTCTTTTTCAGAGTGATTTCATCTATTTGAGCACCTTAGATTTTCATATAAATTTTGGAAAACCCTTGTCTATATTTACAGAAAGAGTCTTAAACCTGTACATCAGTTTAAGAACGGACATCATCGTGGTATTGAGTCTTTCAGTCCTTGACTGTGATTATCTCCATTTACTCAGATCTGCTTTGATTTCTTTTCTCCACGCTCTGTATTTCTCCGCATACAATCCCCCTACCCCAGCGTGACCTCATCCTAACCAATTATGTCTGCAATCACTTATTTCCAAATAGGTCTCCAACACGTGAATCCGAGGGGTTCACTCTTCTAGCCATAATGGACCCCAGCAATGGGGATGGCTTGTCCTTCTTTTCTTCTTGTCCAAATTCTGACCCTTCTCTGCTTTAGGATTTTTCAAGGTTCCTCATTTTCCAGAAAGTAAACTCAAAACTGCCTGCCTGTGACTTCTAGAGTCGAAGCGACCTCTTTTCCAGCCACATCTCCCACGACGTTCTCCCACTCCCAAGTCCCCCTGTCCTTATTCCCCACGAGAAGTCCATCAGCAAATGTGTGGGCCACCAGGTGCCAGGTCCTCGTCATCCAAGCGGGGAGCAAGGGTTCAGTGAAGACAGATTCTCTTCCAGCTGCAAAATCCATGGATATTTGCACATGGCCTAATGATAGGACTTTGCTTTTTCTGTTTGTTTAAAGCCACAAATGAATGTAGCTTCAAAAACAATCAAAATTCTGTGAACATAAGGCTCGGTGACAGGGCAAAGTCAGCAAACTGTGCTAGTTTTCCCCATGATTTATGGTAAGCCTATATTATACTCACAAAAAGTGAAAATGAGGCTTGGTAAAATACACACTAGGATTTTGTACAAAAATTAAATAAATCATGAATCCCTTTGTGAAGAATTAATCTGCCTCCTTCTTCGCTCGTGGACCTGTGTCTCCTAATGGTGTACTTTCTAGGGCCGAAGGGGGTGACTTACTTGTGTCCCCCCACCTCTCCAGAGAGCGGTTTGCTCAAGTTATTCCATTTCCTCAAAGTCTGCAAAGGCATCTGAAATGGATTGAGTGGTGGCCCTTAAAAAACTGTGTCTACGTCCCGACCAGAGGAACCCACGAATGGGAGTTTATTTGATAAAAGTGTGTTTGTGGATGGGCTTAACTAGGAATCTGGAGAAGAGATCATCCTGGGCTATCTGGATGTGCCCTAAATGCAGGGACAGGTGTCCTTACAAGAGGAAAAAGAGGGGATTAGAGACACAGAGACACACAGAGGAGAAGACTCAGAGAGAAATGGAGGAAGCCTGTGACGATGGAGGCAGAGGCTGGAGTGACTCAGCCACGGGCCAAGGGACACCGGACGCTGCAGAAGCTGGGCAGGGGAGGGAGGGCTTCCCCCAGAGCCTCTGGATGAGTGCGGCCCTGCTGACACCCTGATTTCAGACTTCCGGCCTCCAGGACTGTGAAAGAAAAAGTAAGTGACCCTTGCTTTAGGCCACTCAGTCTGTGGTACTTTGTCACCTCAGTTCCAGGAAAGATGCACATCTGTGATTACCCGGGATGAAGCCCCACTGTGACAAGCCAGCAGGTCCAGAGGCTCAAGGGGGAACCAGCCCAGGGGCACATGGGCTTCCCGGAGGCCTGGGCGGCGACCGTGGGCCTCCCTGAGCCCCTTGTACCTGAGCCGGTTGATCCTTCAGCCCGTGAGCGTCACCAAGCTTGGTGCTGGGCACACGAATGAGAAGAAGGCACCGCTGGGTCCCTACTAACACGTAACTCGTGTGTGTGCGCGTGTGCCGTTTCGTTGTTTTAGGTGCTTTGCCTAATATACAAGGGTGAGTCAAAAATTATCCACCCTCTGGCTGTAGAACTTATTTTAATTAACTTTTAGAAAAGATAAATACAGCATTTTCGACATAATCTCCTTGCTTTTCAGTACACTTTGTCCATCTGTCAACAAGCCTTCATATTCCCTCATTAAAAAATGTTTTAGGCTGAGCTGCAAGCCACGAATGCACCACTGTCTTCACTTCTTCATCAGAAGTGAATCTTTGTCCTCGTAGGGCTGCTTTCAGGGGGTCAAACAGGTGAAAGTCCAATGGAGCAAGATCAGGACTATAGGGAGGATGCTTTAACACCTCAAAACGAAGTTCTTGCAGAGTGTTGACAGTGTGGGCAGAGGTGGGTGGGCGTGCCTTGTCACGCAAGATCACAACACCCTTGGATAGAAGGCCTCTGCCTTCAATCCAAAGTTGAGGCTTCAGCTCTTCAATAAGCGTCTCATTGTAATGAGCACTGTTAATTGTTGGACCTTTTTCCTGATGGCCCTTGAGAATCCCAGAAAACTGTAAGCATCAACTTTCCAGCTGATGGTTGACTTTTGAACATTTACTTGGTTGGCGACTGAGGGTGTTTCCCTTCCATACTCTGCCGTTTACCCTCAGGCTCGTCGTGATGAATCCACATCTCATCACCAGCAATGATTCCCTTTAAGAAATTTTCACCTTCCTTAGAGGATGGGTCCAAATTTTGTTTGCAGATATCCACACGCTTCTGTTTATGCTCTTCCGTGCGTTGTTTCGGTACCCATCTTGCACAAACTTTTCAAACCTAAGTCTGTTGTGGATTACTTCGTTTTGAGGTGTTAAAGCATCCTCCCTATAGTCCTGATCTTGCTCTATCGGACTTTCACCTGTTTGACCCCCTGAAAGCAGCCCTACGAGGATGAAGATTCACTTCTGATGAAGAAGTGAAGACAGCGGTGCATTCGTGGCTCGCAGCTCAGCCTAAAACATTTTTTAATGAGGGAATATGAAGGCTTGTTGACAGATGGACAAAGTGTATTGAAAAGCAAGGAGATTATGTCGAAAAATGATGTTTGTCTTTCCTAAAAGTTAATTAAAATAAATTCTACAGCCAGAGTGCAGGTAATTTTTGACTCACCCTCGTAGTTAAGTCACTCAAACAGACCCTTTGACACAGGGCTGTTCATGGTGAGAAGTCTGAGTACAGAGAGGACATGCTCCAGGCCCCTGTGGGCCAGTATTGGAGCCAGGGTCCAGACAGACCCAGGCTGCTGGCCCAGAGCCACACCCACAGCCCCCACACCTGCCTGCTGCTCCCTGAGATCCTTAGGGCTAGTGGATTAACCACAGGTTTATGTGCAGGGGAAGCAAATGGTAAAGGCCCAGGTAAGAGAAATAAAATACGGATGGAAGCAGACCGGTAACAGCAGCAGTGATGGGACCAGCAAAGGTGCGCTCTGAGTCCCACCCCAAAGGAGATGCACTGTAGCACAGGAATGTGCACAGCCTCACCCACTGGGGTGGGGGTCTCCCCAGCACGGGTCCTGCCCTCCTGCTGCCCAGGTGTCGGCTCACCCCCACCCAGGTACCATCTCACCCCGCTCACCAGTGCAGCTGTAGGTTCCTAGCCTGAGCGCTGGAGAGGTGAGGGTGGAGCGCCAGACTTCTCAAGGTCAAAGCGGTCAGGCTGGGAACAGCCGCTGCAGAGCCAGAGCCAGAGCCACCCACCCACGGGTCACATTTCCTGTCCCTGCTCCGGGAGCCAAGCTCGCTCCCTCCCCAGCGCGCTCCCAAATGCACTCCTCTGCATTTACATATTTCTTCTCTATCTTATTTGACCTTTCTGAGACACAAGGTCATGAGATCCAGGTCCCAGGAGGGATCCGTTTACCTGTTTTCACATCTCCCACCAGGATCAGAGACGTCAGCAGTTCTGCACGCGGCTCACTAGGCAGATGTTGTACCGAGCAGCGCTAGCATCGCGCACTGAGCGTGGCGCAGAGGACACAGGGACCTGGCTCAGCTCTCCTGCAGCACTGCCACGTGACCCGCTCTGGCCCTGGGCGGTGAGGGATGGAATTTCTCTGTCTCAGTCAGAGACGCACGGAGACGACTTGCCCTCTAATTGGAGCACGGCTGTGAGATAAGAGGACTATTTGTCAGGAGTTCGCAGACTTCTGCAGAGCATGGGAGAGGACGTGCTTCCCATGTCCACATAGACCTGGGAGCCCTGAGCAAGCACAGCATTCATCCAAAGAGAAAATATGCACATGAGACAAAGCCAGAAGGGGAAGCCTCCCTTCTAGGAGCTGAGAGGGCATTTCCAAGTTCTCAGGGTTGGAATTCCCCAGGTGCAGGGCAAGGGTCGTTTCTGAAATAACCAGCAGGAAGTTAAGCATGGGAACTATCGCACAAGGAGGTCCGTCCTCTGGGGACAGAGGGAAAGAAAGAGCCAGAGGGAGACATGGGGAGGAGGAAGCTGGCTCTCAGGATGCTGGTATCACCCATCACTGGTTCAGAATTGGCAAGAGATGGACTTCAGATATCCTGAAACTGCTGGGCGTGACCCAGGGGACCTTCTGATTTCTAGGACCTATAACAGTGGTCAGTACAATGGCTTTGCAACCAAAGAGTGTATCACCACATTAACGTAAGTGGAATGCAATTGATGACATAACTAACAGAGTGGCTGGGATCTAAGAGCACAGGCAGGACGCCTCTTCCGAATCACCTAGAAGCCCACTGTGTGGTGAATAGTGTGACCACCCACCGAGAATTCCTGTCCAACCCCAGAAGGAAAGCTGTCCATGCTGTGCCATTCACCCATCCCCTACTTTCTAGTTTTAACCCATTTCTAGGTTTGCCACAGGTGCTGTGGAAACTGGTCCTCTGGAGACCCTTGATGTCCTGTCTCCCGGGGACACCTTCTCCACCCAAACTCCACCCCCCAGAGTCTCCTGGTCTCTGGTGAGCAACCGTAGGGACCTGGCTGTGCTCCCTCCATCACTGCTTCCAGCCTGCCCTCCCACCGAGGGACCCACAAACCTCAAAGCGGGTTCCTGCCTTTCCCTAACCTTCCACACTCGTCTACAGATGGCCACAAAATCACTGCTGACGGACACTCGACCGCGAGGGCCATTCAAGAGGAAACACACCCTAGTCAAGCAAAGGTGGCTCCGTGCCCAATGGGAGGAGCCAGAACCGTAGCTGGTGCTGGATGGATGGCTGACTCCCCCTGGCCCGTACACCGGGTCTGGGTCCCACAGGCTGCTGGGGCGGGGCCAACGGGAGGGGCTGGCTCTGGGCTCTCAGGCTCCCCACACTGGACCTCCCTCCCACCTGCACGGCCATCAGAGATCCCCCCAGTCCCGGCCGACCCTACCTGTGCTCAGATGAGCTTTTAGGCACCAGCCACTGGAGAGGATGAGAGGACGAGAGGACATCGCTGTACGAATCTCATCTCCCTAATGGGTGGTGAGGTTACATGTGGCATTCTTTTTGGCCTGTTTATGGTATTTTTTTTGTCATAAAGAAGCTTTTAACTTCAATGTGTGTGTGTGTGTGTGTGTGTGTGTGTGTATTCAGATATATGTATATATACATATATACACACTGACATTAAAATAAATAGTATGTAAATATACTACTTATTTCACATATATAAATAGAAAAAATTGTATAAATAAACTTTTCCTTCCTGATTTTCACTCTACAGTACTAGATCCAGTACTGTCTCTCTTCTCTGGGGTCATAAAAGCATTTACGCTTAGCTTTCCCGTTCAGGCCTGTCACAGCTCTACACGGAGAAACACGCAGGGCACAATTTTCTGCATCATTTGGGACAAAATTGCACAGAAATTCTCTGTCTATTTAAGAAATAAAGAAGGTCTGGGATATTGTTCTAATGGGATGTATGGCACTAATAGGTAGATAGATAGATACTAGATGATATAGATAGATGATAGACAGCTAGATTATAGATTTAGATGATAGATAGATAGATTATAGATAGATGATAGATAGACAGATTATAGATAGATAGTGAGATGATAGGTGACAGATATAGATAGGTAGATAGATGATAGGCAGGTAGATACTATATGATAGATAGACAGATGATAGATACTAGATGATAGATTTAGACAGATGATAGGTAGATAGAGACAGAGAGAGATAGGTAGATAGATAGATGATAGATAGACAGATTATAGATAGATAGTGAGATGATAGGTGACAGATATAGATAGGTAGATAGATGATAGGCAGATAGATACTATATGATAGATAGACAGATGATAGATACTAGATGATAGATTTAGACAGATGATAGGGAGATAGAGACAGAGAGAGATAGGTAGATAGATAGATGATAGATAAACAGCCAGAGCTGCAGGTGGACGGGGCAGCCCAGGAGCCCTGCCCCCACAAAAGGGAGCCCTGCCCCCAAGCCGACGCTGGGGCCACATCTGGGGCGGGGGTCCGTGCAACTCGGCGATCAAGACTAAAGGGGCAGCTTCCTGGGCTGAGCACGTCCTTCTGGAAAATAATCTGCAGACACTTCTGATCCCTTATGAACTCAGGTACATTTTTCTTACTGACCCAGAGTCACAAATTACTTTCCTTAACAAAAACAACGCAACGTTCTCGTAAGGAAACTGATTTCCATTTTCCTACTTGAATATCTACACGTAAGTAAGCATCTGATCCTGGCTTTGAGCACCTTCTCACGAGAGCATCTGGGACAGAAGAGGCCCCGGCTGCGGCAGCCTCTGTTCTGGAAAGGGGCTCTGAGAGCCGAAAATGTCACACCCCAGTGGGAGGGAAACAGAGGCAGAGCTCGGAGCTGCGCGCGCGGGGACTCTGGAAACAGCATCTGCAAATGACTTTGGCCCCCTGGCGTGATGAATCATGGAGTCGCAAATCCTTTTTAGCTAATTGCTATCAGCTTGTGAGATTTTCCCTTCCATGTTCAATATCAATTTTCATGGCCATCGGAGATAGCACTGCTCCCCTGAGCCCGCTGGCGACCGGCCGAGAACAGGCAGCAGCAGCACTTAGAGCGGAAAGGGGGCGTCGTCTCACGGGCAGCAGCTGCGGGCTGAGAGGAAGCTGGGGCCACCACGCATCACGCGCCTCGTTAATGCATTCATGTCTGTGACCTTCTCGCAAAGACATCCTCCGGTGCTGACAGGCTGTCCGCACACCAGCCTTGTCCAGCGCCGGCTTGGCCTTCCTGGAGACGAAAGCCGGACTGAGTATCATTCTTCCTTGGTCTGCGGTACAACACAGAAAATAAACTTGTTGATGACACGGAGGCGATGCTGAATTTTAAGATGGATGCGTGGTAAAGCCCCCGGTCCTCGCCCCGGAGGGTAAAACCGTGCTGAACCAGGAACCGGACAGGAACTGGTGCTGTCGTTCCAGCAGAACAAACAGACTCTAACTCGAGTTTGATCCCAAGCAGTTCCTCAGTTTCCAGAAGTGGCAGAAATGTCCTGTGTGCAAAGGAGCACTTTTCTTGACAAGGCAGACAAACCAGATGCACATTTACTGTGAGTCCAGTAAACACATGGGTACCGTGACACGGACAGCTCCTTGAGACGCTGGGAAAAGGAGGCTGAACAAATGAAAAGATCTGGACCAGATCATCTCCGTCGAGGATCTTCACTGTAAAGATCTGAGATGCAAGTAACAAGCCGGTGAGCTTAAGCGACACGTGTGTTTGCTCCCGAGCGAGGACTAAAGAGAGTCACTGTCTCAAGATCCATCAGCAGAGAGAGGACTTAAGCTCCACCGTGTTGCCGTGACTTGGGCACCCGGCCAGCGGCCCCTCAGCAAATCCCTGAATGTTTCACACACAGTCACTCAATAAGCATTCACTGGACCATATGAAAAGCCAGACATGCACTAGACAGAGGGAGACACAGCGGAGCCCAAAGACACTGGAGCTCAGAGGGCGGAGTGAGCCCCTCCTCGGGGAGATGGGGCGGGTGCGCCAGCCAGGCTTTCTGGAGGACGACTTCGTGGGGCCTAAGCGACAGAGAAGGAGGCTTTCCATGAAAGCACTCTTTTTTATCAGATGAACAATGGTTTCACATGGGAAGAATAGTAACGTATGTAATTGTTAGATAATTCAGGTTGAACAACGTGTTTCCTTTGTGGAGGGTTTACTCAGCCAAGGCAAGACCCAGCACTAGACACCTGCCCCTTAGTAGGCATCACGCAGGTGGGCTTTCTTACCTGTGTGCCCCCAGTGGGGCCACGGGGCTCAGACCTGGGCGCGGCCTCCGCTGAGCTCCATGTGGCCCCCTCTTTCAGCTCCCACACCTCCCAGCCTGAAAAGCCAGGTCTATCACCTCCGTCTCCAATGCTCAGATGGATCTCAAGTGGGAATACATTGGCATTCTCTGTCTTTTCTCCCCGAAGAACCACAACGGGTCTACAGTAGATGATGAAACCATCCTGTCCACGTTTGTGTCTCATTGTGTGGTCGGCGCTGGGCCTGTAGTACCGGACACCACACACCTGCAGTGCAGTGGTGGCGAGGACAGTTCTCCGGCCGGGATCAGCCACAAAAGAACGCATGGTTTGGGACGGCGGTAATTGATCATCCTATATAACTGCTGACGTTTTCTTAATCTGTTTCTAGTAACATGATCGGAAAGCACAGAACTCGTGAAGTGTCCTGGATCCCCTGAAGAGGAACAATGAGCTTATTCAGTAAATATACAGCATGATTGCATTAACCTGTGTGTCTTTCTACACATTTTTGTATGTTTCACATTGTTACATTACATCTTCCTTTGATTTATATCATTACTTTGGTTATACAGATGAGACTTCATGTATTCATACTTATTATATCTTTTTTATCTATTGGAGAATTATCACTAAATCTTTTTAATTGATCCTATTAGGAAATGAAGCCGATAGGCGACTGATGCTTGTGTTGGTGCTTGATGTACTTGTATTCACCCAAAGATCTCCTCCAATGTCAGGGTCAGACGAAGGCACAGGGCTCTGTTTCCCCATAGAACTCAGGGTGCAGGTGTTGTTAGAGCAGAGTGCCACCTCCTTGGGACCCACCACCTCTCCCAGTGCCGCCTCCCTGGAACCCATCATCACCTCACCCAGTGCCACCTCCTTCGGACCCACCACCTCACCCAGTGCCACCTCCCTGGGACACACCACCTCACCCAGTGCCACCTCCCTGGTACCCATCATCTCATCACCCAGTGCCACCTCCCTGGGACCCACCACCATCTCAGTGCAGGCCTTTGGCCGTCTGTGACCTGCAGTGGGGCTGAGCTGAGACTTCAGAGTCTAGGGGACTTGGACTTGCTGTGGCAAAGGTCCTCCAGTTCAATGTCCCTGCTCGTGGAAGGCAGGGACTTGGCCTCCATATCATGGACAGTTCAGGGCGCCCTGCCTTCTCCAGGCCTCTCTGATGTATCATTAGTAGAATCCTTGGGCTTAAGGTACAGGGCAAGCCTGATAATCAAGATGATGGAACAGAAATGGTGCTGGAATCTGGTGGCCTCCATCTTCATTGCCTCTTTGGTTATCCATCTCCAAGGAAGGGAAAATAAGACAGCGAGGTGAGGCCCAGAGTTGGACTCAGCTTCGGCACAGGAGATCCTGCTTCCTGGCTGGCGCTGGTCTGATGTCTAGAGTCTGCAGTTTCCGGAGCCAGCTGGCAATTACTCAGAGAAGAGGTTCCCAGTCCTGGGCCCCCACCTCCCATGTCAGAGGGTGTGAGAGGTACATGGTCACACAACAGGGTCTCCTGTCCCCTCCATCTCCAGACCTCGGGGTGGAGAGGCTCTTGTGTTACAGGGGCCCCACCAGTCCACTGCTCACGCATCCTGTGCCATGTTCTCAGGGTGCCCTCCTACCCTGAGCCTGTAGGGCTGCCTCCCGCTCTTGGGGAGGCTCCATCTCAGGATGCTATCTCCACGGGCAGGGGCGGGGCCTTCGGGATTGGCTTAGAGGGAGAGGACGGTGAGGCCCTGTAGGAGATCAGACCAGTCGGCACAAGGGTTCCTCAGGTTGGAGGCTGTACCTTCCAGAACCGCTGCTGAAAGACTGGCTGTCCCAGAGGGGATGGATGGCAGCCTTAAACACACACACGCGCACACACACACACACACACACTGGCCATATAAGTGTGTGACAACGTAGGTCTGTGCTCACCTGTGTGAGGATTACGAAGGGTGCCTGGTCTAAGCAGGAATTCTCTATTTAAGCTGCGGAGGTCAAATTTCTAATGACACATGGCATTTCTTCAATCCACATGGAAATCTCGCTTATTGTTTTACAAAAATGCCCTGGCGCATTGGTGAGCAGACTCCGCCTTTCAGGAGCGTTCTCCCAACACCAGTGACGCCCTTCTTGCCCTGCCCTGCCCTGCATCTCTCCTGCGCTGGCCGGACCTGGCAACTCACCGACGGCGTCATGAGATCAGGCGTCTTGAGGGTGACCCTCGGCCTGTGCTGAAGCCCCAAAGGATGACTCGTCACGATCACATACCGGCCCTCGTGTGTGCGGCTCAGAGCGCCTGGGGTTTTTTCTCACTGATCTTTCCAAGAAATGCAAGCCCCCTCCTCATCCCCCTTGACAGCTAGAGATAGGAAAGCACGGGCAAGGCAGGAGAGCTGTCCAGCGGTTCCTTATTTTTATTCCGAGTGTTTATCTGATACACTTTGTTCCTCTCCTTCCTTCCTGACCACAGATGGGCTTCGCCCCGTGCAATTCTGTCTCCCCAACAATCTAAAACCCTCTTGAACTCCTTAACCCCTTGCTCGTGAAATCACTTACATCTGGAGTTGGTTTTCTTTCTTTCCTGTATTGTGAGCAGAGGACAGGCACGTCCAGGCTGCCGGGGCAGCCGCAGCATGGCGGCGCGGGTCGGGGAGACGCAGGCCCCAGTCCATACCACCCCGCCTGCAGAAACACACGCCAGCAGAGGCAGGACGCCAGGGGACACCTGAGCTGGTCCTCGTATCGTGTTTCTAAAAGTCTTGTGAGGCAGAATCAAAGGCAGAGACTCACCACTGCAACTCCGTGCAAAACACCGGAGACCGGGCCCGGCTCAGAGAATGTTGGCGAATTCCATCGCCCTCCTGCAGGCGCGGGTGTGCTTGGCGCTTCTTGTGTGCTCATTTTTGACTGGCATCAGTCTTCCCCAGGTCCCAGGCGGGGCGGGGGGGGGGGGGGGGGGCGGCGGCCTCCTCAGGCTCTGCACCTTTGCCTTTGAACAAATCTAGATTCGAGCATCAAGAGGAGGTGATGTGGGCTGGGAGGCCCTCGACGCGTGGCTCCTGCACCAGGCTCTGCAATTACTGCCTGGTTCCCGCAGGCAGGAACTGAAAGTGTGACCCACACGGGTGCCGGCTGGTGACGCGTCGGCCACAGACGACACTGGGCGCTGCTGCGGCCGCCATCCTCACGCTCTGCTTTCCACCTTTTATCCTTCTCAGCATCACGACTTAATCCACTCTAATGAGGTGACCCCTCTGCCAAAGCCCAGCGGCCACGCAGCTCTCCTCTGGCAACGCGCGGGGCTCCCCGAAAGAGAAGGGACTTTGTCAGCCCTCCAGGAGCGGAAGTCTCCTTTCTCACAGCAAGTTTTCTCCATCCCCGCCTGGGACGGGCCGAGCTGTGTGCCGCGTCCATCACGAGCTGGGGACCAGCTCAAGGTTGCCCGCCTGCACGTTTAACTTATCGGCGCTTGAAGGACACGGCTGGTGGCCACATGTCACTGTTTACAAACAGCAGGTGACAGCCGACAGCGGCGAGAGTGTGAATCCCTCGCCCTCCTTACCCATCTGTCCACGCGTCCTGGGTCGGAAGCGCCCGTGGGTAGACGTGGCGGCGAGGACCACAGAGGCAAGATGGGACTGCTGACAAAACCACACGGAGGAGCGGGGGAGAAGATAACCGCCTTGTGTCTAATGTGGCAGCACGTTTTAAAGGAAGAAACAGGAGCCGGTTTAATTGGAGAATCCCATATGTTTCCTGGGCTCCGTCTCAGAGCTCTGCAGCGAGGTGGCAGGCCAGGAGATCAGATGTCTCCGAGCTGCGCTTACACCTGCCCCACCGCCAGCCTGGCTCCGCGGCAGCCTGTGTTAATAATTAGCATCTTCTCCTCCACTGACTTCACACTGCTCTGCCGTGTGTCTCGGTCCCTGAAAACGCCAGGTCTGGGCCCCTCCCCGGACGGACCAGCGAGCCTGTGGGGTGTACCGCACACCCAAATTGCTGGACTTCTCTCAACCGGGGTGACTCTACCACCCCTCTGTGTGCACGGCTCATATTTTTATAATTCATACAATATTTCACTTTAATGGCTCTTTTTTTGTTGCTGTTGAAAGGAAGGGGTGGGGGGAGAAGAAAAGGCAAGCACAATGCACTGAGAGCTCATGGGATTAACCGCATGGTCTTAATAAATGTACACACATCCAAAGCTGGGAGAAAAAATGCGCCTGTTACACGGCTCGAACCTCCCCCCTTTCTCCAGCCTTAATCTGATTTTTGCCAATTCCTTTTGATCTATCGGGGCCAGGCAAGTCAGGTCCACCAGTACAGATGGACTAAATATGGAGATTAGCCCTTCCCCTCCTGCCTCAGCGCCTAATACCTGATTAAGTCGAGAATCGCGCAATTGTCTCCGAGCTGGCTATCAGAGTGGCGAGCTCAGAAGGGGGCAGGATGAAGGCCGATTTTGTAATGGATACTTACTTTATCCCAGTGCTCTAAGAAGATTAGGCCTGGGGGTGTCACATTAGCCGTGATCTCTGGGCCCCTGGTCGTCTCTTGCGGTTTTCAAACACCTCTCCTCGGCCTTAGAACAAACAGGGAGCTTGGACCCAGCGGCCCCATGTCGGGCATGAATAATTGCCCACTGCAAACTGTTTGAAGATCACAAAGTGCTGTGTAAATTACTCAGTTTGGGCTTCAGCCGGGGTGATTTGTGGTGACTTATTGAATCTTTTCACAGTTCAGAATTAAACTTTCTCCGCTGCTAACTGCAGACAGCGTGGAATGAAAGTTGGGTCTTAAGTGACAGCGCTCTCCTTAGATCAATCTCTGCAGAAGCCCAGAGGAGCGGGCGGTTCGAGCCAGCCTCCCTGCATTTCAGAGGGCCGGGCGGGCGCCTATTCTTCACTGCTCTGCCAAGTTATGCCTATTCAGCCAGCAGCTTAAAATAGCTATTGAGACCAAAAAAGGAGGGGAGCTGCTTGTTTTGAATCACCCACACGTTTTTGGCATGGTCTCTTGGGCGATTTTCCTACCAGCATATCCAATTATTTTTTGTTTGTTTTCAAACACGGCACATTTCTTTAATTAGTGAGGGCAAACAAGTTAGAAACAGAAAGGAAAAAAAAAATAGGTTTAAGAATTCTAGTCGGGGAAACGATGTGATTAGACAACATTCAATTAGAGGGAATTAGCCAGGCTGCTAGTTCCCCATCTGGGTTAATTCTGGGTAAGAGTAACTGACCCTGGGTGTTTACAGCCCAGGTGCCAGCACGGTGATGACCATTTGAATAGAGACTGTGAACCGCTTTTGTATTTCAAATACATTTGTGCTGTAGGTTATTGAAGGTTCTCTGTTATCTGGTATTTCACCTGCCCTGGTTCTATCCAGGGGGTTGCTTGGAAAAATTAATTACTATCTATTTTTTTTTGTCTTTACCTAATCTAATTTGCTTTTGGTAAGTAATAATTATAAAATCAAAAACAGATTCTGTACTATCAGGAACAATGATGATTTTCAATCTTGCCAAATATGTGGAAATAATGTAAAAATATAGATAATTGTTTTCATGGTAAAGAACCAGATAGTGTTTGTGTGCTTTTACTCTTCTATTGGAAAGTAATAGTTCTCACAATCTGTTTTTAAATTATCCAGAAACTTATAATCAAACATCTGAATATATAAATATTTTTAATCATATACCATTAAGAAAAACATCAAAATTAGAATGTGAAAGTAAAAAATGTAATTATCTATTTAATGGAAAGTAAACTGTTATTAGAGTTCTTTTACATATTTGTTTTCTGATTAACTTTTATTATACTATATTTTTGAAATAAATACTGACTGGATATTCATAGCAATTAAGATTTTCTGAGTTTATTTCTGAAAATGTAAAAGAAATGCAAATCACCCGTCTACAGAGAATCCTGCATCTTCCTGAATAGAACAGGTTTTTATTTATGTTATTACCAAGGTGCATTTATCAACTCGCAATGATCAAGAAAAATTGAAAGGCAAAACCCAAATATACCACACTTTGTTTTAAAATAGGATTAGTGAATGGAAAAAAAATTAATACAATTAGTCTTGTAAAGGTAGGTAAATTTTGTGATCCTTGTTGAAGCCAGCCCAGCTAACTATTAACCATAGCATTCCATAACCGTTATGGAAACATGCAATGCAAAGAAGGATAAACTGGTCTCAATTCTATACCTGTACTTTTCACCATGCACATTTTTATGTTCACTGTAGGCTCAAAAATTCCTGACTGATGTGCAGAGAACAAAATAACAAAATATTGTGAACAAAGAGGCTCTTGCTTGATGGGGTTTGAGGTGGTGGGAACAATCTAGGCCATTGTTTTGGTTCTCAAATTCATTCAGATATTATCTATCTAAATTTAGACCAGGTTACTTCTTGTAGAAAGATTGTATTCTCATAGAAATAGTACATATTTCTACATATTTAATTACTACCATATTCAAGGCATCACACTAGGTATCATGGTGATATGTGGGTAAGAAGCTTCTAGAAACTTTCGACCTCTGGAGATTCATGGGAGTGCAGGCATGTGTGTGTGTGTGCGCACATGTGCAGGGAAAAGGGAAAAAGATCCTCGTAATAGTAACAAGCAGACTTTACCTTCTTACGTTCACAGTCTGTTCTAAGTGCTTCATATGCTTTATAACGTTGTGAGGTTGTGCTAGGATGCTCTCCATTTCACGTGGAGGAAGCTGAGGTGAGGTGGCGTGCCCGTCACACCTGGTAGGAAGCGGTAGATCTGGGAGAAGAACTGAGCTGCCTGTCTCTGGAGTCCTTCCCCCTCACCACAGCAGCTCCTCTTGCCCTGAGAGTGGTGGACATTCAGACAAAGGACACACTCCTTTCAGAGCCAGGGAAGACTATGCCTTCTTAAACATGGCATCATTTGAGCTGAGCCTGGGGGGGGGTTTATGGACACAGATTGGGATGCATGATTTCCAGGCAGGGACAGAGCCTGCCACGCCAATACACCAACCTCTGGTGGCCTCACTCAATGTGGCTGAACCACGGTCACTGTGGTGTGCAGCTAAAGGCAGAGCTACAAAGTAGAGTTGAGGTCAGGCTGTAGAACGGTTCAAGGGCATTTGGAGGCAACCCACCTCCATCCAACAGACAAAGGCAAGCATCTGGAGGACTTCACAGAGGGGTGCGGCTTTAAGCCTAAACAAACTGCGTCAACAGGAATGAGTCCTGGAGCACATCTAAGTATCCCTACAGCAGGGAGTGCACCGAAAATGGTGGGAGCTTATGGATAGCTTTCTAATGATGACGTATCCGTGTATGTAGCTACAATATGAACCCAAGCTACTTTCATTTTGTTTATGATGGTGATTAGGCTTTCTTGTGAGTTTTATTGAGTCTTTAATATCCAACTGAAACATAACCTGCCCTTTGTCCCACAAATACCACACAACTCTATGTGGCCCCTGGGTCTAGGGTTTCAGGCCAAGCCAGCTCAGGGATCCCCTATCTGTCCACGGGAAACGTTCCAATATTTTAATGAGCAGGTCACTTGGAGACTTAGTTCCTTGATTTGTCAGAGTCCTCTTAGGGAGGGAAGAGGAACCTGGCCCAAGCTCCCAGTTCTCAACAGGAAAGGGCACAGTGCAGGAGCAATTTGATTTGGTTGCCAAGGATACTGTCAGGCATCTGCAACCCAGAGTCCATGAGGACAACACAACAGCATTGGTTCACCGTGCTGGGCCTGTTTTCCTGTGGGACACAAGGCCTTCAAATGCCATTCATAGGATGTTTCTATGACTTCCAGTGGTTTCTCAGGTGACGATGGAACATTGGATGCCATTTGTTTCTACACAGGCAAGCTGTGCAAAGGAGACCCAGGACCCACATTTTGTCCTGGTACTTCACTCTACTTCAGTATCAGTTGGCCAGGATCCCTGAGGGTCAGTTTTACAGGGGAAGCTCCAAGCTCATGCTCTCCTGGGGCTGGGTGCCTTGTGTGCTCTTCTCACAGTAAGAAGAGGATTTGCTACAGATCAACTCAAGATAATTGATGATGTGATGAACATAAGGAGATGAAATACTGGAGAGTCAATTTCCCAGCTTGGAACCCCAGTTTCACTCCTTTTATTGTTTTGAGACTTTAGGCACACTACTTAAGTTTTAGGTGCCTCAGTTTCCTCATCTATAAATGGGAATAATAATAGCACCCGGCTCATGAGATCAGTGTGAATTTTAGTGCCAGGAACAAACTGAATTCTTGTCAACACTATAGCATGTATTAAGCAGCTACTGTGTGTCAGGTTCTAGTTGAGATGACGTAGAAAATGTGAAAAAATGAGACCGGCCCTGTCATCACAGATGGGGGACAGATGTAAAAGGAACTGGGTGAGCAATATAAGAAAAAATAAAATGTCTGTTGTGCAGACGCATTACAGATTAATGGCCAATACAGGGAGAAGGCAAGGATGGTTTGATCCTGGCACAGCTTCAGAGGAAAGTCAAGCTAAGGAAGACCTTGAAGTGGGGAGATCTTGGATAAAAGGGGGCATTTCTTTTGAAAGCCAAGGCTACTTGATCCAGACTTGTAGCTGGAGGACTGCACTCTCAGAGGACAAGTGTCTGAAGCTGAAAGTCTGATATGTGAATATTTGAAAAGGTAGATAAGTCCATAATTTTTGTTGCAATGATTAGTCTTAATCCTGTGTGCAAAGATGGCATGTTAGAGCAAGTGGGAGTTATGACAAATACCATAGGCAGAGTGTAGGTTACCTTAGAGTTTTGAGCAAACTGCCTAGTTTAGCATGTGTAGAACTCCAGAGCCTGGAGAGGAATAGGAGGCAGGTGGGGGCAAGTAAGGTCATGGCAAGGGACCACGTGAAAGATGGTAAGACTTTAAATTGGGCAGTGGCAGTGGGAATGGACAGGAAGAATTATAACAATAACTGTGATAATGATAATGGTATTGCAAAATGATTGACTACACTGTGCAAGTATGGTAAGACACACAAGTTCATCATGTAATTGTATATGTACATCTGTTTCCAGTGTTTATATTCTTGCTATTACATCAGAGCTTTCTTTTGAAGCTATTTTAGTGAACATTTATTTGGTACCAGACACTGTTCTAGGCACTTCGCCTACATATACAACCTTAGTGATTCCTTCAAATAGCCCAGAGAGGCATGATGATTACTTCAATATTATTTAGTTATCCAATTTTTGCAAGTAGTCTTTAAATAAATTAGATAAATTGTTGCATAAATTTTGCAAAATTTAGCTTTACTGTCATGTACCATAACCAAATCCGCCTAAGTGTGATACGAGCTGTTCTTATCAATGTTTCTCATTCAGGAACCGTGATAAAATCCTGATTCTCACATCCCACATCCAGAGGTCCTGCATTAATAAGTCTGGTCCAGGGCCTCAGAACCTGCATTTGAACAAGTTTCCAGGTTATTTTTATGCAGTTTGAGAGCCCAGATTAACCTGCTCAGATCTCGACCTTCTGAGTTTCCTCTCTTGACAGTAGCTCATTGTGAAACAGTATTATGAGCAAAGAGTAAAAGAACAAAAAAACTTGAGATAAAAAGGCAAATCAGCATTTTTAATGCTTTGTTATTTGAGGCATAAATAGACACCTATTCATCCCTCTCACTTACTTTGAGGCCTCAAATCCCTTCATTTAAGGATGTTTCCCCAGCTCTCTCTCTCCCTTTGCATCTCCACAGAGCAAATGTGTTCACTGTGCCTTTCTGTTTCCATACCTCTATGTGACCACCTCACGATGCCCCTGAAATTTTTACTGCTTCATTTGTGTATTGTTGTATCAAATACAGAGACCTACCGAAGCCACATTTCATTGCTTTGCAGAATCTTGGACGCTTCCCGTAGGCTAGCTGAATGCAGCGCCCTGATTTAGCCACTGCCTGTTTCTTTATTCTGCAGTCCCACAGAGCTTTCACATGCTCCCATACCGTGGTGGCTGCAAGCCCTGCTCACCTGCAGGCAGAAGACTGGAGCCTCATTTGACTCTCTAATTCATAGACTCATCCTTCCTGCCTCTGGTGTGCAGGGGCTCCTCGGACACAGACTCCACAACAAGACTTCCCTGGGGTTGGGAAACTCCTCCAAGGAGAGGCTGGTAAAGGTCAGATCTTAGAAAGGAAGTGATAGTTCTTTGAAAACTGCAAGGGTCAGTTCAATAATTACCCAGCTGACGTGAGCCATGGCCCAGGCCCCCAAGTTACAAAACACACCACAGGGTCTTTAGTAATGACTCAGGGCCTCAGTCAGGGATGCTGACTGTTTCCCTAACACCTCTGGCCATGGTCTTCCAGCCAGCCCTGCAACATGACTGCCAATCCTGCAGGGTTATTAATAGAAGCTAATCAATAAAGATAGACACGGGGCTTCTGTGCAGCAGGCAAGGTCAGCCAACTACAGGGCAACCCCCAGCCTCTCGCTAAGCCCCTGATCTTTAATTGATGTCCTCTGCCCCAAAGGTGCAGCCTCTAAAGTGGCGACAAAGGAAGAGTGCAGTCCTGCAGTAAATCCTGTCTTTATCCTGAATTTACAGTGGAGGCCCCAAGAAGAGGCTCTGGGAGGAGGCAGGGCCGTTCTGGGAGGCCACTGGGCATCTGTCTCTGGGGCAGGAGGACCTCCTCGGGGGAGGGGAACACTTATGCTGATGATGTCATGCTTCTCATTGGGACCATGCCTGTTCAATTTCATCTACGGGGTGAGCGTCTCTCTCCTCCCCTCCCCACAGGTACGATGTGTATTTTTAAAGTTAATTTAAGCTATTGTAATGATGTTTATTCAATTATAAAATTCTTACATTATCTTGTAAAGTGGAAGAATCTCTCTCAGAAGTAATCATGATTCTTTGAAACATTTCTTCTTCACCTTTGTAAGGCATATGTGTCCCTCAAACACATGAAAATTGCAGCTGTTACGGGTACCTACTTTTCCCTGATACATTCTTCTATGTTTAAGTTTCTCTGTCTGGTACATTTGTATAGATGCATTTTTCACTCTTAAAAACAAGGCTGAGACCATGATCTCAGCTGTGACTGCTGACTGCATCCTTGAGTCTTCTGTTAGGAGACATTCCTCCAGTGAAATCGCAGGGCTGAAATTGTGCAAATGGTAAAGCTCTTACTGCATATTGTCAAAATGCTCTGTGGAAAATGTATGCCAAATTGAAAATCTTGCCAAAAATCTGAGAGAGGTGGCCCAGGGCATCCTGGACAGGACTCAGCGTTGCCTGCTGGGTCCTAATGGACCAGGACCAGGCAAGGCTTTAACTTGCATTTTATCTGGATGCAATAATGTCAGAAAATCGTTTCCTAACTATATTGAGTATTTTTGTTTCTTCCCTTGTATTTTCACGTTTGTCTTTTCTTTCTGCTTTTTTTTTTTCAGTAGAAATTATGCTTTAAAGATAAAGTGATGCATGAATTACAAATCCGCTTGAAAAAATGGATTTGTTAAAAAATTGATTTTTTTTCTCCACGTGGGATGTTTTTAATGTCAAAACCTTCCATTGCAATGGAGATTTTCCATTGCTAAATGTGCTTGAAATGTCTCATTCATCAGGTCAGATAAAGAAAGAAACTCATTCTGTACAATAATTTCATAATCCACTTGAAGAATATTTTTCAAAGGATATCATTTGCGTTTCTGTCACTTTTTTAAAATTCTTATCTGGGGGTCATATTTTCTGATTAATGAATCCCTCCTCGTTCTGTTACTTGCATTTTTGGCTTCAGAACAAGCACTGAACCAGAGGAGGGAGGGTCAGCCTCAGGGAGCCTGTTTTGTTCTCCTGACTGTCAGCTTGGGGAGTGAGTACCGGTCAGTGGACAACGTCCTCTCATATGGAGAGTGACAAGGTCCCCCTTGTCACTCTCATTTTTTTTGCATTCTTTTTTAAAATAATCTTTTCCATTAATGGTTTATCGCAGGACACTGAATACACTCCTCTGTGCTATACGATAGAAACTTGGCACTCATCCGCTCCACACGTAAGAACTTACATCCGCTGACCCCAAACTCCCGCTCCACTCGCCCCCCAAACTCCTCCCCCTTGGCAACCACACTTCTGTTCTCTATGTCTGTGAGTCTGTTCCTGTTTCATAGATAAGTTCATTTGTGCAGCATTTTAGATTCCACATGTAAGTGACATCACGTGTCTGACTCCCTTCACTTCGTGTGACCTTCTCTACTTGCATCCTCATTTGTAAACATTTTGCTGTCAACCCTTCTTGTTACGTTCTAGCTAGAGTTCAGAACCTTTTTGTGCCAAGGTGAAAACTTGGGCTGGGGACCGACCTTATGTCTGGGCAAGTGTGGGAGAGTACAGTTCATGCTTCTGGGGCTCTTGCACGTGGTTAGAATGAAAGCAAGCGTGCTTTATGTATCCTCACACTTTTACTCACATCAGGGTTGTTGTCACCTGTCTCTACATGTGAAGGCTCAGGCAGAAAGAGGTTAGGCAACTTGCCAGGGTTTCACAATGAACAGGGGCTGAGCTGATGCGCGGCCCAGGCAGTGTGAGGACATGCCTCACCCAGTTACCCCCTCAATCAGAAATGGCAAAGACCCCTCCTCCTTTAACATAACATTTTCTGCCAGTGACACTTTCAGCTTTCTTCACACAGAACTCACACACCTGAGGGGAGGGTACTTCTGAGTAGGTTACAGTTGAAAGAAAATAATTTTTTAAAATAATTTCTCCCAAGAAGTTCCCAGTCATATTTTCATAGATTTATTCCTAGAGTTTTTGTTGTTGTTGTAAAAGGTGTATTGTTACCTACTTGTGTGTGTGTGTTTGGAGGAAGTGAATATGGGTATTTTTCTTGCTATTGGTATTATATATTTTTAAGCTCTTAATTGGAGTATAATTGTCTTACACTGTAGTACCAGTATCTGCTGTACAACAAAGTGAATAAGCTGTATTTACACATATATCCCCATATCCCCTCCCTCCAGCGACTCCCTCCCACCCTCCCTATCCCACCCCTCTAAGTCATCACCCATCATTGAGTTCATCTCCCTGTGTTATGCAGCAGCTTCCCCCTAGCTATCTATTTTACATTTGGTTGTGTGTATATGTCAGTGCTACTCTCTCACTTTGTCCTAGCTTCCCCTTCACCCCCCACCCCCTGTCCTCAAATCCATTCTCTACATCTGCATCTTTATTCTTGCCCTGTCACTGTATTATATCATTTTTTTATCCTGAAATGCTGATGAATTGTTTTATAATGAGCAAGAGTTAGTTGATTTTCTGGAATTTTCAGTATATTCAGTATAGCTAATCATGTCTTCTATAAACAAGGAACATAGTGTCTCCTCTTTACCAATGCCTCATCATCATATTTCTTTTTTTATATGCAACACTGTTGAAGTGGGGGTTGTAAAATATGTTGATGAGAAGAGAGTGATGATAGGGAACCTTGATTTCTCCCTGATTTAATCAAAATGCTTCTAATCTCCCATTGCTAAGGAGGATGCAGGCTTCAGTGGATAGCTTTATTGCAATAAGGATGTCTTCCTAGAAAGAAAAAGTCTTGGAGAACTAAGCCCATGCACCACAACTACTGAAGCCCATGCACCTAGAGCATGGGTTCTGCAACAGGAGAAGCCCTTGCAATGGGGAGCCCGCTCACCACAAGGAAGAGTAGCCCTTGCTCGCCGCAACTAGAGAAAGTCCATGTGCAGCGATGAAGACCCAATGCAGCCAATAAATAAATAAATAAATAAATATATAATAGCTTTTAAAAAATAAAATAATAGTTGACACATTTGATCAACTGTTCTTTCAAAAAAAAAAAAAAATCTCCTTCACTGACTCTTAAAAAGTTACTCCAGTTCTTCTACCTCACTGAGGGTTTCTTTTACTTGCACTCCTTAGATGATAACACTCAGCCATCACTTAAAAATTCCATTTATACACAGGTGATTCACAAATTATCCCTTCAATCCAGACCTCTCTCCTGAACCACAGTCCTGTAAGTGCAGCTACCTTCTCAACATTTACACTTAGTTGTTCAAGAAGCATCTCAATCTTCATGTCCTAAAAGGAATTCAGCCTTAATCCCCAAACTGTTCTTCTCCCACACTTTTCCCCATCCTGGTAAATTATAACTACCTTCTTCAATTTGCTTTAACTAAGATCTTAGAGTCATAATTAGATTCTCTCTCTCTCTCTCTCACTCAATGTGTAACTCAAGAAAAAAATCTGTCATCTCTACTTTAAAATATATCCAGATTCTGCCTACAACGTGGAATCCCATTGATGGGACTTCCCATCTCCCTGAAGGTGGAGACCTGCCCCACTTCCTCTCCAGCCTTATCACCTGTTACCCACCCCCCCCCAACCTCATCATCCTCCCTCACTCTGCTCCCACAGTACCACCTCCTTCTGTCCGTGAATTTGCACAAGACCCTGCCATGACCACCTGCACTCCCTCCACCTGGACACTCCTTTAGCTGATTTTGGCCTGGTCCCCGCTAAACTCCAGCCCGCTGCCCAAGGCCACCTCTCCTGACACCTGTCTGCTCTCTCTCCATTGCTCATTGTTCCCCGAGGTCCTGTGTGTTTGTTTGCCCATCCCTCTCCACTGGAATAGGATCCCTGGAGGACAGACAATTACCTGATCTCTGTATCCTCAGAATCTGTAAGAGCACCTGAGAACAATTAGTGCTAATAAACATCTTCCAAAGGCAATTAGATGTGCACCACTGTAACTCACATCTATTTGTTAAAAAGTTTGAACATTTTCCTCTTGTGTAGGTGACCTGCTCATGTTTGTGTTCTTGGCTTCATGATATTTTTCTTTTTAATTTCAGACCACTGGTGTTAGTAAGCTCACTTGATTCCATCCCCCAAGAGTTAAGGTCCCCTGGCAGTTACCCCTGCTTCTGGGCAGAGGGACCCACAGGGAAGCCAGGTCATGAATGATGTCACACCAGAAGCAACACTTCCTCCAGGCACCAAAGCTGAAACACATGCCTCTGCCGGGCTGTTTCTTCAGCACAGAAGAGTCAGCATCAGCCTTGAATCTGAGAAACCTGCTGCACTCAGCTCCCTGTGAGTCAAGAGAGTGGAGACGTCACAGTCAAGGCCCCCAGTTCTGGGAGCTGGGGACCCATCACCCGGGGCTGGCTGTCAGAGCGGCAGCAGTAGGTTCTAATGAGGCACCAATTCGAGGGGAGCTTGCACCCTGGCCCCCCTGGTGAGGTGTTTATGATTTGTTCACGGACATTAGCGAATTTTGCTCAAATGTGCACTGGACCATGTTTCTGCACATTTCATGAATAATTAAAAATGGAAATCTAAGCAGTTCACGGGCAGGGATTTGTGTGTGATTCTCATGCTGAAGACAATTGCCAAGGTCTTAGAACTTTATCAAGAGCACAGGATGTTTCAGTAGCAGCTTGTTTGGGACATTGGCTGCATGGGACCTTTAACCTCCCCTTTTAAAAAGGGAATTCCCGGGGTCTGCATTCTTGAAAATGGTGGATTTTTAACCAAAAGAAAAAGAAGCATTTGAGATATCCCAATGATGCTCTCACACAGCCACACTCTAATCTTCCAGCATTTTCGACATCCTTTACCTGTTTCCACTTATAAAGGCTAATGTGTTTTCTACTGTGTGATAAATCCATTTTTTAAAGCGGTCACTTTGACCTCTCTGCCAGGAAGCAAATGGAAGCCAGGCATGCGGTGTCTTGGAAGGACAGCATTCCCCAGGAGCCCGGCCCTAAATGTTCACGCTGAAGTTGCTCAGAGTGGATGCCCTCAGGGCAAACACCTGTCCAGAGCCTGGGGGCCGTCCCAACAGGGCCACAGACAGCTTCGCCCTGGCCCCTGCTCCCCCACGCCCACAGTCCTACCCACTCCATGGGCTGTGACTCTCCCTCCTCGGCTGGGCCTGTCTCTGTCCCCGTTGTGCATTCTCAGCCCCAAGTCCACTGCAGGTGGACATCAGATCCGCCCTTCCCCCCACATCCTCAATGCCCCCCTGTACCCAGAGAAGAACCATGGTCCTGGTCCCGGCCTCACCCGCCCTCCCTACCTGGCCAATCGCGGCCACCCCACTCACCCCGCTGTCTTCAAACACTGCCTGCCGGGGCCCCAGACCCTGCTCTCCCCCCCGGAACGCTCCTGCTCCCTCTCCCTCCCTGCCTTCTGGTCTGCAGGGAGGCCTTCTCGCTGTCCTAGTTAAAAGTGGCAGTACCGCTGACCCCATCCCTTCGTCATGCCCCTCCCATGTTGACCCTCAGAAGCACAGCTTATTTAGTTGCACACACCTGTGTCCACTCTGCGAGAGGAGGCTTTTCTCCTTCCATGTCCACTGTGTGGTCCAGGATAGGAAGGCCTTACCCGCAGCAGGTCCTGAATAGATATTTGTGGAATAAATGAATCCTCCAAATGTTGTTAGGCCTTCCGGGGCCTCCAGGCTGAAGGTCAAGGGCACCTGAAGCCCACACACACCCCTTCCTACGCCTCTCCACCCTGTGGTCCATGAGACCTCACGGACGTTGGGGGAAAGGCCCTTCATGGGGACACTGGGGCCCCTGATGCTGAGCGGCCCTGCCAAGCACATGAGGGGCTAAACGCACATCTCCTGGTGGGCAGTGGTGTCAGGACTCCTCACCTGTGTGCCCCCATTGTCCCCCTCTCCCAGGGCACCTGGCTCTGCTCCTTCCCATGGGGTCTCCTCAGGACAGGGGGGCATGTGATGGACCCACGGGGATATCCCAGTAGAAAATGGAGAACATTCTCAAAGGAATGCCTTTTCCCAAAAAAGCAAGAGAACAAAACCTCTGGCCTCCCACCTGGAGGGAAGGGGCCCCACCCCTCCCCTCTCTCCTGCGTCCCTGACGGACCCCTGAAAACCAGTGGGAATTTCACACTGGACCCACTTCAAGGCTCACTACAGGAGGCAGTGGGCAGAGGGCACTTCTGCCCAAAGAACGCGGCTAAGTGCCAATAAGTCATTCACGCCACCCACGTGGAGAAGTCCCCCACTTTTCTGAAATTCTAGATGACCTTTTACTTTTCTGTGGCAGGTCACCTCATGTGCTTCACTGTTAAAACAGCTGAAATAAGAATAGGTCGTGTAGGACTGGGATGGGAACAGCCTCGTGGAGACAGAAAAGAAGTGCGTTTCATGAGAAAACTTCATTCTCGAGGGGCATCTGAGAATCCTTGTTTGAGGGTTGGAGGCCGCGGGCAGCTTGGATTCAGTGACAAGTGAGGTTTGGAGCAGCAGCGACTGTGCGCATCAGAAAACTTCCGGTAGTCTCTCCCCACCGGGCTGCTCTTTAGTGTAGGGACCTGAGCTGGAGCCCCATTCACGTCCCCACGTCCCTCCCAGGCTTGGACATCAGGGTGGAGCCGGCCTGGGACACGCGGTCCGACGCGCCCTGGGAAGCGGGCCCTAGGGGTGGGGGCCTGCTCGTGGGGACCCTCTCTTGCTGAGGCTTGGGGCCCACTCCCCGCACACCTGCCCCGCTCCCCAGGCTCCACCAGAATCCAGCTCAAGGTTGCAACAGCCGGCAGCCTGGGGGTTCCGGCTCCCGGGCGGGCGCGGTGGCCTCAGCCAGTGCGCATGCGTCTCCATCCTCTCTGGTCCTGCCCTGCTTCCGGCCCCTCCAGGCCCCTTCCCTCCGCTGATGGGTGCTGACCAGAGGGGCCGTGGGGGGAGGGTTGGTGTCACCCTCCCAGCCTGGCACAGGTGACGGGGCAGAGGTGGCTCCTTGTCCTGCAGAGCCCCTGGCCTGTACCTGAGGTCTTTATCACGGGCCCCGCCCCGGCCATCACACAGGGCCTTGCGCTGTGCTTACTAGAGAAGGCGTGTTTGCCCCTGCTGCCCCCTGACCTTGGCACGTCCTCATGCCAGACTCCCAGTTATGGGTTGACTGTGTCACACCCCTTCCCCGGAAATTCATAGGTAAAGTCTTCACCCCCGGACCTCAGAATGTCTCCTTGTTTTGAAATAGGGTCATTGCAGATGTAACCAGGTAAGGCGAAGTCATAGTGGAGCAGAGAGGCCCCTCATCTGGTAGGACTGGTGTCCTCATAAAAAGGAGAAATTTGGACACAGACACACACAGGGAGAGGTGACGTAGAGATCGCGTTCTGAAGCCACCACCAAGGACCTTCCAGAAGCTTGGAGAGCGGCCTGGAACAGATCCCACCCCGCTGCTTTCAGAGGGAGCGTGGCCTTGCCCACAGCTGGGTCCTGCGTGTCCTGCCTCCAGACTGGGGGACAATAAGGGTCTGTGGTTTGGGGCCCGTGGTCTGTGACGCCTTGTTAACGCGGCTGGAGGAGGCCAGTACACGCCCCGCGTGACACGATGTGCGGAGAGTGAGGCCGTGGGTCACCTGAGTGCTGACCCAGAGATGTGGGTGAGACCCGCACGTGTCTGATCTGCTGAGGACAAGGAAGGTGACCCCACCCAGCCCTTCACCACCAGCAAGTAATCGAGGCCCAGAGGTTGACTTGTGAGGATGTGACGACTGAACACCGTGACCAGCCTGGAACCCAGGCCCCCCCAGCCCCAGGTCACGTGCTCCCCGTTGCCTGGTTCTTTTCTTGACCTTGTATTCTGAGCTCATCGAACAAGGCCACCACCACCGGGCTTCTCAGTGAAGGGAATTGCTCAGGGGCCATCGTCACGGCCAGAGCGTCCGTGGCCGCAGCTCACCCTCAGCCCGGGTTAAACACAATCCGGGGCACCTTCTCAACCCCGAATGCGCCACGTAGGCAGGAGGTGGATGGAAGTGCAGGGCCTCCAGGTGTGAGGCTGGCGCCTCCGAACGGGCAGCGGTCGGGACAAAGAATGCCAGCGGGGCTCCCCCTGATATGTTCCTGGAAAAACTGCACGTGAGGGGAGGACCACCCGCGACTGAGGTTTTGCTCCGAGAAGGATGAGGACCTCAGCGCTGACTGTGCAGGGTGAGTGGAGTTGCCGTCTCAGCATTCGGATGACGGAAGCTCTAGGATGGTTTAAGGGTCCTCACAAAGAGGAGGCGCATGAGAACCCGTGGGTGGACGCCCGGCCTCTGTCCTTGAACCACATCGCTGCAGAGGAAGTGGCTGTGGAACCAGGCCTGCGCTTTCCTGGGGCGTGAGCACAGACAGCCGAAGATAATATGCTACCACTGGTCAGGGAAAAATCAAAACTTTCCAGTAATGAAGGGGAGTATTTGCTTTGGCGGGAATCGCCCAATGGCATGGCCAGAAGTCGTGTCCACGTGAACAAAGAAGAGCTGTTTTGCCCACCAGTGATTCTGCTTAACGAGATGCTTTCCCCTGAGCATCTGGGTGAATCTAACACAGAATCGCCTATAGGGCTGCAGGCAGGGCCTGTGGGAGGGTCCCGTGGGCCTCACATGCACAACAGTCCATCCAAGTTTCCGGCCAGAGAGAGAGACAGAGACACACAGAGGGAATGCTCTTGGTAAAGAGACTTCAAGTTTCCTAAAACGAAAACATCCTGATGTGTGTTCTGCACATCAAACACACCCGTCTCTTAAAAGTCCCAAGAAAAGCCCCAATCCCTTTCCTCTCAGAGGACGGTATTGATGTCCCTTCTCTCTGCAGGAACCTGGATGAGGGGGAGGGGGAGGCTCAGAGGAGGACAGCTAGGGAAACACGGGCAAGAGCTGGCTCGTGAACCCAGCGACCGCCTTGAGTTTCTATAGGTTCCTCCTGATACTCTCGGTGGGGGGGGGGGGGGGGCTGAAGACACAGGAGAGGGAGCGGGAGAGAGCTGGGACAGGAGTGTGGCTGTGGCAAGCCTCTCTCCCCTTGATGTCTGGGTGCCCTCAGGAACACGACAGAGTAGCCTTCAGCCAGAGGGATGGGCCAGGGATCAGACCACAGGCAGGTGACGGGTCACACGCCTGACGGACAGAGCCTGGCATGCATGTGCTGCAGAGTAAAGAAGCGTGTTCCCTGATTTCTCCAGCAGCTCCATCGGTCCAAACCACACGGAGCTCGCTGGGTACCCTTTAAAGGAAATGAGTGATTCAAAGCAACTCAGTGTTATATGGTGTTTGTCTTTCTTCCTCTGACTTACTTCATTTAGTACAATCATCTCTAGTTGCATCCATGTGGCTACAAATGGCATTATTTCATTCTTTTTTGTGGCTGAGTAGTATTCCATTGTATACATGCACCATGTGATTTATCACTTATGTGTGGCATCTAAAATATGACACAGATGAACCCATCTATGAAACAGAAACACACTCAAAGACATAGAGAAGAGACTTGCGATTGCCAAGGGGGAGGGAGGTGGGAGAGGGATGGATAGAGTGGGAGTATGGGGTTAGCAGATACAAACTCTCATACAGAGGATGGATAAATAGCAAGGTCCTACTGTAGAGCACAGGGAACTATATTCAGTATCCTGTGATAAACCATAATGGAAAAGAATATGAAAAAGAATGTATATATGTATATGTATAACTGAGTTACTCTGCTGTACGACAGTAATCAACACAACATTTTAAATCAACTGTACTTCAATAAAAAATACACTAAAGAAAACCCTCAGTATTTATTATGTACTTATCACCTAGGAGGGTGGACTTCCTGGTGTCTCTGAGAACCCTGACCTGCAGACAGCTGGGCAAGTCCTTCACACACTTGGAGCAGCAGGGGACCAGGTGGATTCCAGCCCTACCTGCATGAGAAATCCTGGCTCCTGGGCACAGGGCTGAGTGGTCCCATCTCCACAGCCATCAGTGCCATGACCCACAGTATTTGGGGGCCTGAGAATTGCCTACAATATTTGGAAAGTTGAGAAATGCAATCAGCAAATGGGCTGAAAAATGTGATGCAGTATGAGGCCAAGTTTGTCTCTGGGTAGTTTCAGCGGTGCCGCGGCTGGAAGCACAAGGTCATGTGACTCTTCTTCCACCCTCACCACTGACAGTTTTGCAGAAATAAACTCACACATCCATCAGTCTATCCACCTAGACACCCAGCAGTATGCTCCTGTGTCAACATGGCTGTCACCATCTAAAACCAAACCAGCCCTGAGTGCTGCAGAACACGTTTCTGGACCTTTCCTAAAGGGGCTCTGCTGTATCCTGATGACATTTCTGCATACATTATTCAGAGAAATGATTGCCCGGGGGAGGGGGGGTCAGGGGGAGGACAGAATAAGAGAGTAAAAGAGAGAAAGGGAGAAGAAAGTAAGAAAGGGACGAGGCTTGTTCTGCTGGAGATTCAATATTTCTTCTTCCCATTTTAATAGTAAATAGAGCAAGGCTTCCTGACAGTTGTTCCTTTTAAAATGAAATTATTAAACTGCGAATTGCAGAGGCTGGAGAGCAAATCAAACAAACAAACAAAAGATTATTTCTATTTCTTTGCTTGACGGTCTGTCCAAACCAATGAATGCAATTTAAAGGCAGGGCCTGGGAAAGTGTAGTCCACACAATACACGCCGAAGCCCATTCCACGCAGGTACAAAAGACTAAAAATAAGAACGGAAGAGGGAAAATCTATATAAAAGAGGATAATCTCAGCCCTGGAAGCACAGGGGAATTGCCTTTACTGTAACAACCAGAGAAAAGTAGAGAAACAGCATCTTCAGGCAACGCGGTGCAGCCAGAACTGTCAGGGCAACATCATTTGACCCCATCCTGACAACGTGGAGGGCTGGGGGCTCCTCTCCACCTACAGCCTTTCCATTTCCCAGGGAGACCCTCTCTTCCTCTCGCTGTTCCTCTGTGCTCCATCCGTCTCCTTGCCTTCCGCTACCTGGCCAGGCTGTAATATGTTTTTTCTCAGTGTTCGCTCCGTAATGATCCCTGTCTCCTACAAAGGCCACAGTGTAAATGAGATGTGACACCGCTGCAGTGAGGCAGTGTTTAAATTGAAATATTATAGGAAGGGCAGCACACTGCAGACCTTTGATGTAACAGCGCCTGTCTCTGAGGGGAGCTGGGAATACAGAAGCCATTGTCGGCTGCACAAAGTTCGTCACCATTGCCAAGAGGGAGAGGAGAGAGCAGACAGAGTCAATAAAAATAATTCCAATTGGGTCAGCGAAGTAGGGGCCGTGAGCTTGCAAAGCTGAACACGTGCCCTGATGGCCCCTGGCTCTGGAAAATAAAGCCAAGGAGGATCACTCAGTATTTAAAGTGGCTTAAAATACATTTATGTGTGGTAGTTTTTTTGTTGTTTTTGTTAGAAAAACAAACACATAAATCCAAGCCATGAATGAAACAAACCTGTAAATTAAACCATAAAATTGTTTGAAAATGCTGTGTTATGATACATAAAGAGGGGAGATTTCTGAGATTGCAAATTATCTCCCACCAGGAGCAGAGCACCCACAAGGGGGTGTTTGTGCCCTTTTACTTCTTTTAAAACATGCTGGAGATTATTTTCAATAAGGAAGTATAGTTGTGCAGAGCTCTAAGAACAGACTTACTCACAGATGACATGATCTTATACAGAGAAAACCCAAAAGATTCCATGAAAAAAAAAAAACTGCCAGAACTAATAAATGAATCCAGAGAAACTGCAGAATGTAAAATCAACCCACAAAGATTGATTGTGTTTCTGTGCACTGACAATAAATGATCAAAAAGGGAATTTAAAAAAAAAATTCCATTTACAATAGTATCCAAGGGAACAAAATATTTAGGAATAAATCTAACCAAGCAAGCAAAATACTTGTACATTGAAAACTACAAAACATTGCTGAAAGAAATTAAAGATATAAATGGAAAGACATGTCTTTTTCATGGTTTAGAAGACAATATTAAGATGTCAATACTACCCAAAGTGATCTACAGATTCAGTAAAATTCCTATCAAAATCCCAACAAAGTTTTTTACAGAATGAGAAAAATCCATTCTTCAATTTCATACAGAATTTCAAGGAACGCTGAACAGCCAAAACAATCTTGAAAAAGTACAAAATTGGAAGTCTCACACGTCCTGATTTTGAAACTTACTACAAAGCTATAGAAATTAAAACAGTATGGTACTGGTGTAAAGACAGACATATAGGCCAATGGAACAGAATAGAGAGCCCAGAAATAACCCCTCATGTATAAAGTCAAATGATTTTCAACAAGGGTGTCAAACCATTCAATGAAGGAATGACAGTATTTTTAAGGAACAGTGTTGGGGAAACTGTATACCCACATGCAGAAAAAAATGAAATTAGACCTTTATCTTACACCATATGTAAAAATTAACTCATAAGGATTCAGGGACCTCAATGCAAGGGCAGAAACTATGAAGTTCTTAGGAGAAAAGTTAAGGAAAAAGTTTCATGACTTTGGACTTAGCAATGATTTCTTGGTTATGATCCCAGAAGTACACATAACAAAAGAAAGAAATAGATAAATTGGACTTCATGACTTTAGTCATCAAAATTTAAAACCTTTTGTGCATCAAAGGATACAGTCAACAGAGTGAAAAGTCACCTCACAGGACAGGAGGAAATATGCACAATATCGGATAAGGTGTTAATATTCAAGTAGATAAAGAACTCCTACAATTCAATAACAGAAATCAACCCAATTAAAAAATAGTCAAAGGGAGGAAACATTTCTCCAAAGATATACAAAGAGTCTGTAGACATAAAAATATGCCCAGTATTACTAATCACTAGGGAAATACAAACCAAACCATGATGAGATAGCAGATCACACCCACCAGGATGGCTATTATCAAAAGAGAAAAAAAAAAAAAAAAACAGGTTGGTGAGGATGTGGAGAAGTTGGAACCCTTGTGCCCTGCAGGTGAGAATGTAAAGTGGAAAACAATATGGTGGTTCCTCTAAAAACTAAACCTGGAGTTACCATGTGGTTCAGCACTTCCATGTCTGGGTTCACATCCGAAAAGAAGACAGTAGACAAGTAGCTCGAGATGTGCGCTCTGTAGGAGTGTAAGTCACAGCTGTGTGGAATCTTCCAAGAAGCATTTTTTCTGTTGTTAGAAAAACAGTTGTTTCTGAGCTTATTTTCATGTGCTATGGGCTATTTGTATATCTTTGGAGAAATGTCTACTCACGTCCTTTGGTTATCTTTTAATTAGGTTTATTTTTGTTGTTGAATTGTAGGAGTTCTTTGTATACTTGAATATTAACACCTCATCAGATATTGTAAATATTTTCTCCCATTCTGTGAGTTGTTTCCAGTTGTTAGAATCCTTTGTCTTACTTTTTTGTAGAATTGATTGATTTTGAATAAATTATCTTACTCAAGTAAAATATTCCAATCAGCTGCTTCTTCCACAGCTAAAGGTGCAGAGAGTTGACCAGACTCTCCAGTTGCCATGGTCAAAGTCATTGGCCAGTTGGAGTAAGTTAAAGCCCAAAAATGGTCTAATTAAAACTCTTATGGTCTCTAGGATGGCAGATCAAGTAAGGAGGTACAGATGCATCCTGACAGTAGAGCCAAAACCAAAATAACCCCTGTCCTGCCGTTGTTCACTTTGTACTGGAGTATAAGGGGTAATAAACCAAAATCCAGACTTTCAGTCTTGTCCCTGCCTGTTGCTGTCCTTAATTGCCTCATGTTCAAAACAAAAGAAAAAAAGAGGGGGGAAAATGAGGCTAATTACAGCAACACGGCACATTTCACTAGGGTGCTTGTAATAGTAACATGTGATAATGGACCAGAAAACCCTGAAAAGCTTAAAAGTGATGCAAAATGGGTGATTAGTTTTATTACTAAATGATGTATCTCGTCAAGGAGGATGGCCGTTCAGAGTGCCTTTCTATCCCCTAAATTATACCAACGATAAAAGAACATATAAGTTTATCGGGGGAATTAAGCTGACATTGTTCCCTTAGAAAATTTCTATTTGCCGTCGTTCTTTAGCCTGTAAAATGGGTTTTAGGTTTTTCTGTATGGGTGGGTGGGGGTTAACGGTAAGGAAAGAGACACCAAAAACCTGGTTAAAGTATGTCTACACAGTGGGGTGTTTACAGGGTAATTTTGATGCTGGCATACACCCCGACTTCCCCGCCCTCAGCCCTGCCCCTCCCCAGACTGTTCCTGTCAGGACTCAGAGTCCATGAGGGTCTTCACACTGGGGTCCAGCTCCCCCGTCCCCACGTCCACCAGGCACTGCTTGGTGAGGGACCTGGGTGGGCGCTCGGGCTCACCTCACCCCTCCCACCCCCAGCTTCAATCAGAGCTGCTGGTTTTGTTTTTATATATTGGGCATCTGATTAAGACATTTTTCTTTTAAATAAAGGGTGACACTGCTTTAGGGAGAAAAAGGTGGAGAGAGAGATTGAGACGGTGACTGGGCTCCACTGGCATCAGCTGTCAGCTTCCACACTCCCTAGGAAAGTGGTCTCCTGAGCATCTGACTGTGGCTGAAGGGTGAGGATGAGAATGAAGAAAACCCAGCAGTAGCTGAAAGCCTCTGTCATGCGGCCAGGCCCCCGTCTCGTCCCAGCACACACCTAAATGCGTGCAGTAAGCTGACCCGTTCCCAGGGTGACTCCTCTGTTACCGGACTTACTACCAAGGACAGTTCTCTGGTATAGGCTTCTTTGGACTCGGGAAGGATGAAATCCCATTATTCCGAGGGGAGTATCCCTTCCATTTCTGGGAAAATTGATCATCAGTTAGCAAATCATTTCAGATAGGCAGGGCATCCTATTTCTGAATCTTTCTAAATGAGAGAACAATAACTGCAACCTTCTGGGTAGATACAGTACACAGTTGTTGTTATTAAGGTGATGTCTATAGGGTGACCCACAGTTTCAGTTTCCCCAGAATAAGAGGATTTCAGGGATGTGGCACCATCATTGATAAAACTGGGCAGTCGCAGGCGAACTGAGGCTGTTAACAGGTCGCTCTTTGTGTCTTATGGCTGTATATCATATTTGTTTTTCTTTTGTTTTTTATCGAAGTATAGTTGAGTTACAATGTTTCAGGTATATAGCAAAATGATTCATATATATATATGAGTTATTTTTCACATTTTTCCATTATAGGTTATTACACGATATTAAGTATATTTCTGAGTGGTATACAGTAGGTCCTCATCTATCTACTGCACGTCATCTTAAATATCTCATCAATTCATTGAACCATTCATTCCCAACATGTTCAGTGAGTGACTCCTGGGCACCTAACCAGCCCCAGGGTTCACAGGGAGATATGGATTTCACATGCAGCGTTTGCCGCCTAGAATACCCACAAAGCCAGTGAGCAAGACCCCTAAGGACCCACATATCCACGCGTCTGGGAGTTAGACAGGGAAAGAAGTTGCTACCAGGGAGAAGCAGAGGAAGCCCCATGGCCACGGGACTCAGAATGGCCAAGACCACACCACAGGCAGCCAGGCGTGGAGGTGGCCCCAGTGAAGAAAGAGCGTGGACAAGGCAGTACAGAGAATACCAACCCATCCTTCCAAACCACCACACCGCGCCCCCCCCCCACACTCCCCTATGGGACCCCCTTCTGCTGGACGCTCAGAGACCCACACACACTCTTCCAAGGGCATGTGGTGCTGCGAGAGGCATCAGCGGGTGTGCGTGTGTGCATCAGGGCCCCCGCAACAGCACGCAACGCTGACTGCATCCTTGCTGTGAACTAGGCTTTGGAGATTCGGAGAAGAGCAAGACCAAGTTTCTCCCTCAAGGCACCAGCCATGTGGAGGAGCCAGCGGTAAACAAACTAGGATGTGCGTGACGGAATGAGGTGTCCTGTGTGTGATGAAGGAAAACAAGCCAAGTAGTGGCAGGGAGAGTGATGGGGTGGGGGGGGAGATTTGAGCTGGAGGAACTGGGGACAGCTTCTCCAGGGAGAGCACACCTGAAGGGAGCCCCACATTCAGAGACAGAGAGAGGAAGCCCAGAAGCGGGGGGAAGGGCTCTCCAGGCAGAGGGACCACGGTGCTAGGACCCTGAGTGAGGGTGAGCAGGGTATGCTGGATGTGAGGGGGCCCGGGGGCCCCGTGAAAGTGGACGTAACCCAAGAGGAGGCTGAGGGGTCGTGGGAAGGGGTGGACACAGGGCAGAGGGGTGACTTCTCGTTTAGTCTTTAGAAGGTTTTAGCAGAGGAGTGACATGATTGCCTGTTCAGATGGCTACTCTGATGCTGAGTGGAGAAAGGACAGGATGGGACATCGTGCCAGGTGTTCTGGTGAGAAAGCACTGTTACCCGGACAAGTGTGGCCAAAGGAGAGGGTGGGCTGTGGTAGGAGTCAGAATAGTCTTTGGAAGGATTTGTGCTGAGGTCACGTGAGGAAAAACAGAGGGCATCTCCAAGGCTTTGAGACAAGCAGTTGGTTAGAGGCAGTGAAATGGGGGATTTCAGGGCAGGAACAGGTCTTGGGTAGGGATGGGGGTTGAGGGCTCCACTCAAGTCACCCGACTGATGCCCAGATGGAGATGCACAGGGTCAAGCTGTCTTTGACTCTGGAGCTCATTGCATAAATGGTGATAAAACCAGAGAGTGGGTCAGATCCCGAGGGCAGAAACCTTGCACAGAGAAGAGCCTGGCATCGAGCTCCGGTTCCTCCAGACTTTAGATGCCAGGAAGAGAGGAGGTGGCGAGGAAACAGAAGCAAGAAGGAGCAGCTGATACCATCACATGAAACCAGGAGGGTGGTGTGCTGAGACGCAAAGAAGGGGGTGACACTTCCCAGCTTTAAACCCAGCTTCTCCAGCCAAAAGTTGTGTGGTCTCAGGTGAGATTTTTCTAACTCAGCGTATGAGGTAACTGTACGAACTTCAAAATGTTATGAGCAAAGAGTGGTATGCTGTACATGAAGCACTGGCTGCAACATGGGCCCTGTGACAGGGTGTCCTGGTCTACCTGTGTCCTCAGGTGATTGGGTGAGCTAAAGTGTTATCCACTCTGGTGTCCCAGATGCCTGGGGGGAAACCCCCCACCCACGTGGCCCACTTCTCCCATGTGATCCAGCCTCCGATTAGGCATTAAAATAACCTGCTGCAGGAAGCACACTGCTGGCTTCCAGCGAAATACTTGGTGCTCTTGGAGATGACTGATCTCGCTTATCCGGCTCTGCTGTACGTTTGGAGCCGTCACCTCTACTCTTTACAGAAACCTTAGGAAAGCATTTATTAGGAGTTGTGTTATTTTCCCAGTGGTGCTGCAATGAATTACCACCGTTTAGTGCCTGAAATTAATAACACAAATGTATTATCTTGCAGTTCTGCAGCGGAGTTAGTGGCCCAAAGCAAAGGTTAGAACCACTGTTTGAACGATCATGGAAAAGACACAGGTCCACACACCAGCAGGGCTGGAGTCTCCACCACTTATTTTATCAGTCCTCAAAAACTTATCATCAGTCAAACATCGATTGACAAACCAACCAGTGTCTGAGCTTTCCTCTCCCTTCAGCAGCAAAGGCAAGGCTCCATCTTTTCCCAGATCGAGTATCATTGCCATATTACCACCTACCTCACATTCTCTTTAGAACTTTCTGTAATGACTAAGTTTAAAACAAATAAATCACACTGTACGTGCTGGGTTTTACTTGGCTTTGAAACCAGAGACTGGCCAACTGACAAGCTATCCTCTCTCTGTGTTTACGTAGTCATTGTATGAGCCTGTCCTTGGCTCTCCACGAACCCTAGACTTAGTTATGAAATGCATAATGTTTCTCTTGCGACTCCAAAGGGAGGAATTGAGAAGGGAACTGCTAATTTTGGCAATTCTCTGGATAAATCCTGTCCTGGTCAGAGACAATGGAACCCTATTGTACACCCGATGGTCTTTCTCACCTCCAATCTGCCATTGGCATCTTATCTACTCAGAGATAAAACAAATGCCATCAAAGTTCAATGCATTAAGGGTTTGTTGACTAAAAAGCTATTGTATTGTCTAAATCAGGTGACGCGCACTAAGCCTATTTAATGGCGAAGAACATGGAAATGAAGGCCAGTGGTGTCTAATTGGGCAACCGTGAATTTTCACCCCCAGTGTTATCCAGTGCCCACATCGTCACTCGCAGACTCATAAACCAGTGGAACCGTGAGGAAGTTCAGAGAGGAACAACATTTATACTCACAACGTACGGCTGTGTAAACTGAGCCATGGAGAAGCTCGACAATTGTTTCAAATTCACAGGAAAATTACTATGTTTTAGTTCTTTCTAGTAGACAGCCCTGTCACTTAGCTTCTTCTGCCGCCGCGCTGTGAGGATGTTATCAGTAGCTTCCTTTCAGCATCCTGACTCATCTGGGTTTGTTGTAGGCACACAATCCACATTCAGTGTGTGTGTGCTGGAGGGCGGGTAAGTCAGAAAAATGTGCTTATTGAAGATCTATTTTTGGTAGAGTCCTGGATCCTAGAGTCTTATGACATTGATGCACAACATTGTTGCTGATTTATACAGATAACTCACTCTGAGGGAAGGAAAAAGAATCCACTCCCCTCCGTGCTGCTGAATACAGGCATATGGGCGGTGACGGAACCCACTGGACCTGCAGGTGGTCACGATATTCAAAGGCGACAACCAAACAAACTATCGTTGGGCTTGCAGAGTTTTCGGATGAGAGTTTATGTGCTTAAGATAACCCACCTCGGCTCGTGCAGCCCTGGGAAACGTTGCCCCCGTCATCAAAGGAGCCCCCCGGGACTGGCGGTCGGCCGCACCCATAATGAGGCACGTCGTCCAGAGCAGCTGCCGCCTCACCTGTTTGCCGGCCCATCCGCAGGCCTGAGAAATTCTCCAATTTAGCGAGCAAACTTAAGTCATTATTAGAAATGACAGGGAAACCTGATGAAATTGTACTTTCAATTGGAAAACAAAATTGCAATCAGACCAACATGATTTCCTCATGGTCTGACCATGCTAATGCCGGCCGAGACATGGGCAAATGTATTTAAAAGTCATAACGGAGCATTACCATGCGATCTCCTTTCACTGGCCCTTATTAATATAAAACTTCAATTTGCATGTAAATGTGGTCAACTTTCATATCATCAAAATACATGAGGCCTGGGAAAGTAATGAATTGAAGTTGGATGCAGCAATTACTGACGTTTATAAAGAATTTTAAAGAGGTCAGTCTAGCCTTGGCTGAGAAAATGAGGAAATCAACAGGGAATATTGTCCGTATAGCAACCGGGGGACTTGGAGTCAGTCCCAGGTGCTGCGAGTGAGATGATGATTAATAGGAAGGGATGGAGGCGTCTCTCACCCACAAGGGCTCGGCCAGACCCCGGCCCACGCGGCGCAGCATGAAAGGTTCTTGCTGGTCCTCTCTCCAGCCGCCTTGCGGTGCCATCCAGGGGGAATAAAGTAGCAAGTGTTTATGCGGCAGAGCAGGGCTGAAGGTTTAATTGGACCCGCTCTGCTTTCAGCCCCTTCAGTAGCTGATGTGCAGTTTAACCTTTCTCCCCACCTCAGACACTCCAGAGCCGCGGGGATTTTAATAAGGCCCCTGCATGACGGCTGCACTAAACATTGACTCCGTTGCTAAATTGAGTTAAACTGCCTTAGTGTGTTGTAGTGGCAATTTATAAGTTGCTTGATTTTTTTTTTTAAACAGGAAATATTTATCCGGGTTGCCTATTTCATAAATCCTCAACCATGTGGAGTGATTTTGGGGGGATTTTCTTTGCCTGTTGGTACAAACATGTTAACAGGCAACATCCTTTAAAGCATCCCCAGAAAAATCAATGCAAAGACAGACATACTGCTCTCATTTTGGAGTATTTTATCGCGTGTAAAGCAGGGTGGGGGTGTCTCCTCGGAATGTGCCAGCCACTTGTGGACAACGTGGAACGACCACTCAGGGTGTCTCAAGGTTTCCAAGAAGGACAGAAATCGCACGGCCTCTTGCAGAAAAGAGGCAGACGTGGAGACTCGGCTGGGCGTGTGGTCTTGGTGGGCCACATGCAAGGCTGCAGGCTTTGCAATTTTCCATCTGTTCTTTACATATTTACACTTTGCATCTCTTCCCTTTTGCAAGATTTTAGAGGCATCTACAAACATTATAAATGCAGCCAGCCCAGAATTACATAGACCTTTAAGAAATCAATATGCGTACCGGCTACTTTTATTAACTGCTTGGTTCAAGGGACATCCTCTGTGTCTGGCCCGTTCTGTGCTGGATTTGGTGGTTTCCCCATTGGGCAGACGTGATCTCTCTGGCACCAAATTCCTTACTCGACATTTAGCTGTCTCCATGGCCATTTTTTTTTTGGCTTTTTATTATTTCTTCCTTTCTGAGAGTGTGCATAACTATGGACACTCAGGAGCCGTTAGAGCTGCACAAATAGATATTTGCCTTGACATATGCATGTGCTGTCCTGAAACCCAGAGTCCAGATACCATGGCCGTCAGCACTGGGAGCTGGTAAATGTAAGTCTGTAAATAGAGCACCCGTATTTGCAATGACCTAATTATCACCATTTACCCCTCTTCAACTATGGGTAGTATTTTAAATACTGACAAGCAAACTCTTTCCTTCAAGTTAATAAGAAAAGGTCCTCTGTCCCGAGAGCTGTTGTAGCTGGATGAAATCAGGGACATTTACTGAGCAGGGAAAAGAGCAGCCAGGTACTGGAAGCATCCTTCAAGCCTGGACTTTGGATGCACATGTCCGTAAGAGTTAGCATTTTCAAAAGGCTTTAAAATTAAGTATATATGCTTCCCACACACGTTCTCTCCTTTAGGAGCTATATCTTAATGCACTTTACATTATTATTTTTTTAATCTTTATTGGAGTATAATTGCTTTACAGTATTGTTGTGTCAGTTTCTGCTGTACAACAAACTGAAAGAGCCACATGTTTACATATACCCCCATATCCCCTCCCTCGAAGCATCAAGCTGGTCTCCCTGTGCTCTGTAGTAGCTTCCCACTAGCCATTTATTTTACATTTGATAACGTGTATTTGTCGATGCTACTCTATCACTATGTCCCAGCTTCCCATCCCCCTGGTGTCCTCAAGCCCGTTCTCTAAGTCTGCATCTCTATTTTTTTGAGATATAATTGACACATAACAGTGTGGAAGTTTGTGCGTGATGCGTTGGTTTCATACATTTATACATCGCAATACAGTTACCACTGCAGTGTTAGATAACTTCTCTACCATGTCACATAATTATCATTTCTTTTTTTGTGGTGAGAACAATTAAGATCTAGTCTCTTCACAACTTTGAAGTTTCTTAATGTTGTTCATTAGCTTTCCAGAACTAGTTGCAAGTTTGTATCCTTAAATATTATCCTCCCACTTCCAGCCCCCAGCCCCTGGTAACCACTATCCTACCCTCTGTTTTTATGACTTTAGCTCTTTTAGATCCCACCTATTGGTGAAATCATACAGTATTTGTCTTTCTCTTTCTGACTTATCTCACTTAGCATAATGCATTATACCCTCAAGGTCCATCTATGTCAGTCATATCTTTTGCAAATATTTTGTCCCATTCTGTATGTTGTTTTTTTCATTTTGTCAGTGGTTTCTTTTGCTATGCAAAGGCTTTTAAGTTTAATTAGGTCCCATTTGTTTATTTTTGCTTTTGTTTCCTTTGCCTTGGAAGACAGATACAAAAAAATACTGCTACAAATTATGTCACAGTGTTCTGCCTGTGTTTTCTTCTAAGAGTTTTATGGTTTCCAGTCTTATATTTAGGCCTTTAGTCCATTTTGAGGTTGTTTTTGTAAATGATGTGAGAAAATGTCTAGTTTCATTATTTTACATGTAGCTGTCCAGTTTTTCCAGCAACACTGATTGAAAAGACTGCCTTTTCTCCATTGTGTGTCCTTGCCTCCTTTGTCATAGATTTAATAGACCTTAAGTGCATGGGGTTATTTCTGGGCTCTCCATTATGTTCCATTGATCCATGTGTCTGTTTCTGTGCCAGTACCATACGGCTTTGGTTACTGTAGCTTTGTACTATAGTCTGAAGTCAGGTAGTATGATTCCTCCAGCTCTGTTCTTCCTCAAGATTGTTTTGGCTATTTGGGGGTCTTTTGTATTTCCATACAAATTTTAAAATTCTTTGTTCTAGGTCTGTGAAAAATCCCATTGGTATTTTGAAAGGGATTGCATTGAATCTGTAGATTGCTTTGACCATATGTATTATGGTCATTTTAGCAATAGTAATTCTTCCAACCCATGAGCACGGTATATACCATGAGCATGGTATATCTTTCCATCTGTTTGTGTTGTCTTCAGTTTCTCTCATCAGTGTCTTATAGATCTCCGAGTACAGGTCTTTTACCTCCTCAAGTAGGTTTGTTACTAGTATTTTATTATTTTTGATGCAGTTGTAAATGGGATTATCTCCTTAATGTCTCTTTCTTATAGCTTCTGATAGTTTGTTGTTAGTGTATAGAAATGCAACAGATTTCTGTATGCTAATTTTGTATCCTGCAAATTTACTGAATTTATGGATGAGCTCTAGTAGTTTTTTGGCAGCCTTTTTAGGATTTTCTATGTATAGAATCATGTCATCTGCAAACAGTAACAGTTTTACTTCTTCCTTTCCAGTTTGGATTCCTTTTATTTCTTTTTCTTCTCTGACTGATGTGGCTAGAACTTCCAATAATATGCTGAATAAAAGTGGCAACAGTAGGCACTCTTGTCTTCTTCCTGACCTTGGAGGAAATGCTTTCAACTTCTCATGGTTGAATATGATGTTAGCTGTGGGCTTATCGTATATGGCCTTTATTATGTTGAGGTATGGTCTCCCTATGGCCACTTTGTTGAAAGTTTTTGCTATAAATAGATGTTGAATTTTGTCAAAAGCTCTTTCTGCATCTATTGAGATGATCATATAGATTTTATTCTTCAATTTGTTCATGTGGTGTATTACAGTGATTGGTTGGCATATATTGAACCATCTTTGCATCCATGGGATGACTGCCACGTGATCATGATGTGTGATCCCTTTAATGTGTCATTGGATTCAGTTTGCTAGTATTTTTTTGAGGATTTCTGCATCCATGTTTAATGTTTATCAGTGATATTGGCCTATGACTTTCTCTCCCTCTCTTTTTTTTTTGTAATATCTTTGTCTGGTTTTGGTATCAGGGAGTTTTGAAACTACTAATTCAATGTCATTACTGGTAATGGATCTGTTCATAATTTCTGTTTCTTCCTGGTTCAATCTTGGGAGAATATACATTTCCAGGAAATTGTCCATTTCTTCTAGGTTGTCCATTTCATTGGCATATAGCTTTTTGTAGTAATCTTTTATGATCCCTTGTACTTCTGTGGTGTCAGTAGTAACATCCTTTTTCATTCCTGGTTTTGTTGATTTGGGCCCTTTTTACCTTTTGTTCATGAGCCTGGCCGAAGGTTTATCAATTTTGTTTATTTTTTTAAAGAACTGGCTCTTAGTTTCGTTGATCCTTTTGATTGTTTTCAAGCATCTATTTCACTTCTTTCTGCTCTGACCTTTATGATTTCTTTCCTTCTACTACCTTTGGGTTTTGCTTGTTCTTTTTCTAGGTCCTTGAGGTGTAAGGTTAATTTGTTTGAGATTTCTGTTTCCCTAGGTAAACCACTCCCATCTCATCACTAGAGCTGCATGCCCCTGGGGTGCCCCCTGTGTGGGTGTGGTTCCTTCCGCTGTGGCAGGTTGACATTATGGGTGGTCTGGTAGGCTCGTCAAGCCCCAGGTCAGGTTGATTGCTAGGCCCTGCCTTGTGTGGAGGCTGCCGGCCACTGTTTGGAGGGGCCAGGTCACGAGACGGCTGGCTGTAGAAACTCAGGGGACCTGCAGCTCGTGCTGGCTCCCTGTGGGTGGAGTTTGGGTTTATGAACTCCTGGGAGTGGTGCCTGCCCACCAGTGGGTGAAGTCAGGTCCTGGGTCTAGTGCTGGCCCACTGATGGCCATAGCTGGGTCCAAGGGTCTGGCTACAGGGCCCTGGGGGGGTCCCAGGTTTAGTGCCTGTGCACTGGTGTATGGGGTCAGGTCCTGGACCCTCTGGTGGGCTGGACTGTGTCCAGGGGTGGCTTGTGGGCTCAGGGGCCTTAAGAAAGCCTATCTGCTGGTGGGTGGGGCTGTGTCCCTGCCCAGTTAGTTGCTTGGCCAGTACTGGTTCCTACAGGCTGATGGACATGGGCCGGGCTGGGTCCTAAAGCTAATAAGCTGGGGGGAGGATTCCAAAATGGCTCTTGCCAGCTCCCGTGTCCACAGGGTAGAAGGAGCTCCCCAAGAATGGCTGCTGCCAGTGTCGGGGTCCCCAGGGAGACCTGCAGTTGCCTCCTGTCCCCCCAGGAGACGCTCCAGGATCAGGAGGGGGGTCTGACCAGGCTTCTATCACATCACTGCTTCTGCCCCGGGTCCCAGCGCATGTGAGGGTTGGTCCGCACCTTTAAAACTGGGATCTATTACCCCCAGCCCTCTGGCTCTCCCAAAAGTAGGCCCCGCTGGCCTTCAAAGCTAATGTTCTGGGGGCTCATCCTCCTGGAGCAGGACCCCCAGGCTGGGGACCCCCACATCGGGGGTGGGGTTCAGTCCTTGGGGAGAACCTCTGCAATGTAATTATTCCCCTGTTTGTGGGTTTTGACTACATCACAACACTGCTCCTTATGGGTCCTTCTTTATATCTTCAGTTGTAAAGGATCTTTTCTGGTAGGTTTTGGTCTTATTCATTGATAGTTGCTCTGTAAATAGTTGTGGGTTTGATGTATCTGTGGGAGGAGGTGAGCTCAGGGTCTTTCTACTCCACCATTCTGTCTTGTATTCTTTATTTTTTATTTTTTTTATTTTATTTTTTAATTTTTTGGCTGTGTTGGGTCTTCATTACTGTGCACAGGCTTTCTGTATTTGTGGTGAGAGGGGGCTACTCTTCTTTGCAATGTACGGGCTTTTCAGTGTGGTGGCTTTTCTTGTTGTGGAGCACGGGCTCTAGGCGCTCGGGCTTCAGTAGTTGCAGCACCTGGGCTCAGTAGTTGTGGCTCTCAGGCTTTAGAGCACTGGCTCAATAGTTGTGGCACGCAGGCTTAGTTATTCTGAGGCTTGTGGGATCTTCCCGGACCAGGGCCTGAACCTGTGTGCCTTGCATTGGCAGGCGGATTCTTAACCACTGCGCCACCAGAGAAGCCCGCTTCATTTGATTTTAAAATGTAGAAAATGTAATTTAAAAATAAAGACAAAATTTAAAAGTGTAGAATGTGTCTGCCTTCCTTAGGCTGTGTGATGTTTACGGCTTTTCTTGGCTGGTTGACTTTTCTTTTCCATATTGATTGCCATCGTGTATAAATTCAGGACTCATAAAATCATTTTTGCTACACAGAAGAATTCATGGCTGATGCTTAAAGATCAATTAGAAGAGGAAAAATGCAGGAAAATCTAATCATTGGGAGAATCAGATCGATTTGGAGATCATTGGATTTCTGTAATTCTTTGTTTTTTTTTTTCTCTTCTCTAAAAAATCTAATTGTTAATACGATTAACTCAAATAATTCACTCAATCAGTTGTACTGTTATAAGTAAAAAATCTATTCTACTTCAAATCATTCCTTATGTCTGTTAATCATGCACAAACTTTAAAACCTTGCCCACGCTTGTAACATAGTATTTCACCCGGTATCTCCACTGCTCCAGTGCATTTAGAAATCACTGTGCTTTCCATCTACCAGGAAGCAGCTACCATCTGCCCCTCTATAGCTGTGTCACAGCAGAAGAGGGGAGTCACAGCTGGGCATTTTCTGATGTTTCTGTTAGCTACACAGCACAGAAGACACCCTGAAAATGGTTTTAAAATGTCTTCCTACTAAATGTCTACTAATCATGTCAGCAAGTCCAACCCCATGTTTAGACCCCTGGCAACCTGGTGCTCTGTGATCTCGAGGAACTAATCAAGGCAGTGCCCATGCACTTAAAGAGAAGTATAAATTCAATTCTTGTTTTTAAGTGAATAGATAAGTACCAAAATTGATCCAAAGTCAAACTGAACTTTAGCACAGTAATCCGCCCATTTGATTCTAAAGCTTAGTATTGGAAGTAGGAAATTTCATGCATTGTTCCTTTAGGACTTCATAATTCAAGTTGATATAAATATACAGCTGAAGGATTTTATTTCCTCCAATATGGTCAATGGAAATAATTGTTGAATTTCATGCGGGGACTTAACATGGGGCATACTTACGTAACGGAAGTTTTATCGTATTGAGTATCTTGCATTTCTGATTCCTGGGCTCTTCTCCTTTTACCTCCTTTAATCTCAGATTTACCTAAGTTCTTGCTCTGTGAGGGGACAAGTGCCAGCAGACCGGCTGAGTTCTAGCTTCAAGGAACAGACCGCACTCGGAAGCTGCAGCAGAAAGCCGAGTTTATTACGTAAGTAGGGGGATCTGTGCCTCTCAGACATGGGGCACCTAAGCAAAGCAGACTGATATCTTCATAGCGTGGGGCTCGGGGTGCAGTACATTAACAGAGGCTGCAGGGAGGGGGTCCCGCAATGATGTAACTGGTGCTCAGAGGTGAGTTTATTGGAGCCAGGCTCTTCCCAGTTGGCTGACTTCCAGAAGTCAGAACGTGCTACTGGTGGTTTGACTTCTGGAAGCGTAGGTACTGGTGCCAATGCATTGACGCTTGATCGCAGGGTTGAAACAGAACCTGGGGGATATTTGTGGGGCTCTGTATCCGGGACTGCAGCACCTCTGTTCACCATGCAACCAAACCTTCTGCCTGGAGTGCCGGAACTCTTGGTGTATTCTCAGCGTCTCTTTCTGTGTATCCCTCAGCCAGCACTGCAGAAGAGACCACCAAGAAACAGCCAAATCTCCACCACTGGTGTGTTTTTTCTTGAAGATGACAGTCCATTTGAAGTAGTATGAGTTTCAGTTTATGTGCCCATCAGCCTCATTCTACCCTCTTTTTGTCTTTGAATCCTTTGTGGAAGCATCTGACAGAGCAGTAGCTACACAGAAGAATTCATCAGATAGTAAAATACTGTAAGTATTGTAAAGAGGGGAGATCTTGGTGTTAACCCTGGTGCAGTATGTAGTGGTAGCAATGGCATAAATTAGCCTTGGGTTGGCCAAGAGAAAAATCCAAGACTGAACTATCATCCCTAACTGCCTGGGCTGAAGTGTGTAAAGTAGTTTGCTGTCTGAGCCAAAGGGAAAGGTGCATTTTTGACAGCCACCTCATCTGGGCAGCTCCTACAGGTGGGATCATTCTTCCCAGGGGCCCGTCCCCTGGTGACACACCCAGGGTATCCGTGCACGCAGGGATTTTTTTTTTTTTTTTATCTCTGGAGACTCTGCTTAGGGAGACACAGTCCACTGAGGGGATTGGAGAGTCATGCAGTTGCAATGAGCTCTTAACCCCACAGAAAACGTCCAGGATTTCTGTCAATTTGCTGTGCTCGCAATTGCTGGAGAATCCAGTTGTGGAGTGAAGCTGGTGACGGTCCCGTAAAGTCTAAACCTAAGCAGCATATTGACAGTAGTCAGGGGAGCATGAAAGGTTAGAACAGAAGCGAATTTACCCTAAATCATTAAAGAGGAAAAATATGACCCCCAAAATATGGAAGAAAGTATGCCAAGGGGAGTAAGACTATCAGCGATTTCTAGGAAATATGGGAAATGTCATTGCTACGTCCTGGGAGAAAACGGCCCACCTCACACAGTAGTTTTCTCTTTCTTCTGTTACAAAGGGCCGCACACTTAATGTCTTAGAACATCATCGATTTATTATCTTACAGTTCTGGAGGTGAGAAACCCAGCGTGGGCGCCACGGGGTGACCGTCAGGGTGTTGGCATGGATGCGACTAGAGGTGACCCTACCAAGTGAAGTAAGGCAGACAGAGAAAGACAGACACCACGCCACGTCACTTACACGTGGAACCTAAAATGTGGGAGAAACGCACCTGTTGTGGTTGCTGGGGGGGGGGAGGGGTTTATTGGGAGTTTGGGGTTGGTAGATGTAAACTATTACATTTAGAGTACGTAAACAACAAGGTCTTGCTGTAGAGCACAGGGAGCTACATTCAATATCCTGTGATAACTGTCATGGAAAAGAATGTGAAAAAGAATGTATATATATAAATATGTATAACTGAGTCCCTCTGCCGTACAGCAGAGATTGGCACAACATTGTATATCAACTATACTTTAATTAAAAAACAATAAAAAGACATAATGGAAAGAATATGAAAACAAATATCTATATATATCTATCTATATACATATCTGAATCACTTTGCTGTACACCAGAAACTAATACAACATTGTAAATCAACTCTACTCCAATTAAAAAAAAACAATGATGATGGTAAGAATAATAATAATAATAATAGAAAAAAACTGAAAAAAAATCAAGGTGTTGGCAGGGCTGCTGTCCTTTCCAGAGGCTGTAGGGAGACTCTGTTTCTCTGCCTTTTCCAGCCTGTAGAGGTTGCCCACTGTCTCAGTCTGCTTGGGCTGCTACAACGCACCACAGACCGGGCAGCTTACAGACAGCAGAGATGTGTTGCTCACCATTCTGGAGGATGCCAGCAGGTCTGGGGGAGGGTCCTCCTCTGGTTTGCAGACATCTTTTGTTTTTACTTGGGGGAGGGGTGGGAGCCCTGTGGGGTCTCTTTTATAAAGGCACTCATCCCATTCATGGGGGCTCCACCCTCATGGCCTAATCACCTCCCAAAGGCCCCACCTCCTAAGACAATCACTTCGGGATTTAGGATTTCAACATACACATCTGGGGGGGAGACACAAAGGTTCAGATCCTAGCACCCGCATTCCTGGGCTCATGGACCCGGCCATCTTCAAAGCCAGCAATCTCGTCTCTCCAGCCTGTACGTGTGCTGCCCCATTTCCTCCTCTGAGTCTGACTGTCCTGCTTCTCTCTTTCGCTCGTAAGGACCCTTGTGACTATATCCAGCCCGCTCCGATAACCCAGGATATGCAGGTGAGCTGACGTGCAGCCTTCATTCCATCTGCAACCTAATCCCTCTCGCCACGTGACGTGACATACACACATTTCCAGGAATTTGAATTAGACATCTTTGGGGGCCAGTACTCTGTCTACCATCTCCTGAAGCAGACTCCTGCTTCCTAGCTCGCCAACCGCGACCTCCTCAGGAGTCAGAGAGAGAAAATCCTCACAAACTTCCCAGTTTACTGTTGTGGAGAAGGCTGAGTCCTCTGGGACCATTAGAGTCTTCTAGTGCACTCTGGATGATCATAGGGATTTTGTCAGTAAGGTAAAGGAAAACTTGAAAATAAGGTCATTGTACAACGTCAATATCCTAATTGCAATTTGGTTTCAAAAACATCACTTTACCCCTGAGTCAGGCACCCACCTCCGTGCTTAAGACAAAGCACCTGCTGAGTTGGTGTCACCATGATGGGGCAATGCATCTAGACGCCGTAAGACCCAGTGGGGCCATATTCGTGGCCTGTCGAATTCACCGGGGATCTCCAGTATCTAGAGGAGTGCTTGGCATGTAGCAGGAGCTCAGGAAATATTGGCCAACTAGACAAAGGCACATCAGCTGGGGGCAGAGTGTGGGACTGGATACAAACTCTGTGACTACAGGCAAGTTATTGACCTCTCTGTGCCACAGTTTCTCATCTAAAAACTGGGGATAATAGAAGAAATCTTGTACATACAAATGAGCTACTCATGTAAAGTTCTTAGGGGCTTCCCTGGTGACACAGTGGTTAAGAATCTGCCTGCCAATGCAGGGGACACAGGTTTGAGCCCTGGTCTAGGAAGATCCCACATGCCGCAGAGCAATTAAGCCCGTGCACCACAACTACCAAGCCTGAGCTCTAGAGCCCGTGCGCCACAGCTACTGAGCCCACATGCCGCAACTACCAAAGCCCACGTGCCCAGACCCCATGCTCCTCAACAAGAGAAGCCACTGCAATGAGAAGCCCTCGCACCACGATGAAGAGTAGCCCCCACTCACCGCAACTAGAGAAAGCCCGCACACAGCAACAAAGACCCAATGCAGCCAAAAATAAACTTAAAAGAAATTTAAAAATAAAATAAAAAAATAAAGTTTTTGGTGCAATGGAAGCACCCAGGACTGCTTGCTCTCACAGCTCTCCTTGTGGATGTCAGCCCCTGTGGGACGGGGTGGGGGGGGGGGTCTGCTATTTTCATTCACTGCTGCATCTGCAGCATCAAGGCCAATGTCTAACACATTACACACACTCCATGAACACCTGTGGAATGAATAACACTGCATATTATTAAAACACCCCCATTTGTCTGTGATTAAAGAATTCTAAGTTACAAAGAGCCCAATTTTTCAAGGAGAAAGTTAGTTTTATCTTCTACAAATCAGAGGCCTCATTATTTGCTCGGTAAAAATAGTCTGCTTAATTTTGCCTATGTTTCTAGTATCTTCTATAAAAGTGGCACATATTTTCCCTGAAATTATGTTCTATTTACAAAAGCAAAATAAATTACCTTACAAATGCATACCCCTGGGTTTTCTGTTCCTATAATATGAATTTGCACTCAAATAGTTAGATGTGTCTTTAAAATGTTAGTTTATTTGTAACACCTCCCTAATAGCTGGACTCAATCTTTAGAATCTTCATTATTCTACAAACAAAAGAGTGTTACGACCAATTTAGTGCAGACAGTGTGGCTGGTTAACCTCCGGGGTAATATTACCTGGGTCTCCATATTTGCAGGGATAAAATTGAAGGATAAGCCACAAAGAACCTCTTTATGACTGTGCCATACTCTAGCAAATTAATATTATTATGGTTTTTCTCAGTGCTATTTCTCTGTGTGTCTTGAATATTACAAAAATTTCGCACTTTTTTTTATAGGGCTGATCTTTCCTAAACCAAGAACTTGTCACAAGATGCAAGAAGAATTTAAAGACAGCTTCCTGGCATGCACTCATTTAAATGAGAAGGATCCGTGCGTCTGTGGAGAACCCCCAGCAGCATGGGTGTCTGTGGCCCACATGCGCTTCATATGAATTTACTTTTTATCACGTCTCGTTGATCTATAACCATGCTTGGCAAAGGTCGGTTACTTAATTATCAGGATCACCTTGTTGAAAATGTGCTGGGTTTTTTTTGTTTTGGTGGGGGGGGTGTTTTGTTTGTTGCTGTTTTTGTTTTTTGTTTTTTGTTTTTATCACATGTAAATAAGCAACAAGATTTCAAGCTTTTGAGCACAAAGTGTCTGCTACACCTCCTTATAAGATCAGGCATTCCTCCTTCGTTGCACTTGTAGTAACTGTAATTATGTGCTTATTTTGCACTCAGCTTTTGAAAGCATTCTTTTAGTAAAGAGTCATTAGCTACCTATCAGGCTCCAGTTACTGTGCAAGTAACTGAATATTTGGTAGTAGCTAAGCAGGCAAACTCTGCCCACAGGACCTTTAGATTCTAGTGAGAGAGACAGAGAACAAGCCCGAGAAGCAGCTGACCCAGATACAAATGTGCCTTGTGATGAGCCCTGAGGATGACACAGCGCGGTGTAGAGATGGCCGTGGGAGGCCAGCTCCTGGGAGCCACGCTGGGCTCCATGCTGGCATGGAGGGGGAGTCAGCCTTGTCAAGGGGAGCGAAGGTGGTGAGGTGGGACGTGGCAGGGGGATGCTGCTGTGGGCTGGAGGGAGCCAGGGTGTTACAGGGGAGGCTGCAGAGGTGGGCAGTGGTCACGCCTCCCATGCTCTGCATGTCACGGCGGGGAGATGGACTTAATCCAAGACGCAAAAGAGACATAAATGTGGGAGCACCATGGTCTGACACACATGTTAAGTATGAGAGATCACTGCATTTGATGTGAACACAGGAAGTGCAGTTAAAAGGTTATTCCTTGATTTGAGGGAGAAGTTGGTACCTTGATCAATGGCAGTGGCAACACGACAGAAAGATGTAATGAGCCTGGGTGGTGCGGGAGGGGACGTGAGGGAGGGGAGGACCAGCATTGCTGGCCTGAGCCCCCAGGGCAGTGGTGGTGCCACTTCCTGGGGTAGCAGTGAAGATGGGCATCTCCGCTGCAGCTCTACCCCAGCGGATGCAGGACAATCACTGCTAGGTTGACTCATGTCGAGTTTTGTCTTGAATCTATAAAGACTTGCTTGTCATGATACAAGCATGGTTGGTTTTTGAGTTATAAAATTTAACAGAATCCATGTATACCATACTTTACAATTTGAACAATCAATTATACCCAAAGGTGTTTAAACGTGCCACTAAAATGACCCATTTATTTATACAGTATCCATATACTTTAGAGCATGAGAAGATATCAACGTATCTTTATTCATACGATCAACTATATAGAGGGAGCCAGAGCTTCTGTTTCTAGGTTGAAGATATTCACTAAATTAAATGAATTAATTCATGTCACTCCAGCAGTTCCAGGTCATCGACAACATTCTCAGTTATTTCAAGTTTCTGATAGAATCAGTGCTACAGTTTTCCAAAGATAATGGGACAGCCGGGAGGCATATTGTCCATGGGTTTCTCTTTGGAGGCAGTTCATGGTTGCTAAAACCCACATTCCTGATGAGCACTTAATTTAGCCTACTGTATGCCAAGCGCTGCACATACCACAGGGTCGAATGGAATTATGCCCCCTGAGCCATGATGAAACAGAGGCTTAGAAAGGCAAAGCTTGTTGGAGCCCAACGGTCACAGCCAGGGCAGCCGGAGGGATGTCCTGGAAACATCTGTTTGTCTGCTGCTTCACGCCAACTCAGCTCTTCTAGAAACTGACACCCACGCCATCCACCTGAGCTCCCTGCCCCCAACACCCCTATTCCTGGGGGAGCAGTAGACAGACTATCAGACAGTCCTACACACTGTCCACTGACCAAGCAAAAGGAAGCTGCCCGGACAGCAGAGCGGGCATCTCCGTGGTTGCCAGGTGGTGAGGAGGTCCAGGGCTCCGGAGGCCCCGTTGGCTGAGATGTGACATCCCGGGCCTCGCGGCAGCTGCTCTCTGCCAGCTACCATAGAAGGGCTTTAATATTTCAAGTACCAGTGTGTGCTGGCCAGGGCCCCCTGCACCCCAACCGGGAGGGTGCTTCCCTGTACCGCCGAGTCAGGGGCTCATGGGTGGCGTGGCACAGGCCCCCTCGTGCCTCCCCTGGCTAGACGCGTGACCCAAGCTGGCCAGTCGGAACCCTTCCCTCGGGATCTGTAAGGAGAAACAAGAGTGGTTCTCCCACGGGCATCACAGAGGAGGTGACAGCCAGCGTAAAGAATGGGGTGGGGTGGGGGCTCGTTCCGCCAAATTGAAATAAATAAGTAGTAAAATTTAAAAATTAAAAAAGCACACGCCGCAAAAGTAAAACTATTATTTAACAGCCAGAAATCATCCGTTTTGCTGAATCAAATTATGTTACTTCTGGGTTTAGAAATTGTCTGTTCAAGGGCTTATTTTCTTTTTCAACTTAATACTAATGACCTATTTTTAAATATGTTTATGCTTCTCACTGTCTGTATGCATGGAAGCCCTGAGGATCACCTCATTGTACAGATGAGGAACCTGAGGTCAGATACGCTATCTGCCTTTTATTTCTCCATGGAAATATACCCTTGGTGACGGATATTCCCAGACTGTTTCCGCCTGTGCTAAGGATGACACTGCATGTGGTTGGCCTGGGGATGGCCAGGGACACCCCAGACCCTGCCTTTTAGGGACCTGTTCTTACTGGCCTGGAGGAAGAGACCCTCATCCCGAGCCTGGGAGGTAGACGCTATCATTTCTTTTTTTCTTTTTTGAGTTTTCCAGTTTTATGGGCGGAGGCAAGATGCCACCCGCCTCCCAGGATACCTGCTTTGCAGCTCAGCAGCACAGATGTCCCAGCCAGAAAGAGTGGGGACACGCCACGCTGCCTTGTGAGCCTCAGAAAGGAAAGCGGCGAGGGGGGATGGCCTTGGTTAAGGCAGGAAGGACTGGCTTGTCACTGAACCAACTTCTGGAAAACGTCTGCGAGGAGAACCTGATCTCGGTCGGGGGAACAGCAGGCCACCCCCTCCCCGCCCTGCCAAGCACAACCAAGGGAAAGGTCCCTCCCAGACGGGACCCCAGTTCCAACCACACTTTCTCTTTCTCCCGCAAGTTCACCTGGGCTAAGAGGGTTTGAAGATTTCTCAAAGAGCTTTTCTTCCTTAGTGTGTCATCACTCCTGTGAGCCTGTTCTGAGGACACTGTAGCATCCGCTACATGAGAGAAGAAAAGGAAGTTAGTCAAGGGCCCTGATAACTCTCCTGATTGCTTAAAGACCTCTGGATGGAGAGAAGAAATCAGAACGAGGACCAACAGGTGACTTTGTATCGCCCCCTCTTGTATGTATATAGTGATAGGTGAAAATGATGAAAAAGCATATTTTCCTAGATAAAAGGAAGACAACGTTGGATGGCTCCATAATTAGGCTAAAAGAGAATAAGCTGCGTGGCCAAGGGGACTGGAAAGTTTCCAATAGAAGCTGGGTGACCGTCTGTCAGAGGGATGGTACGGGGCCCCCTCCGTGGGGTGGAATATTGGACTGGGTGATGCCCAAAGTGGAGCCTGGGATCCTACACCCAGAGCCCACCCCCCACCCCAGGGCTGAGATGTGTATCCACCACAATACTGGGACTATCCCTTGCTTAAAAAAAGCCCAGAGGAGCACCCGCCTGAAGGCCATGCCCCTTCCAGGAGCCGCCAATCACCTGCTGAGAACCAAGACAAGCCCCAGCCCCTCGCAGGAGTCTGGGGGTCTTCCAGCTCCTGCACCGGTGAGACCTCGCCCTGCACCGCGGAGCAGGTCTCTTCTCCCCCAGCGGCCAGCCCCCTCCTTCCTCACGGACGCAGCCCCCAGCTCCCCCAACAAACACAGCCACACTGGCCAGGGGTTTCCAAGGAGCCCAGGCTGAGACAGCACCCCCCACTACCCACTGCTTGTGGGTATTATAATCTCACCATGTCTTCTCTTTCTACGCGAGGGACGCTTCCAGGTAAGTCACGGCTTATTTCTCACCCCTTGGCTGTTTCAGGTGTGTGAGCACAGAGCAGGTGACGGTCGCCGCTATCCCCACATCCACACAACCCACGTCCACGTTCTCAGGGGCAGCAGGGGAGCCACAGGGGACTCACCTGGATTAAGCCCGCAGGTGAGAAGCTGGAGTCCACGCAGGCAGAACGCGTCGAGCACCACAGGCGTGTCTTGCAAAGGCCGGTGCCAAATGGGAAGGGCCCACGTTCCCCTCAGACCGACGGCCCCCGAGTTCCAGCCACCACGATGTAGATGTGACCGGACCGTGTGCCTGCAGATAACGCCCCTCTGCCCGGAGGATGAGGGTGGTGGCTCTGGACGTGGGTCAGTTAGGCCATGTAGCTAAAACTTGGCGCTAATGAGACCAGGATACAGACGGGGGCCCCTTATGGCCAATTAACTCTGAGCAAAGCGAAAAACTCCATTCCCTGGTCAAAAGCTACCCTCTTCAACGCAGTTAGCGATTCCATAAATGTGTGAAGCTGACCCCAAAGGGGAACAGAGGGAAAGAGCAGGGAAGGTTCAGTGCTCGATGCTGTCCCAGCTCGGGAAGGCAGCTGACAGCCTGTGAGCTTTGTCTGCAGGGTGGGGCCACCTTGCTGTCGGAATGACAGATGGAAATCTCCTGCGCTGGAGACACGTGTTTTGTTTTGTCAGGTCCAGATATTTCAGTAAGAAGCGGCTTCAGAGATCATGTTTCTAAACCTTTGGCTTTCCTGAGCCCCTGATTTCTCTGCTTTGTTGGCTACCCACAATGTAAACAGGGGCTTTGGGGTGAAATTCTGCTTCTAGCTGCCTAGCATTGAACAGAATCAGATTACTCTTAGCTTTAGAAGCAGCCCCCACGGTCACCCCCTTGAGCACACCCAGCCAAGTTTAATTTACCTGGAGCAAGGCAGCTGCCCACTCTCTTTCAGGACAGGAAGGCGGGACCTCCCATCCTGGGGAAACTGGTAGAAAGTTCCACCTAATTCAGAAGCTAACGTATCTCACACGTGTGGGTGACCTTCTTAGGATTAATTTTTACATGTCAAATCTACAGATGGAAGCAGAATTTTCAGTTCACAGAAGCCGCCCTAGGATGCCTCTACAGCGCCCTTTTCCCAGGGCACGTGCTTTCCCAAACCCTATGTCCACCCATCTCCAGGGACGCGCCCGACACGGAAGACACACAGCCTCGGCTCCATGAGGGCAAGCTGTGCTTCATCACACGTAGTGAGTTCTATGCAGAATCTCCCAGTGCAGGTGGACCTGTTGTGATGCCTACAAGGTCCTCCCAGATATTTCACTCCCTTCTGCCTGAGGGTGCAGTCTCCAGCCACCAGGGCACACATCACGTCAGGATTCTAAGTGATGCAAAGCTGGGGCTCAAGACGTAGCTTCTCAGTCTCCACCAGACCTCCATGAACATTGTCTGAGGTTCTAAACTGCATGCTACCGCCCGTCAGGGCTGGGTTAAAGACAGGTAGGAATCAACCTCCAAGACATGGTTTCCATGCAATTCACATGAAGGTTGTATGTCTGAACCAACAGATTTATAACCATATGTGTGCTTTATAACGATATATACAATTTATATATAAACTTTGATAATATATTGATAATAGGCAACAAATTGAAAGCAAGCCTGTTAAACCAATCACCCTAAGATTTTAAGGGCATAAGAATTACTATGAGGACTTGTTAAAATTTGGTATTTCTGGGCCCTAACCCTAGAGACTGTATTCATTAGTTCTGGGGCAGGGCCTGGAAATCAAAATTTGTAGCTAGTTCATAATCTGAATCTGATCCTCGTTGTCTTGCAAACCACCCTTTGATAAGCAGTGCTCTATAATTCAAGTTCATGTTTTCTTTGCTAAAACATGTTCTTCATAATCTGCTTTACAAAGTTAACAGTCTGTATCAGGAAAGCCCAAAATGATTATGTTTCCCCTAAATGTTCCTAAATTCCATATCTCAAGGTGGAAACTGATTCATAGTTTCTGGTACAAGAAACTAAGGAAAGTACTCTTTCTTGGTGTGTCTTGAAAACTGCCTGCTCACAGAAGGACTCCGCCTGGTTTCCAGCTTAGCTGGAAGGTGTCCATGAAGGACCAGTTACCAACCTAAGACTTGACTTCGAGCTGAGTCGTCTTGAAGGAAAGAGCCATGCACTCTCTCCGTGATGGGCATGCTATGTAGATGGGCGAGAATCCAACATCACTGCGGACCTCAGAGCCACTTCACCCAGACCAGGCCCAGTCCCACCCAGACAGGTGTGTGTCCAAGGAGCTTTCGTTTTGCTTTTCTGTTTAGGCAGACTGAGTATTTTGTGGCCATCAACAACACACACTAAAATAGATGTGGGAAGGATCAGAGTCCCATCACGGTCCTGGAAGGCCAGCATCCCTCCTGCCTACCTGTCCTCTCTACCTGCAGAGCCTGGCACATCAAGAGGTACATTTCCCTAAACCAGACACAGGTTACACTGCTTTCCCTTTCTCTGACTTGCTTTTGCACAAGCAGTGGAGGCCACTGCAGTGATGTCTCCCACAAGAACAGCTTGCTGCCAGGTGTCTTATAATCCCTGCACCCAGGCAGAGAAGCGACTCACCTTAAAGATGCCCCTGGTTCCCCAAAGTGGGTACGGCAATGCCTGTTCTCTGTCTAGACTCTGGGTTTTGGGAAGGCATGGAATATGTATTTTTCATCTTTCAAGCCCCAATTCTTAGCAAAATATGAAGCTTTCCATAAATATTTTTGGGTGAATTAACCAATAAACGATCCCCCCATCTTCTCCACTGAAGCCTATAAAACCACAGGAGATGAAGACATAAAAATCACAGGTGGGGAATGAGATGGAGCTATATGTAATGAGGTGGATAGACCTAGAGTCTGTCATACAGAGAGAAGTAAGTCAGAAAGAGAGAGACAAATATTGTATGCTAACTCATATATACGGAATCTAAAAATGGCACTGATGAACTCAGTGACAAGACAAGAACAAGGACGCAGATGCAGAGAATGGACTGGAGAACTCAAGGTTTGGGGGGACGGGGGGTGAAGGGGAAGCTGAGACGAAGTGAGAGAGTAGCATAGACATATATATACTACCAACTGTAAAATAGATAGCCAGTGGGAAGTTGCTGTATAACAAAGGGAGTTCAACTCAAGGATGGATGATGCCTTAGAGGACTGGGACAGGGATGGTGAGGGGGAGTCGAGGGAGGGAGGGAATACGGGGATATGTGTATAAATACAGATGATTGAACTTGGTGTACCTCAAAAAAAAATAAATAAATAAAATGAGGGAAAAAAAATCACAGGTGGCCATCCCTGTCCCCATCTGGGTTCTCTCCGTCATGTCACGGTCGTCACCCTGTGGCATCTGACTCTTCTCCCCAGGATTTTCACGGGAATTCCCAAGAGGGACGGAGAGTTTCTTGAAGAAATAGCCAACGTTTCTTTCTTCCTGGTAGCTGAGCACATGTCCCCTGCCAGGAGCACTGTGCGTTTATCCCGTCTCTCCTGCAGTGAGATGTCAAGGCATCCACGTCCGTCTGGAATGGAACTTCCGTTCCAAACGTTTTGAAGGGAAGTAAGAGGCAACTGATCTTGGGCCAAGTGTTTATCCTTTGTGAAATAAGGCAAACAGTGATGGAATTAGTTAGAAAGGGACTTATGTTTACAATAAAATACGCAAGTTGCAGGTATTCTTCACTGTGGATGAGTAAGCTCAGGATTTGCCGCTTCCTTACTGCGGTGAAAGAGGGCAGAGCAGAGCTCGCTGCAGCGCAGGGAAGTGACGTCACCTGACTCTTCCATTCCCTCCCCTGGAGGGGATTACCATCAGCCGTACAGAATAGACGGGTCTTAGGACAGACGACGAAAGATTTAGACTTTGTATACAGTAAATATTTATCGAATGAATAAATAACCGTTTTTAAGCTACATAAATATCACTTCGAAACCTCTTCATTATGTCATACCAGATTCAAAATAAAGTTGTTGAGATTTGTCCAGATACTTTCAAAGCATTACTTTTTTCGAGAATAAAATGTGGAAGTGTTTACTCTGCCCCTGAAGATGAACGTGAATCTGTTTCTCTGATGCCCGTATGAGGAACGTTCAAGGATCACAAAAGTGAACACTTAAAATAATTTTCTTTGAGCTTTCACTAGATACTCAATGAATAAAAGCTCACTTTATGCTTTTTTTTTTAATTGAGTGACAGGAATTCTTACCAAACAAGAACTTGTTGATTGAATTTGAATCCAGCTTCTAAGAGCTACCTATATCACCCCCCACTTCATTTTCTCCATCGATCTCCTTCTCTGGGGACAGTCTTGCCCAGGAAGAGAGGAGGGGTGGTCTTTGTTGGTGGTGAGTGGGCTGTAAGGAGAAGAACCTCGGCCAGAGCTGGGAGAGCTGGTCTACCGCAGACCTGATGAAACGCCGCCCGGACAGCCTGGCTGTGCTGCACCAGCATACTAATATGTTTGCTAAGCGGATCGATAAGAAGATTGATAAGTCCTCTACTTGGTTAAGTTAATCTTCTTATTGATCAACCCAGCCAACATATTGCTTTTCTTGGGCAGCCTTCCTCTCCAGCTTCTCCCCCAGCCTTGCCGCCCTGGTTGTCGGGTGCCGTCAGGAAGAGAAATAGAGCAACCTTTTCTACATTAAATGCCTCCATTACATCAGGACCATCTCTGCCAGCAACAACTATCTCCTCGCGTAGAGGATTTATAACTGTTAGGTGCCTGACTAATTTTTCTGTGGGTGTTAGAATATGGATAATGCTCTGGGCTTTTCCTCGCTTGTAGATTTTAAATTAATAAGACTTACAAATGGAAGGTGTTATGTGTCTCTCTAATTACAGTGCCCAGAGCAAAGATCTTAAAAAATAACATGACAAACAAAGCTAAAACAAGGTTTACACCCAATCTACTCCTGTTTTATTCTCTTTTTTTTATTAAAGATGGATTAAAGGTAGGGCGGATAGAAAGAGATCTTATTGACTAGAAAGGATCCAGCCCCGGGTGAGGAGATGAAGGTAGGAAACACTCAACAATGATGCTTCATCCAGGTCAGAGGACCAGCTTCACTCCAGAGTCCACACTCCTACCAGGTGATCTGGGGCAAGTCACTCCCTTCCCATCACCTTGGCCAGTCCCTCTGTGACCTTGGGCAATTGCAGTGACCTGTGCCCCCTGGACATGTTGAGGATGAGTGACAGCAGCTTCCACAGGCTCCACAGCTGAGGCTGGAAACACAAGGCACTGCTGTCAGGGGATGGAAGGGCAGCTCAACGCCCTCGTGCTGTCAGAGTCCATAGGGCAGGCCACCTGCCGGCCCCAGGTGTGATGAGCAGCCAGCGGTCCTGAGGCTTCCGTGGAATCCCGAGGAAGTGCTCAGGATAGAGCCTTTGAGCAGAAGTCTTCAAGGCTTTGGAAAGCATGTAACAAAGCCTGTGTTTTCAGGAGAGGATCCATGGTGGGCAACGCAGGGACACGGGCGGTCCAGCAGGGGAGGGACGCGGACCAGCCAGCCGCCTCTGGTGGGGGGGTTGTGCGTTAACGGGGCTCCTGGAGGGAAAGCAGGACCCCGTGTTGGGGAAAATGACTGTGTTCTGTGTGTAGAGAAGACTCTTCTTTACAAGGGAATCAGGGTCTACTCCACAGGCAAGACCCCGGAAGGCGCTGTCTGGAGCACCGGCTGCTCAGATGTGGGGATGCGGAGCTGTCCGGCCAGGATGTGGGGGAGGATGGAGAGGAGGACCAGAGTTCATGGAGGAGGAGGTTTGTGTTCCCAGTGAGTGAGGGGCCCTCAACAACTGCTTCTGGGGCAGCAGGTGTGCAGGGCCCCCTTCCTGGTTGTGCGCCTCACATCCAGGACTTAGTAGCGTGGCTTCTGGGAAAGGACCCCCTCGCCCACGGTCAGGATTTGCCTCTCCGAATGCCTGCAGCACGAGGAAGGTGGTCAAGCTTGCACCCCGCGGGCAAGCCCTCTGCAGGTGTGCCAGCTAAACATGGAATCCTGTGGACTTAAACCCTTCAGGAAAACGCTTAGTCAGCAAATGAGAGTCGGTTCAACCTTCCCTCCTCCAGCAACCTTCCCTGACGCCACCATCCTGGACTCCCCACCTCCATCAGGTCAGTTCTCTCCTCCTGCGCCCCCAGGAGGCTGGCTTTGTCTGCCTCGGCCGCCCTGAAAGGAGGTACCTTAACCACATGAGAACATGGCCCAGCAATCTCTGAGCGTCTTGCTAACAGGGCTGTGGGTAGTTTTCATCTTTCTGTGCCGCCAGCTTTTCACAGGACACTAGTATCAGCAAATTTTTGCTGAATGATATTCGAATAAAGACAAGCCAGGCTCAGCCCAGAAAGGTCCCCCTTTTCCACAATTGCAGGGTGGCCAGTGTGACTTCAGCTTTCTAGATTTGCCTTTCTGGAATCGAATACTGATACACGGATGCTGACGGCTACTGCTGTAGAGGCTGCTGTGGCTCAGGGATGCCTTGCATACTGTGTGCAGCACACGTGCCTGATCTGGTCGTTATTATGACACACGTGTGTGAGGAAGGCCACCCTCCCCCAGACGCTGCAGGGGGTAAAGGCACAGAGTGTGGTCTCGCTCCGGCTCCAGACACGGTTGAGGGGCAGGTCCATTCCTGCACCACCAGGTGTGAGCAACTGAGGGGAACCCAGACGTGTCTGCTGGGATCACAGCTCCCGGTCAGAGGGTCAGAGCATTGGGAACAAAACCAGAACATGCATATCAGGGAGGTTCTGGAACAGCACAGTTGTGGCTACTGCACGGGCCCTGTCCCGGGTGGGTGAAGCTTTACACTGTGGCTTATAACCAAACAAGGAGCCCCAGTTAGAAATTCTCTCAGTGGCACATGAAAAGCTGCTCAACATCACTAATTATTAGAGAAATGTGAATCAAAACTACAATGAGGTATCACCTCAGACCAGTTAGAATGGGCATCATCAGAAAATCTACAAACAGTAAATGCTGGAGAGGGTGTGGAGAAAAGGGAACCCTCTTGCACTGTTGGTGGGACTGTAAATTGATACAGCCACTATGGAGAACAGTATGGAGGTTCCTTGCAAAACTACAAATAGAACTACCATATGACCCAGCAATACCACTGCTGGGCATATACCCAGCACCATAATTCAAAAAGACACACGCACTTCAGTGTTCACTGCAGCACTATCTACAATAGCCAGGCCATGGAAGCCACCTAAATGTCCATCAACAGATGAATGGATAAAAAAGATATGGTACATATATACAATGGAATATTACTCAGCTGTAAAAAGTAACAAAATTGGGACATTTGTAGAGACATGGATGGACCTAGAGACTGTCATGCAGAGTGAAGTGAGTCAGAAAGAGTAAAACAAATATCGTATATTAATACATATATGTGAAATATAGAAAAATGGTACAAATCAACTGGTTTGCAAGTCAGAAATAGAGACCCAGATGTAGAGAACAAACACATGGACACCAAATGGGGAAAGCAGGGGGGTGGGGGATGAATTGAGAGATTGGAATTGCCATATATACATTACTAATAAGAAAAAAATCAAACTGTACACTTTAAATATACGCATTTTATTGTATGTCAGTTGTATCTCAATAAAAGTTCTTAAAGAAAAAAAAATTCTCTCAACACCTCAGACCACATATTTAACTTTCCAAAGTGGGAGAAGTGAGATCCAGGGCATTTGATGAAACCGAGACGGTCCTTCAGCTCTGGCTTGTTCCTGCTAGGTGATGAACGCAGATTTCTTTAAGCAGGAAAAAGGCTTCACATTATCAATTAGGATGGAGGCCAAAAGCAGAGGCCTGGAGGCAGAGCTTCTGGGAATTGTCACTTGCAGACGGAAGGACTGGGCTGCTTTAGGGCCTTGGCAGTGAACCGAGCTCTGCCTGCTTGAGAATCCAGAGTAACTTCATCCCAGAGCACTCGGGCTGCGTGTGCCGTGATCTTTTTCTCGAGGTCAGGTCTGAACAAGGACGGCTCTGAGGACAAGTTTTCCGCTGCCTGTATCAGATTAAAAGGCAGAATCAATGAGCAGGAGGCTGAAGGCACTGTGAGTGCCCGTGTGGGGTCAGCGACGCCCGGTGACACCCTCCGTCTGGGAGCCTTGGACACAGAGCCAGCGGAGCCCCATCCGGTGCAGGCAATCACTGAAGACCTGGGGAGTCTGGGGCCGAGCAGAGAGTTATTTAATCCCAGTTCTGGCGATAAAGCCCTGATTTCTTTGCCACTATTTCTGAGTGACAGGCAGGTCCCTGCATGCCTTTTATTTCTGCAAGTGAACTGAGGTTTCTGCACTTTTTGCTGAGAAGAAAAAATGTCCTCTTGTTGGCACGCTGGGACATCTTTCTGCACACCATTTGCAACCGAGAGCTTGAGTGTTAGTCCTTTTTACTTGTCTTTTGTGAAATATCAATACTTTCTTCTGAATCTGAGAAATCCCCGGTGGACCAAAAGTGAAAAAAAAATAAATAAAAAAGAAGGGAAAAAAACCTCCCTCTACTGTCAAGAGAAAAAGAATTTTAAATCTTTCCAGAGCAAATGTTGGATGTGATCCCCTTATTTCACCTTTGGATAAATTCTCACTTCAAGCAAAACTATTTTCCTTTGAAATAGCTGTTAGGCAGACACATACCAAAATCACTCAGAAGGAATGTTTTGCATCAGAATAATAGGATGTATTTCACGTATTCTGACAGTCCTCAATATGCTGGACTATAAATTCCTTTCATTTCTACGTGTTCTTCTTTCTATATATTGGCATTGGATGACTGTCCTTGATTAGTACCTAATCTTAGATCAGTGGTTCTCTACCAGGGATGACTTTGCCACCCCATGGGGACACGTGGCGGTGTCTGGAGACAGTTGGGTTTGTCACACTGGGGAGAAAGAGATAGAGGCAGGCACTTGAGTAATTCAAGTATTTGGGCAGAAGTAACAAGCAGGTATGTTTGCAGGCATGTGGGAAATTAAAATGAAGTACTTTGCACCTTAAGCTAAGCAGTCCACAGCTGGCTTCCACCACAGTTCAGCGAGGAGCCTGCCTCAGTTCCCTGCCCCAGCCCTGCCCCCCAGCGCCATGGACCTGTCTGGTCAGCAGCCTCCCTCTGTGTTCCCACACCAGCTTCTGACGTCAACCTGCCTGGGGTCCTCGTGTCTGTCCTCTCTAAAGCATGAGATTGCCGATACAGGGAGCCTTGCCTCAGTCCTTTGTGTTTCCCCAGAAGCAAGGCAAGGCATGGGCAATGAGCTAGGACTCATCGACGAGGTCCCTTCCTCTCCCCGCACCCTGGGTATGCCATACATCCAAGCAAAGAGCTTCGTGGGGTCGGGATTTAACTCTTGTTCCTGCCACCTCCGCAGCAGTCCAAGTAGCTGCCTCATGACACCTCGGATTATTTAGACCTATAGAAGCCGATTTAGACCTACGAGACCAAACATCATTACGAATGGATACCCAATGCACAAGACAAAAACGCAGCCACTCTTGCCATGACGTGGATGGTTTCTCATATTCTCAGAAACCTCCCTTAGGTCACCTCCAAGGAAACTCAGGGCTCTGCAAACCATGGACTAAAAACCCCTCCCTCAAGCTAATCTTATCTTACAAATGAGAAAACAAGGTTCACCATATGTTGACAACCTTCTCTATACATCCAAGTCGCCGAGCTATTTTTCTGTCCAGACCGTGGCATATGTGTGCATCTTATAAACACATAAAAAAATTCTTTAATTAGTTTCATTCACAGACAACTGACAAGATAGGAAAGGAAGTGACTCACAGAATTCCATACCTGTGCTAGCCCTTGGCTGCAGCCCGGCGCGGAGATTATCACATTGACTGGCACCAACTAATAAACAGCGTTACAGAAATAATGCAACCATAATAAATGAGGTTGGAGTCAAACCAAGAGATTTTGAAAATGAATACTTTGGTAATTATGACCCTGTCTGTAAATATAATGGACAAGGTAGAGAAGCAATTTCTAATTTATGATATTGCTGTGATTTATACACAGAACCGCAAGCAATAAATCCAAGGAAATTATATAAACAGTGAAGTCTTGCTCACAATGTGGTATTAGTTTTACATTCAAATGTTATAAAAATAAATTGTGTAACTTTCCAAGGGCGGGGGGCGGGGGAAATGCAAACAGTAAGTAAAGCATGGCAGGGATCTTAGTGAATTATACATACATAATGAGGTATTGAAAAGTAGTTTTGTACAAATAAAACATGATTACATTATTCTCTTTACCATTCCAGTGAAATAAAAGAATTATGACTCATTGGCCAGAGGAGCCAGACTCAAACACCTTCAGCTAATGTCAGGGCTGGTTGGTTTCCCAGGTTTGCCCTTCCGTACGTTTATGGTGTTTGGAAGGGGATCAGGAGTCCTCAGCCCTGGCCTCACACTGATATATTCAACCCAGGAACCCACCAAAGCCCTTGGGGCGATTAAGATCATACCAGGTCAGGGTCAGCAAGGTCACAGCCATCCCTAAAAAGAATACCCACGAAGGACAAGAGATCAAGAGCTGTTACAGGATGAGATGGGACTATAGCTTGGTTCACACCTTCTGTGATCTAAGTAACACAATTTAGATGGCCTACTATGGCCAAGATAAAGTTGACCTGTATCCCAAGTTTCCTAGGAGCTATATGCCCATTTATTAATCTCTAGCTAGGACCATATCATCTTACTCAAGCCTGTAGTTCAAAATGTGACCTGTGCAGGCAGATCTCCATCTGTACATCTAGTCCTTTCCCTGAATCCAGCCTCACGTCTGTCGAGCAAATCTCTCTTACTGAGTCTCCCATGAATGGGTACCCCTGCTTTACAGGCATAGTCAAGGTGGGAAAGTCTTCCTTTTTTTCTTAATGTTTCAATACATTGTAAGCTTTGCAAAGCTGGAAACTTAACTCCTCCAGGGGCATAACAGGACACCTCACTAGCACTGCTATTTTTATGAGAATTAATAGATAAACTCCACTTTGGTGAATATATGACACATTTGGTGAGAATACATCTATGTATGGAGTACAATTTTTTTCTACAGACTTGGGTCTATAAGAAGTATCTGATTTTTCTAGATTAACAGTAGTTAGGACATGAAAGCTAATATTTCTTCAAACAATCAGAAATAACATGATAAATGTGAAAATCATATTTTGAAGATATCCGAGAGCTGTGAACACACTAAGATTGAGATGATCTACGTTCCCAGAGAGTGAAGGAACCGCACTGGTGATTTGATACACACTGTCTTTTTTCTTCTCTAGGATCAATGCAGGCTGGGCCAATGCAGAGGACCACACTGGGATAAAGAGAAACTGGTATCAATTTGGTATTCATTGGAAAGGAGTAGGTGAAACACTTTCTGGAATTTACACCAGGCTGGGAATTGTTTCCTTCCCAACAACCACCCTCATGATGGACAAGGCACTGGATGGAATGCTCAGGGGTTATCACCTTAGTAAAGGTGCCAACTTAACACTGGAGCAACAGCTTCTCTGAACACAATGTAACCAGCCACCCCCACCAAAATCCAATAACAAGCGTCAGATAGATCCAGCTGATTCCATATTTAACTGTGTACCAGAAGCAAACTCAATGCTATTTAAAGGAATACAACAAAATACAGCAATTCAAAGGAAAAAAATTAACAATATTTGGCAATCTATAAATAATCACCAGACATACAGAGAACTAGGAAAATATGACTACTAACTAGGAGACTAATTTATCAATGAAACAAAGTCAGAAATGGCACACTTGATGGAACTAGAAGACAAAGGAGTTTGAAACAGCCATTAAAAAATATGATCACAGAAGTAAAGGAAAACATAAATATGATAGAACAATAGAATGTCTCTAAAAGAAAGATGGAACTGCCATAGATAGAAAAACATCTGAATAGAAAATTATGCTGGGTTAAAAGCAGCATAATAGACAGTGCAAGAGAAAAGACCATAAACTTGAAGACAGAGTGATAGAAACCATATAATGTGAAGCAAAGAGACTAAAAAGACTAAAATAAAATGGACATAGTAAGGGTTCTCTGTGGGATGACAATATCAAGTATATATAAAATCTCACAAATAAGAAATAAGAAAGAATGAAGAAAATATTTCAAAACATGGATCCAAATTGTTCTATATTTGATGAGAACCAAAAATCCACTGATCCAACAATCTTTATGAACCCTAAGAAAAATCAACCTAAAGAAAAACCACACTGCAGGATATCATAATTGAAATTCTGGAATAGGAAATAAATCTTAAAAGTAAGTAGAGGCGGGGAAAAGACACATGCATAAAGAGGGGCAAACATAAAGAAAACAGAAGATTTTGTTAAAAGAAAAAATAACATGTGCCAGAGACAGTAAGCATAGCTTTTAATACAAAAAGGAAAATGAAAAAACAAAACAAAACAAAACAAAAAAAAGGGCTGTCAACTGAAAATTCTTTAGTTAGCACAAACATCTACAATAAATAAGAGTAATTAAGATTAATTAAATAAGCAGAACCTGGGAGAGTTTATAAGCAATAGACATGCACAATAAAAAAATATTAAAGTGTTTTATTCAAGCAGAAGGGAAATGGTTCCAGATAGAGATTTGAATCAATGTAAACTATAAAGAGCATCAGAAATGATGAACATATAGATACACATATATGGCAGTCATTATTATATTTTAGTGAATTTTAAAGATAATTGATAGTCCATACACCCCAGAAAAGAGTGCATCGTGGTGTTTATAGAATATGTAGAATTAAAATTTGTGACAAAAACAGCACAAGAAATGGAGGGTGTAAGTATTCAAGTTTCAATCAACTTGCTCTAATTGGTATTTATAGCCCTCCCCAAGAAACAGCAGAATATATATTCTTTTCAAGTGTCCATTTTACACTGACCAAGATAAGCCATATTCTCAGGAAAAACAAACAAACAAACAAAAACCTCTAAATTTAAAAAGACTGAAATGAAGTCAAGAGTGTCCTCTGATCACAATGAAATTAAACTGGAAATAAATAACAGGAAGATATTTGAAAAAATCCACAAATATTTGGAAATTAAACAATACAACAATATAAAGATGGGTCAAAGAAAAAAATCATAATAGAAATTAGAAAATATTTTAAGTGAATAAAAATGAAAAAGCAAGACATCAAATTTGTGGAACACAGCTAAAGCAATGAATAAAGATAATTTTATAGAATCAAAGGCTTATATTAGATAATAAAAACTGTCTAAAACTAAGGACCTCCACTTCCACCCTAAAGATCTTGGGGGGAAAAAGGAGCAAATAAACCCAAAGTAAGCAGAAGAAAGAAAATACTAAAAATAAGAGGGAAATCAATGACATAGAAAACATAAATAGAAAAAAACTCAATAGAATCAAATTTAACTCTTTGAAAACCAGTAAAATTTTGATAAACCTTAAGCAAATCTGAAAGGAAAAACAATGATGTTACAAATCACCAATATCAGAAATGAAAGAGAAGATATCATTATAGATCCAACAGAAAAATAAAAGAATATTAAGGAATATTAGGAAAAAACTTTTGCCTATAAATTTGACAGCTAAGAAGAAATGGAGAAATTTCCTGAACAACATAAAATACTGAAGGTCACTCAAAAGAAACAGATTATATGAATAGCTCTATAATGATTAAATAAATTGAATGTGTATTTAAAAACCTTCCCATGAAGAATTCCACATTCAGGTGGCTACACTCATGAATTACATCAAATATTAAAGGGAAAAAATAACAATGATCCCACTCAAACTCTTCCAGAAAATAAAACAGGTATAAATACTTCCCAACTCATTTTAGGAAGCTAGCATGACTGTGTTGCCAAAACCAGGCAAAGACATGACAAGAAAATAAAACCACAGAATAAAATTTAATAAAGCTTTTGGCTAATTGATTCCTGAAGTATATTAAAAAGATAATAACCAAGAGGGGCTCATTTAAGGGAGGCCAGGTTGTTTTAATATTTGGACATCAATTAATGTAACTGACTATATAGCAGACAAAAGAAACTAAAACCATATGATCACCTCAATAGATGCAGAACATAAGCTGACAAAATTCAACATCCACTTATGATTTTTTTAAAAAAAAAAGCTCTTAGAAAATAGAAACAAAAGAGGACTTCCTCATACCAATAAAAACTTCCAGGGAACTAGAGCTAGAGGGGAACTTCCTCAGACCACAAAGGCATCTATGAAAACCTACAACAAACACCATACCTCATGGCAAAACATAATGTTTTTCACCCTCAGGTGAAATGAGACAAAAACTTTTGCTCTCATCATGTCTTATTCGGTATTATACTGAAGATTCTAGCCAATGCAATAAGGCAAGAAAAAGAAATAACGGTATACAGGTTGGAAAGGAAGATTAGAATTTAAAAGTTTTGAAAGTACCATTTACAATAACATAAAAATATGAAATACTTAAGGAAATTTGACAAAATAAGTGCAAGGTTAAATATTGTTAGTTTATTCATCCTTGATGTTTTGATTTATATGTTAAATGTAATCCCAACCAAAATCCCAGTAAACTTTTTGTAGAAATCAATAAACTGATTTTAAAATTTGTGTAAAATAGATAAATCAAAACTTAAAATCAAGAAAAAATGTGTTGGCCTTATACATGATTTCAAGCTTTATTATAAAGTAAGTAATTAAGACAGTGCAATACTGACATAGGGAGACATAAATTAATGAAACATAATAAAGAGTTTAGAAATATATATACATATATCTGATTAATCTTTGATAAAGATGCCACAGTAATTCAACAGAGAAATGATACTCTTTTTAACAGATGTTTTTAGAAAAACTGGTTAACTATGTGGGAAAAAATAGACATTATCTCCCCACAACATTCACAAAATTAATTAGAAATAAATAATGTACCAAATTGTAAAAATTAAACAATAAAAGGTCTAGAAGAAAACATAGAAAAAAATCTTTATGACTTTGGGTTTGGCAAACATACACTATAAATGAAAAAAAATCATGAATTCTACTTCATCAAAATTAAAACATTTTTGCTATTATTATAAAAAGACACTATTAAGAAAAGGAAAAGAGAAAGCAAAGACTAGGAAAAGAAATTGCAAAATTGATATCTGATAAAGGACTTATATTCAGAATACTTTTAAAATCTCTTACATTAAAATAATAATAAAACAATCTAATTTTTAAAGGGCAAAAATTTTGAATAAATACTCCATCAAAAAACATATGGGAAGTAAAAGTAATCACACAAAAAGATATTCAGTATCATTAGTTATTAGATAAAAGCCTATGAAAAGCATAAGTTACCTCTCCTTTTTGCTAAATGAATGGCTAAATTAAAAGGACAACACTGGTGAGAATGAAGAGCACCTATGATTTCCATAAATTTCTGGTGGAGATATAAAATAATATAGCCACTTGGGAAACTATTTTTTCTTTATTAAAAAAAATATATATCCAATGACTAAAATTTTTCAATTTTAGGTATTTATTCAACAAAAATAAAAGCATATGTCCACAAAAAATTTATTCATGCATATTAATAGCAATTTTATTCTTAAAGCCCCCAAACTTAAAACAACACAAATGTAATTTAGCTGGTGAACAGTTGAACAAACTGTGGTAAACCCATATATCAAAATACCGGTCAGCAATAAACAGACCAAAGTACAACATAGATGAATGTCTAATGTTTTATGCTCAAGAGACAGAATATATGAAATTCTAGACAAAACTACACTGACAAAAGTAGATCAGTGGATCTCAAGGGCTGGGAGAAAAGAAAGGGATTGACTGAAAACAGGAACAAGGGAATTCCAGGGGGAGATGAAAATGTTCTACACCATGAGTTCACTTAAAATTGGTGAATTTTATTGAATTTATATTAGTCCTAAATAAAGCTGACTTAGAGGAAAAGTGAAATAAAATGTTTTTAGGCAAACATTGAGTAAATTCACTCTCAGCAGACCTAAACTACAATAAAAACTAAAGAAGAAAAACAAAAAAGAAAGAAAAAAGTTCCAGCTATAGAAAATGATTCTGCACAGTCCTGCAGAAGGAACAAAGTGGACTGGAAAAACGTGTGTATATATAAAAAAAGTTGAGTGTTTTATGCAAAACAATAATATTTTGTGGATGGTTGATATATATATGTATACACACATACATACATATATAAAAGTATCAAAAATATATGGCAAGAGATTTTTTAAAAAGGAGGATATTGGTATATGGTGTTAAACTCTTGAAAGGTTCTCACATTATTTAGGATGTTATAAAAACAAAACTAACTCAGGGATGCATATTGAAATATAAAGAGTAATATAAGACTCTGTAACAATAGATAATAGAGAAGAATAAATGGAGCAGGAATATTTGATTAAACCCAAAAGAAGAAAAATAAGAGGAATAAAGGAAATTTAAAAAACAAGAGGAATAAAGGGATGAACATATAGTAAAATTAGAAATAAATGAGATGGTAGATTTAGGTCCAACTACATCAATAATTATTTTTAATATTAATATACTAGACCCTATTTAAAAGAAAAAATAGTTTTAATAAAAAGAAATGATGCAGATATATGTTCTTCATCAAAAAATTCACTTTAAATATAACACAGTTATTTTGATGTTGAAAATGGAGGAAGTCATATCCTATATATTAAGGGAAATAAATTGATTCAGGACCACTAAAAATAGGCAAAGGAAAGTTCATGAAATGAAATTTTACTAGAGACAAATAGACATATTTCCAGATGATAATAGGTCAGGCCAACAGGAACACACAACAACCTTAAATTCCTAATTTCCTAAAAGCATAGCTTCAAATTATTTAACACAAAAATTGACAGAACTAATTGGAGAAAGAGACAAATACACCATTTTGATTTGGAGATTTTAACAATTCTCTCATTGATTGACTGATACGACCACAAAAATTTTAAAAAAAGTCAGTACAAAGCAGGTTTGAACAATCCAATAAAACAACTTGGCCTAACTAATATTCTCTTTAAGCTTAACAACTGCAGGAAAACTTTCTTTTTAAATACATAAGGGAGGTTTTCCAAAACAGACTATATTCTAGGTGATAAAGCAAGGGTCAACACGTTTCAAAGGACTCAAAGCATCCAGTTATGCTATTTGAAAACAGTGAAATAAACTGAAAACAGTGAAATAAACTAAAAATCAATAACAAGTATAACACAGAAGTCCACAACTATTTATAAATTAAGCAGCACTTTTCTAAATAATGTATGGATCAAAGAAGAAACCACAATGGAAAATTCAAAATATTTTGAATTGAAATATGCACATTATCAAAAATTTTTGATGTGCTAAACTGACAATTAGATATTGATAGTTTCAAATGAATATATAAGAAAAGAGCACATGAATAAAATTAATGATGTAAGCTACCAATGAATAAATTTAGAATTATTTATTTTATTATTCTAGATAATTATTTCCATAATCTAGAATAATGTAAGTAATTAATGAAAGACACAATTAAAAATCAATGAAATAGAAAACTGGCATATAATAGAGTAAATCAGCAAAACCTAAGGGTGGTTGTTTGAAAAGATTAGTAAAATCAATAACCCATAATACCACAAATTTTTAAAGGAGAAAAACCAAGTTAGAAGTATAAGAAACGAGAAAGGAAATACCATTACAGATTTCCTAGATATTAGAAAAATATAATAATAATAATGAGGTTATTATGAAATAATTTATGCCAATAAATTTGACAACTTGGAGCAAATGAAAAAATTCCTTTAAAAAAACACAACTACCTCAAAATATCCCTTAAAAAATTAAAAATAGAACTTCCACATGACCCAGCAATTCCACTCCTGGGTATTTTTCTGAAGAAAATAAAAACACTAATTAGAAAACTTATATGCACCCCTATGTTCATGGCAGCATTATTTACAATAGCCAAGATATGAAAGTAACCTAAATGCCTATCAAGAGATGATTAGATAAAGAAGATGTGGTGTGTGTATACATACACCTGAAATATTACTTTGCCATAAAAAGTAATGAAAATTTTGCCCTTTCTGACAATATGACCATGCTAAGGGAAGTAGGTCAGAAAGAGAAAGACAAATACTGTATGTTTGCTTATACATGGGACCTAAAAAAACAAAACAAATGAACAAACAAAACAGAAACAGAGTTTTAGAAACAGAAAACAAACAGGTGGTTGCCAGACGGTTGTGGGGTGAGGGCAGTGAGAAAAGAAATAGGTGAGAGAGATTAAGGAGGAAATAGATGAGGGCACTGAACTGGTAGAAATTTCCAGTATAAGATAAATAAGTACTAGGCATGTAATGTACAACATGATAGATTATAACTAGTACTGCTGTATGTTATATATGAATGTTGTTAAGAGAGTAAATCCTGAGTTCTCATCACAAGGGAAACTGTTTTTTCTACTTAATTTTGTGTCTAGATGAGATGACAGATGTTCACTGAACTTATTGTGATAATCTTTCGTGAGGTACTTAAATCAAATCATTATGCTGTACACCTGAAACTTATACAGGGCTGTGTGTCAAGTACATCTCAAAAAAACTGGAATAAAAGTAAATGAATAAATGAATGAATGAATGAATGAATGAATAAATAAATGCAATTTACCAAACTAAAAGCAAAAAGTTAGAAAGAAATATCCCTATGTCTATTTTTTAACTGACCACATAATTTCGGAATTCCCATAGAAAATGCTATAGAGCCAGTAGTTCTTTTTTTTTTTTTACTTAAAGATGATACTTTATTATTTTAATTTATATGGATTTGATATTATTATCTCAGGAAAATGACAATTCTGCAACATTTGCCAGGTGTCATAAATCCAGGAGACAAAAATCTGAGTAAATTAGGGTAAAGATTTTCCAAGTGCTAAAGTTCAGTAAAAGAATAACATTTAATTTTTTTTCTGTTGTTGGACTGGAGAAAGATTTCATGATTAGAAAATTATCAGTCATCTGGAACAATTCCTTCTTTTCTTTTCTTGTCATACCTTGATAGAATCTTTTTTTTAACTTTTTATTTGTTTATTTTTTACAATAAACTGCATATATTTAAAGTGTACAATTTGCTATCCCAGTCTTCCAATTCGTCCCCCCCCCCAAAACCCTCTCCGCTTTCCCCTTTGGTGTCCATATGTTTGTTCTCTACATCTGGGTCTCTATTTCTGACTTGCAGACTGGTTGATTTGTACCATTTTTCTATAGTCCACATATATGTGTTAATATACAATATTTGTTTTTCTCTTTCTGACTCACTTCACTCTGTATGACAGTCTCTAGGTCCATCCATGTCTCTACAAATGTCCCAGTTTCATTACTTTTTATAGCTGAGTAATATTCCATTGTATGTATGTACCACATCTTTTTTATCCATTCATCTGTTGATGGACATTTAGGTGGCTTCCATGGCCTGGCAATTGTAAATAGTGCTGCAATGAACATTGGGGTGCATGTGTCTTTTTGAATTCTGGTGTTCTCTGGATATATGCCCAGCAGTAGGATTGCTGGGTCATATGGTAGTTCTATTCTTAGTTTTGCAAGGAACCTCCATACTGTTTTCCATAGTGGCTGTATCAATTTACATTCCCACCAGCAATGCAGGAGCATTCCTTTTTCTCCACACCCTCTCCAGCATTTACTGTTTGTAGATTTTATGATGATGCCCATTCTAACCAGTGTGAGGTGATACCTCATTGTCATTTTGATTTGCATTTCTCTAATTATTAGTGATGTTGAGCAGCTTTTCATGTGCTTCTTGGCCATCTGTATGTCTTCCTTGGAGAAATGCCTATTTAGGTCCTCTGCCCATTTTTTTATTGGGTTGTTTATTTTTTTGATATTGAGCTGGATGAACTGTTTATATATTTTGGAGATTAATCCTTTGTCTGTTGATTCATTTGCAAATATTTTTTTCCCATTCTGAGGGTTGTCTTTTCATCTTGTTTATAGTTTCCTTTGCTGTGCAGAAGCTCTGAAGTTTCATTAGGTCCCACTTATTTATTTTTGGTTTTATTTCCATTATTCTAGGGGGTGGATTTAAAAATATCTTGCTGTTATTTACATCGAAGAGTGTTCTTCCTATGTTTTCCTCCAGGAGTTTTATAGTGTCTGGCCTTACATTTAGGTCTTTTATCCATGTTGAGTTTATTTTTGTGTATGGTGTTAGGAAGTGTTCTAATTTCATTCTTTTACATGTAGCTGTCCAGTTTTCCCAGCACCACTTATTGAAGAGGCTACCTTTTCTCCATTGTATATCCTTGCCTCCTTTGTCATAGATTAGTTGACCATAGTTTATCTCTGGTCTTTCTATCCTGTTCCATTGATCTATATTTCTGTTTTTGTGTCAGTACCATACTGTCTTGATCACTGTAGCCTTATAGTATAGCCTGAAGTCAGGAAGCCTGATTCCCCCAACTCCGTCTTTCCTTCTCAAGATTGCTTTGGCTATTCGGGGTCTTTTGCGTTTCCATACAAATCATAAAATTTCTTGTTCTAGTTCTGTGAAAAATGCCATTGGTAATTTGATGGGGATTGCATTGAAAATGTAAATTGCTTTTGGTAGTATAGTCATTTTCACAATGTTGATTCTTCCAATCCAGGTACATGGTATGTCCCTCTATCTGTTTGTGTCTTCTTTGATTTCTTTCATGAGTGTCTTATAGTTTTCTGAGTACAGGTCTTTTACCTCCTTAGTTAGGTTTATTCCTAGGTATTTTATTCTTTTTGGTGCAATGGTAAATGGGATTGTTTCTTTAATTTCTCTCTCTGATCTTTCGTTGTTAGTGTGTAGAAATGCAAGAGATTTCTGTGTGTTAATTTTGTATCCTGCAACTTTACCAAATTCATTGATTAGCTTGAGTAGTTTTCTGGTGGCATCTTTAGGATTTTCTATGTATAGCATCATGTCATCTGCAAACAGTGACAGTTTTACTTCTTCTTTTCCCATTTGGATTCCTTTTATTTCTCTTTCTTCTCTGATTGCTGTGGCAAGGACTTCCACAACTATGTTAAATAGTAGTGGCAAGAGTGGACATCCTTGTCTTGTTCCTGATCTTAGAGGGAATGCTTCCAGTTTTTCACCATTGAGAATGATGTCTGCTGTGGGTTTGTCATATATGGCCTTTATTATGTTGAGGTAGGTTCCCTCTATGCCCACCTTCTGGAGAGTTTTTATCATAAATGGGTATTGAATTTTGTCAAAAGCTTTTATTGTGTCTATTGAGATGATCATGTGGTTTTTATCCTTCAGTTTGTTAATGTGGTGTATCACATTGATTGATTTGCATATATTGAAGAATCCTTGCATTCCAGGGATGAACCCCACTTGATCATGGTGTATGATCCTTTTAATGTGGTGTTGGATTCTGTTGGCTAGTATTTTGTTGAGGATTTTTGCATCTAAATTCATCAGTGATATTGGTCTGTAGTTTTCTTTTTTTGTAGTATCTTTGTCTGGTTTTGGTATCAGGGTAATGGTGGCTTCACAAAATGAGTTTGGGAGTGTTCCTTCCTCTGCAATTTTTTGGAAGAGTTTGAGAAGGATGGGTGTTAGCTCTTCTCTAAATGTTTGATAAAATTCACCTGTGAATCCATTTGGTCCTGGACTTTTGTTTGTTGGGAGATTTTTAATCACAGTTTCAATTTCATTACTCGTGATTGGTCTGTTCATATTTTCCATTTCTTCCTGATTCAGTCTTGGAAGATTATACTTTCCTAAGAATCTGTCCATTTCATCCATGTTGTCCATTTTATTGGCATATAGTTGCTTGTAGTAATCTCTTATGGTGCTTTTCATTTCTGTGGTGTCTGTTGTAACGTCTCCTGTTTCATTTCTAATTTTATTGATTTGAGTCCTCTCCCTCTTTTTCTTGATGAGTCTTGCTAGAGGTTTATCAATTTTATTTATCTTCTCAAAGAACCAGCTTTTATTTTTATTGATTTTTGCTATTGTTTTCTTTGTCTCTATTTCATTTATTTCTGCTCTGATCTTTATGATTTCTCTCCATCTACTAACTTGGGGTTTTATTTGCTCTTCTTTCTCTAGTTTCTTTAGGTGTAAGGTTAGATTGTTTATTTGGGATGTTTCTTGTTTCTTGAAGTAAGATTGTATCACTATAAACTTCCCTCTTAAAACTGCCTTTGCTGCATCCCATAGGTTTTGGATCGTTGTGTTTTCATTGTCATTTGTCTCTAGGTATTTTTTGATTTCCTCTTTGATTTCTTCAGTGAGCTCTCGGTTATTTAGTAGCGTATTGTTTAGCCTCCATGTGTTTCTGTTCTTTACAGTTTTTTTCCTGTAATTTATTTCTAATCTCATAGCATTGTGGTCAGAAAAGATGCTTGATACAATTTCAGTTTTCTCGAATTTACCAAGGCTTGATTTATGACCCAAAATGTGATCTGTCCTGGAGAATGTCCCATGTGCACTTGAGAAGAATGTGTAATCTGCTGTTTTTGGGTGTAATGTCCTATAGATATCTATTAAATCCAGCTGATTTATTGTGTCATTTAAAGCTTGTGTTTCCTTATTAATTTTCTGTCTGGGTGATCTGTCCATTGGTGTAAGTGGGATGTTAAAGTCTCCCACTATTGTTGTGTTACTGCTGATTTCCTCTTTCATAGTTGTTAGCATTTGCCTTATGTATTGAGGTGCTCCTATATTGGATGCATATATATTTATAATTGTTATCTCCTCTTCTTGGATTGATCCCTCAACCTTTATGTAGTGTCCTTTCTTGTCTCTTGTAACATTTTTTATTTTAAAGTCTATTTTATTTGATATGAGTATCACTACTCCAGCTTTCTTTTGATTTCCATTTGCATGGAATATCTTTTTCCATCCCCTCACTTTCAGTCTGTATGTGTCCCTAGGTCTGAAGTGAGTCTCTTGTAGACAGCATACATATGGGTCTTGTTTTTGCATCCATTCAGCCAGTCTGTGTCTTTTGGTTGGTGCATTTAGTCCATTTACACTCAAGGTGATTATCGATATGTATGTTCCTATTATCATTTTCTTAATTGTTTTGTTTTTGTTTTTGTAGGTCCTTTCTTCTCTTATGTTTCCTGCTTAGAGAAATTCCTTTGACATTTGTTGTAAGGCTGGTTTGGTTGTGCTGAATTCTCTTAGCTGTTGCTTGTCTGGAAAGCTTTAGATTTCTCCATCAAATCTGAATGAGATCCTTGCTGGGTAGAGTATTCTTGGTTGTAGGTTCTCCTCAGTCATCACTTTAAATATATCATGCCACTCCCTTCTGGCTTGTAGAGTTTCTGCTGAGAAATCAGCTGTTAACCTGATGGGCATTCCTTTGTATGTTATTTGTCCTTTTTCCCTTGTTGCTTTTAATAACTTTTCTCTGTCTTTAATTTTTGTCAATTTGACTACTATATGTCTTGGCGTATTTCTCCTTGGGTTTATCCTGCCTGGGACTCTCTGCTCTTCCTGGACTTGGGTAGCTATTTCCTTTCCCATGTTAGGGAAGATTTCAACTATAATCTCTTATAATATTTTCTCAGGTCCTTTCTCTCCCTCTTCTCCTTCTGGGACCCCTATAATGCGAATATTGGTGCATTTAACATTGTCCCAGAGGTCTCTTAGGCTGTCTTCAGTTCTTTTCATTCTTTTTTCTTTATTCTTTTCTGCATCAGTGATTATCACCATTCTGTCTTCCAGGTCACTTATTCATCCTTCTGCCTCAGTTAATCTGCTATTGTTTCCTTCTAGTGTCTTTTTCATTTCAGTTATTGTGTTGCATATCTCTGTTTGTTTGTTCTTTAATTCTTCTATGTCTTTGATAAACTTTTCTTGAAACTTTTCGATCTTTGCATCCAATCTTTTTTCAAAGTCCTGGAACATCTTCACCATCATTATTCTGAATTCTTTTTCCAGAAGAGTGCCTATCTCCTATTCATTTAGTTGTTTTTCTGGTGTTTTATCTTGTCCCTTCATCTGGTACAAAGTCTTTTGCCTTTTCATTTTCTCTGTCTTTATGTGGCTGTGATTTTCATTTCCACAAGATGAAATAGTGCTGATACTGCTTGATTCTGCTATCTGCCTTCTTGTGGAGGAAGTGTTCTAGGAGGCTCGTGGGTGCTTCCTTATGGGAGGGACTGATAGTGGGTTGGGCTGGGTGGGTGGAGCTCAGTAAAACTTTAATCTGATTTGGTGGATGGAGCTCAGTGACACTTTAATCTGCTTGTCTGCCAATAGGTGGGGCTGTGTTCCCACCCTGGTGGTCATTTTGCCTGAGGTGACCCAGCACTGGAGCTTACAGACTCTTTGGTGGAGCTAATGGTGGACTCTGGAAGGGCTCATGCCAATGAGCACTTCCCAGAACCCCTGCCCCCAGTGCCCCTGTCTCCTCGGTGAGCCACAGCTGCCTCCCACCTCTGCAGGCAACCCTCCAACACCAGCAGATAGGTCTGGTTCAGCCCCCTATGGTGTCACTGCTCCTTCCCCCTGGGTCCTGGTGAGCACACTTTTTTGTGTGCCCTCCAAGAGTGGAGTCTCTGTTTCCCCCAGTCCTGTGGAGGTCCTGCAATCAACTCCCACTGGCTTTTAAAGTCTGATTCTCTGGGGATTCCTTCTCCCATTGCTGGACCGCCAGGTTAGGAAGCCTGATGTGGGGCTCAGAACCCTCAGGTCTTCTATGGTATAACTGTTCTCCAGCTTGTGAGTCACCCACCCAGCATTTATGTGATTTGATTTTAACACAATTGCACTCCTCCTACCATCTCATTGCGGCCTCTCCTTTGTCTCTGGAGGTGGGGTGTGTTTTTTTGGTGAATTCCAGTGTCTTTCTGTAGATGGTTGTTCAGCAGTTAGTTGTAATTCCGGTTCTCTTGCAAGAGGGAGTGAGTGCACGTCCTCCTACTCCACCATCTTGATTTTTCTCCAAGCCAGAAGTTCTTACTGCAAAATTCTTCTAGTTATTTAAGAAGGAAATAATATTGCATTTATACAAGTTTGTTTGAAAAATAAAGAGAAAACACTTTGCAACTTCTTTTGTGAGGCTAGCAAAAGCCTGACACTAAAGCTTGTCAACAACACTGTAGGAGAAGAAACTTGGAAGCCAGTATCTCTCATGAGCACAGATATATCAATAGTGATGCTAAACAAAATATAAGCAAATTGAATTCAATGGTATAATGGATAACACATTGTGACCAAATGAAGTTCATTCCAAGAATGCAAGGTTGGTTTAATGTTTGAACATCAAACAGTGGAATTTGTCTTGTTAGCAAAACAGGGGAAACATAAAGCATCTGATATATGCAAGGAGCTATTAGAATTAAACACATATTCAGCAAAAAATAAAATGAAATGAAGTAAAATGAAAATATATCACCTAATTTAGAATAGAATGGAACTTCCTCAACCTCAGAAGAAGAGTCTATAAAACATCAACAGGTAACATCATTCCCAATGGTACATTATTAAACACTTTTTCTCTGAGGTGAGGAAAAAGACAATTATGTCCACCATCACCCTCATATTCCACATGATACTGAAGATCCCAACCAGATCAATAATGAAAGGAAATGAAATTGAAATGTAAAAAGATGGGAAGGAAGAAGCAAAAGTGCCATTTTTATATGTGGCTCAACATATATAAAGAAAATGTGAAAGGATCTACAAGTAAACTATTGAAATTAGAATGTGAATTTTAGCGGTTTTTCTGGATACAAAGTTCACGTCCAAAACCCAATTGTACTTTTTACATACTAGTAACAAACAATTGGAAATTAAAATAAAATATAAAAAATAATCGTATGTTTAGGAATAAACCCTAACAATATGTTACAAGACCTGTATGTGTATAAAGCACAAAATATTGATGAGAAATTAAAGAACATTTAAGTAAATGGAGAGATATCCCACAATCTTACATTAGACGTCTCAGTTGTGTTCAGATGTCAATTTTTCCTAAAATAACAAAATTCATTACATTCAAAATTCAATCACAATCAAAATCTCAGCAGGCCTGTTTGAGAAAATTGACAAGCTGATTCTAAAACTTATATACAAATGTAAAGGAACTCAAGTACAATACTACCTGAAAGAACAAAATGCTAGTGAATTTATACTAACAGAGATTGGGGCTTATTGTAAAGCTACCGAAATCAAGAGGAAGATATTGTCGAGGGGTAGACAAATAGATCGTTAGCACAGAGCAGAGGTTATAGAAATGGCACACACATATGCAAATCACCTGATTTACAAGAAAGGTACCAGTACATTTCACTGGGGAAAGGATACCCTTCTCACTAAATAGTGCTAAAGCTGTTGTATATCCACGAGGGGAAAATGAACATTGGCCCCTTTCTGGCACAACATACAAAGTAATTTTATAAAAATGATAGAATGAATTGTAACGGTAAAATATTAAAACCTCATGAAGAAAAAGTAAGAGATTACCTTTACGTCCTCAGGGCAGGTGGAGGCTTCTTACACAACACACACACACACACACACACACACAATAATAAAAGAAAATACTGATGATTCAAACTTCATTAAAATGAAAAACTTCTGTTCATCAAACACTGCATTAAGGAGAATGAAACAGCAAGCCACACACCAGGATAAGGCATTTGCGATACAGCAAAAGATTCTTATCCAGAATACATAAAAACACCTGGAAATCAACAACCAAACACCTACTAATTTATATAATTGACACAAGACATGAAGAATCGCTACTTCACAAAAGAGAATATTCAGTGGCAAATAAGCTATGAGAAGCTCAATGTAATTACCTGTCAGTGACATGCAAATTAAACCACAATGTGATACTGACATACACACCCACAAGAACGGCTAAAATAAAATGAAGACCAAGATTGGGCAGCGCCTGGCACTCTTGTACCATCTTGGTTGGAGTGAAAATTGCACGACTTTGCTTTGGCTGTGTCTACCAAGGATAAACCTGAACCCACCAAGGATAAACACTTACCAAGGATAAACAGAACCCACCCCTAGATGCACCCAAGAGAAGTTAGTACACGTGTGAACCAAAGTGTGAAACAATCATATTCCTCACACTCTAGCTTTACTTACAACAACCCAACATGAAAAGAACCCAGTGTTCACCAACAGCAGGGTAAATAAATACTCTTTGTCATATGTATACAAAAAATACAAAGAGAATGAACCATGGCTACCGGAAACAACAGACATCAGACAAAACACACACACAAAGAAATACACATTGTATGGGCCCATTTATATGAAGTTGGAAGGATGATTAGAGTGAAAATCAGGATACCATGGGGGAGGGGGGGTTTACAGTGTTTTATCAGCTGGAAATTCTCCTGAGAGCTCAGAAAAGTTGTAACTCTTGATTTGGATGCTATATAAAACCCATTAAGTTGTACAGTTAGGACTTGTATATTTTACTACACACACACAGTGGTTTATTTACATGCCTATGCATGTGTGTACATACATACTGCATGCATATATATATTTATACGTGTGCCTACATATATTTGTGTGTGTGTGTAAGTTTACTCAAATTTTTTTGGCTCATTGTTTCTGATTAACTGATCGAATAGATTGAGAAAATTTATTCAATATTTCTGAATTTATATTATCTAGGTAGAAGAAAATTCCTTCCAGGTATTCCTGGGACTGCCTCCCCGTCTCAGATTCCTGTTAAAGATCAGGGCCCATACTACCATTAGGATTGAGGGGAAAGATGGCCTTCCCAGCACGTGGTCTTAGGTGACCAAAAGGAGTGTGGTCTTGCTCAACCCATGGGGCCCCAAGAGCAACTGGCTCTGTCTGGCTTCACCTTGCTTGCCAGGACCTCCTGCCAGAGCTGGAATAACTGTGATAAGGGTTTCCTATCCCTGGGTCCCCAGACTCACATCTGAGCCCCATCAGGGAACAGAAGACCAGCCCCCTGCTGCTCTGAGGACTGCAAGCCATTGTCCTGGAGCTGGTCTTAGAGACACCTCAGACTCCCCTTGCTCCCTCTTACTTGCAGGTCAGTCTTCCCATAACCCACCCCCAAACCCACCCCAACCCCAGCACTTCCTGGCGCCACCCCCCGCCACCCAACTTCCTGAATCATAGAGTTTAGAAAACAAGAGCTGAGAAAGGCTGAAGGTGCCTTCAGGAAACTTCTGTTTTAACAGTGAAAGTGAAATAGTTGATATGAAGGAATGTGGAGGCTGACTACCTTGCTTTCTTTGTTATCAAATCAGAATGGGAAAAATACAATAAGGAAACACAATCTGATGACTCCATTAGTTGTCCTTCCAATTTATCTCTTCACAACTTCCTTTGCAGTTGGTGAGAAGGTGCTTTCAGCCAGGAGTCTGACACTGCTCCACACCCTCCCTGGACGCAGATCTCTGAGGGCGCCCTCACCAAGCACATCGTGCGTGGCTGGCATGGACCTTGGACAGTGCTGTGTTCCAGTGCTGGCTCCTCCAAGGTGCACATGGGAGTGCTGCACCTGTGGGGAATCCTTACTGTGAGTCTCTGTGTGCTGAGTGCAGTGTCCTGTGTCTATTTGCTACTGACAGTCCAGCTTCTCTCAAATGTCCACACATGGTCCCACGGGGTCCTCCTGCCTGGAGCTGTGTGTTGTCACCATTATAGTCACAATGGAGCCCTCCTGCAGTCCATCACACACAACACAGAGCTCAGCCTCAGGAAGGGCCTCGTATAGTCTTCAACTATTTCTAGTCTCGTGGGGCCTCCACATCATTACTCCATGGAAACAGGCTACCAAAATATTGTGATTAAAATGTGAATTTTTCCCTAAAGGACCATGATAATTCTGACAGTTCTTACTCAGATCAATACCATCTGTTTTGGGAATCTCCCTGCTTCTGTGTTTTCTTTATTTCTGGACAGTCCATTTCTGGACAGTCCATTTCTGGGCAGCATATCTTCAGTTATTTTGTGATGAATCCACTGTATACAGTCATGCCTATGGGGAGGTCAACAGGGCAAACACGGCCCCACACATTCTTCCACATGTGTGGACCTGTGCGGATTCCTCAGTGCTAGAGATGGTGTGTGGTTCTCCTAGGAAATGTGAATAATCCTTGAAGGAGGACCTCTAGACTTTTGTTTTTTAAGATTCCTTAGAAAAAGTATACATATATATATATATATATATATATATATATATATATGACTTTGCTGGACACTTGAAATTAACACAACATTGTAAATTAACTGTACTTAATTAAAAAAGAAAAGAAAAATCCTCAACGAAAAACAACACTAAAAACAAACAAAAAATGGTAGCCCTAAAAAAAAAAAAATAGAGTCCCTAAAAATGAAGAAAAAAAAAAGCTAACCATATATTTTAATTTAATGTTCTTATCTTATAAAACTGAATCCAACATTTGAGTAAAGCAACCATTTTATCTTCTTGTCGTTATTCTGCTCACCACCAAGTCTGCTTTAGTGACTGCAGTGGCCTGAGGCTGCCTAGTGTTTACAGGTAACTGCTCTTTGATTGTTTCACAAGATTACCTGTGAGGTATAGAGATCGCTTTCAAGAAATAACATCCTAAATTCTTTGATTAGCTCTAGTAGCTTTCTGGTAGCATCTTAAATTAATGCACAGAAATCTCTTGCATTCCTATACACTAACAATGAAAAATCAGAAAGAGAAATTAAGGAAACACTCCCATTTGCCATTGCAACAAAAAGAATAAAATACCTAGGAATAAACCTGTATGCAGAAAACTATAAGACATTGATGAAAGAAATAAAAGATGATATAAACAGATGGAGAGATATAACATGTTCTTGGGTTGGAAGAATCAACATTGTGAAGATGATTATACTACCCAAAGCAATCTACAGATTCAATGCAATCCCTATCAAATTACCAATGGCATTTTTTCACAGGACTAGAACAAGAAATTTTACAATTTATATGAAAACACAAAAGACCCTAAATAGCCAAAGCAATCTTGAGAAGGAAAAACAGAGCTGGAGGTATCAGGCTCCCTAACTTCAGACTATACTACAAAGCTACAGTAATCAAGACAGTATGGTACCAGCACAAAAACAGAAATATAGATCAATGGAACAGTATAGAAAGCCCGGAGATAAATTATGGTCAACTAATCTATGACAAAGGAGGCAAGGATATACAATGAAGAAAAGACAACCTCTTCAATAAGCGGTGCTGGGAAAACTGGAAAGCTACATGTAAAATAATTAAATTAGAACATTCCCTAACACCATACACAAAAATAAACTCCAAATGGATTAAAGACCTAAATGTAAGGCCAGACACTATAAAACTCCTGGAGGAAAACATAGGCAGAACACTCTGTGACATAAATGACAGCAAGATCCTTTTGACCCATCTCCTAGAGTAATGGAAATAAAATAAAAACTAAACAAGTGGGACCTAATGAAACTTAAAAGTTTTTGCACAGCAAAGAAAAGCATAAACAAGATGAAAAGACAAGCCTCAGAATGGGAGAAAATATTTGCAAACTAAGCAACCAAAAAAGGATTAATCTCCAAAATATACAAGCAGCTCATGAAGCTCAATATCAAAAAAACAAACAACCCCATCCAAAAATGGGCAGAAGTTCTAAGTAGATATTTCTCCAAAGAAGACATACAGATTGCCAACAAACACATAAAAAGATGTTCAACATCACTAATTATTAGAGAAATGCAAACCAAAGCCACAATGAGGTATCACCTCACACAGGTCAGAATGGCCATCATCAACAAATCTAGAAACAGTAAATGTTGGAGAGGCTGTGGAGAAAAGGGAACCCTCCTGCACTGTTGGTGGGAATGTAAGTTGGTACAGCCACTATGGAAAACAGTTTGGAGGTTCCTTAAAAAAATAAATGGAACTATCATATGACCCAGTAATCCCACTCCTGGGCATATACCCAGAGAAAGCCATAATTCAAAAAGAAACATGTACCATAATGTTCATTGCAGCACTATTTACAATAGCCAGGACATGGAAGCAACCTAAATGTCCATCAACAGATGAATGGATAAAGAAGATTTGGCACATATATACAATGGAATATTACTCAGCCATAAAAAAGGAACAAAATTGAGTTATTTGTGGTGAGGTGGATGGACCTAGAGTCTGTCATACAGAGTGAAGTTAGCCAGGAAGAGAAAAACAATTACTGTATGTTAACTCATATATATGGAATCTAAAAAAATGGTACTGATGAACCCAGTGACAGGGCAAGAATAAAGATGCAGATGTAGAGAACAGACTTGACATGGTGGTGGGGGTGTTGAAGGGGAAGCTGGGACGAAGTGAGAGAGTAGCACTGACATATACACACTACCAAATGTAAAATAGAAGGCTAGTGGGAAGCTGCTGTATAGCACAGGGAGATCAACTTGATGATGGGTGGTGACTTAGATGGCTGGAATAGGGAGGGTGGGAGGGAGTCACGGGAGGGAGGGGATATGGGGATATATGTATAAATACAGCTGATTCACTTTGTTGTACAGCAGAAACTGGCACAACAGTGTAAAGCAATGATACTCCAATAAAGATGCATATAAAAAGTAAAGAAATAATGTCCTGGTGTTAACTTAGTCACACGTGTTTGTTGTGTTTCAAATGCATTTCTTTCATTCACACTCAATCATTCATTCATTCATTGATTCAGCAGATGTTTGTGGGTTGCCCATTGTGTGTGGGATCCCCATCCTCAGGGGCTGAGGATGCAGCATATCAGGGTGCTTCCACCACCCAACAGCACCTGCATCCGATTGAAAATATTCAAGTGACAATGCTTCTGAAAGTCAGTGCCATGACTTCATATGTTGTTCATTTATTCTGCGCACACACACACACACACACACCCCTCTTCCATCCCGTGTCTCCATCTTCCCCTTCATCCACCTTAAATCTGAAAGTTTTGTCCCCCATCAAAAATACCCTCCAAGGAGAAATACTTGCCCAGATGATGTGCTGTGGATGAAATGATACACAATTCCAAGCAGACACCCGGAAGCAGTTTTGAGCAGCCTCTGCAACGACACATGGGACAAGGCAGGAACCAACCAAGGGGACGTCTAGGCAGGGCTGACGTACGTTTGGAAGTGGAAATTCAGCTTGTTGGCTAGAAATCTTCCTTGTGACAGTGTTGTCACACCTCGTATGTAGCTCATCGCTTTCTTTTCATGCAGAAAAATGCCAGCCTCGCTCACAGCGGGGCACAGCCCCAGAACAGTGGACTCCCTCCGACGTCTGTGGGAGCAGCATCGCATCTGATGGGATGGCAAAGAACCACAGTTTAATCTTCAGCATAAACGTTTAAATTTTACAGACACCTGTTAAAATCTAATCACAGCATGAGACATTACATTGGCTAGAGTTGCACTTTTAATGGTCAACAGTGATGTAATTCCATCATGGTGATGGTGGGGGGGATCAGCTAAATAAACCACAATACAAAATACTTCAGACAGTGGGAAATGTTTAAACGACTGAAGGACTGTAGTGTGATACTGTATGTCATCCTGGTAGCATGGGGGAGCGATCTCGAAGGCCACAGGGATTTCCCTGCGCACGGAACTGGTGAGGCTTGCCTTCTCGACCTCAGGACTCATGTGTTTGGGTGTATATAATTTAAACTTGAATTCAGATTTAACAGCTATACCAAAGGACCATGCAAATTGACCTGACATCCAGGCTGTATCAAAAATGAAAACATAACACAAAATATAAAATACAAACTTCAAAAGTGTAAACAACTATGCTTTCTGCGCAAATGTTTAAAACTTGGGACTCTTCAGATTTAAGATAAATTTAAATAAACAGAGTCTTAAGAGTAAGCATCCTTGCTGTGATTTTCCTGTAGGCTCCACATCATTCTTGTGGGTTCTCAAACATAGCCACACCACCTCCTGGTGATGCATGAGCCATAAATAGCCCACCCGTGACCCCACCCTTGTCACACAGCTCTTATAACATTGCCATGAAGAGGTGATGAATATGCCACTGGACAAACAATTGTTTTCTCAGGCCCCCAGGACTACAGTGTCAGAATTTAATTCTGCAGTGAACCAGGGAGCCCCTCGCTAAATCCTGCTGGTATCAAATAAAGCAAACAGCCATTGCCCACTCAGTACCTAGGCAGCTTCAGTGGGTGGGATCGTCCACTAACCTCAAAGCATCAGGAGAATCACTGGGGCAAGTCCATCCTTATTAAGAGCTGGCAAAATGTGAGCCTCTCAGTATTCTATTCCAGGTTCCTCAAAAAGTTAAACATAGAATTACCACATGACCCAGGACTTCAATTGCTAGGTACACACCCAAAAGGGTTGCAAATATACAGCCAAATATGTGTACACAAATGTTTATAGCAGCTTTATTTGCAATAGCCAAAATGGGAAGCAAAACTACTGTCTGTTAGCTGATGAATAGATAAACGAAATGTGTTCTATGCACACAGTGGAATATTACGCAGCCATGGAAAGGGACCCTGCACTGAAACATGCTACAGAGCAGATAAACCTCAAAAATATGATGCTTGGTGAAAGCAGCCAGACATGGGAGGGCACCTATTACATGACTCTGTTTATGTAAGATGTCCACTATAGGTAAATCCATAGAAACAGAAAGCAGATGAGCGGTTGCCAGCGGGTGGGAGGAGGGGAAAATGGGGAAAAACTGCTTCATGGGTGTGAGGTTTTACTTGAAGTTGATGAAAAATGCTTTGAACTTGATATAGGTGGTGATCATACAAAATGGTGAATGTATGAAATGTCACGGGATTGTACACTTTTAGTGGTTCGTTTTATGTTGTGTGAATTTCACCTCCATTAAATAAGAAATCTGTTTCAAGTGTAGAAGCTCCACCGCTAAGGCAGAGAGAACCTGTGAGAAGGCTCCAAGCCTTGACCACCAAATGCCGGCCCTGGAGTTGGTTCTGTCCTGCTAAAGCCTTTAGCTGTTCTTACTTTGCTATTTTTTGTTTGTGTCTTTGTCTTTGTTTTATGGAATCTAGAGGCTTCGGAAGACGCCAGCACTGGCTTCATACAGCTCACGCTGTCCCTGGACGGCACACCTTTGCAGGCTCGGGAAGCAAAGGCATGCACCGTGACCAGCGCGGAGGTGAGACTGATCCAAAGGATGACGTGCATGTCCGTGGACATAAAAGCAGAGGATGGGAGCAGCGTATCCAAACTGAGGGTCATTGAGGGCCCCCAGAAATCACCACAAGCAGAAAGACCAAGGATGAGATAGCAAAGCCAACACACCGGAGCACATGGAATTACAGCAGCAGAGATGCAGCCAGAAGACAGCTCAACGAGTGGTAATCCAAACGTGACTGCTTCTTGTAAAGACAGGCCATGCCGACACTGAGAACCTGCTGAAACTTGAACTTGAACTGCAAATGGTCATCCAGAGGGACGGTCTCTCCCAACACCCTGGGCGAATGCCCGTGGTGCCTCGGGGCCAGAGTCACGGACAACTACAGCCTTTCCTAGCATGTGAGGACAGCTGGCACAAGACCCTCAAATCCTGGAGTGGCCTCTCCGTGAGAATGACGGTGGGCTCGCTCAGAATGACACGGTATACCCAACCATGACTCTGGCAGGGTCCAGCCTTCCCTGGACAGGAACGCGGAGGCGACCCCCAGAGAGGAACCAGTGGGATGCATGATGAAGGGTTGGCATCAGAGTCCCCGCACTCCCGGCCAGCTGCCCCTGCCCCTTATCCCCAACTGTGACACCTGGGCTGCAGCACAACGCTTTCTCCATCCTCCCACAGGATGTGGGACGTGCCGGCAGCAGGTGCGGGGTGGGCCTCCACCGCCAGCCTCGGTGTCTTGCAGCACCAGCCCGGCACACCAGCCTGGGCTCCATCTCCTGGGCAGGCTCTCTCCTTTTTGTCTTCTAGTGGACTGTGCTGCTCTGCTCTCGTCCACATCCTCTCCCGCCCTCATTTTTTTAAATTGAAGTGTAGCTGGATGACAGTGTCCTGTTCGTTTCAGGTGTGCAGCAAAGTGATTCAGTTATACATACGTATCTACTCTTTTTCAGATTCTTTTCTGTTGTGGTTTATTACAGGATGTTGAATACAGTTCCCTGTGCTCTACAGTGGGTCCTTGTTGTTTATCTATTTTATATTTAGTCGTGTGTATCTGCTAATCCTAAGCCCCTAATGAATCCTCCCCCCCCTCCCGCCCCATTTGGCAACCATAAGTTTATTGTCTATGTCTGTGAGTCTGCTTCCGTTCTGCAGGTAAGGTCATTTGCGTCACTTTTTAGATTCCACATGTAAATGATACCACTGTCCCCTCCCCACTACCCGGTTAGTAGGAATGGCTTTTGGCAGCGACAGGCGTGGGGCAAACCCCCCGCCCTGCGTTGCCCTCCCCTCCGCCCCCTCCACGTGCCCCCTGGACGGTTGCTTCCCCTGCACGATCTACCCAAGCCCTCCAGCCCATCGACTGCCCAGCGATCAATATGTTTGGTCCGAGGGAGACCCCTGAGGAGGCTGCACAGCTGAAGCCCCTGCGCGCAGGCACTTAAGACGAAGACTGTATAATTAAGTGGAAACTTGCTCCCAGCTCCCAGGGCGCGGGGCCCGCTCATTAGCGGGAAAGAGCTCCCTGATTGGCCACCGCGGTCAGGCCTCTGGTGGCCCCTTTGTCGCCGCTCTGGAAGGAGGGTGCACTCTGGTCGGAGCCGGCTTTGCCAAATGTTATCGTTTTAAGAGCCGTGAAAGAGAGGGAGCTGGCCTAGGGGTATACACAGCCCCATATGCCGGCGACAGTGATACAAGTGTAATTCTAGACTATTAGAGTGACACACGAGATCGTTTCTGCCCCAGAACCTGAGACAGCCGAGGGGATTATGCAGGACAGCCTGCCACGCAATAAAATTTTCAGAAATCTGTTAACCCCAGCTTAGACCTGGTGAATATTTGATTGCTTGACACGGAGAAAAGAGGTGTATTTTGTAACTATAGAAAGATAGAGCGGAGAGGCTGGGCGGATGTGAGGGGAGAGAAGGCGGATGCACCCACGCTCCGCAGGAAAAATCACTGCAAGCTTGTGGACAGGATGGAGGGGAGGCCGGGCCTCCAGGAAGCTCAGGCTTGGGGGGCCAGAGACCGCAGGGGGCTGGGCAGTGGGAAGCTCGGGAATACTCTCGGGAGGGCACCCCCGGTCCCCTCAGCACATCTCACATAAAGGACACTTCTGGGAGTAACAGCACCAGTGTCTTGTGCTGGAAAAGCCACATACTTCCAGAGCTGGAGGGGGACAGATTTTCTTTACAAATGTTTTCTTTGAAAAATGGAAAGCCATGCTGTATGTTAGACCTCATCATTTTTGATTATAAGAGAAAATAAAGACGGTTTTTATTTTGGAGGAAAATGGGAAACAAAGCGTGATCCAGAGTCACCCCCTTAGAGAAAGGCCCGCTGCTGGCTGTGTGTGATGCCCACAGAAGGACCAGGAGTCAAGGTCATCGCAAAATCCCCAGGTGACAGAACTGCAGATCCTTCTCCTGCCAAGCACCTGGGTTAGCCAAGACCTCACATGTGGGGACTGGGGGTGTTTTCCCAGCTTGTGGAGGAGAAAGTATGGTAGAGAGAGTGTGCCTGGAGAGGGCTGCTAGGGCAGTTGGCCACCTAAGGCAGGAGGGGAAGGGGGGGTACACGATAGGGTCCCCCATTTGATGCTGCAGGGGGGACACGGGGAGCAAGACAGGAAGCCCCTCCCATCCGCCACCTGGACCCAGAGGGTCCCATTAGGCAAACCTACCCATTCCCACATGCTTTCTCCCATTCTCACCTGGGGAAACTGAGTCAAGAGGCACTACCCTTCGAAGATTAAGAGGATTTATAATCTGAGATACCTCTTGTCCAGAACTTGCTAAGGCTACGATAGCAATCCCTCCAAGACAGATGGAGACTAAACCACCTCTGGCAGGGTTCAACAGAATAAACTCTGTTTCACCCAATACATCTCTTTCTACATCAATTCAGCCGCTGCCTTGTCCTCGTTAAGGTGGCTGATTTGAAAAAATGAATAAATAAATAAACTTGAGACCAGACGTACAGGGACACAAAACTCAAACATGTGGTGTATCTGAAACAGCACTCACGGCACCACCCCCGCCCCACCCCAACACACACACACACTCACTCACTCAGACACAACAACAGAGAAAGGAAAGCTCCGCTGGCTTTTTAGCAAATCGCTGAGATGATGGAGATAACGTTTGCCCAAGTGTCACAAGGTCACGGAAAAAGCCAAAGCAATATGCTTCTCCAAGCCCACCCCATCTGAACCCGGCTCCCGGGTAAGCGGAGCCCAGGGCGTACGCTGCAGAACAAAAGCAGCCCTCTGCTAATTGACTGAAAAATCAGCCAGCCCCCTCGCCCGGGAGGCGCGGGAGGCCGCAGCAGATGGAGGCTGCCTGGGCGCCGCGCTCAGAAGCTCCTGGAAACCTGCTGCGGATCTGCAGCAATTACGGGTCAAAGGCTGCTCTGTCCCCAAACCAGCAGCCAGGCCCCGAGAAGCCGCCCCCCCACCCCGAGGCTGCCCCCACAGCCGCGGCTCCTGGGGCGCTCAGGCTCGGCCGGGGGTGGGCTGGTCGGTCTGGGGGTTTGTTCTGTCTTGTTTTTGTGGACTTAGTCTCTATCCCAAACAGATGCTTTCCTCTGCTTTCTTTGATTCCGCTGATGTGAATTAATTTGATTTCTGCGCCTGGGTCCCCAGCGCTGGGCCTGATGAGTGAGCAGCAGACGTGGCCGTGCGTGCACTCACGGCAGACACGCTGCGTGTGCGTGTGCATGTGTGTACGTGTGTCCACACACATGAACGTCTCCAAGCACGGCTTAGCCACACTGGCCACGATGAATTATTCTTCTAACGAGGAATAAACCCCTGCGGCCACCGCTGGCTTTGCGACTTAGAAGATGTTTTAATCACAGGTCGGCCCTGATTCTCAGGTGCATTTGGCTAACCCTAGCTGCGTGGTCTCCCGACGCCTGCGACTGGGAGACACTTGGCTATTTGAAGTTTTGAGACACTGTGTAAGCTGCATGGATACATAAATGATTGAAAGCTGACTCTAGACGCTCCGGACACTTGTGTCTTTTACCGGAAAAAATAAACACCCCATGGAATAAAGGAAGCATGTGATTCCACCTCCTCTCTAATTTGAAAACAAAAATGACAAGGCAGCTTTGCTTTCGTCACATAATCCTTAGATTTGAAAAGATGTCAGTTTCATCTGATATTATTAATTTCACAATTGTTAAAAGCGTGCATTGTAAAATTATTAATGCAGACAGAATGTCTCACCTGGTACAAATGTCTTCATTTTTGTCCCAAGTTCCTACAGAAGGCGCTTCATCGGTAAATCCTTAACTCCCCCACTGATGTGAAAAAAGTTATAAAATCCTTCCTGAAAGGAAAAATAAACACTTCCAAGCCAGCCTATATATAGCTGATGATGTTTTTAAAAATATAGGACACACTTTGTATCTTTATGCATTTCTCTATGAAGTTTATGTGTTTTCTATCAATAACAGCAACATTTAATAATTTATATTTGCCAATAAAAATTATATGTCATTATTATAACAATTTGAGAAAAAGATAACATGAGAAAATCACCCATAGTTTTGCAAAACATTTTTATCACTTTTTTCCTTTTATTTTTTAATGACAAATTTTTATAAGATTAAATCTAGTCAACGGTTTTGCAATATGACCCATTTCACTTACTATTTCAAATCTGCTTTTGCGTGTTGCTGCAGTTTTTATGATCACCCTTTTAATATTCCAGCAAGTGACAGTCTCGTAATTGACCTAGCTATCCTGCTGTGACTGACCATTTGTTTTTTTTTTCCCTTGATTTTAATTTTTACATTACCATACAGTAAGATTGCCCTTTTTTTGGTGTGTAGACCTGTGCAAATGTTATCACAATCACGATACAGAGCAGTCACACCACCTCAGAAACCCCCCGGGGCTCTCTGTCTGTGCCTTTCTAGCTGTACCCTCTCTTCCCTGGGACCCTCAGAAATCCGGATCTATTCTCCATCACTACGGTTTTGCCTGCTTGAGAACGTCAGACGAATGTAAATAGAACATACAGGATGGCATCTGGAAACTGGCTCTTTCACGCAGGGCAGTGACTCAGACCCGCCCACGTGGTGTGTGTGAGGAGCACCTGCCTCTACGGCCCCGCGGGAACCCGGGCGTGGCTGCACCAGAGCCCGCGCGTCCGCCCACCTGGGGAAGGACGCTCGGATGCGTCCACCGTTTGCCTATTGCAGATATAGCTGCTACATCTACACTCAGGCACAGGTTTTTGTGTGGACATAAATGTTCGTTCATCTGCAATAAATACCCAGGAGCGGAGTTGCTGGCTCACGTGGTAAATATATAGTTAAGTTCATGAGAAAACGGCAGGTTGTTTTCCAGAAAGACTGTATCATTTTTCTTCTTTTAAATTAAAGTATAGCTGCTTTTCAATGTTCTGTTAGTTTCAGGTGTACAGCAAAGTTATTCAGTTCTACGTATTTTTTTTTTCAGATTCTTCTCCCTTATACGTTATTACAGGATATTGAGTATAGTTTCCTGTGCTACACTGCAGGTCCTTGTTGGTTACCTATTTGATGTATAGTAATGTGTGTGTGTTCATTCCAAACTCCTAACTCATCCCTCTCCTTCCCTTTCTCCTTTGGTAACCATAGGTTTGAGTTCTACCTCTGTGGGTCTATTTCTGTTTTGCATATAAGTTCATTTGTATCTTTTTTTTAAAGATTCCACGTACAAGTGAAATCATATGATATTTGTCTTTCTCTGTCTGGCTTACTTCACTTAGTATGATAGTATCTAGGTCCATCCATGTTGCTGCAAATAACATTATTTCATTCTTTTTATGGCTGAGTAATATTCATTTTTCACTGCACTTGGCAATATATGTCCTGGTTACTTCACATCTTCACCAGCACGTGAAATTGTCATGGTTTTTTATTCTAGCCATGCTCATAGATGCTGAATACTAGCTGATCGTGGTTTTATCTTACATTCTCTAATGGCTAATGATAGTGTACATTTTTTGGTGCTATTTGCTTCCTCTTTGGTGACACGTCTGTCCAAATATTTTGCCCAATTTTAATTGGATTATTTTTACTGTTTAGTTTGAAGGTATATATACATTTTCCTATATTTTCTGGATATAGATAGATAGATGATAGATAGATAGATAGATAGATAGATAGATACATAGATACATAGATACATAGATAGATAGACAGACATAAATATGTTCTGGACGAAAGCCCATTTTCAGATATGTGATTCACAAATATGTTTTCTCAATATGTGATTTATATGTGAGTCTCTTAACCTTGTCTTTCCGAGAGCGAAGTTTGTAATTTTGATGAAGTCACTTCTGTCACCTTTTCCGTAATTTGCCGCTGTGCGGTCAGTTGTTGATGCTCTTAGTGCACAGTTATTTGCAGCGTTCCCTTATCATGCCTTTCATGTCGCGAGGTGGTATCATGTCTTTCATCCTTGATATTGATAATTTGCACTTTTTTCTTCTTTTTTGTCAGTCTGGCTAGGAGTTTATCGATACTATTGATCATTTCAAAGAAGCAGCTTTCAGTTTTTTTTCATTTTCTCTGTTTTTTTCTGTTTTGAATTTCATGGATTTCTGTTTTGTTTTCTTCTCCTTATGCTTGTTTTGCTGTTTTTTTTCTGACTCCTTAAAAAAAAAAAAAAAGCTTGGATCTTTGATTTGAAACTTGTCATAGTTTCTCAAACACACTTCTAATGCTATACATTCCCCTCAAAGCACTGTTTCAAGGACATCCCACAGATCTGGCATGGCATATGTTTTATTTTTATTCAAAATGTTTCTAATATCCTAAGGTATTTTTCACCCCATGGACTATTTAGAAGTGTGTTGGTTAATTTCTAAGTGTTTGGAGATTTTCTTGATATCTTTCTCTCACTGGTTCCTAGTTTAATTCTATTATGGTCTAAAAACATATTTTGCATGATTTCAGTCTTATTGAATTAGTTAAGATTTGTTTTGTGATTAGGAACCTGGGCACTCTTGGTGAATGTCACGTGTGCATGTGAAAAGATGTGTATTATCTGCTGGAGTGGGATGGTGTTTAATCCTGATTAGGTCCTGTTGGTTGGTGGTGATATTCAGTTCTCCCACAGTCTTGCTGAATTTCTGTACACAAGTCATATCTGCTACAGAGAGGCGAACTTGAAGTCTCCAAGCATAATTGTGCGTTTGTCTACTTCTCCTTTCAGTCTGTCAGGTTTGCTTCATGTTGTTAGATGCGTACATAATTAATATTGTTATGTCTCCTTGGAGGATGTAGTCATTTATCATTCTGTATGTCCCCTTTAGCCCTGGTCATTTTCTAAGCTCTGAAGTCTACTTCATTTAATACTAGTATAGCCACTCCAGCTTTCTTTTAACTAGTGTTTTCAAGGTGTATCTTCTTACATCCTTTTGCTTTAAACTGACTGTATCATCATACTTTAAGTGAGTTTGTTATAGACAGCAAATAGTTGGGTCATTTTTTAAAATCCATTGTGATAATCTCTATATTTTTTACTGGTATATTTGGACCATTTACACTTAAGGTGGTTATTGATATATTTGGATTTAGGTGCCATTTTATTATTTTCCTGTTTCTTCCTTTTGTTATCATTCCTCAGTTTCCCACTGTCTGCCTCTGTTGTGTTTATGCACCTTTTCTGGTGTTCCGTCTTAGTTCATCTATTGCAATTTAACTCTATCTATATCTATATATCTATTTACAAATAGATTGAAGGTGTATATATGTATGTGAGTTTGTAACTTTTAGAGTTTTTCTAGCAATTATAATATACACATTTAACTTTTCACACTTTACCTTACAAACATATAGACTACCTCTCCCTCTATGTTATACTTGTTTTATTACATCAATATATATACATATATTGAAAACGCTATCAGAAGATGCTATACATTGTGGTTTTAAGCATCCAACGTATTTTAAAGATCTTAGGAGGAGAAGAGACTGTTATATTTACCCAGACACTTACCATTTCTGTTGTTCTTCCTTTATCCTTATATTCAAATATTCCTTCAAGTCTCTTTTCCCTTCGGTGGAAAACTTTCCTAGCAATTCTCTTACAGTGGGTCTTTTGGCACCAAATTCTCTTATAGTTTCCTCATCTGAGGATGTCTTTATTTTGCCTTTCTTGTTGCAGGATGTTTTCCCGGGATATAGAATTTAGGGTCAACAGTTCTTCAGCACTTTAGAAATGGTCTGCGTCTCCCTCCTGCCTTCATTGTTTCTGATGAAAAATCCAGGCCTTTTAACTATCCCCCTACATATAATGCATCATGTTCAACAGTGCTTTAAACATTTAAAAAAAAAAAAAATTTTTTAGCTTTCACCTTTTTTTATTGTGATGCATCTTAAAATGGATTTCTTTTGGTTTATCTTGTGAAGAAATCACTTAGCTTCTTCAATCTATAAATTTATATCTTTAACCAAATGGGAATTTTTCAGCTATTATTTCTTTAAAAATTTCTTTTAACACCAAATGCTTTCTCTTTTTCCCTGGGACTCTGATTGCATAAATGTCAGCACCTCTGCTGTTGCTCCCTGGGTCCCTGAGTCACAGTTTTTTCTTTTCTTTTCTTTTCTTTTTTTTCATGGAATTGCTCTTTCAAGTTTCTGTTGCTGTACTTTTCAATTATAAAATTTCCATTTTGTTCTTCTTTATAGCTTCCATTTCTCTGTTCAGATTCTCTGCTTTCTCATTTGTTTCTAAAGCACGCATGACTGTTGGAGCATGGTTATAACAGTTGCTTTAAAGCCCTTGTCAGATAATTCCACCATCTGTGTCTCTCGGTGCTAGCACCTGCTGAATGTGGAATGTCTGTACACATGAGAGCTGGATTCTCTGACTCTTTCTTCCACAAGTAACTTTGCATTGTACCCTGGATACATATTTTGAGTGTTATGAAGTTCTTTAAAGCCTGTGAATAATGTTGATACTTTTGTCTTATCCAGGAACCTGGTTAGATGCAGGTGACGAGACTCATCATACCCAACTTAAATAACCAGAAAAACAAAACGTATGGGAAAAAGAAAACTTTGGGTATTGGTTAATGAGAATTTAGAACAGTGATCCTTGGGAGAAAAGTAGAACAAATGAGGTGACACCTATTGTTGCATCAGCTTTATAGACAGAGAAACATCTGGGGTCACAAAGTGGAAAGGGGGATCTCAAGCTACACAGAAAAAAATACAGAAGTCTGCTCTGGAGTTCCCTTGAACTTTACTGAATACTAAGACATAAATTACATGTGCAGGATGAAACTCTACAACTGTGGCAAAGATTAACAAATAAACAGAGATCCAGGCCTAGGAGCTAAACGACTTCTTATTAGCAGAGTGGAGAGTCTTTGCCGATCACTCAGAATCTACATTAGGGTCCAAACAAGACCCTTCAGGAGAATCAAGTCCCCTCGAGCAGAAAAACCACAATAGGACGATTCATAATAGGATACATGATATCCTGTGATAAAAAGAAAATCATAAAATTGGGCAGAGTAAAAAAGACACACTCTGTATAGCAGAAAAACTATTACTATTAGAGTAGACTTTTGATGGAAATTTTTTCAGCCAGGAAAGAATGGAATAGCATGCTTAAAAGGCTAAATTGTCCAAGTAGAATTCTAAAGCCAGCAAAAATAACTCTCAAGCTAAAAAGAAATAAAATATTTTCAAAGGGACCCTCCCCAGGACAGATCACATGGTGAGCCACAGATGAGTCACCAAACATTTTTAAATATTGAAATTATACAAAGTATGTTCTCTGACCATGCCATAGCCTTTCTTCAAAACGGATGTATAGATTCAGTACAATCCAAAAATACTCCCAGCAGGTGATCTTTGTGGAAACTGATCAACTGGTTCTAAAATATATCTGAAAGTGCAAATGATCAGGCATAACCAGAACGATTTTGAAAAAAGCAGAACAAGGTTTAAGCACTTATCTTATTTGACTCCAAGAATTCCCATAGACTTACAGAAATTTAGAGACTATGTGGTTGGCATAAGCACAGACATATATTAATTAAACAGAAGCAAGAAATCAATAATAGGCTAATGTGTGGTCAAATGATTTTTTATAAGGGTGTTATGGCAAATCAACGGGAAAAGGATATTCTTTAATAAAAGTGGTGCTTCAAAAACTGTATGTCCATATAGTTAAAAAAAAAAAAATGGCACTTTGCTCACACTGCACACAAAATTATTTCAAAATCCTTTATAGATTTTAAAGGATCCTTTAAGAAGCTAAAAATATACACTTTCCACATGAAAATGTAGTAGAAAAATTAATTTTTTTTACATCATCAGGTTCAAAAAGTTCTTAGGACACAAAAATCATAAAACCTGAAAGAAAACTAAATGATGAAATGGACTTCTTTGAATGACATGTTATTTCTGCAGTCTTCTTCCCCAAAACCCATAACCCCAGTCTAGTCATAAGCAAATCAAACAAATCTCAACTGAGGAATATTCTGCAAACTATGTGACCGACATCCCTCAAAGCTGTCAAAGTCATCAAAAACGAGGAAAGTCTGAGGAACTGTCACAGCCAACCGGAGCCTAAGGAGACATGATCCTTAAATGTGATATGCGTCCTGGATGGGGTCCTGGGACAGAGGAAGGACATTAGCAAGCAACGAAGGAAAACTGAGTAACGCATAGAGTTCAGTTACACTATTTAATAAATATTGGTTCACTAATTGTGGCAAATATACCATGCTGATGTAAGACATGGGAACCTACAGGACAGGGAAAACTGGGTGGGGAATATCTGAGAATTTCCATACCATCTTTGCAACTTTTCTGTAAAGCTAAATCTATTTTTAAATAAAGCATTTTTTTAAAAAAAGTTTTTAAAAAGCTAAAATTCATCTAAATTAAAACGTCTGTTCTTCTAAAGACTCCCTGGGAAAATTGAAAGGTACATTAACAACTGGGGGAAAATCTCCACAATACATGTATCTGACAAATAACTTCTATACAGAATAGACAAAAACATTTACCACTCAATAATAAGAAGACGTACAACCCAATTTGAAGAAAAGGAGGGGGCTAAAGACGGAACACTTCACCAAAGAACAGATAGGAGTAGCCAATGTGCAAGTGAAAAGACACTCTACGCCATCAGTCAATAGGAAAACACAATTCTAAGCCAGGGTGAGAGCCCACTACACACCCAGGAGAATAAGATTAGAGAAGACTGACGGTGTTACGTCTGAGTGAGGCTGGAACCTCTACGTAGCTGGTAGGCGTGTGAATTGGTACAACTGCTTTGTAAAACAATTTAGTAGTTTCTCATAAAGCTTAACACTCACCATGGGATTCAGCAATTCTGCTCCTAGATATTTACCCAAAGGCTCGTACACAAATGTCCATGACAACTTTGAGTGTAATTGCCAGAAACTGGAAACAACCCGAATATCCATCAATGGGGCATCAACGTCATGGTGCACCCGTACGACGGGATACTGCTCAGCAGTTCAAAGGAACAAGGTACTTACACACTCAACAACACGAGTGAACAGTAAAAGCGCTATTGCAAGCAGATGTCGGGCAGAATTATAATTCCATTTATACAAGGCACAAGGAAAGGGGAATTTGATCAATAGCGACAGCAGAGAGACAAAGGGTGGGAACAGACTGGGAAGGGGTCCTGGGGAACCTTTTGGGCTGATGGCAATTTTCCGCATCATGAATGAAGTGGTGATTTCATGGGTGTACACATTTCCCCAACCTCATCAACCTGTACACTTTATATGTGTACATTTTATTGTTTATAAATTATATCTCAATAAAGTCAATTTTAAAAAATGCATGATCCAAGAGGGTCAGTTCTAGAAGGTAAGAAGAGAGTACATTCTAACCGAAACCAGGGTAAACTCCGGAAGCGCCGGGCACTGGTGCCGGACACGTGGTGGTCGGCGGGAAGTGATCTGAGGATCTCCAAAGCTGTGCAGCACCCGCGAGTGATGGATGAGGTGATCTCTTTAGGTGACAGCTCATAGAGACAGTGTTTCTAAGCTCGCAAACAGTGCAACAGGGAGCTTTGAGCATATACAGACTGAAAAAAGGGAGAGGTGAGGAGAGTAGCATGGCAGTGACAGGACCCCGAAGCATTGTTCCTCGGTGGTGATTCCTTTAAAGGATGTTGTCCGCTGTTCTTGGTACAAGGGAACTTGAGCTTCCTCCGAGACTATTGAAAACTTTAATGCACTGATATGTTGCGGGTGTTTTTAGATACTCTGACTTTGTGTTAAGGGTAATATGATCTGAGTTGCTTTAGAAAAATCAAGAAATCTCAGAACCAACTGTCAAATAACATCACTCATGCTTGAGAGGCAGCGCTCATTAAAATACACAGGACCCTTCAGTAAATACAGAAACATCTGCTTTATATGTCCTCATCTCTAAACAAAGGTTTGAAAGGTTTCCAAAGTTAACATTGGTTCCATGCCCACACACACACACACGCACACACACCCCGTGTGTACACACAGGGAGCAATGTGCGTCGGGTTTTGTGTGTTCTCATGTCTCTACACCCTATCATATTCTAGGGAAATAAAAATAGCATCAGGCCTTGGGAGGCTGGTGGGCCTAACTTTGAAAAAAAGAACAAGACCCTCTTTTTCTTTCTGTAAAGTTTTTGCTGTTTAAGTGGAATCATTGAAGCAAAATGCAAAAGATGAGATGTGTGAAGTAAAATGCAAAGATTAAGTGCCAGGGCAGAGTGAGAGAGACCAGGAATCTGGAACATCCCAAGGCTCTGTTGTGGCTCCCCTCCCGCAGCAAGACCTGTGAGCCCTGCGTGGGAGCGGGGGCAGGCCCGGGGGACTGGGAAGGATGAGTCTCTCCTCCACCTGGCCGCCTACTTGGAACCACCTCAGCCTGCTCACCTTGAAAAGTATTCTGTGTGTTCAATGAAAGCATAGATAATGGAAACTGATTGTCAACAGTGAAGTGTAAGGCAGGGAACCTTAGGAAATCTTGGATACCATTTATTTCAACGTGTTTGTCTGACAGATGGGAGATCCGTGGACCAGAGTGGTTCCGAACCCTCCCGTGTAACGTGGTCTGCTTCTGGCAGAAGCAGGACTGGAATGGTATCTCCAGATACCCTCTTCTTCACGGATGGCTCTGCCATGGGCCATCTGTGCACATGCCGGCCACTTGGATCTGATAGCACGCAGGTACTGTGAAAGCAGGTGACATGTGGGGACCCACGCTGCCCAACTTCTTCACCAACTAGACATTAAACAAGTGTATCTGCGTGCCTGTGTACACATGGACACACACACACACGCACACCCTATTTGGAGCCCTGTATTGTATTTCTCCTTTTCTTCATAGCCAAATTTTTGGTTAAAAAAAAAAAAACAGATCTCTTTTTATCTGTCTTCATTTCCTCTGCTAAAGATTCTGCTGGCTGTCATCCCAGAAACTGCCCTCCTGTCACCAGTCACATCTCGGGTCAGACACTGAAGGGGCACCTGCTACGGCCTTTTGGTGGCCGCGTCCTTCCTCATTGCCATGGAGTTGCTCGTCTCTGTTTTTGTCCCGTGACCTTTGCCAGCAACTGCTTCCTGACCCTGGCGTACATGCAGACACTGGTCCCTGAGCCTCCCGCCCCATGACCCCAAGCATCTCAGCCGCTCCCCGACTTCAGCAGGCGCCCCCACCGCTGACCCTCGGCTGTCTGCCTCTGACCCACGTCTTTGCGGGGCTGCCCAGATGCTTGTAAACACCTTCCTACTTGACAATGTGTACTTGGACGTCCCCCGCCATAGTTCAAGCCGGATGTTTCACAACAGAATTCGCCTTGCTTCCCTCTTGCAGTGTTTTCTGCCTCTGCATCCTCGCTGCTTTAGGGCCGGGTACTGTACCCACTCAAGCACGCACGTCCGCCAGCAGGGTCTCACTTAGCCTCTCCCATCACACCCCACTGGTGAGTAACGCTGACGGGTAACGTTTGCCAAGCGCTCACCATGGTCCATCCCCACAGTGAGGCAGGGCCAAGGGGCTGGGCCAGCCTGGAGGTGTCCCCAGTGGCGGCTTCCACTTTTTACTTCGATATGTTCCTGTGATACGATTATTTTACTGGATAAATCAGCAATTCCCAACACAGGCCTGGCACCGTGCAGGCCCGACATAATTACCTGTGGGATGCTGGAGGAGGTGGAAATCTCTCCATGAATGTCCAGATGAGCTCCAAACATTAATGTGATTCTGGCCTTGAATTCTCTCTCTCTCTCTATGTGTGTGTGTGTGTGTGTGTGTGTGTGTGTGTGAGAGAGAGAGAGAGAGAGAGACATATGTGAAATGTATAGAGAAATATTTATATGTATGTATACCTATAGATCTATTCATATTTCTTCAACCATCATTTATTCATCAACTATTTACGGAATGCCAACTCAAGGTAGATGAAAATATATTATAGAAACATATTGATGTTGTAATTCCCTTCTGAAGGTAACATTCCATGATTCCCAACTGAAACTAACAGTGCTTTTGATGACAAGAGCAATCTTTAGTTAAGCGGTTTAGACATTACCCTGACAGTCATACTAGTAATATACTTATATCAATCATATTTTTGAAAACCAACCTGAATTGATTAATAGTTTGAAAACACCAGGCTGAAGCTTTTCAGTGAAAAATACAAAAATGCATTGCACATCTGGAGGGAGCTGTGAGAACAGAGTCCTTCTGTATTGAGAGACTTCTGTTCTGCTTTTCAAGCCTTTAAGTGCACCCGGCCCCCTGAGCGGAACGTTGACCTTGCCGGTCCTGCAGGACTGGACAGAGGCAGAGGTCATGACTCAGCAACCCAGGCATGTACATGACCCACAGACACATTTGTTTTCCTCTACACAGTGTTTAATTAAAAAAAAAAAAATCTCAAAAAAATTATGTTTGCTGTCTTGTCCTGAAAACGTGGTGAATCCAGCCATGCTAGGCTAACTTTCCCGCGTGGTGACAATCGGATGGACGAGATTGAGCTGGGACATCGTTGACCACGTCACTGCAGGCCCTACCATGACCCTCCGGACTGCATCGACCTTTCATCCACCTTTGTAAATGTTTAAATTCATGACCCCAGATCTACTAGATCAGAGGTCGTCAAACTTGTTCTGTAAAGGGCCAGTGGTGAATAATTTAGGCTTTGTGGGTCATGTGATCTTGCAATCATTCAACTCTTCATTTGTGGTGTAAAAGCAGTCCCAGACCATATATGAATGAATGGGTTTTGCTGCGTTCAATAAAACTTTCCTTATGAACACTGAACATTGTTCCGTGTATTTTCTACGTGCCATACTATCTTCTCTGGATTTTTGGTTCAACTCATAAAAAAATGTAAAAAACATTCTTAGTTCCAGGGCCTGAAAGTGGTGGGTCAAATTTGACCTGTGGGCTGTAATTGGCTGAACACTGGACTAGGGCCCAGACTTTGCAAATTAGACAAAACTGCCTTTAAACCTGCCATTTGCCTCTAACAATCCCCGTGCACAAGCCCTGAGAGGGATGCCCATGCCAGGTACACCCCGTCCCCGCCTGTAACAAACTCTGCTCCAAGCCCGGACCTGACACAGGCAAGACCACAGCAGAAATGATAAAAGAAGACATGAAACCATTGGTGAGTCTGCCTGATGGGGTCCCCTGTAGATGCGTTTCCACAGTGCAGGTGTGGGGGAGGTAGAAAGAGTCTGATAGTGCCGGGGTGAGAAGAGGGGAGGAGATGCCACGCATGTGCAGAGGACAAGAGCAAACAAGACTCATCCTGTGACAGGACTAGGAAGCAATCGCTCGAATTCAACCCAGAACCTTTCTGCAGCAATTACGAAAATGCAACTTTACAAGATGGACTGGGAAATTGTGACAACCTCATTCATTCTGGTCTCTTCTAGCAAGATAGCAATTAAAAGACAATCTTTAATGAGAAGTTCCCAAGGAATGTCCCTTAATTATGTTTCCGGGCCTTGGCAAGTTTAATTGTAGGCATTTCTCGCTTCTGTTAATCTTAAACATAATGCAAGACAAAGCTGCAGAGCTGAGTCTCTACTCTACGTGATCTTTTTGTTTCTCAAACCCACGGCCCCAGCAGTTTCAGCAGTAGCGTCAGGCCTTGCAGACTAAAGACTGTTACCATGACTTTGAAAGGTAAGCAACTGGAGGACAGATTCTGCAATCATGAAACCAGGCTTCAGAAGGAGATTTCCTGATGTCTGTTGCTGAGACGTGGAGATGGTTTCCACCATCATATTGAATGTCAGGAATGGCCGCTGGCCCTTGACGGACCTAAACCTTGGTGGTAATCAGATTTTGTAGATCTCGGTGTATTCCAGATTTTGTCTACCAATTTTCTAACCAAGAGTTTCAGAGACTAGACACCAGGCAGAAATATGGGTTTTGAAGTAAACTCATTTAACTCCATTACAAAGGAAAAACAAATAAAATGCCAAACAAAAATACCTTCAGCTACATATTTTTACCTGTAAAATAACTGTAGTAAGAAGATATTAGGAACAACCCTGATATGCAGGAGAAAACTACCCAGGCATTCTGAAAAAATACCTTTACTGTTTACTTCAGTATTTCCTGGATTCCTATAAATTGAAACTAAAAAATATTATTTTAAAATTAAAGATGAAAATAGGGTTAGTTGAAATTGATGATATCTGTATTTCTACTACATAAAACTGTAGATGGGTTATATACCAACGCTCATCTGTTTTGGACACCGTAAGGAAAACCCACATGTGGATATTTTACATATGCATGTATTTATACCTCCTTGGGGAAGAAAAGGTGTTGAGCGAAGTATTTTGTTCCCATCTAAAATGAATTAAATTAATCCTGGTTGTTTTGTCGTTCTGATCCGTGGGTATGAAACAATAAAAGCGGGTGACTGAGATATGGCAGAAGGGAACTCTGCTCCACACGGCTTGATTCTGTGATGTGGAGATGTGAAGGAGTGGCGCTCGATGCCATCTTTCTGGGCACAAGTTTCAGGATCAGGTATCCATCTTTGTGGGACTGTGATTCAAAGACACGTTCCAGTTTCCTGAACGGAGCATGGCGCAGGTTCAAGAAGGGCTGCAGTGAACCCAGCTCTTGGAAACCCTTCACAGTGGGTGTTAGGTTTCTAAGCCCACAAATTCAACTAGATGTTTGCATGGCCCTTTCCAACCACGTATCCAATTTCCTTTGGCAATTTGTTAGCTATTCTGTGATACTTTTATTCAACCAGTTCCTCCTGAATTGGTTGAAAACATTCTTTTAAATCTTGATATGCACTATAAAAGAGCAGATGTTTGTGTTATTAGGGCACCCAAAAAAAGACTCTTAAGTTTGATTTCAGATTGTTCGCTGCTCACCTTCTAGCTGCTTATATGAATTAAACTTCTGAAAGAGAAAAAAAAATCTTCTCTCCCACATGATTTATCCTCTACAACATCGTAAGATTCTTTATTGATTATTTGAACACAGAACATTTTTAGGAAATAGTTAACTATAAAAACCCAGCCGCTGTTTTTCGGGAACACGCCGTTTGGTTGAACACATACATTACAATGTGAAATTTGACCAGTAGGTACTTACACTACGCACCTACTCAAATATTGTAAAATAAGCTGGTTATACGATGTTAACTTAGAACACGTGCTTCTCATTGACAGTTTTAGTCCAATTGTCAATATTTCACAAATCAAATGTTTCTAAAAACATATTTTGACACAAAAGCAGTGTTTGTGCTGAATGCGTTCCCACAGCACAAGCTGCTGATCGCCCATGGAGTAGGTTGTGTCGTAGGCCCTTCTATTGTAATGCTTGTTGCCACAGTACCCAAACTTTCCAAATTTGAAGTCAAAAATACATTCTGTCCTCAGCTGTCAAATGGTTTGGAAAGCCAGCCTAGCAACAGTGCAGACTCAATGTTTACGCAGCACGAGTCAGCTCTGCCTTCAAACACGGTCAGAACAAACCCTGGTTCCTAAGAGACCTCTCCTGGAGGGCTTCTGGACCACAGCGCCAGGGGAGGGGGCCCTGTATTTTAACGCCTAATGTCAGGTCATGGAGGAAACAATCATTCAGAATATTGGACGTCCTTTCTATGTTTGAACCTAATTTATAAAACGTTGACTAAACACATCTTGGGCCTCAGACTGGCTTTCTCTTTTGGGGCAGGCATCTTGCAGGAGGCCTCACTGTATCCACGGGAAAGCTCGGATTCCAGATCCACCCAATCTCCTGTCTCCACTGTTCCTTCAGCTGAGCAGGAACCACAGTGCCGACTGGCTGATAGGATCCAGGCTGAAGTGACCATTTCATCCCCATGTCTTAGGTTTCCTTCTCTGTGCATATCAATATAAACCTTTTTGGACAGACATTAGAGGATTTAATTATTAACAGCTACAATATGAATTCTACTTAGAGGAATTCGTATTTACCAAGCACCTACAGTATGCTGGTGAAACGTTACTATACAGTCAAGTTCATGTAATCATCACCACAGTGGATGTGATAGGCGTTATTTTCCCATGTTGAGGATAAAGAAACTGAAAGACAGAGAGATGAAGCAGCATGCCCAGGGAAGTAACTTCCCCCCCCACCCCCCACCGTCACGACTGGGAAGTAAGCGGTCCGTCTCAGAGAGCTGGACTGCAGGATATGAAGCTCAGGTGAAGTGGAGCCCAGGTCCTCAGCAGCCTGTGGGGCTGGAGCCCTGCACACCTCCCTGCGCCATCAGAGCTGGACAGCAGCCTCTACCCAAGCGTAGGTCCGAGACGCACAGGGCTGGCACCCACCAACCACTGTTAGTGTGGCTACCAGTGGCCACACTGTTCCGT